>NC_091833.1:34110000-35310000 GCF_037783145.1 Equus przewalskii | reverse complement strand
TCTCTGTCCGCGGGCACCCTCTCTGTCTGTTACACCTGTTGCTGGACCCGGGCCCGCCACCCTCTCACCTTTCCGGTGTCTCTGGCGCTTTTGCCAGGTTGTGAATGCTTATCGTGCCGCGCCAGCACTGCCCATCTTTGCTCCCGGGTTTCTGGGTTTCCTTCATTATAAAGGAGCGTCACACAGACACCCTGGATTTTCTCTAAGACTTTCCCTGTTTGTTTTCCACATTTTATTCTTTAACACAAGTGGAGCTTGTTTTTCCAAGTGAAGTCGGCGCACACTTTCCCCACCACGGCCGACCATCCACTGGAGAGGGGCTGCTTCTCGGGGACTCATACGCCCCCTGCCCCGCGGACGTGCCCCTCACGGGCACGGCAGCCCATCCCCCGTGGACCGCTTCCCACCGCCCCGCCTGGTTCTCGTCTGAAATTGAACAAAGACAAGTGAGATCTCGGAACTCGGCTTCTGGCCGCATCACAAGGGTGTGAGCCAGGCTGCACTCGTCACTCCTGCTCCACAGAGACGACGAGGCTCAGAGGGCTGGCCCCCGGTCAGGGTCTGGGGCGAGGGAGGGAGGCCGCTGCATGGTGAGGCCTGCCTCACGCGGCAGAAACAACACCACCACTTTAGGGAAAAATCAGAGGATCAGAGGCTCAGAGATGGCCACGCAGCCCAGAGCTGCTGCTGGGCCCTCGGTGGCTGGTGTCCCCTCTGCTCTGTCCTAGGCACGTCCACACAGAGTCGTCTTTGCTCTTCCTCTAACGACAGAGCATGGCGTGTTTCCACTTGGTTCCCGCGTTCCACACGGGGGACCAGGCTCTCAGGGGACACTTGTGTTGCTTCTGACTTCCATGGTGACGCGGTGCTGCTGACGTGACCGGCACCCTCTCATTGATAAACCTGGGCGTAGAATTGCTGGATGGATTTACGGCTCTGGATAACTTGCCCAAATGTCCCCTGAGGAGCCACGGCCAGTGAGCATTGCCGGCCTCCATCCCTGAGCACCGCTCACAGCGGCGTCTCGTTTTTAAGCTCTGGCCCTTTTTATGGGTGAGACGCAGCGCCGAGGGGTCCGCCCAGCGCTCGGGGCCGGGCCGCCCAGGCTCAGTGTTTCCCCGCAGCCTGGGGTTCGGCCGCTTCCCAGGTGAGGGAGGAGCCTGTGAAGACCCTCTTTCTCCGTCTTCATCCAGGGTCCCCGGGGAGAACTGGGGGAGAGAGGGCAGACAGGAAAAGGGCGCAGAGAGCCGGCCGCGGGGCACCGCGTCCAGGCACGGGGCCACGGCCCAGCCCGCGGAGGCCGCAGGGGCCCTCGGATGGCTGCGACCAAGGCACTCCGGAAAGGAAGGCATATCCTCAGGATGCTTTCGGTTGCAAGAAACAGAGCCCTCCGCTAAAGCTGCCCTTAACGAGGACATTTATCATCGAAGTAGCAAGTCCAGAAGTAGGGTGGGCTTCCGAGTTGGTTGATTCGGCAGCTCAACGATCCTCCGAGGGACCCCCCGTCCTTTCTGTCCATCGGCCCCCCCATGTCAGCGTGTCCTCAGGGTGGTGCCACGGGCGGGGTGGGTCCAGGGTCACCTCCACACACCGCCGCACCAGCAGCCGGGACTGAGCGCCTTCTGGGCACGTGGGCACCAGGCAAGTCCCAGGAGCCCCTCCCCTCACACCTCATTGGCTGGAGTCGGAGCCAATCAGCGGCAAGGGAGGAGCTTCTTTCTGGACCTGCAGATGGGCGGGGCTCACCGGTGCGCGCAGGGCTGGGTGGGGTCCTGGAGTGGTGGTGGCGGCTGTGCTCCGGAAGGGGAAGAGGATAGTGCGGGGTGGGGTGGTCGGCCAGGGGCCCAGGTAGTCAGGCTCCCCATGGAGACCCCAAGAAAGCATTTCAGATGAGGCTGATGGCAGGCCCCCTGGTGACAGGCAGAGCCCCCTTTGTGGGCACAGAGGAAGGCCCCCTTGTTCCCTGAAGCAGGTCCACCTGCCTTCCCTGCCTGTTCGCTGCTGCAGTACGCTCCCTGCACAACCTTACACTGCGGCCCTGATGCCAGCTGGACAGGATGATCTCACTGCCCTCCCCTCAGCCTTCCCGGTGTGTCTCTGCTTGAGGCTCTGGGTGGGCCTCCCCAGCAAAAAAAATCAAAATTCTAAAACATTGTTTTCATAGTCAATTCAGTGAAAATTGTATCAGCAAGCTTTCTTCTTTTTCTAAAAATGGCATTGAAGTCTGAATGCCCCCCCCCCTAAAAAAAATGCCCCGTCTACAAGAGGGGCCATCCCTGGATCAGGGTCAGGCCAGGCTTGAGCGAGGGGCCAGAGGAGAAAGCCAAGACAGTCTCCTGGGGCCGGCAGGAAGCTTCCTGGCTGCAGCCTGGACTCTTTCTGCTTTAGGTCGCTTTCCCTGCCTTCCTGCTCATGTTAAAGCCCCAGAATCTGGTGCCCACACCAGCCTCAGCCGATGGCCAAGGTAGGATACCGTGTGCTGTCCCCTTTCCCAGCATCCCTTGCAGAGTCACTCTCTCTCACTTCCCAAAAGAAGACCAGTGACTCGCTGCCTGGGCCCAGCCATCATGCCTCCCCTCCATCTACTTGCTTGCAGCAAACACATCTTTTTGCAATTCTGGTGGTTTCTAGTCTTTGCTTGCAACAAAATTGAAGGAGGGACTGCAGATTTGTCAGCTGGTAGTCATTAGAAGTCATTTTCACCAGCAGTCACCACGCGATTGGGGCAGCTCACTGTCAGAAGGAGGCCACAGTGGACTCAGTGGTCCCTTAGTCATGTGACTGAGGTTTCTCCGGTTTTCATGTTAAACCCCACAATAGGAATGCAACTAATGTCGTACCCTGTCTTTTCTGAGCAATAAGTAATATTCATGCATGAATACACACACTCCTCAAACAAACCTGCCCTCTCTGTTTTTAGGAGAGGCATTTCCAATAAAAATTTACTTTTTATGTTCAACAATTCTTAAAATGTATAATAAATTCACGTTGTTGGTAGCCGTTGCATACTAATAACGATCACGATGACCCAGTCCAGAGGACAAACAACTTTTAACACAAGAAAATGCTTAAAGCTTGACCTTCCAATTTATTTACCTAGTTCTGTGTAATAAGGGAATCAAAACACTTTCAAACTGAAAATAAATTAGGATACAATTCTGCTGGGTGGAATGGACACGTACACTCGGAGAGAAGGCGACGTGTGGAAAGTCAGGCGTTAGGGAAGAGGCTGTTTGTGAAGGTTTCCCAACTGTGCGTACCCTTTGTTATTTAAATAAGATGTTTAAAATGTCATTGATGTCTCTTTTTTTTTCCTTGATCGGCTTTTTTTTTTTTATTAACAGAATTTATTTTTAGAGTAGTCTTGGGTTTACGGAAAAACGGAGCAGAAAGCAAACATCCCAAATATTGCTGCCCCTCCAGTTCCCCTGTCACTACCACCTTTATTGGTGTGATGCACTTGTCACAATGGATGAGCCGACATCGATGCATTATTGTTAACTAAAGTCCACAGCTTCCCTCTTGGTGGTGTATGTTGTGTGGTTGGGAATAACGTATGACATCATGAACCCCTCCCACTGTCGTATCCTACAGAGCAGTGTCACTGCCCTAAGAGTCTTCTGTGCTCCACCAGGCCATCCCTTCTGCCAACCCCGGGCAGCCACTGATCTTTTCATGTCTCCACAGTCTTGCCTCTTCCAGAACGTCATATGGTTGGAACCACAGTCCGGAGTCTTTCAGATTGGCTTCTTTACTTGCAATATGCACTAAAGTTTCCTCCAGGTCTTTTCATGGCTTGACAGCTCACTTCTCTTTAACACTGAATAATATTCCCTCCTCTGGATGCACACAGTTTGTTTATCTCTTCACTTTGTGAAGGACATTTCAGTTTCTTCCAAGTCTGGGCAATAAAGCTGTTATAAACATCCGCGTGCAGATTTGTGTGTAGAGATAAGTTTTCAATCCTTTGGGTAAATACCAAGGAGCATGAAGGCTGGATCGTACGATAGGAGCGTGTTCCACTTTGTGAACAAACGCCGATCTGTCTCGCAAAGTGGCTGTACCGTTCTGCGTTCCCATCAGCGGGAACAAGCGTTCCTGCGGCTCCACGCCCTCTCCGGCACTTGGCGTTGCCGGCGTTCTGGATTTGGACCATTCTAATAGGTGTGTAGTGGTATCTCCTTGTTGTTTTAATTTGCATTTCCCTCAGGACGTGTGGTGCAGAGGGTCTTTTCATGTGCTTATTTGCCATCTGTGTATCTTCTTTGGTGAGGTGTCTGTTCAGATCTTTTGCCCATTTTTTATTTGGGTTGTTGGTTTTCTTACTGTTGAGTTTTAAGCATTCTTTGTATTTTTTGGATTACAACCCTGTATCAGATGTGTGTTCTGCACATATTTTCTCCCAGTCTGTGGCTTGTATTCTCATTCTCTTAATAGTGTCTTTCACAGAGCAGAAGTTTTAAATTTTAATGAAGTCCAACTTATCAAATTTTTCTTTCACGGATCACGCTTTTGGTCTGTATTTCAAAGCTTACTGTTTCAGTTAGGTTGCTGTGTGAAAATGCAGGTGTTAAAGAAGAGTTTATTCGTGCATTTTTATGCGGATAATGTATTGAATAGCAATAGCGTCTAGGCACCGGCTGCTCCTTTATTACAAAACATCCATATTTACAGAAGGTCAGATTTTATATTCTTGGCAAGTATTTAAACTTCTGTTGAAGATTTTTAGCTACAACAGAAACATGTTTGAGGGGTCCACGGTCACTCAGAATTCCTTTTAAAGACCAGTAAGTCTGCAGTGGCCACTGGCCTGGACCCCCAAGCCACACTGGCCTGGTGGGACCCCAGCTCCACCAAAAAGCAGCCTGTGACATTCCAGAACCCAAGCTCCCTGGGCCCTGGGGTCCTCAGGCCGTCGGGGCTGGTGGCAAGACCCACCTCCCAGGTGGTGGTAAGGGCCGCGTGGAACGGACAGGGGAAGCTCCCCGCACCTGGCCAGGGCTCCAGATGGCAGCTCCCACTGGGTGTTGGGGGAAAGGACGGCCCTTTATTGCAGCCGAGGCAGCACGGTTCAGGGATGCCTTTGACAGACATTCAGAAACTGCGTCTTGGTCAAGACCCTAAGCTGGGAGCTGTGGGGCTTGAGTGAGAAAGCAGATGGGGTGCAGCCTTTTAGGGCTCCTCATCCAGAGGAAGGACCAGCATTTGCAGAAGTGATGGAAATTGCAGTTGGAGACAACTGGGCAGTATGGGGCTGCTTACCTAAGAGGACCCAAGTGCAAGTCGGAAAGCTTGGGTGCTGGCCCCAGCTTTGCCACCGTGCACCCTCGGGCAGAGCACATCCTTCTTGGTGGGTGTGGGTTGGGGGACTACATGCTGGCAGGGAGCTGGCTTCACCCCAGGAGGCTGCAACACCAGGATGAAGGTGAGGTGGCTCCTTTGAAGTGAACTGGACCCTGGCCTCTGTCGAACCTGGCACCGCAGAGGCTGCACAGGGGCCCCTGATTCTCACCTCCACCGCTGTCTGCTGCTGCGGCCCCTCCTGCTCTGCGCACTCCTGCAGCCTTGGCACCGACCTGCCCATGACCTGGTCTCCTTTGGGTGAGTCCTGCCTTGTGGGCCAGAATGCACACATCTGGGCGGTGATGAGACTCTTCTCCTTAAACGTCACCTTGCGGTGCCCAGGAGTTGTGACTGGGCCATTTCCAATGTGAGAAACCAGTCCATGGGAGGCAAGAGGGAGACTAGCGGGTGAGGGAGAAGTATGGGCACCCACCTGTGTGGCCGTGCCACCTGCCAGAGCCTCAGTCCCTCTACCTGTCAGACAGGGGGGTTCCGGTAGCATGTGCTTGGCAGACAGCTGAGCATTAAGTGGGGAAATGCAGAGGTCCCGCTCAGCCAGTGCCTGCCCCTGGCTACTGTCATGACTCACCATGGCTACCAGATGGCCACACTGGCCTGGTTGTCGGACTGACCCAGTCACAGCACGCGAAGCAGCCCTGACTCTGCCGGCTCCTTCCTCTCCACCAGCCGCAGCTCTCACGCTGGGACGAGGGAGCCTTCACACTGCCACAGGGCTCGGAGCGTGGTCTCTGATGACTAGTTTTATTCTCGGGGTTTTGGGGTCTGTCGTCTCTCCAGTGGTTTTCAGTATCCCGCTGAAATCGGCAACATTGCTATTGGTAATTTAACACCAACAACGGAGACAATGATGTACTGTTTGCAGGGGGTCAAGTTGGAAGGGACCCCAGGCCCAGGTTGGGTCCAGCTAATGCTAATACTCCGTGTGAATTCGGTGGTGGTTTGGGGCTGAGAGCCCCCTAGGCTGGCTTCAGGGCCGTCTGCTGCTCAGTCGCCCCACCTGGCCCACTTTTTGCATTTAATGTCTCTGAAATCCAGAGGCATTTTTAGAATTATAACAGGGAGCGTGTTCTCCTTTCTTAGTGGCACATCAAATAACGGTGCCTTGTAAATTCAGTGGTGCCTCTGAGTCCACGAGGCTAGGAAGTCGCTGTCGATAATATTGGTGCATAAAGTCTGTGGCCTTTAGCAACATGTCTGATGCTTTTAGATCCACGTTCCTCTCTGGATCAGGACCCCCTGCCCTTGCGCAAGGACTGGACTGAGGCCACATCTGAGCACGTTCTGCATGCCAGGGAACGCAGGTAGCTGCCAGACATTTGCGTTACAATTAAATCATTCACCACACCCCTCATATCCACAAAGAGAGGGGCCCAGGAGGTCAGGGAACTGGCTGGGGCCGCGCAGCAAGTTGGTGACCCAGCTAACCAGGCCCTGGCCCGTGCCCCCGGGGGTGGCCACAGGAGGATGGGGGGGCCATCCTCCCCCTCCCCGGGGCCCACCTTCCTCTTTCCCTGACTTCCTCTGCTGGGCTCCGCTTGGGTGAGCAGAGCTCAGTCAAGGAAAGGGACAGGGCTGGGGAGAAACAGGCCCGGGGAGCAAACCCGGAAGGAGAAGGACGTTTTTTGGCACGTTGCTTTATTTTTATACTCGAGAACTGGGGACCTTGGACCTTCACATGCAGATTTATGCTAAATGAGATGCAAATCAGGGCCCTGCTCTTCAGAAGTTCTGGCCCCCTGTCTCCTAAGACCGCGGGACCCCAGCTGGTCTCTAAGAAATGAAGCGTGTGCAGGTTGGGAGAGCAAGGAGGGAAAAGGGACCGATTTTACTAAAATTGTGCTAACCGATTGTACCAATCAGGCAAACGCATGAGACAAGCCACAAAGCGCTTTAGGGAAAGAGGCGCCGTGGTGCGGTGCGCGGCGGGCGAGGGCCGCAGGGGGAGGGGAGCGGAGGGTGCGCGAAGGCGGGCAGGCCCCGCAGGTGACAGGTTCAGCGGTATGCAAATGAATGCAAAGCGCATGCAAATATACCGGGCGGGCGCCCGCCGGGTGGGTGCGGGACCCGGAGGCCGCGGGCGGGCGGGGGGAGGGCGCCCCCTGCCGGCCGAGCGCGGAGACGCCCCGGTCCTTCCCGGCCCCCGCGGGCGGGGGGCGCGGCGGGGGGCGGGGGGAACGGGGGGAGGGGCGCGTACCGCTTGCCTCCCGCCCGACGACCGGGCCGCGGCTCCCAAAGCTGCGAGCGGGCGGCCCCGCTGCTCCGAGGTGGGTGTGCGCGGCGGCGCGCTCGCTCCAGGCCCCCCACCCGCCGCCCTGGGCTAGGCTGCGGAGCCGGCGGGGTGGGCGCGGCCGAGGGATCAGCCAGGCACTGCCCCCTGTCCCCCCCACGGCCGCCCGCGCTCCGCACACACTCCGCGCTCCTCTTGCGGGCGACCCCCCTAAAGAGCAGCGCGCATCCCCTCTCCACGGCCCCCCGCACCCTACATTCCCCCCGCATCCCGCGCGCCGCACACTCACCCCGCTCACACCCGCCCCCGCGCCCCGGCCGAGATCGCAGGTCCGCCCGGGCTCCGCGGTCGCCCAGTGGCGGGGACGGCGGGGGCGGCTCTCGAGTCGGGCGGCGGCGGGCGGAGCCCCTCTCCCGCGCCAGCCCCGCACCGAGCAGGGCCCTCTCCGGCGGCCGGCGCCCCGGGGCGGAGCCGAGCGCGATGGGCGCCGGGCGGGAGGCAGGTGGCGCAGCGGCGGCGGCGGGGGGCAGGAGGCGGAGGCGGAGCGCGCGGGGCGGGGGCCGCGGGGCCCCGTGAGACGCTCGGGCGAGCGCGCGGCAGCCGGAGCCCGGCGCCCGGGAGCCAAAGGCGCGGCGGCTGGACCGCGCGCGGGCCGCGGAGCCGGAGACCGCCCGGGGCGGCGTGCGCGCTTTGTTCCCGCGCGGGCGGCCGGAGCGAGCGGCCGGAGCGAGCCCGGGGATGGCCCAGGCGGCCGCCCCGCGCGCCCCGGCCCCGCCGCGCGCCTGAGCCTGGCGCGGCGCGAGAGGACAGCGCGCGGATCGCCCCCAAGTTACGGAGGCGGGGACCGAGTTCGAAGGAGAAGCCACTTCAGAAGCCCGGTCGCGAGAGTGTGATCGCCCCCCGTCCGCGGGACCTCCGGACCGTAAGTGTCCCGCGCGCCCCGCGCGCCGCCGCTGCTGTCACCCGACTTCGCCCGCGGCTGGCGTCCCGGGGGTCCCCCTGCAGTTGCGCCGAGGGCACGGGCCGCCCCGGGCACCCCCTCCCCACTTTGCAAAGTTGGAGCCCACGGCGGGGTAAGGCCTGCCTACTCAGCGCCCACCCACTTGGGCCGAATGCCCCCCCTCCAGGTGAGCTGAGAGCTTGACCTGCCCGGGGGTGTGGTCAAACTTAAGGTGGGACTGCGCTCTGGAGGCCTGCAGGCTACCCTAGGGTGCCTGGGCTTCCTGACAAAGGCCCTGGACCGGGTGAGAGAGAGCTGTGGGGGCTCAGATGACCACCCTGGGAGAGATGGAGGGGCTGGTGGCCTGGCTGGGGAGGAGCGCCAGTGCTCCCCTCTACCCTTCCCCTCTTGTTTGGGTCCCTGGTCCTCCCACTGAGCGGAGCGGCAGTTGCCAGTTAAACGGTCCTGGGGTGAAGTCTACCCAGAGACCTCCAGGCCCTGCCCACTCCCAGTGGTGGGGAGAGGGGCTTGGGCCACCCTCCCCGGTGTCCTGACAGCCCGCGGTGCCTGGGGCGCAGCCCTGTGGCAGCGATTATGTTCACACCCTTTGGGAACCGTCCATCTGTGTGTTGGGCAGGCCGGGAGCCAGGCTGTGGGAACGGCGGGAGGGAGGTGCGAGCCAACGTGGAGGGACAGATGGCTGCAAATTCAGCCCTAGACGAGCTTACGTGGAGCAGAAGGCAGCGGGGCTGGTGGCAAGCCACACTCTGAGCCGCTGGGCTCTGAACACACAGCCCCAGGCTGTCCCTCCTTCCTGGCCCCTGGGAACTGTGGGTGTGCTGGGCCCCGTAGCTGCAGAGGAGGGGGAGACCCCTGTAAGTGTGGACCCCTGTGTACCTCCCCGGAAAACTGTATTCCCCACCATTTGGGCTGAGGCGGACTGACTTCAGACCTGTTCCAGAGAGCAGGGAGAAAAGTATTTCCTTTGAGACAGAGACCTCGTGCCCCTGTGGGGGGCGGTCTGGTGACTGTCAGGCCCCGTCTTTGACCCTGTGGCCAGGATGCCGCTTCATTATGTGGAACTGGGCGTGCATTTCCTCCGCTGGACCCGGAAACAGGAGGTTCCTAGGCGCCGCTCTCGGAGTACGGGGGTTGGCTGGGGACAAAGGAGGGCAGCTATTCTGTGTCCCAGCATTGCTCTTACAAGTTGCTGCGAGGTTTGAGAAACTTCTGGAGGTTGGGACCCCAAGGGGAGTCCTGGGCCGGGCCCCGGATGTGAGGTGGCCCCTGGCGTCCTTTCCCTGGGGGGGTGGGGGCAGGAAGGCCCTGTCCACAGTTCCGGGACTCGTTCTTAGAGAGCTGGTGCTGTGACATGCACTGGGCGTGCTGGCATTTGCCCCACCCCACCCGCCTTCTGTCCTGGGGGGTTGGGGAGGACAGAAAACTCAGCTGGGCCCAGGGGGGCAGAGGGTTCTGCTCTGTGTAGCCAACAAGCCCAGCCTGAACAGCCTCGCTGTGTGGGGCTGTGCTGCCAGGCCACCCTTGTACGTTGAAAAGGAAACAGAAGAAAAGCTTGAGCAGTAGGAACAGATGTGGCGTTCCCTGCTCCCCGAGAGCCAGACAGACGCAGGGCGGGAGGAGACTATCGCATTAGGACCAATTTTCTGGCAGAATCCCTCTCTCTTGAGGTGCCTTCATCGACAAGTGATGGGGGAGGGGACGGTGACGTGCGTGGTGCCCGGTCGCTCACAAGCCCGTCCAAGGCTGGTGAGCCGGAGGGTTTCAGCCTGACTTCTCCCTCCAGGACCTGGGGCTGCCTCAGGTCCACAAGCTCTTCTTCTGTCACCGGGTTATCCGCGAAATTGGGTTGCCACCTCCAGGAAATCTCTCTGATTTGGCTCCACATATTTTCATTGCTGCATGACTGGAAGAAATTAATTTCCTTCCTACGCAAGGATCTGGAGACGCTATCGGGCTGGGTCGCTAATCCGTAAGATCCAAGCCAGCGGGGCAACCATGGCAGAGGGAGGGCCCCTGGAGCCGCTGCCCAGGGGACATGGGAAGGTGGGGTCTGGGCAGGGCGTTTCCCCACCACCTTCTGGACCCATCCTCATGGGCTCTGGGCCCTCGTGGGCTCCGTGTCCTCGTGGGCTCTGGGTCAGCCTCCCTGCCCTGCTGCAGGTTGAGTTCTGGGTTGTCTGATTGATGCTCAGCCTCCTGCAGCGCCTGGGTGCGCAGGGTAGGGGTTGGATCCAGCTGAGCTGGGTTCCCTCACCGTCAGTATGCACGCCTGTGTGCCTTCAGCATGTGGGCATGGGGAAGAGCTGGCACACAGTGGGTGCTCAATGAGTGGCGCTCCCAGGAAGGGAGCTGGCGTTTCCATAGGGCAACTCTGTCCTGCCCACTCCCTCCGGTGCTCACGCCGCTCGCTGCCCTGCTCTCGCCAGCCGGTGTGTCCCTCTCCTGCCCACGGCAGCCCGAGCGTCAGCCCTCACACTCGCCCTCCGAGTCTGCGGGACGGCCTGCGAGGGTGCTGGAAATTTCCCTTTTTCACAGATGCCTGTTAGGCTCCTGACGGAGCCAGTGTCTGACTGCCGGCCCCTCTCCTTCCCCACACGGCGTCTGGGCGTCTCCAACAGACTGCAGCCGCCTGGCCTTGGGCTCCGGCCCCCGTGAGTGCACTGGCCTGTGGCCCTCGTCCTTGGCCAGCCTGTCAGCGTTCCTCCCACGCCTGCAGGGGCTGGTGCTGACTGCTCAGTGCAGGAAAGGGGTTAATGCCCAGATGTTCGCACCCTCACCTGACATGGCCTCAGGCACGTGGGCACGACCATAACTGATATCAGAGATGCCACCTGGGGTCAGGGGCCACCTGGGGTCAGGGATGGGGCAGGAATACTTCTGCCCTGTGTGGGTCACAGAGACCCCACCCCAGTTCTTCCCAGATCTCTTTCAGCTCTGGCCAGCCCCATCTCTCCTCTCATCCCCCTGGGAGGGAGCTTCTGGTCATTCAAGGCCCCAAGGGAAGCCACTGGACATTGTCTGGCTATTATAATGGGGTGTCCACATGTGGCATCGCTGTTGGGCAGCTGGTGTCACCTCCTAGGCTGGCCACAGGCCTGGGGCGGTCAGTGGGGTCCTGAACTCTGTAACATGTAAATGCGTGAGTGTGGCCTTGCCGTGATTGCACTCACTGGACAAAACTGGCCCCAGAAAGTGTTTGTCATCGACTGCTCATTCACGGGGCAGAGAGTGACCGGACCCCCATGTCGGGCGGGCAGGGGTGGAGTGATCATAACGCGGGCTGTGCCAGGCTTCCCCTCCTTCGCCTTCACAGCAGCCCTGAGGCGGGTACCTGGCTGTCCCAGTTTCCGGATGGGCAAGCTGAAGCCCAGAGAGGGTCCACTACTCCACACTGTGCTCCTCCTGTAACACAGCGGGTGGACAGGCCCCTGCAGCTTCCCGCCGAGGTCTGACTCCCGAGGGCCATCGTGGGGCCCTGGGCGCCTGCGTACTCGGAGCCCCGGCAGATTCCACGTGCGTCCACACCCGGGGCCACTGCGGCCGAGGGAGGGGTGGGAGGAGACTGCAAGCTCGTGATTAGCAGGTGTCCACCTGGGGCGCAGCCTTTGAGGGCCAGGGCTCACGGGGGCAGTTCAGAGGGTTCACTGAAGCTCCTTGTCTCAGCCCGGTCACAGCTCCTGGGAGACCAGGTCTCCGAGGTCCCTGCCAGGCTAGGCGGGCACCACACTGTGTATTCCAAGAAGTCCGTGCCAGGGCTGTCTGAACTGGTGAACCACACCTCCACGTCCTTTCCTGGGGTCGTGTCCCCACACCTCGGGGCAAAACAGGCAGGGCTGACTCCACCCCCCGGCTCCCCGAGGCTGGGGCCTGCCTTTATACGGGGCCTGGACGGGGCGTGCCGAGGCCGAGGCTGCAGGAGGTGATCCGGCCCCCAAGCACCTCTGAGGGCCGCCTTTAGCCAAGAATGCAAATGCAGGCAAGCTCTGGAGACGAATTCCTGGAGTGGAAACCGCCCTCGAGCATCAGTGGAAAGACCTAGGCAGAGACCTGGCGTTCAGGATGGAAACTCGCAGTGATGAAAGCGATAAATAATTGGTTCCTGGTTCCCACTTCTGAGTTCACGGCTCCACCGGGCGTGGGGCGCGCGGCCGAGCTGGAGCCTCAGATGGTCCAGAGTGTGCTTCCCGCCTGCGCCGTTTGCAGCAGTTTCCTGCAGCAATAAAACAGAAGTTAAGACTTCTGCTTTTTGTAATTCGTGGGACCTCACGGTGAGCCAGATGTCACTGGGAAGGGAAACAAAGATGCATTTGGCCGTAATAGGGCCGAGGCGCCAACAGCCGTTCTCTGCTGCTCGCCTGCACGCTCTGGGCCGCCTCCATCAGCCCCATTCACTGTCCTCACAGCCTCCTGGAGTCTGGGCTGCCCGGAGCCGCCAGGCTGCCCTGAGGCCAGGAGCATGGTGGACGTGGCAGGAGGTTTGGGGAGGATGTCCGGGCAGTGGGGCATTCTTCTGTTTACTGGGCAGAGAAAAGTCCACGGAGGGCAGGGCAGGAGGAGGACAGGGCGGGAGACACTCTCGACTTGCCAGGGGCAGGTCAGGAGGGCTCCTTCTGCACCCTGATGACCCTGGGCAGCGTTCGGGACTCACAAGGACGTCCTCGCCTGGTGGTCCTGACCCAGGAGCACCCCAGAAGGCCAGGGGAAGCCCAGCCGGGAAAGGAAAGCCCTCCTTCCGGCAGCCTCAGGCCCCTCTTACAGGTGGGGAGGGGAGGAATGGAGAGGCGACAAGGGTCTTCAGGACCAGAGGAGGCCACAGCCCTACTCGGGCAGCCCCTGTCCCACTCACTGAGGCAGGGAGAGGTGAATGGGCAGCACGGCGGCTTCTCTGAGCCCCACAGCTTGGATTCAAATCCAGATTCCCACCCAGGGGCTGTGTGACCATCAGCAAATCACTCACCCTCTCTGTGTCTCAAGTTTCAAATGCAGTCACAGGGCTGCTCCCTCTTCAGGCTGTGATGAGGTGTGAAAGACCTGTGCGTGTCTGGCCTGTGGTGTGCACTTGTTCCTTCCTGGCTGGTACATGTGGCTGTCAACCTCCCCTCTCTGGGGGGACTCCCGTGCCGTCCTGGGGCTCGCTGGTGGGTGTGGGCATCAGGCAGCTCTGCACTCACGCCACTCAGCCAGCCCTGTGTGGGTGCTCATTCTCCCTGCGCCTGTGTCCTCCTGTGCCCACCGAGGTGATGCGGAGTGGCAGGCCACGGCCTCCAGCACGGCCCAGGCTCCATGCCTGCTCGCTCTCCTCCCCACGCGTGGGACATGGCGAGCTCGGAGCCGAGACCTGGGCTGTGTGCACCGTGCCACCTGGGGACACGAGCTCCATAGCCCTGCCTTTTCATGGCGGGGAAACTGAGGCTGGGGTCATCACGTCCCATAGCTTCGTGGTGTCAGAGGTTGGATTCCAGCTCGGGAAGCCAGGTCCTCTGGCTGCAGAGTATCTGTGTTTCTGCCACACCGTTGTCCGCAAACAGCTGTTGGTGACATCTCCCCGGGCCTTGGGGTTCCGTGGCCCTGCCTCTTCCCTCGGCCACCCCCGAGTCCCCATAGCCTCTCTGGGCCCAGCCTGGAAGCGACAGCACCGTAAGCACAGGGTCCCTCCTCCGCACCTGAGAAGTGAGGACAGGGCACAGCCACCCTGGGCAGAGGGCATCAGTAGGCACCTGAGCCTGGCAGTGCCCCGGACGGGGGGGAGGTGGCATCTGACCTCTGAGGCACCAGGCTCTGCAGCATCACGGACATCGACAGCAGTGTGGCCGGGGACCTGGCCGGGTGGCCCTCTGCTATCTTAGGGACCGTGTCTCTGACATCCAGGGCACACTGTCCATTCACTCATGGAAGCGGTGGTGCTCGCCCCTCCAGGCTTCCGTCCTCTGGCAGGGGACAGGAGTGACCTTGCCTCGCCATGCCCCTCGGAAAGTTGGGGTCCTGTCTGTCACGTGCCTCAGGGCACGGATGGGACGACACCACAGACGTTGCTGCTTCCTGCCTTTTACACAGGAAGATCGCCTCTCCTGACGGCTCAGCGTCGGGGTCTGGGCTGGGACCCTCCACGTGGCCCGCTTATCCCCCCGCCTGCTCTTTGCCCAGATAACTCACCTCGGCCCCTGGGGGCAGAGGGAGAGACAGTGCACTGGGGGCTCCGGGAAGTCTGGAAGTTTCCTTTGCTTGTTTCGCATGATCTGAACAGCTGTCAGCGGGTGCGACTTCCCACGCGCGCCTCTGGGGCCTCCAAGGCCGCGTCCTGTAGGAGCTGTTCTGAATCGAGGCTCCTCTCAAGAAACCTCGGCTCACACAACCCGGTGTGCCCGGGACCGTGCCCGGCACCTGCGAGCTAAGCAGACGTGGCCGGGACTGACCACAGGGACAGGATGCCGGTCACGCGTGTCGAGTCAGAATGTGGCCCCGTTGAAAACAAGGAAAAGAAACTGGCGCAATTTTAGTAGGTTATTTTATTTAACTCAATATATCCAAAATGTTGTCATTTCAGCGTGCAATTGATTTTTTAAAACATTGAGATCTTCTATCTGTTACAGACTTTGAAGTCAGCGTCATCTTATACTTGCTGCGTGTCTCAGTTCTGGCCAGCCGCCTTGGCTTGTGGCTGCCACCTTGGGCAGAGCGGGGCAGAGGGCCCAGGGACTGCCTGGTGACCAGTCCGGTGAGGGCGGCTGTGCTGGCCCTGGGGACGCAGGCACGTGGCGCTGTGAGGTGTGAGTCCGGGACGGCCCCATGGAGGTGACAAACAACACAAACAGGAGGGAGGGGCACTGGGTGGGGCCGGGTGGCTGGAGCCAACACGGGAGGACCGTGGGGCACAATGGACGTGGAGGGGACTCAGGCCTTTGTCCCTGGAGTCTCAGAGGCCCAGGGAAACCCCCTGACTGTGCTGGATGGGGTGGGGGCTGGTCAGATTTACGTTTTGAGAAGGTTGCCCTAGGGTGACAGAAGGTGAGGAGGCAGGGCCATGAGGGGGTGATGTCCAGACGCGGGCACTGGGAGGGCAGGCAGCGGGGACGGGTGCCAAGGAGGCGTCCAGGGTGGGCCTGAGTCCTGGTCAGTCTCTGGACGCTGTGCCGTCCAGGAGAACTGCGCCTTCTCCCCTGCCCTGAGCTCCGGGGACGGCCGAGAGGCCCCTTCTGTCCCGCAGTCAGTGCCTCGGCCTACCGTCTGGAGCCCAGGCCTCTTTTCCTCAAAAGATGAGCTTCTGGCGGCAGTGATGCTTCCTGTGTGCCCACGAGGAGGGGGGCCGGGCTGCCCGGAGGTCCCTGGACGGGGAGAGGGCCGTCCAGCGGGGGACCCACTCAGTCCGTAGACCATGAAGCTCAGGAGCCCTCGTGTGCGAGTGCTTGCGGGTATGTGCGTCTGAAAGAGTGTGTGTGAGTGTCTAACGTGTGTGCGCAGGCATGAAGACAGGCAGAAGGTGGCAGTGGGACCTCAGCTGCCCTGGGGCACTCACAGGGGAGCCCCCTGGCCAGCCTGATGCCCAGATTCTGTGAGCCCCCATGTCCAGAAATGATGACAACTTGTCCCAGCCCAACTGTGCTGCGACCCTGTGGGACTCGGTGTAAAATATGACCCGGGGCTTAGGTGGGATCCAGCCAGAAATCAGAACAGACCCGCGGCTGGGAGGCTGAAGTCAGCGTCCACGGAGGGGACCAGCGAAGGCCTCAGAGATGGGACTTTATGCTCTGGACGCCTGTCACTACCATTAACGTGGACTGTCCCAGGACGCCTGTCACTACCGTCTACATGGACTGTCCCAGGACGTCTGTCACTACCGTCTTCATGGACTATCCCAGGACGCTTGTCACTAGCAGCTACATGGACTGTCCCAGGACGCTTGTCACTAGCAGCTACATGGACTGTCCCAGGACGCCTGTCACTACCATTAACATGGACTGTCCCCAGGACGCCTGTCACTACTATCTACATGGACTGTCCCAGGACGCCTGTCACTACCATTAACATGGACTGTCCCCAGGATGTCTGTCACTACCATTAACATGGACTGTCCCGGGACGCCTGTCACTACCATCTACATGTACTGTCCCAGGACGCCTGTCACTACCGTCTTCATGGACTATCCCAGGACGCTTGTCACTAGCAGCTGCATGGACTGTCCCAGGACGCCTGTCACTACCATTAACATGGACTGTCCCAGGACGCCTGTCACTACCGTCTTCATGGACTATCCCAGGACGCTTGTCACTAGCAGCTGCATGGACTGTCCCAGGACGCCTGTCACTACCATTAACATGGACTGTCCCAGGACGCCTGTCACTACCATCTTCATGGACTGTCCCAGTTCACCTGTCACTACCATTAACATGGACTGTCCCCAGGATACCTGTCACTACCATATATGGACTGTCCCAGGACGCCTGTCACTACCATCTTCATGGACTGTCCCAGTTCACCTGTCACTACCATTAACATGGACTGTCCCCAGGATACCTGTCACTACCATATATATGGACTGTCTCAGGACGCCTGTCACTACCATTAACGTGGACTGTCCCTGGAACGCCTGTCGCTACCATCTACATGGACTGTCCCAGGATGCCTGTCACTACCATCTTCATGGACTGTCCCAGGACGCCTGTCACTACCATTAACATGGACTGCCCCCAGGACCTTTGTCACGACCATATACATGGACTGTCTCTGTTCACCTGTCCCTGCCGCCTGCACGGACTGGCCCAGGATGCCTGTCACTACCGTCTACACGGACTGACCCAGGACGCCCGTCACTTTGCTCCTGTGTGGATTCCCGTAGGGAGCCTGGCTCTGGGTGTCGGACGCCTGGATCTGAACTTCAGCCGCGTGAGCCCCTCAGCTTGGTGTGCCGGGTGGCTTCTTGGAGGTCTAGTTTCTTCTCTGTCGCTATGAAACCTCCTTTCAGAATTTCAACAACCGTGGTCATTAAATACCTTGCTGAGGGGCCCGGCATAGCGCCTGGCGCCACCTGGTCGGGTGGACACAACTTCCCTTTCCCAGTCCCAATCAGAGCTCATACTGGCCCTGGGGCTTTGAGGGTGAGGGGCTGGGCCAGGGGGCAGCCGTGAAGTCCTGGATTTGCTCTGGTTTGACCTCGTGTGTCCTGAGGGCTTCCGTCTGATTCTCAAAGGGGCCGAGACCCCGCCAGGCGCCACCCAGCCCCTTGCCTCTCCTCACGTCGCGGAGGCCGTGGTTTATGAGGGTATCGGCTCAGGCTCCCCCTGGCCTGCTAAGAGCATCCCGTGTGTATGGGGTGTGCTGGAAAGCAGAGGTCTTGGAAGCCCCCACGTCCCCAGCCTGTGGGGCCTGGCCTTGCCCTCACCAGCCCCAGGAGAGTGGGGATGGGGTCAGCTGGGGTGCCGCCCACTTGTAGGTGGACAAAGAGCTCGGAGCTGGGAAGAGCGAGGCTGCGGCCCCCCACGTAGCGCTGCCCGCGGGGTGGTCCTTGGCCGCTGAGGGAGGACGGTCAGCCTGGGCCATCACACAGCACGCTTGGCCGGGCGGGGCTCAGGCTCCGTAATCCCCTGTTGTTAGCAGGGCAGAGGCGACGGCAGGGAGGGGTGGGGAGGCCACATCCTGCCTGGCTCAGTCTCTCCATTGGACTTTTTTTAATTGTGGTAAAATACACGGAACATAACATTTACCGTTTTATTCCTGTTTAAGTGTCCAGTTCTGCGGTGTTGAGCGCGTTCACACTCGTGCGAGCATCCCCACCTCCACCTGCAGAACTGTTCCCTCTTCCCCAAGTGAAACTCTGTCCCCATTGGACACTGACTCCCTCCCCCTCCCCGGCCCCTGGCGCCGCCATCCCACTTTCTGTCCCTGTGAACCTGACTCCTCCAGGGCCCTCATATAAGTGGGATCACGCAGGGTTTGTCCTTTTGTGAGGGGCTTATTTTACTCATAGCGTGATGTTCTCAGGGTTCATCTGTGTTGTAGCAGGTGGAAGAGTTTCCTTCCCTTTGAAGGCTGAATAGCATCGCGTTGTGTGCGTGGACCACCTGTCGTTTGTCCGTTGTCCGCTGATGGACGTTTGGGTTCTTTCCACCTTTCGGCTCTTGTGACTCACGCTGCTGTGAACAGGGGTGTGCAAGCACGTCTGCTAGGCCTGCTTCCCGTTCTCTTGGGGATGCACCCGGAAGTGGGATTGCTGGTCAGATGGTGGTTCTATTTTTAATTTTTTGAGGAACTGCCAGACCACCGTTTTAACCATTTTTAAGTGAACAGCTCAGTGGCATTTAGCACACTCACAGTGTTGTGCAACCGTCACCACCATCTAGTTCCCAGACAGCTTCATCACCCCACAAAGAGACCCCACACCCATTAGCAGTCACTCCCCACCCCCTCCCTCAGCCCCTGGAGACCACCAGTCTGCTTTCTGTCCCCGTGGGTTTACCTGTCCTGGATGTGTCATCTAAATGGCCTCCAACCACACGTGGCCTTTTGTGGCTGGCTCCTGTCACTCAGCATAGTGTCTTCGAGGTTCGTCCGTGCTGTCGTGTGTCAGTGCGTCACTCCTTGTTGATGACTGAACAATCTTCTGTTGCAGGGATGTGTGCCTTTCGTGCGTCCATCACCAGGCGGTGGGCGTCTCGGTTGTTTCCGCCCCTGGCTGGTGGGAGTACTCTGTGAGCAGGCGTAAGCAGGTGTCGGTGTGGTTGTGCATTTTCGGTTCCCTGAGGGCCACACCCGGGAGAGGGACTGCGCGTCATGTGGTCACTGTAGGTTTAACTTGTCCACCGGATTTCGACCGTTTCAAGGGATGAATTAACGAGAAGAGCCGCCTGCCCTGGGGGCCCAGGCTTCCAGCGTTGTCACCGGTCCTCCCACACCTGTGAGGGTGGCCACCCCACCGTCTTGTCACAGGTGACCGTGCCACGGCCTGGGGTGGTGAACACAGTTGCCGCGGCCACCGGCCGGCTGGGACGCCCTCGCCGGGCGCCTGGAGAGGGCTGTTTGAACAGCAGTGCCCATCTGCCTGCAAGCTGTCGCTGTATTTGGTTCCACAAACAGTTACTGGATCTCCCTGCCACCTGTTTCTAACCTTCACGGTGTGAACAAGGTTCTGCACCTGGTCTCCCAGCTTCATCCTTACCCCCCACAGGGGAGGCAGAGGGGTCCCCTTAAAAGCCAGTCAGATGTGACCCCTCCAGGTACAGAACCAGATTGTCACGGCAGCTTCGAGGCTGCACAAGCCCACCCTCTGAACTGTTCCCTCCCTTCCGTGCTGTTTTCCCAAACACGCCAGACACCCTCCCACCTCAGGGCCTTTGCACTGACAGGTCTCTCTGCCTGCACTGCTCTCCCCCAACATGGGCGAGGCTGCCACCTTCCCCTCCTCCGGGTCTCGCTCAGAGTTCCTCTCTACAGTGAGCGCCCGCCCTCCCTGCCCTCTGCGGCTCAGCGCTCCTACCCTCCCTGTGCGCGTCGCTGCCGTCTCCCCACTACAAGGTCAGCCCGAGAGGACTTTTGTCTGTTGTCCCCCCTCCCCCCCCCCCGCTGGAGCCCGGGCAAACGCCTGGCACACAGGAGGCCTGGGGGACGGGGAGGAGGCTCACCTGGGGCCTCCCCCACCCCCCTGACAGACGGTGACACCCTCGCCCGGTGCTCGGAGGGGCTGTTTGAACTGCAGTGGCTCCTTGCCTGCAAGCTGTCATGTTTGACTCCACAAACAGTCGTGTCCTCTGAGTCTGCCTTCCAGCCCTGGAGCAGGACCGGCGTCTCGCCTGCACGGCCCCAAGGGAGGCGGCGTGGGGTCTGCCTGGGCGGTCCATTTCGCTTCTGACCTCGTTCACTCCTGAGCCGACGTTACTGGGGGTCCGCTCAAGGCCGGCCCCTGGGCCATGGTGGCAAACGCGTTCCGTTCGGGGAGGGCAGGGCGCGACCCCCAACCAGGTGATCCCGGAGAAGTTGTCCCACAGCCCGGGGGCACGGCACCACTGCATCCTGCACTCTCGAGTGCTCAGGTCGGGGGTTCAGACGTGCCGTCCTGTCTCTGCCTCGTGGTGTTCAGGCCTTGGCAACTGCTCTTGGCCACAGCACCGAGGCTGGCAGGGCGCTGCGACATCAGCCGAGGCCTGTGGTCGGAAGGAACCGGCAGTGCTCACTCGTCCTTCACACGTCACGGCGCTGGGCTGTTCTCGAGTCAGGCAACGGATGCCACCCTCGAGGGGCTGTGGCTCTGCCTGGAGAGAGGGGATGGTAACGGGACTGTAACAGGGACAGTAATGCAGATGGGCGGCATGTCCTCCCCCGGGGGCGGCGGGGACGGGCTCGGCCGGGCGGTGGTCACTGTCCCGTCAGCTCGAGCTTCTCTGAGGAAGTGACGTTAAGCAAGTGACGTTAAGCTGAGGCCTGGAGGGCACAGTCTGGGTGGCACTGGGGACAGCCCACTGGAGGCCCTGAGCAGGGAGCGCACCCACATCCGAGTCAGGGGGCCTCGCGGGTGGAGAGGTGCAGAGGGGGCCGGCAGCCTGGGGCGGTGTCAGTGCGGAGGCAGGAGGGTCCCATGGTCTGGAGCTGGCTTGGGCTGGCGCCCCCTGCCCAGCTGCCCACCCTCACGGCCACGGGATTGGTTGTCCCTGTGGATGTGCCACATAGAGCTGTGCCTCCCCTGGCCTCGGGCCTCTTGGACGGCAACCGGCTACAGCGATGGGGAGCCTCCACTCCCGGAGCCCCAGGCACCTGGGTCCCGCTGGTCCACTGGGCCCTGTGGCCGCTGGGCTCATGCTGGCCCATGTGCTTCCCACACCAAGCTCGGTGGTTGGCCCGTGTGAAGTGTGGGAACCTCTGCGTCAGGATGTGTTCCTCGCTTGGCCTGGTGACCGCAGTGCGGCCAGAGGAGCCGGGGCTGGGGCGGCGCTGCCGAGCGGACAGGCAGAGGGACTGGCCTTTCCTTTCAGGAGCCAGAACAACCCCAACCTGAGCCCCACTCGCCCTGGCCTTTGGCCATCCTGGCCGTCGTGCGTCGACTGCTGCATCGGCTGGCTTGCTGAAGCTCGGGCACCTGTGCTGCCTGGCGCGTCACAGCAGCCCACGCGGCCAGGAGGGGAAACCTGGGCACAGACACTCACGTGGCGGTCGGGGTGAGCAGCCTGTCTCCGCCCGCTCTCCCCCTTAGCGACTTGCCCACTCCCATTGGGTGGCGTGCAAGTGACCCCGGGTGCCCGTCCTGAGGGGCACGCGAGCCAGGTGCAGCTCCGAGAGTCCGATGCCCGGGAGTCTGGTGCCCGGGAAAATGCTCTCCTGGGTTCAGCCTGTGCTGCAGGGCTCAGGGAACCAATGGCTGGCAGTGTGGTCGGGCACGTCCCTAACATCTCCCAGCCTCGGTTTCCCTGCTGTCAGATGGCAGATCACCTCCTCCCCCAGCCTCAGAGCCTCTACCCGGATCTGTGGGGCACTTTCCACCGAGCAGGAGGAAGGTACTCCACCCCACCCCGCGAAAATCCCCGAGGGCTGTTGACTCAGCAGGCTTACCCCCAGGTCTCCTCGAGGTTCCCTGAGACCGTGTGGTGGAATGAGTCAAAACATCCAGAAGGTTCCTGCTCAGGAGGGAGACAGTGGAGCCCAGCTCGCCTCCCCCAGAGCAGCTGCCACCGCGGCTGCACCAGCGCCGGGCCCATCTGCCAGCCTGGCGTCCTCCCAAGGCTTGGGGGAGGGGACCCGGAGGGCTAGAACAGACCCTCTGCTGCTGTGGGCACGGGGTCCGGGAAGTGAGGGCTCCAGGAGGAGGCTACTGCTGTGTGGCCTTGGGCAGGCTCCTGACCTCTCTGTGCCCCTCGAAAGTAGCACAGCAATTCCACCCTGGTGCTGGTGCAGGGCCTGGACGCTCTGAGCCCTGGGCTAGGCCACAGTGAGCACTCACTGACCAGTGGCTTCTAGTTCCTCCCGGGACTGTCCCTCTGCTATAACTGTCCACCCCACGGCCCCTGTCCCCTGGTAGGGGGAGAGCATGATTCTGCCACTTCGGAGGAGAAACGTTCAGGGGGGTGGGACAAGCCCACCCCTCAGGCTCTGGGCAAGGTCACCCTGGGGAATTCATTCATTCAACGGGCAGTTTCCACACACAGATCATTCACTCAACAGGGGGTCCTTGCTCCAGGTCATTCATTCATTCAAGGGGGTTCCCTGTGTAGTTCGTTCATTCATTCTCACAGAGAGGTTGTCTTTGACCAGCAGTCTCCGCCTCCCGTAAGTGGGTGAGGCCCCCTGCCATCTGGACCATGGGGCTGCAGGGCAGCCAGCGAGGTGTCCCTCCGCCCTCAAGGACAGGCCTTGGGGACCAATTCTGCTTCCTGGCTGCCCCTCGGAGAGCCTCCCACATGGGGACGGGCTCTTCTGGTCAGGACCCCGCATGGGCCCAGCGGTGCCCACATGCTGTAGGGAGCCCCACCCTTTAGTGACCTTGCTGCTGTCAGATGCGTTTTTTCACTCAAATTGCTTAGAAGACCCCAGACACACAGCCCAGACCCTTGCAATGGCTGGTGGGTGTTGGAGGACACGTGTGTTACAGAAGGGCAGACAGAGGCCTCCCCACCGGGCTGGGGTCCGAGGAGCAAGCTCCCCAGCATGTGCAGGGCGGGCCTGACCAACGCCGCGCCGGCCCCCAGAGGCTCAGGAAATGCCAGGCTACAAGCAGGAGTTCAGCCTAGCAACCAGCCTGGAAGGGGAGGCAGGCGGGGAGCAGGGGGCAGAGAGACCTCCAGGAAAGCCCTGGAGTCCTCAGGCCCAGGCTGCGAGGCAGAGGTGAGGGTCCCCCATTCCTCAGGGGAAAATGCTGAGGCCGAACCAGGAAAAGGGACCCGCTCACGGCCCCTGGGCAGAAACGGGTGCCTGACTTCAAGCCAATGGTTGTGCATCCCCCCACCAGCCTGCTGCTTGTCCGGGGCGCCTTACGAGGCTTCTGCAGGTCTCTCCTCCCTTTTGTCAAATTGGGGAGGCAGGATATCCAGGCAGCTGTATGAGCTCAGGCTGGACCCCGCGGAGCTACAGGGACTGGGTTGGAACCCCAGGTCCGCCTGTCCTAGCTGTGTGCCGTGGGCGGTAACTTAACCTCTCTGAGCCTCAGTTGTCTCATGTATAAAATGAGAGTAGTAATATGTTTTACGTTTTCATTATTATTATTAAATAACAGAGCAACCTGGCAGGGCTGCTGGAAGGATTAAATCAGTTAATATTTTGTTGGCCACTAGGCATTGGCTGTTTCCCTCTCCCCTCTCTGAGGCTGGGTCGAGGTTCCAGGCAGGGCCTCGCAGCCCATGTCTGAGGGCTACGAGCTGGACCCAGCCTTGGAAGGGATGGCGGGGGTGGACTCTGGCCTGTCCATTTGTGGAGGTGACCCCCCTCCCTCAGAGAGGGTCCAGAGTGCAGGCAGCCCCCTGAGCAGGCGCACACAGGTGGTAGGACAGGCTGACTATTCTAGAACACCGTGGGCCTCAGGCTTCTCCTCTGTGAAGTGAGATAGACTGGATCCTAATGCACCAATGTGTGGGGTACCTTCACCTCCACCCACTCTGATGCCCATGGCAGACATGGCTAATTGATCCCTGCCCCACTCTGATGGCCATCGTAGACATGGCTAATAAATTCCTGCCCACTCTGATGCCCGTGGCAGACATGGCTAATTGATCTCTGCCCACTCTGATGCCTGGGGCAGACTGGCTAATCGATGGTGGCACTCCTTTCCCTTTGAGCCTACCTGAGACAGCAGCGTCCTTCTAGGGGTGGCTCTGGTGCCCATTTCTGGGTTGGATTTGGCATGCGAGTGGAAACCTATTGGCCACGCTGGCTTGACAGGCTCTGAGGGCCAGCCAACTCCGACTGTCTCAGCGTCTATAAGCCCTGGAAACCCAGGAGAAGAGATGAGGAGAGCATCTGAACACTGCATGCAACTGTGGGAGGCGGGAGTGCCCTCTCGGGTGGCGCAAGGACCCGGAGAGGCCCCTGGAAGGAGAGACTCAGGCGTGGAGGGAGCCCCCGCGGCCCAAGTGTGATCGGGGTCCAGGGTCCCCTGGGACCTGTCAGACGTAAGCCTTGAGGGTCCACCCCACATCCAGCTCCCCGGGGACCACACCAGCTCGTGGGCTTGGCCGATCGTGACATAGACAGTTAGGGTCGGGGTGTAGACGGTTGTGTGACTCTGCACAAACCCTGCGATCGGAGTCGGGGGTTCAAGTCCTCCTCGGGCGGGTGAGAGCGATGCGACTTGGACGACGGGTGGTTGCCCTCCCCAGCCTTCCCTGTAAAGGGGAGCAGTGCTGCGTCTGCCCCTCAGCCAGCGTTCATGGGTGGGGTTCCCTGGCTCACTCGCGAATATGTCCTGAGCACCTCCTGCGTGCCATGGGCCCGGCGGAGCAGGGCCGTGCGAGTACAAACCGTGATCAAGGGGAACCGAAGGAGGCTGGCGGCGGTGGGGGGGTGAGGGGGTTCAGGTCTGCTCCCGAGGAAGCAGCCCTAAACGGGGCCTCCAGCCTCGCACACAGGGCACTCAGCACGCAGCGGCTGGCCCCAGTGTTCATTCTCAGTGGTGCCGTTTGGGGGGACTCTGATCCCCCCTCCCCTAAGGCAGGCCTTCCTGGAAGAGCTCCAGGCCTCCGCTCCTACGCCACCTCCCTCCCACAGCAAAATGTGGTCAAGACGTGAGTGGGGCGCCCACAAGGCCCCTCCTTCCTCTCCAGTGACAGCGAGGCCTGAAGACAGAGTCGTGGGGTTGCAGGAGGCAGAGGGGCAGGGAGGTGGTGGGGTGGAGGCCATGCAGGAGGGGGCTCCACCCTCCCGGGTGTGAGCCAGGAGCCCCCCCAGCTGGGCCCCGACCCAGGGGCACCCTGGGAAGAGGTGCCCACTCGGCAGCCCCGGATCGGGGAATCCCAGCTGGCACGGTGCCACCACCTCCCTGCCACCCTCCTCCACCAGGAGCCAGCACATTCCGGATCCTTGCCAAGCTGGGGGGAGGGACTGCACTCGGCTCCCCTACTCCCAGCCCTCCTTTCTGCTGCCTGCGTGTAATTAACAGAGTAATTAAAAACAGGATGAGTTAATTGGTATTCATTTATGTGGCAGATGTTTTTAATTGAGGCAGGAAACAATTTACCTGTTTACATAAACAATGGCAAAGGCAGGCTTGTAAAACACATTTTTAAAAATATTTTCCTCCCCCTTCCTAAAAAGAAGAATTGAAATCACTTGGTCTCCTGTGAGCCTCCCTGTGCGAGCCGAGCAGGCCCCGCCTGGGGGAGGCTAGGCCGGGGAGGCCGGAGGCTCAGGCCAAGAGGAAACATCTGTGTAAGAGGTTCACTTCCAGAGGAGGCTGTTTTCCTTACATTCGGAGAAAGGAGGTGTTGTTCCCAGGTTGTGGGGACACGGCTCCTGGTGACACCTCCCCAGACATGGGGATGGGGAGTCTGTGTCCCTTTAGTGTCATCCCCAGGGCCAGGCTGGGGGAGGACCACCCAGCAGGATGGGGGGACAAGGAAGAGCCGGGAAAGGGGACCCCATCCTGATGGGGCACGGCGGGCGGGTGTTGCACCCCTGGCTCCCTGTCGTGTGGTGGGGCTGCTGCAGTCACCACGTGCCACATGGGTTAAAATGAAGTAAACTGAAGACTCAGTTCCTCCACTGCACGGCTGCCCTGCCTGGTCGTGCACAGCACAGATCTAGAACATTCCGTCGTTGCAGAAGTCTTGGTGCCGGGTCAGGCCTTCTCAGTGCCGGAGAGGGTGCCTCACGTGCCCTCGTGTGAGGGGGTGAGAACAGCCAGCCTCGCAGTGCGACCCTGGAGCCATCTGGGGTCGGTCTGCATGAGCGCTCCAAGGAGCGCCTTCAGGAAGCAAGTGTTCAGGGAGCTCCTGGTTGTAGACTGGCACTAATTTGGCACCTACTGTATGCCCGGCTGCTGCGGCAAGCTCTGCGTGTGCTTGTTGTCGCTGTGGTTCTCTCGTTAACTCTTGAGGGAAGCGTTCATCACCCCCACTGCACGGGAGAAGAGACCGGGCTGAGCGTGGCCTGGGGGCGGCCCTGGAGAAGATGGGCGACAGTGGAGGCAGCGATGACAGCACAGCCTGCCTCGTAGGCGTGCATCTGCCTTTCTTAGAGGGCGCACGCGCACAGGACCACACTGACGCGGAAACACCCAGAAGGCGCTGCGAGCGTGGACGCGGAGGCTCCCCCAGTGGAGGTGGGACAGGCGCCTGCTCCGCTGCTCCCTCTGTCTCTCTTCCCGGGCCATGGAGCGTCTCTCGCCAGGAGCGGGTTCCTCCTCCGTGGTGGTAAAGCCGCGATCTGGGGCCAGCTGCCGGGCTGCCACGGGCACGTCACTGACTTCTCCAAAGTGGTGTGCGTCGTGGGGTGGTAT
Source organism: Equus przewalskii (assembly GCF_037783145.1). NCBI lineage: Eukaryota > Metazoa > Chordata > Mammalia > Perissodactyla > Equidae > Equus > Equus przewalskii. The sequence continues at coordinate 35,283,045 of NC_091833.1, read as the reverse complement.
GACCTTGAGCGACGTGCTGTGGGTGGGAAGCTAGGCCCCAGGTACACAGCAGGCACACTAAAGCTCTTCGCACTGAGGACTGGGGGCGTGTGGTGCCCTGCAGCTCTGGGCATTTAGTTCCTGGGGCAAGAAGATGGAATGTTCCAGAATCTATCAGTCGGAAGGGCCCTGGGAAGACAGCGCCCCAGAGCTCGGAGCTCAGGGTGCCGGGAGAGTGTGGTCAGCGGCCACCCCAAGGCTGGGACTCAGTTCCCTCCCTCCAGGAGGGGACGTGAGGCCACCCTGCCTCCAGGCCTTGCTGGCATTGCTGGGGCTAAGTCATAAAACCAACAATATCCGTGGGTGTCTGAGGAGGTGAACATCAACCAGCACACTGGGGCCAGCGGAGCCTTTGGCGTCCCTAGGAACTCAAGCCCTGCACCAATGCTGTGTGGCCTCGGTGAGGGCAGTAATGGCCTCCCCAGTGCTGTGAGCTTTGACCACAATAATGACATAGCTGAAAAGCCCCAGCACGGGGCTGGCCCTCCGAGGGCGTTCCCTCCTGCCTACCCAGTTCTCTGCAAGAGGAAGTGAGAGCTTTTCCAGTAGCTCCCCAGGAAGGCGGAGGCAGGAGGACCACCCTGTGATGCCAGGGGCAGAGGGCCCGGGGCTGCTGCCCTCTCAGGGGTGGCGTCCGGGGTGGGCCTGACCTCGTCCTGGGTGTGCGGGGTCCGGGAGGGTCCTGGTCGGTGCCTTCAACATCCAGGAACTGGGGGATGCGGTGGGGGGTGGTGTGCGTGTGCCTCTGGGCGGGGTGAGGGTGCCTGGGCGGCCCTCCCAGGCCCCGGAGCCGCCAGGGCGCATGGGCGGCAGGGTGGCGCGCGTGGGGCCAGCTCTCCCCAGCTCAGCTGGCGTCCTCGCCCATGGGCAGCCTGAGGTTAGCGACGGTCTGACCCAGGGCACAGCCGCCCAAGCCCGCCTCGCACCCCGGCCGCTCCCGGGAGTTACTTCTAAAATCCCGTTTCAGCCGCCCGAGTTGAGGACCTGCTCTGCCTGGTCACCTGGGGTCCCACAGGCCCTGCTGGTGGGGGATCGTGTCCCCACCCCTCAGCGGAGGACGTGAGGCTCAGAGAGGTCACCGAGTCCTGGGCCACGACCTCCTCTGCGGTTGTCTCAGCTGTGCCTGTCCCCGGTGCCCGGGCCACGCGGGCGGTCCATGGACAGGGTGGCCGCTCTGTGGCTGGAGGCTCCTCGGGCGCCGGGAGAAAGGCTCTCGCTTGGGCGCGCGCGATACGCCGCCGGCCCCGGGTTGTTTAGCATTCGCAGGAGCAGCGCTATTATTTTAAATTTTGGCAGCGTTCCTCTGGAGAGTTCAGGGTGATATGCAGCCAACTGTACGCGTTTTAAACAATGAAAACACTTTGGGAATCGGTTAAGCCGTCGGTGGCGCCTCGTTGCCGGCAGAGGAAAATCCTGACCGCTCGGCCTGGCTTCCCAGACCCTCCGCAGCTGGCGGGACCTTCCACCCAGCATCCCGCCCCCTCCGCCGGCCCTCAGGTGGGCATATTCTGGGGCCCTCAGGACCCGCTGCAGCGTCCCCTCTCAGAAGCTGCTCTGACACTGTGATGTCGACAGGACTTCCGGCTTCATGTCGGACTCGGGGGGCAGCCCCCACCGACTTCCATCCCAGGCCCCATGAGTCCCTGGATTTTGTCAGTTCCTATTTAAATAAGTAATCTGTACGAATGTATCTGTGTATTAACTTTATTAACGTATGTGACAGTTTGTAATTATCTGTTACTTGTCATCACTGTCTCCTTCACGCCCCTGGGGGGCACAGCGTGGTGGCAGGGGGCCCTCTGACCGTCGATCAAGGACCTGGTTGAGTGGGGGCTGGTACGGAAGGAAGGCTTGCCCCTTCTCCCCGGGGGCAGCTTCTGTTTCTCTCTAGACATATTCCATGTGTGTATTAGGTCGTCCTTTAAACATTCCAGGGGTGTTTGGCAACCTTTCTTGGGGTCACGCCCCCTCCCTTGTAAGAAATGCCCATGGAGACACCCCCCCACGCTCTGCATGTGCCATCCCCCTGCCCGGGGCCTTGTCCCAGCCCCTCGTAGGGGACAAACTCTACTATTGGACTCCTGTCCAGGCCTCAGCGTAGGTGTCCTTTCCTCCAAGAGGCCTCCACTGACTTCCCCCAGCCGAGTGCGGCACCTTCCTGGGGTCCCCAGCCCCCGACCCCATCACGTCCTATTCAGGTGTGTGTGTGAGTGAGGCGACTGTGGAGAGTTCTCTTAAGAGGTGCTCACGTAACCTCCCCCTCCATGTGCAAAGGAAGAAACCGAGGCTCAGAGAAGTGAGGAGGCTTCCTAAGGCCACCCAAATGATGAGGCCAGGAGCTGAACTCAGGCCTGCCCGACCCCAAAGCTGGGCTTTTCCCACTGCTACATGACTCTGTATGGCAGCCTGTGTCCACTGCCCCCACTGCCTGTGAGCGCCTCGGGAAGGGACTTGTCTCTACCACTCTTAGTTCACTGTGCCATCCATCTACTGATCACATGTCTACTTATCTGCCCATCCACCTATCCACCCATCTGTCCATCCACCCATCCACCCACCCATCCACCGTCCACCATCCATCCATCCACTCACTCACCCATTCATCCATCCATCCACCCATCCGTCCACCATCCATCCATCCACTCACTCACCCATCCATCCACCCATCCACCCATCCACCCATCCATCCACCCATCCATCCATCCATCCATCCACCCATCCACCATCAACCCATCCACCACCCACCCATCCACCATCCATCCATCCACTCACTCACCCATTCATCCATCCATCCACCCATCCACCCATCCATCTACCATCCACCCACCCATCCACCATCCACCCATCCACCCATCCAGCCAGCCATCCACCCATCCATCCATCCTTCTACCCATCCATCCATCCATCTATCAAACCATCCATTCACTCATCTATCCATCCATCTATCTCTCCACGCACCATCTACCCATCTACATATCCATTCATCCATCCACCCACCTGTCCATACATCTCCCATTCACCCACTCATCTCTCTATGTATATCCACCTACCCACACCCCCTCGTGCCCACCCACCCGGGCAGCCACACCACCACATTCATTATCACAACCCATCCCCACTCTGCTAGGTGTGCCAGTGTGCAGATGGACCACTTCCCTTGCTGGCAGGTGTGCATGGGGGATGGGGGGGACTCCCAGAGTACTAGAAATGGTGCTGGGAGAGGAGGGTGCCCCTTCCTCCCACTGCGCCTCCCCCAGCCTGGCACCCCCCTACCCCGCCACGGCGGGCGGCCCAGATGTCCAGGCGCCTCCCCCTCCTCTCTCAGGGAGCTGCTCTTGGCAGTGCAGCCCCAGCAGCTGGGCGAGGAATGTGCTTCCTTTGTGCGCCAGCCGCAGGGCGAGCGGCCCCGACATCTGGATCCCGTTTGCGGCCCTTTGGAGAGCACGGAAGGTTTTCATTCCAGCCGCTGTGCATGCTCCCCGTCCCCCACCTTTTAACGCTTTGCTCACCACCAGGAAGCTGAGGACACCGGGCTCCGGGACCGTCAGCAGGGCTTGGGTCCGAGGGGTCGGGGCATCTGCCGTTGGCGGGAGCTCTGGGCTCCGTGGCCCAGCGGAACCCCACACTCTTCCTGACAACACAGGCAGGAGCACAACAGCTCCAACCCGATTCCCGCCCAGGCACCGCCGTCACAGTTCGTTTCTCGTCCTTTTCTGTGCATTTGTTTACTTACAAGGTGGACTTGCGTCTGTTGTTGCCTCTTGGTTTTCACTCGTGTGCCACTTATCCACACCGTTAGAGTGTCCCCTGCATCGTTTTTGCTGGTAGGTGGGTATTTGAAGTACAACACACACGCACGGAAAATTGTACAGCTTGGACTTGCACAAAGTGTGTCGGATGACAAACGACGTCACCTGGCCTGCACCCCGGCCCCGCACCTTCCCGGTCACCCCCACTGGGGAGCCTCCGACCTGTCTCTGACACCGTGGCCCAGCTCGCCTGTTTACCCTTCGCATCAGTGGAGTCACAGGGCACGCGCTCCGTGGGTCTGCGTCTTTCGCTCGGCCGTAGCTTTGTGAGATTCGTCCACGTAGGTGCCTGTGGCTGTATTTGTCCTTTTTCTCTGCTGTATAGGATTCCACCATATGAATCTCCACACTCATTTGCCCTTTCAACTCTTGATGGGCATTTGACTGGCTTCCAGTTTGGGCCCTTGTGAGAAAGTGGCTAAGGAATTCTTTTTGAGGTCACATTGGTTTACAACGTTATATAAATTTCAGGTGCACGTTGTTATATTTCGACTTCTGTGTAGACTTCATCCTGTTCACACCAGGCAGACCGGCTCCCTCTCACCATGATGGGATATCATGAGCCCCTCCTCATGGTGGCAGGCGGCCTGGCCACTGCAAAATGTCCCCTCCGTGGCTGTGAGGGGGCTTCACTGTGCCCCTGGGAGGTTCTCTTGTGGACCCCTCACCCTCGACAGAGGCTCACTGTCACCCCTCTGGGTGGGCTCTGAGCACGTCCACAGTGAGGGACAAGCTCTGCCTGCGACAGCTGGGGACATACACCTTAGGGCTGGACACACATGAGATCTTCTGCATGAGGGCTGTGTGACCCAGGGCAAATGGCATTGCCACTCTGTACCTCACTTTCCCCATCCATAACTCAGGGCTCCAACACCTCATGGCTTTGGAAGAGTAGAGAATGAGAGAAGGGGTCTCAGAGCCCAGGCACGTAGACAGCTCTCAGCCAAAGGGAGCCGGTTTAGAATCAAAGTCGAGAGGGCATGCCGAAGACAAAGCTTCCTCCTGGGACCCCTGCAAGGCCCCCTTGGCACCCCACGCATCTTTAGAAGGACGCTGTTTTCCAAACATAGGTCACCTCCCACACGTGCTGGGTGCTTTGGTGGGTGAGCGCGTTCATCCTTCTGCGACTGTGGGGTGGGCTCTGTTCTCAAACCCATTTCACAGAGGGGAACAGTGAGGCCCAAGGTAGAAAAGCCATGGACGTTCCAGCCGAGAGACTGAGACGGGCAGTGGGGGATGAGTAGGAGCCACGGTGCTGTCCAGCTTACAGAGCCCATTTGGGCTCCTTATCTAAGACCGTCCCCACCCTGAGAAGCGGGAGTTATGGGCCCTGTTTTACCGATGGGTAAACTGAGGCTCAGAGATGTGCCAGTGTGATTTCCCCAAGTTCGCAGTTAGTCGGTCACAGACTGGGTGGGAACCCAGGTTTCCTGACTCCCAGGCCAGTGTTGTTGCCGTGGTGACCCATGACCTTCGTGTCATCATCCACAGGCCCAGGGGGTCACGGGATCCCTGGAGCCAGGTGGACCAGGGTGGCTCAGCGCTGTGTGCTGGGAAGGGTGGCGGCAGGCAGAGTTAACAGGCCAGAGGGACAGCCTGCCGGGGTCAGACCCCGAGGACCAGGAAGGGCCGGGCTGGAGGATCCGGACGGACGTGGCTGGAGCACTGTGGGGGTGGGGGCCCGCCCAGACCAATGGAGAGAAAATACTAACCCTTGTATTTTTATATGATTACTTATTCATCGGGCGGCGGAGGCCTTGATATAAACCAGATGTGGGAAGCGACTCAAGTTCCAGCGCCTGGGACTCATTAGGGCTGCCTCCCCCCGCCAATCCCCGCTGAAAACTCTCAGTGCTTTGCCGAGCGTCAGGCATCAACGACCGTGGTCCTCTGACGTTGGCCTTGGAGAGGGTACGGGAGGGGTCAGCCTCCAGGTCAAACTGCCCGTCTGGATGTAGGGGGTCACCCAGTGTCCTGGGTTTGCCCCAAACGCAGGCAGCCCCCCAAGTCCCTTTACCTTCAGCCTGGGCGCCCCAGCCATCGCTGGCCACAGACCCTCCTGACATGTGGCTGCTTCCAGGGGTTTGCGCCTAACTTTTCCTCTCCCTTGGGAGGCTCCAGAAGAATCCCCCACACCCCAGGGAAGTTGTGCTCAGCTGGGAGATCGCCCAGCTTACTGGAGACCCCCAGGATCCAGGAGCTGCGGCTGGACCACAGGTCCGGGAGAGAAGCCCCCAGCCACCTAAGGCCAGGCCCCTGGGAAGGCCTGTGGGGGGAGGGGAAATCGGAGAGAATGACGTAAGTGAAGGTTTGGGGGTGCAGACGCCCCCTCCTCCCCGAGAGGTCTCTGCCCCCACGCCTCGCATTCCGGCCACTCTGGGGATGGGGCCCTTTGAGCTGGTGGGGCAGCCATCTCCCTTTTGCTTGGGCCCCACATGGCGGCCGGTACACAGTGGTCAGTGGCCTCGAAGGAGGCAAATCTACCACCACTGGTGACAGGGGTTGGACTGGCGGGGGCGCATCGCAGGCACCAAGGGCTTCCACGTAAGGCGCCCTGCACCCCAGCGTCACCCTGCGCCTCACAGCTTTCAAGGTCCCACCCAGCGGTTACAAGGCCAGAAAACCTGCCTGGGTCCCCCTGAGTCAGAACGATGGCCACTCTCCGCCTGGATGCAAAGGGGCCATGTACGCGCTGAGCTTGGGGGGGCTGCTCCGTGATGCGAGGGGCCTTGCTCTGACCCTCTCAGAGCTGCTTGCTGCTCAGGGACACGTCCCCATGGCTGTCGCCAACCCGGACCCTGCGCTGCATTGGTGTCCGTGAGCCCCACCCAGTGTCCCTGCCCCTTACCATCCTCGTCTTTTCTCCAGGGCAGTGACGCCCCTGGACCAGGACTTTGCCGCACAGTGGAAGGTGGCAGCACTCAGGAGCCATGGGGGCTTGGAGGCCACGGGGACGAGCCTGTGCCGGCAGCTTGGGCAGGGTTGCATGGAGCCCCGAATGCCACACGGCGGAGTCTGGACCCCACGGGAAGGAGATAGGGAGCCACGGTGGACTCTGTGTGCTAGAGGGGCCCGCCAGGCATCTCACCCGCTGCCTTTGGGCACCAGCGTCCCCATCCGTGAAGTGGGGAGAGCAGTGTCTTCCTGGGGGGTGCTGTGAGGACGGTGGGAGCCCTGGGGTCTGTTCCCGATGCTGAAGGCCGGGATGGAGGAATGCTTCTGGTGGACGCCCCCCCCAGAGGGCCTGCCCCCCGCCCCCCCCGCAGAGTCCACCCTGAGCCGGGCTGTGTGTGTGGAAGCCGCTGGCGGGTGCGTGTGCCCTCCCCACAGCACCCGGCTCTTCCCGCAGGTTGGGGCACTGAGCTGGCCGCCCCACCCCAGCCAGCGGCTCCAGAGGACACCCAGCGGGGAGGTTCCCATGGAACCTCCGGCCGAGGGCCCTAGGCAGACTTTGAGGCAGAGGGGTCAGCACTTGCATCGCTGAAAGGGAGCCTGTGGGGCTGGGGCAGCTGCCACAATCCCGCTGTCAAAGGACTGCGTCTCCCTGGGTCCCCTTGGTCATAATCAACAAGTATTTCTTGGGCACCTACTGGCAGTGTTCTAGGCACTTGGTTTCACTGAGAAAGAAAGTCACATTTGGGCAAAGACTCGGAGGATGCGAGCAGACTGTGCAGGTATCTGCGGAAGGAATTCTGGGCAGAGGGTACAGCCAGTGCAAAGGCCCTGAGGCGGGAGCAGCTGAGCAGATGCCAGGGGAAGAGTATGAGTGGTGAGGGCAGAGAGGGCTCAGGCCATCAGAAAGGATCCTGCAGGCACTCTCAGGGCACTGGCCAAGGGGCAGGGGAACTGTCTCTTACTGGTCTTAGGAAATAAGTCTTAGAGGGGCCGGCTTGCCCGAGAAACCTAAGTGCACGGGTTTACCTTGGCAGCAGTTTCAGAATATTGGCCTGCTGCCCGGCCCAGGAAATTCAGAAGCTGGGGATGCAGAGACGGGGGTCCAGCTCCTGGCTCTGCCCCTCCCCCACCATGTGGAGCCCTCGCCCCTCGAGGGACAGTGGGGACGGGCTGGTCCCTCTTGCCAGGTTGTGGAGGCCACAGCGGGCATGGTCCTGGCTGGACGACCTCGCAGGGGGTCCCCTGCCTCTTGCTCGCCTGAGCTTTTCCTACGAGGAAGACGCAGCGGTTGATGATATGAAGGGAGATCCTCGGACCGCCATCTAAGGGCTGGTTTGCTTTCGTCCTCCCGCCGGCAGAGCCGCAAGCCGGCAGTGGCCGACCCTGTGCGCGTGTGTGCTCTCCCCTCATCCCTTCCTGCGGATGTGGGAGCTGGGCTGCGGGCAGGGTCCGAAAGGCCCCCCCGAGTCCCTGGGCTCCACCCTTTACAGAGGGGAACCGAGGCACGGTGCCCTTGCCCAGATGGAGGACCCCGCCCCACGCCCCGAGACCCGCTGCACAGCCGCCCCACAGAGGTTTCTGCTCCTGCACTTGCTGCTCCCAAGGCCGGCCTCTCCATCATCCCGGGAACTTGAGGGGGCCGGGAACCTCCAGGTCCCCTGGCCTCCCACAGGCATCAGGAACCCCTGCCTGCAGGTCAGCTCCCAGAAAGGGGTTGAGGTGGGGCTGTGTCCACCTCGGGTCAGCCAGGCCCTGGGAGCAGTGCCCTGCCCAGTGTCCACACAGGGGTGCATCCCAAAACCCCACAGAGAGAGTGGCTGTCCGGCCCCTGAGGTCAAGGCCAGCTTCCCTCCCTGTGCCTCAGTTTCCTCATCTGCCCACCTCATAGGTTTATTGTGGGGACAAGGTGAGGTGGTTTGTGTGAAGTGTCAGGTCAGGGCCACCATAGCTTTGTCACCTCTCAGCACCCGTCGGCCTGTCGGCACCTGTGCAAAGGGCCTGAGGCAGGTGACCTGTTGTTACCTGCCTGCCTCCATATGTCCCTCAGCTTTTGTGAGGGTCAGATGGTAACAGCAGAAATAATCAGACCACAAAAGATCAAAGCAGGGGCTCACTGTTCCCACAGCAACGTGGATTTGAGGGGAAGCTGAGGCGTGCTGATGCTGACAGGCCTCCTCCCCTGGAGAGTTCTAGAACCCCAGGCCTGGGAGCGCTGGGCTGTGGCCAGTTCTCAGCCTGGCAGGGCGGGCTGGGAACTACAAGCGGACAGGGACAGTGATGGATGGAGCGGCTCGTTCCGGTACATTCCGTGTTCTTTCCCACCGCTCCGCCCGGCCTTGGAGAGCTGCTTCCTCTGTGGACGGATTAGAGACGTTTAGCTGGGAACTGGATATGCCGTCTGGGAAAGACTCAGGGTCTCCCACGGGCCCTGGGGAGCGCCTCCCGGGTCTGGGAATGTTCTCGAGGGGCGGGAGCCGCGGGCGAGGGCGGGGCTGGGGGAGGAAGTCCGGCTCCCAGGAGCGGCTGGCGGGGGCGCAGGCCTCCGCTCGCCCGCTCGGCTCGCTCACCAGGGCGTCGCGCGTGGCTCCTGCACGTTCAGACCCCACGTCAAGACACCAGCTACACCGCCGTCAGCCGGTGCCCCCAGCCCCCAGGATGCAGGGTGGGGAGGGACACAGAGAGCCCCTGTGGGGTGGGGGGTGGACAACTAGAAGAGCAGTAGATGACGGTGCTCTGTGCAGCAGCCTTGAGGGAGCGGATGCCTGGCTCCACGCCCAGACACCTTCTCAGCTGTGTGAGCCGCTGAGCCTCTCTGTGCCTCGGTTTCCCCATCTGTAAGGTGGCGAAGAGCACTGTCTGCGTCCGAGGGTTGTAGAAGGTTGCGTGAGTTGGCTGGCTGGGCCCTTCGATAAGCAATGTTCTCTTCTGTGCATGGTGGGGCTCCCTGCACGGCAGGCCCCTCGCCTCTGCCCACCGCCGAGCCAGGACCACGGCGTGAGGCCCGGCACCCCCAGACTTGTCCCCCACCAGCCCTCAGCACACGGGCCGCTGTTCTGGCTGAGACACCGTGCAGGGCTCCAGGGGAACCAGCGGGGACCCCGGTGTGGGTGACAAGGCCCCGTGTCCCTTCTCCAGATCTGCGCTTTCTTCCGCGAGTGTGAACTTGGACCCGAGTTTCGCTACGGCCAGTTTCCGCACCTGCGAAGCTGGGCCTGACAGGCTGTTTGGGAAGAACGGGACGCCCACAGCGATCGGGGGCCTGGGCTGCTCTGGACACTGGCTTTGCCGCCTGCTGCTGACGGGGCTGCAGAGGCCAGGGACCCGGTGGCTGGGGCTCATTTCCTCTTCTGGGGCATCTGAGATCTGGAAAGGGCCCCGTGCAGCCAGGCAGGTGGTCCTCGTGCTCACCTGCCCCAGAGTCGGGGCGTCACCCGAGACTCGGCGCAATGAACCCACCCCAACCTCAAACCCCAGGCAGCCGCCCTCCGTGTTCTGGTTGGCCACGCGGCCTTTGCAGACAGCACTGGACGGAGCTCCGGCCGGGCCGGCTGCGGAACTCTCTAACCTCCCTGGCGACCCTGGTTCACCAGGAGCTCGAGGCCCCATGCAGAGGCCCCAGGCTCAGGCTGCTGCCACTGGGCTCTGTGCTTCTGGCTCTGAGACCCTGAGCAAGTCACTTGCCCTCTGTGAGCCTCAGTTTCCCTCTGTGAAACGGGAGTCGTAAAGGGCCCTGGCTCCTGGGGCTGCTCTGAAGTTGCGGTGAACCCACGAGCAGGACGCGGCATGTGGAATTCCTGATGAAAGTCAGTCTTGGGGCCAGGCCTGTGGCGTACTGGGTGAGCTTGACATGCTCCACTTTGGCAGCCCGGGTTTGCAGGTTTGGATCCTGCATGTGGACGTCCACCACTCATCGGGGCCGTGCTGTTGGCAGCGTCCCACATACAAAATAGAGGAAAATTGGCAACAGATGTTAGCTTAGGGCGAATCTTCCTTGGCAAAAAAGAAAAAAAAAATGTCCTGGGGTCACTCTCCTTTTCCTGACCCGAGGTGTGGGCAAGTTAACGCTTGGGGCATGTGGTGACCCTACTAGAGGGGGCAGCTGTTATTCTTACTGTTACATGTTAATTTTATAAGAAAAAATAAACTTAAAAGACACACATCCAGTTGCCTGGGCCCCACCGAAGACTCGCCGAACCAGAGCCCCTTAAAAGGGGGCTTGTCCAGGGGACGCCACCGTTTGGTGGAGGTGCTGTGGGGCTGAGAGCCCCAGAGGACCCCAGAATCAGCGGTGGGGGAAACGGAGGCCTGGGGTGGGTGCAGAGGGGACAGCTCGAGCTCGGGGCTGAGTGGACGGGGTCAGGCCCGGTCTGCCTCTCACAGGCGGGGTGACCTTGGGGAGCCCGGACACACAGGCCCTGACACGCTTTTCTGGGAGGGCATGAGGATCCCATGAGGAGCTGTGTGGATGTCCAGGTGGGGCCGCCTCCATCTGGGGCTGAGGACACCGGGAGTGGACACCAGGGGGGACCCGAGACGGCGGGAGGGGAAAGAGCTGCCCAGGTCTTCGGGGTGGCGGTCTGGACTTTGCTGGGAGCTGTGCCAGCTGGGCTGGCACCCTCACAGCCTTGGCGGGACACTGGAGCTGTGCCCTCACCGGCTCCAGCACCCAGCATATGCCGTGGGGCCCCTCCCCGAGCCCCCCGCACCCCGGCAGCTCCTGCCCACCTGGCGTGCATGCGGGGTCCCACCTGGATGGCCCTGTGTTGGCTGCCAGCCGGGCAATGAGGTCGTGCGAGAGCCGCCAGGGTCCGAGCATCATGGTGGGTCTTGGGGGCCAGGGAGTAGCCCCAGCTGGCTCAGGGCCTTGAGAGGGGACAGGGCAGGAAGCCAGCACCCGGAGAGCAAGGCTGCCCCTGTAGCGGCTTGTACGCTGTTTGCCATCACGCTGGACAGGCTGGGCCCCAGCATGGGCTGGTCAGGGCCCCCACATGGCTTGGGGTGCAGAGGAGGGACAGGCTAATAATAATAGCTAATAGCTGCTGCCGTAATGGCGGGACTGTGGTGGGTGCCAGCCCCCACCGGCCTCGTCCCCACTCTGCCTCCTTTGATCCATCCGCCCCCCAGGGAGGGGGGGATCGGTGCACCCCCTTTAGAGGCGAGGAGCCGGGCTCAGAGGAACAGCGACTTGTTCCGGGAGGGACAGACTCCAGCTCCTGCATGGCCTGCGCCGTGGGTTGACCTGCCCTGCCGTCCTCGCCCGGCCGGCCCCGAGGAGGGTGAGCGCCCAGGATGCGCTGTGTGTGCCCCCCCAGCCCCGAGGTCTGCTCGTCCTGGAGCTGGGGCAGCCACACCCCTCTGGACCTGCCCCCTCCAGCCCCTGAGTGGGGAGACTTTCAGACGGCTCCTCTGGGAGGGCTGCCTGGTGGTGACCTCCACCTCGTGTCCCTGTCTCGCGTCCAGCGAATGCGTGGCCCGCCTTCTGAAGGCCCCATCCAGCACCGAGCCCCTGCAAACAGGTGGGCCAGGGAGCAAGATGATCCCAGAGTGGGGTGACGTCCCTTCTGGAGGAACTAAATGGGGGGGTGTGAAACAGCTTTAGTGGGGGGCACTTCCTGAGGAAGTGAGCTTGGAGCTGAGTCCCCAGGAGGGACAGAGGGGTGTTCCAGGCTGGGTGCTCGGCTCAGAGCCCAGGCGCCCTGGGCGTGGGAGGAAGGCGGAGGAGGCAGGTGTGGTGGGGCCGGCAGGGGTGGGAGGGGCGACCAGCTCAGGTGAGACCAATGAAGCACCTGTCGGGGAAGCTGCTGACGGGTTCTAGGTGGAGAGACGGTGCACGCTAGAGACCCGCTCTGCTGCCGGGCGGAGCCCTCGCTGGCTCCCTGCTGCCCTCGCAGCACAGCCAGTCCACACTCGCCAGCCGCCCGGCCGACCCCGCTTCCCGCTTCCCGATTCCCCTGCAGGCGGCCTGCTCAACCAGAGGCCCTGCGCGCCCTCTGCCAGGCCTTTGCGCTCTGTTCCCTGACCACAGATGCTGTTCCTCACCATCTCCACACCGCCTCTGCTGTTCCTAGAGGTCTCGTCATTTTCTGCTTTCTGGGGTGGGGGCAGCCTGCAGAGCTGGGCCCAGCCACGAGTTGCTCCATAAACCTTTTCCGAATTTGACTGTGTACTGGCGTGTGCACACTGGAAAGGGGCTTGCTGTTGCTCCATTTACAGAGGAGTAGTGGGCTCAGAGAGGCAAAGTGACTTCCCCAGGTCACACAGCCAGAGGGCAATGAAGCCAGGACTCAAACAAGATTCAAGAAAGACTCACGATGGGCCAGCCCAGTGGCGCAGCGGTTAAGTTCGCACGTTCCACTTCTCTGTGGCCCAGGGTTCGCAGTTTTGGATCCTGGGTGCGGACACGGCACTGCTTGGCAGCCATCCTGTGGTAGGCGTCCCACATAGAAAGTAGAGGAAGATGGGCACAGAGGTTAGCTCAGGGCCAGTCTTCCTCAGCAAAAAGAGGAGGATTGGCAGCAGTTAGCTCAGGCCTAATCTTCCTCAACAAAAAAAGGAAGACTCACGAGATCCCTACTGCACACGTGTGGTCCCACTGTGTGCAGCCCTGGTGGTGGCCCAGAACCCAGCATGGGATGTGGGGCCTGGGAGAGCAGTGGGGAAGCCCCTCCCCACTGCAGCCTCCGTCCTGCTGGCTTGCGATGCCATGACTGCTGCCTCTTCGGGAAGGAGAGCGCACGTTGATGACTACCAGGGGCTTTGAAACCCTGCAGACCCACGTGCCCCTGCAGAGACACACCCGCACTCGCTGTGTGCCCTTGGCAGATCACTGCCCCTCTCTGTGCCCATAAAACAGGTCTGCCGCAGCATCCCTTCGCGGGGTTCCTGTGAGAATAGCAGGAGCGATGACTGTCGCGTGCCCAGAGCAGAGCTGCCAGCAGCGAGCCTTCAGTCCCCTGAGTGAGGGGCGGCCCCAGGCCAGCGTGGTGGCCTCTCTTCCTCTGCCAGGGGAGGTCCCAGGCACCAGCGGGCGTGTGTGTGTCCGGGGGGGAGTGTGTCCACCAGCCCATATCTTGGGCACTCTCGGTCGCCCGCGGTCGCTCCTCCCCAACGGCGCCGGTCTCACCAGACGAGCCGGAGTGAGACGCGCTGCAGCCCGGCCCTGGCAGCACCCTCCACCATCCCTGGCGGGTTTCTCCTTCTCTGCTTGTCCAACGAAGCCCCACTGTGGAAGGGCTTTGAAAAGTCAGAACAGGCCTGTGTCCTCGGCGTCCTGGCCTGGCATCCGAGACACCCTCCCCGGCTGCGTGTGGGACCGCCTGCCCCAGGGCGTCCTGGTCAGGTGAAGGGCTGGCGAGGACAGGCCTGCGCCCCACAGGGGTGGCCCGGGGCCCACGGTGGCGGCCACGTTTGCCTTCTTTGGTTGTCACCGGGGACTGGCCGCCGGCCCTGCAGCCAGACACGGCGTTGACAGGCCCGCACAGCTGCGGCACACGTGTGCCCGGCCATCAGCCTCCTGACGGGCAGGCCGGGCGGCTGGGGGGGCCGGGCGGCGGCTGCAGCTGAGCGGACAGCAGGTGCCTCGGCCGGGGAGGCTGCTGACTACCGGCTCCCGCCCCTTCCACGGGGCCTGGGGGGCTTCTCTGCTCTCACCCCACGGGCCCTGGAGTGCAGAGGCTGTCAGAGCCCCACCCCAGACGATGGGCACCCCCACTCTGACCAAGAGATGGGGGCCGGGAGGGGAAGTTTGCACAGCATGGGGCACTAGATACGCAAATGCCATTTGTTGGGTGAGGCCCTGTCGGTGTCAGCAGGACAAGCTGGGGGCAGCGTGGGCTGGGCCTCTGTTGGGAACAGGTACAGGATGCCCACCCGACCACCCCGAGCAGCTGGGCCACCCAAAACCCTAGCTGCCGCTCCCAGGTCTTTGCCGCCTGCCCAGGCGCTGACTGACCCTGAGTCAAGACAGAGGGGGCCAGGGGCTCGCCTCTCCACCTGTGAAGAGTGCCCGGCAGCTGTGGCCCAGGGCTTGTGCGGCCGGTCAGATGCGCCAGGGCCTTTTCCTCAGGATCCTGCTTACTGGGGGCCAGGGCTCAGGGCCTCCCCGGCCTTGGTCTCTTCTGGCCGTCTCTACTCCCTCTCCGCACACCTGACCCTTAGCAGAGCGGCAGACCCCATGGAACTCGACCAGTGTCCGGGGGCCGACCCGCTGGACTGTGGACCACACTTTGAGCGGCCAGGCCCAGAACAGCCTGCCGTTGACCGTGTCCTCGGCCTGGCTGCTCGAAGGCATCACCTGGGCCAGGAGATGGCTAACCGAGGCCCCGCTGCCCCAGAGGGCCTGCCTCAAGTCTCTCCTGGGAAGACCCCGAGACCAGCCCGTCAGCCTCGGAGAGCTGGCAGGGCGCCAAGAACCATGGTTCCTCCGAGTGGGCCCCCAGCCTGCTGCTGCAACCTCACCTGTTAGAGACCCTGTTAGAAATGCCAATTCTCGGGCCCACCCGGACCTGCTGAACCGGAAGTGGGGTGCGGAGGCTGCACCTGTGTCTGAACACGCCCTCGGGAGCTGCCAATGCAGGCAGAGCCCTCGACCCCTGCCTGGGGGGTGCCGCCCAACTCCCTAGTCAGCAAGAGAGGAAACTCAAGCCCCCCAGACCTCTCCCCCAGGGAGGCCCCGGGCCCCTTCTGGCCAGCCCAGGTCCTCACAGCTACACCCTCTGGCCCACCCGAAATGGGCTGACCGGAGCCCGCCCTCTGGTCCCAGGTGGGTGGGATGTTGGCCACCTGTGAGCACACCTGGGGCTGATCTGATCTGGAAGGCTGCGCCCTGGGACTGGGGCTGGCTCTGTGGGCAGAGCCAGGAGCACCTGGCCCCCAGCAGCACAGGCCCAAACCCAGCTGCTGGGGGCCCTTGGCTGGGGACCAGCTGGGGCTGGGGTGGCCACTGGCCCCCTCGGCCCTCCAGCTGCTTCACCTCTCTCTTTTTCTCCCCTCTGCACCTCCAGTTGCAGCAGACAGGAAGGAGAAGGCCGCAGCGATGCCCGACTCCCCCGCCGAGGTGAAGACGCAGCCCCGGTCCACGCCCCCCAGCATGCCGCCCCCGCCGCCCGCCGCATCCCAGGGGGCCCCACGGCACCCCTCCTTCACGCCCCACACAAGTGAGTAACCCCTGGGCCAGGGCACTGAATCGGGCAGAGCGGAGAGGCGCCTCGGGGAGCCCCTCCAGCTGTCTGAGCCTCTGAACCTGATCGTGAATCGAGCCAGTGCTGCAGTCCCTCCGCCCTGAGCCCCTAAATGCCCACTGTTGGGCCCTTCGGAGGGGGCCCCTCATCATGGCTCAGAGCCCACACTTTGAGCTTCAAATCCCAGCTCTTCTACTTTGTAGGTGGGTGGCCTCGGACAAGCTACTTGACCTCTCTGGGCCTGGTATTCATCATCCGTAAAGCGGGGTCAGCCGTAGTACCTGCCTCACGGAGCTGCCGTGAGACAAGTGAGTTAATAGGAGTTCTTACTCAGTGGCCGGCACATTGTGAGCCTTCCATCAAAGTGAGCTTTTATACTTGGAGCTCAGAGAGGGATAGGGACTTCCCCAAGGTCACACAGCAGGTTACTTGAGTGTGGGTGAGTTCCATCAGGCCTGCACCCTTCAAGAGGGCCCATCGGAGGCAGCTCTGGCCTTGGGAGCTCTCGGCTCTGATACCAGGGCCTCTGCAGCTGGACCTCAGCACCGTGTGAGGGTTGGCCAGGAACTGGGGTCAGCAGGGGCTTTGGCTGGCGGTGACATGGCAGACAGGACCCTCAGGTGGTGTCTCGCTGGCCCTGGGCAGACCCAGGTTGGGCGTCTCTGTGCACACAGCAGCCCTGGCTGGGGTCCGGAGGGCACAGCCACCACGGGAGCCCCATTCCTTTGAGTCAGAGAAGTTGGCAACTCAGCGGCTTTGGGTCTTGAGCAGTCAAGAAGGAGGCCCCAGCCTTGGACCAGTGTCGGGAACAGTGTCCCTTGGCCCCCAAAACCAAGGCCTAGCAGTGCCTCCCAAGCATTTCTGGAGGGCGGGGAAAGGATCCATGTGCCATCGTAACCCCATGTTCAGAGGCAGAAGCCCCACACCCGGGGGCCCCCCAAGCGAAGCCCCCCTCTGGGGGAGGGGCCTCAAACTCCTGGGCCTGGTGGCCCCTGGTCCCCACTGGGCCAAGAAGTAAGAGCTGCTTCCTCGGGTCCCCTTCCAGCCACCCGGAGCCCAGGGTGGACCGCAGGGCCTGGTCTGGCTCCCTTCATCCCTGGACATGAAGGATGCTGGTCCTGCCATCCAAGGCCTGGCTGCTGACTCTGTCGGGCTTGGGCGTGACCCAGCCTCCATCTGAGGCCTGGGCTGTGGGGTCAGGTGGCCCAAGTTCAAGGCCAGGCTTGGCCCCTTGTTTGTAGAATGGTGGCTTCAGGCCAGTCTCTGACCCATCCCAGTCTCCGTTTGGTAAATGGTGTGACACCACCTGCTCCCAGGTGCACTGCCTGTAAGCAGGGACGTCCCAGCACACAGTAGGAGCTTCATGGCCAAACACTCCTTCCTGCACCTTCTCCAGCCCCCCTCCTGCCAGGGCCCAGATGAGCCTGGGTCCCCACGTGCAGTGGACACAGGAATGGGCCCGGCCCGCCTGTGTGCCAGCATAGAGCCTAGAACCGCGGGGCTCCCGTATCCTCAGTGGTTCTCCCGTGGCGACGGTGGCCGGGCCCTTCTGCCTTTTCGGGGAGAGACAGTCCTCACCTCTGGGCTGAATCGCAGGCAGGGTCTCCGTCCACCACACAGGGGCCGCTCCGTCTGGCCTCCGTGGGCAGAGGGGCGGTTCCCGCATGGTTTCCATGTCGGCAGCAGACGCCCAGCCCTGAGAGAGGAGGACTTATTCCTGACAGGCCAGCAGCAGCCCCCAAGTGCACCGAGACCATAGGCGCCCCACCTAAAACAACGCCACCCCCTACAGTGCTGTTCGGTTCCGAGGGGAGAACCCAGCAGACTGCCTGTTGGTCTGGCCAGGGCTCTGAGGCGGGTTCCCCGACCCTCGTGGGCGGTCTCCCCAGCCTGCATTCCCTCTTGGTCCAGAAGCCCATGTTCCGGAAAGCACTGGTCTGGGAACCAGATGTTCAAGGTCGGGGCGGGGCTGGGTCAGCCCACACCGCCGGCCTGCTTTCATGAGGCCTGTGAGCAGATGTGCGGTGGTGGGCCTGTGTGTGGCTCGGGTCCCCTGCGCCCCCACCGCCCTGCAGGCTCGCGTCTCTGGAGCCAGGTCCTGGCTTTATGGAGAGAGCGTGGAGGTTAGAGAGACCAGCGTTCTCTCTCTCCTTCAGTTTCTCGGGATGCTGCGAGTGTCTAAGTCTCTGGTCACCTCCAAGGTGGCCTCAGATTTGTCCCCTGACCCACAGAATTCCCTGAAAGCGGGGTGGTTAACCACGTCCGTGCACCTGGCTGGCAGCACCCGCAGTGGCCAGAGCCTCTGCTCAGCCGAGGCTCCTGCCCGGAGCCTTCCCGGGACTGCCTGCGAGCCAAGCTGACCAGAGGCTGGCCGTGAACCACGCCTGGAGGGCTGTGGGAGTTGCCCCAGTGACCGCCCCGGGCAGATTCCATCTGGACCTGAAGGTCTACTGTGGCCAGGCAGCAGGCAGGAGGGCGGAGGGACTCTGGAAGGAGCGTGAGGAGCTGCCCTGCCGCTGGGAGGACCCCCAAAGAGCCGATGCTCCATCCCGCCCTCAGCTACGGTCACGACAGGGGGCTCACTCTGCTCGCAGCCATCCAGCCTGTCTCCTTGCGGCCTCTGCCCACTGACTCCAGCTCCGTCAAATCAAACGTCTCTCCCCGTTTGGTGCTTCCCCCCTTCACGGCAGCTCCGTCCTGGACCTCATTTTAGAACCGCTGTTGGCCTGTCTGTTGATGGAGACTTCAAGCCCTGTGCGCCTGGGCTCTGGGTCCCTTGAGGACAGTGCCGAGTGGGGTCACCAGGCACCTTCCAGGAAGAGAGCTTCTTAAGAACCAGGGTGTCCCGCCCTTGCCGATGGAGAACAGAAGTTCTTGTGGAGTCCTAGACGTTCCTGCAGAAATGGCCCTAAGAGACCCCCGGATCCAACCCCATCCCTTCACGGAGGAGGAAACTGAGGCCCAAAAAGAGAATGGACGGGCCCGAGGCGGTGACCCCAAACTGCTGTCAAGAGGCGGGGGGAGGGGCCCGCAGCCACCCCGCGGGCCTGTCCTGATGGCGTGTTTTTCTTATTTTGCTTACAGATCGAGAGGACGGACCTGTGATGTCTCTGCCCCACGGCCGTTTTCATGGCTGCTTAAAATGGTCTATGGTCTGTCTTTGTAAGTAAAATAACAAAAACTGCAGGGCTCCTGGGAGGTCCTCACCCAGCACCCTCTGCCCAGGGAAGGCACCCCACTGTGCATCTGCAGTGTCAGTCAGTCCTGCCTCCCTTGGAGAGAAGAGGGGTCCTAGGGGCAGGCGCAGGAGAGCAGAGCAGACAGCGTCCCCGAGTTCACACCCCAGCCCTGCCCCTCACGAGCTGTGTGACCTTGGGCAGGTGGACAGCCTCTCTGAGCTTCCTTTTCCCCAACCGCAAAGCAGGGTAAATAAGGCAGCTCCCAGAGTTGCAAGAAGGTCCATGTCAATGACAAGTCCGTAACTCAGCCGCCTTGAGGGCAGACCTGGGTCGAGTCCCAGCTCCTGTTCTTCCTGGCAGGGTGACCTTGGGCAAGTCCCACACCTGTGCCTCAGTTTCCCCATCTGTAAAATGGACATCCTCCTGGCACCTGGGTGATTACAAGGAGCCACGAGATGCTGCTGGTCACGTTGGCGGGAGGGCTGACGCACACGGGGCACGAGGCAGGCATCGGTCACTAGTGGACGTTTCCGTCAAGGTGCTTGCGGCACAGCTGGTATCCGTAACGGGAAGCTCTCATGGGGCGATGCTCAGAGTATCTGTTGGCCAGCGAGAACGGCCGGGCTCGGCTGTCAGGACAGGCCCCGACTCTAAGCCAGGCGGGATGCACAGCGCAGGTGTGGCCGCCGCGTAGCTCGCGGCTCTGGGGAGGGTGACGTGACAGTTGGGCGTTATTTATGTCCTGTGAGGCTGTCGCCCTCCTTGCCATTGTTCTGGGATGCGCCTGGCCTTGCTGTGGTGCCCGGAGCGTCCACGGAGATGTGGCGCTGTCAGGGCTGTGTGACTCGTGTTGACAGTGTTTCCTGGTGCCCGAGAGCCACCTCTGCACCAGGGAAAGGGGCTGTTTGCGGGGTTCCTTGTCCCAGCCCGACCCCTGCCCGGGCCCTGGGGCTGGGGGAGCCGCGGGGGTGCTGGCGTGCGCCCCCAAACCTCAGCTGGGGACACGTGTGCTCTAACTTAGTAACACACCTGTTGTGGGGTGGAAGCACTTGTGGCGGGGTTATTTTCGGCGCTCCTTTAGCGAGCTGCTGAGACCGCCCTGCAGCCGCGGGAGGGAGCGCGGGCAAGCGCGGGCGAGCAGGCTGCCGGGAGGACCCAGGCGCCGAGGGCGAGCTGGTAAGGGAGCCGCAGGGAGGCCATGCCCAGGCCGGGCCAGGGCCGGTGCGGGGGAGGAACGGGCCAGGTGGCGCAGGCAGCCACACATCTTAGAAGCCTCTGGAAGGCCAGACCCCAGAGGACAGCCCCGCTCACCAGAGAGCAGCGAGCCCCTGCTGTGGTGAGGTCTCCCGTGGCAGCGAGCCATCTCCTGGCCTGGCTGCAGTGACCGCCAGTGGCTGTCATCAGTCTTGACCAGGCTGTGTGTGTGCTGGCGTCGGCCGTGGTGTCATCTGCAGCTCACCAGTGAGAGGGAGGTAGCACCACCGGGGGTCTCCTGGTCTCTCTGAGGGTCCTCTGGACGGCGCCTCGGAGAGGGTGAGGGATGGGCCTCCTCATGTCCTGCGTCTGGCGTTCACTGTCCATCCAGAGCAACAGGGAAGGCCAGAGCGAGGTGCACTGCACCCGCGGGACTATGAGCCGGGTGTCACTCCTGGGCCCAGAAGGTGCTTCCGACCCAGGGGCCACACAGGTTTCCACTCCCACTGTGTCTCCGGGGGAGGGGGGCCTGGTGAGAAGGACTCAGCCCGGAGCAGCGCTGGCCTCTGCTCCTGCAGCCGCCCTGCTCAGGAGGGGGCAGCACATCGCTCGCGTTTTGGGGCCAACCTTGGCCTTCAATCAATCGTTTCCATACTTGTGCTAAGTAGGGGCTGGTTGCTGACGAGCAATCGTCCAGCACGTAAAACCAATCAGGCTGAGTGTTCCTGGCTCCTTCTGGTGGTGGAAGGACAACCTGGTGGCTTCTATGAGCCGGGGAAGCACAGAGCAGAAGGGGCCCGGGCACCCCGTCCTCTGGCCCCTGGAGCCCCTCTTCTGGTTCCGGCCAACAGCCATTCGCAGATGAAGAAACTGAGGCCAGGCCCCCAGTCTCACCACACAGCACGTCCTGGCTACACCAAGCGGAGGCAGGGCCTCGGGCAGGACACCCACTCCCAACAGTATGGCTTATCTCTCACCCACGAGGGGCAGGGCTGTGTCTGCTGCTGAGGGCCTACTGTGGGCTGGGGTCACCCTGAGGTGGCAGTCTTGGGAACCGTATGGCTTGTGCGTGATGATGGCGAGCCTCGTTACCTGTGGATGAGCAGCCCAGCCCCTGGCCTGCGGCAACGCTCAGTGAGTGAGGGAGGGGCCTTTGCAGGCGTCACCAGCAGGCCGGTCAGGGGGATGAGCCAGTCATCGAAGCTGGGGTACAGGCAGCGTCTGGGGAAGGCAGAGCTGGCCAGACGGTAGGCTCAGGGTTAACAGAGGTTGTTTACTGAAGGGCTCAGTGTGTGCAGAGGGGTGGGCTGGTTTTGGAGCCCCCAGGGCTGGTGACAGTGGGAGCTGTGTCCCCTGGACCTGCAAGGGTGGGTGGAGGGGATGACTGGGACATAGGAGAGACACAGGGTGGGAGCGCTGAGGCCCAGGAAGGAGGGACCAGCACGTGGGCCCCCCACCTCATGTGCTCCTGCCCTTCCAGGCTCCGTGAGTCCAAGACAGTCAGTAGGTCACCCCCCAGGCCCAGGTCAGGATGGCCAGGGCATGCATGGTCTGGGAGACAAACTGGCACCCCACCATCCAAAGCAAGCAGAGTAAGCAGCAGGCAGCAAACATCAAACGTCTGAGCCTGCTCAGGAGGAGCCGTGTCACAGAGCCGAGCCTGGCAGTGTCCCCATCCCGGAGAAAGGAGGCTCCTGCCCCCCCATTGCTGCACACACAGGCCTCCAGGCCTCGGCCACAGGTCAGAGGAGAGGCTGGAGCCTTGGAGGAATTCCGCCCTAAGGGAGTGGCGGCTCTGAGCTGCCCTCAGCCCCAGACCACACAGTTTGAGCGAAGTGTGAGAGCATAGGCGCTGTGCACAGACCCTGCGGGCCAAGGCAGGGGGAAGGCACGGGCCTCGTGGACCACCGCTGAGGGAGTGGGAGAGGTGTGCGTGCGTACGTGCAGGCGTGCATGTGCACAAGCGTGCATGTGTGTGTGCATGCAAGTGTGCGTTTATGGGGGTGTGCATGTGCACATGTGTGTGGGACTGCATGCTTACATGTGTGCACTTGTGTGTGCACGTGCATATAGACGTGTGTGAGAGCGTGCATGTATGTGTCTGCACCTACAAATGCATGTGTCTGTGTGTGTGTACTTGTGTGTGTAGGCATGTGTGCGAGTGTGGGTGTGACGGTGCTGAGGGAGGCATGGAGTTGGAGAATGGAGAGCGTGTGCAAGGGAACAGGTTCGGACCAGTCATGTAGGGAGTGCAAACACATACAGGAGGAGGGTGCGAGCGAGAGGGTGCCAGGTGCTGAGTGTGCGCACATGAGCGACTTGGACCGGGGACCTGTGCGGCCTGTCAAGGGGGCGAGACGTGACTGGCCACTGGGGTTAGCAGATGTGCTTCTGGCCTCCCAGAGGCATCCAGTCCCCCTTCCCCTGTCCAGAGCCCCCTCCACCATTACCAGGGGCCCTGGGAGCCCACAACCTCTGACCTCTCTGCAGACTCTGGAGGCTGGGGCTCAGGTGACTGGGCTCAGGAGGGCTCCCCCAGCCTCCAGTGTGGAGGCTCATCCTTTCCCTCCATCACCGAGGCTGAGGAGCAACATCCTGCCCTAGGACCATTTCACAGGGTCCAGGAGTCTGCCAGCCCTGGGATGCTGACCCCAGTGGCACGACCTCAGTGACCAACAGTGCTGCCCCTGGGGCCCCTGCAGCATGTTCACCACGAGTCCCTTAGGCCACCTGCTTGTCCTCCACACACAGCCTGGGGCCTGTGTGCACGCACGTTTGTGCCCTGCAGCCCCAGAGAGTAGCTGGCCCAGGGCCTCCCTGCCAGGGTCCAGCCCCCTTGTCCAGGGGTGTCTGATCCCTCTGCCTCATGCTGAGCCCCATCTGCCTGGGCACCGGGGCTCTCTTGCGGGCAATAGCACCTCTGTGGGACTTGGGCACTGCTCACGGCCATCCTGACAGAGGTGGGGGTCACTGGCCTTCCAGGGGGGACAAGCGGCCTCTCCTGCCTGGTGGTGGAGAAGCCCCTCTGCCTGTTCACAGTGGACACCGAGCAGCCCGGCCGGGAAGTTGGCACCTGCCAGGCTGGCCGGGGCGTCCCCCTGGGTGTGCCAGAGTAAGGCCAAAGGGACTGTGCCACCTCCCCCCCGCTGGGGACCTGGGCACAGCTGTGCCTCTCCAGACCCCAGTGGGCACACCTGTCAAGGGTGTCGGTGACCCCGTGGCCGCTCCCCGCCATCCTCACGCCCCTTCTCCCCACACAGTGATGAACGGCAGCACACACTCACCGACGGCCGTCAACGGCACCCCGTCCACGCCCAACGGTTTCAGCAATGGCCCGGCCACCTCATCCACGGCCTCGCTGTCCACGCAGCACCTGCCCCCCGCCTGCGGGGCGCGGCAGCTGAGCAAGCTGAAGCGGTTCCTCACCACCCTGCAGCAGTTTGGCAACGACATCTCGCCGGAGATCGGGGAGCGCGTGCGCACGCTGGTGCTGGGGCTCGTGGTGAGTTGGGTGTCGTGTCCCTCGGGTGAGTGAGGCTGGGGGCGCCGGGCTGTGCCAGCGCTCGGGCCTCCTGCCCCCTGGGCTGGGTGGACAGGGCTCAGCTGATACTCCGTGCCTTTTCTCCCCTCAGAACTCCACGCTGACCATTGAGGAGTTTCACTCCAAGCTCCAGGAGGCCACCAACTTCCCGCTGCGACCTTTTGTCATCCCCTTCCTGAAGGTACGGACAAGCCGCGCCCCTCCGTGGCGGGTGCCCAGGAGCCCGAGTCGCTGCCTGCTGGCTCTGATTGGGCCTCCCTCTCGACCTCCCAGGACTCGGGGGCTCCCCCATCCCCCGGGGAACAGTGCTGACCAGTCAGGACCAATTCCTACTAGTTAAGGCCACAAACTAGTTGCCAGACTGGATTAGTGGCCACCAAACCCAGCACGCTAAGACAGAGCTGCCCAAATCAGTCCCATTATTATTGGCCAAATTTGCTCATCCACTTGACAGCCAGTTTTTGAGTACCTACTGTGTGCTGGGTACTGTGGGGCTCGAGGATCTAGCTGTGAGCAAAGAGGGCAAGTCCTTTGTGTAGCCAACGCCCCGGTGGGAGGGAAGGCAGCCAGCCAACCGTGACTCTAGGGTCTGTGGAGATGTGCACCAGGACTGCAAGGAGGGGGCATTTAGTGGAGGGTGAGGGAGGGAGCTGGGTGGATAGTGGAGGACAGAGCCTTCCAGGCACCTGGGACAGCATGTGCAAAGACCCTGAGGCAGGAGGAACAATGAGGAGGCCGTGTGGCTAGAACAGACTGAGGGGAGAGGGACAAATGGAGGGACAGGCAGGGGGTGGTTACATGGCTGGGCAGCCAGATGGATGAATGGGTGTCAGATGAAAACAGGGTCATGTGGTCAAACACAAAAGATAAACAACGGCTCAACAGTGGAGCGGCCTCTCAGCGGGAATAGTTCGTGTTGGGCTGGGAGCAGCAGCACCAGAAGCCTAGGAGCCGTGCAGGCCCCCAGGCCCAGCGCAGACCCACTGATCAGAATCGTATCTTAACAAGGTGCTGGGCATTCGTGTGCCACACCAGTGGGAAGAGCGGTCCAGGCCGCGTGAGACCAGTGTCTCCATGGCAGCACTTCTCAGGGCCTTCACTCCCAGTGAGGGTGTGCATCTCCCAGAGAGGGCAGAGATGAAACGCTTCCCAAGTGTGTCTGACCCTATGACCCTTTGCTGCCCCACACCTCCCAAGGTCCGGGTTCCTTGGAGCTCACTTGGGAGGTGCCCACCCCCAGTGCCGCCGGCCTCCCCCGCAGGCCTCTCGTTTCCCGGGCCCGCGCGATGCCTCCAGCGTGGGCCCTGGTGGAGCTGCTCTCCAGAGGGTCTTGAGGACCAGACCGGAGGCTCCCAGGCTTGAGCCCGACCCTGCCACTTAGCCCCTGTCGGCCTGGGCCCAGCTGGCCTCCCCGGGCCTTGGCCTCTGCAGCCGTGCAGAGGGGAAGGTTGCATGAAGATTGCACGCAAAGAATTTGGCTCCTGCTTGAATAGCGTTGGGTGTCATCATCTGGGGATTAAGGCGCTCCCCGGAGCAGGCTTGCTTTGCAGAGCTCTTTCACCACTGCCCCTGCTGAGCCCCCCACTGCCCCTTGAGGGGGCAACCCAGGCCGTACCACTGTTCCCAGTGAACAGCGGGGAAACTGAGGCCCCCCGGAGGTCCCCACCGGTGCAGACATGGAGCTGAGGCTGGAACCTGGATCCATCAGACTCCAAACCCACTGGCCTTCGCAGGGCATGCCCAGGCCAGCACTATGTCTCCCGTGATCCCTCACAAGGGGGACCCCGTGTCGCTCCCCGACATCCGCTCGCTCCCCCCTCCTTCCTGCCCTCCCACCCACGCCCTGCTGTGCTCACACTCCTGAGCTGGTGACAAAGAGAAGCTGCTGGCTGGGACAGAGCGAGGGTTTGGGCCCATCTGGCAGTCATTGCAATTCATTACGAGCCCTCCCTTCTCTTCTCTCCTCCTTTCAACTCGCTGTGGCTCCACCGCTCCCCATCTTTGGGGACACAGTGCGCCTGCTTCCTCTGTCAGATCAAATATTTACAGCAGATGTCCCGCCCGCGTCAGCTGCCCTTGTTTATCCGAGGAGCCAGGGCAGGGAAGACATTGCGCGTCCCCGCTCTGCCCCAGCCAGGCCTGCATCCCCTGACCACTGCGCCGTCACACCCCAGCATCCTCCGCCCAAAGTGGCAGCACGGTGCCGCCGAGGTCCCTCTGCCTCAGTTTCCCCTCTGCCCACAGCGGCTCTCACACGCTATTGGGGCTTTCAGGCCTGAATTGCTCTCATGGTCATCGGGGCCAGCTGGGCTGAGGGCCCCCGTCTCATGCCAGTGACCACACCCAGGGCCCTGGGCTGAGGGACGGTCAAGGACACGGAGTCCACTCGTCACCCTGAGCAGACCTCCTTGGGTGTGGCCAGTTCTGTTTCCAGGGCTTGTTGACAAGGCACCGGCCGGAGTCCTAGCCCCAGGGGCCTGCCTGGGGAGCAGCCCCCCCACTCATGGTGGCAGCTCACTGCAGGGGCGCCAGCGGGACTGCCCCTCCCCACCTGCTGGGTGACCTTGGTTTCCCCGCCTGTGACTTGGGCTGGCAGCAGAGGTTGCACCTTCCTGAGGACTCCGTGCAGCAGGCCCACTGCGTGGGCAATGGCGGCGCAGCCTCACGGCAGCCCTCACAGCCTCATCCCGTTCGAGAGGCAGGAACTGTGGCTGACGCTGCGGCTCGGGCCCCTGCCTGGCTCAAACCTCAGCTCCAACTTCGGGCTGCTGAGAACTTCCAGGCCTCACTCTTCTCTCTAATCACTGGGGACGTGACAGCCCACCTCACGGGCGGGGAGTGGCTGAGTTAATTCCTACGGAGCTCACAGGAGCCCTTCACACCCAGGACCGGGAAGGGTGAGAGCTCCTCACAGCTCCAGTTGCAGGTGAGGCAGAAGTCAGGGAAGTCAAGCGACTTGCCCAAGGTCACACAGCAAAGCCAGGGTGGGCTGACCGCAGGGCCCACAGTCATGCAAGCTGTGTGGGCATTCAGCGAGGTGCCTGGCGAAGCAGCGGGAACATGGCAAACCCTCAGTAGATGGGAGACATCGGCTCAACCAGCACGGGATTGCGGCTGTTTTTGCAAACGCTGATTTCCCTCTGGCCCAACTTCCCATCTGTGAAGAGGGAAGTTCCAGGCTTTTTGCATCATCAGAAACTTCGTTCACATGCGAACTTGGGGTCCAGAGGGCTTTTGCAACCAGCACAGTCCATCCAGCCTGTCAGTGGCGAGGCCTCCCAGGCGCCTGGGCCCTGGGGACAGAACAAGGACCGCTGCCCCGGGGGATGCGCAGCACGAGGTTTTCCACACGCTCCACCCATTTCTTCTGCGCTGGGGTCCTGCTCCCCTCAGCCAAGGGCCCCGGGTCCCCTGCACACCCCTGGACCTAACCCTGTGCACGGCTGAGTGGCAGGGCTTTCCAGAAGCCAGGAGATGCTGCCCCGCCCACCCGGCCTCCACCCTCGGCCCCGGCTCCCAGCTGGCCCCAGCCGGCCAGGAATCCAGATGTTTCCACCACCCTGACAGCGACCAGCCGGTGCCAAGGGGAGGCTGCGCGGGAGAGGAGGGGCCGGCGAGGGAGACAGAGGAAGTTTGGCGTCTTCAGACCTCCCGGGACCTCCTTTCCCAGCTCACGCTCCCAACGTGCTCGACAGATGGCGGGCTGGCCCCCGTTCAGCTATCCAAATAGAAAAACAGGCCTGGCAGCCGGCGCTGCTTGACAAAAATGCCTGGGCTGCTTGATCGGGTCCGGGTGGATGCACTAATGGGGGCTGGGGAGGCAGAGGCAGGAGAAGGCTGCCGTGGCAGCTTTGAATCGCCATGAGAAAGTTGGGGAATTGTATTTATTTACAAATACTTAGAACTCTGGCTTTCCCAAGCGGCCTGCCGCTGGGCCCCCATCCAGCCTGCCCCCCGGAGGCGGCTCTGGGAATATCTGCAGAAGGCGCTGAGGACCGACTGCAGCCTAGCAGTGCAGGCGGGGAGGCCGCAGAGCCAGGCAGAGGCAGGAGGGCACAGCGCTCCCGCGCGGGTGTTACAGGCAGGGTCTGTGGTCTAATCTTGTGCCCCCCCAATGTCATTCCACCCCTGTGCCCTCCTGTCCTTACCCATAAATATGGAACCAGGTCATAGGTCTGTCCCCAGTGGCTGTGAGGACCATGGTAGGTGTGACTGCTCAGAGCACTATGGGCGTGCTAATGCATGGAGTCCCATCTCCAAGCTTCATTCAGGGCCAGGCTGGGGACCCGCAGGAAGTGGGGGGGCGGGCCCGAGGGCATACCTCTGGGTCCTGCTCCAGCTCCTCTGTGTAAAGTTACCTGTGGGCAGGGCTGCCTCCCCCTGCCCCCCGTCTGAGCCTCGGTTTCCCCCTCTACACAATGGGGACTCGTGCCTGCTTCCAAGGGCACAGGCAAGGAATCCTCATGATCCCCCCACACCATCTCCAGACCCGCATGGGAGGGAAGGAGCTCAGTGAAGTGGAAAAGCCCTAGCCTGGGAGTCTGGGATCTGGGCTCCGTCAGCAGCAGGTCCAAACCCCCTTTCCCGGCCCCCCCAGGCAAACCTGCCGTTGCTGCAGCGGGAGCTGCTGCACTGCGCCCGCCTGGCCAAGCAGACCCCTGCCCAGTACCTGGCCCAGCACGAGCAGCTCCTGCTGGATGCCAACGCCTCTTCCCCTATCGACTCCTCGGAGCTCCTGCTGGAGGTCAACGAGAACGGCAAGAGGAGGACCCCTGACAGGTACCTTGGGGGGCTTTCTGTGGTGGGGGAGGGAGAGCGTGGAGGGCTCCCTCCCTGCCTGACTCTGGGTCTCAACTCTTGAGAGCTGCCTCCAATACCACAGCTCAGCAGGTGCCCTCGTTCCAGGGCTGAGAGAATGCAAGTCGATACTATGTTGCATTCTGTGGCCCACAGCTAGTGGGCTGGTAAAGTTCAGCCTTACCTGCAAGGCCACTGCACAGGCTGAAGCACTGAGAGGCTGCCCTGTCAGGCTGTGGGGAGGCCTCCTGAGGACTCAGATGCCCCCTTGGGTGGGCAAGGGAAGAGGCAGGAGGGAGTCTGTCTGCAGGAAATTCCCTGGCTGTTCCCTTTGTGCTAGGTGGGGGCCAGAGTGTCCAGGAGTCCAGGGTCCCCAGGCACCTGGGCTGGCCCTCACTGCTGGGTCACAGAGTTAGGTGCTTGTCCTTCTGCTGCGAGAGGGTGTCTCCTTCTCCTGGTGTCTCAACAGAGGCTCAGCCTTCTTGACCACTGGACCCCAGGAGCCCACACACCAGGGGCAGGGTCGAGGCTGGCAGGAGCCCCAGAGAAGGATGGAAGGGTAGTCTAATGTCTCCTGTTGCCCATCTCTCTCGCTCTGTCTCCCTCTCGCTCTTTCTCTTTCTCTCTGCCCACACCCTCTCTCTCTCTCTCTCTCACCCCTCCTGCTGGACCTCTGTCCATGCTCCTGGTCTCATGACCAATGGCACCCTGCCTGCTCTTTGGCCAGGACCAAAGAGAACGGGTCGGACCGGGACCCGCTGCACCCCGACCACCTCGGCAAACGGCCGTGCACCCTGAGCCCTGCCCAGCGCTACAGCCCCAGCAACGGGCTGCCCCACCCCACGCCACCACCGCACTACCGCCTCGAGGACATGGCCATGGCCCACCACTTCCGTGACTCTTACCGCCACCCTGACCCCCGGGAGCTGCGGGAGCGCCATCGGCAGCTCGGTGAGCAATGTGCTGGGGGGCGGGGGGTGGGCGCGTGTGTGCCTGTTAGTTGGAGCACACGTGTGCCTGCATGTGTGTGCAGGGAGCATCCGAGAGCTGCCATGTGCATGTGTCTGTCCAGGAGGGACACTGAGGAGATGGGTGTAGCAAACGGATTTGAGCGGGGAGCCAGCCCAGGGCCCAGAGGGGACCCACTCTGGCTAGCTGCCTGAAGCAGAGCTGTCTTTCCCAACATCTGTCTGGGGGCAGCCAGACATCCCCACCTTCAGGGCCAGGAAGGCCCCTCTCTCCCCAGGGGCGGGCTGTGGCTATGCCTGTCCTGGGGCCCAGCTGGCCAGGGGCAGCTGTGGGCCTGGGGGACCTAGAGCCACTCAGCTTGAGGGGCACTGGCTGCCTGCTGGGCACACAGCCTTGGGCTGCCGGTGGCCCCTGCAGCGGGCGTTCATCTCCTGATAGAGACAGGAAAAGAGAGGCTGCCAGGCTCTGCAGGGGGCGCAGGGAGGGTGTTAAGCCAGGTTCCTGGACCCAGTTTCACGGGGGACCGGGGGGTGCTTCCCACACAACACTAAGCAATTCTCGGACACCAGCAGGGTGCCCTACAATTCGACTCAGTTCTGACTCGGTCTACCTGGAGACAGTGTCAGATCCCCCAGGTTAAGGGTTCTGTCTACAAGTCTGCCTCCCCTGCAGATGCCAGTTGTTGCAAGCACAGGTTGTCACCTGGGCTTCTGGCAGACGGGCTCTGGATCGGAGTTTCCCATGAGCCCCTCCTCGGGTTCCATTAATTTGTTCGAGTGGCTCACAGAACTCAGAGAACCAATTTACTCACCACATCACTGGTTTACTTTAAAAGGACACGACTCAAGAACAGCAGATGGAAGGGATGTGAGGGCGAGGTGTGGGGAAGGGGTGGGGAGCTTCCGTGCTCTCCAGGCACCACCCTCCCCGTCTCCACAGGTCCACCAACCCGGAAGCCCTCCAAACCAGCCCTTAGGGTTTTTACGGAGGCTTCATTACACATCCCTAGTGGTTGGTGATGGATCTGACGTCTAGACCCTCCGCCCTCACGGAGGTCGGGGGTGGGGCTGGAAGTTCCCGGGCTGATCACTGGTCGGCTCAGACTCTGTTGGTAACCAGCCCCCACCCTTGGGTGGGGTCCAAAAAACATAACAAAAGATATGTTTCACTTTCAACACTTAGCAAATTCCAAGGGTTTGGGAGCTGTGAGAAAGACGCTGTGGATGAAGATCAGATGTGTATGAGAAACACATTTTAATCATCTCAATGACAAATAGACATTCCTTATAAATCGCATATCTCAGGTGGGGTGGCTGGGCCAGCCAGGAAGACACTGTTCACGGGGAGGGTGGGCAAGGCCCGGCATGTGGCGGTCCCCACGTCGCAGGAGCTGCAGCCCCTGCCCCCAAGGCGCTCCCACAAGGTCTTGTGGCTGAGAGCCTGGCTGTGGAGCAGAACCCCACCGTGCGCCCTTGGGCGGGTCACGTGACCTCTGTGCCTCAGTCTCCTCCTCCGTCAGCTGGATCTAACAGGAGTGCACCCCTCAGGGGGTGTGAGGATGGAGGGAGTTAACACAGGGCAGCACCGAGTGGGCGCTGTGAGCCCCACTGTTGTGGTAACAGCGGTGACAGCCTGGGCTGGAGGATACTCATTTCTTGGAGGTGACGAGCCCTGAAAGGTTCTGACAGCCTGCAACATGTCTGCAGGCGCGCAGCACAAATGGGGAGACTGAGGCCCAGAGACACAGCTGACATGCCCGCAGTCTTCCAGCCACATGTGTCTGACCCTGCGACCTTCCTCTGTGCTGGGGACAAAGAGATGAATAGGACCACCCACCCCAAGCCCCCAGTGTGCTGGGGAGCACAGCTGGGGACAGCCGCCCCTGAGACAGAGGCCCAGGGCACGGATGGGGGCCCAGAGGCAGGGTCAGCAGAGGCCTCGCCCCGTACAAGGCCGTCTCCCGCCCCCACCCTGCGGAAGCTTCCAGGGCCTGGGCCAGGCAGCAGGTGATAGTGTCTGGCTCCCTGCAGCCGGGTCAGGCAGGTGCTGATTCCCGCCCGCTCCTGCTAACGCAAAAATAAACGCCAGCTGTTGGGCAGACCTCAGCCACTATTTTGGTTGGGGTGTTGGCTCAGGCCCCAGCTCCTCCGACGGTGGGGCAGTGGACAGCAGACCGTGGCCGCCACCTCCCACTCTTTTGCAATTTGGGGAGGCATTTTGGGTTTGGGGGGGCTGGGAGATCCTTAGGAGCTGAAAAAGGCCTAAATAGAGAGATCTCAGCCCAGGAGCATCAATAGCGCAGGGTCACCCAGCACGGGCTTGGGGCACCCAAAGCAGCAGGGGAGAGTGCATTCGATATTCCAGAAATCAGAGGCCGGGCCATCGCGAGGGCCGTCAGATGCCATTGCCCCATGCCCATTTCTCAGCTCACAGCTGTTTTGTTTCTGATCACTGAGGTGGGGACCCCACATTGTTTCACTCCCTGGAGCCGGAGCAGCCAGTGGCTGAGAGTGCACGCCGGCTCAGGCCAACGTCCCCTTCACCAGTCTCGGTTTCCTCCTCTGTAAAAGGGGGTGACGCTGGGACCCCTCGGAGGCTGACACAGCAGGGGAAAGAGGCAGGCATCTGGCACAGCCTGCTCGGTGGGCTCCCCACTCCAATGCACGTCCTGAAGGTCTTCTTCCACCCCAGGGAGGTAGGCAGGTTGGGGAAACTGAGGCACAGAGGCGAGATGAGGGGCCCAGGGCCTGTGGGGAATGAGTGTGGAGACTTCTGGCTTTGCCTGACCTACCATCTCCCTGTGGAGCCGGCAGTGTGGCCAGGAGACCGTATTGGACTGGCCCACTGAGGCCCAGCGCCGGAGCGCCTCCTCTCGCCTAGCTGGAGCTCAGCCCAGGGGACGCAGAGGTGAATGGGGCATGCCAGCCCTGCCCTGGGGACTGACACAGCCTGTTGAGGGGACCAAGAATAAACAAGGAAGTGCGTGGAATTACTAAACAACCAGAGATATGTGGGGCTCAAGGAATTTAAGGGCCCAGGGCCGCTGAGGAGGAAGGGGCTTATGACCTGGGCTTTGAAGGATGCATAGGAGTCCAGCTGGCTGAGAGGAGGTAGTAAAGCATGGGCTGGAGGTGGGCAGCCACAAGGAGCCCCTGAGGGCTTTTGAGCAGTGGTGAGGCCCTCAAAGTAAAGTCTGGGGCAGCTTTGGTTGGTAGCAGGGGGCAGAAAGAGTGAGCATGGCTGGATTGGGAGGCAGGGAGGTGGGGAAGGGTGGGGAGCACTGGGTGGGGCTCTACTCCCAAGCATCGGGTAGAGGCCAGGCCTGTTCCAGATGCCCCCAGGGCGGTGGGCAGAGGGTCACCCTCTCATCTTCCCCAGGTGGGCACAGCCCATGGACAGGGCCTGGGAGAAGCTGGGGTCCTGGGAGCACAGGGCGGGGCTGGGAGCCCCGGCAGGTCCTGAGCGTCCACTCCCCTCCTGCAGCGGTGCTCGGGTCCCGGCAGGAGGAGGTGATCGACCACAGGCTCACCGAGCGCGAGTGGGCCGAGGAATGGAAGCACCTCAACAACGTGAGTGTCCAGGCCTGGGGGCCACCTCAGCCCGCCCATCCACTTCTGGTGACACTCGGAACTGGCCCTTCTCTGCCCCTCGGGGCGTCTCCCACAGGAAGGGGCTTGGCGTGGGAGCAGGGCCCCATCAACTCTGTCCTTCGGTCCTCCCTTGCCCTGCTCCCTTTTTGGGCGGGGAGCCCAGGCAGAGGGTGCATCCCCAGAGCGGGGCACCCCACTCTTCGCGGGTGGAAGGAGAGCCCAGGCCCCTGCATTGAGCAGGCTCCCCTGTGGGTCAGGTGCCCCCGGGGCTCCAGATCCAGGTGGAGACCTAGGGGCTGTCTCAAGCCCCCGTCCCAGCTGCCCGAGTGTCCTTCCAGGCAGCGGAAGTGGGTTTTCACGCCCTGCCCTGAGCACCCCATAGCCAGCCCTTGTGGATGGCGGGCTGGCCGAGGCCTGGGAGTGTGGGAATAGATCCCCTGGCCATCCCCCTCCGTGCCAAGCGGCCACAGCCGGCCCCCTGTGCTCACGGCCGCCTGCCCGCAGCTCCTAAACTGCATCATGGACATGGCGGAGAAGACGCGGCGGTCGCTCACCGTGCTGCGCCGGTGCCAGGAGGCCGACCGCGAGGAGCTCAACCACTGGATCCGGCGCTACAGCGACGCTGAGGACACCAAGAAGGGGCCCACACCCACCACCGCCCGGCCCCTCAACAGCTCCGCGGGCGCAGAGGGGCCTCAGCTGGGTGTGCACCGGGGCAGCATGGGGGCTCAGGGGGGTGCTGCAGGGGCACCAGGGACCAAGGCCCGTGCCCGAGAGAGCAGGGCCCTGGGGCCGGCACTGCAACAGCTGGGTGTGCACCGGGGCAGCATGGGGGCTCAGGGGGGTGCTGCAGGGGCACCAGGGACCAAGGCCCGTGCCCAAGAGAGCAAGGCCCTGGGGCCGGCACTGCAACAGCTAGGTGTGCACCGGGGCAGCATGGGGGCTCAGGGGGGTGCTGCAGGGGCACCAGGGACCAAGGCCCGTGCCCGAGAGAGCAAGGCCCTGGGGCCGGCACTGCAACAGAGCACAACCCGAAGGGTTTCCCTGGGAAAAGAGGTGCCCTTTTGGCTGTGCACAAAGATGCCAGCAGCTCCCTGCAAGCCCAGATCACAGTTGCTCTGCTCGTCCTTCTGGATGAGACGGTGGAAACCTGGAGGAGCCCAGGACGGGCCAGCTCCCAGCCAATCCAAGGTCCAGCACATCTGGAGCGGCCCCTCCCTGACATTGCCCTGCCCCCACCCGGAAACTAGTACAGGGTTTCCCCCGATGGGTACCTCTGGTCCCCCCACTGAGAACACAGAGCTGCCCCCGTGGCCCAGCTGGGTGTGGCCCTGCCTGTGCGTGACGCTGGCCCCCGTGTTTCAGACATGCCCCGGGAGTTCCTGCCAAGGACCCTGTCCGGCTACATGCCCGAGGAGATCTGGAGGAAGGCTGGTGAGTGGGGACAACCCCCGGGGAGGGGGGGCTGGGGCTCCAGACCCCTGTGGCCCTGTCTGTCTGTGAGGAGCTTCCGTCTGCCTGGGGGTTCAGCCAGGCCCCAAGCTCACAGCACAGCTCACAGGGCTATACAGACCCTGCCACGCGGGGCTCACAGGAGGGCAGGATGATCACCAGCCAACAGCTGCCAGCGAACAAGCATGTCGCTCAGCAGGACAAAGCGGGTCCTCAGGCCCCGTGTACACATGCGTGTGCACAGATATCCACACAGGCGAGAGAGGCCCTTAGAGCTGGGGTCCCATGACCTGAGCGTAGCATCGAGCATGGTGCCAGGGGATGCTGGGAGCACACTCACTGCGTTGTGGGAACAGACCGTGGGGAGGGACCGGCAGCAGCAGGGGCCCGTGGGTGGAGAGGCCCCGGCGGGCTGAGACAAGGCGGTGGCCATGAGAGAGGGAGCAGGATTGCAGATGCATTTTGATTTGCGGGTGGACTCACCATGTCAGGAAGAGGAAGGAAAATGTCAAGATCTTGAAAGCAGAGAGAGAGAAGGGTTCCAGCCCAGAGCTGGAGGCCAAGGGGCCACGGACAGGTGGCAGCTGCCTGGAGCGAAGCAGGAGGATGGGAGTCTTCATTCTCCTTTGTCTCCGTCTGACCCATGGCGGGGCTTTATGGGACCCTTGCTGACATCCACTGGAGCTTGGGCAGTGACATGGGGGCACACGGCAGCAGCCAGCACTGCCAGCAGCTCAGCACACACCCAGCGAGTAGATGCTCGGATGGGAGGCCTGTGGGCCGTCTCCGCCCCTTAAACAGGAACCTTGCTTAATCTCACCCCAGCCTCCCTCACGCCACGCTACAATAACAGAGCTGGCAGGTAAACCGAGGCAAACCTAAAAGCCCCTGGTGGGGTCAGCAGGGGCTGGGGGCCCTGTTGTTCCCAATGTCCAGAGGGCACAGTGCAGTCTGAGCAGACACTCCTGGCTCAGCTGGACAGCTCAGCTCAGCACAGCAGACACTGGGAACGGTGCACTTCATCCGCAGAGGGAGGCAGCCAGAGGTGGCGAGAGCAGGGGAGACGAGACACGGCTTTGGGGGCGATAAGACAGAGCCTGGCCGGGGTAGTCTCAGGATTGCTCCCGGGTGGGCTGCAGGGGAAGGCAGACTGTCCGTGGGGAGAAACAGTACAGCTGTGATTCTCCAGGTGGGCAGCAGGACCAACAGCAGCACCTGGAACTTGTTAGGAATGCAGATTCTTGGGCCTTCGGGCCTGCTGAGTCAGAATCTGGGGGCAGGTCCAGCCCAGTCCTCGCCCTCACCCTCCAGGGGTGCCACTGCCTGTGCAAGTGTGAGAACACCATGGTAGAGGACAAGCTTTGGAGATTCCCCCACGAGCATGCTTGCACACACGTGCCCGGGATGCACATGATCATGTGTGCACAAGCCCCGTGCCCAGGGTTGTGGGCGGTGAGGCCCGGGAGACCCGTCTGGGCCGGCCTGAGTGACGACGGCCATGGCGTCCTTTGCAGAGGAGGCAGTGAACGAGGTGAAGAGGCAGGCGATGTCTGAGCTGCAGAAAGCTGTGTCGGACGCAGAGCGGAAGGCCCATGAGCTCATCAGCACAGAGCGCGCCAAGATGGAGCGGGCCCTGGCCGAGGCCCGGCGGCAGGCCTCAGAGGACGCCTTGACTGTCGTCAACCAGCAGGAGGACTCCAGCGAGGTAGGGCGGCCTGCCCGCCCCACACCCCATCCCCGCCTCCGGGTCCAGGGCCAGAACGCCCTCTCTGCCACCTCCCAGCAGAGTGCCCAGGGCAGCCCTGGAACTCTCAGGGCCTCCTGACCCCACATTGCCTGGTGAGGCAGGTCCCGTGGGCATCCCCACTGTACACGTGTAGAAGCTGAGGGCTCCAGAGCGTAGGCACTGCCCCCGGGTCACACTTAGGAAGTGGCGGGGCCGTTATTCGAACCGGCTGGCAGATGCCAAAGCCCGCGTTCTCTCTAAGCTATGAAAGCAGAAGGCACGCGGAGGGGTGTGAAGACCCCAGGTGGTTTCAGCTCCTGGCGCACTGCACACCCAGAAAGAGAGTTACCATCATGCTAGGAGGCTGGGCTGGGCCCAGCAGGGCAGGTACAGGGGGACCCTCGGTGACCCGCTTCCTCCTTGTTGGACAAGGACTCAGTCAGCAGAGAAGTCAGGGAGAGGGAGAGACCCTTCCCGGGGTGGGCGGTCCTAGCACTGTCTTTTGGGAAGGAGTATTCTCCAAAGCCCCCAGGATAGCCAGTGCCTGGGCTGGCCCTGAGGGAGTGAGCAGGGGAGCTGGTTCCCCACCAATTCATGGGTCTCTGCACTGGCTCTCTCAACAGACACCCTCGCTAGAGCCGACCAGACAGTGCGGGGAGAGTTAGCAGAGGGGAAGGGAAGCCATGGTGTTCCAGGCTTAGGAAGGCAGGCGGGGTGGCAGGGAAGGCTCAGCAGGACCGTCTCAGGAATTGGTCCTGGGAGAAGTGAGCAGCCATGCAGGAAGCGGGGTAGCAGCTCCATCCCCGTGGGGGGCGCGGCAGGGACAGAGGCCAGGCAGGGGCATGCCTGGCAGAGTGGCAGAGTGAGGACCACGAGGAGGCCAGTGTGGCCGGGCAGAGCGAGTTGGGGGAGAGCTGGAGGGGCTGGGGGCCCAGAGGCGTTGGGGGATAAGTAGGCGCTCGGGCCTTTCTCCTGGGTGGGTGTGGCTCCCCTGTCACACAGCCCCGGCTGCCCACCTTCTGCTCGCATGGGCCACTGAGGTTATAGCTCCTTCCACGGAAATGCAGCAGAGGCCCAACAGCAGGGGAAGGACGTGACCCAGGAAGGCAGTGGCTCCCTTCCCCCTGAGGACCCTGTGCACAGCGTGAACCTGTCTGGGGTGGGCCAGAGTTGTGCCACACAGTAGTGGGAGCCCATCCCCCTGAACTGGCCCAGCCTAGTGCCTGTGACCGTGGAGGGTCCCCCACAAGCCGTAGTGCCTTGGGGTTCTCTCTTCCCGCTTGATGGCCTGTGGCTGGGTCCAAGCGGGTTCATTTGGACTGTGTGCTTCCCTATCCTCTGGCCGGGCTGGAACCTTGGGTATTTGGGGGGGCCCGGCCCTGCCCCATCCCTGACCATGCCCCTCTCGCATCCAGAGCTGCTGGAACTGTGGCCGCAAGGCAAGCGAGACGTGCAGTGGCTGCAACGCGGCGCGCTACTGCGGCTCCTTCTGTCAGCACAAGGACTGGGAGAAGCACCACCACGTGTGCGGCCAGAGCCTGCAGGGCCCCGCAGCCGTGGTGGCCGACCCCGTGCCCGGACCGCCCGATGCCACCACCAGCCTGGGCCCCTGCCTGCCCACGGGCGCCACCAGCCCCAGCGAGGCCGGCTCCGCAGGGCCCTCTCGCCCCGGCTCCCCCGGCCCGCCTGGCCCACTGGACCCTGCGCCCCGCTGACCCCTCCAGGACCCCGATGCCCAGCCCACGGACGCCGCGCCCACCCGGCCCCGGCCCTCTGGACGCTGCGCCCGGCCCCGGGACCCCGACCATTGGAGTCACTGCTGCTACTGCTTCTCTCCAAAAGAAAACACAGAACCAACAAAACTGCATTCAACGCGACTTCCTCAGCTACCTGGCGCTCTCGCGGGGCGGCCTCCTGAGCATCCTCAGAAGCCCCCTGAGGGCTTTACCCCGCGGGGCTGACCTGCCTCTCTCTCTGTCTCTCTCTTCTGTCTTGACGACTTTCACACACTTTATCTTTAAGGAAAAAATCTAATCATTCGGTGGCTTATATTTTCAGTGAAGAATTTTGGGGGGTTTTGTAGCAGAAGAGCTACTCAGAAATGGATACAGAAAACTGTGGGGGTTTTTTCCCCCCTTCCTGATGAAAAAGGGAAAAAGAAAATGTATTTTATAGCCGGAGATCTGAGCCGCTGTCTCACCGGAACCACCCAGGGGTGTGTGCGCCGCGGTGAAGACGGTAAGAAGGATTTCAATTTCCGACTCAAGAAGCATTTTTTGGTTTCAGATTTTTTGTTTTTCCTTTAACGTCAAACTCTTTGGCTTTAAGTAGAAATCCAAAAAGTTTTTTTAAGAAAAGTACAGGAAGCATTCCTGTAAACTACCTTGCCAGCTAGCCAGCCAAGGACGCCGGACACACCTCTGCTGCAAAGGAAATCCAAAAAGCAAACACACAAAGTTAAAATCCAAAATGTTTTGTCACTGCCAAAGTAATTTTTCACTGTTCGACTCCACTCTTGGGTTTATTCCGACGTCGGTCTTTCTCTCACTTCAATTCTGTTTCCGGAGTGTTGGGATCCTGGGGTGTGGAGGGGTTTGCCCAACAAGAAGCAACTTTGTTTCTCTTCACCTCGACCTCGACCACTGCGCCTTCGCGGTCGCGGAGGGCAGGTCCGGGGGGCAGCGCGGTGGCGACGCCCCGTGTGTGCACGTGCGCGTGTGTACATGTGCGCCAGCGGCTCACCAGCTGTGTGTCCACTTGTGTGCAGGGGACGATACCTCTGTCTGTCCTCATGCCCTCTGTGAATTTTTATCACATTTCATTTTTTCCACTTATGAAAAAAAGTGCTAACGTGTCCTTCCCAGAGAGAGCGTAATTCCGAGACAAGACTGTGACAATCTTTTGGGCTGATCCTTGACTGCTTTTGCAAGCACAAGGAGACAGCGCTGGCCTCTGACTCTGCTTCTCCGTGTCCCTCCTCTACCTCTCCCGGCTCCGCGATGCCGCCGCCCATCTCGTCCACCCCAGTGTCTCCTGCGCCCACTCTCCTTTCTCCACACTTTTGCAGAAAAAGAAAAAACTACCGACAAGAACAGTCGCCCTCTCGGCCCCTCTGGAGACTTGGTCAGCTGTATATAACCCGGCGCTGTGTCCCGCTGCTCCTCGGGGGTGTTCCCTCGGACGCCCCTGCTCAATTCCCTGGCGAGCCCAAGGAGGACATGAAGGAACAGGACATTCTCGCCTGCAGCCCACAGGAGAACAAACAGCAGACACGGCCCGCGAGCTGCCGTGCCCGGCGTCGCTGTAAGAAGTTCCCAGGACTGGAGTGCAATACGGGGAGTGACCAGCTACTGAACCCGGGGCTCCCGGGGGCCCCGCCGAGAGGCGAGGAGTCAATGGTGTGCGTTAATGTGAATGTATATAGTCCCTGCAGAGGTCCAAATAATGATATTCATGATGATGATAATAAAGAAGATGTTTGCCAAATAAAAAAGAGAAACCTTGGAAATATGTAAACTTTAGAAAATAGATTTTCAAAGAAATCTGAACTGTGCTCCTATGGAGAGCAGTGGGTTTGTTTGATGGCTGTCGTTTTTTCAGAGTTGTAAGAATTCATTCTCTGAGTATTAAAAGGAAGGATCCCAACCGGCTGCCACAGACCAGGTGCCGTCCCGAACCACCACGCCTGACACCGGAAACCTAATTCTGAAAGTCGAGATAGCTTTCTCTTACCCTCCAGAAAGTTCCCTGGCTACAGCCACCACCTCCATTGCCCAATGCTGCGGGTCCATCAGCCTCTCAGAGGTTTGCTTCTGTGGGTTTCAGGAAAGCAAGGGCCAGTCTGGATCTGGGCTCCCCAGGAGACGGCGGAGCCGCCTGACCTGCCTCCAGCTTGCTGTCTTTTTCTCGCGCCAGCGTTGAACCTGTTAACACGGCGTTTTCGGACGCACAGTGAATTGACCCGTGCCCCCTTGGAGGGGGGCGCTCTTGGACTGTCCCACGAGGTGGTGCTGGTGAACGGGTGGCTCCACCGGGGGTCTGGGCCCCTGAGGACTCGTGTCCCTGACGTCAGGACTTAGGGGGCCTTCCGGTCTGAGGCGAGTGGTGGAGGAGCCCTCACCTGGAAACCCGCTGGTTTGCTTTGCTGGCCTCTGTGTCCCTTCCCCTCACAGGGTCCCCCTTTGGGGACAAGCAGGCATGCCAGGGATGGTAGCGTGTTGGCCAGCTGGTGGCATCCTGGCCAGACCAGCTTCCAAGGCCGGACCACAGGCTGAGGGTCCAAGGTGGGGCGGCCCCTCCCTCTCCAGCTGTTGGGAAGAGCTGGCCCCCAAGCCAACTATAGAAGCCTGTCTTCCCAGTGTGGTTCCACGTCCACAGCCCCTACACCAAGACGCGGCGCTGACAGGCACTGCAGAAACCTGCGTGAGGGGTGGCCACAGGCCGACCGGTGGAGCCCCTGCAGGCCGAGAGTGTCCTCGGGATCAGGATGGCAGTTGGCGGCGGGGGGCTTCCAGTGAGGAAGCCAAAGCCCAGAGTGGGTGGGAGGGGGGTGTCCTGGTGCGCTGTGTCAACCGATGCCGGCAGGTGTGGCTGGCTCAGACAAGCAGGTGGCTCCTCCTGCCCAGGGAGGCCTGGGGGGCGCTGGGGCTCCCTTCCAGGCTCTGGGAGCTGGCGTTTCTGTCGGTCACTGTGCTCAGGCCTCATCTGGCCAAAGACTTCACAGCAGAACCAAACAGGGAATCAATAGCTTTGGGGAGGGGAGGGGCGGGCAGAACTCTTGCATCAGGAGTTGGACGGTGGCAACAAACAGCAAGGGTTTCCCCTGCTGTCTGCACCTGGAGCACCTGCCTTTCTCATGCAAGGAGGGGATCCAGACAGAAGGGGCTCTAGCCGCCTGCTCTTAGCTCCGAGGCCGTCCTGCCCTGCTACCTCCTGAGCTTACAGACCGCTGACCAGCACTGCAGCGTGCGAGGGTCTCCTCCCCGCGGGCCACCGCCAGCATCAGACACACAGGTGACCCAAAAGCTCTGTGAGACGTGGCTGCTCGCAGAGCCTCCCTCCCCCAGATTCTGAGGCCAAAGCTACAGCAGGAAGGCAAAGTGAGGCAGGTGGGCAGGGCGGCAG
Organism: Equus przewalskii; assembly: GCF_037783145.1. Lineage (NCBI taxonomy): Eukaryota > Metazoa > Chordata > Mammalia > Perissodactyla > Equidae > Equus > Equus przewalskii. The sequence continues at coordinate 35,241,551 of NC_091833.1, read as the reverse complement.
GCAGAGCACCCCAGCCCACAGGGCCAAGCCAGGGATGATGGACGGACAGGGGACAGCAGGACAGATGCTGGCACCCAGGCCCTCTCTTTCACCCCCATGTAGAAAGCCCCCCGGTGTGTGACTCCTCGACCTTTCCCACCCCCTCGCCGCTCGTTTCCCATCCTGCCCTGGACCCGCACTGGGTTTTCTTTTAGGACGTCTTTCCACCCCCAGGTGGTATCTGGGGGTGTTCTGTTGACCCCCCACTGAGACAAAGGCAAACACCAGGGCATCCACACACGGACAGGCTGGCACAGCCCCAACCCCATATGAACAGAGAGGGTCCCAACACCATGGCTCACCATGACCAAAAGGAGGCCTTGGGTGTTACCAGGGGGCAAAGAGGAAAGCTAGAGAAAGTCTCAGGGGTCCGGGAGGGTAATGGTCATAGGACAAGAGGAGCCGGCCCATCAGGAAGGGGCTGCCCTGTGGGCTCGATGGGTGGGGGTCACTCATCGGGACCCGAGAGGTTGAGTGGTGGAGGGAGACGGATGGGAGAAGGGCAAGGGGCTGTTGGTTTTGGCTTCACCCCAACAACTTGGTGGAGAGAGATCAGGACAGGCCCTAACTTTCTCCTGTTTGCTAATTTTTCCAAATATATCCTCAAAATGACACCAAAGCCCCATCTCTGGCATCTATCCTGTCTGACCCAGCCCACTCTAGCCAGCATGTCTGGGCATTAATCTGCCCTTTCCCTCAACCAACCTACAGTTATTCATTGATTCTTTTCTTTCATCAGTTCATCCTTCTGATTAATCCAGTCATCCACCAGTCCATCCATCCATCCACCCACTGACTCACCCATCCATATGTCAACTCATCCATCCATCAGTCCATCCATCCACCCATCCATCCATCCATTCACCAACCCATCTGTCCATCTACCCATGCACCATCCATCCATCCATCCGTCCACCCATCCGTCCATCCATTACTTTATCCCAACTATCCCATCCACCTCCACCCATTCTTTCGCCCATCCACCTGTCTCTCCACCATTCACCCCTATACATGCCACACATGTGTCTGCCCATCCATTCTCCAATCTAACACACCCAACCACACCTCAGTCCATCACCCCATCCACTTCTCCATCCACTGAACCCAGAGTAGCACCACCAACTCCTTCGATGTCGAAAGCTGCAAGGGTGCTTTGGACCCTCCTGTGACCTCAACTGCCCCATAGGAAACTGCCTGTGGGCACAGCCACCCCCTCCCAGCCATTGGTCCCCGCCTGCTCCAGGCATTGTGGGCAGATTGGACCAATGTCCTAGCAACAGCTCCGGCCAGTCTGGGCCCGCCTGGCAAGTGTGGTGGCCTTGGGCCAGGAGTGCGCATTGGGAGGCAGCCTGCACACCTGCTCAGGGGCCCTATGACCGGGGCCACCAGTCAGGGTGAGCACATTCCCTGGCAAGGCCCTGACATTGCAAGGCGGGGCTGCCCTCTCCTCCCCTTGTCTCCAGGTCACTGCCCGGAGGAGGTGTCCCCAGGAAAGCAGGGAGGGGAGAAGGAACCCAGTTCTGGCCTCGCCCCAGACCCCAGCGCTCCTGCAGCCCTGCTTCCTGGGGCTTGCTCTGCCTCACTCCCACTCCCACCTTCCATCCTGGGGCCCCAGGTGGCTGGAGATGAGCCTTCAGAGCTCTGCAGAGACAGAAACAGACCCTGCCCAGCTGCATTCTGCCGATGGTGATGGGTGTCCTCTGGGACCCTGGAGGCCCAGCACAAGCCCCCAGTGGCTGCTCCCACCTGCCTCCAGGCTCCCAAGCCACACAGGGCATTTTCCAGAATGGGGCTGGGAGCAAGGCTCCCCGATTATGGTCCTGCTGGCAGGAGAGGAAGAAGAGAAAGAAAGCAGAGGGGATGCAAGGAGAGCTGGGCTTGGGGGACGTCTGCTCCTCTGGACGCCTCACAGATAAGGCCTGGGGAGCTGGAGTCTGTGACAGCACCCTGCACTGGTGACCACAGTCCCAGAAAACTCCATCTTGCATGTTTTTATTCCTTTCATTTCAATTCAGCTGGCCCCTGGAGTGCCACCCAAAGACCCCTTGTAGCAGTAACACAACATTGGAACTCAGATTGGAACCTGGTTTTTAAGCATTAGGAGGAAGGCACTAGGTGGCCTTGCTCCCCATGGACAGGGGCCCAGCCAGGCTGGCTCCAGTTCACCCACTGGGTCCTCCGCAGGCCGAGGGGCCGGGCCGTGGGAACAGGGCCAGAGCACAGCCATGCACAGCCTGTGGGGAACGGGCTGACTGTCCCCTTCCTCTCTAGTCTTCTTTTTTTTCAATTCCCCAAAAGGAGCTGGCCCGAGAGCACTGGGTGGGTTTCCCGCCGCGGCTTCTCGGCGCCGTCTAGGACCCATGGTGCGCATCCCCTCGCGTGTCCCGATGTACGCTCTGTCTGACCTGAGCGCTGTGAGATGTCGCACCAGGTCTCGTCGGTTCTCTCTGTGTCGTGTAATAAAGCCAGCGTTTGCCATCGCGGACTCTGCCTCTCCTTGGGTTCCTGGCGACTCCGGCTAAGCTCCAGTTCACACTCTTATTCACCCACGACCTGCTGCAGGCCTTCTTGGTGCCGGGCAGGAGAGACAAGGCCCTGCCGCACGGGGGTGGACAGACAGACGTGGAGCATGGGTTGGGGTGTGAAGGGACAGAGGCAGCTGACCCCCTGGCTCAGTCCACCCACAGCCTCCTGTGTGCTTGCACGTGGGGTGAACTTTTGAAGGTTGTGTCCTCAAGGTGATCTGGACGACCTTAGACCCCAGATGACAACTATGGCTTCAAGGGCGCCAAGCCCCACTGCCTGTGGCAGTGCTGGCACCTCCCAAGAGACCCTCAGGGTGGACAGGGGACCTTGGACACTGAGGGAAGGGACACCTCGACCCCAAGGAGCCAGAGTGTCGTAGCCGTGGTGTCCTGGTTCCCAGGGCCAGTCCCGTCCAGAGTCGGGTGCCCAGGACTCGGCGCTCCCAGGAGGAAGTGGTGTTATTAATACTCGGGCCCAGGCTTGGAACATGCTGTATTTTGAAAGGCGTCATTGGAAAGACCAGCGTGGGGGCGAGCCTGTCCACACACCAGGCGGCTGGCAGGAGCCCCAGCTGGGCCTGGTGTGTCAGCAATCTCAGCAGAGAGCAGGTGACAACGTTTTTCCATTGCAGAGGTCTGAGCTCGGAGGAGGCTGGCCAGGGCCAGGCCTGAGTCCAGCCAGCTCTTGGCTCGGACACAGCCACAGGGTGTCCTGGCTCCCATGTGGAGGCAGATGGAAGGGCCCAGGCCAGAAGCCCCCTGTGGCCTCAGAGCCACAGGGAGGAGAGACCTGCCTGCCTCATGTTATAGGAGAAAGGCAGTGGCTGCATGTCCACCCTCGTGCAGCCAGCCCGAGGCCAAGGCCCTGTCCTCAGTGCAGACGTGGACGCTGCCCTTGAAGCCCTCTGGCCTGCCAGGGGAGACCTGGGGACATGTAATTCACAGAGGACAGACAGAGGGCGAGGCCTGGGTGCCACGGCCACAAGAGGGAGCAGGAGGAATCAGGGAGTCTTCCTGGAAGCAGCGGCACAGTGGCAACAGTGCCCCCTGGGGTCGCACACATGTAAGTGCGTGTGGCTGTGTGGGGACGGGGAAGGGGACGTGTTCTGAGGACCCGCATTTGAGGAGGGCGGCAGCTGGGAGGCCATGCGCACAGGCCCACAGCCGACTCAGGGCAGGTCTCCCTTCTCCCAGGCCGCAAGACTGTGCCCAGGATGGCCCTCCCTCGGGGGCGCAGGGGCACGGTGCAGTCCCCATCCCGCCTCTGTGAAGGCGAGAACACAACTGGGCAGAGGGAGGGAGTCGGCCGAGCGGCAGCACAGGTGTCCCCTGACCCTCAGCCCGGGGCGGGGAATGGCTGCCCAGCTCCACTCCCAATTCCAAATTCCCAGGAAAGAGACCCCAATGGGCCCAAATTGGACTTGCCAGCTGTGGCCTTGGAGGGTGGGCAGTCACGCCCAGAGGGTCCCCCACAAACCGTCAGGAGGACGGAACAGGCACTGCAGGAGCTCCAGCAAGACTGAGCCAGGGCCAGCCCAGGACAGATGGAGGAGACCAGGGCACACAGGGACACAGGCCAGCGCCGCCCTCAAGGGGCGAGAAGAGGGGAGCAGAGGCCGACAGCAGAAGCAGGAGACTTTACAAAATTCACCTTCAGGCCCCCAGACAATCACCGGAGCTCCCCGTAATTCAACCACTGTGCCTGTGGCCAGGGCAGGATTACGGCCATATTTAACTGGCTCCACCTAAAAGCGGGTCCAGAGTTGGGTGGAGGAGGGGAGGGTCCGTAGGGAATCGGTGGGAGGTCAGGAGGAGTGACAGAAGTGGCTGTCTCTCCTCCGGGCCCAGGACCCCACCCTGGACCAGCCCACCGGGCTCTGACTCCTGTGGTACATGCCCTGCCATCACTCCTCGGGCCTCTGCTCAAGCTGCCCCCTCCACCCAAGCTGTGCGCACCCAGCCTCTGCCTGACCCAGTCCATCAAGGCCGGCTCAAAGACCACCACCTCCAGGAAGCCTGCACTGACAGCTGTGCCCTCCTTCCCTCTTGTACACGCTCGGGTAATTCGCTTATGCCCATGTCATCCTAACTGTGGCCCACCACTGAGGTCTAACCCTGAGTGGAGACCCCAGTGGGCTTCCCAGGCTGTCACCGCCCCCAGCTCAGGCATTGTGGCCAGTGTGGCGGGGCTAATGCAGGGGGAGGCCCTCCCAAGCTCCACCCCAGCTGCGCTCCTTTCTCTGCACGGAGAGTCCTGGAAGAAGGGCCAGGGGCAGGGACCAGGGCCTTTTATGCCTCAGGGCCCAGGAACCAGGGCTGGAAGCTTGGCCCCAGCCCAGAGGGAGCTCTTCAGCGCTCTATTGGGAGCAGCTGGCCTGGGGGAGGGCTTAAAGCCCCGCGAAGGCGCGGGCAGGTGCTGGAGTGGAGGAGCAGTGGAGGCCTCGAGTGCCCTCTCCTTGTCCCATCCACCATGTGGCCCTTCCTCAGCCGCACACTCTTCCCGCCCCCCACCGAGGCCTGGCTCCAGAGGGCTTCCTCCGACCCTGAGGCCCAGGGCTGGGGGGCCTGGAGCAGGACTGAGAAGTCCTCTCTGGGGCCAGGGGGTGAGGAGCAGGAGGCCAAGGAAGCTGACGAAGAGGCAGGCTTCCTGCTGTCTCTCTTGGAGAGGGAGGACCTGGCCGAGTGCCCGGTACCTGACCAGGTAGCAGCCATGTGGAGCACCCAGCAGAGGCAGGCCAGGGATCCCAGGGGCCCCGTGCATGGGGGGTAGGGGACCCCGAGGACAGGCAGGGTCGGGGCCTCCCTCAAGAGGAGCCTGGGGGCTGTCCTCCCTCCGGGCTCAACCTGGGGTCATGTGCCAGCAGGAGCTGGAGGCCATCAAACTGAAGCTGTGGGCCATGGAGCAGGCCCAGGGGCTGGAGCCGCCCAGGGTGCAGGCCCAGGCCAGGGAAGAGGCGGGCACGGGGACCACGCTGGCCGGGCAGCTGCTGAGCCCCAAGACAGGTAGGAGCCAGCGGGCCACGCCGACCCCTTCCCTGTGCAACCGGCCCCCCGAGTCCTCGGGCACGTGGCTCTGAGCGCCCTTTCCTCTAAATCGGGATGGGCTGTGGGAGGCTGCAGGAAAAGCACCTGATCCCAGGGAGAATCAGGGTTTCCACCAGCGTTGGCTCCCCCAAGAGCCTGGGCGACCCTCTCCCCCGAGGAGTGAAGTGAGGAAGGAGCCACAAACGGGAGGTTCCTGCCCTTAGCAGCCACACGGAGACCCCCTCACGCTTGACCCCCCCAGTCCTGAGGCTACTCTCTCCGCAGGCTGCCCAAGCCCCGGGACCCCCACGGAGAAGGTGCAGGCGGACCACAGATCCATCTACGTGGGCAACGTGAGTGCGGGAGGGGAGCGAGCTGGGATCCCTTCAGTGAGCACTCTGGGTCTGGCGGCTCCACCTGGCCGTGCAGATTGAAGGAGGGGACACATTCAGGGTGGCACACAGGCCCCGGAGGGAGAGGAGGAGGAGGGGGTCTGATGCGGGTGGTCCCCAAGAGGGGCCGAGCCTGTGTCCTCAGGCGTTCTGATTTCCCAACATGAGCTGGGATTCTGGATTTCTGCATGAAATCTCCCAGTTGGCCAACTGTTGGCAACAAATTTCTCTTTAAAAAGTCACACACTCTTTGCACAGGCCAAAGAAACATGGGGGGCCCCCTAACACGTGGGGAGTGGTCATCTCGGTCTCCAGTCCACCCCGTCAGGCCTCCACCCAAGGCCTCTGCCCCCAACCCTGGGCACAATAGACGGCTGTCTAAGAAAACGGGCTGCAGGAGACCGCGGGAGGGCAAGGCCACTGCAGGGCCCCCACGCCAGGCCGTGCCCGTGTCAGGTGGACTACGGCGGCACGGCGGAGGAGCTGGAGGCCTACTTCAACCAGTGCGGGGAGATCCGCCGGGTCACCATCCTGTGCGACAAGTTCTCCGGACACCCCAAGGGGTCAGTGCGGGGCCCAGGGAGGGGCCGGGTGCCCAGGGTGCTGCCGAGGATGGGTGACCCAGGGTGGGCCCTCACCTGCCCCCACCCCCACCCCCACCCCAGTTATGCCTATATAGAGTTTGCCACCGAGAGTGCAGCCCAGACCGCTGTGGAGCTGGATGAGAGCATCTTCCGAGGCCGGGTCATCAAGGTGCGTGCCCCCACGAGTCACTGCGCACCTTGGGGAGCTGGAGGTGTGGGCTCTGCTCTGAGCTTCTCTACGTTAACCTGTTACCCCCCAAGGGGTCAGAAACAGCAGGCACAAGGAGGCCGAGGCACTTCCCCATGACACAGCTGCCCCGGCCTGCTGCTTAGCCAGTCTCATTTTCAGTCTCCGAGCATCTCTGGGCACATCCGCTGGGCGGCAGGGGCAGGGTGGGCGGGGGCCCGTCAGACCCCAGCAGGTTTGGCCCAGGTGTGGTACTGGGGAGGCTCCCCTGCTGAGCCAGACCCCCCACACACACCACATAGGGAGAGATGTCGGCTTGACAGGGGCATGGCACCAGACCACAGCTTGTGGCTGGACAGTTTGGGCCTAAACAGGGATCTTGAGAAGGTCTGGAACGGGTTAGGGTCTGATTCCTCAGATGGCTCCATGCCCTGGAGTCTCAAGGGCCTGGTGAGCACTGGGGTCTGTGCATATCTGCCTGTGAGCCTCCAGGAGAGAAAGCTAGGAAGGCTTCCTGGAGGCAAGTTTAGCCAAGATGGGATACAAGAATAGGGGTCTCAGACCGGCTCAGCCTCTGGTTCCAGGTGCTACCCAAAAGGACCAACTTACCAGGGATCAGCTCCACGGACCGCGGGGGTCTGCGGGGACACCCAGGTGCTAGGGGAGAAGCCCTCCCCCACAGCAGCCTCCAGGGCGGAACCCGCTTCAGGCCACGGGGGCGGGGCCGGTGAGTGGGGGCGGGGCCCTGGAGGGCGGGGCCGGGAGGGCGGGGGGGGGGGGGGCCGGGGGGGCGGGGCCCGGGGAGGGCGCTCATCTCCCCTTCCTGCCTCTGTCTGCGCAGGTGCCGTGCAAGATGCTCGCCATGGTATTCACCATATTGAAGAGATGACTGGACTCAGAGTGGGGCTGGCTCAGGAGTAACCACCAGTCGCCACGTGGGACCATTTATGCCAGAGGGCCGGGTCTGGGGTGCTGTGGGGGTCATAGGGCAGGCTGGCAGGACGGATGGCAGGGAAGCAGGGGCTCAGCGGAGAGCTGGTGGGCGTCCAGAAAAACCGCCCCTGACCCTCCTCTGGGTGGGAGGACAGCCCACCAGGGCCTCGCTGGGCTGAGGCCACAGAGGTGAGAAGCAGGGCACGCGGTGTGCCTGGCATGGGAGTGCTACTCGGGCGTTGGAGGGCACTGGGCAAAGCTCCAGGCAGGTGAAGCCCAGGCAGCAGAGTCAGCTCGGGTTGGGATACTTGGGGTTCTTGGACTCTCTCATTTTAAAGAAAAACAGAAACGTGTGTCTTAATGGTAAAGCATAAATTATTAAATTTGAATAATTTTTAAAAGCACGTGACAACGGACCTCTCCTTTATTCTCTTCTCTTGGACACCTGTCCAGTCTGTGCTTCTCAGGTGGGACTCCACAAAAAGGCAGGTGTAGGAGTGAGGCTGTGGGTCCCAGGGCGGGCTGGACCCCACTTCACTGCTGACAGCCAACGGGCAGCGTTGGGTTTTGCGGTGTAACCGCCAGCTCCTGGCTACAGAGGAAGCATAGCTAACCGCGTCTTCACTCCAGGTTTGGCAGCCTCCAGGGCACACGCTCCCCCGTAGCGAGTGACAGACACCTGCCTCTGTGTGTCCTCCCCTGTGAGTTGCTGGGGGTGGGGGGCGGGGCACACCTCGTCACCTGGGACAGGCCTGGCCCTCGTCAAGGGTTCAGGGAGCAGAAGGGGAGCTTCCACGCTGGGCGCCCTGCTGGCCCCTGGAGCCAACTCGCCCACTTTCTGCCTGGAGGTGTACAATGTCCTTCAGTGCACACACACTTGGTTCTGGCGTTAAATCACTAACAGACCTGTCTTGGCCTTTCTACTGCCATTCTCTTCACCTTGCTGTGCTTATTTACCAGTTCCTTAAGCCACGAACAGCTGCTCTGTGCTTCAGTCCATGGTGGTGGTCCGTCCCCAGTCCCCTTCTCCAGCACTGGCAAAGACAGCATTCTCTGGGTGGGGGGCAGCCGCCTCTGCACTCTCCACCCACATGCGTCTCTGACTTCCTCCCTCAGGCAAGGTCCACACTCCCCTTGTGATCTGGGGTCAACGTTGGCCCTTGTAGTGGGGTAAATAATGGCCCTGCCCAAAAAATATGTCCACATCCTAATCTCCAGGACCTGTGAACGTGGCCTTATCTGGAAAAGAGGTCTTTGTGACATAGTTAAGAGAAAGAGCTCGGGATGAGAGCATCCTGGATCATCTGGGCCCTAAATCCAATGCCATACACTGGATGTGAGAGCACACACAGAGATGTGCAGGCAGAGGTGGAGTGGCGTGTCTACAAGCCAAGGAAACGCGAGGATTGCTGGCAGCCGTAAGAAGCTGGTGAGCTGTAGGACGGACCCTCCTGAAGGAGCCAGCCCTGCGGACACCTTCATTTCTGGCTCTGGCCTCCAGACCATGAGGGAGCAAACTGCTGCTGCTTTAGCTGCCTGGTGAGGGGGTAGGAGATGTCGCGTCGGGGAACCCTCCAAGGCTGCCAGGTGGCTCAGGGTGGAGCCGTGCGTGGCCTGACCATTCGCAGGTGGGGGCTGCAGAAGGGGCACGCGCCAGGACGCACGGCCCTGAGCTGCAGTTCGCCAGCACCACGCAGACGGCACCACCTCCGCCACTCGGCACTGCGGGCTGTTCCCCTTCCTGGTCTTGATGTGGTCCCCGTGCCATGGCTTTCCTGTGCAGTGCCCAGCAATCTTCTACCCTGAGTAGGTGCTTCTCTTTTGGAAGTGTTTTCTTGATCCCTTGTTTGGCCACTGTGAGGAGTGGGCCCGGGAGGCCATCCTTTCCTGTGGGTCTCAGGCCTGAGCAGGCCGAGGCAGGGGGAAGACCGAGAGCATTCCTGGATGTGGCTGCCACGTGGGTGCTGAGGGCTCCCCGGTGAGCCTCGGAGCAGACCCGCACAGGCCGAGACACACAGGCTCCCCTTGCCCCTGCTGCTCTGGGGCAGGAGGAAGGGGAGAGAGTGGCGCTGATGCCCGAGGGAAGACACTGCTGACAGTGCACTTCAGCAGAAGTCTCCTGGAGCAACAGCCAAGGGCTGACTAGGAGCTGCACGGACGGGGCTGCCGCGGAGGGATGGGCCTGGGGGCCAGGGGGCCAGGCAGATGGCCCTCAGTGAGGCCAACCTCACGGTATAGAGATGCGAAAAGATACCATGAAACTGCCCCCTGATGGTTCTGTTGGCAGAACAAAGGCTAGCAGGTTACTTCTAACCCTTGATTTTCTCAGGCTTAAAATTGGGACGCTATCTAACAATGTGTGTGGAAACTCCCCAATGTAAAAAGTATTTACGGGTTGATCTGGCTGCACCTACAGAAAAACCCAAATAGAAGTAGCTTAAAAAGATACGGGTTTATTTTCTCACATAAAAAAAATGCTAACATAAGTAGTCCAGGGCTGGTATGTCAGCAAAAACCCAGGCTCCTTCTAGGTTTCTGCTCTCCCATCCTTAGTGGGTGGATCTTGTCCTCCTCCTCTCAAGATGGTTGCCTAAGCTCTAGCCATCACCTCCAAGTTCCAGGGAGGAAAAAGGAAAAAGATGAAGAAAGGGTACTCCACTTGCCAGCTGAATCCCCCTTTAAAGTGTCTTTCCTGCAAGTCCCTACCAACACCATCCATTTAGGTACCATAACTGCCTACCCTTGTATGCTGCGGAGGGTAGGAAGTATCTTCTGTCTGGTCAATTGTCCCCAGTAACACTGGGGTTCTGTTAATAAGGAAGCAAGAGAGAATGGGTGCTGGGTTGGCAATTTGCAGCCCCTAGCACAGCCGCTACCCAGGCAGGAGAGACTACCGAAGCCCCACCAGAGACAGGAGCTGCACTGCAGGGAAGACGTCCGGGTGTGGGCAGCCTGCGGCCCACTGGCATCGGAACCAGCACCTGCGTGTTGGTGCTTCTCGGCCCTCCTCGAGGTCTTCAAGTCCACGTCCAGCAGGGGAGGAGGGGGCGTGGCGGCGGGGACTTACGTGTTTCTCACACACTCTCTGCTCATTTTTCCCCTTACTTCTGTAACGTGAAGAATCGATCCTGTGCTGGTTAGACAGGCAGAAACCCAAAGGCTTGCAGAGTGAGTCCAGCTGAGCTCCAGCCCTGGGCCCGCGAGGCTGCCAGCCTTCCCTGACGCCCTGGGCCGCCTCACTGTGCTCAGGACCCTCTTCGGAGCGGCTGAGAGGGTAAGAGGGGCTCACAGCTGCCCCGGGGAGCCCGAATCAAGGAAGCCAGCAGCTCAGCAGACGAGGAGCAGACTCTGCGTGGGGCTCAGGCCCAGCAGGTACTCACTGCCTCTCTCACTTCATGGGCCATGTTGCCAAATGACAAAGGCACGAGAACCTGGGCCACCTGATCCCACAAGGGGCTGTCACCAATCACAGTCAGCTAGTTAGACAATCATCTGAACTCGGCTGAGGAGGCTTCTGCGGAAGCAGAAGGCAGAAATCCACGTGCATCACCCTCTCCTCAAACGCAAGCCCCCGACGCCACCGCAGCGGGCCCCTGGGCACGGGGACAGCAGGGGAGGGGAACTCACCTCCTGGGCCGCGTCTGGCCCTCGGGCCATGAGGAAGCGCCCAGGTGGAAGAGGGCTCTTGCACGTGACTCCTTCAGCTCAGAAAGCAAGCAGCAGCCGAGGAGACGCTGCGGTCACAGGAGGCTCCTGGGTCTCCTGAGGGCTGCCTCCCAAGGCTGGGCTGGGCCCAGAAAGAGGACTTCTCCCCTTGGGGAAGGCATGCGGCTGTCCCATATGCCCCTCTCCATCTGGTTCTGGGCACAGACAGCCCACTGGTCAGCCACTGCAGAGCACAGAGGGCAGACAGCAAAGCAAAGAAGCGAGCCCACGGGTCCCTGTGTGCCTTCATCTGCCACCCCACTCCCCATGCCCCTTCACACCTACTGGGCACGACGGCTCTCCACTCTGTCTGGTCCCTGACCTCTGCGCCCAGCCCCAAAAAGTCCCGTGTTAAACTCCCTTTAGTCAGACCCTCTGCTGACAGAGATGGAAAACGCCACATCTGATCTCACAGGACCTTTAGTCGACACGTGCTGTGCTCGAGGCCTCGTCCCCGGCAGCACGTGCAGGACACTCGGGAAAAGGCAGAGGATAATAAATACATGGCTAGACACTCCAGTTATGTACAGAAGTCTTCTCTCCCAGATGACGTGCAGCAGAGTGCTCGCTCAGCAGACCTGGATCATCATAGACGTCACCATGCTGTCGAACGCCCTGCGGAGAAGCAGACCAAGTCAGAGAAGCCCCCATGCTCGCCAGCAGAGGGACAGGCTCAGCACACCGCCAGGCCTGGACACCAGGGGCGGCGGTCTCCACGGTCCAGATAATCAACTCGGTGGAGAGGCCAGGATGTGCGTCCAGCCACAGCAGGGGATGAGAGCCTCCTGCCTCACCGCTCAGCCCCTGGGCAGGGTCTCCATGCAGAGCTGGAGGAGCTGTGCATGGGCATGGAGGCTGGGGTGCAGTGAGCACAGCAGCTGCCCCTGCCCTGAGCGGCCCGGGAGACACAGGCTTCTGCATGCTTCTCCCACCTGGGACCCAGGACAACCAGACACAGTGTCACAGCTGAGGGAAGGTGCCACGGGAGGGCCTGGCTTGGATTACTGCAGTGTCCTCTCCCCTGGTGGCTACAAGGAGCCCCTGGGCACTGTGCCTAGGGATGCTGGGGTTCCCAGGAGCAGGTGTGAAGAGTGTGCACACAAATGCTTCTCTGTGAAGCATCTTCGTGATGGTCCCACATTAAGACTGCGTTTATCTGAAGACTATTTGGAAGATCCCTGCAATTCCATTTCCTAACCGTCCAAGTTCAGCGCCAAAGACAGAATCAGGCAGTGACAAGGGGAAGTTTTCTCCCGAAAGGCCCCTGTCCATATGTCTGGGCCCTTGCTGGGTTCTGTGGAGGTGCCCCTGTGCCTGCTGGGCGCAGGTGGGAAACCAAATGGGCGAGCCCTGCCTGCCGCTGAGCCCTAGCTGCCCTCCGTCTGCTTCCTGTGTTGGAGATCCCTGTAAGAGTCTGTTTGGAAAAACAGGCTTCTGCTGCTTCAAAATCACTTAAAAAGACGTTCTCTCCCTCGCTCTCAGGATCGCTGCCTTTAGCAGGGCTACAAACGGCAGAAGGTGGCAAACCCCGGGGGGCAGCGGCCCACCTGGACTGGATGCGGTCCCCCGGGTTGTAGAAGGGGTTGCACATCACATCTGTGTAGGAGCTGTGCAGCTTCCGGAACATCTGAAACAAGAACCAACAACGTTTTAATCCACATGTACTCATGGCTACTGCCAAACTTTTGGCCTCTCAGCATCTCTAAACAAAGGGGAAAAAATAAAACAAACCGGCCCAGGCCTGGCCTGCGCCTCCCCCGGCTTACACTGCGGATCTCGTTGTCCCGCAGCGCCGTGTTGGAGGAATCCACCACCATGACAAACTTCACCCTGGAGTTGGTCACGTAGCCGTATCTGCACAGCTGGTTAGGGAAGGTGCTTTAGCACGGGCACTCTGCGACAGCATGAAACACAGCATCACCGTGGAAAGCGTGGAAGCAGAGGGCCATCTATGCACGTCCCCGCACTCCAAAGCCACTTTGCAAAAACAGGACAGCCTTGCATCACAGGAAGTGCCCAAAGCTGGGCCGTCCCAGCCCAAAGAAGACCAGCCATTCAACATTACCTGATCCTACAGTACACCTCGGGCCCAATCCCCAGATGCAAAACCCCGAGGGAAGAGACCCTCACTGACAGGCCCCCCACAGGCGTGAAGGATACACCTTGTAGTCCTCTGTGGGGTACAGCAGGCCCAGGTAGAGCTCCCTCTGGTCCACCAGGGCCTTCCCCATGGCCGAGATCTTCTCGTCCACCACGTCCAGGGATGTGTGCACCATGTAGTGGAACTTCAGCTCATTCTCCGTGGGGACGCTGCGGATGTAGAGAGGGTAATTCTGCAAGAAAGGATGACAGCAACTGAAGTGATGAGAATCCACCCCGTGCACTGATGACGAAAAGGAGGCCAGAGCACTCAGGAGGGAGAAACAGCCAAGCGCCAACCAGCAGGGAGCATGCTCTCCTTCTTGAAAACTCTTTCCTAACTCTGAAGGCACTGCCTTCAGGGGACCCAATCTCACCTGAGGTTTATATATTGTCTGCAAAGGGGCATCACTAGGGTGGGCAGAAAAGAGAAGACAGCTCCGAAAAATGGATTTGAGCACAGCCTGACAACTAACTCGGTCACCTAGACAGGTCAGCCACCTGCCATGTGGGGCCTGGTCCTAGCGCGCGCTCTACTCCTGGCCCCGGAAGACTGGCTGCTTCCCAGTACTCCACCCACCACTGTCTTCTCAGCCCAGCAGAGACACTGGCAGGCCCTCTCAGCAAACCCTTCAGGGCTCCTCCCTTCACCTCTGCACAGCCTTCCTGACCAGCCTAACCGCGGAATTAACAGTGTCTTCCCGGGGCTCCACGTGCCACAATTCATGCTTCTATCCCATGCCTGGCGCTGCACACAACGCTCTGCCTACTCTAATGGGGCTGACATCTGGTGAAGGAGATAGTCAACAAACCAGCCAACAAGGAGGTAACGCGTTGTAGGGGAACGCGCTGAACTGGACTCAGAGAGCTTCGCAGCGGGACCGCCCGTAAGCCTGGTCTTCTAGGAGACACGGCTTTGTGCAGCAGGAGCACGAGGACGGCCACCCAGCTCAGTCTTAGGATTCAGAAACAGCTTTTAGGAGAAATGAAATCTATGGGGGCCAGGGAAGGGATGGGAGTGGGGAAGAGGGGTTCCAAGTGCGAAGACCCAAAGGTGAGAGAGCAGAGCCGTCGGGGAGCTGCAAGAATTCCGCTGGGTTGGAGTGGAAGGATGTCAGGGGTATGAGGGACGGGGATGAAGCGACCAGGTTATTTAGACATTATTCTAAATCAGTGAGAAGCCACTGGAGAGGTTTTAGGCAGGTGCATGGCACGATGTAATTTGTTTTCCAAACAGCACTGTGGCTGCGGTGCGGACACTGTCAGTGGTCCGGGTGGGCGCGGTGGAGGAGGACGGAGAGGCGTGGACGGCCAGACGCGGGGGCAAGAAGGCACAGAGCCCGCGCCCGGACAGGACAGAAAGTCAGGGCTGTGGGCGCCGGGGGCCACTCCGGCAGCGGCAGGTGCGGGTCTGGGAGGGGCCTGCCCGGACCGCCCCGCACCCCCGGCGCTCGACGAGGCCTTGGGGCCCGCCCTTCCGGAGCCCGCGGGCAGGGACGGAGCGGACGGCGGAGAGCGCGGGCGGGGCCCGGCCGGGGTCCCGGGGCCGCCCTCCGCGGGGCCGCCCGCGTACGCACCTCCTTGGCGATCACCGCCACGCACACCGCCATCTTGGGAGGTCTGCGGCCGCGTCACGTGACCCCGCCGCCGGTCACGCAACCGCCAGAGCCCCGCCCCCGGATCACGGGGTTGGTTAGGACCCGCCCGTCTCGTCACGCGACCGACCCACGCCCCAACCCGTCGGTCACACGGCTGGCCCTGGCCCCGCCCCTCCTGTCACTCAGCCCGCCAGGGCCCCGCCCCTCCGGTCACGCGGTCGGTCCAGGCCCCGCCCCGCCGCCCTGCCGGAAGGGCCGCCAGTCGCTTCCAGACGCTGACCGGGCTCTGCTGCTCCCGGCGCGGTTGCTATGGCGGCGGTTACCGCGGTGACGAGGTGGCGGCTGCTGCTGGTGCTGAGCACTGCAGCACTGGGGGCCGCGGGCGCCCCGCAGCCCCCCAACATTCTGCTGCTGCTCATGGACGACGTGAGTGTAGGGTGGGCCGGGCTCCGGGAGGGCTGCGCGCGGGCTGCTGTGGGCCGCCGTGGGGGTTCTGCGGGGGCGGCCGGCGGTGGGGCAGCGCCTGGCCCTGCGGAGGCAACCGCGCGGGCGATGAAGCCGAGGTGAGGTATCGAGTCCAGGCTGCGCCAGGAGATCCCTCCTGTGCTCTTCCCTTTTCCGCTCCTCCCGCCCGCGGAGGACGGAGGGCCAGCCCAGATCAGCGCGGCTCTGGCCGATGAAGACAGCTCCCCGGCACCCCTGCACAGCCTTCACCCCCCAGTGCCTGGGGTGTGTGGGGCAGGGAGGGGTGCAGAGCTGACCCAGACCCAGCGCCGGCCAGCCTGCCTGCCTGCCTGCCTTGGAGCTCGCTTCCCTCTGCCTTGGGCTACTGGACCTGCCCGGCCCCCGGGCTATCCTTGTCCAGCAGGGCAGGCTGCTCCCGCCCTGCCAAGAAGTCTGGCCAAAAGTCAGGTCTTTGTGGGGCCTGGAGGAACTGAACCGGGAGGAATGTCCCTGGTTGTGTGTGTGCAGCCCCGGGCCCCCAGTGACACCGGTGACGCTGGTTGGTCAAGCCCACAGAGGTTAGCAGGATTCCTGGCTGGGAGCTGAGCTGTACACTTGTCGCTTTGTGGTTGTGTCCAGTGTTCCTTACCCGAGGAGGCTGGGATGCGATGGAGATTCTGAAATCAGTCAATGTGAGGCATCGGGGTAAAGCTGGAGCCCGCACACACGTGGGCGCAGATCCCACTGCCCCCTGAGCTCTGGGAAGGCCTTGGAGCTCTTTGGCCCCTGTCCTGGCCATAACCAGCTCTGGGAGCGTCTTTACTTGAGGGAGGGTGATGTCGGGAGCTCCCCTGCCTGGGTGCCCCAGGGTGGGGCAGCAGGAAAGGGGAACAGCCAGCCAGGAGGCCCAGTGCCAGGCCCCTCCTGTGCAGCTTCCTCCTTGTAGCTACAGGGTTCTTAGACAGCTGAAACCCAAAGAAGCCTGGCAGACCTCTGTGCTGGTCAGCGAATGTGGGTTACTCAGGACTTTTTTGGTAGCAAATGAGAGAAAACGTACTCAAAGTGACTTAAGCAGAAATGGGAACCCCAGCTATCCTGACTGGATGGCTTCAGGCCGGTGGGATCCAGAGGCCCCCACTCCCCCAGCTCTGTGTCCTCACTTGGCCTCGTCCACCCCGACGGTCAGCAGACCCAGTGGGAGGGCACACTGCCCAGCCCCCTGAGCCAGGGTCTCGGGGGAAGGGGTCTGCTGGCCTGTCCAGCTGGGGCCTCGAGCCCACCCCGGGGAGGGCCGCTTGGGGAGCCGGACGAGGACAATTATGGCGAGGCTTGCAGACCCCTCAACTGCCCAGGGTGGCACCTGGGGAGGGGAGGGATGGCATCTGTCTCCTTCCTCAGCCTGTCCTCAGACCCAGGACAGGCCCCCTGTACACGTGTGTGGAATGAGTTTAGAAGACACTGAGAACCATTTCTTCTCTGGAGCTGACTCATCACCGTTGTCCAAGGACAATGGGGCCCTAGGGACAGGGGGCCAGAGGCTCCCTCCTGGGGTATCCCAGACCACTCCTGCTCCCAAGGGCCCGGGCACTTCCTTGTCTTTAATATAGGACTAGGAAGGACTTCTCCGCCTACTGAGGAGGTTTAACGTTGGACTGTACAGAGGCCAACTCTGGTGTCACCATGGTGGGCCCATCAGTGGGGGCTGCAGCCTGAACCTCCAGAGCCAAACAGTGGACCCTGTGTGTCCTTCGGTGTGTGATCACGTGGATGAGCACATGGCCAGAGTGTCTTCATAATCATCCCTCGCAGCCAGCCACGAGTGAGGCTTGCATTGATCAAAAGTCTGGAAATTCTAAGTAGAGGAGAAGCCGAGGGCAGGAGGAGGCCATAACTCCTGGGTCCTGGCTGCTTTTGCTTCTGTGAACGTGGGCAGCCACGTAGGGGAGGGAAGAGATACTTAACGCTGCCTGCAAAACCCGCATGGGGTCTCTTCCCTGATGGCTTCATTTCACCCCAGTGACTCTGCAAGGTGGATGTGAATGTCCCTGTTCTCATAGCTGAGAAAGCTGACCAATTCGTAATAATAGAATGGTACTGAGCAGAAGAGTTAGTGCAGCAGGCTGATGGCTGCCGGTCTCAGAGAGGCCCACCAGGAGGCGGGTCGGCCCTTGGCCGGCGTCAAGGACCTGGGATTCAGGGAGGCCCCCCCACTCCCTGAGGAGAGGCTCTTGTGCTGAACTGTTCCTTCCTCCCAAAGGCTGGAATTTTGGTGGGTGCCAGGTAAGGGGTGGCCCCATGACCAGCCCCCCTGCCTCTCTCTGCTCCTCTGACCTGGGATGTGGCGGCCTAGAGGTACAACAGCCACCCACGCCCGCGAGGACAAATCTGCATGCTGGGGTGCTCCTGCCTGCCTCCCTTTCTTCCTGCCAGCCGCCCCTCTCTCCAGGCATGCGTTTCATCCCAGCTCCTGTTGTCACCGAATGTCTTCAAAATAAACCACCTCCAAAGGGGCCAAAAGCCGAAAGGGCCAAATCCAGGTCTGCGCCACCCAGAGGGCCCCTGAGAGCAGACGCACAGTCGGCTCTTGGCGCCCGGTGTGTGATGCCCAGCCTCGAGCTGCCAGGCCCGGCGGAACACCGGCACTGTGCTTCGCGCCTCACACAGTCCTCCCAGTTCAAGTGGGGTTCATTGGTTGCTAGTAAATTCATGGCATCGTGCGCCCATCACCACAGTCAGCCTGAGGTCATTCTCCTCACCCCAGAAGAAACCCTGTCTCCGTTGGCGGTCACCCCCGTGCCTCGTTCACCCTGGCAACCGCTAATCTGCTTTCTGTCTGTGGATTTCCCTTCTCTGGATGTTTCTTATAAATAGGATCCTACATCTGTCCTTCTGTGACCCACTTCCCTCACGTGGCATCTTGTTCTTGAGCTTCTCCACGTGGTCACCGTGTGGGTGCTTCACTCCGCTCTACGGCTAGTTGTGTTCTGCCGTGTGGATGGACCACGTTTCATCAGTTCATCTGTCGATGGACGCTGCTTGTATCCACCTCTCAGCGATCATAAGCAGTGCTGCTGGGAACACGCATGTGCACGCTCTCACGTGGTCGTGTTTTTGGACTCTGGATTGCCGGAGTGGAATCGCTGGGTCCAACGGGCACTTGGTTTGGCTCTTGGAGCACCTTCTCGGGGGGCAAGGATTTGAGGGAAGACCCCACTCACGCGGGCTGCAGCTCCCTGGGCCCCGCTCTGCAGCCGGAGCTCCCCCTTCTTCAGGGGAAGCGGGGACAGCGTTGAATCATTGTGGAAGCGACGCCCTTGGGGCTTACGCTGAGGGGACATTTAAGGAGACTGGTTTGGAGGGACCTTGTCGCAGTTGACGAATCCGGAGGAGAACCAACGCCACCAGGCCAGGCCGCGTCCCGCCCGCCCGTGATGCTGAGGGGAGTCCTGGTGTCAGGGCTCCCCCCAGGACGTGGGCTCCAGAAGGATGCGTTCAGTCGGCAAGTAAAGTTCATGTCCCCATGTCCTTTTCGAAGTGTTGTTTAAAAATGTCTTAGGACGACAGTTCAGAAACACACAGCGAAGGTGGAAGAGCGCTACGGCGCACCTGCTGGGGATCCCCCGCCAGTCTCCTCTCCTCCTGGCTTCATCGCGGGTCTGTGCGTCCACCCACGCCTGCCCACGTGTTAACATGTCTTACCACTGGGCTCGTTTGATTTTGGTACAGTGCATTTAACATAAAATTGACCGTTTTAACCATTTTTAAGTA
This sequence comes from Equus przewalskii, assembly GCF_037783145.1. Taxonomy (NCBI): domain Eukaryota; kingdom Metazoa; phylum Chordata; class Mammalia; order Perissodactyla; family Equidae; genus Equus; species Equus przewalskii. Next base: position 35,222,213 of record NC_091833.1, on the reverse strand, counting down.
TACAGTTCAGTAGCATTTAGCACATTTGCAATATTGTGCGTTCACCAGTGCCATCTAGTTCCAGAACATTTTTGTCACCCCAAAAAGAAACCCTGTCCCCAGTGCAGTCACTGCCCGTTCCCCTCCCCCAGCTCCAGGCAACCATTAGTCTGCTTTATGTCTGCGGCTTTGCCTGTTCTGGACATTTCGCGTGAATGGAATCAGACCATAGGCGGTCTTGTGTGTCTGGCTTTTCTCACTGAGCGTCACGTTTTCCAGGTCATTCAGGCCACAGTGTGTCAGAGCCTCACTCCTTTCGTGGCTGAGTAGTATTGCATAGTGTGCACATTAGTTTCTCAGGACATAAATTACTGCAAACTTGCTGCCTTAGAGGAACAGAAATTTATTCTCTCCCAGTTCTGGAGGCTAGCGTCTGGAAGCACGGGGTCACAGGGCTGGCTTCCCTCTGTGAAGGCCGGGATTCTCTGTGAGCCAGCAGCGTTGGGGTAGGACTGGAAAGGGGTGGCCGGGTGGCTGTGCCCACCAAGAGGAGCCGGCACCTGTGACCGAGCCCCACGTGCTGGCGCCAGTGCCCGCACCCGGGCCCCTGGCCTGTTCCCACTCATCTTCCCCGGGACGGAAGGAGGCTCATCCCATCTCTCTCTGCTCTTTCCTGCAGATGGGGTGGGGTGACCTGGGGGTGTACGGAGAACCTTCCAGAGAGACCCCAAATTTAGACCGGATGGCCGCTGAAGGGATGCTTTTCCCGAACTTCTACACGGCCAACCCCCTGTGCTCACCGTGTAAGTCGGGGCTGGTACCGGGCAGGGGGAGGGACGGGGCACGGGCGTTTCCTCTGAGGGCCCAGAGCACGGGCAGGCGGGCTGTGCCCTTCCCTGGGATCCTGGCGCTGGCAGCACCCGGGCTCCGGCCATGCAGGCAAGGCCGGGAGAGGCCCAGGGGCTTGAGCCTCTAAGGACCCTTGAGGTGAAAGTCACTGCCAGCGGCAGGGCTGCTGTTCTGATTCCTGGAGCTGAGCTGCCACTGGCTGGGGAGGTGCCTCTGGCCATGGGGGTGGGGTCAAAGGGCGGGAGGCAGGGGGTCCCTTCCTCAGGGAGAGACCCACCCCTGCTGAGAGGTAGGGCGTACGTGCTGATCTTGAGGCAGAGAAGTAACGCCTCCCGGGGCGGGGGGGCGTGAGGAGAGGCCTGTGGACCCTGCGCTCCTCGTGGCCCACCTGGACCTGTCTGTGCAGGGGTGGTCTGCCCACCCTGGCCCTTAGGAGGCAGGCGGGATTCACAAGCGCCGGGAGCAGAGCCGGTGGCGAGTCTGACAGGTGGCGCCCACCTCATGGCCTCTCTTTTATCACCTCCATGTAGCGCGGGCGGCTCTGCTCACTGGACGTCTGCCCATCCGAAACGGCTTCTACACGACCAGTGGGCACGCCAGGAACGGTACGCTGTGCACTCAGAGTGCTCCTGCAGCATGGGGGCCCAGGACAAGGTGGGGTGCGGGGGGGACATCTGCCACCTGCTCACCTGGAACCCTCCCTCTCCAGGGCAACACTCCTTGCTCAGGTTCAAAGGCTTTGTTTGGGTTATAACGTGTCATTTTAAAACAGACTGCAGCATTTCCACCAAAAACAACACGTTGTAGGCAAGTAGAGAAGAAGGTGAGGTCAGTGCGAGGGCTCGGGGACCAGGACGGGGCCAGGCCTCCTTCCTGGCTCCCGCTCTGACCAGACGGCTGAGGCCCACAGGCAACACTCACAACTCCTTCCCTGCCCCGTCCTGTCCCCAGGGCTTCCCAGCATGGGCTGGCGAGTTGGGAATCTCCCGAGGAGCTGCTGCCCTTTTGCGGGGGGGCAAGCTATACGCCCACAAAGAGACCTGAGAAAGCCAGGTGCTGTGGGTCCAACCAGGGAGCGTGCTGGGACAATCATGCTCCAGGGCCAGCCTCACAGACAAGAGGGATTTCATGTGGCCATTGAAGAAGGGAGGCCTGGCCAGAGCAGGCCCTCATGGTGTCAGATGGGGTGTTCCCGAGACCCCAGGGGGACCAGCAGAGGGGTCAGGAGGCTGGGGCTCTGTCCTGATGGTCCAGACCCCTCTGGGACCGGTGGTTTGCCCCATCTCCACCTGGTAACGGTGCAGACTTTGAGGCGGTGCCAGGAAGACCCCAAAGGGCCACACGGCAGTGGCAGCTCCTAACCAGGGCTTTGCCGTTGACCCTGAGGGTCCAGGGTTCAGATGTGTCACCTTCTGTAGCATGGCCTCCTCCACATGTGCACATGGCTCACACGCTGCCTCGCTCTTCCAGCCTACACGCCGCAGGAGATCGTGGGCGGCATCCCAGACTCGGAGCGCCTCCTGCCCGAGCTGCTGAAGGAGGCCGGCTACGTCAGCAAGATCGTGGGCAAGTGGTGAGTCCTGACGCTCGCCTGCCTGGCGTGTTCCGCACGAGGGATCCTTACTAAACCCTTCCAGACAGGGAGGACTTCTTGGCTGGCGAGTGGGGCCTCTGAGTCCCAGGTCCTTTTAGAAAAAGCATTCCTTTAAAAGCTGGCATGGCCATACTGGGGGACCTCCTGTCACAAGGCTGGGTCCTCAGCCGCGAGTCCATGAACTCCTCGCACATCACGTGTCCCAGCCACCCGCCCCTTCCCTCTGCTCTTGTCCCTGGGCTGCCTGTTGCTGCAGCGTCACCAGAGGAGCCACATTATTGCACACACGGTACCGTCACAGGTGACACACCTTGTCAGCAAGCACGAGGCTCTGTCTGGCAGTGAAGTGAAAATGCAGCCAGGAGGTAGAGGACAGTCGTGAGCTGTGGAGTCACCGGATCGAATGATTGTGTCATAGCTCATGTGGCTGCACACGCCGTTTACACTGTTTCAAGCACGTTAAAGAGTTTCTCTCTCTTACTCCCAGGAGGATGCCCAAGTGAGCAGCCCTGGAGGGTTCGTGTAAAGGTGAAATGTCTCTTTCCTTTCCCAAATGTTGAGGCCCTTGGAGACTAGCAAGGTCGCTTCCTACAGGAAGCCTTTCCTGATTTTCCAGCCCTTATTGTCTTTCCTTCACTGCACTGTGGCCCTTCTGCTCTTAACCCCTGTGGCACTCACTGGTGCTGCTTTCTCGAGGACAAGCGCCTTGTCTGCGCCCCTCAAGCACGGCCACTCCACACACGTTGACAGTCATGGTGACGAAGGATCTGCAGATACCAGGAGAGTAGTTGTCAGAAACTCCCAGTGACCCAGAGAAGACTTGATGAATGCCTTCTCACTCCTGAGACAAGGTGGGGGCCGTCCTGCCCAGCGGACAAGCTCCGAGCAGATGGTGGCTGCAGAGCAGAGCTGACAGGGGTGCCCTGGGCCTCAGGCACCCTCCCAGCCTGCATGGTCCCCAGCAGCGCCAGGGAGACTGTGGTGGAGGGCAGCCACAGGGCCTGCCAGAGCCAGGTCAGGGCTGTGCCAACAGAAGGCAGAGCCCTAGCAGGCACCGGAGTTCTCTGTGCCCATCCGATGGCTCTGTTCCAGGTCCAGCAGCCTCTCATTCACGGTGTTTGACTTGGGGCCACCAGGGCTGGAGTGCGAGTGTGCCTCCATGAGCTCTTGAGGTTTGTGACAACCATACAGGAGAGAGGTGAACCCAGGAGGGGAAGAGGAGTCGGGCAGGGGCTAGAGAAGCAGCCCGTGTGGACTGGGGTGGTAGACGCAGTGCTGGTGGACCAGCCAGGGTCAGGGCGACCGTGGCCAGTGCAAGGACGGGCTTTCAGAGGCCTGGGCAGAGGGCTCGGCCTCTCCTCCACCAGGTGGGGGTCCTGGTCTCAGCAGGGTCCCATAGGGCCATGGTGAGTGTTGGCGGCTGAGGCTGTGACTGCCTGATGCCCTGCCTCCAGTCCCCAGTGCCAGGGATGCGGATTCCCTCAGCCTGACCAATCCTGGGTGGACAGGGCCTAGACGCCCGTAAGAGGCCATGCCACAGGGGACTGTGACAGGCTGCCACCCAGCTCACCTGCGGGCAGTGCTGGCCCGCCTGCTGTTTGGTGCAAGCACTTTGAATTGACGATTTAATGTGAGCGGACCCTTGGCCAGGTGTTTCTGTTAAGCAAAGGCCGTTTGAGCTGACAGATGTGGGCATGCAGCAGTGTCACACACAGCCAGCGTGACTTCCTCCCAGCAGGTGCTGGAGTAGGACACTGAGAAATGGCAGGGCATCATCGCATCAGGCCCAGAGAGGATGTGAGATTCAGGGAGGCAGCTCAAAGCACAGAGCTGGCAGTGAGGTTTCTGCAGAGAGAGGAGTCGCGTAGGGCCGGTGCTCGTGTACCTGGCAGAGGAGGCTCGAGGGGCCCTAGGTAGGCGCTGCGTGGCCGTCCGGGGCCGAGCGTTTTAGAGCTAGCAGTGGGGAACTGAGGCCCCAAGAGACACACTTCCTGGCGCCCACACTCAGTTGCTGACCGGCTCAGTTCTGGCCCCAGCCAAACCAGCCCCTCCACTGCCCACGCCACGTCCTCCCTGACCGAGTGAACAAGCTGTGCAGTGAACTCACGATGACTTGGGCTCTGTGTGTCCGGAGTAGCCTCCGAGTGGTCAGGGTGAGGCCTGCAGCAGAGGAAGAGGAACCCCTGCTCCCGGGACACTGTTTCCACACCCGTGGCACTGCGAGAGTTTTTGTGCAATGTAAAATGTAGACCTAGAAAACCAATCCATTTCCTAGGTGGAGTCGCCTCACTCCACGAGTGCCCGTGACCCAGAGCCAGTCACCCCAGAACCACTGCGTAAGCCAAGTGTTCTGAAGAGCGGGTAGGCCATGCTCAAGGGCCCCCAGCCCCTCCCATTCAGATGGGAGCTTGTTGGCACTTGCCGTTGGCAGGAGGACCCAATGTTAGGTGCCCCCAAGGAGAAGGGGCGTGAGGGAGGGAACGGGGCCAGGATCCGGCAGCAGGCTCTGCACAGCTCCACCTGACACCCGCAGGGTGGGGGGCCTTGCAGACACCCGCTCCGCTCCAAGGAGAGCCCGTCTCACGAACAGCTTGGCGTTTGTCCCCCTGCGGGCACTTGCCGTGTTCTCCAGCCGTGCCATCCCCGTTGCGGCCAGGGCGCTGGGTCGGGGAGCAGCACTAGTCTGAAGAGGGTGGTCCCGCGTGACAGCTCACCCAGCCCCCCAGGCCGTGGGTCCCGTGGCCATCATCCTGAACTGGGAGAAGAGGCTCTTAGCAGCCTTAACCGGAGACACTGGGTAATTCCCTGATGGGAACATTTCCTTCTTTGCAAACTCGGAGGGAAAACACTGTGTTCCGAGACACAACCCACAGAGGTGTCCTGAGAATTAATAAAAAGCCAGAGGAAGCAACCAGAGTGTGCGATGGAGCTGAGACTGGAGCTCTGGATGTTTCCCGGGTGGGTGTGAGATTTCTCATCACTTACCATCTTCCAGAGGCCCTCCTAGCATTCGCAGCAGGACACCTGAACACTCCTTTCCCTCCTCTCTACCCGGACACCCTTATTGTGCCTGAACACCATCCTCTGTGCTCAGATGCCCTCAGCATGCCTCAACAGCCTCACCATGCCTGAACACCCTTACTGTGCCTGGACACCCTCACCCTGCCTGGACAGCCTGACTGTGCCTAGACAGCCTCTCCCATGCCTGGATGCCTTCACTGTGCCTGGACACCTACACTGTGCCTGGATGCCCTCACCATGCCTGGACGCCTGCATTGTGCCTGGACAGCTTCACTGTGCTTGGACGCCCGCACCGTGCCTGGATGCCCTCACCATGGCTGGACACCCTCACTGTGCCTGAACGCCCACGCTGTGCCTGGACACCCTCACCGTGCCTAGATGCCCACACTGTGCCTGGACACCCTCACCATGCTTGGATGCCCTCACTGTGCCTGGATACCTACCCCGTGCCTGGACACCCTCACCATGCCTGGATGCCCTCACCATGCCCAGATGCCCTTGCCATGCCTGGACACCGTCCTGTGTGCTCAGATGCCCTCACCGAGCCTGGACACCCTCACTGTGCCCAGATACCTTCACTGTACCTGGACACCCTCCTCTGTGTCTGAAGCGCTCGGATATAGCCTGGGCAGTGTGTCACCCAGGGAGGGCAGGGTGGGTCCTGACACTCTCCTGAAGGGTACAGTCTTGATGTGTCCTGGGCTCAGTGCATACTCAGCGTTGGAAGGATGCTGGTTTCGTTGAATGTTCTGTGAAGGTGATGGGTGTCGCTGCTCAGAACTTTGGGGTGTCCCCGTGCTGTGTGAAGTCCTTGAAGTGTCTTGGGTTCCTGTTTCTAGGCATCTGGGCCACAGGCCTCAGTTCCACCCCCTGAAGCATGGATTCGACGAGTGGTTTGGATCCCCCAACTGCCACTTTGGACCTTATGACAACAGGGCCAGGCCCAACATCCCTGTGTACAGGGACTGGGAGATGGTCGGCAGGTAACGGGTCCCCCCTTCCTCTGCTGTTGCCCTGGGAGCGGGACGGAGTTTCTGGAACCACCTGCCCACCAGTGCTGGCGGCTCAGTGTGCAGGGCTCGGCTTTGCCACCTTGTTCTGCCCAGAGCCTTACAGGACTCAGCGCCTAGGGCCACTGTGCCAGCCACGCCCACAGGGTTTCTGACCTTTTCAGAAAATATGATGAGGTGTGTGCACACGGCAACCATTGCACGCCATTTCTGGGGTTCGGGCCCTGTGCAGCCCTTGGGCAGGCCCTGGGATCCAGCTTCAGAGGCCATCTGCCTCACCACATTGGCACGCCGGCTGAACTCGGGCTGTGCGGGATATCACAGCGTCTCAGAGGAAGGGTGGACGAAACCCTACTGTGCCTTCGAGAGCGAGTGCGTCTGCAGGCCGTCGGCTCCAGGACAGGCCTGTCTGGCCCATGGTCTGGCTGCAGGGCGCCTGCAGGTAGCCACACGGGGCCAGGGCCCTGGTCTTTCTTGAGTTTTGCTTAACGTTTTCTTTCTTTTTCCTTTTTTACTATTTTTATTTTTGATGGAAGCTCTCCTTACCCGTCAGTGGACCAAAGAGCTGGGCTGACTCGTTGCCTTTTCCAGTAACAGCTTTGTTGAGATAGAACGCACACCCCGCTCGTTCACCATCTGCAGTGGCAGTGGCTCCTAGGACAGCCATGCGCAGCTGGGGCGTTGCCTCATGAAGAAGCCCCGCCCATTAGCTGCGGCCCAGCCCCCGTCTCCACGCCCCGGGCCTCCTCCTGGCAGGTGCTGGAGTTGCCGTGGTGCCCAGCCTTAGCCCACCTTGTGCTCCACGACCTGTGACCTCAGGAGCCATGCGAGCACCTGTTCATTTGTTCAGAAATAGACATGGATGGAATAAGATAGAAATCGTTCTTTTAAATGAGGCTCATGACATTGCCTGTGAAATCAGGGAGAAGGGGGCCGTCTCGGCCTGTAGTCTGATTTCTTTCTGGATGTGTGTTATTCTCAGATATTATGAGGAATTTCCAATTAATCTGAAGACCGGCGAAGCCAACCTCACCCAGATCTACCTGCAGGTGATGGGAGCCTGGGCTGGGCGGGCTCTGGATGCGGGCAGGTGGGCCTCTGGGCGGAGGAGGACGCTGTGCTCCCCTCCTCAGGAGGCCCTGGACTTCATCAGGAGGCAGCAGGCAGCGCGGCGCCCCTTCTTTCTCTACTGGGCCGTTGACGCCACACACGCACCTGTTTACGCGTCTAAGCCTTTCTTGGGCACCAGTCAGCGAGGGCGGTAAGTCCTTGGTCATGGAGATGCAGACCCCACCTGGGGGGTTCAGCTGTGCTTGCTTACCTCCGAGGGCAGGGCACTCGTTTCCCTTACGTCTCTAAGTATCGACTGTAGAGGACAACAGCAGTGGCTGTGCCTCGCTGGGAGTGTCCGCCAGCGCAGGATTGGTGGGGGGAGGGCTGCGGCCGTGTGGCTCCTGCCATCCTGGCTTAACTCTGCCAGCTTGAACTTGAATTTTCCTCCTTCTCTTCTCTGGGTTCAGCCAGTCTGTTTCGCTGTCCGTCCCTGAAGTTATGATTTAAGTGCTGTCTGATCAGACAGATGCCGTTGGCCACCTGATAGCCGTTTGGTCTTCCTCACAGATACGGGGACGCTGTCCGGGAGATCGATGACAGTGTTGGGAAGATCCTGCACTCACTGCAGGACCTGGGGATCGCAGAGAGCACGTTTGTTTTCTTCACATCGGACAACGGCGCTGCCCTCATTTCTGCTCCAAAACAAGGCAAGTGTTCAGAGTAGCCCCACTGGTCGTCGTGTGACGAGACCATCGATGTGGGTCCTTTCTTGGGAGTTAAATCAAATTGCACCAGAAGTAGTTGTCTCACAAAGTAGAATTTTTATTTGAGGCATGAAGAATGGAGACCATAGGCAATAATTTCACAAAGCTGTGGCCCCCCCGAGCATGGGGTTAGGGGGCGTCTTTATTTGGGTGGGGGATGAATATTCAAAGGGCAAGTTTCATTGTCACATGTGGAGGCGGGAACAAGCCTGCACGCACGGGAATTGAAATCAGGCATCACGTGACTTCAAAATGGCTGCTTCACCCTCCCCGAGGACGGGAATTCCTGATGTGAATGCGGGCAGGTCGCTTTAGTCCAACGCTCTGCCTGTCTGTGCCCCTGCCAGTCTTGTGGCTATGGTCTGGGCCGGCCTCGTCCCAGTCAGAGCAGCTGGGTCCATGGCAGTTGTGGCTTAGAGTGTCTCCCTGGAACATCCTGGAAACCACGTAAGCTCAAGGCCCTGAGGTGTTAGATAAAGGAACAGCTGCCTCTTGCAAGAAGACAAGAGAGTAAGGTCAAACACAGAGGTTAGAGTTTAGGCAGGACAGGAGAAGGGAGTTAGGGTCCGTGTCTGGTGACAGTGATGACCGCAGATGAGGCTCCACTTGAGAACACCTGGCTCCCGCCACTTGCTCAGCGTCCCCTCAGCCGCCCGTGGGGTGGAATGTGGAGGGGCTCAGCCTGGGGCCGTCCAGTGGGAACAGACGTAGAAGCCCCAACAGCTGTGCTGTGGGGTCGACCTGGTCACACACGGGCAGGGCCGCCCGCTCACGCCGCCTTCTGTAGCACACTGTCGTCCCCTCAAAGGATGGGCACCTCAGCCACTCCTGACCCAGGAAGGGCATGTCAGCGTGGGAGTGGTGAATGCCCGTTCCAGGCCTGACGCCCCCTCCCCAGTTTTGGGGTTTCTGGCTTCCCTGCAGGTGCCTGGTCAGGAGAGAGAGCTTGGTGGGGGAGGACGGAGACCGAGGCCAGCGCCTTCGCCCTGTCCTGGCTCTGCCACTGAGCAGCCCTGGGGCGGGTGACATTCTGCTTCCCATCATCATCATCATCCGCATCCACATGCTAGCAGACACAGGCCCGATGAGAGGAAGTCACCTGTCGGGACCTCCCAGCTAGCAGGTCACTGCTGCCTCCTGTGCATTTAGGGCTGAATGAGGTCACTTCTGGGCTTCTCCTCTGACGCTGTGCTGTTCTCCATTGGCATCTTTTCCTAAACTCACAGACAGCTTGCCTGGCAGGGATCAAAGTGGACAGACGCATCTGAGGGCAAGGGCCCCACCAGGTGCGTGTGGCCCCGGGGACTCGGGGTAGATGGTCTGATGGGCGACACCTCTCCCTCCCCAGGCGGCAGTAATGGCCCCTTTCTGTGCGGGAAGCAGACCACGTTCGAAGGTGGGATGAGAGAGCCTGCAGTCGCGTGGTGGCCCGGGCGCATCCCTGCAGGCCAGGTGAGTCAGGCTGCCTGCCCAGGCCTGCAGCCATCCTGGGGTGTGGAGGCTCAGCCCCCTCGCTGCCCTGCCCCCTCCACTCACTCTGCGTTGCCTAGGAAACGCGGAGGTCAGACTCACCACTCCCCTCCAAGCCAACCCCTCCCCAAGGAGGCAGCTGGTAAAGGGTGCATGCGGCAGCCACTGGGACAGTGTCCTCTGGGGCGTCACATGGGGTGTCATTAGCTACCGTGGCAGGCAGAGGCTTCCGTGGTCAGTCAGTGTGGCAGAAAACCGAGTTAAATGGGTTTCTTTTCTGCAGGACTTGTCAGAGCCTTTAGTGTCTAATAGGTATCAGGAACTTCTGGAAAAGGCATAGATCTAGCTGAGTTTTTAAAATCTTGTTTGGCCACAAGCTTGTTTCCCAAAGTGCGTCTCCAGGCACTGTGTTCTGTGGACACACTGTCAGACAGCAGTGGCTGGACGAGGCCTTGACAGCTGTCTGCAGTGCTGAGTACAGAGCGCAGGGCTGGGGGCCTGGCCCTCTGGCTGGGCACGGTGGGTGTCCTGCCGCTGTCTGGACCAGCCAGCCTTTCCTGCTCCTCAGAGCCCCTCGCTCTGCCCTCCCTTGGCTGAGAACCCACAGGCAGGGGCTCCTCTAACTGGGCACCCAGTTCAGGCCCGTCACAGACGCGGTCTCGAGACTGGAGTTTCTAAATGTGATGTCGCACTCTCCCCCGGTCCCTTCCTTTCTGACGGGCTTCTCCAGAGAACAGTGTTGGACGCTGGTGTCAGCTCAGCCCCACAGCAGCACCACAAGGAGTGTCCTGTGGCTGCTGGAACGGTCCCCACACCTAGTGGCTTAAACGGCACACGTGTCCTCTCATGGGGGTCGGGGGTTGGGGGGTAACCCAGCACCGTCTCTCGGCTAAAATCTGGTGTCGCAGGGCTGGTTCCTCCCGGGCTCCAGGCAAGAATCCATTTCCTCGTCTTTTCCAGCTTCTTGGATCCTGGCCTGTCTCTCCCTCGTCTGGGTCAGCAGTGGCCGGTCACATGTCACCCCTGTCACTCTGACTCTGACTCTCCTGCCCCCGTCCCAGTATAAGGACCGTATGATGACACGGGGCCCCCCCCCAGGGATCCAGGATCAGCTCTTGTTTAAGGTCAGCTGATTGGCGACCTTGATCCCCGTTTCCCATGTAAGGAAACGTTCACAGGCCTGGGGATTAGGGCGTGGGCATCCTGGGGCGGGTGACATTCTGCTTCCCGTCATCATCATCATCCACATCCACATGCTAGCAGACACAGGCCCGATGAGAAGAAGTCACCTGTCGGGACCTCCCAGCCAGCGGGTGGCAGAGCCGAGTGCGGATCCCAGCTGTGGGCGTGGAGCCCACCCTCCTCCCCCTGACGGCCTGTCCTCCTGGGATGGTCCCAGAGAGAGCCCTCTCCCCACTCCCGCCATGGGAAGGCTCCAGCCTGTGGGACTCCAGGCCCTGCCGGCCTGGCTCCAGGCCCCTGGGCCCTGTTCCTGGAGCAGAAAGGACATGTTCTCAGAGCCACACTACGTCTCCCTCCACACGTCCCGCGGGCAGACACTGGGACTGAATCAGAGGGGCCTGCACCCTGTGCTAGCTGCGCGAGGATTTTATTTAAAAGCGTCCTGACATTCGTCCACCCAGCCTCCAATCTTGGGCTCTCTCCTCCGTACCTGGTGGGGCGACTTTGTTGACTGTAGCCTTGGATTCCGAGTTAGGTCTTGAAAGTGTTGATAACAGTCTGATGACGGCCTGCCACGGACGGATTGCATTTCTCCTGAAGCCCTTGCGTGCAGGTCGAGCGCGTCTGTGTTTCTAAGAGCCCCCCAGAGCTCCCGGCTGCCGCGCCGATGCAGGCCATCAGACGCCCCTCCTGCCCGCTCCACCCGCCTACATGGCAGGCTCACCTCCTGATTGATGTTTTCCAATCGTTTCAAAAAAAGTAATGAAGGAGGGAGGCAATGGGGACAGGAGACTGCCGTGGGCCACGTCTCCATCCTCCCTGCCAGGGCCTCGCAGAGCGTTGGAACCGAATGTCGACCCTCACGTCCCCACACTGGGCCGCGGAACCAGATGGCGCACGTGGCTGGGCGTGCGCTCAGGGTCCACGCGGAGGTTGTCCTGGTGTGGAGGAACACCCGTGAGGACCAGGCAGCCGGGCGTGGGAGGTGCTAAGATGAAGGGTGGCTCGCAGTCGGCCCACAGCAGGTGCAAGGGGACACCTGCCTTGCCAAACCTGCTGGCGGGTTCATCCTGCTGACTCGGCGCATCCCGATCCAGACCTCAGGAGTGCGGGGCGGTCTCTGCACATGGGTGGTGGGAGGGTGGAAGGACCTCGGTGGGCTCCAAACAGGGCAGAGCTGCATGCAGGGACTGGACCTGCATCCATGGAGACCAGTGGGCAGCCCCTTTCCCACAGTGGTCAGCTCCTCAGGCCTATCCGCAGGGCCGCTTCCTGCTGGCTCTGTGGAGCTGGACCATTCAGTTTGGCCCAGTGTGGCCTCTGGAAAGAAAGGCGGGCCCTGCCCACCACTGTCCCCTCCCGCCAGCCTTGGCCAGCTGCCCCCCCAGCCCCGGTGCCTCCAGGCTGCTCTGGGCTCCAGGGTCCTTTTCCACCTGTGCTTGGACCTGATTTGCGAAGTTCACGTGGTTCAGTGTTGCAGTGACGGTGACAGATGGCCGGTCAGAGAGGGCAGGCCTCGAGCGGCGAGACCCTGCTGGCCGTCTTCTCTCTGCTGGCTGATTCCGATTCGCAGCCACAGCAGAAGTGAGGGCTCGGGAGTAGCAGACAGGACGTCGCTTCGGCCTGCTCTGGGGTCAGACGGCCCAGACTGAATCCCCATGCAGCCCCCAACCTCCCTGCGGCCACTCTCCCCATGAGGGGCTGCTCCCTCCCTCATGGGGCCCTGAGGCAGGAGAATTGTGTGCGGCCACACATGAGCCAGCATGACCCTCGTGGACATGAGGTGTCCAGGAGAGCCGGGGGTCGGTGGGGCTGGGGAGACCAGGCCCGGCGAGGCTGACAGGGCGGGAGGCCTCTCGTGCGCAGGTGCTGGGGCCGGGTGTGTGTGCACACGAGTGTACATGGGGCAGGGAAGGCCTCTGTTCAGGGTGGGTAGACACGCTGTAGGGCATGTGATGATGTGCGAGCACGCACGCCTCTGTAGACCCAGCTGGGCAGCAGAAGAGTGCGCAGACCTGGCCCTGGCTGCCATCTCGTCAGGGCAGGGCGTCCTGAGTCTCCACTGTGTCTGTTTCAGGTGAGCCACCAGCTGGGCAGCATCATGGACCTCTTCACCACCAGCCTGTCCCTCGCAGGCCTGGAGCCGCCCAGAGACAGGGCCATCGATGGCCTCAGTCTCCTCCCGGCCATGCTGCAGGGCCAGCTGATGGACAGGTGGGTTCCAGCCGGACGCTCGCCCCTGCCCCTGTCCCTGCCCCGAGTGGCGGAGCCCGTGCCGGTTCCTGTCCCAGCTAGCTTGGGGCAGAGGCAGGGCAAGGGGGAGGCGAGGCCCCAGGGACTTCCTGGCACAAGAGGCATCCTGGAGCATGAGCTTTGGTCCTCCGCGACCATTCCCGACATGCGAGGCATCTAGGCTCTCCTGGGTCGGGGTGAAGAAGCCTCGTTCCTTTGTTCAGCGTCCATCACTTCGGCCTCAGGCCGTGGCGGGGAGGAGAGAACCTCTGCCCGGTCACCAGCCGTGCCAAAGCCCTGGAGCCTGACCCGTCCCACGTCCCCCTCTGCACCGGAATTCTCTGTGTCCGGAGTCACTTTCTCTCCAGCTTCAGATCACTATCGTTGTGCTCAGACAAAATGAGTGTCCCGGGCTGCTGTGACAGGATGGGGGTTTTAAAATGGTAAATAGCATAGCGGGAGCAGGTGCGCTGCTGCACTCTGAGAGCCGTGTGGCCTCGGCGGCAGGGCAGGGCAGGGCTTAGACAGGTCTGTTTGGCTTTTTTCAATATTGCTTATTTTTTCTCTCTTGCAACCTGGTACGTGAGCCTGTTTGCTGCTGGGGAGAGAAGGTGCCGGAGGCTGTGGTCACCCCGCCAGGCCTGTCTGCCCCGGGAAGGGGGCTGGAGACTCTGCCGCAGGCTTCACTCCACCGCCCAGCCCCCACAGGGCCAGGAGTGAGAGGGGGCGACTGTGGGGCTCGTCTGACAGCCTCAGGGACCTTTCCACCCTGCACAGCGTGACCTCGGCATGGTCATTGCTGTCAAATTTCAACCATAACCTACTCACGGGGAGCCGCCTGCCCTGCTCCCGGGGTTTCTGGTGTCACCTGACCCTCCCCCCACAGGCCGATATTCTATTACCGTGGCAACACACTGATGGCAGTCACCCTCGGCCAATACAAGGCCCACTTCTGGACCTGGACCAATTCCTGGGAGGAGTTCAGACAGGTAAGGGTCTCGGTGCTCCGTGTCCTCTGCACCCCATGTCTGTCCTTCAGGAGGAGGCGTCTGGCCAGAGCAGGCCAGCAGGCGGCAGGATGGGGGCCTCTGCCAAGTGGTGTCAGTCACGGGGTTTCGAGCTCCCCTACCTCAGTGTGTTTACCTGCCCTAAGAAGGAGTTGGGGGCGACGCAGTGTGGCTACAAGGATGGCCCCTTAGGAGCCTGGACAGCTCTCCTGGGACACGTCACCCTCTCTCAGGCCACTCAGAGCCTGAGAAAAGGAGGTCTCAGGGCAGGCTCAAGTCCAGACCCAGGTCAGACGCCTCAGGGGCCCAGGCCAACCCGGGGCGCCTTCCCCGGCCCCTCCCCCGAGGCCTGGCCTGGTGCTCAGCGGCTCTCTGAGTGGGGCTGTCATGCCTCTGCGTAGGCTGTCTGCCCCGCAGGCTCGAGAGTGAAGTGCCGCACGCCCAGGGTGCAGCGCTGTCCCCGGCGTGGCCTGTGCTCCCCTTCCCTCCTCTTGCCCACCCCATCCCCAGTCCCACCGCCCCCTGCCCCCCAAGTCTTCTGCCTGCTCCTCCTGGGTGTCTCCACCCCACCCCCTGCAGGGCGCTCAGCGTCTGGGTCTTCAGACACAGGAAAAGCCTGTTAATGTGTGTTAATTGGGAGGAAAAGCAATTTAAGTTAATAGAAGATCTAAGCACTAGAACACTCTGCATCAATTGGGATGCAAATTGCAGACTCAGCGGATGTGAGTCTGGTGCCCGTCTGGGTGGGGCTGGCGGGGCCCAGCTGCCAGGCCAAGTGCCTCATGTGGATACGGGGTCACCACCCTGGGCACGCAGGCGGTCGTGGACAGCGTGCGCTTCCTCCCTCATGGCCCAGTGCCCGCCAGCGTCCCCTGCTTGTGATCAGGAGCAAAGGTTGGCCTGAGGGTGGGGGTGGGCTCAGCTGGACCCAGCGAGCCTCTGCTGCTGTTCTGCCCTCTGACTCCGTGTGAGCCTCACATCAGCCCTAGAGTGTCCTGTGGGCCCCTCAGACTGACTGTGACAACACCACCCAAGCTAGTCTCTTCCGAAACTCCTCCTCAGTGAGCAGCACAGCACAGCCCCGTCCCCTGGCTCGAGCTCTTGTCGCCGGCCCTCCCCACTTGTGGCCACCTGCCTCCTCTCCACGCGCCTGGGGGCCCCCCACCCACTCCTCACCCCCAGGCTAAGCCCGCCTGCCCTTCAAGTCCCATCTCAGCTGTCACTGCCACCGAGGGCCATCCTAAGCCCCAGGTGCCCTGTCCCCTGACAGGATGCCTGGTTTGTCCCTTTAGACACCCAAGGGCTGAGAGGCCGTAAGAGCACTCAAAAGGGGCCCAGTAACATTAACGTACAACTAAAATTTCACCAGATTGTAACCTATGATTAACTCAATAAAAAAAAAAAATTTGTTAACAATAAAAAAAAAAACTGGGGCCCAGAGGCTGGCAGTGTGGGCACCCACAGGGACGGCCATGTGGCCTCACCTCTCCCTCCCCAGCCCCCCGCCCCCCATCACACAGCTCCCCGGTCCTCCAATGTCTCTAGAGTCCCCATTGTCAGCTGCCCGCAGCTCCCAGCAGCATGTGCAGGTGCAGCTGGTGTTCTGGAAGCCGCCCCTCTGGCCTGCACGGTTCTCCCTGCGGCTCTCAGGGCCTCTTGGGGCAGGACCCAGTTAGCCCTGGCCTGAGTGAGAGCGCCCAGCTTCCATCCAGGCCAGAACCCAAGGGCGCTTTTTCCATAAAGGGTGCTAGAGAAGTCCAGAGGGTTCTGTGGGCAGAGCGGCTACCTTGACCACAGTTACAGTGGCGTCAGAAAGTGTCAGGAGAGGGCACCTTGGCACAGCCGGGTGACACCCCGCCCACACGGCCTCTGGTTCCTAAGGGTTGCTGGCAAGCTCCTGAGATGGTTTGTCTGCTCTGCTTCTTGGGAGATGAGGAAACAAAATTCCCTTCTCCAACCACGTAGACGTTAGGGGCATCCCTCCCTGGGAGGGTGGCAGCCCCAAGCCAGGATGGGGTTGGCCTGCATGGCCCTTCTCCCTCCAAGGATCAATAAGGCCAAGGGTGTGTGAAGTCAGAAGGACCCCACAACTATGACAGCGGCCCCCATAGCTATCGGCTGCTCCCCGAGCACCAGAGGAGACGGACCTGCCTCTTCCCGTCACCTCCACATGGCTCACATGTTAGGGAAGTTTTGTTCAGAGGCCAGGCAGGGCCCGGCTGGGGCGGCCAGTGAGTCCTGGGCCTGCTCCACCCTGAGGGAGAGGCGGGTGGGCCTCTCAGTGGGGACACGCGGGTCTGTGGCCCCAGATCCGCAGGTCGCCTGAGTGGACCTTCTTATCTTCTGGGCTGTCCGTTTGTCCATGGGTGTCTCTCACCCCCCGGCCCCCCACTTCCGGGTCCTGCTGTGCCGGTGGCCCCCTGTGGCACTGTCCCCGGCAAGCCCATGACCTGCCCACCACAGGGTGTCTGAGACCCAGGGAAGAGGTGGGAGGGAGGGTACGTGTGTGCAGGGTGTGTGTGACCTTCTGCGTTTCTGGACTAAATCCCACGAACGTTAGCCGCCGTGCACACTCGTCTCCCTCCTGCATCCTTCCCGCCCTCCGAAATGCCAGCGCTGTGACGAGCAGGTCATGTGAGTAGGAGAGGAGCCGTGTGGGGCTCAGTGCTGCCCGCGGGCGAGAGTCACTGCGGTCCTGATGAGCGGGATCCTCATTCAGTAGCGTAGTGGATTTGCATCCCCATTGCGATTTGTCTGTGTCTCGTGTCTAGACTTGACACACTTCCATTAACTGCTCGGCGCTTTTGTGCTAATGGGGCTCTTTCTCCCACTGTCACGTCTGTATTGTTCTCTAGCACTTCTGCTTCCTGAAGGTCAAAGGGTCACCCACTCTGGAACCCACCTGGCTGGGGATGCGTCCTTGGCCGCCCTCAGCAGCTGAGATCGCAGCCCCTTATTTTTCCAGCCACTGACTTGGGAATCTACAGCTCCGTGCAGGTCAATGGAATTTCACGGGCTCCTAACCTCCCCGCTTTGTTGAAAAGCAGAACATTAACTGCTCCCCTGACCAGCCATCCCTTACAGACACACGGGGGTTAGGCAGCCGTCTGCCCGTCAGACTCTGCCGCCTGCGGACACCCTCAGTCCCTCGTGGTTGAGAAGCAAGCAGTGCAGCCCCCGTTTTAGGGTTGACATGCAGCAGTCATGGCCATCTCTCCAGACCCCATCAACAGTGTTCTGTGTCGGCCAGACTCCAGCGCCAAGCTGCTTGCAGGGCCCCGGGGTCACCAAGGCCTCAGGATGGGGAGCCTCTGGCTTCGCCCCATTCCCCCTGGAGAGCAGGGGGCTTTTTCCTCTTCCAAGTTGAAGAGCCCCGAGGGGCAGCCTCCAAGCCTTGGGGACAGAGCTCCAGTCTGTGGGCCATAGTGTGTGGAGGGACCCCCTGGGACCCCAGGACAGGACAGATCTCAGACCACACACTGACATGCAAGCCCACTTCAGATGCGCTCCAGAAGCCACCACGGGCAGGGGCGCCTGGGGAGGGCAGGAACCACAGGGCCGTGGGCTCACAGCTGAGCGTTAAGGGAGCCCAGGGTTCCCTGTTCTGTCTTCCTGTGTCCTTGCCCATATGGGCCACAGTCGTAAGGTCCCTTCCCGCTAACTTCCACATCCGGGTTACCCGTGGCCTCGCTGTGTCTGTGTCATCCCTGGCTTTCAGGCCTGCGGTCCCCCTCCCCTGAGGAGTCTCAGGAATGCCGAGCACCGTGAGCTTCACTGGCTGCGGGGCAGGCAGAGCAGGGTGAAGAGCTTTGCTCTGGGAGTTGGTGGCGGTCAAGATATGAGAAGGGCTGGAATAGTACAAGGAGATTCACCTCCCCTTAAAAACTAGGGGCGGTTCACGGGGCAGATGGCTCAGCAGCTCCTGGGCCCGGGGACGGCGGGGCTGCACCCACAGGATGGCCATCGCTGTCCGTTCACTCCTTGAACACCCGGCGAGCATCCATGATGCGCCACGCACAGGCATGCCGCCCCGGAACGAGATGGGCCGGCCTTCCTGGTGGAGCTCCCGGCCGCTGGGTTCCTGGGCTCCGAGGGCACAGCACACACAGCGCCCCCCACCCCGCACCTCTCGTTCCAGGGCATTGATTTCTGTCCCGGGCAGAACGTGTCAGGAGTCACCACCCACACGCAGGAGGAGCACACGAGGCTGCCCCTGATTTTCCACCTGGGACGCGACCCGGGGGAGAGGTTCCCCCTCAGGTGAGCCGGGCACAGGGGAGCCCTCCCCTCAAGCTGCCGAGAAAACATTAGGTGGGCCTGAACAGGAGCACACACCGATGTATGCATGTTGTGAACACGTGGAGGTGCATGCATGCACACTGGGAAGCGTGGAACCCCCCCCCCCCGCCCCCTCCGGGCACATTGGGGCCTGACGCTGTCCCGTCTGGCATGGGCTGTGCTGGGCCGGCTTTCCTCTCCTGTGCGCCCCCACCTCTCCACTCACTTGTCTCCCACACCCATCAGTGCATGCAGCCCACCACGTGATCCCCTGCCTCGAGCTGCCTTCAGGGATGGCCGAGGGGGAGGGTCGGGCATGGGGCGGAAGAGGACCTCTCCCCACGGCCACCCCCTCGCACACGGGCAGCACCAAGGACACAGAGGGTGGTGACACCAGGCCCAGAAAGATCCCCCGCAGGGCTCCCGTGCCCTCGATGGGGCAGCCACCTGCCCCGGCCCAGACTGGGCTCTTCCAGTGAGGCTCTCTGAACGGGGCCTTTGCACCACCAAGCTGCTTGGGCGCTTCCTCCGGGCACCTCCCTTTCTCTGGAGCTGCGTCCAGCTCAGAGGCCTGGGACCGTGGGAGGGAAACACAGAGATGCTGCCATGGATGAAATAGTGTCCCCTAAATCCATGTCCACCAGAACCTCGTAACACGGCCTCGTTGGACATAGGGACTTTGCCAGAGTCGTTAGGGTGAGGGTCGAGATGAGGTTGTCTGGGATCAGGGTAGCACCAGTACAGTGAGACTGTCCTTGCAAGAGACCGAAGAGGAGAGATGTTGACACGGGAGAGGCCATGGACGACGGCAGCAGAGATGGGACAGCGTGGCCACAGCCCAGGGACGCCTGCAGCTGCCAGGGGCTAGAAGTGGCAGGAAGGATCCTCCCTTGGAGCCACTGGCGGGAGTGTGGCCCTGTGACACCTGGATTTCAGACTCCTGGTCTCCAGGACGAGGATAAGTCCCTGCTGTTTAAGGCGCCCCCCCCCACCCCCCCGCCGCAGTCTGCGGCAATTTGTTACGTGGCCCCAGGACACTCACATGGGCGAGGAGCCTCCTCATGGCCGTCACAAACCACAGGAGGTCTGGAGCAGGGCCACGTGCAGGTGCAGGCTGGGAAATTAGAACTAAACAGGGGGCTGGGAAGTCGTGGTCAGTGAGCCCCCCTCCCACCCCCGATCCCCGGAAGTCATTTCAGAGCCAAGATGCAGCAGGACCAGGGCAGTGGATCCCAGGGCCTGGTTACCCAGACGAGTGCCCTCACACCTGTGCCCACCAGGCCCCCACAGCCTCAGTGTTCCCTTGGCCCCCCAGAAGTTAAAGGTCAGTTAAGGTGACAGCCCTGCTCTGTCCACGTGGGTCCAGTTTGGCATAATGTTACGTCCACGGGGCATTTCTCTCCATCTTGCTTCTCAACACCACCTGTTCATTGCTCCTGGCCTTCTTCCAGCGGGGCCGTGGTGAGGGGCACCACAGGACGTGGCGGGCAGCCCCCGGGGCCGTCAGCCATCTCACAGATGCCTCCATGGCTGGAGCAAACCTGGGCACCTAGGGTGTACGCTCCCCTGAGGTGGGTCAGCGGGGAGAGACGGCGGCGAGCCTCCGAGAAGCCCACCCCTGACCGCAGACCCCCGTGACGTTGCTTCTCAGACACATGTGCGCACAAAACAGCTGCAGCAACAAGCTGGTCACCGTGGAAGCTCGGTGCAAGCCCTGCCCCTCGCTGGCCGTGAGCGTGGCCGGATGGCCCTCCCACCTCAGCATCTCCCGAAGTGGGCAGTCACAGGGCTGCCTCACAGGGCTGTGCCGAGACGTGCAGAGCACACTGCCTGCGAGCTCTCCTTAGACCACGTCATCTCCATTCAGGGTCCCCTCAGGCCCCTGCCTGCAGCCCCCTGTGCTCCAGATGGGGAGACCCGGACCTGGGAAGGGATGTGACAGGCCCAGGGTCACTCTGGGGGTATGCAGAGCTCTGAGCAAGAAGACACTGCATCTGCCACCTGGCCTGGAAGAATTTGGGCTGAATATGGGGCCTTCTGGTGCTCCCCACATGCACTCACCCCATGGCACCACCGAGAAACCTTGTCACCCAGACTGTTGAGCTTGGTTAAGCCAGTCCTTTCCAGTGCGTTCGGCCACAGAATCCTGGAAAGACACGGGACACACCAAGAACCTGCTTGGGAAAGCTTGTGGGCCACGTGTGGAGCGAGTGTAGCTGAGAACAGGAGCCCGATGGTATGGAGGCCCGAGGAGTGGGGCTGGTCTGGGAGTGACAGCCTCAGACGGACCCAGAGTCGGGAGCAAGTAGGGCAGGACCAGCCACTCCTGAAACAAACCTGAATCAGAGGCCTGAAGAAGGGGCACAGGAGTGAGAAAGAGGCAGCCAGGAGCCCTGGAGCCCGGGTGTGACTCAGGGACACTGGGCTATGCCCTTGGAGGTTCCAGCGAAGGCCGAGGCCCCAACCAGCCAGACAGAAGAGTCACGGCTGCCGCCCCTGTCGTGTGGTTCTGCCTGAAGCCGCCTTGTAGGGAAGAGTCCCAGGTCCCCGCCTGCCCCCAGGAGGGCAGGGTGAGGGTGGGGGCAGCCCCTGCTCTCTCAGCCACTCTTCCCAGGAGGCTGCTGGATGGTGGCCCATCAGGGAGGGGACTCCTGAGCCCCCAAGCCCCTTCCCGGCCTCCCTGGGTGGCTGCCCCTGCCCACCTTGTCCCTCCCCTGCCGCTCGGTGACCTGTGCTCCCATCTGTCTCTAGCTTTGCCAGCACCGAGTACCTGGATGCCCTTCGCAGGATCACCCCAGTCGTCCGGCAGCACCAGGAGGCCTTGATCCCTGGACAGCCCCAGCTCAACGTGTGCAACCAGGCAGTCATGGTAAGCAGGAGGCTGTGGCTCCTGAGGGGGAGTGTCCCCAGGCCCACAGGAGTGCTGGGGGTCTGCACGCCCCGGAGCATCCCCCACATCCTCGGCACAGAGGTTTCCAAGGTTACACTGAGTCCGGGCAGCCGAGTGCCATGTGGAAGGGCTGCCCTCCTCGCACGCAGGGTGACCACTGGGCAGCGTGGTGCGACCCCAGCAGAGAGCGTGCTTCCAGAGGCTGTGGGGGCTGCAGGCTGGAGCCCTGCTTCCCTCCTGCTGCTCTGTCTCAGACCTCAGAGGTGTGGCCGCGGGCCACTCGCCCCCTCTGCAGGTGCAGGACAAGCCAAACTTGAGTGGGCTGTGGACACACTGGGCAGACGGTCTGAGTGTGGAGCTGGCCCGTGGGGCCCGCCTCCCAGCACAGCTAGTGTGGGTCCCAGCAGCAACAGCCCTCCTTGAACCTCATGGGGGACCCGCCCTGAGTCTGTCCCTGTAACTGATGTGTCTTTGGGGCGCCCTGCTCCAGAAAGATTGGTGATTTGCATGTCCCAGTGTCATAAGCTCTGGTGGCACCCCAAACCACACAGAGCAAAGCTGGATGGCCTAGCCCAGCGTCCCAGCCCATCAGCCCCTCCTCCCGCATGCCCGCTTCCCCAGAGCCTCCAGGCACACGCCCCACCCCCCCCACCCCCCACCCCCCGCCACAGGGTGAGTCAAGTGCTGAGGAAGGAGCCCCCGCCTCGAGGAGGAGGACCCAGGAAAGACGAGTTCAGTAGTTCACAAACTGGTGAACGGGTTCCTTGTGCGTGGGAGAAGAAGATGAGTTCAGACCCACTTCCACGGTCAGACAGAGCTGCAGCCATGGGAGCTGGTGGAGTGGGGTGCGGAGTGGGGCGTGGCAGAGGAAATCGTGCAGGGAAAACGGAGTCGGCACGTTAGAGGCGTTTTCCTAGCGGTGAGGACTCTCAGAGAGGCTGAGGCTGAGGGGCCCAGGAACAAGGCGGCCTCGTGAGCCTGGGGCGGGGGGGGACTGCGTCGCTGTTGTCCACGCATGGGGCTTTGTGTCCCGAGGCTCAGCCCGGGAAGACAGTTGGGGGCCAGCAGGGCCTCCCCCTCCCTCTGAGGTACACCACGAGGCGCCAGCCTGTCGACTCAAGGCAGTGGAGCAGAGGGCCCCTCTCAGCACCGCCAGGTCCCTCTGGTCCCAGGAGGAGCCCCTGGTGGCTGCCCCAAGCCCTGCTTGTCCTTCTGTGAAAGTGATGCTGTTCTCTCTTCCTTGCCACCCACCCACACACGCGCACCCACGCACACCCACCGCTCCGCAGGTGCAGGCTGAGTCCCCAGGAAGCGGAGACGCAGAGACGGAGGGGGTCTTAGTGACGGGAAGGGACGGGGTGAGGGTGAGGCAGAGGGACCTGGCCCGGGCGCTGCCGCCATCTCCTGGGCACCACGAAACTGCCGCAGCCGGCCACGCCCTGGAACGAGAGAAAGCGGAGACCCCACAAGCCCCCCATGTGAGCTGGAGACAAACCGGCATAGTGTGTGTTGGTCTCCAGACTTTAAAGTGAGCCCTGTCACCAGAGAGCTGCGTGGGTTTACACATGTGAACACGCGTGGGCATGTGTGTGCAAAGCCTGAGAAGCCCCCCACTCATCTGCTCCACACCCCTGCCCCCTAGTTCCCAGATGTTGGAAAGGTTCTGCTCTCTGCCCTCGGCCCCTCTTTCACACACTCCCCCCAGCTCAGCCTGGCCCCCACATCCAGGCCAGCCAGGTTGAGGACTCAGTGTGGTGTCCTCTGGTCTGTGTAACGTCAGTCCAGTGCAGTGTGTCACAGCCCGCGCGCAGCAGCTGGCTGTCCCGCTGTGCGTCAGAACTCTGAGGAGCCTTTTAAGAAACATGGGCGTCACCCCCACCCCCCGACCCTGCAGACTCGCAGGTGGGCCCAGAATGTGTTCTGCACAACCCTGCTTTCTCTGCCTTGCCTTCAAGGTTGGGAGCAGCTTCCCAGTGGAGACCCTGCCCTCCCCACAGCAGCCAGGGCCCACACAACCAAAGCCACGGACGCCATCCAGGGCGGAGAGGCCTCCACCTGGGGCCCTCGGTCATCCATGCTCCAAGTCAGTAACACACAGACTCGGGTCCCATCCACCCCAGAGTGATTCTGGGTCTCCTGACCATGGCCGGGGCACTGCCTGGATTGTGGGGGACACGGTAGAGCCAGGAAGGCTCCCCCTTAGGGGCATGAGTCTCCCTTTCTGTTGCCTGGAAAAACATGGCCACGTAAAGCAAGTCTGCACGCTCAGGTGCACACCCAAGGGGGCCACCCACGCTCCACGCCGCCCACCAGCTGAAAGGGGCCTGCTCTCCCAGGAAAAACCAGAGTTGACAGCTTTCCATGGGGGAGCTGGAGGGGGCCCCCTGGAACATGGTGCCCCCTCTCACAGGTTCCTCTACTTGGAAATGAGGCCACAGGCTTCAGGGTGGCTGGCAGATGTTCCCGTCGATAACAGAGGGGTCAGGCAGCAGGCCCTGCCCCCGGCCACCCACACCTGGGGCCTCGGCCGCCTGGTGAGAGGCGCTGAGCTGCCCCCCAGGCCGAGGTGGAAACGGGCAGTTTCCAGCCGGCAGCCTGTCAGATGGGGCAGGTCGCAGCCTGTGCGGGGCAGGAGTCTGGAAACTGCTGAGTCCAGAAGCGCTTGAATAACAGCATGTCCTCTTTCTGAATTTTTATTTTCCAGAACTGGGCGCCCCCGGGCTGTGAAAAGTTAGGGAAGTGCCTGACGCCCCCAGAGTCTGTCCCCGAGAAGTGCTCCTGGCCCCACTAGCACCTCCTTGGGCCCACTGGCCCTGCAAGAGCCTGGGGGCAGGAAGGCTCTGGCCTCAGGGCTGCCGTGCTGGAAGAGCCCCAGTGCCGTCTGCCCTGCTCACAGCCCTGCTCACAGCCAGGTGGACGTCATCTGCAGCCAGCCGCAGGACCTGCAAGGCCACACATGCCGACTGGGCCCTGGGGTCCTTCCGCGCTCTTCTCCTGGCCCGCCTGACCTGCCACCTCAGGCCCGTGGCCTCACATCAGCCTCTGGGCTCAACACAGCCTCACACGTCTCAGGACCCTGTCCAGCTCACGTCCTCCTACTCGGGCTCGGACCACCCCCGGACTGGCCTTGTCCAGGACCTGGGGGCGGGGGAGGGTGACTCCCAGCAGCCGTCCCTCTTGCACTTCAGCCTCAGTGTCGAGGGCAGCTGGACCAATCCTGTGTTGAGCCCCTTGGTGATGGCAGAGGGGACACCCCAGTCCCCCCTCCCTGCACCACCCCACAGCGGCAGGGTTGTGAATGTGGAGGGGGAGCAGGCAAAGGGCCTCCCTGACCCGGACCCTCGACAGCCAAAGCCTCCCTGGCCCGGTGGGACAGCTACTGCTGGGTCCCTGGGGACACGAGGACATCAGCACCCTCGATTTTCCGCCTTCCTCAGGGATGCAGACCCCTGCCCCAGCGCACTGTGAGGCTGGCTGTACCCCACAGCCTCGCTGCCGGCCCTCCTCCCCTCCGGCCCCTGCAGGGGATGAGCCCTCTCACTGAGTGGCCAGGCGCAGACTCCAGGGCGTTTGCACCCTGAAGGCCCGTGGGCCACCTGCCATTGAGCGGGGTTTTCAGGTCTCTGGAGTGACCCATGCCAAAGCTGTATTGTTCTAAGACTCGGAAAATTATGAAGAAAACAGTGTCAGAATAAAGGAATACAGGCATTTTAGCATTTTTGGTTTTTAAATGAGATTACATTTGGGGAATGTTGTTCTCCCTGGGGTACCGCGGTGGAGGGGCTGCAGTGGGATTCCTCATTCTGCCCCAAGGCTGCGGGGGGCCACAGCCTTCGCAGGCTCGCGGTGTGCTCTCAGGTGTGGGCTTCCACCAGGCCTAGCATCCCGCACTCCCTCCTCGAGAGTCCGGCGGGCAGCACACGCCCCGGCCTCCACCTCTGGTTCGGCTCCTCCCCGGCCGGGCCGGTCCATCCCAGGCCCGCTGCTCCTCCCTGAACTGCTCCCCAACTCGGGCCTCCCCTCCAGGCCCCTGCATTGCGCTCCGAAACCTCCCTGCTCCCGGTCTCGTTCACCTGGCGCTGGAGTGTGTGACCCTCGTGTGCGCCCGCATGCCCCGCGCAGCAGGACTCAGCTGAGACCCGCCGGCGAGGGCAGGAAGAGCGGGCGCGGCGGCGGCGAGGCGGGTGCGCGCCTGCCCGAGGCCTGGGGTCCCTGCTGAAGCTGCCAGGAAGACCAGTGGGCGCTCTCGGGCCCCGCCAAACCGAGTGAGAATTTCCACTAAAGCCCAGCTGGGCCTGCGTAGACGCCATATTCCTTCGACCTTGACTTGCACCTCGGCCCCGCGTGAACGGCCCCGAGGCGCGGACGCGTCTGTTCAGAGTCCAAGAGATAAGCGCACGTCTTAAAATTGGTGGCCCCGAAGATTCGACGAACCACGGCACTTCCTACAGGCGACGGGGCCCCGCCCCTCGCCCCGCCCCCATGCTGGCGCACCGAGCCCCCGCCCCTCGTGCCGGTCCCGCCCCCGGCCCGGCCGGACACGCGCGGACGCCCCGCCCCGGCCAGACACGAGCGGACGCAGCCATGGCCGAGTCCGAGCTGCAGCTGGTGGCGCGGCGCATCCGCAGCTTCCCCGACTTCCCCATCCCGGGCGTGCTGTTCAGGTGCGCGCGGGCGCGGCGCGGGCGCGAGCAGGCGGGCGGGCGGGCCATGGGGGGCCGCGCACACGGGGAGCCATCCGACGGGCGAAGCCGCGCGGGGGGCAAACGCGCAGGGCCGGGCGACGCTCGGGACCGCCAGGCGAGGCCGTGGTCCCGCCACGTAGGATGGGCGCGCGGAGGGCCGGCGGGACTGGGCTGTCGGGTCCCCGGGCCGGGACTCCGCCCCACCCGGCCGCGTGCAGTCCTGACCCGCCCTGCTCCCGCGCAGGGACATCTCGCCGGTCCTGAAGGACCCCGACTCCTTCCGCGCCTGCATCAGCCTCCTGGCCAGTCACCTGAAAAAGACCCACGGCGGCAAGATCGACTACATCGCTGGCAAGTGGACGGGCACAGGCGGGACCTTGACTCCGGGCGCTCCTGCCGCCGCGCCGCCCTCGGGTCTCTGGGGCCAGCCCTTCCTGTCTCCGCATACTCGGCCTCCGGGCCGGGAGGGGTCCCCCGAACAGGGCAAGTGGAGGGAGGGCCGCCCCACCTCTGTTTGAGCCTTCAAGGCACACGCCCGCGCGGGTGCTTGTGGGGTAGCTCTCGCGTGGGTCGTAAGGATAGACTTGCTGTCCCCACTTTGCAGCCCTGAGTGGGGCGGCAGGCCCCCCCCCCAGCGGCCTGGGGAACAGCCTCTGCCAGGTGGGTACCCCCTTGGAGGGGCTCGCAGCTGAGTGGAGGCCCCCCAAGTTCCTGGTCCCCAGCATGCACAGATGAGGCCACGGGTCTGGATTTCCCCAATACTGTCTGACCAGAGTCCGGTCTGACCAGAGTCCGCTGGGCCAAGCACTTTCTGTTCCTGTTTTACAAGCATGTATTGAGCACCTGCTGTATGCGCCAGGCTTTACCCAATATGGGGCTTCAGGAAGGTGGAGAGATCAGGGAGGACCCTGGCAGGCTTGCCTCTCCTGAGCCCCACCCCCTGGGCCTCGTGGTTCCCACTGCCTACTCTGCCTCAGCACACTTCCGGCCCTCGGGGCCCTGAGCTTCCCCATCACAGCTCAGTCGCCACAGGAGATGGCTGGAGATGGTCCTGCCTTTCTTTCTGGACTAACAGCTCTTGGGGCACACGCTGCTTTAGGGATAAGAGCCATCTGTTGAGTGCCTTTTCTGCTTTCCTATTACGGTTCCTGGCCCAGCCCCTGATGGGCAGCAGAGCTTGGAGGGCACCCTGGGGGCTGTTCCCGCAGC
The DNA here is from genome assembly GCF_037783145.1 of Equus przewalskii. Lineage (NCBI taxonomy): Eukaryota > Metazoa > Chordata > Mammalia > Perissodactyla > Equidae > Equus > Equus przewalskii. The sequence continues at coordinate 35,194,990 of NC_091833.1, read as the reverse complement.
CATGTAGGATAGACCTAGGCCCTGCCTCAGCTCCTGACTCCCACCTCCAGCACCCAGCAGTCCCTGCGCAGGGCAGATGCTCAGTCAACATTCCCTAAATGGGTGGATGTCATCGGCCTCTTAGCTGGAGCCAGCAAGGCTGGGCACCCTGTGTGCCTGCAGTGGCCACATATCACCATCCAGCCCTGGCCCGTGGGGACCCAGTGCTGCTGTGCCACAGGCTGCCCTTCAACACCCTGACTCTTGCCAACAGGCCTAGACTCCCGAGGCTTCCTGTTCGGTCCCTCCCTGGCCCAGGAGCTCGGTGTGGGCTGCGTGCTCATCCGAAAGCAAGGGAAGCTGCCAGGCCCCACTGTGTCTGCCTCCTACACCCTGGAATATGGGAAGGTGAGTGGGCTGGGCTGCTGCTGCACACATTCCATTCCCAAAAGGAGAGTCGTGGAGTCAAGTGGAGGTGGGGGCTCAGAGGGGCTGAGATGCTGGGCCAGACTCACACAGCTAAGAAACAGGGTGGATTGGAACAGGGTCCGGTCAGTAGCCCCTTGTCAGCTACCAGGCTCTGCACACCAAAGCTGTTTTTGGAGACAAATCAACCACACGCCCATTCCCATCTGCAGGCTGAGCTGGAGATCCAGAGAGACGCCCTGGAACCGGGGCAGAAGGTTGTTGTCGTGGACGATCTGCTGGCCACTGGCGGTGAGGGTCTCCCCTGAGCCAAGGAGGCTTGGTGGGGGTGGGAGAAAGTGCCTAACCTGGGGCATGAGAATGGATCAGGGGCTCAGCACTCTACAGTTTACCAGTAAGCAGCAGGACCCTACACGCCCGATGGGAGCCCCATTGCCATACTGACTCCTCCCCCAAGCCCCTGGCCCAGGCTGCCTGGGCCTCACTCGTGCTTCCCCCCAGGAACCATGCGCACCGCCTGTGAGCTGCTGGGCCAGCTGCAGGCCGAGGTGCTGGAGTGCGTGAGCCTGGTGGAGCTGACCTCGCTGAAGGGTAGGGAGAAGCTGGGGACTGTGCCCTTCTTCTCTCTCCTGCAGTATGAGTGAGCCCTGCTGGCCACCAGGGGGCACTGGCCATCCGCCTGGACTCTCTTCTAACCCTGGTTGGGTGACTCTCCAGCCCGGGGCCTCCACCTGGGGTCCTTCCTGCAGATTCTGCAAGTGCCAGCACCTGGGGCTGATGGCCCGGGGCAGAACCCAGCCCAGGCCACTGCAGGTCCATTTACAGTGAACCAGGACCATGAATAAACAACTTGGCTAAAGAGGCTGTTTCTTCATCCAGGGGTGGGATCTGGGCCTCAGGCCTGGGAGGCAGGAAGGTGCAGGGGTTGGTTTGTAGCAGGCTGTGGTCCTTTCCTCCCTGTGAGCCATGTCACATGGAGCAGACAGGCTCAGGAGGCACATGCTGCCAGCTTGGTGTCCCACTGCTGCTCTGACAGGTCATGCAAACCTGGCTGAAACCTCCTCCTACAGTTCTGGAGGTCAGCAGTGCTCATTTCCTGCCTTCCCCAGCTGAGGCGCCCACTCCTGGGCTCATGGCCCCTCCTTCCATCTTCCCATCTCAGAAGGGCCCTGTGACGGCCCTAGGCCAGCCCAGATAACCCAAGACCATCTCCCAGTTCAAGGTCCTTGGGAGGCTATCTGAGCTGTCACTCTGCCCAGCACACTACCCAAAGCTGCGCTGACAGCAAAGCTCTCCCACCCACTGCCTTGCACCCCCGCCAGCTGCAGAGACACAGCCACCAACAAACCAGTTTAATGACAACGTGCTGTAGGAGGGTGGGCCCACCACCCAGTGACCAGAGGCCCTCGGGCCATGCAGAACCCAGTCCAGCCTCTGACCCTCGTGGGGACTCAGGAAGGGGAGAGCAAAGTGCATCGTGTTTATAAAGGACATAAAACAGGCATGGGGGCCAGGCCAGGGAGCCTGGAGCCCTAACGTGGATGCTGGCTCACAGCTGCCAGGCTCACAGCATCTCCTCAGCCCTAGCCAGGTGGGCCAGCTGCGCAATGATGCTCGCCAGGTCCGCGGCCTTGTCCAGCTTGACGTAGGTGTCGGTGCGGATGCAGTGGAGGCTGAGCCAGTCGGGCAGCAGCTCAGAGAGGAGCCGCACATGCGTCTCCATCTCCCCTGCAGAGAGGGCACGTGTGAGGCTGGACCGGCAACCGGAGCCTCCAGGCCTGTGTACACATCTGTACGGGGCGCCCTGTCAACAGGCCTGCTTTTGGGCCAGCCCCACCCCAGGCCTGCTGTGAGCCAGGCCTGGGCCAGACCCATCTGTGCCCTCCAGAAGCAGAGTAAACAGTGACAAGCAGGAAGGACTCAAGCCAGGGCAACGACTTGCAGCCCTGCCAGGAGGTGGCCCTCCCACTGAGCCAGACAGGAGTCCCAGCCTACAAACACCTGCCTGTGGGAAGTGCCCTGCAGCGCTGAGGGACCAGAGGCCTGGGAGGGAGCGGACAGTCCCCTGGGGCCTCAGGGCTGACTGAGGGACTGCAGAGGCAACAAGGCGGGGTGTGTGAGGGGGAGGCAGCCTGGTGAAGCTGCAGAGGTAAAGGGAGCCAGGCAGAGACTCAGGAAGTGACCTCAAGGGTGCTGTGCCCCCAGTGCACACAGCAGGCACCCAACACACATGGGGGACAGCGCATCCATAGGGCCCACTCTGATCTGGGACTCGGGACACGGGGAGGGAGCCCCGCACCTGCCCCTACGCTGCACATACCAGGGCTCATGGCCGCACGGTAGCTGCCCACCATCCTGGCACAGGCCACCTCCATGGTGAGCGCCGGCTTGCGCTCGGACACGAAGACACTGCGCAGCAGGCGGGCCAGCTCGGGCAGCCGCTCGAGCCGCTGCAGCCGCTGCTCCTGCTCCGGGCACCGCGTCATCTGTGCCAGCTGCTTCTGCGCCTCCTTGGCCCGAATCTGCAGGGAGCATGGGGAGTGGTCAGTGGTCAGCTGGCCCACAGCTCCCCCCCCCGCCACCAGGAACCAGAATACTCACCCGCTCCAGCAGGGCCTGGGACACCCCCTTCAGGGCGGCGGGTGGGGTGGCCTGCGGGCTGGCCGGCAGTGCTAGGCTGGGGGATCTGGGGCTGCCGGGCTCTCCTGTGCGCAGGGCCAGGTCACTCAAGGCCTTTTCCATCTGGGGCAGATCAGAGAGAAAAGGTCAAAAGAGACCTCCCCCAGCCCAGCCACAGGCCCATCTGCATGGACTCCCCTCCCAGGAGTCCCTATCTGTCCAACCCAAGCTCACCCAGTGCATCGGGGCCTGTGGGCATCACCCCAGGGCAGAGCCTGCCAGTGGGCGTCACATCCCGCTACCCCTGAAGCCCATGGTGGGGGATAGGGCCTGTCAGGTGCCCAGCTGCTGGGGGCCAGCCTCACCCTAGGCGACATCAGGCTGCGGGCACGGGCCAGCACCTCCTGGGCGGTGGCCAGCTTCTCCGTGGTGGGCGGCTGGGGCAGCTCCGCCGGCTCGATGTCAGGCACTTCGTCCACGTTGAAGCGGGGGTGCCAGCGCATGAGCTGGTCCTCGGGCACCGCCATAGGGGGGCTCAGGGAAGCCAGGAAGGCCTGTGCGAGAAACAGGGTTGCCAGTGACCCTGGGCACATTTGTTGGGGGGGGCGGGGCTGTCTGGGTGACCTCAGGAAGGTCACTTCACCTCTAGGGGCCCCAGGAGCTCAGCTGGGCTGAGGGCGTGACTTAAGAGCACCCACTGAACTCACCACGTGCCTCCCAAGACCTGAGGCTGCAGCCCCGAGCCCCCCGTCCCTCAACTGGGAGCCAGGGCCAGGGTCCCCGGCCAGCCCCTCACCCACTCATTTGTGAGATGGCCACGGAGACTGGTTAAGAGGACTCGAGGACTCGGCCTCTCGAGGGGGGCCCGTTCCCTGCTGGGTAAGAGAGGGCTGTGACGGGAGAGAGGGTGCAAGTACTGAAGGAGGGGACAGAGAGCAGGCCCAGTGCCAGGCTGCTCTGGGAGAACGCCTGGTACCACAGGGACCCAGCTGGTCATCCCACGGCTGCCCGCTCACCCTGTGGTGCTCCCGGACACGCTCCACCAGATTCTGGCTGAAGACCTGCCGCCGCTGCAGGAGGCGAGAGGCCGTGAGCTGGGGGGCCGTGCCTCCAGCCTCTGTGGGAAGAGTCCAGGCCTGAGCCCCGGGGCCAGGTCCGCCCAGTCACCCAGCAACAACCATGGTCTCAGATGAGGCCCAGCGCCCAACGCCTCACACCCATGCTCAAGACCACGCAGGGTCGGGGCCGGCCCCGTGGCCGAGTGGTTCAGTTTGCGCACTCCACTTCAGCGGCCCAGGGCTTCGCTGGTTCAGATCCTGGGCACGGACATGGCACCATTTATCAGGCCATGCTGAGGCGGCATCCCACATGCCACAACTAGAAGGAACCACAGCTGAAATATACAACTATGTACTGGGGGGATTTGGGGAGAAAGAGCAGGAAAAAAAAAAGAAAGAGCGCACAGGGTCACAGGTGGGGAACTGAGGCTCAGAGACGAGGAGACTCAGCCACAGCGCACAGCGCACTCACCCTGGTCCAGCAGCGGCTCGATGGTGAGCTGATAATCAGACTTCTTGACCCCGTCCCTGAAGGTGGGGACATCGCGTTCCTGGCGGAAGCGGTAGGAGGCAGGATACACAGTTTTGATCTGGCCCACGTTGCGCTCCTCAAAGCGCCTACGGGACGAGCGGGCCAGGGTCAGAGAACCGGGCAGGGCGCAGACTGCGCAGTCAGGCGAGCCGCCCCCCGACGAGCCCGCTCACTTGCGCATCATGTCCTGGACGCCCTGCTTGACCTTGGCGAAGGTTACAGTCTCAGAGCGGTTGTAGAGCATGCCCACGATGGTGTCCATGCTGCGGAACATCTCGGCCAACACCTGGTACTTGTAGGGCAGCACGAGGCCAGGGGGCCCAGGCTGGGCCAGGGCGTGGAAGCGCTGGTAGGCAGGCGCCTTCTCTCCACTGCTGGGGCGGGGCAGGGGGAGCCAGGCTTGAGAGGAGCACCAGACCCACCCCCACGACACACTGCAGTTTGCAAAGCCTGCACACTTACCACCTCCCCATCACAAGCACTGTCGGGGACAGAGTGCTTCAAGCCAGCCCTGCCATGTCCTGCCCATCACCCAGGGAGGTCCCTGGGCACCCCCAGCCCTGGCTTCCTTATCTCCAAGAGGCACATGGCGGCAAATCCCCAGTAGCCACCGGCTGTGGATATCATTCGAAATTCACAAGGGCCCACTGAGGAACTGGCGTCCTCTTACAGATGGAGCTGGAGGGCGCATAGGCAGCGAGCGGCAGAGCTGGGAGCTGAGCTCTGTCCACTGCGCTGACTCCCTGTTAGGAGCAACCCCCCGCCCTCTGCCCAGTCCTGCCCCTGCCAGGCCTCCCATCAGCCTACACTTTCCCAGGGGCCCTGACCACCCACCCAGGACTCACCATGGCCCCACTGGGGGCCCCTCGGCCTCCGGTGCGCTGGGTTCTTCAGCATCCTTCCTCTGGGCACTTGTCCTCAGCTCCTGGACCCGTGTCCCCAGCTCCCGTGCCCGCCGCAGGCACGACTTGAGCTCAGAGAAGGTGACCTTCGAGGGGACCTGTGGACACAGGGTGCTGTCAGCCAGCTGGTCACCCCCATGCCACTCCACCTCCCTGGCCTTTGTCCAGCCTCCTCACCTTGCCCTCCTCGGATGCTAAGCAGGACGGCGGACCTGCCGAGGCGGCGGCCTTCTTTGTCTTCTTGCTGGGAGAAGAGTGCTCTGGGGAGTCATGGGCAGCCGGGGACCTGGGGCCAGACACCTGGTGGGAAGGACCCCCAAGGTGAAGGACCCGGGGGACTACAGGGTGCCCCCAGCGCTGCAGAAAGAGGCCTTCTGCTTCCCTCGGCTAACCAGAACACGCTGCTGGAGCCCGGGCTCGGCTCCCTGTCGGGCAGGGCTTTGCTGACGTCAGCGGGAGGGCCTGGCACACCCACTCGTTTGTTCTGGGGACAGTCGCCCACGCTGACCCCTGACCCAGCCTTGCCGACGAGCCGCATTCCCCGGCCCCTCCGGCATCGGTGAGACGCGCGGCTCCCTGGAAGTCCTCTCCAGCCGAGCCCCTGCGGGGGCCGACAGCACCGCCACCGGGTCCCATGACCCGGCCCCAGACCCTCCCCGGACTGTCTCCCCGCCCAGCCCGGCGCGGCCCTCCTGCCGGGGCCCCGTCACCGCCGCACCGCCCGGCCTCAGTCTCCCCGCCGGGCCCGGGGCGCGCTCACCTCCTCGGCCGGCAGCTGCAGCCTCCTGCGCGCGGGCGGCGCGGACTCGCGGCACGGGGGCTCGGCGGGCGGGCGGGCGCGCTTGCGGCTGCCTGGGGCCGGGGCAGGGGCGCGGGCCGCGGGCTTGGCGGGGCTCGGGGTGCGCCAGGCCGGCTTGGCCCGCGACGGCGCAGCGCAGGGCCCGGGGCGGCGGCGCGCGAAGAAGTCGGTGACGCGGCGCTGCGCCATGGCGGGGCCGGACGGGACGGGACGGGACCTGCCGGCGGGACGGCGGGCGGAAGTGGTGCCGCGGTTCCCGCCGATTTTCGCGCCACAACCAAGCCCCGCCCCGCCGCGGGCAGACGCGGAGGCGGGACACGGACGCCCCGGGCGCATGCGCGCTGGCGCTCTCGCGCTGTGCCGGCCGTGCGCATGCGCCGCAGCGCGGTCTCTCGGCCGGCCTACGGCCGTCCACGGTCTGCCCCAGGTGCTGCGGTCCCGCGGGGTGTGCGCGGCCGGCGCGGACGGCGGGGTGGGCGCCACGCGAGACGAAACGGGGTGTTTAACAGAAAGATGCTGAGGTGCTTCCAGCGTAAATTTACAGCGTGATGAAACGCGAGCACCCCGCTGCGCAGGCGCGCTAGGGCGGGAGGGCGGGGCCGCGCACGTGACCTGGGGCCTGCCGCCCCCGCGGTGCAGACGGGGAAACTGAGGTTGGGGCGCTGCCTGCTTTTCCGAAGTCACCCGGCGCGGGGCCGGGGCCTGACCGAACTGGGGCGGGGAATACACCTGGGAAAGAAAAATGTCCTGGAATTAGGCGAATTACTAAAACCACTGAGTTGTACACAGTTTTTAAAGGTGAACTTTATGATACATGAGCTATATCTCCATCGAGCTATTATTTTTTTTAAAAAAAAGGGTTGCCTTCAAAATGGCTAAATTGAAGAGAAGTGCTGGTTCTTAAAGCGTAAAGCTTGTGTTGTCTGGACAGTGGAGGCGCTGGCGCTAGAATTCGCGCGGGGAATGCGGTCCGTCCGGTCCTGCGTCTGCAGGTCGGGAGGAGGAGCAGTCACAGGGTTGTCTCGGGATGAGGTGCGGGCTGAGAGGGGCTTCACTTTTCCATCTTCTCCAAGTTTTCCGTAAAGAGCCTGAACTGTGCCTATAAAAAAAAAGAAGCTAAAGGAACTGAAACGTCGGCTGGGTGATGCCATGGTACCTGCAAAATGACAAGAAAGTTGGGGGTCGCCGCCGCCGCTGGGGGAGGCCCCGAGTGTCCCGTGTGTAATAAAGGGGTCGGCAACTAGACCTGCATCATGTAGGCACCGGCGGCGCGTGGTTAGCGGGCCGCAATCAGTGCAGGAGGCTGTGGCTGGCGCTCTTAAGGCGACGCCCTGTTACAGTTCTGTTTTAGTCTGTTTGCTCTGGGACATCGTGTAAAATTTCTCTTTTTTATTAAAAGATTGGTATCTGAGCTAGCAACTGTTGCCAATCTTCTTTTTTTTTCCTGCTTTTTCTCCCCAAATCCCCTCAGTACACAGTTGTGTATTTTAGTTGTGGGTCCTTCTAGTTGTGGCATGTGGGACGCCGCCTCAGCATGGCCTGATGAGCGGTGCCATGTCCGTGCCCAGGATCCGAACCAGCGAAACCCTGGGCCGCTGAAGCAGAGCACAGGAACTTAACCACTCAGCCCTGGGCCGGCCCAAATTTCTTAGTCAAAACAGTGGCTGGGGAGCCGACCCAGTGGCACAGCGGTTAAGTGTGCATGGTCCGCTTCTCAGCGGCCTGAGGTTCGCAGGCCCGGATCCCAGGTGAGGACATGGCACCACTTGGCAAAAAGCCATGCTGTGGTAGGCATCTTACGTATAAAGTAGAGGAAGGTGGGCATGGATGTTAGCTCAGGGCCAATCTTCTTCAGCAAAAAGAGGAGGACTGGCAGTAGTTAGCTCAGGGCTAATCCTCCTCCAAAAAAAAAAAAAACAGTGGCTGGGGGTTAGAGGCAGAAACTGACCTGCATCAAAGTGGAACACTCCGAAGCCAAGCGTTGCTGTGCATTAAAGAGAGGAAGCTCATAGGATTCTATGTCTGTAATGGGGCATAAATTACAGGCACAGTCTCTTCCTAAGGGGACCCTGTCAATCTTTTGGCTCATAGCTGCTCATCAGGAGGGTGAGAGCTGTCTTCTCTCCCAGCGACAAAACAGCTCCCCACTCTCAGTTTCACGTTTCGAAATAAACACCTGGTCTCAGAAAGGTAGAGGCAGCTGAGCCGACCTCAAGTGACTGTTCAGTGTCAGGCTTCTGGCCGGCTGTCTGGCCCAGCCTCTGCCCTCTGCAGATAAGCAGGTGGGGAGGATGCGGCCAGGAGGCCTCCCCAGCGCCTCCAAACGCTGAGCAGACTCCACCAGCATTTTTGTTGGTCTTGCCGCCTGCCCACCCTCCATCCTGGAACCACAGAAGCTGTGCTGGGCTCTTGCCCCCCCAGGGCTGTGTGAGGGGCTGGAGGCAGGCCCCAGGGTCATGAGAAATCCAGAGAGACCACCTCAGGGGGCCGTCCCCCTCTGCCATCACACATGGTGTGACCCCTCAAGGGGACTCCTGGAAAGGAAGGAGGTGAGCACGGGTGGTTATTGTGTCGGCCAGCCCTGGGGCGTGAGCCCGGAGGCAGAAACGGGCCCTAGCAAGCCCTGAATGACTCCGGGGATGAGCTGAATCCTAAAAGGACCGTTCACCTGGGTCTTGTAGAGTCCAGAACGGAAGGTGAAATGTGCCTGCCCCGTGTGGGATGAGGGGCGAGGTTTCAGAAGCCTTGTGAGTCTGGGGACCTAAGGACGTGGTCTGCAGTCACTGCTCAACCAGCCAGTGGGAAGGGGGCTGCCACACAGCAGGGGCCTCAGCCCGCTCCAGCGCTCTTCCCCTGTCCGTGCGGTGGCACAGGGTCTGGCTGGTCCACTGCCACGTATTTTTAATGTCACCCCATGAGAGGAGGCCTTGGGGTGACTTCAGCCTTGGGAGCGGCTCCTTCTCAGAAAATTGCCCGGCCCACCTCCGATGACGGAGTTCAGCCACTGCTGCACACGTTGTGACCCCCGCCTCACCATCACCGCTGGTTAGACCAGAGGCGCACAGCAAGCCAGGCAGGTCCTCTTCTGGGACCCAGACTCGAGTTGGCATCAACGCTCCGCCTCCTCTGGTTGCGGGAAGTAAGATGGAGCAGGCTGGCCACTGTCCACCATGTGTGTGGAGACAGAGCAATGAAGGCCATGTGGCCCCAGGGACAGACAGCCAGACACAGCAGCTAACTCAAATGATTTGTAATGGTTTTCGATTTGGTCTCAATTTTCAACTTTACAACGTAGCCTTGATTCCTTCCCATACATTTGCTTCTTTTTCTCTTTCTCTCAACCCAAGGAGCCTTGATTAAAGCATGGTCACAAAGACTGATCCATATGAGGCAGCATTAATAAAAGTATAGAGTCTAGAATAAGGGAGGTGAAAGCCCTTCTCTGCTCTGTTCTGCTCAGTTTCCACCTGAAGTGTCATGTTGGCTTACAGATATAGAACGCTAAGAGGATATAGCCTGGCTGGAATGCCTTGAGGGGAGAGAGACCAGATCAGAAGGGGCTAGAATACTGTCCGTGATGTTTACCCTGGAGAAACTTGGAGACTGGGGACTGCGCCTTCATTCATGTGATGGACCAGTATTTATTGAGTGCCCACTGGGAGCCTGGTTGGGCAGCCAGGGCCCACTACGCACAAGGTTGAGAACAAAACAGGTGCAGCCCCTGCTCTCAAGGAGCTCACATTCTAGTGGAGAGAGAAAAAAATTATTTAAAAAATAATAATTTCAACTGAAGAAAATAAAACCCAGCTGTGGGATTGAATGACTGGGGAGCCGCTTTAGATCTGGGGGGTCGGGGAGGCTCTTGGAGGAGATGACATGTGAGCTGAGACCTGAATGGCAAGAAGGAGCTGCCATGGCAAGATCTGAGGAAAGAATCAGAGCAGAGGAACCGTGTGTGCAAAGGCCCTGCGGCAGAAACAGCAATAGAAAGATGGCTTGGTGGCTGGAGCAGATTGAGGGAGGTGGGAAGGCAGGCCCAATCACATAGGACCTTAAACGCCACAAGAGGAATATGGTTTTATTCCATAAAACCTGACACATAGTAGAAAATATTAAATCAGTGAATGAATAATCAGGGCTGTGCCTTCAATTAACTCATTTCTGTCACAATTGTAAGCACCCAAACATTTGCTGAATATCTGTGGCCCCGAAGAGGTGTGCTGGTTCTCTACTGCTGCGTGACAAGTCGCCCCAAAGCTTAGCAGCTTAGAGCAGCAATGGTCATCAGTTATCTTGCGTGGCCTCTGTGGCTCAGATTCAGGACAGGCTGAGCTGGCAGCTCTGGCTGGGGCCTCCTGTTGCTGCGGTCAGAAGGCGATGGGCTGGGGCAGCCTAGAAGGCTCCATCCCTCACGTGCCACCAGGAGAAGGGATTCCAGCACCGAATCTTAGCAGCCAGAGCATGAGTGCTTACCCCGTGCCAGGTAGGGTCCTGACATCTCCACATGTTGATGCGTCTGGTCCACACAGCCAGCCACCTAGGACATAGGTGCTATGAATATGCTCATTTCATGGACGAGGGAATCAAGGCCAGAGAGGTTGAACCACTTGCTTCAGGCTGCACAGCCTGTGTGGGCCAAGCTGCCCCTCTGGGCCAGGCCAGAGCCCATCTGGGGTGGAGCAAGTTGGCTCTCCCTCACACCAACTCCTGGAAAGGCTGGTTGGCTTCACCTCCTTGCAAGCAGGGCCTGTCCTGGGCCTGGCACAGGGTCGGCACTCAGTAGCCGTGGGATGCCCTAAACTGCTGACCCGGAGGCTGGCCCGTGGGACTGCCGCCGTCTCTGGTGGGCTTTTCCCGCGGACCTCAGGCCCAGCTCCGCCTCGCGGTGGTGCGCAGCGGCACCTTAAGGCCTTGGGAATCTGGCGCTTCCCACGCGTTCTGTCGCTGCGCCCTGGGCCCAGGCAGCGTCCTCCCTGCCTGGACAGGTGAAGTCCTCCTCACCGTGTCCCTGTGGTCACCTCACGGGGCTGTCCTGTAGTTTTAGAGCACATTTACTGCGGTTTCATTGTTGTGACGTGTGACAGACACACAGGCGTAGTGCGCAGTCTGCGTTTGAATGCCCCCAGAAGCAGACCCTGGTGCAAGGATTTGGGGCAAATCATTTATTTGGGAGATGGTCCCAGGAAGTAGGGAGTGGGGAAGTAAGACAGGGCGGGCGGGAGCCGATAAAAGGCGTGTTCACGAGCAGGTGACCGCCAAGGGTGACTGCCGAGGGTGACCGGGGCCCCATCCCTTCGGGGACCTCTGGGGGACACAGCCAAACACTCTCAGCACTGTCCCTCCTGGACCAAGGAAGCCGGGAGTTCACGCACCGACTCCATCCTCCCGGGGTGGGGCTGCTCCCAGGGGCCTTGAGCATCACCCCCGCCCCCAGCCCACTACGTGTGTCAGGACTGCTCCACCCTCAGGCAGAGAGACCCAGGAAGCTGTCCGCAGAGATGGAAACTGGCTGCAGCGACCTTTGGATTAGGCCGGGGGGCCTGGGGGGCTGCACAAGTGTCTGCTGCACACACACGTCCGTGTCTACACAGGACCACGTGTGTCCAGCAGAGCAGTTCTCAAAAGTGGGCCGTGGCCGTGGCCGTGGCCGAGTGGTTAAAGTTCCCGTGCGCTCTGCTTCGGCAGCCCAGGTTCACGAGTTCGCATCCTGGCACAGACTGACTCCACTCACCAGCCGTGCTGTGGGGACATCCCACATGCAAAGTGGAGGAGGACTGGCACAGATGTGAGCCCAGGGCTGATCTTCCTCAGGCAAAAAGAAAAGAAAAGAAAAGAAAGAGGAAGATTGGCGACGGATGTTAGCTCAGGGTGAAGCTCCCTCACCAAAAAAAACAGGTAGGGCGTGGGGTCAAAACTATTTTCATAAACTTATCAAAGAAGAATGTCCTCAGCTATCTGGAGAGGCTGTTGAAATACTCCCCTCCTGGCTACGTCTCTGTGCAAGACCAGATTTTCTTCACACGCTTCAACCCAGATGACTCATCTGGCTTCCAGGGCCTGGAGTGGCTGTGAGGACCCAGCTGTCTCCTATTAAGCCAGACCTTAAAGAGACTGGCAAAAAGTTAACAAATGCCACTCTTCTCACTAAAATTTTTTGTCTTGGAAAATACAGTTAGTTTTCATTAAAAAAATACCTGAGGGGGCCGGACCTGTGGCCAAGTGATTAAAATTCTGCGTGTGCCACTTCAGCAGCCCAGGTTTGTGGGTTCGCATCCTGGGTGCAGACTGACTCCACCATCAGCCATGCTCTGGGGACATCCCACATGCAAAGTAGAGGAAGACTGGCACAGATGTGAGCTCAGGGCCAATCTTCCTCAAGCAAAAAGAAAAAAAAAAGAATTGGCAATGGATGATAGCTCAGGGTGAATCTTCCTCACACACACACACACACACACATATATATGTTATGGGTTTACTACTGTTATTTTTAATGATTTAATATATGACTGTTTTTAAAAGTTTTAGTTTTAATTTCTAATATGGTGAATGTTGATAGATATAGCCCACATCAACAAAAGCCCTGAGGGTCCTCAGTAGTTTTTAGGCGTGTACACGACATGGAGCAGAGCTGGAGTCTGGATTCAGGAACTCTGACTTGAAATGAGGAGGAGTGCGGGCAAATGCCAGGACCTGCAGTCAAACAGCCCACGTGGAATCTGGCTGTGTGACTCCACGCAGGGGCTGTACCTCTCTGAGCCTCAGTCTTCTCATCTATAACAAGGAGTGATCATACTTGGCTCATGAGGAGCTTGTGAGGATTAACTGTGGGTAAAGTGCTTAGCACAATGCTGGGACCAAAGCCAGTGAAAATAGGTGGGGCTCGTCATCATCACCACCATTATCACCACCATCACTGTCATCATTATCACCACCATCATCACCATCATCACCATCACCACCATCACCATCACCGCCATCATCATTCATTATTTTAACCACATTCCAAAAAATGATTAGAGTTTCAGCAGATTCTGAGTTTGGACCTGTCAGTCTGCCTCCTCAATGCATGCATGACATAAATGGCCGCTTCTCAACTGTGGTATCCTGGTGCCATTTGCACACAACGACTACCACCCAGGGAGGTGCAGTGCCTTACTGTTTTCAAAGCAATTTCACAAAACAGTAATAGCTGGCCTCTCTCACGTGGCTGTATGCAGGCCCTGTTCCCTGTGGTCGGAATCGTATCTATGCACACTCAGAGCAAACCTACCACCCCATTTTTGGGTGAGGAAGCTGAAACTCGCAGGCCACAGAGCTGGTGCACCAGGGGCCAGCTCTGCACCCCCACCTCCAGCTCTCAGTCAGCCACTCTTCCTTCCCCAGAAACCAGAGAGGAGCCAGAGACTAATGGTGGAATTCAGGCTTTCGGGGATCCCCTGGGCCCTGCTGAGAGCCAGTCATCTGCAGCCCGGGGGCAAGTTTCATAGTCTTGGCTTATCACGCAAGGTCCGCGGCCAGGTCTGGAGGCGGCTCTCCCCTTTGATGAAGGCATTTGGGTCTCAGCCAGGATCCATCTGCACTTTGGCTCACTGTCCACTGGACAGCCTTGGACCATTATGGGATGGGACCAAGCAGGAGAGTGGAGAAGTGCTGCTGCCCACATGCTGAATGACTTGGAAGTCTCCTCTCATCTGCAAGCCTTAAGTTTCCTCATCTGTATCTGCGAACCTCAGTGGAAGCCGCTCTCAGGCGGGCTGCTGTGAGAGTCCTAGGAGAGTGAACAGAGCCTCAAACTCCCGTGTGATAATGACGACCACCATCCCCGCACGCGTGGTCCCAGAGAGCACCAGGGTGTGGCGGGGCGCACGCTCTGGATCCATGTCTGAGCATCTAGGGCAGCGCCATCCAGTGTGTGCGGGAGCCGCAAGTGTGATTTACAATTTCTGGCAGCTGCATTAAAAAGTGAGAAGAAGCAGGTGACTGCAATTTTAATAATGTATTTGTATTTCACCCATTATATCCAAGATATTATCATTTCAACACATGATCAGTATAAAATATACTAATTAGGGGCTGGGCCAGTAGCGCAGTGGTTAAGTTTGCATGCTTTATTTCAGCAGCCCGGGGTCCACCGGTTTGGATCCCGGGTGCGGACCTACACACCACTTGTCAAGCCATGCTGTGGCAGACATCCTACATATAAAATAGAGGAAGGTGGGCACAGATGTTAGTTCAGGGCCAGTCTTCCTCAGCAAAAAGAGGAGGATTGGTGGCAGATGTTAGCTCAGGGCTCATCTTCCTCAAAAAAAAAAACACACCCACATACTAATTAGACATTTCACATTCTTTTCCTCATCACCATCACCGGTACGAGGTGATAGTACTGATCACACTAAGTGTAGTGTGTAATTTACACTTACAGCACATCTCAATTTGGAGATTGTCATGGAAATATTTGATCTTTACTTAGACTTCAGGACATTCATAGTTGGAACCCTGGACTCCGGTGCCCAAGTTGATCTGAATAGATGTAAAAATTTTCTGGTAACTGCAGAGAGTGTTTAAAATTAATTGAAAGTCAATACAGGTGCAGGCCCAGTTCTCGGTGGCCCTGCCCCAGTCCGCAGGGGACACTCCAGACAGCCCAGGGGCACGGCCTGGGAGGGGAGCAGGGTGGGCGTTCCTTCCACAGCAGGCACCCGCAACAGGAGGCCGGACACATGGGAAAGACGGTGCGAGAGCCCCACAGCCGCAGGAAGGCGCCCTTGGAGACGGGACAGAAGACCTCGAGCCCCCAGCCCTACCAGCCCGTGAACGCGGATCCGCGAGGGCAGAGCAGCGGCGCAGCCTGGCGCTGTCAATCATGCGGCGGCGGGAGGCGGGGGCACGGGGGCGGGGCTTAGTGCCCAGAGGGGCGGGGCGAGGCTCGCGGACGGGGCGTGGCCCGAGGAGGGGGCGGAGCTAGTGTGGCCGCGGGGCGGGGCTCGAGAGGAGGCGTAGCGGGGGGGGGGGCTTGATCACTAGGGGCGGGGCTCCAGGGGCGGGGCGGGGCTCGCAGGGGCGAGGTCGGGCGCGGCGGAGTGCCCGAGGAGAGTGGGGCTGGGGGCGGGGCTCGGGAGGAGGCGTGGCCGTGGGCGGGACCGTGTGCTCGCGAGAGGCGGGGCTAGAGGCGGAGGGGCGGGGCCGGGATGAGCAGGGGCGTGCGGGCGGGGCCGTGCGCAGAGCAGGGAAGCTTCCACGGGCCCTCGAGTTCCAACTTCCCAGACAGACAGGCGCAGCCGCGGCGCTGGCCTCTGGGGGCTCACCCCGGGTCACCCCGGGTCGCTGCAGCCCGAGGGCTCCGCCAGGCCGGGCTCGTCCGCAGGCACGGGGCCGCCTGCCCCACACCTGCTGCCCTCCCTGGCACAGCTGGCCGCAGAGGTGGCTCCTCCGTAGGAGGTGGCAAGACTCCTCCATGACTGTCAGAGCCCAAGGGAGAATGCCTGGAGCCGCATGGATAACCTAAGAAATAATGCATAGGCCGGCCAAGACGCAGGGGCTTGTTCTGGAACCACCCCAGCCTCCGCCAGGCCCCTGTAGGTGAGGGTGCGCGTCTGCCCTTCTAAGAGGCGCCCCTCGTGACTGTCGCCGTGGCCCATGGGCTACGCTTGAGGGACTGTACCTGTCCCTCCTTTAACAATGACTTTGAAGGGCTTGCCACAAGCCACTCCAGATCCAGGGTGAGATCCATGTGTCCTGCATCCCAGGAGTTCATAGCCTGGCAGAATCCAAGGTTAGTTCAGTCCCTAAGAGGTCAGGCTCTGGAGTGAGACGATCGTCCATTTGGCAGTATTAACTGAGCTCCCACTATGCGCTGGGCACTGTGCTGAGAGCCCAGCGGACCACGGCAAGCGTCCAGTGGGGTATCACACCTTAAACAGGCCTGTGAAGTGAACTCCCCCTGGGAGAGCCTCACCCGGCGAGGCAGACTGGGTGGGAGCAGCATGTCCACTGCAACCTGAAGCTGCAGAGGAGCTGCACGGAGCAGCTCTTCGGAAGCCGGGGCAGAAGCCAGGGGCCTGGCGTCCGGCAGTGAGACCGATGTGTGGATGGGAGAGGGCGTGCAAGGTGTTTTCAGCCTCAGAGAGAAAAGACTGTCCTGGCTGGGAAGCAAGCCTGAATGGAACCAGGATCCAGAGAGAGGCTGATGTGGTTGCCTGGGCAGAAGCCTCTGGCGTTTGGGTTAGCGGTGGGGGTAGACTCAGGATGACGTCAGATGCTGGCTGGTCAACAGACCTGCATGTGTGGTCATGGGCACGGGAGCACTCTTAACACGAGGGCGTCATGAGGGTCAGTGGGGCAAGCCTGCGGTGTGCCTGCCTTGAGGGCAGAGCTCAAGGACCAACAACTGACTGGCCATCAGGAATGGTGGCAGAGCCTGATGGTCCACGTACGAGTCGAGGAAGGCCCAGACCGGGGGCTTCACGAGTTGAAGGGAGGGGCAGTCTAACCTGCGGCCAGGGTGGGAGTGGTCACTAGACCACGAAGGCCTTTGACTTCCTCCTGAGGCTGGTGGGGAGGGAAGCAGAGGACAGATCCATGTTAACAGGAGCCCGTTGGTTGCTGTGGGGAGGACTGAGTGGGGCAGGAGGCTTGGAGGAGGCGAGGCCATGGCTGCAGTGGCTGAGAGAGGATGGCAGTGGGAAGGGAAGGGTGAGCAAAGGCCTGCAGGGCGGCAGGTGACCGGCATGGGGCCTTGAGTAGCTCCACTCCTTCTCGGTTCACTTTGTTTGAGCCCAGCCTGTGGTGAGGAGGTGGGGACCTCAGGATGGGAACAGGGAAAGGGGAGGTCCCACGGCCTTGACCTGTGAGGGGCAGAGCCAGCAAGGAGCCCCGAGGTCTGAGGAGAGAACCATTCACCCCTCAGCCCCCTGGACGCTGACTGGCTTGTGGGCGGAGCTGCAAACCCATGTGCTCTGAGGAGGATGGAGGAGGCAACTTTTCCAGAGAGCACAACTCTGCTTTGCCCCTGGGTCGAGGCCTCTCTTTGTAAAGGTCACTTCAAATAGTGATCGATCCCCTATGTTGGGAGGCCTGGCTTATTTCTTTCTGTAAGAGGACCAGGATGCTTTCCAAGCAAACCTCCTCTGGACAGTCGGGTTCCACAGCTGCGATGTCGAGGTTGTGCGGGGTGCTCAGCTCGCAGGCGGCTCTGACTCTTGGCGAGCCTGCCCGTGACTCTGCCACAGTTAAAGACCAGCTCCGTGCCAAGGCCAGTCAGTGAGGTCGGGAGGCTCAGAGGAACCAGAGAGGAGGCTGCTAATGAGTGGGGGATCGCGTGGTCAGTGTGTCTGTGGGGAGCACTGCCCTGGGCGGGGGTGGGGCCAGGGGCTCCTGGCTGTAGGTCTGCCCCGTCCGCAGACCAAGCCCTGTTGGGACTGCCTCAGAACTCACATACGTGTTCTTGGCGGGGGCTCTTTGCACCTGGACCGCCAGAAAGCAGATCCTGGGGCGAGGTCTGGTGTAGGATTTCGCTGGGTGAGCACTGCAGGGAGTGAGGGGTAAGAGGGCGTGAAGGGGACGGAGGAGCCAGTGGATGACCGTCCCTGAAAAAGCCAAGCAGATCACATCTCAGGACTGTCCAGGGGAGAAAGGAGAAGAGTTTTTCCACTGGCTCCCATGGGTCAAAGGTCAGCTGTGCTCCCTTTCTGCATTGTGCACATGTGGACACGGTCAGGGTCAGGGGTCACAGAGCTCTGGGCAGGAGGCAGCAGGAGGGTGGGCATGGGAGGGCACTGCCAAGGGTGGGGGCCTGTGTGACCTCACTGTATATGGCCACACTGAGCTGGTTGCTTGGCAGCCACTGTCAGTGGTCAGCCCTTCGAAATGGCATCTGATAAAGGCACTGGCCTCGCACCCACTCTGGAGGGCTGGGTGGCCCCAGGAGTGCAGTGTCACCTGAGACAGAGCCCTGGAGAGCCCCCAGGCTTGTGGCCCCAGGTGGTTACCCCCTGAGAGATCAGGGCTGTCACAGAGAGATGCTGGAGGCACCTGGGGCAGCCACGGCAGAGCATGGTATTGCCTGGGCAGTCAGGAGGGCTGGCAGATCAGGGACTTCAGAGGTGTTCCCAAAGAATGAGGGGAAGTTTGCAGAGAAGGTAGGGGGATGGCATTCCAGCAGGGTGTGACAGAGAGCAAGACACTGGCGATTTCAGCAGCCCTACGTGGTTGGCGCAGGTGTGCAGGGGATGGGGCAATGTGGTGGGTGGCCACAGCACCGGAACAGGGTGCCAAGACCCTAGGGGTGGCTGGGGCTGACGAAGACCATGAGGAGAGGGGTGAAGTGGTCAGGCTCCCTGTGCCTACCTGCCTCGGGCGTGATGCTCAGAGCCTCCTGTCTCCCTCCTCTGCTCCCAGCCAGGGGCCCCCAGGCAGGAGGGGATGCTCTTCCACCTGCTCCTCCTCGCCAGTGCTCTGCTCCGGCAAGCTGGGGCCTGCTGCCCACTGTCCACCTGCGACTGGCAAGGGACACTTTCCTTCCTTCCCTGAGCCTGAGCGAGTGGGCAAGCGACTTCCATCAGCAGGACCCCCGCCAGGAGCCAGTGATCAGTTTCATGCCAGTGACATTAAGGAAAACCAGTAGTACTGATGGGCCAGGATGGGCAACCAGCAGGAACCTGGAAAGGGCTCAGACTGAGGGGAGCGGGGGCTTTATCAGCGAGGCCTCCATTGTTGGGGAGCTTCCTGCAACTGAGGAAGGCGCAGGGTGTGCCCGGCCCTGCTCCACCCTGAGCTGACCTGGCAGCTCCAAGCCCAGCAGTGTGGGCAGGGAAAGGGCAGGCCCAGGGGGCAGCCAAGTTTGCACATAGGCTGCGCATTCCTCTTTCAGCTCCCACCAGGCCCCCAGGAGAGCCAGCCACTGTGGTGGGCCCAGATGTGAGGGTGGGTGAGTCAGCAAGGCTGGAGGAGGCCAGTGAGCACCGGGTCAGGGCTGCAGCTGCCCCGGAAGTCCTGGGTTTCTGTCCTGGCTTCCCTTGGGGTGTTGCTGGGGTGGTGAGATCTCGGGATTTCCCACGACGTGTTTCTTGGCTGCTGAGAAACAGGCGCATCCTCCCCCTCAGCGCCTAGCTCAGAGTGGCTGCGTGGGACTGGAAGGAATGAATCCTCCACACGGAGAGGCCCCATGAGTCCTCGCAGCCAGCCCAGGTTTTCCTGCTGTGGGTCTCCCTGCCTGAGCCCTCTCTCCAGCACCCCTGGGGGCGGCAGACGGTGGGTAGGTCATCCACAGACTGCCCTTGAGCTAGGCGCTTTCCTTCTCTGAGCTCAGTTGCTTCATGTGTTAGAAACCCTTGAGTATTATTGGTTTTCTTTTTTTTTTTCCTGAGGAAGACTGAGCTAACATCTGTGCCAATCCTTCTCCACTTTATGTGTGAGTTGCCGCCACAGCATGGCTGATGAGTGGAGTAGGTCTGCACCCAGAATCCAAACCTGAGAACCTGGGTGCTGAAGCCGAACATGCAGAGCTTAACTGCTACGCCCCTGGTTTTCTCTAAAGCCATTGGTGCCCTGCTGACCCCTGGCCCCCAGATCCTAATCGATGGAGGAGGTGGTGGCCCATCTCATGCATCCTTCGCCTCTTTGCACATCATGCTGGGCACTGGCTGGAACGTGTGGATGAGCAGAGCCCAGGGTACCCTGAGGTTGGCCAAGCAGGAGGGACTCCCTAACTCTCACCAGACCAGGAGTTCCTCGCGTTTCCGTGCTGGCGTCAACCTGTTTCCTCTGTTCCTTCATTCACCTGCTTTGAGCAAGTATTGATGCTGGACATTTTTCACAGCCTTCCCCCCAATATAATCCTAAAAACCACCTGGATGGTGGAAATGATCCCATTTCCCAGGGAAGCCACAGTGCAGCCCACTCTCCCTGACCTGGCCTCTGCTCTTGACTGCCCCTGCCACACCCTCATCTTTGCCTCGACCCCACTGCTGCCAGCGACGGTCATCCTTCTGCTCCCTCTCAGGCAGAGCTGGAGAGGCAGCAGATGCTGACCTGGGCCAGGCTGTGGAGGGCAGAGCAGGGCCGTCAGTCTTAGCTGTGTGTGTCACCTCTCTGAAGTCCCTCACCTTTGCTTGCCCTGCTAGCCGGTCAGCCTCAGGGGACACTAGACATGATCAGGTTCATGGCCGCAGCTCCAGGCCGTGTCTGCTGCTCAGGGGCAGGCCATCAGCCCCTGCTCTCCTTTGGCCCTCCTGTCATCCTGTCCAGCCAGACCCCAGTTTTACTGCTGAGATGGGAGGAGGAAAACAAGCTTCTGAAAGTTGGGTTCCCATGGAAAATGCTGATTGATTTCTCATCGGGCCCCCTTTACCGGCAGCTCCCTCTCCGGGTGTGGGTGTGACTGCCGCCTGACTCCTTGTAGCCGTTTGTAAAGAGCTCCTGGCCGCAGGCACCTGTTGGCATGTTTCTGTGTAGTGGGTTCCAACTTCTAACCCTCCACCTCAGCCAGCCCCGAGGCCAGCAGGCAGGTTCCAGACCTGACCTGGAGGCATGGGTGCAGAGCCAAGCGCCACTGCTGACTCTGGTGCAGTTACGTCCTGCAGGAGACAGCTGAATGCTGGGCCTTCGGGCAGCAACAAAGCAGAGTCACCAGGCCAATTCTAGATTGGTGGCAGGTGGGTTGGAGGGGACAGTTTGACGGCCAGCCCTGTGCCCGGGTGGGACGTGTCCCTTACAAGAACCCTGGGATCTGCTGATGGGAGCAGGATGTGGGCTAACTCTCTGCTGGATCGATTCCTGTTCTCCGTTTCCAGGAAGGGGGGCCGGGGAAACTCAGTGGGAATGTACTCAGGGAAATAAACAAATAACTCGTCCAATCTCATCAGGTCTCTGGCCAGGAGTCAGGAAAACAATATTTGGAAGAAACAGACAACATCGTTGCCAATCTTCATCTTTTTGCTTGACAAAGATTGTCCCTGAGCATTTTAACCATTTTAAGTGTACAATTCAGTAGCATTAAGTACATTCACAGTGTTGTGTAACCACCACCATTTCCTGAACTTTCTCACCATCCCAAACAGAAACTCTATACCCATTAAGTAATAATTCCCCTTGCCTCCTCCTCTCAGCCCCTGGCAACCTCGAATTTACTTTCTATTTCTATGAGCTTGCCTTTTCTAGATGCTTTAGATAAGTGGACTCCTACCCTCTTTGTCCGTTTGTGTGTGACTTCTCTCACTGAGCACCATGCTTTCGAGGCTCCTCCACGCTGTAGCCTGTGTTGGTGCTTCACTCCTTTTTACAGCTGAACCACATTCCATGTATGGATGGACCACATTGTATCTGTTCAGCCATTTAGGTAGAGTCAAGCAACAATGATTATATTACCCTTGGGGACAAATTAAACCTGAGTCAGCAGGTCCCCTCAATGACACGCTTGCCCGGCCCCTCCTCTCTCCCTGGGGGACCTGGCCACTCTTGCTCATCCAAGACTAAATTACTATCTTAATCCACAATGAGGAGCCTCATAGGACCCCGAGCTGTGGGGTGGCAGGACAGAAGTGGCTTTGGACTTGGAATCAGGAAAGCTGGCCTCGAGGCCTGGCTTGTCCTTAGGCAATGACTTCCCCTTCTGGCTCCTGTGTTCTCATCTGCAAAGGGGGTCTGATTAGAACTGAACGGATTGGCTGGGCTGCGGAACAGGCTGGGCTCCCCGCTGCCTCCTGCCTGGCAAGTAGGCAGGTCAGGAAGTTCTTCTGAGAATCTGTCCCCACTGTGCTCATCTTAAATTTATTTTGTGAATAGACTGATACATGTATATAGCAAAAAATCAAAACGGCGCAAAAGAGTATTTCAGTATGCTCCCTCCCAGAGAAAGGGTCCGGGCAGGGGGCTTGTGGGCGGGCATGCTGCTTTCTCCCAGTTGTAATACTGTATCTTAGAGATTCTTTCATAGCGATGCTCGGGGAGTGCTGTATTCTCTTTAACAGCTGTGCAGCAGGATACACTGTAACTTATTTCGCAGCTCCTGTGGATGGACAGTTACTTTTTTTCCTAGTCTTTTGCTACTCACAATTCTTAGAGGAGCCGTTCGGCAGACCTGCAGGGCGGGTTCTCAGATTTCCCTGTCTCTGTGTAGCCGCTCTTTCAGGGCCAGACCACAGGGGAAGCACTGGGAGCTGTTGGAGCTGGGTGGGTCTGGGGGCTGCGGGCCCGGCCGGCCGCTCTAGGGCTCTCCTCCCCTCATCCCCATTCCCCAAATGCTCCTGCCTCCCCGCCCGCCTCCCCCGGCCCCCGCCCTTGCTCTTGGGAAAGAGTCTAAAACCTTATGTCCTAAGCCTTTGAAGGACTTAGCTTGAAAGACTGGTTTTTAAACTTTTCTCTTTTTTTGCATTGAAACCCTTTATACAAACAAGATTGTCTCACGCCCCCCACATGTAAAACAGCTGCTCCCACTGACACACCAGGGTGGGTGGGGCGGAGGCTCACGTGAGTCTTCCTTCCTACCTGTGCACGGATTTGAAAATCCCTTGTTTAGGGTGTTGCCGCTAATGCTGAGTGGACAGCCCTCTGAGACTGTCCACCTCAGCCCTCTTGTTTTACTCCTGAGGGCAGAGCCCAGAGAAGGGCCCGCACAGAGGTGAGGATGCCTGCCCAGGATTCGCCCGCTGCCCCTCTGCCCTGGGCGGGTCTGCTTTCCGACACTGTGGGCACTTCACTAAAAGGTGGTGTGTCTGGGGGGTCTGCCCTGAGCAGGTGAGGGGGAGTTGGATGGTTGGGATTGGGGTCAGTGGACCTGTGCAGGTCGCTGTCAGTGTCCCCAGAGGGGAGCCCCCAGCTGCCCCCATGATTATAAGGGCAGGACAGGCGGAGGAAAGGGTGAGAGGAGCCCTAACCCTGCTGCAGTGTCTCTTCTGCCCATGTCCACTGCTGGCTTCCAGGTGAGCCTTTCTCTCTCTTTTCCTGCCCTCCCTGTGCCAAGCCATAGCCTGATTAAGAAGGATGATGGGGGTAACTGAGGGGACAGATGGCAGTCCCTCACCGGTTACATGTTACTTCTCAGTCCACTTTGACATGGTTCCTCTTAGAACTTCACAACTCCACCGCTTGGGGCCCCCACCCGATCTCGGAGATGTTCCCTGAGCACAGAAAGGAGGGAGGCCTCCCGGGCCAGGGAGCCAGCAGCTGGTGGCACCCATGTGTGTTGGCCTTTTGGTCATCTCCGTTGATGCGGATGCTGCTCGGAGACCCTGGCCACCACCCCTGACAAGGGATGACCCAAGGCAGCCAGATCCGGCCTTACCTGGGGGGCAGCTCCAGCTGTCTGTACCAGAGGCTGGGAACAGGCGGCCTTTGCAGGCGGCTCCTGGGACCCCCAATCAGCAGGACCCCACATCTCCAGCCTCCTTCTGGCTCTGCCCTTGGGAGGAGCTCCGAGGCTACAAGTCTCGAGGGACCTAGAAAAAGTCCAGGGTCAGATGGGACCGCAGTCAGGAGTTAAGAGGCTCCAGCAGGCAGGAGGAGAGGTGGGGAGGCCAGTCAGCACCTAAACGCCAGACTTCATCGAAGTCCACATTTCTGGCCTTTGAAGAGTGGGAGGGTCTGGGCCTGTGTACAGCCCGGCATCAGTCGCTGGTGGGGAGCTGGTCAGTGCTGGGCATAGGCTCTTGGGGTCCCCACCCCTCAACCTTGCTCTTTCCCTACACAGAGAGTCTGGGACCCTGGCCTGAGTCCAGCCACACTGTGGGCTCTGCCTCTCCCTCTGTGGGGCCCTTCCCCCCCTCCTTTCCGAGCCACCTCAAGGGTGGCAGAGGCCCAACCTAGTGGCCTGGGTGAAATGCCGGCAACCCTGGACTCAGCCCTGGCCTGTCCACTCAAGGGGCAACAGGCCTGGCGGGTGCTCTGGCTGTCATCACTCCACTTTGCGATTAGGGCCAAGCTGAAGGTGGCGGCCGGCGCGGCTGGAGCGGCGGGGGCCTCCCATCCAACCCCCAGACTGGTTGTGGCACTGGCACTGCGGGCGGGCCCCGAGCCACCTCGCGGTCCCCAGGGGGCGCTGCGACTTCACGTCTGTGGGAGCAAAGCGAAAGTCGCTCCTGACACGCGGGGCGCAGTTGCGCGTGGGGTACTGCCCGGGGAGGCCGGGCACTAGGGAACCGGTCTTTGGCGCTCGGCCGGGGCCGCCGGAGGAGAAGCGCCGCCCCCGCGCGCACGCCGAGCCGCGGCACCAAGGCTATTGGGGATGGGGTTCTTCTGGGACGTGCGCCCGCCGGCCGGGGGTCTCCTGTCCGGCTTGCCAGCCCCGGCCGGGAGGGCTGGCTGGGCACGCGGGCCGCGTGGAGCCGCGTGGAGCCGCGGAGAGGGTGGCGGGCGCGCCGGGCCGTCGGGGGAGCGCGGAGGCGGGCCCGCGGCTGAGGGCGGGGGCCTAGCTTATAAAGGCCCGCGGGCGGGCGGGCGGGTGGAGGGAGGGAGGGAGTTGCTAAGCGGCCGACCGGCCCTGCTCGGCCGCCGAGAGCCGCGCGCTGCGCTCCGCCGCGGGGCAGGGCTGACGCCGCAGCGGACGCGGGCCCCGGCCGTCGGCACCGGAAGGAGGAGAAGGAGGAGGAGGCCGCGGAGGCGCTCGGGTCCCCGCCGACCAGCCGGGGGTACTGGCCGCGGCGCTCCGCACGTGCGGCGACCCGCCCTGTGCGCCATGGCGCGTCGGCCCCGGTTGCCGGGTGCCGCCCCTTAGCGCCGAGGCGGCCCAGAGACCCCGGGACCCGGGACCCCCGGGCATGGAGCCGCACGTGCTCGGCGCTCTCCTCTACTGGCTGCTGCTACCCTTCGCGCTCCTGGCCGGTGAGTGGGGCGGGCGCGGCGGGCTCTGGGCTGGGACAGGGGCTGCGTCCCCGCTCCCTACTTCCCGGCTGGGCAAGGGCCGTGCGCGGGCGGGCGCAGAGATTCCCCGGGACGCGCGGCCCTGGGCGCCCGCATTCCAGAAGCATGAGAGCGCCGGGGAGGCCGGGGCGGCGCGGGCGGCCTCGGCGGGGCCCCCGTCCGAGCGCCGGGCTGAGAGGGCGGCAGCGGGTGGCAGAGGGATGGCACCCCGGCGCCCACGGGAGCGGGAGGCGAGTGCCCCCGAGAGCGCGGCTGGTGCCTTCGCCCGGGGCGCTGGAGAGGAGGGTCGCCGGCCAGGGAGGAGATTGCCCCTATGTTAAGGGCCGGAGTGCTGGTGAGGGGGGCACGAATCTCTTTTTCTCTTTCGTGTTTAAAAAAAAAAAGCGCAAACTTGCATCATGACTTCCTGACCAATCTTGGAGAAGGCGGGCTTCCTGCCTGGAGCTGTTTAATCTGGATCCTCCAGAGCAGAACTAACGTCCGTGCCCTGGGCTCAGGCCCTCGCTCTTCCCCTTCCCGTCCCCACCCCGCCAGCCGGACTGGGGCAGGCCCAGGCTTTGGAAAGAATAGTCCGGGTTCCTCCCTGCCCGCCGGCCCTGGCTTGCTCCCTGGGTTGGGTGGGAGAACAGCCCCTGGAGGCTCTGGCTTTAGGATCAGAGCTGGGTGTCCCCAACTCTGGCATCAGTGTCCCCTGCTGGCCGGGTCATCGGTGCCCCTTCCGAAAAGCATGTCGCTGTGGTTCTGTCCTCTGCACCCTTCCCTGCGGCCACTGTGCTGAGAGCACAGCACCCAGGAGCTCATCCCACCCCTCGCCCAGCCCCCAGCCCCCTCCATGCCGGGCTGTCCTAGTGGCCGTGAGCTGGACAGTCTCATTAAATTAATTCACTGAAAGATAGAGTGGTTTGCATTGTGAAAGTCTGTCTGTTGGGTGGAAATCCTTCAGACCATGGCGGGTGGGGGTGTTTTTATTCTGAAAGCCTTTCCAGAGCCTCTTCAGTCACTCCAGGTAGGCCTCTGCCAGCGTCTATTACAGGTCAGAGTAGACGCCCCGTGGGCCAGGAATGCAGGGGACCCAGAGCAGCCTGCACTGTGGCTCCCAGACAGACCATGTTTTGATCTGTAGCAGAGAAAGGTGGTGAAGCTTGGGGACATTTTCAGGACAGGAATCAATGAAAACCATTGAGGCCGGAGAGGAGGGTCTGAGTCAGCCCTTGTGTGGACAGACAGCCTGGGCTCTGCTCCGGAGAGCGCAGGGTCAGCCGGCTGTGCTCTGTGCCGGCTTGGTTTCCTCCTCGGGCCTCTAGACAGCCAGACGGTACAAACAAGCAGAACAGACCCAGCTAGAGGTCGGCGGAGGAGCTGGCAGTGTTGGGGGGAGTGACAGGGAAGGCTCTCAGAAGAGCAGGTTCACCCCTGCTGGCCACACCTGCAGCCCCCTGAGCACAGGGAGGGGACCCGTGAGGCCTGGGGGGAATCGGAGCTGGGCTCCTTCCTGAGGGGCGGCTCCCCGGTGGTGGAATCTCATGGTGCAGGGTCGGTAAACTTTTTCTGTAACGGGCCCCCTAGTAAATGTTTTCACATCACGAAATCTTCTGATATTTTTTCCAACCATTAAAAAATGTAAAACCACTCCTAGCTTGTGGGCTGTACCCAAACAAGTGGTGGGGCCAGATTTGGCCTGAGGGCTGGAGTTTGTTGATCCTTGAATTAGCCGGGGGTCCCGGGTTCTTCCCGGGTTCTTCCGGCTCTCTGGTGGCAGCTCCCGCCTCTACAGGCACTGGGCGGGGTGGGCCGGGGACCATTCTCTGGTCCTCTGGACGCTGCGCTGGCGCTCACGTGGGGTTCCCACCTGGGCCACAGTAGAGTCACCTGAGGGAGCTTGTTGATGAATTCTCTGTACTTCTTGCTCAGTTTTTCTGTGAACCTAAAACTGCCCCCAAAATAAAGTCTATTAATTAAAAAAATAATAAAGCCTGCTATCCGGGCCACGCCCACCTGGGTTCTGTGCCGCGTGTGGGGCGGGCTGCAGAGTTGTTTCTTCAGCTCTGGGGGAGGGTGACGTGGAGCCGCCAAGGCGCTGCCCAGCGACACCTGAGACTCTGGCGCTGGCTCCCGCAGGCATGGGCAGCTCCTGAGGGAGCCTCGCACCGTCCTGCTGATGTCGAGGCCCGCCGGCCTGGCTGGGATGGGGGGGCTGTTTGCTCCGCTGTCTTGTGAGGCTAGAAAGGGTGAGTTCTGCATGTTTTGGAAGTGAGAGACGGGTGTGTCTAAAGCCTTCAGAGAAGATTAGTCAGACTGGTGCCCTATGCTGGCTCGGGCAGCAGCTGAGGCGAGGGTCTGAGTCATCCTGGAGTGCCCTCAGCCCCACACCACTCCCTGTGCAGAAGCACTGCCCGGACAACGAAGAGAACGCTCTTCCTCGTGGCAGGGACTCTCCGACTCCCCCTGGGAGGGGTGACGCTGCCGCATCTCACCTGGGGGGTCTGGACCCAGAGCTGGAATCTTCGAGAGGGATGTCGGGCTGGGCGTCTTGTGATTCCCACAGGACAGGCCGTGCCTCCTGACTCTTGACCTAACGGGGGCGGCCAGGAACAAACAACGGAGCCGAAAGGCAGGTGGTTAGAACAGGAACCTCCTCGCCGACGGCGGAAACAAACCCGGTGCCGCAGTGTCGCTTCGCCTTGTGGGACCAGCCTCCCTGGCAGGCCCGCCCACCGCACACAGCCAGCCCCTGCGCCAGACTCATTATCACTGAGAAGTGCTGCCGTTTAGAATGGGGACACTTCCTCCTTTTCGTGGTGTTTCCACCAGCGCTGACTCAACACCCCTGTGAGGCGGGCAGGACGGGGTCCTCTCGACGAGACAGCGGAGGCCTGGACGCACGGCCTTGTTCGTGTGCAGGTGTGAGATCCAGGACTGCCCAGTAGCCCCTTGGGGGTGAACCATGCTGGGCTCAGAGCCAGCTTAGGTGTGGTCTGTCCCATCCAGAGGCCACACTCTGCGGGTGCCACTAGGAAGGAGAGCACCCAGGACTGGTGGCCTCAGAGCTGGGGCAGGCCCTGCTTTCCTCTGGGGAAGGGACGCTGCCTTGGTGTTGGCCCCCCAGGAAGACTGGATGAGTCAGCAAGACTGAGGCGCCTGGTTGACAGGACCGAAAGGGGGTGTGTGCACGTGCACACATGTTTGAGGGAAGGGCGGGGGTCCACCCAGAAGCTGAGCATGGTTCACCTGTGGCCATCCCTCTGGGGTCATCCTGCTGGCAGCCAGGCCTGGAGAGCCCCGGGCCCCACAGGGAAGGGTCCTGCAGAGGAAGTGTCGTGGCTGTGGGTGGGAGGAGTGCCCAGTCTCGCTCCTGGCCGCGTGGGGCGGGCTGCTTCCTGGGTGGCGTCTCTCCCATTCTGACTTGGCACTGAATTTGCTTTCGGTCCTCAGAGATGGAGAGGAGGAAGGGCGGCCTCCTCGACCTCACCTTGAGGGGCCCCATCCGCCCTGAACGCCGCCGCCGGGGCCCGCCTTCCTGGCCATCCTGAGATGGGGCCATCCCCGAGGAGTCACAGAGGTCCCCTTCCTGCCACCACAATCTTCAGCCCCCCGGTGCAAGCCACCTCTTATGGGAAGCGATGCATGGCCACTCTGGTCCTCAGAAATCCCCTTTTCCTTAGAATTCAACAAAAGTTGGTCTTTGTCATCTATTTTCGAAATATATAGACATTTTTTTATGTGGATTCTTTTTTGACGTAGATTCTTTCCCTCTGGTTACCAAAGCAGTTCTGTGCTTCCTCGTGGTGAAGACGCAGGCGTCACAGAAGCAGCTAACATGGCGCACAGGCTGCCCGGCAGCGCCCGCGAGGAGCGTCTGCTGCGTGCTTTCCCTCAAGGGGAGCAGGGTGGCCATGTCCCTGTCCCCAGCTCCTTGTCCCTCTCAGTTTGAGACTGTCCTGGGGGGTGGGGCAGGACCACCTGCTCTACCCTTGAGCTCTGTCCCACCCTTGACCTTTGAACTCCTCTGGCTCAGCCTGTTTTCTGGGTGAGGAACCCGGCTTGGCGACGGGTGGCTTGGGGACGGGGATTCACGCCCCCACCAGATCAGGGGCAGGAGGGATGAAGCTGAGGGTGGAGTTTTTCCTTCTCCAGGCAGGTGAGTTCCACACCTCCTGCTGGCAGGATGTCAGCTTTGGGGGCCCTGGAGTGGAGTTCCAGGTCAGGGCAGGCTGCACTGGGGAGGGAGAGGTCGTGGGCGGCAGCAATCTCTGTGCTTCTCTGAACTTGCCTCACCCCTTCTCTGGGCCTCAGTTTCCTCCCCTGTAAACGAGACAGTGAAAACTGGGAGGCTGCTCCAGCTCTCTGGGCTCCCCGTCCCCGGCCGCCCGGGGCAGGGCCGCCCTCCCACGCCGGCGCACCAGGCCGGGCGCAGAGCACTTTCCCAGATGTTCGGCTCCCGGCCGGAGTGCTGGCCGCCGACGGCCAGGTCGGGCCTCCGGGGAGCCGCGTGAAGGGGCCACCCACCGCTGGGGTCCGCGCGCACGGGGCTGCCAGGCCAGCCAGGGGCGTTCCCGGGGACGGCCGGCCCCCCGCGCCCCGCCGGTTCCTGCGCGCTCCCGCGGACCCTGCCCGCGCCTCCGGAGTTCATTCAAGCGTTCGCTCATCCGGGTCTCGAGGGCCCAGCTCTGGGCGGGTGCCAGGAGCCGACGTCCTGGTTTAGGGCCAGTGGTGGCGGCGTGGGAGGGGCTGGGCTCATTCTTCTCCTTCTAACCAGCCCGCGGTTTCCTGGCCGCCGAGGGAGGTCTGGGGTCCCGCCAGCTCGCGGCGCTTTGCTTCTGGAAGTGCGTTTGCTGGGCTTCACCGCGCTTCAGCGCACATGGGAAAGAGATGGCGCAGCAAATAACGCCCGACAAGACGGGGTCCCCAAACAGCGCCCTGCAAGACGGGGTCCCCAAATAGCGCCCTGCAAGACGGGGTCCCCAAATAACGCCCTTCAAGACGGGGTCCCCAAATAACACACTACAAGATGGGGTCCTCAAATAACGGGCTACAAGATGGGGTCCCCAAATAATGCCCTGCAAGACAGGGTCCCCAAATAATGTGCTACAAGATGGGGTCCCCAATAGCACCCTGCAAGACGGGGTCCCCAAATAACACCCAACAAGACGAGGTCCCCAAATAATGCACTGCAAGATGGGGTCCCCAAATAGCACCCTGCAAGATGGGGTCCCCAAATAATGTGCTACAAGACGGGGTCCCCAATAGTGCCCTGCAAGACGGGGTCCCCAAATAATGCCCTACAGAATAGGGTCCAGGCTGAGCAGGACTGTGGGTAGGTGAGCCCCAGAGGAGGCCACTCTGCTGGAGGGAGAAAAGTCGGCAGCCAGGCTGGGGCAGGGCAGGGTAGCAGTTCCAGGCCCCAGACCAGGGCAGCCCCCATAGTTGGACTCTGTCTCTAGAAAGAGCCGGGTGGGTGGCCTGGTGGATGGGGGTGCTGTGGGAGTGTGTTTCCTTCAGGGCTCCAGTGCTGGATGGGGTGGGGTAGGGAGATTGGGCCTGGAAAAGGGCTGGAGGGACCCGAGACTGGAACCCCTCCCCTGTTCTGATTTTTATTTCGTTTTAATTGCACAAATAATCTATGAATGCTTTCCATAAGACAGTGAAATGCTAGATAAGGTTAAGTTCTGCTTTTAACCTTAAGCCTGCCCGCCCCTCCCCTGTTCTCAGAAGGAAGCCTCTGGTTTGCCCGTTTCCAGGTCTGTCTGCTCCTGTCGAAGCAGAAATGTGTCTGCTGTCGCAGCCGCAACACCGCCACTCAGTCTCCCCTCTCCCTCCCTTGTGGCGTCGAGGTTACTGGGGTGCCCCTCCTGGGAATTTAGGTGGCTCCCAGGTCTTTGGAGTCACAGTAACGTCCCCCTCTGTTGCTCATGGGGAGTGTTTCTCAGGGGTGGAAACAGGGTCAGGATCCTCCCATTCTGTGGATGAGCAGACAGGCTGAGGCCGGTGGCTGCGATCAGCCCTGGGGGAGGCTGCCAGTCGGGGAGATGAGAACCACCCCAGGGCGATGGGGCAGTGTCCGGGCCAGCCCAGCCCCTGGGTGATGCCAGGGCACCCTCAGGCCGACGTGCGTAGCCTCCCGCGTCCCTGCAGCCGTCTCGGGGCCTCTGCTGAGTGGGGTGGGTCAATTTTTCTGGTGTGTTTTAATAACATAATTATAGGGAATATTTTTAGGTTCCCTGTAACGGGCCGGCTGTTTACCAGGCTCCGATCTGCACACTGTTTTTCTCCATAAGTATATATAGCTGGGACCACTTCTCCTTCCTCGGGTTCCGGCTAAAGAGGGACAGTGGCTGCCTCGGCCACCTCCTGTGGTTTCCTTTGCTGGTGAATGGGCGGCTGAAGTGGGCCCAAGAGCCAGCCGGCTCCCGCAGAGCAGGAGGGGGACTGGGGCCGACTGAGAGCAGGAGGGGGCGTCCATCCGTGAGGTGGGGGTGGGAGGCTTGGGGAGGAGCTGCCCCCTGCAGGGAGCTGAGCTGGGCGAGGGACACGCGTCCTCAGGCCCCATCCCAGCTGCCCCCGGCTCGGCTCTGGCGCCAGCAGGGCCCAGGTGTGCCAGCTAGGCCTCTGCCTCCCCAGCTCTCCTGCCTCCTCCCTGGATGGCCTTCCTGTGGATCCCTGGGGGAAAGGAAGAGAACAAAACTGCTACACAAACAGATTCCTCAGGCCTGCAGGAGCAGCCAAAGGCTGTGGCCGTGGCCGTGGTTGTGGCTGGCCCGGACGGGCGAAGCAGGAGGGGACCAGGGTGGGCTCCCAGGGCGGGGGGCCCTCTGAGGAGGAGCCGCAGCCTCAGGCCTGGGTCCTGGCCTCTCACCTCCTGGATCCGCTGGGGCCCCGGGTCCCATCTCCCTCCCTCCCTTCCTCTCATGTACTTGATTTCTGTTTATGGTTAAAACACCACCTCATTTTAACAACATTAAAGGGGTTTTAAGAGGGAAAGGGAGCCACCGTCCCCCTGTCCTGTCCTAGCACTTCCAGCTTTCCTCCTTCCCATCTCTCCATCTGCCTGTGGCCAGGGGTGATAATGGCCACCATGACCCCCCACCACACAACACCATCGGCAGCTCCTGAGCACCAGGCTTTCTCCGCGCCTGTCTGTCCCCCATCTTGTGCTGTTTACAAGGAGCAGGTTGCCCGAACTGCCTGAGGCCACCCTGTGTGAGGTGCTGCGCTCGCCGGCAGGCCCCCCGTGCGCCCTGCTAACCAAAGTCCAGGTGGGGTTTGCAAGCTGCCTTTCCGATGTGGATCAGGGGCAGCAGCTCCCCAGCCCCCCGGGCTCTTGGCCCTCGGCCTCCGTCTGCTCCTCTGGGCACTGGCTCTGCCTCTTCGTCCCTGAAGTTGTCTGGTCACCTCCTCCAGCTGACCAGTCACTTGGGCCCAAGCCTCTGCATTGTTTTTCCAACTCACTGTCCACTCTTCTCCCCAGCCCTCTGCAGCCTCCGCCCATGTCCACTGCCATTGTGTCCTCTGCTTGGACAGACACAGGGGCCTCTCCGCCCTCCTGCCCCAGGCTTCTGGCTCTGCGTCCAGATGTGTCCCACGGCCAGCTGGCCTTCCAGAGACATCTGAGCAGCTGTTCCTCCACTTAAAGCCCCGAGAGCTGCCCACTGCCCACTGGGAAAACCCTGCTGCCTCAGCCAGGCACAGGGTCCCCGACGTTCTAGTGCCCCCTCAGAGCGAGACCCTGCCAATGCCCCGCCTGCTGCTGGCAGCTGCGCTCCACAGTGAGCACCTTGACTTCCAGCAGGTGGGCGGTGGTGGCCACATGTCACGGAGGAGGACATGGGGGTGATATAATGGAGCTGGAGTGCCGATTGGCACCTGAGTTCTTGACGCTGACAGTCCTGCCTCCCGGGGAGCCCGCGGGCCCCATGCCTTCAGCATGGCAGTGCACCTGGTGACTCCCCAGTTCCTTGCTCCAGCCATGCCTTGTCCCCACAAACCTCCAGCTTCTATCCTGTCCATCACCCCGAGCTCGTCCTCACCTCGGTCCTGCGGGCTCTTCCCTTGGCCACCATCTTCCTGTGGCTGACACATGGTCCCTCTGCTGCCTTCTTTCGGGCATTCACTTGACACACATGTTTAGAGAACCTGCCGTGTGCAGGTCCTGCTTTGGGCTTTGGGGTCCGACATAATCCCATGGAGGACAGCGCCCAGTCCACACAGTGTGTTTTCAGATGAGACATTGTGAGCGGACAAAGGCCTCATCTTCCATGTTCTGGGGGATGGGTTTTGACAGTTGAGCACGTCCATATAACCACCTCCCCAAACCAGATAGAGAATGCGTCTGCCCTGGGGACCCCATGCCCCCTTCCGGTCACCCCCCCACGACTCTCTGGCTTCTGTCACCCCAGTTAGTTTTGCCTGCATGTGGGGTTCACGTTCGAGGGGCCACCAGGGCCGTGGCCTTCGTGTCTACTGCTGTCGCTCAGCGCGGTGTTTGTGGGAGCCGTCCAGGTGGCTGTGCCCGTGCATGGCTCCTCCATCTGCACGGGCCGCAGGTGCTTGTCCTGCCAGCACGAGGCTGCCAGCTGCATGTCCCTCTGTGCACACACTTGACTTTCATTCGCTCCTACACCCCTGGGCGTGGGGTTGCCGGGGCATGGGGCGCACGGCTCACCTTGAGGACGCCGTGATTGCTTCTTCAGGTAGTGTCTTTACACCCCGAAGCGAGGCAGGGGGGCTTTGGGGCCCACACCCTCGCCTGCACATGGCGTGTGGACCTCTGACTTCAACCCGTTCGTGGGCGCGAAGTGGCGTCTCCTGTGGCTCTAACCTGCCTCACTCGGGTGCCGAGTGATGGTCATCACCTTCGACATCTTCTCTGGGAGGTGTCTCTAAAAATATTTCATCCATTTAAAAAAATTGGATTGTCTTTTTATTTTTGACTTGTGGGAGTTCTTTACAGGTTCTGGGTTTAAGCTCTTTCTCAGCCACATGTCCTGCATGTGCTTCCCTGCCTGTGGCTGACCGGTCCTAATTATTTTCTTAATAGTGTTTTTAGGAGCAGGTGTCTTTAATTTGAAGTCCTGCTAAGTGGTGACCTGCTCTGTTTAAACGGTCAGCTTCCTGCCAGAAAGTCCTCTCTCCTCCCCCATCGAGGGGGCGGCTGTGGCCGGGTGCTTGGCAGGCAGGGGCCTCTCAGTGTTTCCTGATGGGTGGCCGCTCCGCCCAGGCTGGGCTGGTCCCCACTTCCTCCAGGCCCTGCCCTGTGCTTCCTGCTTCCCGCCTGCGTCCTCCTGCTCAGCCCCCCACCCCTCGTCTGCCTGCTTAGCCCTCAGACCCTCTCAGCTCCCCTCCCAGGGCCTTTGTCCCCCTGTCCCAGGGCCACCCGTTTGCTTGCCCCTCTTGTCCTGGGTGTCTCCGGCCTGCCTGGGTCTCGTGCCCTGTCTTCAGCGTGGCCTCCCCGGGCCCCCTGTTGGATGGAGCGTGCTCCTTTTGGCTACTGCACTGTGACCACCTGGGCTCCTGATCTGCCTGCTGTTCCCAGGGGCACAGGGACCGCTCGGTGTAATGCCTGACTTTCCCTCTTCTGGCTGTCCCCCTCAGACAGACTCCGCACGTTGGACCCTGAGTTCAGGGACAGGATGCTCTCAGGGCTCCACAGCACTACCCCCAGGTGCTTTGGCAAGTGCGGCGTCTGGGCATCCCGCGCAGCCTGGCGCTGGGGCCTGTCCTGTCTGACACCAGGAAGCCCCATGTGTCCCAGTGCTCTCCCGGCCTCTCCCCAGTAGAAGGGCTCCTGTGAGTCCTCGGCAGCACGGCCACATTCCTCATGGGCCAGCACCGCGTCCTGCTCCCTCTTCTGTCCCCTCGGCCCTCAGGCCAGCTCAGAGCCTGGCCCTGGCCGCACAGCCATTGCTCCTCCGCTCTGTGCAGAGCCATCTTGCTGACCATGCCTTGCTTCTTCATTGATGTCACCCTGCCTGGTCAGGGCCAGGCCGGCCACTGCCCGATCCTGCGGGTGGGAAGTGGACGTAGGCGGAGGCTGTGACACGCGGACCCTGCTTGAAGCTGCGCCCTCTGATGCTCCGGGTCTCAGGGTCACCCCGCACCCGGCTCCCAAGCCCCAGCTGTGACACTTCCATCCTGCTGCGGGAGCCGCGTAATCAGTGGGCGCAGACCTTCCAGCCAGGGAGAGGCGGCCAGGAGGGCCCTAATCTCTGGAGGTCAGGAGGGGGCTTGGTGGTGCTGAGGGACCTGGAGGACCGAGGGGCAGAGGCTTGAGGCCCTGTGTGGGCCCCGGGGTGGTGCCTGAGGGGGCCCTCGGGTGGGGCAGCCTCATTCTTCAGGGGAAGCCACGTGATCCTGGCACCTGTTTGCTCCGTGACCTCGGCCAGGACCTCCCCTGCTCCAGTGTCCCCATCCTGACAAATGGGGAGATAGTATGACGGCAGGAGAAGGAGGTCAGCACAGAGGCCAAGTGTTAGAGCATCTCTGGCCCAGAGGAGGCTCCACACGGGTCCTGGACACTGGAGGGTGGGGGTGAGCTCAGGGTCCTGTGTCCCTGTGTCCTCTGCCTGAGGAAGCCGGGGGACGCTGGGTGCCCTTCTGCCCCTGGGATTGCAGGTGGAGACACCTGCTAGGGCTGGGGGGTGGGGGCCGCCGTTCTCAGTCCTTCTACAGTGAGGCCTGGCTTATGCTGAATAAACAAAGCCCAGGCAGCAGCTCACAGGGAGGGAGCCCGTGCTCACTCCCAGCGTCTCGCCTCCCACCAGACCATCTCCTGTCCACACATCTCTGGATTGTTTCTGGATCGAGGCCCGTCTTCTCCCTTTCCATCTCCTCTCATGCCCCTAAATTGGGCAGACATCACGTCCCGGTTCCCCATGCGGGGGTGCCCCCCCTCAGCTCTCTGCTCTCGGCGGCCGTCCTGTCCCTCTCTGTCTGCCCAGGGTCCCCATCGTGGAAACACATAATGAAGGGCAGGACGCCAAGAGGTATTGGCAAGGACCAGGGGCCCATGCTCCTCTAGAGGCCCGCTCTGAACCGAGGAGCCCCAGCTGGGAGGACCCCCCAACCCTCAGGGGAGGAGGCCGCACGAGGCAGAGGGAAGAAGAGTAATTGCTGCCTCCAGAGGAGGCTCCAGAAGCTTCTGGGCTGGACAGGCCATATCACATTTCAGAGCCTGCGAGACGCTTCCAGGCCTCCCGAGGGGCCGGGAGCCGGCAGGGTGTCCAGCCGTGTCTTCAGGAGCCTGCGGGGCGGGCGAGGCCCGTGTGGGGGCTGTGGCTTTCTGGACGGAGTGGGCCCTGTCAGGGAGGACAGTGCTGCCGAGGGGCAGGGGCAGGTGCGTCCTGTCCAGGTGGCCTCAGGAGCTTGTGCCTTGGCACGGGTGACTTAAGGACGAGGTGGGAGCTGCCAAGGGTCACCCCTCAGAGAGGAGGGGATGGCAGGGCATTGAAACTATTTTATGGGGAAAGGAGCTGGGGCACCATGCTTCCTCTGTACCCTCTGCCAGACCTGGCCTGCTTCTCGCAAAGCCTGGCCTGCCTGGGGCAGGGCCGTCGTGTGAGATCCTCCAGGGACTCCATCCCCGGCCTGTCCGTTGGTCACTTGTAACTTGGGACTGGTTTCCTCCCTGAACAGTGCCCTTGGTGGTAGCTCCTGCCAGTGGCTGGGCCACATGGCCCCAGAGGCTGACTGGACACTGGACGATAAGTTGCATCCGCAGCTTCCTCACTGCCTCCGTGCAGGCGGCCAGGATTCCTGCCACTTCTTCCCAGTTCTGACACAGGCCTGGGAAATCAGCCCTTGGAGACAGGAGATGCTGGACCCCGGGGTCTCGGTGGTGGTGGGATGGTCATGCTAGCAGCCGAGTGGGGAGCCAAGCCTCCTGCTAGGCCGGCCCCAGGGCATCGGGGTGTTTGGACGTCATTGCCGCCTGTGTCACCACCGTGGCGCCTGTTCTGCCCCAGCCCCACTCTGTGCAGGTTAAAGGTGGGGCCCACTGGGGCAGCCTTGGGACCTCTGCTGACTTCTGCCCTGTCCTGAACACTGTCACTGGGGTGCTCCAGAGTATGGCCGTGCTGGGATTCAGGCTCGAACGTGCGTGGCCCCTGTGTGCCCAGCAGCTGCCGGGCAATGAGCGTCCTCAGAACCAGTGGGGTGGGAGGCAACACATGCCTTCCTCTGTCTGCGGGGGTGGCAGGTACCTGTGGAGCAGAGGCAGTGGCCTGGAAAAGCTCCCAGGCCAAGCTTCTCGTCACCTTTCTCTTCCTGCCTCCAGCCGGTCCTGTCAGACATGGCTCCAAGTCCTAGCTCTGCTGCTGGGCGTCCTGGGGCAAGTTACTCAGCCTCTCTGGGCCTTGGACTCTCCACCTTTAGAAGTGGGACATACCAACCTGCTATTCTAGGCACCCAGTACCTGCAGCCACCCTTCCATCCACTGGCCCTCTCCACGCCCCACTTGGTTTAATTTCCACTCGTAAGATTATAGCCTGCCCCGCGTGGCCTCATGGCCCTGGGGACAACCCGCCAGGTGGTGTGAGTGGAAGTACCTTGCAAAATCCACCTAAGCAAGAGGCAGGGGTGGTGCCACCTGTCCCACGCCCTTGCTCTGCCTCGGGCTGCGGGTGCATGACGAGTCTCTCCATCATGGCATCTCAGGGTGGCCGGGCTGCATGTGCCTCCCAAGGAAGCCTGCCCCCTGCAGCTGCTTGTCACAGCGCTCTGATTAGGGAGCTCTTCACCAAAGGCCTCGGGGCATGTTGGTGGCCTTGCCGGTAAGGTGAGGAGTCCTGGCCGAGTTGACTGATGGCTTGGTGACGTCCCACGGCTGAGACCGGGCATCGGAGCAAGGACACCCAGCCCATGGCTGACCGCTCAGGCGGGAACAGTGGAACGTGCTGGGTCTGGCTGAGTCACGGTGCTGGGCACTCCCGCAGGACAGCACTGAGGGCACTGACTTTGTGGGCTGCTGGTGGGAGGGTCTTCCCCAGGCCAGGGAGGAGGGAGCGGTTGGGCAGGCACAAGCCCCTGCTCCCAGCATGGAGCCCTGGCTTGGGGTGGTGGGAGCCCACACTGAGGGCCACCTTGCCCAGCTCCTGAGAGTGCTGGCAGCTGAGAGTGTTTCCTAATGCCCCTAGCCCCCCTGAGGAAGGATGCTGGGTCCTGCACACTGGGGGCCATCACCAGCCTTGGCTGGAAGCTCCCTGCTCTCAGGACGGGGTTGGGAGT
The DNA here is from genome assembly GCF_037783145.1 of Equus przewalskii. Taxonomy (NCBI): domain Eukaryota; kingdom Metazoa; phylum Chordata; class Mammalia; order Perissodactyla; family Equidae; genus Equus; species Equus przewalskii. The sequence continues at coordinate 35,156,605 of NC_091833.1, read as the reverse complement.
CAGCTGATGGAAGGGGCACGACAGCCGTGCCCTGTGTGGCTGCCCACCCATGAGACCCTGTGCTGTCCTCAAGGCAGCACCACAAAGGTTCGCACTTTGAAGAGCTTAAGCAAGTTCCAAGTCGCACAGCTGGAAGGGATGGAACCAGACATCAGCTCTGGGGCCCGTGTGCTGGGTCACAGGAGGGCGAGTGTGTGGTTGGCATCAAGCACAGAGGCCGGGGCATGCTGCAGAGGGAACGGGTGTCAGGCTGTCCCTGTGGGCTGCCTGTGCCTTCAGACTCCCATGGGATCCGTCTAGATCAAAGCTGCAAGGATCGAATTGTGTGCTTTTGGCCAACAGAGTGGGTGGGGAGGGACCCCAGCCAGTGAGTGTGTCTGCGTGTGGGTGGGGGGGCGGCCCTGGCCTTGGGGACCTCTCCAGGTGAGAGGGACACTGTAGAGGAGGCGTTGGGAATGGGTTTCTACAGCCCCACTTGGCGTTCTGAGTACAGGAGTTGACACCAGGCCTGCCCACCTGTCTCGGCTCCCTGGCCCTCCTGCCCTCTGGCCCTCACTGGTGTCCTGCCATCGGCTACAGCAGCTGGAGGAGGCGCACAGGAACCACACGTCTGTCCTGTCTGTCTGTTAGCGGGGACCCCGGGAGAGCCGCAGTGGCAGCCAGGCCTGGGGCTGGGGGAGCCGGCCAGATGCCGCTTTAGGCTTCTTTCCTTGTGTCTGACCCTGAGGAGCAGGAGGGGCCTGGAAGGGTGTCTGTGGTCAGGGTGCAGCGGTGGAAGGTGGGCGGTGAGGCCTGGTTCTGCTCCCAGGGCTCTGCGGCTTTGGGCAGGTGGCTGGCATCTTCAGAGCAGCCTCCGGCCCTCAGGCTGGAGCGCAGGTCCTGCCCCGGGTGGGCGTTGGCAAACACCTTCATGTGAATAAAGAAAATGATGCTGGTGCTCCAATCACGACCTTAGTCACTTCAGCCTCTGCATGGAGGTGGTTGGCGTCCCCCTTTTACAGGTGAGGAAACTGAGGCTCAGAGAGGACTGCAACCCACAGAGGTGGAACTAGGCCTCTGGCCAAGGCTCTTCTGACCCCAAAGCCTGAGTCCTATAGCCACAAGTCTGCCAGGCCCAGGATCAGGTCCTTCCAGCTCGTGGCATCTCTGGTTCGTCCAACTTGCCCATCGTGGGCGGCAGCCCTGAGGTGACAGCTGTCCCCACGCAGACTGGCTGAGGCCTTCAAGGAGCAGGGTCCAGCTGAGATGGTGGGGGGGAGGGGTGGACGAGAGCTGACCTGCTCCTCGCTGCCAGGAAGGGTCTGGGGCGAGGGGTGGGGGCATGCTGGGATAGAGGGTCTGACCCTCGTGAGTGGAGCTGGCGGTGGGGAGGCTGGCTGGGCCACGCCGGACCAAGGGAGCCCTCAGGCCTCAGGGGGGCCTGTACATCATGGCCTCCAGGGACCCCCACGGATGTCGGCTGCTTGCTTTACAGTTAGGAATTAGATTAGTTTTCCATAAAAACAGGATGTAGGGTGAGCCAGCAGTGTGCTGGGTCTTCATTCTCACTCCCCTGTTTCCTGGAATTGGACGTATAGCTTTAGCCAGGACTGCCCTGTCCCCACCCGCTGCCTCCCCCAGGGTGCAGGGATCGGCCTCGTTCTGCTCTTAAGTGACTGCTTAATCGTCTTCTGCTCTCATCTGGGGAGCTTATCCGTCACCAGGAGCCAGCGTGCCGGTGGTGGGGACACTCCTGCCATCCCCACTGCGTGGTCCCGGGGCCAGATGGGGCATGGGAGAGGGGCTGCAGGCGTCAGGCAGCATGCTGAAACGCCCACTGTGCCACAGTGGTGCTGGAGGAGAGGCCGCTGGCAGCTGCCTGCGCCGGCTGCTCTGGAAGTCTGCAGGGCTGGGCCCAGCCTTGGGTGACGGCCTGTGCCTCGGCCCCTCCCCCCACCATCTGAGGCAGCTCAGAGCTTCAGGGGTTCGCGGGTCCCACATTGCAAGCCTGGGCCTGGAGGGTCTGTTGAATTAAGGTGGCAGGGACGTAGGCAGGACACGGGGGCGTGCCCGCCATGCATGCAGTGCGGGGAGGGCTGCGTGGGGGGCAGCGGGTGTGAGCCGCGTGGATGCTTAGGGAAGAGTCCGGTTGTCAAGGAGCTGTGGGCACATCTGCGAAGGCTGGGGGCATGTCGGGGGACATGGGTTTTGTCCTGTCGCGGCGGGCGCCTAGAAGGGAGCTGAGTCCCAGTCCTCGGCTCCCCCCGTTGCTCTGAGTCCTGAGAGGGGCTGCTGCTCCCTGGTTGCCCGGGAGGCGGCCCCACATTAAAGGCTGGAGCTGGCCAGCCTGGCTCTGTCACTCATCGGCTGAGTGGCCTTGGCTTGTGACCCTCCCAAACACAGCCCCTCCCGGGTGAGCAGACAGCAGTGGGGCCTCCCTCCACCGGGCGTGTGCTTGTCCTGTGAGCGCAGGGCCGGCACCTGGGCTGAGCTGAGGGCATCGCACTTGGGGGAGGGCCGGGGAGGGGGCAGGGCTTTCCACAGAGCCATCGCTTCCCCTCAGCCACTCTCAGCCCCTCTGGTTTCATGCCTTTTCATGCCTCTGGCGGTTTCAGCGCTGACTTCAGAGCGGAAGAAGCCGGCCTGCTTATACCGAGGCCAGGGCCTGCCCCCTCGCCAGGCCTCTGGGTTCTGGTCTCCCGGGAATTGGGAGGGACCCAGCAGGGCTGGCAGGAGTGTGGGCGAGGCTGGGCCCTCTGGGGCGGGCGCAGGGCCTGGCCCAGGAAGGTCAGCATGCTTTGAGGTTCTTTTGTTCTTTCTGGCCCCAGACAGACCACAGCCACAGGCCCGGCATGCCCACTTGGAAATGACCCCGGATGGGATTCCAGAGCTCAGAAATGGCCCTTTCCAGGAAGCATATCCCCAAATTCACAAGTGCTTTTTGAGAGGAGGAGGGAGGGATTGTGGGGAGATGAGCAAAGGGCCCTTCAGCTTCATCAGTGGAGTTTCATTTGGTAAAATATGAGTTGGCAGGAGAAGCGTGTCAGAGGCAAGGAGACGGTGCCGGGGGAGCGGGGCTGGCTGTTACTTTCTGTGACCAGAGCGCCTACTTTCTGTGCTTCTCTGCAGCTAAAAACCTTTTGCAAAGAGAAGAAAAGGAAAGTGAATGTTATATTGAGCTGGTCAGTGACCTTTCACACAAGGGGAAAACTGAGGCCCACTCCTGGCCTGATGGAGCCCAGGGTTCCAGCCTGGGGAGGCCTGCACCCATCCCCTCGTGCCTGGGTGCTCAGCGCAGCGTGGGCTGGGCCTGTCCCAGGCTGGCTCCTGGGTGGGGCCGGGCTGAGCTGCTGCCCAGGCTGGTTGTTATGAGCGGACCGTGTTGACTTTTCCCTTGGCCACTTCATGGGCTTGTTGAATTTCCAGAGGACGTGCAGGGCCCCCGCACGCTGCTCACCCAGCCCTGAGCCACACAGCATCCAGAGTAGCTTCCTGGGCCCGGGTCTCAGAGAGATGGGCCAGCCTGGTGTGCGCAGTGCAGGCTCTCGAAAACAGGGGTCAGTCAGGGTTCCCCAGAGAGACAGGACCGCTGGGGTCTCGGTAGTTGGGCTATCTCCTGTAATGCATACGTGCATATGGGTACACGCACGTGCGTCCATCATCCGTACACATGAGAGAGAGAGAAGGTTGATTTTAAGGAACTGGCTCACACAGTTGTGGGGCTGGCAAGTCTGAGATTTGCAGGACAGCCTGGCAGGCTGGAAATTCAGGCAAGAGTTGACGTTTTGATCTTGAGTCCGCATTCTGCAGGGCGGCTGTTGAGTGTTCCCTCATCCCCTGGGGCCTCGGTCCCGCCTCCTAAGGCTTTCATCCACCGGCCGCGGCCCACCCACGTCAGGGAGGGTCACCTGCTTTACTCAGAGTCCACAGAGTTAAGTGTGAATCCTAAATCCTGCCTTCCCAGCCACAGTCCAGGCTGTGTTTGACCAAACTCTGGGGCCGTGGCCTCGCCAAGCTGACTCATCAGCTCACCGCCACGCTAGCCCGGAGGCCCGTTACCCCGCTCCCAGCCTGCCCGCTCTGAGGAAGCACGCAGAGCTGAGCACCCAGCGTGACCGGCACGTCCCCTGACCTCAGCGCCCTTGTCCCGGATGGAGATAGCTTATCAAGTTCTCCAGGCTGCCCCGAGCACGACCTGTCACCCGGTCATCACACAAGCTCTGTGACGCACTTCAGAAGGCAGTGGGGGGTGCCTTCTGGGGACAGGTGCTGTGCTGGGGCTGGCATCTGCTGGGGAGCGTTGTTGTACCATTTCCCTAAAGGGGAAACCGAGGTACAGAGGGGGCAGGTTGAGTAGGACCTGACACCGTGTCCTGCTGAAATGTGCAGAGATGACCCCAGCCACCTTCCTAAACACCCTGACCGCGACGCCTGCCCTGTGCCACCCTGGCCTCGGCTCTTCATCCCTGGGGACGCCAGGGCTCTGAAGGGGCCCCCTCCACCACCTGGCCAGGCTGCCCCCCTGGAGCCAGTGACCCCGCCCCCACCTGCCAGTAGGAGGTGGCCGGGTGGCATTCCTCCCTAGGTGCAGGGGAAGGGCCCTAGAGAACAGGGCCAGCCTATGACCAGGCTCCGGGGCCTTTGCAGAAGCCAGAGCAGACAGGCCGGGGGACTGAGTCACAGGGCAGGGCTCTGAGTCAGCACCCCAACCTGTGTCCCAGGCCCGGAGCTGGGGGTAGACGTGGGCCCCAGTCTGCCTGGGGTGGACCCCCAGGTTTGGAAAGGCAGCCCTAGCCCTCAGGGGTGGCACCGGCAGGCAGTCACAGCCCAGAGCTCTGTGGAAGCCCCCGCTGCCTTTGGCCCGGCTGCTGTGGGCCATGCTCCTGGGGGAGAGGCACGACTTGGAAGAAGGCAGCAGCCAGAGATCGAGAGGGACAAGGTGACCCCTGCCAGGTAACGAGGACAGAGGGCACTGATCTCCCAGGGGACGTCCCCGGTCACACCGTCAGGTTGGATGCCACACATCAAAGGACAGGTGTGGCAAGTGGACTGTAGTGAATAAGCCTTTGCTCCTTCAAAGTTGGAAAAATGACACGCCTGCTTCCTTCCAGCTCTTGAGGTAACCTTCCGGAGCACTGGGTCTCCGTCTGCAGGGCACGCCCACGTCCCTGGAGGGTGTTACAACATGGATTGCAGGGCTGGCCCTGCGGGTCTGGGCGAACCTGAGAATCTGCATTGCTACCAGATCTCCAGGTGATGCCGATGGTGTGGCCTGGGAACCCCCCTTTGAGGACCGCAGCTCTTTAGAATGGGTTATGCTAAATTTTGTCACAATAAAAAATTGATGGGAAAATGTTGCAGAGGGGCCTTCAAAAGGATCCAGTCTCCTGTGACTGAGACCCAGAGACTGCATGTGGCCTGTGCTGTCTGTCACAGCAAGTCCCACCTCGACACCCGCCCCCTGCCCTCCTCTGGGTCCCCTGAGAGCTAGCTCCCAGGCATTTCCACCCTAGGACCTTTGCACTGGATGTGCTGCTGTGGGGTTTCCCGGCCAGGTCCCGTCTCCCTCAAAGGAGAGGGCTTTGCTCAGGACCCATCTGAGCAGCACCCGCCCTGTTGGCTCCCGCAGGCTTCATGTTTTCATCATCTCATTCTCTTGTGTTTCTTGTGTGCTAGTTAATTGTCCACCTTTGTACCCAGGAAACCGTTGGTCGCTGAGGGTGGCCCCTTGGCTGTCCTGCTCCTTTCCGCATCACTGGGTTTATGAGCACACCTGACACGTGACGGCTGCTCTGTGTGTGTTAATTGGGGGCCTGCAGCAGAGAGCCTGAGTCCTAATGTGCAGCACGCTCTCCCGCCACGCAAGCTGGCTCACCTCACTGGCTGGGTGCTCTCGTGCGGGCCCCGTGTCAAACTCTTGCATCCTCTGCCCTCTGCATGCAGGAGCGAGGTGGCCACCCTTGCCCTGAGGCCTGAGCGGCTCTGGGTAGGGCCATTCTTGAGGGTGGGAGAGGCCCTGTCTGGTGGTCAGTCCTGGGTAGCTTCTGTCCATGTGAGGGGTGCTGGGTGCCCAGGCACGTGGCCTCTGAGGACGAGGTGCACAGCCTGGTGGAGAGGCCTGTGTCCTGGTTCAGGAAAGTCCCCTGTGCGGCGTGGCCTCATCACACCCATCATTTCAGGTGCCCCCAGTGGGGCCGCCTCTGCAGGACCAGTCATATCCATTAGCCTGGAATTCGGGGGTGGGGTGGAGGTGGGGGTGGGGGCAGTTCCAGGTCCTGGAGCGTGTTTGTTTACCCAGAGCTTGAGGCCAACCCCTTTCTGCGCTAATCTGTGTGGTCTGAGGCCTCTGGACTCTCGGGGTCAGGCAGGGAGGGTGGGGGGATGGGAGACCTGGGCCTCCTCTGTGCACTCGGGAAACCAGCGAGCAGCTCCAGGTGGTGAGGGCGCTGGGTGTGCACCTGCTTTAGTTCTAGAGTGAACTCTGGTTCCTGAAGCCACTCGCCCTCCCCTCACGCTCGCTCCCCCCATGCTTGCGGCAACCCCCACAGGCAGATGCTCCTGCACGTCTGTCTCAGAGATCCTCACAGTCCCCCTGGGAGGGCAGGGCCAGGACTGCCGTCCCCACTTTCTAGATGAGAGACCGAAGGTCACAGAGGAGAAGCAGTGACTTGCCGTGGGCCCACAGCCAGCTCTGCTCACGGTCAGCCTCGCGCCTTCCCTGCCTCCCGCTGCCCTCTCCTAGAGGAGCTGCGGGTGCGCCGGGGCAGCCAGCACGGACCCTCCTGCTCCAGGCGGCAGCTCCGTGCGGTGGCCTCATTCCAGCGGAGGATGTTAGCCGCCCGCTGCCAGCTGGACACTTGGGCAGACACGAATCATAACCTGGATCTCCAGGTGTCACCTGGCCCCATCCCCGAGCTGCTGTCCTGTCACCATGCCCACTTCTATCTGTGCCTCCCGATGGGCGCCCTCTGTGACAAGGCTGCCCGTGGACGGATGCTCCTGTTGTCAGGGGCTGCTACCTGGAGCTGCTGTCTGTCCCCGGCGACCTGGTGTGCGGGTCGCATGTAGGTTGTTCCACCAAGGTGGCATTTGCGAGTTTGGGCCTGCGGGTCCAGGAAAGAGCAGATGGTACCGAGCTTCGTGTGCAGAGGCACAGAGGTCGCAGCTCGGTCTCCAGGAGAGCAGTGAGGCTGTGGGAGGACGTGATGTCCACACAGGCAGCCCGGCTGGGCCCACCGAGCTTCAGTCTCCCCATCTGACAAATGGCCCAACAGGAGGCCCTCGCTGGCATGGAGCCCAGGGCCAGGCCTTGGGAGCACTCACAGCAGTGCAGCGAGGACCCTGTATGACCTGGCGAAAGTCACCGCATGGTGGGGTCTGCCCTTCACAGTCTAGGGGTGCAGCGCAGCTGGGAGCCCCTTTCCTTGAGGCTGGAAGGGGTCCTGCCCGTCCCTGGAGAGTCTTGGTGGCAGGAATCCAGGAGGGCAGTGACCTGAGGATGAGGCCCGCCTCCCTCTCCCACCCACCGTGTGGCAGCAGGGCTTCCTGTGCCAGCTGCTGGCTGTGGGGACCTCATGATGGGCTGACTGTGTCACCCCCTCACTGTGGGCCCCCTCCATCGGGTTCTAAGCTCTGGGTGGCCTGGTGGGTGGGGTGGTATTACCAAACCACATCCCCGCGGAGGTGGGTGTGGGCAGTGTGGGGGCTGCGACGCGTCTGGGCCCTGCGTCCATAAACTGCCCCTTCCTGGGCGCCCGCCCGTCTGCCTGTTTACCTGTGGAGGTGGCTGTGCAGATGGGAGCCTGGTGCCTGCCCAGGGTGGGGGTCTGTGCATGGGGGTCCCTCCCTGTGGAAGGTGGGCCCCACCCCTGGCCTGGAATCTGGGCGTGTCCCTGTGGGTGGAGGGGTCGCTGTGGCAGGGTGGTGACCTTTCAGGGGAGCAGAGCTCAGGACCAACGACGGGCCAAGGCCACTGTGGTTCTCTGGCCCTGGGCAGTGGGGAGGGTCCTGGGAGAGGAGCAGTGGGTCCCATGTGGGGATGTTTCCTCGGCTGGAAGGTGGGTCTTCACTGATGGCCGAGCCCCTCCTTGCTCACCTGTCTGCCTGGCAGAGAACGTCTACCTGTGGTGGGGGGACCTGGAGGTGACTCCACGTTCAGACACTTTGGGGTCAGGAGGCCTGTAAACGGTCAGTGAGGCCAGGCCGCCTGCACCCCCCAGGAGCACCCTGCCCCACCCGTCACCCCCAGCCCGGGCTCCTTGGGACAGGGCAGTGCTGGCTGAGAGGTCGGGCTCAGGGGTTCAGGTCCCTCCTGCTTCAGCTGCCATCACCTGGGGGAGCCACGTCCTCTGCAGCCTCGGTCTGTGCATCTGTGGAATGGGCAGAGTGGTGTCGGCCTGGGCTCCTGTGGGGTCTCAAGACTGCCCCCGCGGCATTGTTGCTGCTACACCATCAGGAGCCCCCAGGACTGGTCCAGTCCCCTCCGTCCACCCCTCGCTGCTGCCTGTCTGCTGCTGTCCCCCGCCCCTCGGAGCCTCATGGCCGACACGAGTCAGGTGTTTCACCAACAGCGTAGGCCCAGCGTGGCTGGAGCGTGGCCCGGCTCCAAGCTGGTGGGTGCTCTCCAAACCCGGGGGGGTTGAGTGGGAGGACTTTGGGGTTCCTCTGCCCAGCACACAGGGGCCATCAGGCCCCCTCAGCCCTGGGCACTCACCATGGCTTCATGGAGCTAGCGGTGCCGGGAGGGGGCCTGGCCGTCTCTGCCTGGCCCTGCTCAGGTCAGGTGACCGTGAAGCCAGGTTTCCTAACCCGGACGCCGAGCTGGTTAAACCCAGACACCAAGCTACCCAGACGCCATGCTGGTTAAACCTGGACACCATGCTAGTTAAACCCAGACACCAAGCTACCCAGATGGCATGCTGGTTATTGATTGATTGATTGATTGATTTGGAAGATTAGCTCTGAGCTAACATCTGCTGCCAATCCTCCTCTTTTTGCTGAGAAAGACTGGCCCTGAGCTAACATCTGTGCCCATCTTCCTCTACTTTATATGTGGGACGCCTGCCACAGCATGGCTTGCCAAGTGGTGCCATGTCTGCACCCGGGATCCAAATCGGTGAAACCCTGGGCTGCCGAAGCGGAATGTGCTCACTTAACCGCTGCGCCGCCGGGCCGGCCCCACCATGCTGGTTAAACCAGAACACCATGCTGGTTAAACCCTGGCCAGCACGGCAGTGCCCCAGGCTTCTTGGCCAGGCTCCAGGCAGGTCACTGTGCCCCTCGGCCTCTCCTGCCCATGGCTGCTGAGGGCCCCTCACCCTGCCCTGGCCTCCCCCGGGAGCCCATGTGTGAGTCCTGTGGTCTCCGTTCTGTGGCGGCCTCGGTTTCTTTCCTGTGAAGCTCCTTTAGAGCTTCGTAAACTGTGACAGGCTCTAGACCTCTTCCTCTCTGCACCTCGGGATCTGCGCCAGCCCTCAGAAGGGGTGAGGGTGTGAGCTCCCCAGCTTCCTCTGGGCTCTCCGTGAGGCAGGAGGGGGCCTCCCTCCGTCCTTCGGCTCGGGGCCAGGCGGGGAGTGGGAATGCCGTGAGGGTCTCGGCCCCGCGACTGTCCAGTAAAGCCCCGAAGGCCAGTGTGTGGCCAGTGCCAGGGTCGCCAAGGGGGCAGAGAGGCTGCCCCTCACTAGGTGGGCCTGTGGGGTGGTGGGCGCTGGCGGGGGACGGGGTCTCAGGCAGGCATGTGCTGGAGAGTGTTTCACAGAGGGTGACGAGCAGGTGACAAGCAGGAGGCGAGTGACTGGAGCACAGGATGCTGAGTGGCTGGTGTCTGGGAGGACCAGGCTTTCCTTGGGCCACCGGCGTGGCTGGCGGGGCTGGTGTGGGCCGGCCAGGGCCCTCAGCTCCTCTTCCCACCCTCCACTTCCCGGTCTGCATGCTCTCCAAGGGCCCTGCGTGCCCAGGGCCTCTGAGACGCCAGGCCCCCTGCCTATGTTGACTCCCACCACAGTTCTTGCCCCCAAAGGGTGGGGGGCGCTCAGATGGCCGGCTCCCCCTATGCCCTAGGCCGACCTCGCCAGCGTTCCTCTTCCAGAAAGGGGATGGATCTAAGTCCTGAGTCACCTCTGGGTCTGGGTCTGGATTCAGACCAGATTCTGGATTTTTGTCCCCTGCCTTGGGGGGCTGGGGCAGGTGTGGCCACTCGAGTGCTGTGGGGGCTGCTGTGGGGGCTGTGGGCCCAGCTGGCTGGGCGTCTCCAGAGGGCAGAGGACAGCCAGGCAGCCTCGACGTGCCCCGTCTGTCTTCCCTCTTCCTCTTCCTCCTCTTCTCGCCCTGCTGGCCTGCTGGCAGGAGCTGGCAGGGAAGTGTTTATGGGCTTCTCTTCCAAGCCAAATAAGGCAGAGCGAGGGCTCACAGGGAGACGCAGCGGCTGGGGGCAGGCGGGACTCGGACTAGGACCCCTGCCCCCAGCCGCTGCCCTGGCCTGGCAGCCGTCATCTGGGGACTCTGGTCCTCTCGTCCCTGGGCTCTGCCTGGCTCCGAGGAGCTTAGCCCGGCTGGTGGCAGAAGGCAGACCCACGAGGTGCCCACCCGGGTCCGGAGACCCCAGGTCTAGTCCTGCCACTGCCTTGGTGCTCCAGGACTCAGATGGCTCACGTCCCTCCCAGCCTGCAGCCCCTCTGGGAAAGGAAAGCCTGGGCCTTGCACCCGGCCCCTCTGGTTCACTTCCTCCCATCTTTTCTTTTCCATCCGTTCATTCGTTAACGACTCCAGTAACGCGTGAGAATGTTCTCCTTGTAAAAAAAAAAAGGAGACCGTACAGATACTGCCAGGACCCTTCTGCAGGGTAAACACTGACATCAGGTTGATGTAGATTTTTCCGGGCCTTTTTATGTTTGCGTAAACGAATGCTCCTTCTGCTTTAGTGTCACACAGAGGAACCGTGGTGCACCGACGGCTGCCTGGGGCTCATGGCGCCCCATGGTGCCTGGAGACTAGGCCACCTTAGTTCTCTCCTGCTACACGCTGGGTGCGGTTTCAGTTCCACCCCCTAGGGGGAGCAGTTACAATCCCTCCCGCTTAACAGATGAGGAAACTGAGGCACAGAGAGGCATCCCCCATCTCCTGCAGAGCTGGGCAGAACCCACAGACCACAGACATCAGCTTGTTGGCTCCCCTGTGTCACAGGCAGTGGGACCGAGGCCCAGAGTGGGGCCAAGACAAGTTTTCCGACTCCTGGCGTGGGCTGTGTGCCACCGTGTTGCCTCCTTCCAGAACCTCTTCCTGATGTCCCAGCCCACGGCCAGCAGCCCTTCTCCCTTGGCCCCCAGGCAGCTCGGGTGCCCTGTGCCGCACCTCGAGGAGAGCACGGCAGGAGGGGGAGGGGTGGCCGTGTGGTGGGGCAGCAGCCCCTGGACTCTGGACCCTGCCACCTCCCCCTGCCATCCTGACTCTGTTTCCTCCCTGCACAGAGGCCCTGGCCACCCCTCTGGCCCAGTGGGAGGGTGGGCAGCTCTGCCCTGGGCTCCCAGCACCCCTTAGCCCCACCCTGGTATCCCACGTCGGGCACTGCCGTGTGCCCTGCTTGCCACTGTCCCCTCTGCCGAGCTGGTCCTGAGCCACCTCCCTCCACGTTTGTCTGCAGCTGTCCTGTAGGGCTGGCTTGGCAGCCCCTTCCTCCTGGCCTGGGGTGACCCTCACCCACCCGCCTTCCATTTTCTGGCCTGGACCTGCGCCATTTACGAGGGTGTCAGCTGTGTCCCTGGGTCTCCCTCAGTTTCTTCATCTGCAAACTAAAGGTGACTACATGTCCCTCGCAGTGCCCGGGGACAGTGATGGCGATGGCCGTGGTGTGTCCCCCGTCCTTGCTGCCTTTCTCTGGGACACCCGGCAGCCTCCTGCCATCTCTCCCTGGCCCACTGTCCTGTCAGCTCCCAGTGCTCATGCTGGCCGCAGCACAGCATCCCTCCACCACGTCGGTCACGACTCCCCGTGAGCCCAGGTCATCCCGCCCACGCCGGCCTATGGGCACAGGCACCTTGGCACTGTGTCCCACTGGCCACACCTGTCTCCTACAGGCTCCTTGTGAATGGTACCAAAACACCTGCTCAGAGGGAGGATTGGGTGAGGGCCCCACGAGCCGGGGACCTGCCCACCCGTCACCACCACAGCCCTCATGCTGCGTGTCCACCCTACTCTTCGAATGGGGAAACCGAGGCTCGGAGCAGGCGCCCCCACTCCAGCTCCTGTAGGAAGGACGGGCCAGGGAAGGTCCCGGCGAGTTCCAGAGCCTCGTGGCTCTTCTCCCACCTGAGTTGGAGGCCAGCCTCAGGGACACGTCCCAGGAACCACATGCTGACACAGGGTCCCATGTGTCTGATGTCCCCTTGGCAGACACCGTCTCCCTGTGGCCATGGCCATGGTGTCCGGCCCTCTGCATGGACCGTCCCTCTCCCCACCTTCCCTTCCTGACCTGGCACCAGTGGAGACCAGGGGTCGGTCCCTCCCTCTCTGGGCCTCAATTTCCTCCTCTACAGGACAAAGATCTGGCCGGCTGGATGTGGGCCAGGGCCTTTAGGCTCCAATGCACCTTCGGGTGAGGGTTCGGGCAAGGGTCTGTGAAGGGTTAAGCTGTGCTGGTCGGGGGGACAGGCGGCCAGGGAGCCCTTTCCTGCCCAGCACGCTTTCTCCCCGCGCCACCCCCATCCTATTGTTCCTGGCTCAGGAAGATGCATATTTCCCTCATGAGGTCACTGCCCTGCCACTGGCAGCTCCTGATGGGGCTGGGGAGGTGAGCTGCCCCGAGGCAGGCCCTGTCCCCCTTTCTTGGAAAGTCTTTGGTGCCCACCTCCTCCCCAGCTGGATTTCTTCTTTCTCTGCTGGAACCTGAGGCTAATTGAAACCTCCTCCAGCCTTGCCCACGTCTTAGCCAAAAGCTATGCCACCTCCTCCAGGCAGTCTGCTCTGATGCCCTGAGCCTCCTCAGCAGGCACAGTCATAGTGAGACCGCGTTCATGGCACTTAGACCAGCAGCCCCACAAGCCACATAGACCAGGGATGTTTTGAAAGACCTAAGTCCTGGCTGTACCACTACGAAAGCCCTTCTCCTCTGAGAGCCTGTTTCCTCATCTGAGCAACGGCGGGGTGGAGCGTTGGCCAGGAGTCCACTATCTAGGCCAGTTTTCTTCTGCTCCCGTGCTGGCCGAGGTCACTCTTGCTCTGCTGGCCGGCCTCTCGCCCACCCCCAGTCCCTGCTCACTGGGGAGGGACAATGAACTGGGGGCATAACCTGAACCCCTTCTTTATCCTGCCCCCCAGGCTGCCCTGCTGGGGTGGGAGCCAGCGGGTGCAGCTTTCCCAGCTCATGTCCCCTGGGCTGGCATCTGGGGCTGTCCGGGCACCACCCGCCTGCCCGGTGCCAGCTTCCTGGCAGGGCTGACAGCAGAAGATGGAGTCAGGGAGACCAGCCAGGGCCAGCCCATCTCAGCCTGTCTCTGGGGGAGCCGGGTGCTCTGGTGGGACAGCTGCGCCGGGCCATGCTGGAAGCATCCCGGGGCCCCCAGGAGAGCTGAAGGCTCAGCGTGCTCGTCTGTGTGGGCAGAGAGCTCACCTCCTGGCCTTTCTCTAACTGTTCGCTGTGTCCCCAAGCCTAGACAGTGCCTTCCACAGGGCGTTAGCTGTGTGTTAAATGAATGAATGAATGAACGAATGAGGGACTCTCAGGCAGGCCTTGTGCGTGCTGTGGTCCACAGTTGGTCCTCCCAGGGTGGGGGCGGTGCCATCCGTGCCCTGAGCTGGGGCTGCTGTGCATCCGTTCCCAAGTGCCTCCCACACCCTCCCCTCTGACCCCGCTCCCTCTGACTCTGTCTCTGATTTCCCGCTTTTGGCAGCCAGAGCTTCTTGGAGATTCTTTCCCTCCTGCTCAGCCTGGGGGTGGGGAGAGGACGGGAGGCCCTGCGCCCGCGCACCTCGTGGCTCCACTGGCAGCCGCAGTGCCGGCCTGGGCTGGCCCCTGCTCTCGGGTTCTGGTTTCTGAAATCCTTCACTGATTTCAGGGGCTGTCTGCTTGTTTTTTATTTTGGTAAAATACATATAAAATTTACCATCTTAACCATTTTTAAGCATACAGTTCAGCGGTATGAAGTATGGTCTCAGTATCGTGCAGCTGTCACCACTGTCCATCCGCAGAACTTTTCATCTTCCCAAACGGGAACTCTGCCCCCGTTAGACAGTGACCCTGTGCTCCTCTTGCCGCAGCCGCAGGCTCTGCTGGCAGGCCCGGGGGAGACCGTGGGAGATGTGGAGGCGCCACCGCATCCCTCTTCCTGGGAAGCTCCGCCTCTGGGAGCTTCCCTGGTGCCTGTGCCACGTTAGATGCCCCTGTCACAGGCTTTTGAGACCATCCGTGGTCACGTGTGCTTGTTCAGTGTCTGGTGTCCCTGGCGGATCAGAACAGGAGTGCCTCAGGGCAGGGCCTTCAGAGCAGATCTTCAGGAGAGAGGTCCTCCAGTGGGGGGTGCGCAGGTGGATGAAAGACTGGATGGGTAGGTGGGATGGGTGCCTGGACAGACGGATGAATGGGTGAATGACTGGAAGGTTGGATGGATGGATGATGGGTGGGTGGGTGGGTGGCTGGCTGGCTGGCTGGATGACTGGAAGATGGGATGGATGGATGCATGGATGGATGCATGCATGCATGGATAGATGGATGGATGGATAGATGGATGGAGGGATAGATAGATGGATGGATGGATGGATGGATGGATAGATGGACGCATGGATGGATAGATGGACGCATGGATGGATGGATAGATGGATGGATGGGTGGGTGGATGGATGGATGGATGGATGAACACCTGGCTAGAGAAGATCTCACCAGGCTGGTACAACAGGGTGGGTGCTGCCCTCTCTGGGGACAATGCTGGGTCTGGCGCTGTGGTGGGGAGAGAGGCAAAACCCAGTAGGCTGAAAAGTGCGACACTGGAAACAAGAAGGAACTTGAGAAGCCTTTGCCTGAGACGCATTTCCCTCCTTCCTCTTGGGCCAGATCAGATTGATTTTTTTTTTTTTTATGAAAATGTATAATTGTTGAAAAACTTTAGATTTAAAGAGTTGAGCTGATCACTATAGCTGGCATGCGTAATGGAAGGAGGAGGCGTCCTGACGTTAGGGACAACTCCTAGGGGAGCGAGAGGGGTGCTGTGTGTCCAGAAAGGAAGGCAGCAGGTCAGGAGTTCGGACCGTCTGCGATGAGTCTATTTGGGGCCCACCATGCTGACCACGTGGTTCTCAGGTTTCCTCATGGCTGGGTTGAGAGGAGCTTGGTCAGGTGTTGGAAGGGACTGAAGCCCTGCATCCCAGCCCTGCACTCAGCACCTCACACCCGTGATTCAGTTTAACCCTCCTGACACCCCTTCAGGCAGGTGGTGTTAAGCCCCTTGTATGGATGTGGAAACAGACCTGGAGGGCGAGCTGACCACACAGGCTATGAGGTCCGGCTGAGAGTTGGACTTGCTGCGTGGCCGGCGGATGGCTCTGTCGAGGAGTGCTGGCTCCTCTAGCCACCATCTCCTCTCGCCTCTGCAGCGCCTGAGCCCCTATTTGGGCCAGAGGCTCGGAGGGAGGTGGAGATGGAGAAGGGGGATGGGCGAGCCAGCCTGGGCCCCCTCCAGAAGCCGTCCTGCGTCCTGAAGATGTGAGGAGGAGGTGTGGACCGCCCCTGGCACTGCCAGTGTTCCTGGGCCTGGGTGTGGGGTCGAGTGTTGGCAGCGGGCCGCGGGGTCTCAGTAGTCTGAGTTCTGTGAGGGAGGAGCCCCTGCTCTGTCCCGGCCTCTGGGATGACCGTTGAGGGTGTCCAGCTAAGGCCTGTCTGCACCACAGGGGCCCCAAGACCGATGCTTCCTTCTAGCACAGAAGAGGGTGCCATCGTCACCAGCTAGTGACCGGCAGCAGCTCCCTCAGCGCCATTCACATGTCCTTATCTCCAGAAGACCCCGGGAAGGTCATTGTGATCCGGGCAGCTAGGCGCTAAGGCCATGCCCCGAGGGGACCCCGGGCGGGGTGCAAATGCCTCTTCCAGACAGTCGCGATCTGCTGGCATCCTTCCCAGACATGCTCCCAAAGGGCTTACTGCAGCGCACCCCGCCTGGCTCTGCTGGCCCCCAGGGGCGATGGTCTGTGTAGCCAAGTCCGTGGCCAAGTTCAGGTCAGCCGGTTTCGGCCCTGGCTGTCCAGGTCGCTGCTGGGTGGAGGTCTCAGTCACTGCCAGGCTGGTGACTTGCTTCTGGGGGTCTCAGGAGTCTGGGGGGCAGGAAGCGTGGGTGGGATCCTGGGCCCCTCTCTCAGGGACTGTGTCCAGGGCAGGCTTTTTCCGTGCCTCTAGGTGGGAAGAAGAGGAATCGGGTCCCCTTGCTCGGTCACAGATGTCTGGGCTGTGAGGCTGGCTTGTCCAGGAGGGGACAGATTCCTGGTGGCACTGGTGCCTGCAGTGGTCTGCTTGGTCCTCTCGGGCCTTGGGTGGACGGGGCTGGGGTCAACCTGGGCCTGCTCACCAGCAGCAGCGACTGAGGAGCGGGGCAGGCAGAGGTGGCTGCAGCCCTGGGGCTCACCAGCAGTGCCACGTGTGCTGGCCCCCGTGGCAGCATGTCGTGCCTCTGCTGGCCCAGCCCCCTCGGGTAGCCCAGGAAAGTCTGGGTGGGCCCCCAGTTCCCTGGTGATGAGACCCACATCAGGACACAGAGCATTTCCTACGCCATCTCCTGACGACCCTCAATTCTGGGACACAGGCTCCGCCAGCACACAGCAGGCCAGGTCCCCAGCCACCCTGATGTGCGTTGTCGAGACAGCGTCAAGTGGGCCAGGCTCAGAAAGGGCCCCCGGTGGGAAGACTGTGTTTGAGCTGATAGGAGGAGAGGCGGGAACAAGCCACTGAGACATGGGCCACTCGCAAAGGCAGGTCAGGAGCCGGGCTGAGGCCATGTGCGATACCACGTGCGGATGCTCTGGGGAGCATGGCCGTGGGGGCCGGGTGAGTGGCGGGTGCCAGGATGGGGCTGCTGCTGGGCGCACGTGGGCATCCTCATGGCTGTATGTGACTGAAGGCTTGGGGAGCTGGATCCCAAAGTCAGTTGTGCTGTATCTTGGTTGAAAACAAAAAACTTTAAAAAGGAGAAAAAGCAAGTTATGAAAATCAGTCATGACCTTGGTATCTGTCCACAGGAGGGTGGACACCACATTGTCATGTGTGCCTGGGACACATGTGACCTGTGCCACTTGGGTCCATGTGGAACAACCCCCAAACGGAATTTGGGGAGCAGAACCAGTTGTAGGAGGACACAGTGTGGCAGTGTGATGGTGTGACAGTGTGTGCTGAGAGACGGATGTGTCATATGCTAAGCGGTCACTCACACCTGCAGGGAGGCGGGCAGCCTCACAGGGACAACCAGCCCAGCCCAGGCAGCGATGTTCTGGGGGCAAGGCTCAGGGGAGATGTGTGGGGGGTGCTGTTCTGGGGAGATGCTGGGGGAGGTTCTGGGGAGATGTAGGGGGTGCTGTTCTGGGGAGATGCCGGGGGAGGTTCTGGGGAGATGTGCGGGGTGACGTGGGGGAGATGCTGGGGGAGGTTCTGGGGAGATGTTGGGGTGACGTGGGGGGTGATGCTGGGGGAGGTTCTGGGGAGATGTGCAGGGTGATGTGGGGACGATGCTGGGGGAGGTTCTGGGGAGATGTGGTGGGTGGGGTGGGGTGGGGGTCGATGCTGGAGGAGGTTTTGGGGAGATGTGCGGGGTGACGTGGGGGGTGATGCTGGGGGAGGTTCTGGGGAGATGTGCAGGGTGATGTGGGGACGATGCTGGGGGAGGTTTTGGGGACGGGTGTGGGGCTGGCTGGCCCTGCTATGCGGCCGTGGTAACCTGTCTCCTCCCCGCAGCCTGCCTGTTCCGCTGCAACGCGCTCTCGCTGGTCTACCTGCTGTTCCTGCTGCTGCTGCCCTGGCTCCCGGGCCCCTCCCGGCACAGCCTCCAAGGTAAGGGCTGGGGGGCATGTCTCGGGGTCTTTGTCCAGGTGGACCCAGCCCAGGCACCTGGGAGCAGGGGGGTCTTGGGCCTCGGGCCGAAGCCCTGGGCAGCAACGGACTTTCTCTGCGGTTTAACAGCCGTGGGTAAAGGACGAGCACCTCGTTTCTTGTCATAGACCTCCGGCTAGTTTCAGAATCTCTTTTCTGACCTGTGTTTCAGGGAGCATGCTAAAGGTAATGGGGGTGGTCAGATGGACTCCTCCATCCCTGGGCGTCCCCCCAACAGGAGGCTCAGGCCCAGTGCTGTGGGCTGGCCGTCCTCCCACTGGCTCCCTCTCTCATCCCCCACCCAGCCCCCAGCACCGTCCACACAGCCCCTCTGCCCAGCCACCACGTCAGCTCTCCCTGCCCTCGCAGAGTCAGGCTCCATCTTGGCTCTCTTTTTTTTTTTAGATTTTATTTTTTCTCCCCAAAGCCCCCTGGTACATAGTTGTATGTTCTTCGTTGTGGGTCCTTCTAGTTGTGGCATGTGGGACAGTGCTTCAGCGTGGTTTGATGAGCAGTGCCATGTCCGCGCCCAGGATTCGAACCAACGACACACTGGGCCGCCTGCAGCAGAGTGCGTGAACTTAACTACTCGGCCACAGGGCCAGCCCCATCTTGGCTCTCTTGGCGTTCCAAGGGGCCTCAGTTTAGCTCCGACCACCTCGTAGGTTGGGTAGCTGGGCACACATGTCTCCTAGGTTCTGAGCTCCTGGAGGGCGGGCGCTGTCTCAGACTTCTGTGCCCACAAGACAGACAGAAGTGGGAAGGCCCATCAAGGGGCTGTGCCACAGGAGGGTCTAGACAGTGACGACCATGGCACAGCCATCCAATAGGGGCTGGGAGCTGAGAGCTGTCACCTGTTGGAGGGGGACAGGGCCACATGGGCACCCTGCTCCCTCTCCTGCAGCCAGATGACGTGGGGACAGACGGTGGCAGGGGCCCAACCCCTCCATCCTGGGGCCCCTCCCACCCACCCTCTGGGTACTTCAGTGTCCATTTTTGTCCCATCTCTTCAGTGAGAGCAAGTACTCAGGGCCGTGTTCCCAAGGCTGCATGCATGCCTGTGGGTGGGAAGGGCCCTTAGGTGTTGGAGCATGAGGAGAGGTGCCCAGGCCTTAGAGGGGATCTCCAGGAAGCAAGTTGTCGGTGGTGTGGGCCCCAAGGCCCGGCAGGGATGGGCGACAAAGCAGGGCCAGGGTTTGGACGAGAATCGTGAAGGGTGACAGGACCCCGTCCCCGGGGGGTGCTGGGTGCAGCACACTGGCTGCTTTGGGGCCTCTGGAGTGTCCTGTGGCTGCTGGACCAGTCCCTGCACCGAGTGGCTTAAATGGCATACGTGTGCCTCTCACAGTCAGGGGCGGAACCAGTACCATCTCTCGGCTAAAATCAGGTGTCACGGGGCTGGTGCCTCCCAGAGGCCCCAGGCGAGAATCTGTTTCCTCGTCTTCTCCGGCTTCTTGGCTCCTTGCCCGTCTCTCCCTCGTCCAGGCTGGCAATGGCTGGTCATGTGTCACCCCTGTCACTCTGTGACCCTCCCACCCCCTCCCAGTGTTAGGACCCTGTGATGACGTGGGGCCCCCTGGGATCCGGGATCAGCTCCCCTTTTAAGGTCAGCTGATTGGCGACCTTGATCCTCCTTTGCTGTGTAAGAAAACATATCCACAGGCTTCCGGGATTGGGGTGTGGACATCCCTGGGGGGTCAATGTTCTGCCTCCCACAGGGTGACAGGTCACCCCCTCCCTGGAGTGTCACATCTGGCTCTAACCGCGTCGTCTGTCCCCCTCCTTGCTCCGGGCGCTTGCAGAGGGCGCTGGTCTTGGAGTGAGGGTAGAAGTCAGGGTGCAGAGAGGATAAAGCCTTTGGGGAAGGGCCTCCGCACAGGCGCCTTGCTGGAAGCTGCTGGGGACCTGAGGCCACACCCCTCCCAGGCCGGCTGGGGCAGCTGTCGGCTGATTCCCAACTCAAGCCATCCGGGTCCACCTCCCCCCTGAGGAGGGCCTGCTGGGCAGCCTGCATCATGCCTTCCTCTTCACTCTGTGGAGCCAGTTCTGTCTGTTCCCAGGCCCTCGGCTAAAAGCCGCCTGTCCCTTAAATATTTCATGCCCTGTAGGCAATTGGGAACACTCTCCTCTAGTCAGCCGTGAGGACGCGCAGCTCCTGGCCAGGGCAGGAGGCCGGAGTCGGGAGGGTTGGGCAACAGGGGAGGGGCACTGGGAAGACCTCCCTGCCTGATGTCCATCTGTCTATCGGTCTGGACTCAGAGGCCCTTCAAGGACAGGGGGACTGCTGGGTTTTTCCGGGCGGGAGAGAGGAAAATGTGAGGCCTGCCCGTGCCTGAGCGCCTGGCCGAGGGCTGTGAGCTGTGCAGCGGCCGGGCCTGGGCGTCTGCCCCTGGTGGAAGGTTTGACGCTGCCTGGGCCCCTGTGGGCTCTGACCCCTGGCCCCATCCCTGCGTGGGTGTCCGCTTGACCTCGGGAGCCGGGAAGGGGGCTCCCTGTGCAGGGAGGAGAGAAGGTGGGAGTGTCCTCTCAGTGTTTCTTCAGGATGGTTCTGGCTCCTTCCTTCGTCATCGTGCCCGGCTCTGGGGGTGGGCCAGGCATGGGGGCTGGGGTGGCGGGCGGGGACCCATGTGCCCCAAGAAGGGCAGGGCAGGGTGGAGGTGCAACAGAAGCTGCAGTAGACCCTGGGGACAGCTCCTGGTGACCTGCTTAACATTTAGGGACCCGAGGAGGCCCCGTCCCTGCCTTAGAGCAAAACACCCCAGGCGGCCCTGCCCCTCAGGCCTTAGCTCGCCTTTGATTCAGGTGGGGTGTGTTGGCCAAGGGCCAGTCTGGTTTGCTTCTCAGAGGGTGAGGAGCCTAACATTGGTGGGATGAAGGGACCAGAGGCCCCTGTGAGTAATCCCATAGCCCTTGCCCAGACGCCGGCATCCGGGGGTCTCAGACCTATGAGCAGATGATGCCCCCACCCAGTCTCAGCAGAGCGGAGCCCCCAGGGCCTCATGGCTCAGACTGGATTCACCCCCTGGCCCATCCCTCTTCTGCCCCCGCCTGTGGACCACCCTCCGTCTGATGGGGCCTCGGACATCTGGAGGGTGCCCCTTCCCTCGGTTTCTCAGAGCACATACTGGAGCACCCTGTGTGCCACTCCGAGGGACCCCCACAGGCACCCCACGCACCAGCCTCGGCCCTTGCTCAGCTTGTCTTGGGTGGGGGGCTCCTCACGGCACAGGAGCTCTGCCCTGGCGTGGGCGCTGCACCAGCCCCAGAAGAGGGTTCTGTGCGCCAGGCCTTTGTGGATGGCGGGTCAGCAGGGGGAGGGGGGAGGACACTGAAGGGGCAGCAGGGAAGCCTGGAGGGCGGCGGGCCGGTGGTCTGTGAGCCACCACTGGTGGCAGCGGGAGTCAGGACCACTGCCGAGGGCAGGGGACGCCCTGGAGCCTTTGCAGACTGAGCAGCCCCATCAGGCCAGTTCTGGGGGCTTAGACCCAGGGCTCCCACTCAGGGTCAGACAGATCAGACAGCTGCTCTTCGTGCACCCCGTTTGGCCCCCCCACTTCCTTGCCCTGGGATCCACAGCCTCCCAGCCCCACTTCCCATCTCCCTGTGGAGTCCTGCCCGAGCTGACGCCCTGCGGGGGAGCCCTGCTCCGTAGGATGGGTGATTTCTGGGCCCACCCTCCCCACCATGGACAGAGGATGGGGCAGGGAGCAGGGACAAGGACAGGCCATTCCCCGTGGACTCCCTCCTGCCCCACAACAGGTCTTTGTCCTTCCATGATGCTCCCTGCGTTATGCAGGCCCCATGTGGAGGAGTGAGTGACCCTCGGTCCCAAGGAGAGAGGCAGGCAGCACCTTCCTGCAACTGTGGTGTGGGGTCCAGAGCCCACGCCCACCTGGAGCCGCTCCTCCCCTGCCTGCGGATGGCTCCGTCCCGCACTCAAGGCCGGACCTCGGCGTCCACGGGGACCTGTTGCAGCACTCCCGTGAGCCCCACCACACCCTTTGTACCTCCTGGGCATGTGCAGGGGCCCCTCACCTCCTGACCCCCTGCCCACCCAAAGCCAGAGCTCCCTTTGGGCTCGCCCATCCCTGCTGTCCACCAACCCTGTGACTCCCAGGGCGCTGGCTGCTCTCCCAGCCTGAGGCTGGGCTCGGGGGCGATGGCGGGAGAGCAGCACAGCTGGGACAAGCACGTGCCGAGTGCCGGGCAGGGTCTCCCCTGGACTGGGGTCCGGCCAGACGCCCTCCCTGGGGGTCAGACTGGCAGGAGGCGAGGCAGAGGTGCTGATGGGGTGAGGGGGGCCGGGGCTCAGCAGTGCAGGAGTTTGAGATGCCACCAGACCCCAAGGAGGCGTCAGGAGCTCGGGGCTCCAGGAGTGTGCGGGCTGTTAGAGGCAGACGTTTGGGGTGCTGGCAAGTAAAGGGGGTCCACAGCCGCCTCTGGAGGAGAAGGCCAGGTTGGGGCGCCTGCCTCGGCCTCTGTCTGCCCCACAGGTCAGCATGGGGTTCCCGTCCCAGCGGTGCCTGGTGGAGCCTCCCGGCCTCTTCTGCTCCCTTGCTGCTCCAGGCCTGGCCGGGCAGGGAGTGCCAACACTGCAGGCCCAGGGCTCTGGCCCCTCTGGCCTTGCGCTGGCTCATGGTCCAGGACACTGTGTGGCCAGCCGAGAAGTGAAGCAAGAAGGAGAGGGGGCGGCAGGGGCAGGGGTAACTCTGACATGCCTGCTGGACAGATGTCCAAGAAGTGCTGGACGGGAAGGTGGTCGGGCAGGGGCCAGGTGGTCGGGGCATCCCTCTTGCCGAGGGGCCTTGGGCCTGGGCCTTCCCTCCCTGGCCTGTGGGCTCTCGAGTGGATGAGGAGCCCATCAGCCTGGCGCTCGAGGCTTCGGTCCTGGTAGCACGGCCAAGGCTGCCCTCAGGTCTCTGTGGCTCAGGAGCGGGTGAGTCCACAGAGTGGGGCCGGGTGCCCTCCTGCCGCATCTTCCCCTGAGACTTCCCACAGCTGCAGGAGGGGAGCCCCACGGGTGAGCCGGGCACGGGGGTGCTCTTCCTTCCTGGCCCTGTGGCTCCAGTGGGCTCCGGGTGGGGAGGCGGAGCAGGCGGCCCCTGGAAGGTTCTGTGCCCTGGGAGCCCTGCACGGCCGCCCACTGGCAGCCCAGCTCTGTCCTCCTGTGAGGAGGCCTGTGGCCTCTCGCTCTGGCCTGGGGCTCTGAGCAGAGGGGCCCAGCCGGGCCGAGGCCCAGTTGTTCCTGTTCAGTTTCCATTCCTCCTTCCCGCCAGCGCTTTCTCCCACAGGCCCCACCCTGCTCTCCCTCTCGCTCGCCCACCGCGGGTCAGAGGCCATAACTGAAGGGTCAGAATGTCAGGGCCGGGAGGGACCTAGAAATGAGTGAGGCAGAGGAGCTGTCCACATCCTGTCTGGGAGTCTCGCTGGGCTGCCCAGGGAGTCCCTCACCCTCTCTGATCCCGGCTTCCCTTGGTAAAGACAGATGAGCCAGCAGGCGACTGCGGAAGGACTCGGTCTTCACTGTGGACACTCACGTGTCACTCCAAGAGTGTCATCTGCTAGGCTGACCTGGGGAAGGGGACACAGGCCAATTCTGAGTCTGTTTAACAAACAGCAATTATGCTGCAAGATCGTGAACAAAATGGACATGGGCCCTGAGCTCGCCGGCCTCAGGGCAGGAGAAAGAAGGTCCTGGCTGATGGTGACCTTGTCTGTCCCCGAGCTCTGGGAAGTTGAGAGAGGTGCCCGGGCTGCTCTGCAAGTTCTTGGCGACCAGTCAGCTGGCCAGCAGGGGTGAGGACCCGGGGGCCCTTGCTGAAAGGCCCTGGGTCAGAGGAGGAGGAGGCGTCTGCAGCCCACATCCTAGACCCAGGATCCAGGGCTCAGAGTGCGGGAGGCAGAACCCTAGCGGAGGCCTCTGGTCCAGGGCCCCTGCACGATGCGAGCTGCCCACCCACTCACAGAGCAGAGGTGACCCCAGGGCTCCAGAGTCCATGCTGAGCACAGGCCATGGCCGCCCAGCCCTCTCCCTGCAGCCAAGACCTCCCTGCTGGGTGGGCCGAGTCCTGCTTCCCGGGGAGTGGGTTCTGCGATGTGCGGAACAGGCACTTGTCTGGGGCCACCCACCCTGGCCTGCACTCGGGCTCCTGGGCCCGGCTCTCAGACTCAGCTTCTCCCGAGTGGGGTGGGCCTCCCGCAGGGTTTGGGGCCCCCGGGATGGGTGAATAAGGCCTGGGAGGCTCCTAGCCCCACCTGGCACAGCAGGCGCTGGCATGTGGGCAGCCGCTGTTTCTGCAGTGACCCATACCGCGCACACGCTGGGAGCATTTAGCCCTACGACACCCCACCAGGACGGCAAGGCTCGCCCCACTTCCTCTGAGAGCCGAGATCCCAGCCCTGCCCCCTCCACCCGCCCATGCCGGTGCCTGTTTCAGTCCACACTGCGCAGTGACAAGTTTGCTGGATACGTGCACAGCCCTGCAGGGGGCTCCCCGAGCCCGGGGGCCATCCCTCTCTTTGCCGGCTCCTGCCCCCACTGCCCCACCGCCCCAGGGAGGGGAGGACCCAGGCGGTGGGCAGCCTGGGTGTGCTGTGCTCTGCACATTTCCTGCTGTGTGATGTGGGCCAGTGGCTTCCCATCTGTTCCTGTGTCCTCGTCTATAATCGAGGGCCACGAGGGTCAGTGGGACAGTGTTGGCGGGGTGGGTAAGAGCGAGCATGGCATGGAGTCAGCTGCTGATGGCCCCCTGGGACCCCGTGTCCGTGCTCAGTGTGTGTCCTGCGCCAGGTGGTCGTGGCCTGGCTCAGAGCTGAGAGCCGGGCTGAGTGGCCTCCGTGGGTCGAGCCCTTCCCTGTCTCCGTTCAGGCCCGGCCGCGTGCTGGCCTCACCCACGCCTGCTCTGCCCACAGGTCACACTGGCCGCCTCCTCCGAGCCCTGCTGGTCTTCAGCCTCCTCTTCCTGGCAGCCCACTTTGCCTTCCAGATATGTCTGTACACCGTGCCCCACCTGGACCAGCTTCTGGGGCCGAGCTGTGAGTCAGCAAGGATCGGGAAGGGGGTGCCTGGGGGAGCTAACTGGAGGGCCTGGGGAGGGTGGAGGGGAGAGAGGGAGCCACTCCAGCCCTGTGGGGCCTCAGTGTCAGTGTCCTCGGGGAGGTCAGCTTGCCCTGCCTCACCAGGCCTTGCCTGATATGGGCCTCCCCTGAGTACCTTTCTGTGATTTGTGTCCAGCTGGCCCAGTTAAGCGCCCTGGTAACGGCCGCTGTGGGGCTGGGCCGAGCACTGCACTGTGCTGATCCCAGAACCCAGGATCCGGCTCACGGGGCTGGATCCTGTCAGCAGGCTCCTCCCTGTCAGCATCTTCCTCTGGTGCGCGCTACTGGGGCTTAGAGACTCGGCTGGGTGGCGCCAGCTGCCCTCGGAGCCCTGCCCACCCCCACCCTGCGCCCTTTCACCCCTTGGACAGTATCTCTAGCTGGCATGCAGCCCTCCCAGCTCCACTGACATCAGCACCTGCTCCTCAGATGAGGGAGCCTGGGCTCCAATCCCCCTGCCTGGCTGGGGTGTCCCACCCCTGGGCCCTGCCTGGCGCGGCTCCCCCAGCACAGCGCTCAGCCATGGGCGTGGGCAGGGTCCGCACCGACTTCTCTTTTTATGCTGTGATGACTCTGTCCCTCCTGGTTCAGAAACTGAGACGTCAGGTGCCTCGAGGGTGCACGGGTCCTGGCAGCCCCCAAGGAGTGCCGGCCACGGCTGACGGCTCCCAGAGCCCTATCGGCCCTGCCGTGGCCACACACTGCCCAGCTGGGCCGTGAATCCCTGGTCTGCCAGGCGGAACAGGTGGGCCCTCAGTCCACCAGCTTGGGCCTCAGTCTCCCTACTGGTAAAGACAGCATTTTGCGACATCCCTGAGACCAGTCACGGGTGCCCTGGAGACCAGGGGTTCTGTGACTCTGGCCCCTGAGGGCCTCCTGGCGACAAGGAGCAGGTTGCTCAGTGCTCACCACCTGACCCAGGTCCTGTGCCTTCCTCTGCAGGCAGCCCCTGGGAGACCCTCTCCCGACACATAGGTGTCACGAGGTAAGAGCCCCGCCAGCATCCCTCTGGGATTTCCTGGGCCTGCGGCTGGAGCCTCCAGCACCCAGGGTCCCCCACACCCCGCTCCCCCGGCACCTACCCTCCTGGGCCAACCCGCAGGCTCTCCCTGCCCTTCACAGGTTGGACCTGAAGGACATCCCCAACACCGTCCGGCTGGTGGCCCCTGACCTGGGCATCCTGGTGGTCTCCTCCGTGTGCCTCGGCCTCTGCGGGCGCCTCACACGGGACTCCCAGCGGCGCCAGCACACCCGGGAGCTGGTGAGGGCTGCGGGCGGGCCGGACCGCGTGTCGGAGGGAGGGCTCTCTAGGGCTGTGTCCAGCCGTCTGAGGACGATTTTATGTTCGTTTAGTACAAACATGGACTCTTTAGTTGTGAGAGTTGGTATGTGCTCACTGTGAAGAGATGACACACCAGGGAGAGAGGTGTCGTCCCCCTGGGGGGCAGCAGTGTGGCGTGCCCCTCTAAGACCTGGGCCTGGCAGGGCTCCTTCTCGGGCAGACACGTGCAGGGAGCCCCAGCCAGCATCTGCGCCCTCAGACCCTTCCTGGAGGAGACTCCTGGTGGCCACAGGGCAGTAGGGAACCAGCAGCGTCAGAGGGCTGTCTGTGCCGGCCGTCAGGGAGCACCCCGGGACTGGTGGACAGATGGACAGATGCTGAGCAGCCACACCCACAGCAGGGGCATCATCGGTGGGGCTGCGGGCAGGGCGGGGCCATGTAGGCTCAGAGCCCAGCGAGGCCCTAAGTCAGACTGTCCTTGGAGGGACCATCCAGGGGTCTTCTTCGGGTGGGGCTGAGCACTGGGCCCTCGATGTCCTCTGTGGTCGAAAGCTCAGTGTCCTCTGCCCTGCACTGAGGCTGCGCTTGCCAGCCCAGCCTGGCCCCCCACACCTGGCCTCGGGCTCCATCCAGGGATCCCGGCACAAGAGCTTCCTCTGGGGAGGCCCTGGCAGCCACAGGCCCACCCCCCCACCACCAAGTCCCAGCGTTTACTTGTCCAACTGATGCTTGCTGGGCACTAGGGCCTTGACCTCCAGAGAGCCCAGAGAGGGGAGGGGCTTCCCAGGGCCACACAGCAGGTCAGGGGCGACTCTGCCTGCAGCTCATGTGGCCCCTGTCCCGCCCTTCCACGTCCTCAACCTGCAGGGCAAGACTGATGCCCCATTTCAAAGTGGGAACGCAGCCTGGAGGTCGAGGGGCTTCTCTGGGCAGTTGTGGGGGAAGCCAGGGCTAGGACTGCCCTTCTGGCTGCCCTCGGGACACCCCTTCCCTGGGCCTCCCAGCTCGGTCGGCCCTTCTCCAGCCCCACGGTGGTGTGTGGGCGCCAGCGGGTTCGTGGGCCAGGGCTGCCTCTGGCTTCCTCGTTAGTGGAGCTGGGCCTTCCCAGAACGGCTCTGCCGGGAAAGGCTGGACTCATCCCCCAACCTGGGGTGGGCGGGCTCAGCCCCACTCCGCGCTGCCATCGCCCCTCAGAGCACATGCTGCCCTGGCGGCACGTGGAGGCTGGACTCTGGTCTATAGGGCACTGGGACAGGCCCCCATCACTCGAGCGTCCTCGGTGGCAGATAGGGGCCTGCGTGTCCTGCCAACCCCAGATGGCTGTATAGACGCTGAGCGAGGAGGTAGGGGCACCCTTCCCAGGTGCCCACTTTTAGAGACCAGAGCCAGGAGCAACCCAAATGCCCTCTGCATGTACGACACTGCCCAGCAGGACCACACGTGCACACAGTTGCACATGACCCACGTACGCGCACACGTCCTGACTTCACACGCATGCACATGCCCTGAGGGGGCAGACGGGCTGTGGTGGGAGGTGCGGAGACATGTGGAAACTTCTGCTGAGCCTGTGGGCCTGTGGGACGTGCCGAGTCGGGCCGGAGCCAGGCCTGGCCCGCCTGGCTGCCGCAGGCGGCCCCAAGCACCTGTGCGTCCAGCCTGCAGCTGCTTCTGTCCCTCCCACTCCCAGAAACGCTCATTTTTCATGGGCCTTCCCAGAAACTTTCCCAGGGCCAGGGCCAGGACCAGCTGTGGGCGGGGGAGCCAGGCCTGGCTGCCGCGCCCTCCGGCCGTCTCCCTGTCCCAGGCGGCCGGGCCCCCAGCCCTCACAGTCAGCGTCTGACAGAGGCACCCTGACCTCAAGGGCTCCTGCTCCACTGTCAGTCCTTCCTACCCTGGGCCCTGTTCCCCTGGTCTACCCCTCCCCTCCTTCCACGCACAGCTCACCGGCCTCCCTGGGGCCTCCAGACCCCCCAGCTTGGTGAGGGCAGGACCTGTGTCTGGCTCGTCTCTCCTGCCTGGTCTCACCCACACTGACAGGCGGGAAACAGAGGGGTTAGGTGACTTGCCCGAGGCTGCACAGATGGGAGACTTGGAGCTGGGCTTCGGCCAGGTCTCCTGGCTCCAGAGCCTGTGCTCTCTGCTCGGACGCCAAGTGCCCCTCAGCTGCTGGGAAGGGCACATGTACAGCACCCATTTTACAGATGGGGACGCGGGGCGCCTGACGCAGAGTCCGGGTTCTCTTTGCCTCCCCTGGCTCCGCCCGACGTCCAGGAAACAGCTCTGTTCTGGGGAACCTTGAGGCTGGGCAGGGACACAGACCCTGGTGGATCCCGTGCCCCACCCCACCCCACAGCAGGTGAGGCCTGGAGGGGCCGTCCGTTTCCTCGTCCCTCCAGAGGGCAGCCTCCAGGCACTGCGCGTCCGGAAGAGCTGGTGGGGCACCAGGATATCCTGCACCTGCTGTGTCCCTTGGTGCCCACCCCTCACTCTCCAGAGGCCCCACGGGCAGCAGAAAGGGAGCAGGGAGCAGATGGGCGCCACCACTGTCCAGCTGTGTCATTTGGGGTGCCCTCTGAGCCTGTGTCTTACTTATAAAGAAAGTGCTGCATCAGCACCTGGGACTATGTGCAGGGCTCTGTGTAAAGTGCTCTGTAAACTGTAAAGTGCGTGTGCTGCTCTCCTTCCTTTTCTTAAAAATCCCCTCCTGGGTCCAGGGGCTTTGGGGACACGTGCAAGAATCTGTGGGGCCTTCCCTGTGCTCGGGGGCTCCCTGGTCCAGATGGGGAGATAACAGGCACTCGAGGAGTTCTGGAATAATCCAAGGTCGGCCTGCACAGGTCAGTCATCATGAGTGCCAAGGCTTGGCAGGAGCCTGTCTTGGGGCCGAGGTGGGCCGCCTCCAGGAAGGCCTCAGGGCTGTGAACTTGAGTGAGGCAGCAGGAAGGTGGTGGGTAGACCTCCGGGCACGGAGGGTGGTGCGGGTCCACACTCGGGCTGGCAGTCCCATGGCCCTCAGAGGGGCAGCGGACAGCGTGGTGCCGGTGTGGCCCCAGTGCCTCCTAGTGTCCTGAGTGCCATACACCTGACCCCTGCCCCCCCGTGACCTTGGCAGGACGATGATGAGAGGGAAGTGGACACAGGCTCTCCGGCAGGACTTTGGGAAGCCCCTGCACTGGCCCCCAAGCAGAGGTCTCGGCTGGCTGCCCGGTTCCGGATCACGGCCCACTGGCTGCTGGTGGCCGCTGGGCGGACCCTGGCCATAGTGCTGCTGGCACTGGCAGGTACCACTGCAGTGGGGAGCGGGGACCCCACACTGGCTGTCACACTAGGAGGGGTCTTGGCAGCCTGCTGGAGCTCCCCACTGACTAATGAGACGGCCGTCACACGGCCCTGCCTGGCATGACCTTGCCTGCCTCTGCCTGGCCCTGCAGGCATTGCCCACCCCTCGGCCTTCTCCAGCGTCTACTTCCTGGTCTTCCTGGCCATCTGCACCTGGTGGGCCTGCCACTTTCCCATCAGCCCCTTGGGCTTCAGTGCAATCTGCGTCATGGTGGGCTGCTTTGGCACCGGTCATCTCATCTGCCTCTACTGCTACCAGACTCCCTTTGCCCAGGCCATGCTCCCACCTACCAGCATCTGGGCCAGGTAAGAGCTCGCCTGCACAGGCCCCCTCCTTCCCCTCGCCCTGGCCCTGCTCGCCTGGCCCCGTTGCCTCTGAGGCTGGCAGTCGGTGATGTGCCGTCTCTGGGCAGGGTGTTTGGTCTCAAGGACTTCGTGTCCCCCACCAACTGCTCCAGTCCCCATGTGCTGGTCCTCAACACCAGCCATGACTGGCCTGTCTACGTGAGCCCTGGCATCCTGCTGCTTCTCTGCTACACGGTGACCTCGCTCCTGAAGCTCCGCACACACCAGCCCGCAGACGAGGTGAGTGCTCGGGGCCAGCGCACCTGCGCTGCCCAGCCGCCCCCTTCAGGCCACGATCATGCACGGAGTGGGGAGCTGAGCTCTCGCCTCTGGACTCTGCAGAGGAAGGAGGCGGCTGGGGCCGACGAGGAGCGGGAGGTGGAGCTGACCGAGGTGGACCAGTGGCCCCAGGGCCAGACCCGGGCTGTGGCCTCCAAGGAGGAGGGGGCTGTCCAGGTGAGGAGTCTGGGCTGAGCAGTGGGGCCGAAGCCCATCTGCCTGCGGGCTCGGCTGACCGGCTCTGGGGTCGCTTCTGCAGTGCATGGAGCCCATGCCCACGGGGCCTGACTCGGAGGCCGACAACTGCATCGTGCACGACCTGACCAGCCACAGCCCCGTCCAGCAGCGCCCCCGTGAGTACGGCGCGCCCTTAGCCACCCAGGCACGCCTCCTGCCATGGGCACACCGGTGCTGCCCCCTGGTGGTCACCAGGTGGTCTCGCCTTGTTGGCCTCTAGCTGCACCCATCTGGCTGCCCAGGGCCAGGCGGGGGGCCATGCTGCTGCCCAGCCCCTGAGACCCTGGGGGAGGGGAGGCTCCAGGTCTCCCACCCCCTCCCCACCTGCCCCAGGTCCGCAAAGAACTTGACAGCTCCGCCTTGGGCTGGCCCCGCGGCCCAGGGTGGCCAGCTGTTGTCCAGGCGGGTGCTGGCCCCGGAGCTTGGCATTGGCGGAGCCCCACAAGGAGGCGTATTTTCTGGTGCTTTTTCTCTTTGCCCTAAGCCTTCATTTCTATTTTTTGAACTGTCCCTGCATGAAGCAGGAGCTGAAATTGCTGTCCTTGAGAGCTGGCACCCTAGGGACCTACATGCCCACGAGCTGGAAGGGGGTCAGAGTCTGGGAAACGAAGTGCCGGGAGGGGCAGGGACTGGCTCAGGGTCACAGACACATTGACAACTGAGTCAGACAGAAGCCCAGCCCTCTGTGGATGCTTTCTGTCCCTGTGCCCACTGGGAGATGTCTGCCGTCTGCGGCTCCCTCCTCCTCGCTGGGCCCCTGCTCCAGGGCCCCGCTCCAGCAACCTGTCCACATCTTAGGGCAAAGTCAGGTGTGGGTGAGGGGCTCTGGCCTATGATGTTGGAGCTTTCCCAGCTGGTGGCCTGACTCCCTGGGTGACCCCCACCCCCACCCCTTAGTGCACCCCAGGCTGGCTGAGCACAGAGAGGCGTCTCCACTGCATGGCCTGGGCCACCTCATCATGGACCAGAGCTACGTGTGCGCCCTCATCGCCATGATGGTAAGAGCAGCAGCCCCGGCCCTTCCCGCGGGTTCTCATGTGACACCTGGAAGGCAGATGGCAGCCTCGTCATCAGAAATGGATGGAGCTGTGACCCACTGGGCCGCATGTGTACGCACATGGAGCCGGTGGGCGGGCGCGTGAGAGAGCATGCATGCGTGTGTGAGAGCACACGTGGTGAGTGCGCAAGTGAACGTGTGTGTGAGTGTGTGTGCATGTGTGTCCTATGCTGTGGCACTCTGGGCCGACAGGGTGTGTCTGAGCGCCTCCCCGCGGCCCCACCACTGCTCCACCTGTGGGAGGGTCAGGGCCTGGGTGCGCACCCTGCAGCCCTGCCCACCGCCCCGCTGCCAGGTGTGGAGCATCACCTACCACAGCTGGCTGACCTTCGTGCTGCTGCTCTGGGCCTGCCTCATCTGGACTGTGCGCAGCCGCCACCAGCTGGCCACGCTCTGTTCGCCCTTCATCCTGCTCTATGGGCTCGTGCTGTGTGGCCTGCGCTACGTGTGGGCCATGGACCTGCGCCCCGAGCTGCCCACCACCCTGGGCCCCGTCAGCCTGCGCCAGCTGGGGCTGGAGCACACCCGCTACCCCTGCCTGGACCTGGGCGCCATGGTGAGTCCCCCGCCCCGCCCGGGCGCTGTGGGTGGACGCGGTGCCTTGGGTTTCGGCAGGAGGACGTGTGACGGGGCAGTCTGTTCAGTTCCATAGGGGAGTGGGAGCTCAGGGAGGGCAGGGCCCAGGTGTTTGTTGAGTGAATGAGTGATGACCTCGCATTGTTGGAGGCACAGTCCCTGTGTCCCTGACCCGGGCTGCATTAGTGTTGCCTGCTGCTCCGGGTCTCAATGAACCTTTGTGCCCTCACCGTGTCCCTCCATCAGACAGGTGTATGCCAGAGTGTCATTGTACCTGGGTGTCTGTGCTACTTCCTGTCATGTGTTTGGGGGACCAGTGGGTTATATCTTACTGTGTGAGATGTGTGAGCCCATGTGCATGAGTGTGTGTGCAAACACGTGAACTTGTGTGTGTGAAATGTGTGAGCCTGGTCATCTGTGTGCAGGTATGAACCTGGGAGCCTGTGTGTGAGAACATGTGCATTTATGTGTGGATTGTGCGTGTGTGTATATATGAGAGTGAGTTTGCCCCCTTAGGAGGATGGTGCTGGGGGGACGGCCCTGATGGGAGGCGGTGCCGGGAGGGGAACGGTGTCAGGGGGACAGTGCTGGGTGGGGGCTACTGAGGGTCCGTCCCTGGGGCTCACGCCTTCTTGGGCTGGACCCTGGCTCTGGGAGGGGTGCCGGGCCACCCGGCCCTTGGTGACCCTGCCCCCCGCCCCCCGCCCCAGTTGCTGTGCACCCTGACCTTCTGGCTCCTGCTGCGCCAGTTCGTCAAGGAGAAGCTGCTGAAGAGGGCGAGGGCGCCCACTGCGCTGACGGAGGTGACCGTGGCAGACACAGGTGAGCAGGCGGGGCAGTCAGGGGATAGCCCCCTCCTGCCTGACCCCAAAGCCACAGTCCCCTCCCCGCCGGCTTGTCCCACAGAGCCCACGCGGACACAGACGCTGCTCCGGAGCCTGGGCAAGCTGGTCACGGGCATCTACGCCAAATACTGGATCTACGTGTGTGCGGGCATGTTCATCGTGGTCAGCTTCGCCGGCCGCCTCGTCGTCTACAAGATCGTCTACATGTTCCTCTTCCTGCTCTGCCTCACCCTCTTCCAGGTACCTGCGGGCGCGGCGGGTGCGGGGCCCTCGCGCGGGCTGGGCCTCACTGCGCCCTCTCTGGACAGGTCTACTACAGCCTGTGGCGGAAGCTGCTCAAGGTGTTCTGGTGGCTGGTGGTGGCCTACACCATGCTGGTGCTCATCGCCGTCTACACCTTCCAGTTCCAGGACTTCCCCATGTACTGGCGCAACCTGACGGGCTTCACTGACGAGCAGTGAGTCGGGTGGGGGGCCCGCTCACCTTCTCAGGGTCCAGCGCCATGGGAGCCCCGGGGCTGGGCCGGGCCGGTGCTGACAGCCGCCCCCTCGCGCCAGGCTGGGGGACCTGGGCCTGGAGCAGTTCAGCGTGTCCGAGCTCTTCTCCAGCATCCTCATCCCCGGCTTCTTCCTGCTCGCCTGCATCCTGCAGCTGCACTACTTCCACCAGCCCTTCATGCAGCTCACTGACCTGGAGCGTGTCCACCGCCCGCGCCCGGCCCACAGGTGCGCCCTCCGCCTGCTGCCTGCCGCCGCTGCCACCCCCGAGGGTCACAGGCTCCAGGCTCGGCTCATGGGGGCCTGGGGGTCTGCAGGGTGTCGCCCCTGACCTAGCACAGAAAAGGGCCTTGTCTGGGAGGGGGAGGGGGCTGGAGGAATTTGGAGGGGGGACCTGGAGAGGAGGGAAGGCCTCGGCGCCCAACTCCAAATGCTGAGGGGCCTCAGGCGCTGGGGGTCACAGGGGCGGAATGTCGGCTGGCCCACTCACGGCCTAGGGGCTGCAGCACAAACAACACAGGTCACAGAGCAGAGGGGGTACAGGCAGGGCTTCTGTCAGCTCCAGGAGAGCAGGGGTAGGGGCAGGGTGAGGGTGGGTTGGGGCCTACCCCAGGAGTGTGTGTAGGAAATGACACTTTGGGGCTCTGTTCTAGGCAGGACCTGGTGAGTGGGACCCCATTGCTACAGCAGGAGGAGGAGGAGGCCCCCAGGGACGAGGGGCTGAGCACAGCTGGCCCCCCCCAGGCCACATTGGTCCTGGAAGGTAAGTCAGAGGGGCAGGCTGTGGCCCCAAGAGGCGAGTGCAGCGTGCTGAGGGCTGAGCCTCCGGGTCGTGTGCTGGAGCCCTGTGAGCTGCGGAGCCTTGACTGTACGTGGGACAGAATGGCCCGAGGCCCGGGCGTCCCAGCCCCTCCTCACCGTGGCCCCTTCCCCACAGCCACAGCCAACAAGTGGGGCCTGGTGGCCGAGCGGCTGCTGGACCTGGCCGCCGGCTTCTCGGACATCGTCACCTGCGCGCAGGTGTTCGTGGGGCGCCTGCTGGAGCTGCACGTCTTCAAGCTGGTGGCCCTGTACACCGTCTGGGTGGCCCTGAAGGAGGTGAGAGTGGGACGCACCTTCGCTGTCTGCAGTGGGGTCACTCGGACTCCCTTGCTGGCCTCCATGGAGCCCAGGACCTGCGGGTGGCTGCGGATCGCGGGGCCTGGGCAGGGGGTGCTGCTCCACCCACCACTGCCCGTGTGCCTGCCACCCGCAGGTGTCGGTGATGAACCTCCTGCTGGTGGTGCTGTGGGCCTTCGCCCTGCCCTACCCGCGCTTCCGGCCCATGGCCTCCTGCCTGTCCACTGTGTGGACCTGCATCATCATCGTGTGCAAGATGCTCTACCAGCTCAAGGTGGTCAGCCCCCACGAGTACTCCAGCAACTGCACCGAGGTACGGGCCCGGCCGCGGGGGCTGCTGCTGCAGCTCAGGGTCGGGAGGCATGGATGCAGAGGGCCTGTCCCCCGGCCAGCGGCTTCTTGGAGAGGGTAGCCTGGCCTACAGAGGGCCCACTCCCCACGCCAAGGTGTCTGGGCTCAGAGAAGTGTCCTGACCTGGCTGACAAAGCACAGGTCATGGTGTGAGGTGGTGCTGAGGCCAGACGTCTCCTGGAGTGCAGGGGGCCCCGAGTCAGGTTGGGACGGGAAGGCTGCTCAGGCCCAGAGCTTTCCTTTACCCTCCTCAGCCCCTGCCTGTGGCCTCCCCATCCCCGGACACCCTGTCCTCTTCCCCATTAAGGAGGGTTGGAGGCTGACATCCCCCAACGTTCCTGGCTGGAGGCAGCTGTGGTCTGGCCCAGACCCGGTGGGAGCTGTGGTTGGAGTGGGATGTGCGAGGCAGAGGCGGTGGTCCGTGGGGTCAGCGTCCAGTTCCCCATGGAGAGCGGGTGCTCACGCCGTCCCCGCCCCCAGCCCTTCCCCAATAGCACGAACCTGCAGAAAGCAGAGATCAACCAGTCCTTGCTGTACCGTGGGCCCATTGACCCGGCCAACTGGTTTGGGGTGCGGAAGGGCTTCCCGAACCTGGGCTACATCCAGGTGAGTGAGAGGCTTGGGGGCTGCGGGGCGGGGTGGCCCCAGGGGCCGGGGTGGGCAGGGCGGACGGGCTGTAACTGTTCTTTCCCTCCTTCCAGAACCACCTGCAGATCCTGCTGCTGCTGGTGTTCGAGGCCGTGGTCTACCGGCGCCAGGAGCACCACCGCCGCCAGCACCAGCTGGCCCCACTGCCCGCCCAGGCCGTCTGCGCCGACGGCACCCGCCAGCAGCTGGACCAGGACCTGCTCAGCTGCCTCAAGTACTTCGTCAACTTTTTCTTCTACAAATTTGGGCTGGAGGTGAGGCCGGGTGTCGACCCTAGCCCTTTCTCCAGGCAGGGCTCAGCCGCCAGGGGTCCCTGCCTCCCTCTGTGGGGCCTTTGCTGAGCATCCGCGTCTTGCAAGCCCACATAGGCCAGCTGGGGGCACGGGCGGTGGACCACGGAGGGCACTGGGTCCTCCCGGGCCTGGTCAGCTTGCACTTGGAGAGGGGCCTGTGGAGTGAGGGCAGGGGGTCTGGGACGCAGGCTGGAGATAGGGTCAGAGTCTCAATTCTGCCACAGAGCACCCCCAGCCTCAGTTTCCCCCCCTGCACGATGCAGACATGTCCAGCCTTTCCATCCCTCCCAGGAGGGTAGCGTGGGCTGTTGTGAGCTTGGGCCCCTGGCCGTACTCTGTGCACAATGCCGGACACCTCAAGGCAGAGGGTGCACCACTCCGAGCCTGCCTGACCTCCCTGTGCCACCTGTGGTCCCTGGATCCAGTTGGCTGGGCCTGAGGCTGCCCGGAAGCAGAGCTAAGAAGGTCCCTGCCACCAGCTCGCTGTGTCCCCTTCTCACCTCCTCCCCCTTCTGCCGCCCCCAGGTCTGCTTCCTGATGGCCGTGAACGTGATCGGGCAGCGCATGAACTTCATGGTCATCCTGCATGGCTGCTGGCTGGTGGCCATCCTCGCCCGCCGACGCCGCGGGGCCATCGCCCGCCTCTGGCCCAACTACTGCCTCTTCCTGGCGCTCTTCCTGCTGTACCAGTACCTGCTGTGCCTGGGTGTCCCCCCCGCCCTGTGCATCGGTGAGCGGTGACCGCCGCTGGGGGCAAGTGCTGAGTGAGCCACAGTGCCTGGCTGTGGCCAGGGCTCTCTGGGCCTTGTGGCTGCGTGGAAGCAGAGGGGTGTTGCCCATCTTCTCTGGGCTCCCCCAGCTCTGAGTTGGCCTCACTCCTCCACGGCCCGGCCCCAGTGAGTCCATCCGGCTCAGCGCCCACCCGAGTGCCCCCAGTGCTCCCTCCATGACTTGGCCGGTTACAGCTGTGCCAACTCGGGTGGTGGTGCTGGCCTCTCGCTGGTCTCCCTGCGTGCACTGCTTTCTATTTTCATTTTTTGCCCAAGATTCTATTTTGAAGAGCTTCAAACAATCAGAAAAGTTGGGAGAAGAGACCATTGTGGGGCTCCATGCCCAGTGCCGCTTGAGGGCGGGCGCCCTCTGTACCCCAAGACGGGGCCCCATGCAGCAGCCCCTTCCTGGACGACACTCTGGTCTGGTGTGCTGTTGTGCTCTGCGGCACCATCCAGGGTGGCTGTGGCTCTGCTTTGGGGCCAGGTGTTTGCATGTGGCTATCCCCTTGTCTCCTTGGGCCTGACTCTCGTGATGTTTCCAGAGTCAGGCGGTGGGTTTGCAGAGAGCTGTGACTTTAGATTTGTCAGCTGTTCCCAAACGCTAGACACTGGCAGATGCTGTGGCAGGAGTGGCCCACAGCAGTGCTGTCCTCAGCAAGGCCACAAGTGGCGTCCAGTTGGCTGTCTGGCCTGTCCCGGGGTCCCCAGCCTGCCCTGGGGAGGGGCTGCCGCTCTGCTTCCACCGTGGGCGGTGTCCGCATCCAGCGACTCTCGGGAGTCGGCCGTCGGCGGGACTCTCAGACGGGCGCGTTCGATGTGTGATTCCTGGCGCGGTTGCCGGCTGGCTTGTTTGTGAAGATGAGCTTTGGTTTCCTGCCCTCCCACCTTTCTGTTTCTCGTCAGCAGATCCACGGAGCCCTTCTTGTCTAACGTGTCACAGCCCAGCCCTGCTGTCCCTGATGTTCAGAGGGTCACTGCTGGCCGGGGGTCCCTTCAAGCTGGTGCTTTTGACGTGCTCTGTCTCTGTCCTTGAAAGTCAGGTCCATCAAGGCTCGTTCATGCTCAGGAAAACTCCCCCTTTTAGGGTTTGGACACAAGCATAGAGAGCTGCGACTGCCACCACAGTCAGACACACAAGTGTCCAGCACCCAAGTCCCCGCCCATGTGGCAGCCCCCTTGGCTGCCCACCTCTGGCACCCATTGATCTGACCGTTTCTGCTCTGCCTTTTCCAGAATTCTTAGAAAGAGACTCAGGCAGCACGTCGCCGTTGAGCCGCATCCTTCAGAATACATTTGGGATTCCACATGTCGTTCTGTGTCAGCGCTTGGTTCCCTTCCGCTTGGTTTTGTTGTTAACTTGTTACATGGAGTGAAGAGGGTTATGAGCTGTGCAGGGCTCCCAAATGCCCTTTGCCCAGTTGTCCCTTGTTCTGCCTCTGACGTGACCCTGGGCAGTGACCAAAGCGGAGACGTGAGCGCTGGCGCAGTGCCACCCACTGCCGACGAACTGCAGACGAGTGGCTCCCCAGCCAGCCCGGTGCCGCTTCCTGTGCTGAGACCCCGTGTAGAGCCCACGTCACACTTGGTCGTGCTGTGTCCTCCGGGCTGGGATGGTTCCTCCCCTTTCTTCCCCTTTCATGACCTTGAAACCTGAGGAGCACAGGGCTGTTATTCTGTAGAATGACCCTCGATCTGGGAATGTCTGGTGTTTCATAATTAGACCAGGTTACGCACTTTTGGCAAGAATGCCACAGCTCTGAAATGTCCACCCAGTGCATCACAGCGGGGCCAGGTTGTCTCATCCCGGTGGCATTACCCTCGTCACTCAGGCACAGCGCTGTCTGTGGGTCTCTCCACGGTGAAGTTAGTCTTTTTCTCCTTGTAACTAGTACATGTTTATTTGTGGGGAGACACCTTAAGTGACCACCTGCTAACCTCAGCATCGCTGCGGGATCTGCCTGCAGCTGCTGTTAATCAGGTCTGCACGTGGCCCTCTCTCCTGTTGTTAATTGGCGTCTTTGGTAAGGGAGAGCTGTCGCTTCTCCCATTTATTCGCTCAGTTGTTTGTCTGTGTCTGTGTGGACTCTGGAGCTTTCTTCCTCGGGTGCTGCCCCAGTCCCACTGCTGTCTGCTTTGCCGTCCACACGGGCCCTTTCAACGTGCCCGGCCTCTTCCAAGCACACCCTGCGTCTGCTCCACGAGACGTTCCAGCCTCAGCCCGTGCTCCCTGCCC
The DNA here is from genome assembly GCF_037783145.1 of Equus przewalskii. NCBI lineage: Eukaryota > Metazoa > Chordata > Mammalia > Perissodactyla > Equidae > Equus > Equus przewalskii. Next base: position 35,117,599 of record NC_091833.1, on the reverse strand, counting down.
TGCCCTGCCCACGGAGCCTGGCCCCTTTCACGGAGGGCGGGCTTTAGACCCCGAGAGCTGGGCACTGCATGTGCTTGTCGCCGTGCACGTCACTGCTGCCTGGCCCTCTTGGCCAGCCCTGTTCCTTCTGTCACACACCGTTTTCCCAGGTTGCTTAGGCTGGTTCCTTCCCCTGCCTCCCGGTAGGTGCGTCCCATGCCTGTTGTCTAGTGACACTCACTTGTCAGTCTGTGCTCCGTCCTGGGTCCCCCGCCATCCGGTTGATGTTTATTTTTGGGACAGTAAAGTCCCCTTGTGGTGTACAATTCTGTGGGTTCTGAGCGGGGCGCAGAGGTGTATGTCTGCCCCCACATTTCTCTTCCGAACATTTCCATCACCCCGAATTTTGCGTCATGAGGCCCCTTTGCAGTCAGTCCGACCCCTCCCCCACTGCACCCCCAGGCAACCGCTGAGTTTTCTGTCCCCATAGTTTTGTCTTCTCCGGAATGCCATGTGAGTGGACGCATCCAACATGGAGCCTTTAGGGCTGGCCTCCTCCACTTAGAAAACTCGTTTGAGGAGCATCTCTGGGTTGTGCGCACCGGTGCTTGTTCTTTTTCCTTCCTGAGTAGTATTCCTGGCTGGATGTACCGTGGTTGGTTTGACTCCCTCCAGGTAATACTCTGGTTGTTTCCAGTTTGGGGCTCTTAGGAACAAAGTTGCTGTGAACGTCCTGTGTGGTTCTCACTTCTCTGGGATTGATGCCCAGAACGGCCGTCCCATTTTACCTTACCCCAGCCGAGTGAGTGTGACCCACTCTCTCTGTGTCCTCCCCAGCATTTGGTGTTGTCACTGTCTTCTCTTGTAGCTGTTCTGGTGGGTGTGTGATGATGTCTCATCCTGGCCCGTCCACACCAGGCGCCCTGCCCACCTACTGGCCATTACCCTTAGCTGTCACTTGATTCATCATCCCCTGGGGGCCTGGGGCTCAGTCTGTGCCTGAGAAGTGTGTACATAAGAACATGGCAGAATCTTTGGGCCCACATGTTCTCGAGACGCCAAGTGAGAGGGGGTGTGTTTTTGAGACTGTGTGAACACATGCAAGTGGGTGTAAGAATGATTCCTGTGGACTCGGGGCTCCTGGAGGCCGCTGGCCAGCAGATGGGGATAGGCCGGGACGTCTGGGGCCTGACACACACCCTTCACCCACAGACTACCCGTGGCGCTGGAGCCAGGCCATCCCCATGAACTCCGCACTCATCAAGTGGCTGTACCTGCCGGACTTCTTCAGGGCCCCCAACTCCACCAACCTCATCAGTGAGTGCCCACCGGCCAGACCCTTCATCCACACGCATACCTGCCGGCCTCCCAGGGGGCCGTGGAGGTTCCACACAGACGCGGGCAGCGGGCAAGCATGGGCCCTCCTCCCCAGCCAGCGAGGAGCATGTTGTCCAGGCCTCACCGGCCGGTCTAATCCTTCAGCTCCCCAGTGGGGGCCTTTGTCCCATGAGTGCCCCGTCCTGCAGGCACATCCCCGTGAGACTGAGGGGTCCACCTCACATGTGCACGCCCAACCACGCAGACACGCTTCTGCTCACCAGTGTGTGCGCAGGGGTGCATGCAGGTATGGGCACAGGTGTGCCTGCAATTGCGGACACAGGGATAGTTGCAGGTGTGCATGCAGGGTGGGCACAGGTGTGGTCACAGGTGGCTGCAGGGTAGACATATGTGGACACTGGTGTGGACACAGGGGTGGGTGCCCACGTGGTGTAGTCAGGCGCATGATGGCCTTGTTCCTGACACACATGTGGTACATGTAGAGCCACGTGTACATGCACAGACACAGAACGTGTACACAGACAGGCGTGTTCCCCGACATCCACGTGCACACCCCCACCCGTGCAGACACCATGGGCCCGCGTTCACACAGGTAGCTGTGTGTCTGCCCACGCACACTCACTGCTGCTTCTCTCTGGTCTGGGTTCACGGTGAATGCCGGGCGGGATGCGTGCTGCCACTCCGTCGTGGCCAGGCCCCTGCATGGTCAGTGGTTCCTGGGCTGCAGTGCAGAAGTGGCCTCCCGTGTGCCTGCAGGTGACTTCCTCCTGCTGCTCTGCGCCTCCCAGCAGTGGCAGGTGTTCTCAGCCGAGCGCACCGAGGAGTGGCAACACATGGCTGGCGTCAACACTGACCACCTGGAGCCGCTGCGCGGGGAGCCCAACCCTGTGCCCAACTTCATCCACTGCAGGTAAGTCTCGGGGTGGCGGCAGCCTGAGGAGCCCGCTCAGGGCTGGGGGCTTGCGGGGCTGCGGCGGCAGCTGGTCAGCAGGGCTGAAAGACGTCCCCAGGCTCCGGCTAGGACCGAGCCCGGGACAGACACTGCCAGTGGTGTCCCTGTGGCCAGGACGAGGGGCGGATGCTGACCTCGCAGCAGGGGGAGTTCTTCTGGTCTGAGGCTGCCGGGGGAGGTAGGGGACCCGGGCGCCACGGTGACACCCCGCCCGGCAGGTCCTACCTCGACATGCTGAAGGTGGCCGTCTTCCGCTACCTCTTCTGGCTGGTGCTGGTGGTGGTGTTCGTCACGGGGGCCACCCGCATCAGCATCTTCGGGCTGGGCTACCTGCTGGCCTGCTTCTACCTGCTGCTCTTCGGCACCACCCTGCTGCAGAAGGACACGCACGCCCGTCTCGTGTTGTGGGACTGCCTCATTCTCTACAACGTCACCGTCATCATCTCCAAGAACATGCTCTCGGTGAGCCCAGCCCGCCCAGCCCTGACCCCCAATTCCTGACCCGGTGGGCCCAAGCTGATCCTCCTCCCACCCCTAGCTCCTGTCCTGCGTCTTCGTGGAGCAAATGCAGAGCAACTTCTGCTGGGTCATCCAGCTCTTCAGCCTCGTGTGCACCGTTAAAGGCTACTATGACCGTGAGTGGGCGAGGGCAGGCAGCTGGGGGCCAAGGACATGCCAGGGGAGGAGCCGCTCAGGGACATGTGCTGCTTCCAGGATTCCCTGACTCCGACCCCAACAAATGCACCTGACCTGTGCCCCACACCCCTGTCCTTGGCCTGTACCCCGACCCACGTCCCTGATTTGTGCCCCTGATGCTGACCACGCCTCTGACCCGTGTTGCGTCTGTCCTGCAGCCAAGGAGATGCTGAGCAGGGACCAGGACTGCCTGCTGCCGGTGGAGGAAGCCGGCGTCCTCTGGGACAGCGTCTGCTTCCTGTTCCTGCTGCTGCAGCGCCGTGTGTTCCTCAGTCACTACTTCCTGCATGTCAGGGCCGAGCTCCAGGCCACCGCTCTGCTGGCCTCCAGGTTGGCCCTGCCTCAGGTCCCCCAGGGCCCTCTAGGGCAGGCGTCGCCTCTCCATGACACTGACACGTCCCCTGGGGGGAGAACCGAGGCCCACAGACCTGTAGGACCTTTTCACAAGCCTGAGTGCCTGACCGATGATGAGCGGTCCCGGCCCGGCTCTGCCGTCAGCTTGTTGCCCCCATGCCGGCCAGAGTGTGCACCCCGACTGGAGGGCCTTCCTCCCGTGGCTGGGCGGCCAGGGCTGCTATCCCGCCGACGCCTCTTCACTAGCACATTTTCCACCTATGAGACTGGAGGCCACTCCTCCCTTTCACCAGCACATGACAAGGCGGGTGTCGTGGTGGGGAGCTGGCCCTTGGTGTGAGCAGGGAGGACCATGGGGGCTGGGCCGGGCCCAGAGGCGTGGGAGCCTGTGCAGCTGAGCTGTGTGCCCGGCCTTCCTGTCCCTCCTCACAGGGGCTTCGCACTCTACAATGCTGCCAACCTCAAGAGCATCGACCTCCACCGCAGGGCGGAGGAGAAGTCCCTGGCCCAGCTGAAAAGACAGTAGGTGCCATCTGGGGTGGGCGCCCCAGGTCTCCTGACCCACCCACCTGGCACTCCGAGCTGCCTCTCCCACCCCACAGGATGGAACGGATCCGGGCCAAGCAGGAGAAGCACAGGCAGGGCCGCAGCCGCCCCCAGGATCCCCTGGACCCCAGCCAGGAGCCAGGTGAGTGTGGACACAGCCTCTGAGGGTTCTGGTGCCCTGGCGTGTTCGTGCCTGCTAGGGCCTGCACACGTCTGTGCCATGTGACGTCCCACAGGGCTTCTCGCCCATCTGTCCTGTGCCGTGTGGTCATTCTCTGTCCCCGCAGGCCACGCAGCAGGCCCATGACTGTCCATCTGCACATGTGGGCTGAGCTCTGCCCCCAGGGCACCATGTGGCCCCTCTGGCTGCAGGGGCTGCATGTCTGTCTCTGCCCAGGGGCCATGCTCACCCCGTCTCCCTGCCTCTCCTGCTGGCTCATGCTCGCCCTGCCCCTCCACAGGGCCCGGCAGTCCAGGGGGCTCCTCCCCGCCACAGAGACAGTGGTGGCGGCCCTGGCTGGACCACGCCACAGGTACCGCCCCAGCCTGGCCTGCCCTGACCACCTTGTGGGACCTGCTGTTCCCCAGGCTGCTGCCCCCTTTCGCCTGCTGTCTCCTGTTGAGGCAGAGGGCACTCGCCTGCACTGGCCTCCAGCCTGTGCTCTCCTTTCCCTGCATTCCCTGGGAGCCCTGCCGCGTGGGCTCTCAGGCCTTGCCCCACCACACAGGAGTGAGGGGCTGGGTCTCCATCTAACTGGATCCCTAACAACAAGCCCTGCATTTTTCTAACTCTCGATTCAGAAGCCTGAATCTTCACTGCTAATCTGCCCTCTCCTTCCCTGGCCCTGACCCCTGTGTTACTCTCGTCCAGTCTGGTCTCGTCCCACCGCTCTGGCTGTGTCCTGTGCATGTGTCACCGTCCCCTAGCCTGCTGCTCTGTCTCCAGCCACGGTGGCTGTCCTCTGCAGGGAGGGTGCATGTGGCCTTGGTCCTGGGGGTCACAGGATGCTGAGGGAACCCAAGCTGGGCAGCACAGTGCAGCCTGTCCTGGGCCCCCTCCAAACTGAAGAAATGAACTGGAGGGTCTTGTGGGTGGGAGGCCGGCGCTCAGCTCCACTCTGCCTGCAGTCATCCACTCTGGGGACTACTTCCTGTTCGAGTCTGACAGCGAGGAGGAGGAGGAGGAGGCCCAGCCCGAGGACCCCAGGCCGTCGGCACAGAGCGCCTTCCAGGTGAGGTGGGAGTGTCTCCTGCCTGCCTTCCCATCTGTGGAACTCCAGGGCAGTCCGGGGAGCCCAGCACCCACCCCCATTGAGACCCCCAAGTCCACAAGGCAGGTGGGCAGCCACATGCCCTTCTGCCCACTGCCTCCTGGGTCTTGACTCTGACCACGCAGGCCTGTGGTGGCTGTCGGTGGCCTGGTTTTTGGGAAGGGCTCAGCATGGTTGCTGGACACACATCTGTCTCCTGGGCCAGGAGCTGCTTGTCCATCTCTGGGTCCCCAGTTCTCAGTGTGGGGCCCTGGCGCCAAGTGACAGCCATGTGTGCTGAGGGCCTGCGTGCACTGCCCTGTCCCCAGCTGAAGGTCCCCAGCGGGGACACCTGATCCCAGACCCCTTTTCCTTGGGAGCTCAGAGGTGGCTGAATGGGACCCAATGGTCCTGGGAGGCAGGGCGCTAACCCCAAGGCCCCGGCCTGCAGATGGCATACCAGGCATGGGTGACCAATGCCCAGACGGTGCTGAGGCGGCAGCAGCAGGAGCGGGCACAGCAGGAGCAGGCAGGGCAGCTGCCCACGGGTGAGTTGGGCCACGTGTGGCTCTTGGGGGGGATGCAGGGCCGCAAGGCACTAACTAGCACCCCTGTGCCCAGGAGGTGGCCCAGGCCAGGAGGCGGAGCTGGTGGAGGGCCCTGAGGATGAGGTGGCAGGTGCGTGGGCTGCAGAGTGTCGGGGGCTGGGGGCTGGGTGTCTCCCACTGGCCACCTCTCCAGACTGTCCTTTCCTCAGGCCGCAGCCACGTGATGCAGCGAGTGCTGAGCACCATGCAGTTCCTGTGGGTGCTGGGGCAGGCGCTGGTGGATGGGCTGACGCGCTGGCTGCACACCTTCACGCGGCATCACAGCGCCATGAGCAACGTGCTGCGCGCCGAGCGCTACCTGCTTGCGCAGGAACTGCTCAGGGTGAGTGGGTACCACTGCACCATGCCACACCCCATCACACCCCCGCCCAACCTGCGCCTGCCCAAGCCCACCCAGACACTGCCCCCGCCCCCGCCCCCCACCGCCCCAGGCCCACCCTGCACTGGGCCGGAACAGAGCTGGGACAACTCGGCTGTCCTATAGGGTGGAGAAGTGCACCGGGGCCTGCTGGACCAGCTGTACACGAGCCAGGCTGAGGCTGCGCCACCAGGCCCCTCGGAGGCCCGTGACGCGCCGAGCACAGCGTCAAGGTAGGTGCAGGACTCAGGGGCTTGGTTGCTGCGCCAGGACCCACCCCACACAGCCTGCCCTCAAGCCCCAGAGTGTGGGCCAGTCTGGGCACCTACACCACTGTACTCAGGGGCACACAGCCCCCCAGGCATGTGGCCAGCTGGCCCCTTGTCCACCAGGGACTTTGAGGCCCTCCCGCCCCACCCCAGGGACCCGGGCAAAGCAGAGGCAGCCTCCGTGACTGGCCTTCCCTCCCACAGTGGGCTGGGGGCCGAGGAGCCACTGAGCAGCATGACCGATGACACGGGCAGCCCCCTGAGTACTGGCTACAACACCCGCAGCAGCAGCAGCGAGGAGATGCTCACCGAGTCCAGGGTGGCCCTGCATGGCTCCTCGGAGCTTCCCGCCAACACTCACATCTGGACGCGCACGGCCAGCGAGCTGCTCCTCCACAGGTGCGTGGCGAGGGGTGGAGGCGGGTGGGCAGGTGGGCCCTGGCCTCAGGGCAGCCCTGGCGCAGAAGCTGCCTGCGCTAGGCTGGCAGACCGGCCTTTGCGGACACTGCGGGGGCCTGAGTGTGGTCCCCGCAGGTGCCTGTGCATCCCGGAGCTGGAGGAGGCCGAGCGGTTCGCAGAGGGGCAGGGCCGGGTGCTGCGGCTGCTGCAGGCCGGGTACCAGTGCGTGGCCGCCCACTCAGAGCTGCTCTGCTACTTCATCATCGTCCTCAACCACATGGTCACCGCCTCGGCTGCCTCCCTCGTGCTGCCTGTGCTGGTCTTCCTGTGGGCCATGCTGTCCATCCCGCGGCCCAGCAAGCGCTTCTGGATGACGGCCATCGTCTTCACCGAGGTGGGTGGCGACTGGAGGGGCTGGGGTGGGGGCCCGGCCCTGCTGTGCTGACCCCTCTCCCCTGCAGGTCACGGTGGTCACCAAGTACTTGTTCCAGTTTGGCTTCTTCCCCTGGAACAGCCACACGGTGCTTCGGCGCTATGAGAACAAGCCCTACTTCCCGCCACGCATCCTGGGCCTGGAGAAGAGCGACAGCTATATCAAGTGCGACCTGGTGCAGCTCCTGGCCCTGTTCTTCCACCGTTCCCAGCTGCTGGTGAGCACCACGCGCCTGGGTGGACGGGCACCTTGCGGCACCCCTCCCGCCCCCGAGCTGTCTTCTTCCAGGAGGCAAAGCGGATGTCGTGAGGTCCAGGGTGGGCCTGGCCGTCTTGCCTGGTCCCAGGGCTGCCCAGTGCGGCCACGTGGCCTCCTCACGGCCCTCCTTCTCCTTCACAGTGCTACGGCCTCTGGGACCACGAGGAGGAGCCGCTGTCCAAGGAGCATGACAGGGGCGGTGGGAAGAAGGGGGCTGAGGAGGAGCCGGCCCTGCTGGGACTCCGGACTGAGGTGGGCACGGGGCCCCAGGAGGAGCCAGGGGTGGCTGTGGCCCCCATCGAGGACGACATCCAGGTGGCAGTGAGTGACGGGCCCCCAGAGTCCCCAGTGGACCTCAAGCCCCGCGACAAGAGGCGCATCAGTCTGCGTTTTAGGAGGAGGAGGAAGGAGAGCACAGGGCCCAAAGGCCTGGCAGCCACTGGTATGATGGCCCTGTCCACCCACAACCGCTGCTGGCGGCCCTGGGGAGGTCCCTGTACTCAGTCTGCTGGTCTGTAAAGGGGGTGATGTGAGCCCCCCGTGGACTTTTGTCATCAGTGGCTGCCCCCCTACAGAAGCCGAGGATGGGGAACAGGAGGAGGAGAAAGCAGCAGCCACAGGGAGAGAGAAGAGGCAGAGCCGCCCCAGGGAAAGAGTGAGGGAGGCCGGGCTCCGGCTGCAGAGCTTCTGCCTGTCCCTGTGAGTGATCCAGCCTGGGAGCGGCCAGGGGCCGTGGGGCAGGTGGGAGGCACAGAGGCGAGCACCAAGCTGACCACCACCCAACACACCCGCAGGGCCCAGAGTGTGTACCAGCCCCTGCAGCGTTTCTTCCACGACATTTTGCACACCAAGTACCGTGCGGCCACCGACGTGTACGCCCTCATGTTCCTGGCTGATGTCGTCGACTTCATCATCATCATCTTCGGCTTCTGGGCCTTTGGGGTGAGCCAGGGCTCGGGGCCATGGTGTGCGCAGAGCCCAGTGACTGTCCCGCCTCCCCCTGACATCTGTTCTCCCGGCCACAGAAGCACTCAGCAGCCAGGGACATCACGTCATCCCTGTCAGATGACCAGGTGCCCGAGGCCTTCCTGGTCATGCTTCTGATCCAGTTCAGCACCATGGTGGTCGACCGTGCCCTCTACCTGCGCAAGACGGTGCTGGGCAAGCTGGCCTTCCAGGTGGTCCTGGTGCTGGCCATTCACATCTGGATGTTCTTCATCCTGCCTGCTGTCACCGAGAGGTGGGCACCAGGGCCTCTGGCCCTGCCCCAGAGAGACATACTGGCAGTGCCTGGCAGAGCTGGGGTTGGGTCCGGGGACCTTGGGGCTCTGGCCCCCAGACTTGGGCGGGTTGCCCTGACCTGGCCTTCCTATTCCGTCTCACTCAGGATGTTCAGCCAGAACGCGGTGGCCCAGCTGTGGTACTTTGTGAAGTGCATCTACTTTGCCCTGTCCGCCTACCAGATCCGCTGTGGCTACCCCACCCGCATCCTCGGCAACTTCCTCACCAAGAAGTACAACCACCTCAATCTCTTCCTCTTCCAGGGGTGAGTGTGGGCCAGGCCGGGGGCGCGAGGAGCAAGGCTGCCCTCCCTCGGGCCCTCCTGACAGTGCCCTGGCCTCGGGCAGGTTCCGGCTGGTGCCGTTCCTGGTGGAGCTGCGGGCTGTGATGGACTGGGTGTGGACGGACACCACGCTGTCCCTGTCCAATTGGATGTGCGTGGAGGACATTTACGCCAACATCTTCATCATCAAGTGCAGCCGAGAGACGGAGAAGGTGCCGGGCCCAGAGTGGGAGTACGAGGGAGGGTGGGGACAGTGCTTACTCCCTGCTGGGGCCAACATGCCGCGGTGCGAACCACATGGTGCTCAGAGCCCACATCAGCATGAAGGCAGAAAGCCACCGTGGGCCAGAAAGGGCATCTTTTTGAAACTCCTCCCAGCCAGAAGGGGCTTCTTAGGAGAGGGATGGTGAGCTGGGCCCTGTGGTACAGGCAGTTGGCAGAGTGGCCAGAGCAAATGCCCAGAAGAGGCCTGGCCTCTAGGCTGTGGGTCATGGCGTGAGGTGGGGCACTGAAATGTCAGCCAAGGGTTTGTCAGTTTTTAGCAGCTTTATTGAGATAATTCACACAGTGCGAGATTTTTCTCATTTAAGGTGTGCAATTTGGTGGTTTCTGGCATATTCACGGGGTGGTGCCACCATCTCTACAGGCAGCTTTAGCACAGGCTCATCACCCCAAGAAGAACCCCGTCCCCTCACTGCCCCAGCCCCCCACCACTGCCATCTGCTTTCCACAAACATGCCTGTCCAGCCAGGTCACAGGCACGGGGTCTCCATGTGTGGCCTTTGGGTCTGGCTTCTTTCACTCAGTGTGTTATCAAGGGCCATCCGGGCTGCAGCCTGTCTGACTCCACTCCCTTTCGTGGCTGAGTCGTATTCCATCGTTGTCAATGGGCTGCACTTTATCCAGCTCTTCCAAATGTCGATGGACACTTGGGTTTGTTTCTCCTTCTTGATTATTGTAAAAAATGCCACTAAGCACACTCGTGTACAAGATTATGTGGACAGTTTTCTTTTCTCCTGGGTGCATACCCAGGAGTGGGACTGCTGGGTCACATGAGCACTTTAGGTTTCCTTTTTTGAGGAGCTGCCTCAGTTTCCCATGGCCACTGCCCCATCGACATCCCACCAGTGGCATACAAGGGTCTGATTCCCCACATCCTTGCCAATACTTGTTGTGTGACTTTTCCTTTTTGCCATCCTGCTGGGCTCCCACTGTGGCCTTGATTTCCATTTCCCCCACAGCCAGTGACACGGAGCATCTTTTCCTGTGCGTCTTGGCCATCTGTGCATCTTCTTTGGAAAACCATCTATTCAGATGCTTTGCTTGTTTTGTTGCGTTGTAGTTCTTTATCCTGAACACTAGATCTTTATATTTTTTATAACGTCCAGTTTAATTTTTTTCTTTTGCTGTTTGTGCTTTTGGTGTTAGATCTGAGAACATTCTGCCACGTCCAGCGTGACGAACATTTGCCCATAAACGTTTTTTAGTTCTTACGTCTGAGTTAGCTTTTGTATACGGTGTCAGATAGGGGTCCAAACTTCATCCTTCACATGTGGGTGTCCAGCTCTCCCGGCGCCATCGCCCTTTCCCACCGCGTCCTCTCAACGTGAGGCTTGTTTCCAGGCTCGCACTTCGATTCTGTATCTGTCCCAGGCAGGGCCACAGTCTCCACTGCCACAGCTTTGCAGTTTTGATATGTGGTTGAGGTCTGACTTTGTGGGGCCACTGGGTGACCTGAGCCCATGGCCGTGTGAGGATGGGAGGGGCAGGGAGGGCAGGGTCTGGACAGTGCCTGCCGCCCCGGAGCAGGATGGGGGCAGGGCGTGGGGCAGCAGGAGACAGGCAGAGCTGAGCGGGTGGCCTCTGCCACATCCCCCCCAGAAATACCCGCAGCCAAAGGGGCAGAAAAAGAAGAAGATTGTCAAGTATGGCATGGGCGGCCTCATCATTCTGTTCCTCGTGGCCATCATCTGGTTCCCACTGCTCTTCATGTCCCTCGTGCGCTCCGTGGTTGGTGTTGTCAACCAGCCCATTGATGTCACTGTCACCCTCAAGCTGGGCGGCTATGAGGTGAGGGGCAACCTGTCTGTTCCAGCCAGGGGAGGCAGGGGACAACGCTGCGTGGGGGCTCCTCTGCTTTCTCATCCTCACAGACTGTGAAGAGTACTGTATGGGTGCTGGGGGCAGAGGCCGGGGAGGCTCCCCCAGTGCCATATGGCCCATCCCGTTCCCACTCCTAGCCCCTGTTCACCATGAGTGCCCAGCAGCCGTCCATCGTGCCCTTCACAGACCAGGCCTACGAGGAGCTGTCCAGGCAGTTTGACCCCCACCCAGTGAGTGAGCCCCATGCTGGGTCTGCCTGCGGGGAGGCAACAGCCTAGGGGAGGGGTGGCCTGGCCACACCCCACTGAGGTGCCACCCTGTGCCCAGCTGGCCATGCAGTTTATCAGCCAGTACAGCCCTGAGGACATCGTCACGGCTCACATCGAGGGCAGCTCTGGGGCGCTATGGCGCATCAGCCCACCAAGCCGGGCCCAGATGAAACGGGAGCTGTACAACGGCACCACCGACATCACCCTGCGCTTCACCTGGAACTTCCAGAGGTGCGTCCTGCACTTGGGTGGGGCCTGGGCAGGGTGTGCCCTGCAGTGGGTCACACTGTCCCCTGCTTGCAGGGATCTGGCCAAGGGCGGCAACGTGGAATACACCAACGAGAAGCACACCCTGGACCTAGCCCCCAACAGCACTGCGCGGCGGCAGCTGGCCAGCCTGCTCGAGGGCACCTCGGACCAGTCAGTGTGAGTGGGGGCTGTGGGGGCACCCAGAGGGCTGGGCCAGGGGCCAGCCCTGTGACATAGTGGTTAAGTTCAGTGCACTCCACTTTGGCAGCCTAGGTTTACAGCACACTCCACTTTGGCAGCCTAGGTTTACAGCTTCGGATCCCAGGCACAGACCTATACCACTGGTCAGCCATGCTGTAGTAGTGTCCCACACATAAAGTGAAGGAAGACTGGCACAAATGTTAGCTCAGGGACAATCTTCCTCAAGCAGAAAAAGAGGAAGATTGGCAACAGAGGTCAGCTCAGGGCAAATCTTCCTCAGGAAAAGAAAAAAAAAAAAAGAGGGCTGGGGCAGGCCTCACCGACTGGCCTCCTCCCCACAGGGTCATCCCCAACCTCTTCCCCAAGTACATCCGTGCCCCCAATGGGCCTGAAGCCAACCCCGTGAAGCAGCTGCAGCCCAGTGAGTGTGGGCAAAGGGGCTGGGGGCTGGGGCTGGGCCTCGGCCCTATGAGAGGGTGGTGGCCTGTGGCCCTGACGGTTTCCTGGCTTGGACCCAGATGAAGAGGCCGACTACCTCAGTGTGTGCATCCAGCTGCGGAGGGAGCTTGTGGGCTCGGGGGCTGCCGGCTTCCTTGAGTGGTGGGTCATTGAGCTGCAGGACTGCCAGACTGACTGCAACCTGTTGCCCATGGTCATCTTCAGTGATAAGGTCAGCCCGCCCAGCCTGGGCTTCCTGGCTGGCTACGGGTAAGTATGTGGCACGGGGGCCAGGGTGTGCTCTGGGCGGCAGCCCCCAGGACTCACCACCCCTGCCCACAGGATCATGGGGCTCTACGTGTCCATCGTGCTGGTCATCGGCAAGTTCGTGCGCGGCTTCTTCAGCGAGATCTCGCACTCCATCATGTTCGAGGAGCTGCCGTGCGTGGACCGCATCCTCAAGCTGTGCCAGGACATCTTCCTGGTGCGGGAGACGCGGGAGCTGGAGCTGGAGGAGGAGCTGTACGCTAAGCTCATCTTCCTGTACCGCTCACCCGAGACCATGATCAAGTGGACCCGCGAGAAGGAGTAGGAACCAGCTCCTCATGCACCGTGAATGAAGGAGCCGCCCGGCAGGCCGGTGGGCAGCGTTCCTCGGGCCACAGGAGCAGACACCCCAGTCCAAGGCCACCAGCTGTGACATGTCCACCCGGCCCACTGAGCCCTAATGCTGCTGTCAGAAGGAAGCTGTGGCCCCTCCACGGCCCAGCACAGGACTGCTGTCCCTTCCCGTCATCCCTGCTGGGCCCAGTGCAGCCCACGGCCGGCCACACTGGGCCAGGGAGCCCGGCCCTCCCTTTCCCACGCGTACTGTAGAGTTTTCTAATTAAAAAACATTTTTATTTATACAAACGGACAATCACATGCCGTCTGCCGTCCTTGCCTTCCTGCTCTAGCGTGGCAGAGGTCCCAGCCCTGGCACCCTGGGTGTCTCTGGTCCAGGACACTCGTCCTCAGGCTCAGCTCTCGCCAGTCTGCGCCTCATCATCACTGTCCTCAACCAGGTACTCCTGGATCTGCTGCTCGATGCAGGCCCTGGGGAAGCAGCTGGGTGGGAAGTGGCCCCGCAGGCGCTCCGCCCCAAGGCCCCCCAGGGCTCCCTGAGCAGAGTGGGCGTTGGTACCTCTGGCTGCGGAGCCGGGCCTCGGCCAAGATGTAGGGCGGCAGGGGGTCCAGGGAGGGCTGCAACAGAGAGCCGACGTGGGCGAGGGGCTGTGTGGCACAAAGCCAAGCCAGTGCCCACCTGCCCCCCTCATGCCCTGAAGGAGGACTTCCCATATCCCCAACACACGGAGGGCGTCCACTCACCAAGTCCTTCATGTTCACACGGCAGCCGTAGCACAGCTGCTCGATGACGCGGGCTCGGGGGTCCTCCCTGCGAGAGCAGAGCTGCACCTGTGTGCCCGGTCGTGGCCCTCAGCGAGGGGTCCGCGGGCGCAGTGAGGGAGCGCCCTGCCCCAGAACATGTTCCTGAGGTGTCCCCCTGCTCCCGCCCCCCGTGCACCTACAGGGGCCAGCCATGGGGTGGACAGGACGGGGCAGGGACTCACCTCTCGCAGGGCCTGGCCCCCCCACAGCAGCCCTGCACCCGCCCCATCCCTGCAGAACAGCAGGGTGCAGTGGGCGGTGGGGTGGGGGGCTGCGTCTGGGACAGATGCAAGGGAGTCTGAGCCCCAAAAGCCGTGGCACTGTCTGCAAGTAGAGAGGAGCTGAGGGGACCAGGGGGCTGCTGAACCCCAACACCCACTCGCCAGTGCCCTCCTCTGAGCACCCTGGGGAAGGCAGACACAGACCAGCAGTGTCGATGTCCAGTGCGCACATACAGAGCAGGCAGCGGGGGCCAGGGGGACCGGCAGCACAGCCATCCCTGGGGGCCTTAACCAGCTTCTCACTTGTCCTGGGGACATGGGGGATGGGGCACAAAGGCACTGTCACCACTTTACTCCCACCCTGGCCTGAGCACCAGGGAGATGGGCTCAGCACCCCACACCCCTTCGTTTCCCTGCCCCACAGGCCCACGCGCACACACACACACACATGTGCACACACAATCACACACCTGTACACAGTGCTGACTGTGGAGGGGAACTGGTCCTGCAGCCTGAGCATAAAAGCCTCCATCAGCCGGTGAATGCTGGCCTTTTCAGGGGCCTAAGGACAATTGGATGGGGAGCTGCAGGAGTGGCCCCAGTGCAGAGGGGTAGCCCACAGGTCTGGTCAAGGGGCCACCTAGAGTCGAGGCCGTGGGCTTCTCTACACTGTCGGCCCAAGAGTCTACCGTGTCGGGCGGGGTGAGTGGGGCACCCACTCCTAAAATATCCCTGTCGTTACACACTTTAAGTTGTTAAAATTATATAAATATAAATTGTCCCTGACAAAGATCGTCCTGCCCCATCGTCCCCTCCTCCGTGTCTACGACCCACAAGCTGAGGACCTGGCCTTCCCAGCGACATGGGCACCGGAGGCCGGCTACCTCCTCTCCCTGAGAGCCCCTCCTCCTCAAGGGCGCCTCCCTGCCAAGGCATGCGGCTGCCCTGTGTGTGCTCCGAGAGTGCTGGGAGGCACTGCTAGGACACCAGGTGGTGGGCACTGGGGCGAGAGAGCTGGTGTGGACACAGCTCGGGCCACCAACGGTGTGCCAGTGACCTCTGACTCCAGGCTAGAGGGGAGGCCTCCCGTGTAATCCTTGCGGCTCACCTTGGTGTCGAGGGCTGGCGTGAAAACGGAGGGGACGGCAAACAGGTGGTTGTAGAAGGCGACCTCCTTCAGCGTGTGCTCGCGCATGGGCCGCACTACCACCACGTCGCCGTGCCGCTCATCTGAGAAGCCCTGGAGGAGCGGGACATTTCTCACCACACTCAAGTGAGCAGGCTCACAGCTCCCCTCCCTCCCTCCCAGCTGGGGAGTCACAGGCTTCCCCACTCCATGTGGGTGACCCCAGGACTGATTCACGAGACACTACTTTCAAATGAAAGGGCCAGAGGTGTGACAGCAGGAGGGGCCCCTGGTGGCCTGCACCCACGTACCGTATCCCAGGCAAGGAATGCCCCTCTCCCCAGTGCCAGGCTGGTCATGAGTTTGATGGCCAGGCGTGTGCAACTGTCTCCTGTCATCACCTTGGAGTAGCCATGGGTCCGGGCCACATGCAGGATCAAGTGGGTCCTACAGAGCAGGGCAGGGGGTCTCAGGAGCCCAGGTGGGGCAGGGGCAGGCCCAGGCCCCCCATGGGAGTTGTCTCAAGGGCCTGGAGGGGCGGGGCTCACCGTAGTGCCTGCAGAAGCTCCTCCTTGGCTGTCAGGGTCTTCACGGAGTCAAAGAGTCTGGACAGAGCCTCAGTCTGGGCAGCTGTGGGTGGCCTATCTGGGCTCTGGGGGTTCTGGGGATCCTGGGTGCAGGGCCAGCTCAGCTGTTCCTCCCCTTGGGCGAGGCTGGGGCTGTCCCCAGCCCCTTCAGCCCCCAGCACATGCTGCTGCTGGAGGAAACTGTCCACAGCTGCCTTATAGGCCCCTTCAGTCCCCACTGGCTCCTGGGCAAAGCAGCGCAGCACGGATGGTGGCAGGTCAAACACCTTCCAGGGCAGAGGAGGATGGGGGAGAGAGCATGAGGCCCAGGCCCACCTCTCTACGTACTGGGGAGAAACAGACCCAGGACGGGAGGCCCAGGGGCTGGCTCCAACAAGCAGGCACACGCCCCTCGTGGACACCCCAGGGGTCACCTCCAGTGGCCTTTAACAGGGACAGGCACACCCACCTCTTCTAAGGCGACAACATGCCACGGGAAGCCAACGGTCTGCAGGATCAGCTTCATCTCGGCCAGGGCTTTTGCTCTGGCCTCTGGGCTCAGGCCACAGGCTGCTCCCTCTGAAAAGCACAGGCAGAAATGAGAGTCCTGGCTCACAGGAGAAGAACCCCAGCAGGTGAGACAGGGCCAACACCACAGAAGAAATCCCACGAGGCTGTGCTCTGCAGGGTGGCAGTTTCTGTAGAAACCACAGGATGCTGAGCCATCTTCCTTGGGGGCATTTTTGGGGGACGGGGGGGCATGACTGACCTCAGCACTAAAGACCGGCCTGGGAGCCCACCCCACAGGAGCGGGTGGAGGGCTTACTCAGTGCCCATGACCCCGTGGGCAGAGGCTCCTGCCCAACTCCAATGACGGTGTGAGACTTAAGACAATAGCAGTGCTGTCTGTTGCAGGACATGTGCGCTCTGTCTTCAGAAGGGCACCCACCAGGGCCGTGGCGTGGGCACAGCGCCAGCTGTTTCAGCGAGGCCTACCCCAAGCAGCCGGGGAGGAGGAACAGCCATGCATACCATCAATACAGACGATCCCTGGCACAAAACGCAGTCTTTTGGCAGATTCTCGACTCAGGCCCTGGAGGGGGAAGGGACAAGGCTTCAGCCTCATGGCCAGAAGCCATGTGACACTGTCCCGGCAGGGACCATTCTCCATCTGGACTGAATGCCCTCCAGGAAGGGGCGGTGAACCCCACCCGTTGTGGACCAGGTGCCAGACAGGCCCCATGGGGAGGCCACACAGCCTGACTTGCTTCACAGCAGCCCTGCCTGGGCATCTTCGCTCCTCCTAGTAAAACCCACCCCTCGCCAGTGTGTCCCTACCTGCTATCAATGCCCCAGGGGAAGCCCCCTGTTCAAGCACCTCTGACCACTCAGAATGGAACAGAACAACGTGGAAAAAGGAAGGCATCGCTGATCACAGGGAAGAGCAGTGCCAGGTGCGGGACAATGACCCAGGGGAGCAGGCACTCATCTCACACTGTCTGGCCAGGTTTAGAGGACTGTGAGTTGAGAGCAGAAAACCAACTAAAGAAGTCCCCCCTGGAGGCCTGGGCCGCCTCCTGTACCCTTGCTACTGCCACCCTGTGGCTGCACCCTCTTCCCCAGCCCCTCTAGTCTGCGTCCCGCTCAGGGAGTGCAGATAGTCCCTGTGTGTCCCACCCCCAGGTTAAGGCCTCCAAGGTGCCGCAGTGCCATCGGGAGAAGCCTGCCTCCCACACTTTGAGCTGGGCCTGTGGACGCCCAGAGCGCAGCCCCACACTCAGCCCCACTTCACTCTCCTCTCCCCGCCTCGCTGCCAGCTGCCCTCTCCACTGACATGCTACTCTCTTCACTGCACCCAGCAGCCCCCTGCTCACTCGGGTCTCCCCTCGAACCTAAGGACGCTGCTCCAGGCTGGGCTGGGCCCCTCTACATCCCCCAAGGCTCCCACTCATATTTCACTGTCTTGTCCCAGATACACTCCCAAGAGCGAGAGGAGCCCCATGGCCTCTAAGACACAGTGAGTGGTGCTCTGCCATGCTGCGAGACCCATTTTCCAGCGACTATGTTTCTTCGTAGTCAAGCAAGTGGACAGAGCACTAAACGGCTGGGTACTCCAGATGCAGTTTTCGGTTTGTGTACCTCTTGTATGCACATCCGAGAACCCCTTGGGCAACCCAGCTGGGGAATGGGCCATTCTCTCTAGCCTCAAACAAGAGCCCCTTGGTGCCGGCCCCCTACCCTGGAGGTCAGTGGGGCGGCAGCCTGGGCCCCGGAGGATGGTGTGGAAACGCACCTCAAGGACCTGCCAGACCATGGAGCTGGACGAAGGCCCTCCAGACCACGCCAGGAGCACCTGAGGGAGAAGGGACATCACTGGAGGCACCGCATCTCCAATACGAGTGTGCCACCCCTGGGGACGCCCTGGGCGTGAGCCCACCCTCAGGACTCAGGTGTAGGACAGCGGGAGTGTGCCACCCCTGGGGACGCCCTGGATGTGAGCCCACCCTCAGGACTCAGGTGTAGGACAGCGGGAGTGTGCCACCCCTGGGGACGCCCTGGGCGTGAGCCCACCCTCAGGACTCAGGTGTAGGACAGCGGGAGTGTGCCACCCCTGGGGACGCCCTGGGCGTGAGCCCACCCTCAGGACTCAGGTGTAGGACAGCGGGAGTGTGCCACCCCTGGGGACGCCCTGGGCGTGAGCCCACCCTCAGGACTCAGGTGTAGGACAGCGGGAGTGTGCCACCCCTGGGGACGCCCTGGGCGTGAGCCCACCCTCAGGACTCAGGTGTAGGACAGCGGGAGTGTGCCACCCCTGGGGACGCCCTGGATGTGAGCCCACCCTCAGGACTCAGGTGTAGGACAGCGGGAGTGTGCCACCCCTGGGGACGCCCTGGGCGTGAGCCCACCCTCAGGACTCAGGTGTAGGACAGCGGGAGTGTGCCACCCCTGGGGACGCCCTGGGCGTGAGCCCACCCTCAGGACTCAGGTGTAGGACAGCGGGAGTGTGCCACCCCTGGGGACGCCCGGGACGTGAGCCCACCCTCAGGACTCAGGTGTAGGACAGCGGGAGTGTGCCACCCCTGGGGACGCCCTGGGCGTGAGCCCACCCTCAGGACTCAGGTGTAGGACAGCGGGAGTGTGCCACCCCTGGGGACGCCCGGGACGTGAGCCCACCCTCAGGACTCAGGTGTAGGACAGCGGGAGTGTGCCACCCCTGGGGACGCCCGGGACGTGAGCCCACCCTCAGGACTCAGGTGTAGGACAGCGGGAGTGTGCCACCCCTGGGGACGCCCTGGGCGTGAGCCCACCCTCAGGACTCAGGTGTAGGACAGCGGGAGGGGCTAGTGGGTGCAGCTGGGACAGGCCACCTGCGGGAGGGGTAGCAGGGGCTGAGAGCCAGGGCCCAAGGGACCCCATAGGAGTCACCCCGCACTCTACCTTCTCACCCGGAAAGATCAGCCGGTTCTTCCCAAGCACGGCTCTGAACTTGTGGATGTAAAATGCCTTGAAACAGTCCCTGCAACACACCCCCCAGCAGCTGCAGCAACACAGCCCAGGCCGCCTGCCCTCCACACAGAGATGGGCAAGCTGCTCACACCTGCCTCTCTGGACAGCAGCCTAAGTTTCCACTTGGTTACGTTTTCTTCTGTTAGCAACTTCCATCTTTAAAAGCAGCATCTTGACGCTGAGGCTCCACGCAGAGACCAGCAGGGGAGCCAGAGTTCAGCAGTTCTCGCCAGCTGTGGCTGCCCCAGGATGAGCCTCATGCCACATGGGGAGGCCTGCCTGGGTCCCCCCCAATCCTCACCAGTATGAACCAATGCCTGAGGGGCCCAGAGCCCAGGAGCCACCTGCACCCACAAGTGCTCAGGAAGATGCAGCTGGTGGAACAGACAGACACAGGTATGTGTAGGGTGAGACCAGCATGACCCACCCTCAGCAGAGTCAATGATCTGATCCAGGACCCCCACACAAGAAGCACCAGCTCTCAGGGGGAGAGGGGAAGCACTGAGCAGGCTGCAGGGGGTGCCCAGGGCCCTGAAGCACCACACTGGCTTCTCTTTAGTGCACTGAGCCCACCTGGACCAAAAATGCTTGGGAGGCTCCTGCAAATGCAGAGTCCTGGGCTCTTCCCCAAACCCACAGAATCAGAGCTTCCAGGGCAGGTCTTTGGAATCTTCATTCTTGATAAACCTTCCAGCTGGTCCTTCGGCTCACCAGGTTAGAGGTTCTTAGCCTTAGCTGCACATTAGAACCACTCAGGCCAACTGCGTGAGAATGTATAGGGGCGAGGCCTGGGTATCTGCATTTAAAAGCCCCCCTAGAAATCCCAGCAGGCAGTCAGGGGAGAACAGCACCTCCAGTAGAGCGGTGGACAATGCTGCAGGAGAGCTGCCCTGGCCCTGTCTGGCCTGTCTACCCCCTCCTTCCTGTTCAGACACACTGGTGTCCACAGCAATCCCCCTAACGCTGAAGAGGCACCTCTCAAGAGGGGCCAACCAAATACCCCAGAGTCCTCTGCAGACAGTAAGTCAACTCAGCGTTCAAGAGCAAAATGCCAGGGCTCCAAGGACCCCAGGTGACCAGCCACAGGAAGTGACTTCCAGGAAGGTCGGGGTGTGGTGAGGCTCCCTGAGCACACACAGACGCACTCTCCCTGGGGGCCAGGCCAGGGTTGCCCACCCATGTTGATCCTCACAATCACTGAGGAAACTTGCTCAAAATCTAGACTGCAAAAGTCCACAACCTGGAAAGCCAGCTTCTCACCTTCTCTTGGGACCAACAAGCACAGGAGGGGAGCTCTGGGCCAGGAGCCCTGCCAGCCTCACCTGAAGCCACTGCAAACTCTCTTCTTATCAGAGTCTCCAGGCAGACTGGGGCAATCGTCATTTTCACATGCCCCAAGTGGTTAAAACCTAACGTGTATTTGCCGGTAACACACATCTCATTCTACTGGGCACCTGAGAGACCGGCAGGGATGAGTTTTTAGGAAAACAGCTTAATCCCATTAGTTTCTCTCTTGTAACATTTTAGAAAGCAGAATCCAAGACTCTTGGAAACCAACTTAAAAACGTGAGCCAGTCACTCATTCAACAGACGTTTGTTTGCTATACAAAGCATGCAACATCACCAAGAATTAACAGGGATAAAATGGGAAACAGGCTCTGCCCTCATGGAGCTACAAGTCCAGGGAATGTGACCAGACATTGGAAGAGTGATGATTCAAGGATGATGGAACAGGGCCACAAGAAACCTTCAGGCAAAATGGAACATGCTTGTGCCCAGGCCCCTCTGGAAATAAGCCTCTGCTCCTGTCTGAAGACCCCCCCCGAGCTGGTGGAAAGCTGGAGCTCTCCTTCCATCCCTCTATCCCTCACAAGTAAAACAGGCCATCACCCAGAGCACCTGCCCAGGATGCTCTAACCTGCCGTGGATGTGTTCCAGCTGCCAGGAAATGCTCATCTCACCCACACCTCACCCCACTCTCACTCCCACTCTCCCCAAAACTCCATCATATACCTTCCCGCCACCTGACCCACAGACGGTTGATGAGAGAACATTACCCATGCAGGAAACCACACTCCTCCCACACACCAGGGTCTCCCGGAGCAACATTACAAGCAGGAGTAAAGTGACTAAATGCTTTTAAAAGCAAGAATTACAGTTACATAAATGGGGGGCAATCCTGGCTGCTGAGTGAGATCGTGTTTGCCAAGGTCTTCTCCCCACCTCCAGGCCTCACCTGCAGAAGGCATCTCCTGCTCGGATCACCACGACAGGAAGGCCTTCCTTGCACTTCACACACTTCTGTTCACGGCTTTGGAGACATGGAAAGAAGAGAGAACAAGAACACAGACTACACACCCCTCCCAGCAGCCTTCGGGCATACTGGTGTTGTTTCTCACCCCAAGCGGGTGTACGAGAGAGAGGTCAGACTGGGGCTGTACACACACAAACGAAGGCTTGTGTCTTATCCAAACTACCAATCTGAAGAAAGACAAGGGCCCTGAGGGTAATTTTGTCTGTTAAAGCCGGCACAGGGGCACATAAAGTCCACCTCTCAATCTCTCAAGAGATGGCACGAAAAGAGAGACAGTTTGCGTGGCCTGGAGGGGAGAAACGGAGCAAGTGGGTGGAAGCGACAGTGAGATCAACTTTCTCTCCCAGTAAGAACAGCCCGGTCGGGGGCGGAGCCGTCCCCACCGGCTACAACAACTAGAGATGCGAGCGAACAGTGGAAGTTCCTTCCTGGGATGTTCACCACCGGCTTCACAGCCACGCCCAGGTTGCTGCGCAGCGAGGTTCAGCGCCCACCCTCCCCGGGGACCCCAGGACTCCTGGGCCCCGGCCTCAGCGACCTCTAGGCTTCCCGGAGCGCCGCGCCCGGGACTGATGGCAGAGCGCAGGCCGGGCCCTCGGGGCAGGGTTCGCCACCAGCGGGGAGCCCCGGGCAGAGGAGGGGCAGGTGCGGTCGCTCAGCTCTTACCCAGGCTGCCGAGGCGGCGGCTCCTCGGACGCGGGCTCCGCGTAGTCCTCGCCCACCTGGCACATGGCTGGGCCGGGTCGCGCTGGAGACCGCGGTGGCTGCAGCTGGTCACACGCTGAGAACGTCACGGCAGCGCCGTCGCGGCCGTGACGCGAGGGACGGAGGCGGGGCGCGCCCTAACGACGTCAT
This sequence comes from Equus przewalskii, assembly GCF_037783145.1. Lineage (NCBI taxonomy): Eukaryota > Metazoa > Chordata > Mammalia > Perissodactyla > Equidae > Equus > Equus przewalskii. Next base: position 35,095,318 of record NC_091833.1, on the reverse strand, counting down.
CGCGCCGCCGTCGCGGCCGTGACGCGCGGGCCGGGCCGGGCCGGGCCGGGACAGGGGAGGCGGTGGCGGCGGGCCTGGCCCCGGGATGGCGATGTTCCGCAGCCTGGTGGCCTCGGCTCAGCAGCGGCAGCCGCCGGGCGGGCCCGCGGGCGGCGACAGCGGCCTGGAGGCGCAGTACAGTTGCCCCATCTGCCTGGAGGTCTACCACCGGCCGGTGGCCATCGGCAGCTGCGGCCACACGTGAGTGCGCCGGCCTCCGGGAGGGGAGGGGTCGGCGGCCCGGCTCAGCCACGGCGCCCGGAGGACGCGGGGCCCGGGGTTGCCGGGCTCCCTGCACAGGCCGCCCCTGCCCTCTGGGCGCGTTCTCCAGCCTTAGCCCAGCCCCCTCCCAACCGCTCGGCACATGGGGCGACCTGCAGCCCTGCCGGGCCTCGAGGTCCTCGGGGCTGCTGACGGCTCGGCGGGCCTCCCCAGGTACCCAGAGGGCAGCAGGCGCGACCTCTGCGCCAGTCGCCTTCGATTCGGTTTCCTGGAGACTGGGGCCGGCAGTTGTAAATAAATGCCTTGTGGGTTTTGCTGTCAACTTTTGTTCAGACCGCTGTCTGCTTGTCTTGACTGCAGAGTAGAGGAGTTCCCTAAAGTTAGGAGAGGGGCTTGTTTGGATCTGGTGCTGTTTTCTTTTGATGGAGAACTTGGGCCACTTGGATCACCGAGCAGCTAGGCAGGCTGGACCTCAGGGGACTAGATGCCAAGCACCTTGCTAGGGTTTCCAGCTGCACCAGGGCCCACTGGGGTGTTTTAGGAACAGAAACCTGAGGATGTGGCTCTCCTCCCAGCTGAGAGCTGTACTCAAGTCTTCTCAGAGCTGCCAGCCTGGTTGGGAGGGAACCAAAATCAGAGTGTCTGCTCTCCGATTCTCCCAAGTGGCTGAATAATACAGCGCTGGAGTGAAATGAGCAGGGGGAGGAGAGGGGGCAGGAGGGCTTGGCTGCCAGCAGAGCTGCTGAGGCGTCGGGGCTGTCACTCCAAGGAATTGGGCTAGAGGTTCACCTAGGCTGGTAGGAGGTCCCAGAACATTTTGCAAACAAAAGCAGCTGACTTAGGAGGCTCCTGATGCAAAGAGGGAGCTGGAACTACTGGCTAGTTGTGTGACTACTCTGCACCCAGGGAGGTGGCAGGGACAGTGTCAGGATCCAGGAAGCCTTCACTTTCCTTCCTCCGGTGTCAGGCAGCACAGGTGCTAACCCATACCAGGAGAGCACTGCCGACTTGTCCTGAAGGGCACTGCGCCTCTCGCTCTTTCATGCTGCTTGATGTTTTGGCAGGGCCTGACAGGACCTCCTTCTTGTAAGCACGTACTAGTGGGTGTTTGGAGGTGTGTTCTGCCTCTCCCAGTCCCTCAGTGAGAGACCTGTAAGGCTTGTCCTGGGCCTAAGAAATCCTTTCCTCAGCTTTGGGTGGTGTCCCCTTGGCATCAGCACTCACCCAGCCCTGGGCTGCAGCGTTTCCAGTTTCTTGGTCTGCACAAACTTGTATATTCTATCTTTTTTTTCTCCAAATAAGTCTTTTCTTAAAATGTGGTTTTCAGAGAGCAGAGCCACACAGAGCTGTTGCGAAAGCATGACTTCCTGCAAACCCCTCCCCCTGCCTTCCTGGGCAGAGTCTGACCCCTCCCCCTGCCTTCGTCGGCAGAATCTGACCCCTGGTCTGGTGGTGAGACGGTCCTGCGCAAGCCTCTTCTGGAGCGTCTGCCTTAAACAGACCTTCTCCCTGGATCTCCTCGCTGGTTTTCCTGGCTATTCTGTCTCTGACTCCTACTTTCCCGAGTCCCTTGTCCAGTGTCATGAAGGCATGTGTGCACATGAGCACAGGTTCAAAGGCTCGTGCCTTTCCTTCAAAGAAAGTTTGCTGGTGGTCTGCTTATTTCTCCTCCATGGCCACCTGATTGTCAGCAGTTTCCTTCCACAAAGTAGAATTTCTGGTGGTGAGAACAGCCTCGTATGGGGCGGGTCCCCTGCTCTAGCACCGGGACCGAAGAAGAGGGGCCAGGGAGAGGATTTTCGAGCAGGAGCCCAGGGGCAAGAGGCCCTTCAGCTTAGCTTGTGGAAGAGCTCCCGGGAACGGGTTGGGGACATCCGCAGCAGTGAGCCGCATCCAGAACAGAAGCTTCAGGGCTGTTTCTAACCCTCTGGTGGGCCCTCCGCCCAGCTCATGTTTGTTTGGGGCTGGGCTCAGCCCCAGGCTGCCTCTGGCCTGTATATCTTTTCTTTTATTCCCTCCAGTCCGTGTTGTCACATTTTTCCCTCCAGCTAACTATTCTACTTGCAGTTTGTTAACGAACAGAGGTCATGAAAATTAAAAGGCTTGTGTTTAAGGGGAACCACGAGGAGTGGTAAAGTAGATGGTTTCCGAGTACTGCCTGCATGCCATGGCCCTGTGAGGCAGGTACTGTCATTATTTTTTTGTGCAAGGAGAATGAGACACAGAGAAGCTGAGTAAAGTTCCTGAGTGTCACCACAAAGCCAGGGTTTGAGCTTGGGCAATCAGGCCTGGGCCGGCCTCTTAGCCACTCCCCCCACCCCCTTCAGCGGCCCCACCACCTTGAACTCTTGCAGCAGTGACCACAGAGACCCTGGGGACCACTGAGCCTGTACAACCCTCTGCTTGCCAGCACCCAGGCCAACAAGCTGGCTTCCCTGGGTGGGATCCCAGAGGCCTCAGGAGCTTCTGTCACTTCCTGCTTGGCCATCGAGAGCGCAGGCCTTGGTCAGGGCGCAGAGAGGCCTGGGCCCACAGGCGGCTCATGTGGATCTGCATGTGGGTGAGCCGAGTCAGCTGGGCCAGGACGTGAGCGATTGAGAGACCGCCCGGAAAAGGTTTTGAAAGTTGGCCTCTGCTGCTTGGGATGGCTCTGGGTGCCCAGGGCCTGGCCTGCTTGCCTTTCTCTGAGACATTGGCCCGTCCTAGTGCACCTGTGTCTGCAGGAGGCCAGGACAGGAGTGAAACACATTGGTGGTGCCGCTGTAGCCGGGAGTCCACGTGGCGGCCGTCTGGCTGCTCCAGCTGTACCCATGAGTCTGGCGTGGGAGAGCAGACTCCTCAGCTCCTCAGCTGCCTCCTTCAGCTGAGAAGCTGCTCGGCACCAGCCCCTTGGGCGGACGCTGGCAGAAACCTCCTGTTGGAGAAGTGGGCACTGCTCGTCTGCTGCGGCTCTCAGCACACCGTGGTGATGATGCTGGAAACTAGGCCGTGAGCTGGGCTGCCACATGGACACCTGGTTCTGCCTCTGACTCCTCAGGGACCATGACACGGAGACAGGCAGTACTGTGGGGTGGGCAGGCAAGTCCAGGGGTCATGCGGGGGCTGTGGATACCTCCTCAAGATGCCGAAGCTTCCCTGCCTCCTCCTTCTGGAGGCGCCCTTCACTCCAACCTTCTGTGCATTTCCCCAGGGATGTACCCTTCCTGAGGCCTGTCTGGGACCTTGCCTTCTGCTCATGTGGCGACTCATCCCCCAGTGGCTCCTGTGGCCTCTTCTGTGTGTGTTTTCCACAGCTTCACTGAGATACAGTTTCCTCATTTAAAGTGTACAACTTAGGGGTTCCTAGTACATCCACAGCATTGAGCGACCATCACCACAGTCAATTTTAAAACATTCTTTACCCCAAAAAGAAACCTCGTTCCCATTAGCAGTCAAACTTCATGCCACCCACCCCTCACTGGCAGCCACTGATCTGCTTTCTGTGGATTTGCCTGTTCTGGACACTTCGTGTAAATGGAATTGCACACTGTGTGGCCCTTTGTGACCAGCTTCTTTCACTGAGTGTCACGTTTTCATGGGCCATCCGAGTGGTAGTGGCTCAGCACTTGCCTCCCTCTGTGGCTGAGCAGTAGCCCAACATGGGGACAGGCTGCGTTCTGTGTGTCCGTCACCCATTGAGGACACTGGCTTCTTCTCACTCTTGGCTCTGTGGCTGGCGCTGCTGTGAGCCCTAATGTGGGTTTTCATGTGACCTCCCAGGTCTGACCCTCTTGCCAGCACTTTCCTCCAGCGATGGGGTGAAGTAAGAGGCCTCCCCTGGCTGTTCGGCTAATCAGGTCCTGGGGTCCATGAGGGGGGCAGCCCTGGAGTCCTCGCCAGAGCGCCAAGGGGTGGGTGCGTGGGTGTCTCCCGTGCATGCTTATGGGTGGTGCCTGGCGAGCCCTCACCGGGGGAGGTGGTGACAAGTGGGCCGACCTCCTTATGCTGCAGGAAGAGGGGTGTCGGAACTCTGCTTTCTCATGGGCCTCAGGCATCAGGCTGAGCTGGGCCTTCTCTCTGCAAATGTTAACACGAGCAGTGACAAGCCAGGTGGCGGCTGCACCGGAAGCCAGCATGTAGGAGGAGGCCTAGCAGGCGGGACTCTGGATCGCCCTCAGCTGCCTTCTCTTGAGAAGGAGGTGAAAATCTCCTGATGGCAGAGAGAACGCTGATCCCTTAGCTTAGCTGAGTCTTCTGTACACTTGGGAACATTCCCACATCCCCTATGTCCCATACAGCTCTTGTCCCCACCCACGGCCCAGCCTGCCTAATGCACAGGTAGGAGTAGAATTGTGCGCACCCAGATTTCTTGCAGATTTCTTGCAGTCTGTGAAGTTGCCACCTTTCTTGTGGGTGTGGGCCTGATCCCCTTCCTGTGGCTGAGGATGCTCTTCTGGGGCTGTGGAGGCCCCATTTCAGTGTCTCCACGTCCCCAGTCCCACGTTGCGGCTGAGCAGTCCCCACGGCAGTTCCTATGAAGCTGGAGTGAGGTGGTCCTGTGCTCAAGCTCTTTCTCCCTCTTGCTCCCCACTGGGAGTTCTGGAGCCTGGTGTCCCCTGCTGATCGCCTCTCCTCCCGCCCAAGCGATGAGCATGCTTCTGCAGCGTGGGGGTGGGTCTAAGTACAGCACCGTGTCGCTGCTGGGGCCGCACACACGGGACTGCTAGTACCTATATCCTGCCAGCCAGCCATCCTCGCAGCTTGGCATCTCAAGGACCAGTTCAGGAGCTCAGGGCAGCGAGGAGCCTCAGGTGCCGGGTGCCCAGGGCCGTCATCGTCACTGCTCGGCGGAAAAGAGCCTGAGCACAGCCCCTTCTGTCACCAAGCCTCTGCTCAGGCCAAGCCAGAGCCCTTCCTGCCTGGGGAGGGGGCACTGTCCCAAGGCTGGTGACACTACCCTGCCAGCTTTGGCCCTACCCTGTCCCACAAGTCCTGGGCCCCACGGCCGGCAGTTCTTCTCCCACCATCGTTAGTGATTTTACTCCTCAGGGCTCAGTGAGTAGAGGGCCTCCAGGGTCCCCCTGTGCTGTCCCTGCGTCCCCTTAACCCCCTGAGGTGTTGTCATCTCTGCATAGTGGTGAGATGGGCAGGCTGAGCCCAGACCTACTGCAGCCAGAGCCCTCGCTGGGACCAGGGTTGGCACAGGTCCTGGAGAGGCATGGCGGGGAGGGGACCCCGGTCATCTTTTAGTCAGAGATGCCATCCAGCCAGTGGGACTTGGGCACACAAGTGACCATCTCTAGCAGCCTGCTGTTGACACCATTGGGGAGCTGCCTCACGTGCGCTGGAGCAAGAGGGTGGTTAGCGAGGACCATGTGACCGGCGGCCCTCAGGCTCATGTCCCCCACCCCCTGCAGGTTCTGTGGGGAGTGCCTCCAGCCCTGCCTGCAGGTGCCGTCCCCCCTCTGCCCGCTGTGCCGCCTGCCCTTCGACCCCAAGAAGGTGGACAAGGCCACCCACGTGGAGAAGCAGCTTTCGTCCTACAAGGCACCCTGCCGGGGCTGCAACAAGAAGGTACCCTGCCCCACAAGGCTATCCTGAGGCCGGGTGGGAGCTCTGGCCAGGCAGCTTCAGGCCCAGTCCTGCTGTCCAGCAGAGGAACTGGGCGTCGGCTGCTTGTCTTTCCTGTGGGACCTGTGGCTCCTCTCAGGCCCCTCCCCCACCGCATTGCTCACCGCTTATGGCTGCAGGTTCCCCACCCACATCACGTCCCCACACCCCACTGCCTGGCCTGGGCTCTGGGTCGCTCATGTGTATTGGGGCCAATGCAGGGACACGGTCTAAGCTGAAACCCACCCTATATGCAGCCTCGACACCCTAGTGACCTGTCCACTGCAAGCCATGCCGCTGAGGGGAGAGCCATGATGGTGGTACGGTGTGTGTCACAGGCAGCTTGAGAGCATCTGGTGTGCTGGGCGCCTGTAGCTCATCGTGGCTCTCAGTGCCCCCCATTCACCCCCACAGCTCACCCACCACCCTCCCTACACCCAGTGTGAGGGGTGGGGAGGCCTCAGCCCCGGGAGCTGATTTTGAATTTCCATTGTCGGACTCTGCTGTCTCGGGTTAACAAGTTCCGTCAACTTGGCACAAAAGGGAGCAACCCCTGGTTGCTTTGTCCTAAAGGTCAAAGGTCTGAATGTCCAGGGCCTGCCCTGAGGTCCATGGTGAGGGGGCTGCTGTGGCTTCCTGCAAGCTGGCATGCCACCCCCTCCCTGGCAGGCTTCTTCCCCCAGAGAGTAGAGCAGACCAGAGTCCTGGAGTTTCACACGCGAGGCAGCCCTGCCCTTTGCTGCAGCATTTTCGGTTCTGTCCACTCGCACACGTACGCAGGGCCACGGGGCGGGCCTGGGGGGGCGGGCTTCTCCCAGTGTCCGCCAGCCCTGGGCAGAGCTGGGAGCCTGGCTGCTATTGGAAGGACCTTCTCCTGCTGCCCCAGAGGCCTCACCCTGGGGACAGGGCCCCATGCGCTCATGGAGGCAGTCGTCCCTCCTCGGCCATCCCTCGCCACTTCCTTGGCTCTGCGAGGTGGTTTCTTTTTGTGAGATGTTGACCCCAGCTTCTTGGCATTGGTGACATGGCAGAATTGGTGGCGTCCACTCCCCAGGGAGGGTTTACCCCGTCTCTTCCTTCTGGTCGTTCACCTGCATCTGCCCGAGGGTCCCCGCGCCAGCTCTCCGGAGTCGGTGCTCCCTTCCCCTGCCCTGTTCTGAGCCAGCTTTCCCCCTCGGCCAGCATGCATGACTCGGGCTGCCGAGGAGAAGGTTGTGCTGGGGTGGGTCCAGTTTGGTTTGGTACTTTCGGTAAGGAGTTTTGTCAGACATTGAGCTGTCTAAAAGGATTTTGTATGTTGGCTCCCATTAGGAAGGGATAAATGCCCTTCCTGGTCCCCCATGGACCGTCCCTGCCCTTCTGCAGCTCCCCGAGGGCCCCACTAGGGCGTGCTCCTGTCCGGGGCTGGTGGCTGGACGCCTGCCTCCTGCACTGCCACACCTTGAAGCTGTGAGCACCTGCTGCTGGGCGGAGCTTGGCGGCCCCTCTGGGTCCTGGCCTGTGTCTCCCTCCCTCAGCGTCTCTTCTCTAGCAGGGACACGCAGCCCCTGAGAGAGGCCTCCAGGAACCTGCCCTGCCTGCTGGTCGTTCCCTCGCCCTCTGCAACCTGAGGCCTTGGCCTCCACTGACCCCCATCCCCCACCTCTCTCTTCCCAGGTGACACTGGCCAAGATGAGGGTACACATCTCCTCCTGCATGAAGGTCCAGGAGCAGATGGCCAACTGTCCCAAGTTCGTCCCCGTGGTGCCCACGTCCCAGCCCATCCCCAGGTAGGCCACCCTGCTGGGGGTGCTCAGGGTCCCTGTCCCTTGTGGGGACAGCGCCTGGCCTGCGTTGCTGGGTGGGGGCAGTGCAGCTCCACCCTGAGGAGGTAGGAGGGGCTGCTGCATCCCCTCTGTGGAGGTTCTCGCCACCCTGTAGGAAGGGGACCCTGAGGAGGGCCCAGGCGCCACCTCCCAGCAGGAAGTTTGGCCCCCAGAAATCCTGGGGCTGGACAGACGCCTCCTCTCAGGGCAGGCGGTGGAAGGGCAGTCCTCCCCTGCTTGCACAGGCGCGTGGGGAAGGGGAGGGACTGGGAGTGGACTGGGTGGCGAGCAGAGCTCCAGAGCAGTCGCAGTGGGGTGTGCCGGGGGGAAGCAGAGTGCCCATGGCAGCCGCAGTCCTTGGCACTTTGGCTGGGCCTCCTTCCTGCCCGTGGCCCGGAGCCCACAGAGGGGAGGGCACGGCAAGCCTGTGATGGGGTCGGGGCAGGCGGCAGGAAGGTGGGCAAGGCCGGCCTGGCCACCACTCACACTCCCCACCCCCGCAGCGCCATCCCCAACAGGTCCACCTTCACCTGCCCTTACTGCGGTGCCCGCAACCTGGACCAGCAGGAGCTGGTGAAGCACTGCGTGGACAACCACCGCAGCGACCCCAACCGCGTGGTGAGCACCTGCGCCTGCCGCGGAGCCTGCCCCCTGCATCCAGGGGTGCCTGGGTCCCACTGTCCGCCCACAGGTGGCCCTCCTGGGACCCCAGGGTGGAGGGCTTGCTCCCAGCCCCGAGCGCGGCTTCACCCAGCGCCCCTGTTGCAGGTGTGCCCCATCTGCTCAGCGATGCCCTGGGGCGACCCCAGCTACAGGAGCGCCAACTTCCTACAGCACCTGCTCCACCGGCACAAGTTCTCCTACGACACCTTCGTGGTGGGTGTCTCCCTACCCATAAGCAGCCTCAGCCCCAACGGCTGCAAAAAGGAAGCTGGACGCAGAGGCTCCCCTGGCTCCTGTGGGAGCTTCCTGTGGTGGGGTGCTATGGCCATCAGGTCCGCGTGGACACCAGGGGCCTCGGGACCTTGGGTCTGCACAGAGCAGTCCTGTGACGGCCCCTTTGTTCTGCGGGGTCCCTCACCACCGGGCAGCGAGCTCACTTCACATGGAGCCCTTCCGGGAGAGGCAGCCACAGCTACAGCAGCCGTGGCAGGGTCACCATATCCCCAGCCCTGCACGGTGGCCTTGGGACAGAGAGTGCCTTGGTACCTTTAGTGGGTGACAGGCTCCCTCAAGGTGCCTGTTGGAGATGAGCTAGAGGGACTCTCATCCCATGGAAGGACCTCCGGCTCCCTCCCTCTCCAGCTGCAGCAGGTCAGCCCTGCCCTCCCCGCCCTGTCCGTCCTGTCCGTCCAGTCCCCCTCCAGCCTCCAGCCTCTGGGCGCCAGGGCTGGTGAGATTAATCACTCGCACTTCTGTCTGCCCGGGTCCTCATTGTGAGGCTGTGAAGATTCTGGCTTCTCTGCTCATCTCAGAACCCTGTTTTTGCGGTGTTCTGAGATGAGAGAACAGCTCTCGTCCCACGTGTCCTCACAGACCCACTCAGCCTCGGTCACTGGGCGAGCTGTCTGCTGGGGACACGCTGCACGGCCCGCGCTGCCCTCGGGGGATAAAGACCTTGGGAGAAGCCAGATGTTGCCCCCACGCGTGGGCAGCACTTCAACATCCCACCAAGCAGTTGCTGCGTGACCCTGGGGACTCGGCCTGGGCTGTGACCTGGGTCGTGCTGCAGGGAGGTGTGGAGACTGGAAGTGGTAGCGCTAGTCTGGGGTGACCGGACAGAGGAGGTAGCTCTGAGACGCCGCCAGCACAGCCGGCTCGCCCGGCCCTTGCGTTCCCCTGGCCCACTCCACTTCTGTCTTCCAGGACTACAGCATCGACGAGGAGGCCGCCTTCCAGGCTGCCCTGGCCCTGTCTCTCTCGGAGAACTGAAGGCGCAGCCCAGCCACCGGGACCAAGCGCTCCTGCCTCGAGGGACAGGGCTGTGCTGGCTCTGTGCGGCCCAGCGCCTGCATGGGACCGCGCCTCGTGGGCCAGGTGGAGCCTCCGTTGTTGCAAGAGGAGGGGTCCCCGAGCCTACCAGAGGCCGGCAGAGACCACGGTGCCCTCGCCGTCAAAGGACGGCTGCCTGTGCTCCTGGCCGAGCGTCGCTGGTTTCTTCGGTGCTTCAGGCTGAGCAGGTGGCCCTCGCAGTGCCGGCCTGTGGGGGCTGAGAGCAGCTGGCTGTCTGTCTGTCTCAAAGCCATGATGTCCTCCCCATGCCGGGAGGACCCACTGCTGAGCAGGGAAGCGTGGGAGGGGTCCGAGCTGCCCACCCGGCCTCTGGCAGCACCTCCCCCTGTGCCCTTGGTACTGGCTTTGTGATACCTGGAGATCCTGGCACTTTTTCTATATTATCTGGTGTGATGACCTTTTCACATTTTATAGAGCAAAGACAGAGCAGTTACTCTTCCTATTGCAATATCTGTGTTTGATTAGGAACAATAGTATTTTTATGGAACATTTACAAAATTATATTTTTTAAAAAAACGATCAAAAATAAGCAGTTTTGGTCTTGGTGCAGGGGAGGGAAGGAGAGATGGGGCAAACGCTGCAGCTGAGATGAGCTGCAGGGCATCACTTGTGCGCAGGACCGAAGTGGCCGCGTCCCCAGGTCACCTCACCGTTCTCCCGGGTTCCTCTGGTCAGCCTGTCGGTTTCCCTTTGATAATAACCAGGAAGAAATATCAAAGCCCCCGGCCACTTGCAGCGGCTGGGTCTGCTCTGAGGCCTCCCCAGTGGTGCAGAGGCCTCCTCCTGCCTGCGGTCCTGGCCTCGGCCCCACTGTCGTGTTTCCAAAGCTGACCACAGCCCTCCTCAGGCAGGGCCGCCCCTAGCAGTGGCAGAGCTCGGGGGCCTGGTCGGGGTGGGCTTGGCCAGTGGTGGGTCCAGCCAGAAAGCACTCATCAGTACTCGTTCGGTTCATGGCATAAATTATTGCTGTCTTTAAAAAAATTTAAATAAAATGTTTCAAAGCATCTATAGCAGCCTTGACGGGCAGGTTTCATGCTGCGAATGTTGAACGTAGGGGGCTGGTTTGCAGTTGCCGCAGCTCCCTGTGCTGAGGGCTGCAGGTGTGCACCCCCCCCAGGCCGTCCCGACTCAGAAAGCAGCTGGCTTCAGGGTCACCCGTAAAGAGGACACAGTGGCCAGGAGGGGCGCTGTCGGGCAGCTGTCCTGCCTGTGATGTTCCGAGGAGCAGAGCTGCCCCCTGCCAGCTGGTCCTGCCAACTCTCCTGGGCCCTTGCGGGCCTTGGCTTCCCTCAGCCTGTGCTCTCACTCCTGGCCTGCTTTTCTCTCTCCCAGAGCACATCCTATTTCTTGAACCACATCTGGTCCCCTGGAACTTCCGCAAAGGTTTGCTGGGCGTTGGTGCCTTTCGCTTCCTTCCTCGTCCTCAGGCTGGCAGGGTGGGCACTTCCTGGAATCCCTCGGCTGGGGCAGGTCTGGATGGGGCCGGTTCTGGGGCCCACAGGTGCCTTAGTGGCCTTTGGGGTGGTCTTTGGGACTCCGTTGATGTGAAACCTTGCCACCCCAGCTATGGTCCTCGTATGGCAGCCCCTCTCCCCCACTGCTGCCTCTTGGTGCGCCACAGCCTCCCTGGCAGCCTGCCTGGTGCCCCAGCCTGTGCTCTCAGCCCTCGAACCTGGAGCCTCACTCGAATGCTGGAGCATTGCACGGAGCTGTTTAGACATCGGCACCAGGACTTCCTGTGAAACACCCACCCAGGAATGGCACTTGGGGCCACCATCAGTGCCACTGACCCCTGCTGTTCCCAAGTCACCGTGGGCCTTTAAAAGCCAAGAAAAATCACCTGCTGGCCAATGTCTTGGCGTTTGGTCAGCGAGCCACACTCCTGCCATGCTCTCCACTATCCGTTGCTAGTCTGGTTCCCCAGGCAGGGCTATGTTCTGGTCCATTCCTCTGAGGAGAAGCCGGGTCTCCTGAGCTTGAAGCCTCCACAGGGCTGGGCCAGCAGCAGTGTCCACAAGCAGTCACTCGAGGGGGAGCTGTGATCTGGGCGGGTTGCCCCCTTGAGAAGCAGTCAGCCTCAGACACCTTTGTTAGGAGCCACTATCCCCACCTCGCCTCTGACCGCTCTCTGACCCCACTGGCCATGGACGCCAGGCTCCAGGGTGCAGCGGAGCTGCAGGCTGGCCTGTCCTTTCCATTGCCTTCCAGAAGGAGGCCTGTGATGAAGCAAGTCCTAGGGGAGCCATCTGAGTCCAGTCTCAGCTTCCCCCAGGGCTGATGGGGCAGGAAGGCCGGTGCTGTAGCTGAGCCCCTCCTGCAAGAGGCCAGGGGAGCTGGGCCCCCGAACCTTAGCCCCTAGGGAGCCACACCCCCTGCCTGTCCTCCCGACCGCCTGCCAGGGACATGGCCCCCAAGTGCAGACCCAAGGCCACATCCCCAGGGCCTCATTGACGGGGGTGAGGGACCAGGGTCTGTCAGCACCGGGGGGAGCCTCAGGATGGCCCTGGCCAGTCACCCAGGGGACCCGGTGCCAGTTTGGACAGTGCTGGGACCAGCTGGGCACTGGACGCCAGGTGCGGATGCTTCTCCCTCCCTCTGTGCTGCCCCCATCTCCTCTCCACTCTCCAACTCGGCGCCTTCGTCCCCTCATGAGCCTCCCAGCGCGCCCGGCAGTCCTAAGCACTGGCCTCTCCAGGGCCAGCTGTACATCCTCTGGTGCAGGACCCTTGTTGCTTCTTCCCTAAAGCTGCCAGCACATCCTGCGTGGAACATGCAGCAGCTTTGGTTCTGGGCCGCCCACGTGGGCCTGTGCCCCGTCACTAGTTAGGCCCCGAGCCCTCAGCCCTGAGAACAGGGCTGCTGTCAGCAACTGTGCCCCCACCTGGCCACCAGCCAGGCCCGTCCACACCTCCCAGGGGAGCAGGACGGGTGCTGCTCTCACACGCCCAGGCAGCTTCGCAGCGGTCATGACCCTCGGCGCCAGGAAGCCCTGGAGGCTGCTTCAGGGCCGTCTCAGCAGGTCCCGACCTCACCAGCACCCCTTACTCACCGCCTGCCCTCGGGGAGTGGACGCCGGGGTGACTGTCCCCTGAGTCTCACCCTGTGGAGGCCTCGGCACCCACTACGTTGCTGAGGGCTCCTCACCGTGGGGGGGCGCTGGGAGGAGGAAGGAGGAGCCAGGCGCATCTTAGAGTCCTCTGACACCGACAGGCCTCCACCGAGGGCCCCTGAGGACCTTAGTCCCCTCCAGGCCCCTCAGCGTGACCGCAGGGCCAAGAGCCACAGGACAGCATCCAGCCATGGCCTCCGTCTTGTCCCTGCCACTGCAGGCCCAGGCCAGACGGGGCCACACAGACACACGGGGCAACATGGGGGCACACGGGACACAGGGTGACTCAGTGTCCAGGACAGTCTGCCCAGGGGAGGGCATCAGAGTGAACCCTAGAACCATGTGGGGGACACGTGCGAGCTGGAACTCAGCAGATCCTCCCTTTCACTTTGGATAAAATCCGAGGTAGAGGAAAATGTCTGAAACCCAGGCCGGTGGGACTGCCCCAGCGAGCATGAGGAGGCCCAGGTCACAGCGGGGGCACAGCCTCAGCCCAGTCCAGCCCCTCTTCGGGGTTCCCTCCAGAAACCCGTCTGGGCTGCACAGGGACCTTGATGCGGCTCAGACTCGTGGACCCACACACTTCAGTCTGGGAGTTCCTGGAAGCCAGGGTCTCCCTCTACCCTGACATAAGCAAGGATCGACAATCCCAGGCCGCTGATCTCCACAGCACACAGCCAGACAGTCCTACATCCACTGGGCCCCGGCCCCTATGCCGTGGGGTGTCTGCAACTGGGCGCCATGCCCTTCCTCTCATGTTACATAACGGCGCAGGGAGTCCACATGCACCCTGCTGTCTAGAAAGTGCCTCCAGGTCCCTGGGTACCTGTGACCTTCTCTGTTAGGAAGGGGACAGGTGACCAGCCTACCTGAAGACAGGATGCCCAGAGCATGGAGCCCCCTGTCCCTGGCCGGGCTCCTTCATTAGCCCTGGGGCTCCTGAGAACTGGCCGCAAATCTCGCCCTTCCCTCTTGCAGGAGCGCTCGACAGCAGGCAGACACAGAGGGGCTGGGCCCAGGCCATGCAGACCCACTGCAGAGGGGCTTCCTGGTGGGCTCGGCTCAGCCTGGGGTTTGCAAGACTCCAGTCCTTTCGGGAAACACAAGAGTGCACAGGTGCCTGGCGCCAAAACCAATGGTGAGTCCCCCTGCTTGCCTGCAACTGTCAAGGGCCTGGTACGCAGAGTCGTGCCCCCTAATCTCTTGGAGGTCATCTAACACAGGGCCCCCTTGATTTCGGCTCACGAGCCCTGGGGAAATAGGCCAAACCCTGTGCTGGGCCCAGCGCCAGCTCCTCCTACTGGGCACCTAGACAAGCCCCGAGGCATCTATGGGGAACCGGAAACGCCTCTGCCCCAGGATCCGACTCGAGGGAGGGTGTGTCCTCATGACACAACGCCCCAGGGGCACCGGTGAGCCAGCCCCTCCTAGACGTCTCTGAAAAGGCTGCTGAGGCCATCCTCCCACGGTGCTGACACCCCACGCCGCCGAACTCCCTCCCAGGACTCTGGTAGAAACCAAAGCTCCCCACCTCAGTCCCTCTCAAAACATGCTGGTGGGGGAGGAGCCTGAACCTCACTCACAAGGACAGGCAGGGTCCAAAGGCGCCTTAGCACAGCCAGCCCGAGGAGCGCATCTCTGACGGTGCACTCTCAGACGATCGAACAGAAGCACACAGTGAGCTGGTTGGCGTCGCACCCGGAGCCTGGGCCTCAGCAAAGGAAAAAGTCAGCTGGCCGGCTGAAAACAGACCTGGCTCCTCCGACCATGGCAGGTGCAGCCAGCCGCTTGGCCCCTCTCGGTCTGGGCTCTTCTCCAAGGGAAGAGCAGAAGAGGCAGGCGCTGGCCAGGCTGCTAGGTGGACCTGCACCTCCCTTGCGGAGTCTATGACACCAAACCTCTGGAAACACTGGGGTGGGGGGCGGGCAGGCACAAGAAGAGGGCATTGGGAGCTGCAAACGGCACCAATGCAGCCTCTTTCTAGAAACTGAGCACATCTCAGGTTTGCAGGGCTGAGGTTAGTTCTCCTTTTGAACCAACAGCTGCCACATTTCAGCTGGGCCCTCCCAGCAAATCAGGACGAGTCCAGGCCTGCAGCCTCTTGGCCAGGCCACTGTCTGCATGAGCGTCCTGGGGCGGCTGTAACAAAGTACCACAGCTGTGTGGCTTCAACAAGAGAAACTTATTCTGCCACAGTCTGGAGGCCGGAAGTCTGAGATCTAGTTGTTGGCAGGGCTGGTTCCTTCTGAGGGCTGTGAGGGAGCATCTGTCCGTTCCCCTCTGCTCCTCGTCAGCCCCGGGTGCTCCTCGGCTCGTAGCTGCACCACTCTGACCCGTCGGCTCACGAGACGTTCTCCCTGTGTCTTCACGTCATCTTCCCTCTGGGTGTGTCTGTGTCCAAATTTCCCCTTTATGAGAGCACCAGTCCTTGGTCTGGAGCCCACCCCAATGACTTCATCTTTACTGCACCTGCGAAGACCCTGTTTCCAGGTAAGGTCACAAGCACAGGTGCAGGGGTAAGGGCTGCAGCGTCTCTTCAGGAGACATGAGTCGACCCTAGCGCTGCCCTCAGCTTGTTGTCAGTTCACGCTGAGACGCGGGAGCCGGGCAGTCGCTTCTCTTTGGGGCCAGCTAGGCGTGAGCTCCAGCAAGGTGCCACCTGGAAAGGAAGACCACCCGCCCCCAAGGGGTGGGAGCTGGGAGCTGCAGCTCTCCTTAGGGCTGCTCTCAGCCGCCTCATGGGTTTCTGGAGGGTGCTGGAGCCACCGGCTGCTGCCAGACTCGCTGAGGGCCCCCTCGAGAGTTTGACCCACTGCCCTGACCCAGCCCGGAGACAGAACCAACTGGGCTCCCGCAGAGGCATCTGCTGAACATGGTGGCCGGCGGGCCAGGCCAGTGGAGAAGGCACCTTTGGACCCAACAGACTCGCAGCTGGCTCCTTCAGGACGTGCCTGGAAGGGACTCCAGGTCCTGCAGTCAGTGGCTTCTGGTAGCCTGCCCCAGGGCTGGCTGCGTGTCAACAGGAGGCCGGGCCCGGGAGGTGCATCCTGGCGTCCTGGGCATGCTCCTGGGCAGGACTCAGGCTCTTCGGATGGAGGCTGCTGCACAGGTTCGAGACGCCTCCCCTGGCTGGTCTCCGTCCCCCTGGTGGCCGAGTGAGAGAACACAGCACACTGACCATGTGCACATGAGACCGTGTGCTGAGGTGCAGACACTCTGGGAAGGGCAGATCAACAAGATGGGGATGTTCAGCCCCTCTCTGTGACAGAGAACCACCTACACGTGACCCTTCCAGTCTCTCAAACAACCTCTGGGGGACGAGGGGCTGGTTCACTGTGTGGACAGAGAAGAAGCTCTGAGAGGATGTGGCAGGGCGCGGAGCTGGGCACCGAGATGTGGACCCCTCCCCTCAAGTCCCTGGGTTCACCCACTCATGCCTGACCTCTGTGTCACGCAAAACAGCTCCTGAGACCTCACATACGCATGCACGCAAAACACATGGATGTACACACAAATACACGTGCGCACATGCTTGCGCACATGCGTGTGCTGTGTGTGCACATCATACAGGACATGGGCCTGCACACACACGTACATGCATGCACACATACTGACACACATATGCACACCGTTCATCCCTGCTTGGCCCCCTGCTCAGTCCTCACCTCTTCTGCCCCAGCCCCCAGGAGCCCCTCCTCAGCATCCGTCACTTTCTCTGGCATGCCCTAAGGTATCTAGAACTCTACGGCCTGTCTTACAAGCTGCGTGTGAAGGGACAATGTCTCCTGTCAGTAGCCCCATATCACACAGGCTGTGTCCACTGAACCCCAGTTCAAGAACCAGTGTCACCTCTGACAATCAGGCCCAAGATAGAATGAGCAGCTGTAAGTGGTAATGAGTTCCCCTTCACTGGGGGTGACCAAGCACACACTGGTCGGATGTTGGGAGCTGGAGCATTGAGTCTAAGTTTCCACAAGTCCATGGCCTTAGACAGCCATGGGGTTGCCCCAAATCAGGACGTCTAGCCACACCCACCTCTCTCAATAAATGCTCTATACACTGACACAGGGGGCTGCTGTTGCCATGGCTAGTGCCCCCAGTGTGAGAAGCCATCTGTCCTGGGTTCTGGGACAGCACACCCCATCTGGCAGCCTGGTTCTGGGCAAGCTGTCATCCCCAAGGTCCTAGGTGTCAAAAGCAGCCCACTGTGGTTTCTGAGGGAAAGTGGGGACCTTGGTTCCCGACGAGTCTGCTCTGGTTGAGAGAGAGGCAGTTCTAGGAGCTGGTGGGAAGTGGGTTTCCCACGGCGGTGGGGCACGAGGCTTAACCGCCAGGCAAAGCGGCCGAATTGAGGACAGAAGGACACAGGGCAGAACGGATGGGGACAGCCACAGCCCCCCTCTGGGGCTGCAGAGACGTGGACAAGGCTGACGCTGAGGTTTTCCGCTGTGGGTTGTCCTCAGGTCCAGCCGGGACACGACCCTGTGAGTCACAGCCTGACAGTGAGTCCGCGTGACCACAGGAGGGCAGTTCTGAGAGTCAGTAGGGACCTCAAACTCCCCTGTAGGGTCATCTGGGAAAGGCAGCCCTGGGAAAGGAATTCACAGCCCTGACCCCAAAGGTGCTCCAAGGACCCTTGGGACCCCTGGGGTGTTTCCAGGATGGGATCGGCGGGCTCTCCCCCGAGTGCTTGGCCTCCCTGAATCACGTGAGCATCTCTCTGGGGATTAAGGCAGTCACCTTGGCCAGCGGCCACATGATGGGCGGCTGGGTGAGGAAGGACAGTGTGGTGGAGGGTTGGCCCAGGTATTTGCAAGTGTTATCTATGTCTAGGAGGGGGAGAGAAGGAAGAGAGGGTATAAATAGGAAGCTTGCGAGGCCACAGAACAGGTGAATAAGCAGAAGGCAGCCACGTGTCCTCTGAAATCCACACTCTCGGCAGCGTGGTGCCAGGCCGCGGCCCACAGAAGAGACACGCGCCTTCTCCCGGCAGTGCACCATCTGTCCTTCCATGCTCCCTCACTGAGCCACAGACAGGGGCACACACACCTCATGTGAGGCTGGAAGTGTGGGCCTGGGTCCCAATTCCACAGTCTCTTAGAGCCTCAGTTTTGTCCTTTGCAAAACTGTGGGAACGTAAGACACTGTGTGACATGGCCCTTCCTCCGCACTGTCTCTCCACAGGTTCTTCTGCAGACTCACTGCCGTCTCCACCTTGCCCCCCCAAGCCCACAGCTGGCAAAGAGCATCAGGCTGTCATGTGGCACCCCCTGCAAGTCAAGCCTGCTGTGAAGCCGTGGAAATGCCCAGGGGCTCTTGGGGGCTAGTGGGGGCTGTGTCCCTCCACCTAGAGACGGCCCCATCTGATCCCTGAACTCATGAAATGTCCACATCAAAAGGGACCAGATACCCAGACCTGACTTTCCCAGCTCTTTGTGGCACTAAGGATTCCAAAGGACACAGAAGGAGGGACATGGCCACCCAGGTCACAGACTAGGCTGTTGCAGGTGCACACGCTTTGCCGTCTTTGATTAAACCTCCCATAATGGCATGTGAGAACCCCCTCGAGTTCCAGAATTGGAGGCTGTGTTCCTTCTCCCAACCAAACGAGCTTCCTGGACGCCTGGGGCCAGCTCCTAAAGCATTGTCCCCAGAGGGAGGGAACGCTCTGGGCCTTCATCCCACCAGGAAAGGGCCACTGCTTCCTAGGCTGGCTGATTCCCTGGTCACCACCATGGCTGGTCAGCAGCGTCAGCTTTAGACTTCTGGGCTCGCGCTCATCCATCCTACCGAGGCGGGTTTGCGCAGGAGGTGGGGCGGGTGTCCCGGCCGGACCGGAGGGTTCTCTCAGTCTGGGCTCGGCGCACGCTCCCGCGCCGTGTGGACGGCAGCCCGGCTCGGCTTCCACCAGCCCTGACCTCCGCCCTTTAGTCCACGGTGGGTGGGTGCGCCAGGTCCCAGGGGTCGGTGTGACTCGCGGCGCGCGCCAGCGAAGTCCCGTGGGGAGGACCTGGCGGCCACGCGCTCCCTCCCCCGCGGCCGCGCACCTGTCCTGGGCGTGGCCCGAAGCCCCGCCCCGCGGCCCCGCCCCGGCAGCGCCGCGCGCTGGTTGGCCGAGGCGGGGCGCTATGCTAATGAACCTGGCCCTCCCGGCACCTGCCGGCCGCGGCCCGCGGGCGCCCGGCGGACGCAGTGGGACCGCGCCGCGAGGGCAGCATGCCGCGCTCCTTCCTGGTGAAAACGCACCTCGGCCACAGGGTCCCCAACTACGGGCGGCTGGAGACCCAGAGAGGTAGGGGATGCCCGCTCCCCAGGCCACGCCCAGGGCTCGGGCTCCCGCGGGGCGGGCGGGAGGGGCGGCCCCGGGAACTGGGACACCTGTCCCAGGTGGAAGGAGAGGAGTCAGCTCGCCAGCATGGCGGTGGCGGCCAAGACCCTGGGGCTGGAGGTGAGTAGGTAGCCCGCGGGCACCTCTTCCACTTCAGGAACCACTTGCTCGTCGGGCAGAGCGGGTGGGGATTCTCTCCCCACTTAGAGAAGTTTCCAGGCCCCCAGTCACTCGGGGGCTCTCCCCCTGTGGCCTCGCGCCCCCATCCCAGCCAAGGGGATCCCCGAGCCGCCTTCCTGGTGGAGGAGATTTGGGAATGCCCCCACAGATGGTGAGGAGAGAGACGGAGGGCGACCTAGGGCTGCCGTCTGAGGGCTCCCCCAGAGCATCCTGGCTAGGGTGGTGAGCGGAGGGGAGGGGAAGAGTGGTTCAGCTCGTCCAGCGTTCCTCTGGGCCCCCCAACGCCTTCTCACCCCTCCTGTGGGCCTCCTTCCCTTCTGCCTCTCCTCACCCCAGTGGGGGTTGCCCGGGGCAGATGGGCTGAGCAGCTGCAGTCCTCCCCCGGTGGCACAGTGGGGAGATGAGCCTCCAGGACCCAGCGTTCGCCACTCTTTTGCATTCCCTGCTAGGCACAGGGACATGAGAAGTCCCTGGGACAAAGGCCTCTCTAGATGGTCAGCGCCATTCCCCCAGCTCAGCAGCTTCTTGGGGCAGAGACCCTTTGGGGGACTTCTCAGTGACTCAGAGGGAGTGGACAGGAGGGACACTGAGGAGGCCAGGTGCCCCTTGCGAGCCTTTAGTGCACTCAGATCCGGAGTGGGGAGGGAGTCCCAGGATCAACACAGAGGCCACTGCCACTAGGGGGCGCCTCCTGGGACTGGCTCCTCAACTCAATGTCACCACCAGCAATTTTATAAAATAAACTAGAACAGAAGCCATCAGAGTGCAGCGCTTATGGTAAGGGAAACTTTTGTTTCAGATATATACATATATGTGAATATACATGATGGAAAATTTAATTTACATGGATTATAGTTTTAAAAGTTTAAAAAACATTGCCTAGAGCCCAGTCATACAGTGCAGCCCACTTTACCATCTGAATGTGCACGTCTGAGCAGCTGAGGAAGGCCCAGGATTGATGGTTTGTCAAGAACAGCCTCATAGCCCGTTAGCACTCTCTGCTCCCCTCTCCCCCTCTCTCTCCCCCTCTACTTTCCCCTCCCCAATCCTCTTCCTCCTCACTGTGGCTCTAGCTTTTGGAGAGCTGGGTGGCCACGGTGACCCTTTCTGCCAGGATGTTACCCCAGGACAGACCTGAGGTGCTAGGTCTGGGGTCTCTCACTCTCTCCTTTTAAATAAGTGCCATTTTAGGCCTCCCTAGGGAACCCCTGACGACAAGTCTTTTCTAGGAATCTGACCTACAGAATGAATAAAAAAGTGAGCCAACCCAGAGGCTATGGGGAAGACTGGGGAAGGGGTAGCAGAAGTGAGGGATCAGGAGCACCCAGCGTGGCTGCCTCTCCCCTGCCCTCCCTCTGGGGTTGGCACTGGCCTCCTGGACAGGGTTTGTCTCCTAGCCTGTCACTGCCCTGCCCTCATTTCTGGGAGGACAGAAACCTGGCTTGCCGATTTTGTAACTGGGGTGGAAGATGGTGGGGTTAGGGGAGAGTGGAGGGTGGGAACCCTTCCACTTTCCCATTTCTCTACATCCTCACAACACTTGTAATTGTCTAATTTTAATTGTTGCCATCCTAGTGGGTGTGACATGGCATCTCATTGTGGCTTTAGTTTGCACTTTCCTGATGGCTAAGGATGTTGAGCATCTTTTCCTGTACTTATTGGCCATTAGTATATCTTCTTTGGGGAAATGTCTGTTTGGATCCTTTGCCCACTTAAAAATTGTATTATTTGTCTTTTTTATCGTTGAGTTGCAAGAGTTCTTTATATATTCTGAATACTAGTTTCTTATCAGATAGATGATTCGCAAATGTTTTCTCCCATTCCTTGGGTTGTCTTTCTCTGCCCTAAGCCTTGGCCCAGAGGTAGAAACGGAGCCAGAGATTTATTTCAACATCTATGGTAAGACACGGCTGTGTGGAGACTCAGGCTTCGGGGAAATGCAGAATTTCACTCTGACCTGCTAACCTGTTCACTTTGGGGGCTTCCGCCATTCTCCTCTGGGTCAAGCACAGGGCATGCGGGCCCACAAATGCGGGAGCAGCAGCCTGAGGGCAAGCCCATCCAGGAGGCAGTGTGACACCGCCCAGGACAGCGTGCCTTGGCCGGGAGTGTTGGCAGGGGGCCGAGTGCACCCACGTCATGATGGGCGAGGGGTGATCAGGAGGTGACTGGAGCCTAATTAGTTATTTTCCACGCGGTGGCCTGCTGCCAAGTGTTGTGAATGAATACTGCATGGGAGCCTGGAGGGTGCCGCCCGAGCTGGTCCTGAGGAGGGTCGGGGCTCAGAGGCAGGGCGTGCCCTGCCCTGGTGGTGAGGGGCCCTTCCTTGACCCCAGGACGGCTGTTTTAGAATCCTGTAAGATGTTGCTCTTTCTTTGTTTTTAAAGAGGAACTGAGATTGCTCCTCTAGACCCCGTGGTCTCCGGGCTGCAGCCGTCGTCGTCACTTCCCTCACCAACACCTCCCTCTTCTTGGACCTTTCCCCGCATGCCAAGCTGTGGTGGGCCCAGAAGATGGTCTGGCATCTTCCGTCTTGCAATCTCCCAGGAGATGAGATCAGGAAGTTAGACGGGAAGCGCAGGCCTGGGACTCAGCCTCCACCGTTTGTTCTCTCTCCTCACCTTCCAGAAACCGATGGCTCCTGCGCCGCCTGCGGGGGGCTTGTGGTGCCCCTACTCCTCCCAGACAAGGCAGCCCCTGCCACGCCTGCTGGCCCCGCCCGGCCCTGGGACTGCACCTCTGTCGTCGCTCGCATCTCCCTGCCCCTCCCACTGAACAGGGAAGCTCGGGGGGTCTCTGGGCCAGACCCCCTGGAAGTCAGCTGGGCAGAGTCTCGGGCTGGCTGGGCCCCCAGTGTACCCCTCAAAGACAGCCTGAACCACCTCAACCTTCCCCCGCTGCTGGTTCTGCCCACACGGTGGCCCCCGATCCTGGGCCCACATGGGGACCAGGCTCCAGACAGACTGCTGGGGGCTGAGCGGGGCCCCCGCCCCTCAGGGGGCTTCCAGTGCTCCCACTGCCTCAAGCCTTACCACACGCCGGCCGGGCTGGCCAGGCACCGGCAGCTGCACTGCCACGTTCAGGCCCCGCGCTGCTTCACCTGCAAGTACTGCGACAAGGAATACGCCAGCCCGGGTGCTCTCAAGATGCACGTCCGCACGCACACGCTGCCCTGCGTCTGCACCCTCTGCGGCAAGGCCTTCTCCAGGCCCTGGCTGCTGCAGGGCCACATCCGGACCCACACAGGTGGGACGGTGAGGGGTCCACGAGAGGGATCTGGTTGGGGCAGGGTGGGACCTGGGGGCTGGAAGAGGGGAGGGGTTAATTTTATAAACAAGAGGATGGATGGTCACCCAGCCTCTGCTTCCCCGTGGCTCGGTGTCCTAGGGCGGCCGGCACAAAGTTCACAAACCAGGATCTCAAAACAGAAATGTTCTCTCTCCCAGTCCTCGAGCTCAAAGTCTGAAATCCAGGTGTGGGCAGGGCCACGCTTCCTCCAGAAGCTCTAGGAAGGGTCCTTCCCGCCTCTTCCAGCTCCTGGGGGCTCCAGGTGTCCGTGGCTCTTGGCAGCCTCCCTCCAACCTCTGCCTCCGTTCTCACACGGTCTCTCCTCCCTGTCTGTGCCTGTGTCCAGATTTCCCTCTTATTATAAGGACCCAGTCATATTGGATTCAGGGTCCACATACTCCATTGTGACCTCATCTTAACCTGATGACATCTGCAAAGCCCCTATTTCCAAATAAGGTCACATTCACAGGTAGGGGGTTAGGATGTGAATGCATCTCTTTGGGGGGACACAATTCAACCCATAACACCCAGCAAAGTACAGAAGGTGCAGGGCTGCGGTCGGGTCTGACTTCTCACATTCCACAGCCTTCTAGAATTCTAGAGCAGCAGGAGAAGGGAGCGAGACAGCCTGGCCTGGGGGCGAGGAGCACGGGGTCACACAAGCCTGTCCGAAGGGCAGAGATGGCGGCTGGGATCTGGGAGCAAACCTGTCTACGGGTGGGAGGACGGCCAGCAGAGCAGAGGGCAAAATGATGGGGAGAGGAGCAGCTGTGGAGGGAGAAGAAGACAGAGACAGAGTGGGCAGAGGGAGCGGAGCTCAGAGATGAAGGAGCCTGGGCGCGGCAGCCTTTTCGTTCTGCCGATTACAAAATTCTGCCTAGAAAGAGCACAAGTGGCCTGCTCTGAACTGGACCTCAACCCAGCTCTCCGCCTGGAGTCTGGGTCTTGGCTGAGCACACCGTGAGAGTGAGAGACGGGCACAGACGGCCCAGGAGGAAGACTTTGGTCTCGGCCGCAGGCCCGCAGTTGCAACACGCACTTTCTGTAACGCGCCTCCCTCAGCCTGAGGTCTCGGCTCCGTGGCTAGAATCTTCTGAGTCACACCTGGGTGGAGGCTGGGAAGGAGGGTTGTGCTGGAGCCTTTCTCCAGGCTGGAAATCCCATCTTGTTTTCCTTGACTCTTCACTGAGAGTGTCCCCAGAGCGCCTCATCACACAAGGTCAGGGACTCAGGACTCCTGGTCTGGAGCCCGGGAGGCCCCGCAGGAGGCCGGCCCCGGTGTCGGGCAGCAGGGACGCAGAAGCACTGGGCCCTGCAGGGACTGCAGGCTGGACCCTGTCAGGACTACAGGGCTGCAGGACGAGAAGCCACTCCACATGGCAGAGGGGGTCCGATGACTCTCCTGACTCCAACATCTGTCCGGGTCATCCTGGGACCAAGGTCCCCACAGAAGGACTTTGTCTAAATCTCTAGTCCTCCTGATCGGAGGTGGCCTGGAGGCTGCAAGGATCGGAAGCTGATCCTGGATGCTGCCTCCTGTGCCAGGATGAGGGCCCATCCCTCCAGCCCGCCTTCTTAGTAAACTGGCCTTCAGGGGGCGGGAACAGCTGCCAGAAGGCTGCCGGTCCTTCTCCCGGTCAGATCTGGGCCGCAAAGGGCCCTGGGAGGGCTCTGGCAGAAGCAGAGAAAGATCTAGCGACTGTGGTGGGTCCAGCAAAGGAATGTGCTAGATCCCTCCTCCTAGGAAGGGTTTCAGATGCTGCAGTCCTGCGCAGGTGTGGCAGTCTGACCTCGGTCACCTGTGGCCTCTCGGCCCTGGTGTTTCCTCCTGGTGCAGGTGCTGAGGCCCCTACCCCCGTCGCTCATCTCCCAGGGAGGCGCAGTGAAGGTCAACGCATGGGAATCACTGTGAGGGCCCATGGGGGAAGGACAGGGTTCTTCATTGATAAACAGGGACCCCTGAGCCCTGGGGCCACCTCCCATGGTACTGTTCTGGCCGTTGCGCCTGGACCCCGATGGTCGCTCAGCTGGCTCCTCTTCGTCCCACAGGGGAGAAGCCGTATGCCTGCTCTCACTGCAGCAGGGCCTTCGCCGACCGCTCCAACCTCCGGGCCCACCTGCAGACACACTCCGACACCAAGAAATACCAATGCAAGAGCTGCGCCAAGACCTTCTCCCGCATGTCGCTCCTGGCGCGCCACGCGGAGTCGGGCTGCTGCCCCGGGTCCTGAGAGGCGCCGTGGTGCAGGTAGGAGGGACAGGACCGCACCCCGAGAGCTGATGGCTGGTGCCCCTCTTGGCAGCCCCATGCCGCCTGGGGACCCAGAGGAGCTGGTCATCCTGGGAGGGCAGGGGCCCGGCCTCCCGCTCGGCCGCGTGTCTCCTCTCCTTGCTCGCCACCCGCTTCCGGAGCAGCCCCGAGGGTGGGCGTTAGCGTGAGCCGGGGCTCCTGCAGCCCTCCCGGCCACCTGCCCCTGAGAGGGACGACACTTCTCTCCCCGGGAAGACTCCATCCACACGAGAGCCGCCGCTCTTCTTCAGCTTGCTCTGGTTTGCTATGCTCTTCTTCCAAGAGGGAAAGACTGCCGGGAGCTGGGGGCCGGCGCGGACAATTCCTACTGCTAAGCTCATGAACCGGGCCACCTTTGGATCCCTTCACAACCCGAAACCCACAGTTCTGACTCGTGCTGAGCACATCGAACGGTCCAGCCTTCGTGGGCAGGGCTAGCTCGAGGCTCACCTCCACGTGCCTTTGCTGGGATCTGGCCCAGGTGTCTCCTGTCACGAGTGCACACACGCACATATGCACACACACACACACACACACACACACCTCACCCGGCTGTCCCGAAGATGCAGCAGCAGTAGGGGATTTAGGCATGTCAGGATGCAGCTAGGCCTCCCCCAGGACCGTGGGGCATTGGGAGGCCCACAGCCCTGCCCGCTGTCCTCTCAAGTTCTGAGTCTTGCCCAACCCCTGGTCTAGGGAGGAGGCCGAGCTCTGAGAAGTTTCCAGGGGCAGCAGGAGTCCTGGATAGTTTGGGCCCTTCCAGCCACAGAGTGGGGACACTGGGGCAAGGGCCCCGAGCTGCGAAGTGTTGTGGGATCGGAGCAAAGCTTGCCGGAGGCAGGCTGGGGATGGGAACGGCATTAAGCAGCATGGAGGAACAACTGAGGGGCGTGAACTCACGCTGGGGGTGAGGGGTGTGAGGGGCCTGGGAACCAAGGGCGGAGGCAAGGCCATGGGTCTGCTGGCAGGCACTTGTTCCCCAAAGTCTCAGAGGACAGAGTGTGTCCTGTGTCTGCACCCCCTCTCCTGGATCCTTACGGCCATCTGCACTGCAGCTGAGGGGCTGTTTCAGCACCTGCCCTAGACACACACGCCTTTCCAAGCCGGCCCGGATGCCGGCCCGTAAGGCACCTGGCCCAGCATCCTGCCCTGCCTGGAGGCGGCATTCCCTTCTTGTATGGGGACTCTTCTCACCCCTAGACGTGGGCCGGTCACCCGCTGGACTGGTCCTGCCTCTTGCCAGTGTGTCTTAGCCGTCTCTGGCTGGACCCTGGAGGGTGGCACCCAGAAGGAGGAAGGCGGCCTGAGTCTGACGGTGACTGACTGAGTCCTTGACACTGGGAGGGGACATCTACCTGCTTGTCCCTGTGGGAGCCTGGCCTGCTGTCGGCGGCTCCACTTCTGGCCCCGGCCGAGGGACAGAATGAGGCAGCCTCATGGCAAGCAGCAGAGGCCCCTCGGGCCTGAGCTGCCCAGCCCTGCTGAGCCTCCTCTCCACGCGCAAGGACATGCCAGACTTCACCAGGACCGCACCCGGGCACAGGGGACCTTACTCTGCAGCTACCCGGGGGCTGCAGTCCCAGCCCTGGCGGTCCCCACCTGAAGATTCTGTCTGACATTCGTCAGGGATGAAGGGCCCTGGGTAGCTGGTTTGATGACGGCCATTGGAGGGGTCTTGCAGACATCCCAGAGGAAACGACATTGATCTTGGGCTACTCTGGACCAAGGGTGACCTTAATGAAACAGACCACCTAGGAGAGCCCCTCCTCCAGCCTGCATATCAGCTGGTGGAATGAGGACACTCTCTGAGGAAGTCAGGCTCCCATTCCTGGGCCCACAGCGCTGCCTTCCGCCACAGGGATCAGCTGTCCCTCGAGGGACAGACGGCGTGAACTGCAGGCTGGGAATGTGCCATTTAGTGATGTATCAGTTTGCCGTGGTGGCTGTAACAAAGTCCCCCAGACCGGGCGCCTCACACCACAGAAGTCCATTCTCCGCCGTCTGGGGGCCAGAAGCCCAGACCACAGTGCCGGCAGGGCTGGTTCCTTCTGAGGCCAAGGGAGAGTCTGCCCCAGGCCTCACCCCCGGCTCCCGCTGGTCTGCTGGCATCTCTGATGCTCCTCGGCTTGTAGAAGCATCACCCGCATCTCCGCCTCCATCTTCACATGGGTCTCCCTGTGTACGTGTCTCTCCGGGTCCAAATTTCCTCTTTTTCTAAGGACACCAGTCATCTTGGGTTGGGGCCCACTCTAAGGATCTCGTCTTGACTTGACTACGTCTGCAAAGACCCTATTTCCCAATAAGGCCACATTCACAGCTATGGGGTCAGGACCTCAACATACGAATTGAGGGAGACACCATTCACCCCAACAGCTAGTGAGAACACATGGTTTGCTAAGAGATGCCTGGTGGGTCCCTGTGCTTGAGCTTAAGGAAAGCGTCGAATCCTCTTCTCCCCTAGTCCATAAAGACTCGAAGGAACAGTCGATTTTAACTAATGGATTTACTGCTCCCAGGCCATGTGGATCCCCTCCCCACATATGGCCCCCCCTTGAGCGCGTGCCTGCGCCTGTCCCTCACTTCCTCCATCTCCCGGTAGGGGCCCTGCTGACCCTCCCTTCCCACTGTCTTCCAGGCCCCTCTGCTGCATGGCAGCCCCTCCTCAGGCCGGGTGAGGCCAGAGCTGCAGCCTCACTTGTGTTCGCGTCCGGCCACCTCACAGGAGGGCTCTTTTTTTTTTTTGATAGCATCCAGATGCCTGAAGGAAGCTATATTGTAAATTGTGTTCTATTTCTGGGCCCCAATATCTAAATGGGGCGATGCACCTGTTGGGTATGAAGGAGGGAATTTCACAGGCCTAAAATAAAGCCCAATGCTTGCCCTTCTGCACCAGCCCATGGAAAAGGCTCTTATATTTATATCTGGGCTGGCGGAGGGCAGGGGTGCGGTGGGGGGGGGGTGACTGAGGGGGAGGGAAAGCCTGATCACCTGCCAGGGACCTGACATGGAATGAGTGGGGCACGTGCCACTCCAACTGCAGCAAGGCCACCATGTCCCCACCGTGGGCCACGCCGCCCACTTGGGGCCCAGCTCCCCACCTCGCCTTGCCTCACTGTCTTGCCTGAGCATCAGGTCCTCCCTGGGATGCTCATTGAGAAGCTGGGTCTCTGGAGCCCTCTCACTGCACCTACAAATGGGAGTCAGGAGGGGCTCTGACTCCAGTCCACACTTGACCCCGGGTGAAGTTGGCTTGGCTGGCTCTTCCGTTGGGGGGCTGCTATCTGAATCCCTTCACATATAGGCCTTCTTTTTCCTACCAAACTTTACTCATCACATTTCACTTTTCTCCCTAAAGAAGGCTCTCTGATGGCACTATTCCAGGGGTGTTGTCAGAGCCCGTCTCCAGGGCAGGAGCAGGGGTGGAGGGATGAGAGGCCCGGGGCCAGAGGAGAGGGACGCAGGGCTTTCCACTGCAGTCCGTTGAGTCTGGGCGAAAGCAGAAGCCCAAGAAATCAAAGACTTCTGGAGAAGAGAAACACCAGGCGGCGAGCTCGCCAAGGCGGGGACGGCATCTTCACAGCATGAAAGTGCTCCCAGGACGGTGAGGGACAGGCTGGGGACGGGACTGCCCCACAGTACACAGGACATAACCCCCCCGGGGCTGCGTGCCTCCGCGGTTTCTGACTCAGCTCCAAGCGCCGGCCGCTGTGACCGAGCTCAAGGCCTGGAAACAGGTGTGAGAGGGACACTGGGCTCTCAGTGGCCCAGTCCCTGCCCCACTCCTTGTTGAAAGAAACCTCTCTCCTGAAAGCTGCCGACGCGCTAAGGCTGTGCTCTCCCTTCCAGAAGCCCAGAGGGGTCTATAAATATCATTTTGGCCCAGAATATTCTGGGGGGTTCTCTGGAAGTTTGAAAATAGTCCACTTGTTACTATCTATATTCAGAGAACCCACTCCTGGCCTCCACTTGGTGGCTAAGTATAGCTCCCTGGCAAAGTGCAATGGAACAAAAGTTTCCAGGCCTCCATCACCTTGTGGATGGCGGAACATTCCAGGGAGAGCACCTCGGCTGCCAAGACTCAGGCTGAGAGGAGGCTGGAACCGGCGCGGGCCTCCTCCGTCCCTGTACCCGAGCTGGGGGAGTCTGTGGGGCTGTCGGCACACGAGGGTGCCCTCACCAGAGCCAGAGGTGAGGCGTTCTGATTCCGGCTCTGTCGTTCTGTGGGCTCGGGTCAATTCCATTATAGAGCCTTGGTTTCCGCTTCTGTAAAAAGGAATCGTGCTAAACTCTCTTTCGGAATTCAGGAAGAGTGCCAAGTAAACATGATGGTAAAAAAGACACTTAGGACGCCTGAAATAAAATATAATTGCTAACTTTAGAGACACCCTCAAGTTACCCCCTTTATCCTCTTAGAGTCTATGTCCATTTCTTGACCGCCAAGTTCTGGCTCCAGGAACTCTCTCCTCCCAGCTGCCCCCGCCCAGCCCACCGAGCTGCCCCAGAGCTGGTCTGGCACCTGTCCGGGGCATCCTTAGCTGCCAAGAGCGCCAGGTACAGCTGAAGTATACGGATGGTGCGAAGGGCGGGAGTGGCAGGGGGTGGCGATTCAGACCCCGTCCTCCTGTCGAGTGGGCGTAGCATCTTTGAGTATCATGTGGAAAGGTTAGAGGCCGCCTTCCCACAAGACGTCAATCAGTGTGGCCCACTCTGCCCCAGGCTGACCTGGGAGCACCCATTGCCTCCCCCTCCCCACACCTCTGCCCCTGCGGCTCCTCTTTTGTTCTCCCAGTAAGGATCCTCCTGCTACTGGTCCTTAAGGAAGACACCGAGTCGCTTCAGCTTTGCTTACCCAGTTCAAAACACCAGCCCCCCTGCCTTCCCCTGGCACAGGCCTGGGGACCCGGGACACCTCCACTTCAGACACGAGAGGCGGGAAGGAAGGTGGGCCCTGGAATCACTGGAACTCTTCTCTGAGATCTGCATATTTACCTTTGAAATACAACTGTTCTGAATTGATCAAAAAGGGACTGAGATTGAGGAGAGTCGGGGGCCTGACCCTGCTGCCATTCCCTTCACTGAGCATCAGAGGAGGCGTGGCCTGCTGTGCCCCTAGACCCTCCACGGCACACGTGGATGAGGCGTGGCCCACTATCCCTGTGGCTCCAGTTCCCTTGGTGGGGTCGTCTCCCTCCTCTCTCAGAACATGCACCCCCATGTCCGTAGTTCTCACAGGAGACTGCCTGCAGCCTGGCTCCAGGGCGGCTGTGCTAAGGGAGACTCCCCACGTTCGGCACACACGCTGATGGGCAAGAATGGTGGGGCTGCCCTGCTGGCGTGTCTGCACGGACCGAGGCACCACAGTGCACCAGGAGTCCTGGCATTTCCCCACCATGCGCGCTTGGAAAAGCAAATGCAGCTTAAGAACGTCCTGCATTATATTAACCCTCAGCCCTGAGTCCTGGTGCCTTTACTGCTCTGAGAGAAGAAGGAACGGGACGTGCGTGCGGAGCCCCTCTGAGCCTCCGGAGTGCGAGGGTCGTCTCCAGGGAGGAGCGTGCTCGGTGCGGCTTGGAGCCAAGCCAGCTGCTCTGCCACGGAGCGCCGTGTTCACGGGACACGCCACGGTGACGCTGGCCTGGGTCCTTGCAGATGTTTTCTCAAGACAGAACCAAGTGCGCCAGCCACTTCGAGAACCGACGGTATTCACTGCCAACGGCAACACTTATACACTTTCAAGGGAAAATGACAATTTTGGAAACTTTTATCTTCCACTAAAAGCTGGGCAGCTCTCCATGCTTAAAGACTTTCCTGATGAGAAAGTGATTTTTTGATGTAAAATGAAACATGTCAACATTTGGAAGCTCTGCATAAATCAGTGAAGTAGTATTTTCCAAATGACCGATGCAGATGTTACAAAATACTGCCCGGGGCCCAAGACCCAAAGCACAGGGTGGACCAATGGATTTCAGTGGAACCGAGGGCAGGGAGCACTCACTGACAGCTGTCAGTTCCACGTCGCAGCTAACCTGGAAGAGATACCCTGGTCGCGTCTTGATGTGCTGTTAAGAAAGAGCCGCAGTCATCTGAAAGCTGTGAGCACGTGTCCATCCACAAACCTGTGAGGGCTGAGCTTCCTCCCACGCACCAGCAGACGGTATAGCTGGTGGCTCCACCTGTGGTCAGACGCTATGGAGATTTGCAAAAATGTGACATAATGCCACTTTCCCCACTAAAATGTGTTTCAGAAAATAGTTATTTTTCACGAAAATATGTTAGCATGTGATGGGTTTATTATTGATTTAAAAATGAATAAACAGGGGCTGGCCCTGTGGCCAAGTGGTTAAGTTCGTGGGCTCTGCTTCGGCGGCTGGGGTTTCGCTAGTTTGGATCCTGGGTGTGGACATGGCACAGCTTCCGCTGAGGTGGCATCCCACATGCCACAACTAGGAGGACCTACAACTACAATATACAACTACGTACTGGGGGGCTTTGGGAGAAGACGGAAAATAAAAATAAAAATAAAACAATAAAAGATTGGCAACAGATGTTAGCTCCGGTGCCAATCTTTAAAAAAAATTAATTAAAAAAATAATAAAATGAATAAACAAATCTCTTAAAAATGTACTAATTTTAACTTTTTTTTTAAAGATTGGCACCGGAGCTAACATCTGTTGCCAATCCTTTTCTTTTCCCCTCTTCTTCTTCTCCCCAAAGCCCCCAGTACATAGTTGTGTATTCTAGCTGTGAGTGCCTCTGGTTGTGGCATGTGGGACTCCGCTTCAGTACGGCCTGATGAGTGGCACCACGTCCGCGCCTGGGATCCGAACCAGCGAAACCCTGGGCCACTGAAGAGGAGTGCAGGAACCCAACCACTTGGCCACAGGCTGGCCCTCCAGTTTAATTTCTAATGTGGGTAAATGTAGATATGTAAATGCACCCCACATAAACAATAGCTCTTTGGGGCCCTCAATAATTTTTAAGAGCATGACAGGTTCTGAGACAGGTGAACCCCCCACGTGATCGCAGCGTGTGAACTCGAACCCACTGGCGCCAAAGCAGCAGCTGCCCGGCCCAGTGCGGGAGAAGCCTGCAGTGCTCAGCGGGGGATGGTTCTGCCCTCTTTCTTAGGGGCTTTAGGGGCTTTTGTGGGGTAACTCCTATGTGTTTTCCACTTTATCCACTGACTCTGGAAAGGAATCCCTGAGGCCATGTGACTTCATCACACGTGCAGACTAGACCTGCTGCATTGGTGAGAATGGCCCCGATACACACCACGAGGGGCCCCCACATGCCCGACCCCATGTTTAGTCAACTGCTTCTCTAGAGTTTCTCAGACCATCTCTTCATCTCCATCCTCACACCATCGCCTTAGTTCAGGCTCCTGCAAGTTCAGCTGGACAACTAAGAATCCTTCTAGCTCCCCCGTTTCCACCTTTGGTTTGTCCTCCACCCTGTACCCCAGTGCACTTGCACAACCCGCTCACAGCCCCCTGCAGCCTCAGGCTCAAGCCCATAATCCTTGGCATCGTGAGTGAGGTGACCTCCTCCCATGAACCCCACCGTATGGGAGCAACGTCTGTATCGCACGTGCCCACCCTGCGTCTGATCTGGGACAGCCACTCGACGGACGCCAGCGGCTGATGGGACACATGGAGCAGGGCCAGGCTCAGCCGAAACCAGCCTTTTCCTTCTTTCTCTCTTCTCTCCATTTTGGGGGCTAATCTCACAATTGTGGCCTTTCCCATCCTTGGAAAGGGATCTGCTCTCTTTAGCACCATCCCCAGCCCAGGAGGCCCGGCCAGCAGCCTCCCGTATTCATCCAGGCTGCGTGAGTCCAGCCCTGGATCAGTTTATCCGGGCGGGCTGTGGTGCAGGACAGCTCAAGCAGGCCTTTAAGGCGGGTGAGCGGGGTGCATGCAGCCCCTCGATGAAGGAAGTGTTCCCTCATGAGTGGCTCAGGCAGAGAGATGCCAAGGTGAGCGTGGAGAGGATGCAGCGGCCGGCCCAGCTGGTGAGGCCGCCCACCCATGTGCACACAGTAAGCAACGGCCTGCTAGGAGCTCTCATTTTGGAAAACAGGAAGGTCTAGAAGCAGCCGTGTTATTTACTCACCGATTTAACCACATGAACAGCCTGTTTCTTCTGAAAGGCGACTGCACTCATCCAGGAGCTTCTTTTGGGACCAATAATAAATGAACGCTGACCGTGATCAAAGTGGCATGACACTGACATGACCCTTCTGAGGGCTTTATCTCCTGTGAGGGAGGAACTACCTTATCCCTCTCTGACAGGTGAGGAAACTGAGGCACAGAGAGGTTGAGCAGCTGGTCTGAAGTCACACAGCAGGTGAGTGGCAGAGCTGGGATGTAAACCCAGTCTGTAATCTTAGCCGCTAAACTATGTTGCCGCTTAACAAGAAATTCTGAGCTTTCCCGTCACTTGGAAATGAGAAATAGGGTTCCAGATCAGGATGGCAGATCCTGGGGCCAGGGTGGGGGGAGATAGATGGTCAGAGGGTGGCTGGGAGGATGTGCAGGAAGGGGAGCTGCCCGGGACCCCGAAGGAAACACTTCATGGGTCTGGAATTCCAGCATGGGAATGGGAAGCTGGGTTCCCTTCCTCGCCCTGGTCGGGGAGAGCAGGTGCGATGAGCAGGAGGAAAACGGGCTGGAGGAAGTCTGAGAACACAGGGAGGGCTCCGAATCCTACAGAGCCGACCAGGGTCTGAGGAACACGACAGAAAAGGCAAAGAGCAGAGAAGAGAGGGGAGGTCAAGGGTCGCGGGGAGACCAAGGGGATCCGAAGACGGACCTGGAGTGGACTCTGCTGAGCCAGGCAGACATTGCCGCGAACAGCCGGGGTGCGGGACCAAGGGCATCACAGCACCTGGCACACAGGAGGTGCTCAGTTAATACTCAGCCCTCCGCACTCTGGCGCACAGTTCTGTCTTGCTGGTTTACAACGAGACTGGAAGCTGTTTCTGTTGGAACCATAAACCTTTCAAGGAAGACCAGACTGGCCGACGCGGCTGGAAGGTGCCTCTGAAGACCTGCAGAATGCTGGGGGGGGGAGGCGCGATGGGGGGCCCCGTTACTGCCTCCAGTTAAGTATGCACAGCACACCTGCCCTGTGCCCTGATTCCTGGGGACCTGAGGAACACACTGTATCATAACTTGTGCATCAGTTTGCTGAGGTGGCCGTAACAAAGCACCAGAGCCCCGGCGGCTTGTGGCACAGAACTTCAGTGTCTCCCAGTCCTGGAGGCTGGCAGTGCGAGACCATGGCGTCAGCAGGGGGGTTTCTGCTGAGGCCTCTTTCCTTGGCATATAGATGCCATCTTCTCCCTGTGTCCTCATGTGGTTGTCCCTCTGTATGTGTCGGTGTCCTGCTCACCTTTTTTTTGCTGAGGAAGATTCTCCCTGAGTTAACAACTGTTGCCAATCTTCCTCTTTTTTTTTTTGGCTTGAGGAAGATTGTCCCTGAGCTAACATCTGTGCCAATCTTCCTCTATTTCGTGTGTGGGTCACCCCCACAGCATGGCTGGGAGTAGTGTAGGTCCATGCCCGGGATCTGAACCTGCGACCCAGAGCCGCCACAGCAGAGCCATGAACTTAACCAGGCAGCCTCAGGGCGGGCCCCTGATGTCCTCTTCTCATAAGGACACCAGTCCTGTGAGATTCGGGTCCACCCGAGTGCCGTCATTTAACTTAATCACCTCCTTAAAGACCCCATCCCAAATACAGTCACATTCTGAGGTCCTGGGGGTTAGGGCTTCAACACACAAACTTTCAGAGGACACAATTCAGTGCCTAAGAGCTTCCTTTCAAAACCACTTCATCTTATTTATTTTTTGAGGAAGATCAGCCCTGAGCTAACATCTGCTGCTAATCCTGCTCTTTTTGCTGAGGAAGACTGGCCCTGAGCTAACATCCGTGCCCATCTTCCTCTACTTTATATATGGGATGCCTACCACACCATGGCTTGACAAGCGGTGCCGTGTCCACATCCCGGATCCGAACCAGCAAACCCCGGGCCGCTGAAGCAGAACGTGCGAACTTAACCACTGCGCCACCGGGCCGGCCCCACTTTGTCTTATTTAAAAACGCAACACTGACGCAGCCCTCCCAGGCCGGTGCTCCCAGCACCCTTCCCGGAGTCTGTTTGGTCCTCTGAGGTGGAGGCTGCTCTCGCCCGGTTCAGGGGTGGAGGGCGCAGCATGGGAGGGGAGCTGACCTGCCGAGTCTCCTGGCTCCGTGCTGGGACCGGGATCTGAAGCCGCCAGACTCCGCCTCCCCAGGACTTGAGAATGCTTCTCATGCCCCTGTCCTGCTGGACACAGCAGCTCTTTCAGAGGCCGGCGGGCTCCTTGCTTCCTCCGCTGTTGGCACAGCCAGTCGCTGGGCCTCCTGGCGCAGGTCTGGAACCGTCGTCCCTCCTCTTCCTCAGCATGCCTCCGGGGTGAGGGCACTCCAGGTGGGGGGGGCACACCATCACCTGGCCTCCTGGCTGCCCACCCCCTTGCAGAGGCTTCCTGGCAGCTCCGACTGGAGCATCAATTCCTCACCCACACCCATCACGCATCCCCAAGACTAATCCCTAAGGAGAAATAAAGAAGAAACTAAAAACCTAGAAGTCACGTCCTCTCCTCTGTTCTGTCTCTGCTGATAGAAAGGGGGACCATCAACACTTGCTCCCTGCAGGCATGACACCTGCTAACAGGCTCCCAGCAGAAAGGACTCTGTAGGAAGTGGGAGGGCGCAGGGGCCTGGGGCCTGCAGAGTCCACCCCACCAGCGGCAGAGCGGAGACGCAACCCCGGTTCTCCCCTCCCCCAATGGGCAGACATTGGGAGCTGCGAGTGGAATCTAGAAGTGGCATGAACTGCTCCTGGAGCACTGAAAAAATGTCAATAATTTCAAAAGGGAGGAGTAGGGACCATGCAGACAGATAAGGCCAGGCCTCAGGCGCCCGTCCTGGCAGGGACAACCTCTTTGTGTCTCCACATCGTGGTGACGACCACACAGGAGTGCCCCGTGCTCTGGTGAAAGCTCCGCTGTTGTCATCTTGAAATTCTTCAAACAAGAACAAGGGGCCCACATTTTCATTTGCACTGGGCCCCTCAAATGATGTCACTGATCCTGCACTCCAGGATGGATTAACAAAGACAAGAATAATGAAATGATGGAGGGGAGCCTCAACACTCAACGTTCCGTCAGTGACATATTCTCCCTCCTCCATGCTCAGCTCCACTTCCCCACTTGGGGGACTTCATCTTGTGCTGCCTCTATCATCATTTGATTCTGAGTTCAAAACGCCACTTTCAAGGCATTATGCCCGGTTCAAAGAGTGTATTTTGGTTCCAAAACTGAAGGGCAAATATTTTTAGATTAGCAGTTCAGCAAAGATGACATCCATGGCTCTGAAACGAGGAGCACGTTAGTCACCCTCGGACAACAGGAGAACCCATTCCAGTCAATAAACCTAAAGCAGCCGGGAGCCAGACTCCCTCCCCTCTGAGCCCTCAACTCATACCCCTGCCCCTGGCAGTTCAGACACAAGCTCGGCACAATCAGACGGCCTTGCTGAGGCGTCACCGGCTGCAGGCAAGTGCACGTGTGCCCAGTGTACTGTGATGAGCTTTGACATCTGTGCACGCCTGTGAAGCCGTCACGCCAGTCGACACGACACATCCCACCACTGACACGACACATCCCACCCTCTGTAAGTTTCCTCGTCGTGCCCCTTCGCACCCCCTCTGCCCCCGCCCCTCAGCCCACACCAGAACCACTGATCTACTTCCTGCCCCGGCAGGTTAGTCGGCATCTTCTAGAGCTGTTAAGAGGGAATCTGCCATGATCTTTCACCCACCTTGCCCTCAGGCTCTGCTCCCAGGCCCTCCTCCCATCACACTCCTCGAGGCCTCACACTGCTTTTATTGCCCCCTCCACTGCTGGCCCGGCTCTTCCATCACACACGAATTACCATGGTCTGCGTCGCAACAGACGACAGACGCCACCGACTATCACAGCCTACAGCCTACAGACGTCGGACGTCACCGACTGCCGAGATAAGCTTTTAGGGGTCTCCCTGCCTGGAGGGGGTCCTTGCTCCAACTCATCCATGTCACCAATCGTTTCTGCTCTCAAGATACAGTGACAACCGAGTCGTTCTGCAGACTGAAAGGCAGCCCTGTCTCTGCTGTGGGACCTCGGCAGTCCCAGCATCTTCCGTGAGTCACTGCCTCCCCTGGGGCCTCTGGAGCAGGTCTCTGCTGTACTGTTGTTCACTTGTCAGGAGCTGTCTCATCTCCACTACGAGGCTGTCACCTCCTGCCTCACCTGATGCTGTGCCCTGCTGGAGGGGGACCCCAATAAAAGCTAGCGAATGAACAGAGAGGAGCATACACAACTTCAGCAAGGTTCAGAAGAGACTCCGAGGCTCAGGACTTTTGTTCTGTGATTATTAAAAAGCTCTATACTTGGCCGGCCCGGTGGCGCAGCAGTTAAGTGTGCACGTTCCACTTCAGTGGCCCAGGGTTCGCCAGTTTGGATCCCGGTGCGGACACGGCACCGCTTGGCACGCCATGCTGTGGCAGGTGTCCCACACATAAAGTAAAGGAAGATGGGCATGGATGTTATCTCAGGGCCAGTCTTCCTCAGCAAACAGAGGAGGATTGGCAGCAGATGTTAGCTGAGGGCTAATCTTCCTCAGCAAAAAAGAATTGGCAGTAGTTAGCTCAGAGCTGATCTTCCTCAAAATAAAAAATAAAATAAAATAAAATAAAGAAAGCTCTCCAACCACTCCTGGAAGAGGGAGAGAACGGAAGGATAATTCTGAAAGCCTGAAAGCAGGAAGGCCGGCCAGGGGGCCTTCAGACCAGTGCTCACGCCAAGTGCCGGCCGGGCTCTGGTCCCGGCCCTTCCCGGTCTCGGCCGCTCTGTACGCGGTGATCTTTCCGTTTCTGCTGCTGCCCCGCTGCCCTCTCCTGCCCTCTCCCCCAGGGTGCTGGCAGGTACTCCGCAGCTGGAAATGCTCGGCCCCAGCCAAGTCGGCCCTGGATCCCCACAACACTGACTTTGTCCTGTGAAGAGTAGTGCCCCTTAGAGATGGAACTGGGCGTGAGAACAGCAAGGTGGGCATAGGTGCAGCGCTGCTCAGCCTGCAACAGAGCAGGGCCCGCCACGAGCTGGCAGCGGCCGACGCACCGGGACCCTGGACTGGTCGGGGTTCTCAAAGCGAGTGGTAGAGGCTGGAGGTTCACTTTTTGATGACGAGCTGGGCAAATTATGGGACTTCCAGACAACAAAACCGGGGAGCTCTTTTGTAGGAATCGGATGTTCTCCAAGAAACACATAAGAGGAAACAACAGGGTGGGGAGAAAGCTATTTGCCTGTATGATGCATAAAATGTTGACGGATGGGTACACAGAGAATGGACAACACTGACACTTCCGGGAACAGAACTGGGTGGCCCAGGCCAGGGTGGGAGACTTCACATTGCGGACTCCTATCTTGACTGACACTGCAATCACTTTACAGCTAAAAATAAATTTTTATGAAGAGAAGGGGGAAACTGGGAGTTATTGCTTGATATGGAGTTTCAGTTCAGGATATCGAAAAAGTTCTGGAGATGCATGGTGGCGACGGTTGCACAACGGGAATGTGCTTAATGCCACACAGTTGTACATTAAACGGGGTTAAGACGGTAAAAGTTACACTACGTCTATTTTACCACAATAGAAAACCCAAGGCAATACAAATGCGGCAATCCACTTCAACCGTGGAAAAAGAGTCCTTGCTCAAACGGAGCTTCAGAAGGGGAGTGGGGTTTGAAGGCGCCCATCTCTGAAGCAGCTCATCCCTTAGCAGCCGCCCACCCAGCGGCACTGATCCGCCGATGGGGCGGGGAGCCCGTAGGAACCCCGGGCGGCGTGACGGGGGAGACCCTCAGATTGTGGTGCGCGGGGAGACCCCGGCTGGGGGGGGCAGGTGACTCTTACGCTGCGGGGATACCCCGGGCGGCGGGGCGCGGGGGACCCTTACGCTGCAGGGAGACCCCAGGCGGCGGGGCGTGGAGGACCCTCAGGCTGCGAGGAGACCCCGGGCGGCGGGGTGCAGGGGACCCTCAGGCTGCAGGGGTGCTGGAAGGATCCCGGGCGGCGGGGCGCGGGGGACCCTTACGCTGCGAGGAGACGCCGGGGCGCCACGTCCTGGCGTGCTGGGAGCCCGCTTGCCTTTCGGCCCCGGCGGCACCCCGGCGCGGTCACTCCGAGCCTCCGGTCCAGAGCTGCTGGGGGCGTCGAACCTCTCGCGTCCCGCTCAGCCCCACCCCCGCAGAGGGCCAGCCTCCCGTCTCAGCCCAGGATCACCCACCAGAGAGACCCCCTCAGCCGAGGTCCCAGGCCCTCGAGGGTTGGCTACACCAAGCGCCTGCGCAGTCCCGGCGCCTGGGCCCACTCCCGCCCTTGGGGAGGCTCCGCGCCTGCGCAGAGTCAGCGCCTGCGCGGACTCCGTGTCTGGATAGGTTCCCGCGCCTGCGCAGAGCCAGCGCCTGCGCGGACTCCTTGTCCGACTAGATTCCCGCGCCTGCGCAGAGCCAGTGTGTGTCCGCGGGCCAGCGGGGGCGGGCTCTACGTCGGCAGCTCATCGTCCGATCTCGCACATTGGCTGAGAGGTAGAGCGTGAGGCTGGCCCGCCGCTGGTTGGACGGCGCGTGAACATCTGGGGTCGCAGCGGCAGGCGGCAGCGGGCCGGTGGCGCCGTGCTGCTCGGACATGGCGTCGGAGAAGCCGCTGGTGGCCGTGACCTGCACCGCGCCGGTCAACATCGCGGTCATCAAGTACTGTGAGTGCGCGGGCCCGGGGCGCGGGCGTGGGGGCCGCGGACGGGGAGGCCGAAGCTCCCAGGGGCGGGTGGTGGTTGGTCCGCGTGCGGTCAGGAGACTCACCCCCGCGGGGCCGGGACGCTCTGTGGACACGGTCCCTAAGGGATGTCAAGCCCTGGGGGGCCAGGAGGCTGGGTGGACACGGTCCCTGAGGGATGTCCAGCCCCGGGGGGCCGGGAGGCTGGGTGGACACGGTCCCTGAGAGATGTCCAGCCCCGGGGGGCCGGGAGGCTGGGTGGACACGGTCCCTGAGGGATGTCCAGCCCCGGGGGGCCGGGAGGCTGGGTGGACACGGTCCCTGAGGGATGTCCGCCCTCGGGGGGCCGGGACGCTCAGTGGACACGGTCCCTAATGGACGTCCAGCCCCGGGGGGCCGGGATGCTCCGTGGACACGGTCTGACACAGAATGTCCATCCTCGAGGATCTTGCCCACCTTGCCTTAGCATGTTGTCCGTTCCAGAATGCTCGGTAAATGGAATCATGCAGGACACAGTTTTGAGATTGGCTGTTTTCACTCCTAGTTCTGGAGGTTGGTCCGGGTGGCTGCGGGCACCCGTACTTCCCTCCTTTAGCGCTGGGTCCTGTTCCTGGGGTGGACCAGCGCAGGGTGCTTCGCAAACTTGGAAAGGTAGCTAGCTGCTCGTTTCCACTTTGGCACTCTTGCGAATGAAGCTGCTGTAAACTTTTGTGTGTGGGTTTGTGTGTGACCCTAAGTTTTCATTCTTCTGGGATAAATGCCCAGGAGTGCAACGCCTGGGTGTAGGGGTTTTTTCAAGCAAACCATTAGGCTGTGTTCCCAGTGGCTGTACCATTTCCGTTCCCAAACAGCTGTGTGTGATCCGCAGCTTTGGCATTTGGCGCTGTCTCTGGTGTCAGTCAGCCGATCTGATAGGTGTGTGGCACTATCTCATTGTGGGTTTTGTTTGCATTTTCTGCTGGCCAGTGGCGTTGGGCACCTTCTCAGGGCTTATTTGCCACCCATGTGTGTCCTCTTCGGTGAAGTGTCACTTCGTGTCATTGGTCCATGTTCTGCTTGGCTGTGTGCTTTTTACTATTGAGTGTTGAGGTCGTTGTGTATTCCAGGTGCTGATCCTTTGTGGGATGTGAAGATGGCAGATATTTTCTCCCAGGCTGTGGCTTGTCTTTTTATCCTCCTCACAGGGTCTTTCAAAGAGTCAAAGTTTGTAGAATTTTGGTGCAGTCCAATGTGTCCCTTTTTCCATTTATGGATCATGTTTCTGGTGTCAAGCCCAAGACCTCTCTGCCAGCCCTACATCTGGAAGACTTTCTCCTGTGTTTTTTCTGAGTTTTATAGTTTTACGTGTTGAATTTGTCTGCGATGCCTTTTGAGTTATTTTTGTGTGAGGTCTGAGACTTGGGCCCAGGTCCCGTTTTTGGCCTGTGGGTGTCCACTTACTCCAGCAGCGTTTGCTGTGAAGGCCGTTCCTCCGCCATTGAATTGTTTTTGCACCTTTGTCAAAAACCAGGTCGGGGTACGTATGTGGGTCTCTTTCTGGGCTGTCACAGATCACCCGCCAGGTGTTAGTCTTTACTGTGTCCTGTCGCTGTCCGCCGTCCCCAGAGACCCCCACAGAAGAGTGCAGCGCGTTGTGTGTGCTTCACGAAGAGTTTAGATCTCTTGGTCTTTCAGGAAGGTTTCCCATGTCTGCTCTGAGCTGCCAGGAGTGGAAATGCTCGGCAGAGTGGGGTGATTCTGTGTCTCCAGGGAGTATGGGCAGGGAGATGTGAGGAGTTTTCCGTAACTGCGGCCCCTCCTCTTGGGGAGGAGACGGCAAGAGCCTGACAGTCAGAGCGCCCAGCACCTGCTAGCCTTAGGCAAATCCAAGGTGATTTGTCAAATGAGCGAAAGAAGATAAAACAGAAGCAATGAAGCAGGGAGATGGACTGGCCTCCAGCTCAAATCTGGGACCTGGAGCTCAGTCAACTGAGGAGCAATCCAGGAGGCCTGCCTGAAGGCGGGGGCACAGCAGGAAGAGGAATCAGATTGTGCAGTGAGAGAACAGGGTCTAGGGGGATGGGGCAGCTGTAGGATGGGAGTAGGGGTGACTGGGGAATTCAGGTGGGGAGGGGTGGGGCACTGGTGGATGAGGGCAAGAGTGCACTGGTTTGCAGGGCCGGGAAACTGACTGACTTTGCCTTGGGTTGTCTGTTCCAGGGGGAAAGCGAGATGAGGAGCTGATCTTGCCCATCAACTCCTCTCTGAGTGTCACTTTGCACCAGGACCAGGTTAGTGTGGGCTGGACTGGCAGTAAGCACCAAAATACATTTTTTTTTTTGGTGAGGAACATTTTCTCTGAGCTAAAATCTGTGCCAATCTTCCTCTGTTTCTTGTATGTGAGATTCCCACCACAGCATAGCTTGATGACCGGTGTGTAGGTCTGTGCCCAGGATCCAAACCGGGTTAAGTGGAACTTACCCACTACGCCACTGGGCCGGCCCCAAAATAAATATTTACTAAACTTTTGTTAAACTTTTTTAAACAGTTGGTAGCAACTTATCCCCAGCCAGTGAGCAATGTCCATTCCATCGCCCGCCGTTCTAGAGGCTCATGGCGCGCACACGCAGACCCCTGTGCCCCCGGCTCTCCTCTGGAGGTCCGCGTCCCCTCCTTCCCCCAGCCCAGCTCTGGGGCTCTGCTGTGGGAGTGGAAGTGTGGGCCGCGTCCTGTGTGGCGAGCCGGCCTGGGCGAGCCTGCCCCGTGTCTGCCGGCCTTCCCCACCACCTGGCGTGGCCGCCCTGGCCTTCACCTCCCTGTGTCCCGGCAAGGCCGCCCCCGCCCCCGAGCAGGCGCCTGGGAAGGGCTGTGGAGGACAGGCCTCCCCTGCAGATCGGGGTTGGCCGGCACCTGCCCTGAAGTGGCCCTGCGTTTTCTTTCTCAGTTAAAAACCACCACGACGGCTGCCATCAGCAAGGACTTCACCGAGGACCGGATTTGGCTGAATGGCCGGGAGGAGGACGTGGGGCAGCCACGCCTGCAGGCCTGCCTGAGGGAGAGTGAGTGGGGGCCGCGGGGCCGGCCGGGTGAGGCCTGCTCCTCCCCCTGGCGCTCCCTTGCCCTGGGCACTGAGGGTGCTGCTGCCGCTTCACCCCACCTGGCTGCCCGCGCCCTGGGCACAGTGCAGTGCCTGTCAGCACCGGCCAGCTTCGGGTCTGGGGTCTGGGCCTTGCCCCGAGAAGGAGGTCGCAGCTGTGCCCCCGCCCTCCCTGACCCACGACAGCCCAGGCGCCAGGAGCAGGTGGGGGCCGGCTCTGCCCGGTGACCGTGCCCCTCCCCGCAGTTCGCCGCCTGGCCCGGAAGCGGAGGAGCGCTGGTGACGAGGACCTGCTTCCCCTCAGCCTCAGCTACAAGGTGCACGTCGCGTCGGTGAACAACTTCCCCACGGCTGCAGGCCTGGCCTCCTCAGCAGCCGGCTATGCCTGCCTAGGTGGGTGCCCGCAGGGAGACCCGGCCCCCCAGTGCTGTGCTGCGGCTCCTGGCGTCTTATGCTCTGGCAGCCCTCAGGGAGCCCGCTGCACGAGGCCGAGGCCTTGGTCACTCACAGGTCTGAAGGTTCAAGTCTTCTGGGGGCTCCATGTCTAGGACCCTCTAGGTTGTACATGACAGAGATCCACCTCAAACCAGCTTACGCCTAAAGCAGGGTCAGGTTCTTGGCTTGTGTAACAGAATTCCACGGAGTGCGGCTGGCTTCAGGAGCAGCTGGCTCCAGGGTCTCTGACAGCCTTGTTAGGGATCCGTCTCTCTCCCTCTCAGTCCCAGCTCTGCTCTCCTCTGCATCGGCTTACTCTCCAGCAGGCTCATCCCGTCCCCATAGCCACTGAGACCTGTGGCCCGAGTCAACTCCTGTGCTCGGGCCTGAACCACCCTCGGTGACAGGTTGCGTGAGCCAGGCCAGGAGGGGGCTTGTGTCGAGGGGCAGAGAGCTTGCCTCATGGACCCCCATCTCCATCCTGGCATCTGACCCCTGACCGGCCCAGCGCTGCTCCCTCATGCCCCACGCTGCCGGCACCCTGTGCAGGCACGTTCCTCAGGCCCTTGCGCCTGTGTCCCTGCCCCACATGGCACCCTGAGGGCCAAGTTTGTTGTCTCTCCTCGGAGAAACTCACCCTGGCCCCTCGGCGCTCGGCCTTCAGGGCCCCCTCTGGGCAGCTCCGAGGGCTCCAGGGGTCCCGTGTCTGGCGCCTCTGAGAACACTGAGTGCGGGCCGGGGGGGTGAGTGGGCGAATGCCAACTGCGGGAGCTGGCGGCTGGAGCTCCGTCATCTCGGGATTTCTAACCTCCCGTGGGGCGAGTCCTCATGGGGCGCTGAGCAAGCCTGAGCCGGCACCCCACCCAGCCCGGCCTCCCCCTGTGCCTGCAGCCTACACCCTGGCCCAGGTCTACGGGGTCGAGGGCGACCTCTCGGAAGTGGCTCGCCGGGGCTCGGGCAGCGCCTGCCGCAGCCTGTACGGCGGCTTCGTGGAGTGGCAGATGGGGCAGCGGGCCGACGGGAAGGACAGTGTCGCCCGGCAGGTGGCCCCTGAGCTGCACTGGCCCGAACTCCGAGTCCTCATTCTCGTG
Organism: Equus przewalskii; assembly: GCF_037783145.1. NCBI lineage: Eukaryota > Metazoa > Chordata > Mammalia > Perissodactyla > Equidae > Equus > Equus przewalskii. Next base: position 35,050,994 of record NC_091833.1, on the reverse strand, counting down.
GTGAGTGAGGCCGGCGTGGTGGGGTCCTTGCGGGCGTGCCAGGAGTGGCAGGGGCACGGCTTGCTTGGCTCACGGGCTCACCGGGGTGAGGAGGGGACCCCCACGGAGTGCTAGGAGGGCTGCTGACTCAGACGTCCCTGTTCCCTGAGCTGCGTCATCCCTGCCACATCCCTGGCTCCCAGCCCGCTCCCCCTCCAGTGCAGGGGAAGGACGGACGGGCCGGGATGGCACGGGTCGGGGGCCTCGGGGCATGGTCCAGGCTGTCTGCTCCTTGCAGGTGAGTGCCGAGAAGAAGCTGACGGGCAGCACGGTGGGCATGCAGACCAGCGTGGAGACCAGCCCCCTGCTCCGGGTAAGGCCAGCACGGGGGGGACGTGCAGCTCCCCAGGGCGCGTCCTGCATGTCCCAGCACACGTCCTTTGAAGCCGAGCTCGTTGCTCTGTGGGCCCTGTGGACGCTGGGCACGGAGGCCGGGTGGGGCTGCTGCCGAGCCGGAGCTCCGACCGGAGTGCGCTCTGGACACTCCGCTGTGAAGCAGCCAGCGCCTCACGGGCGGCGTGTGCCTGCAGTTCCGGGCCGAGGCGCTGGTGCCGGCGCGCATGGCGGAGATGGCCCGCTGCGTCATGGAGCGGGACTTCCAGGCCTTCGGCCAGCTGACCATGAAGGACAGCAACCAGTTCCACGCCACCTGTCTGGACACCTTCCCGCCCATCTCTTACCTCAACGACACCTCCAGGTGCATCATCCACCTGGTGCACCGCTTCAATGCCCACCACGGGCAGACCAAGGTGAGTGAGGGGCAGGCGGGGGCCGGCGCTGACCCTGCCCCCTTGGAAAGCGCGGGCACTCCTGAGGGAGGAGCTGCAGTGAGACCAGGTGGTGACACGTGCGAGGGGTCTGTGACAGGGCCTCGCAGAGCCTGCTGGGCGCTGCTGCACAGGGCGCCGGCAGTTCCTGTCCTGTCATTTCGTTTTGGTTGGACTACCCCCGGGGGATCGCAGCCCACACATCGAGGCTCTGGTGTGGGAAGCCCCTCACTCACCCCACCACCCCACTCCAGCTTGGCCCCGTTGGCGCCTGGGAGCTGGTCTAGGCCCCAGCCCAGGGGTGGGAGGCCCGGGTCTCCAAGGCAGATGAGAGCCACCGTGCAGGCTGTAATGCTGACCTGCATTTCCAGGTGGCATACACATTTGACGCGGGCCCCAACGCCGTGATCTTCACCCTGGACGATACCATGGCTGAGTTTGTGGCTGCCGTGAGGCACAGCTTCCCCCCTGAGTCGAATGGAGACAAGTGAGTCTCATGGGTGCCCCCATTTGGGAGGCCATGGAGGGAAGAGCAGGGTCTTCTGCCGAGATCGGGGTGCAGAAAGGGGCGTCCGCAGCAGGCGTTGATTCCCCGGGGACGACAGGCAGTATGTCACCAAGTGTGCCTAGCTGTGATCACAGACACCTCACCATCACATCCCAGCGCCGTGGTCACACACACACGCACCTGCGTGCAGCGTCACAGCTCCTGTGTGGACGTGCCTGCGGCCTCGCTGTCACGGCCGTTTAGATTCCTTCCATCCAGCTGTTCTGACGTCCTGTCTCCTCAGTGTGGGGACACCTGCTTGCGGGATGTGCTGCAAGTGTGTGGGCTCCTCTCGTCTGTCACTGTCACGGGGCAGGACTGACTTCTTGGGGTGGGCGGGGATCCTCACCTCCCCCGGGTGGGATGGCTCTGGAGGCTGGGCCCTCTGAGCTCATTGCCCTGTCCCCCAAGGGGTGGTTCACAGGTTCTCACTGTCCTGAGGGACCTGGGACAGACATGCCCCTGGGCTGAGGTGTTTCCTTCTTAAGTGGAGCTGTCCCACTGGGCATAACGGTAGCTGTGGGCCAGGCATGCAAGGAAAGACCCCAAAACCTCGCAAGGTTTTCTGAATCCCTCCCCTCACATGCCCCAGGCAGGCCCTTGGCCAGCCCTGCTTAGCGTTGTGTGTGTGTGGGAACACAGGTAACGCACGGTGGACCGTCTTGCGCGCTGTGAAGTGTACAGTGCAGCAGCATTAAATACAGTCAGCGTGCAACCAGCACCTCAGTCTAGTTCCAGAACTTTTCATCAACCCAAAAGAAACCCCGTACCTGTTGGCAGGCACGACCCCCACCCTCAGCTGCCACTTCTGCGCTTCCTGCCATGGACCTGCCCGTTCTGTCACTTCCCATTGATGGACCCCCAGGTGTCCTGCCTCCCGTTCCAGGTTTCTGAAGGGGCTGCCCGTGAGGCCTGCCCTGCTCTCAGACGAGCTGAAAGCTGCGCTGGGCATGGAGCCTACCCCTGGCGGCATCAAATACATCATCGCCACTCAGGTGAGGCCTGGTACCCAGCCCTCAGCCTGGCACGGTGCGAGGGCGGGCACCCGCCATGCGAAGAGCTCCCTTCACCCCTGTCTCAGCGGGAAGCCGACTTGCTAACAACACAGCAGGCGCGGCAGTGACGTCCCCATCGGTTCTCAGAGGGTGCCGCCCACTGCAGTCTGTTTCCTTCAGTCGCTCGCTCGCCTTCAAGGCGGACATCTAAGGACGCCCTGCGCTGGGCGCCGCTGAGTGGGGAGAGTGGGGCTGGGGAGGCAGAGCCTCGGGGTACAGGCAGGTGCTGGGGGTCCTGGGGACCCTCAGGGCTCATGCACACCCCCCCACCCAGGAGCAGATCAGGATTCCTACTCAGAGCAGGAATTTCCCTGCTGAGCCGGGATTTCCCTGGGATCCGCCCTATTTCAGGCCCCATGACCTTTGCACCCAGGCCGAGGTTTCTACTTCCGTCCTGTGACTGGCTGTCCACCCCAAGTCTGGGGGATGGGGGCTGACTGACCGGGCACTCGCAATGGGGAGACCATGTCGCTCTGCCCAGAGGAGTTGGGCACAGGGCCTGGGTGTCCCCACGTAGGTGTTAGCTTCTGCCCTGCACTTAGCCAGCAGGTTGGGGCCCACTCTGTCCCTCCCTGATCTCTGATCTGACATCAGTTCTTCTACACCCCAGGTGGGGCCCGGGCCTCAAGTCCTGGATGACCCCCACGCTCACCTCCTGGGCCCCGATGGCTTACCAAAGCCAGCTGCTTGACCGTCGCCTCTGCAGGAGCCCTGGCCGCTGCTTGGAGAAGGGGCCGCTTCGTTGGGACTGGGGAGCCAGGTGTGGCGGCCGCCGGGCTGTGCTTGCTGGGACTTGTGGGTGGCCACCTGGCTCTGGGCTGGGCAGTGGGCTGTGGCCGAGTTGGGGCAGGGGAGTGGCCACCTGCAGGTGTCCAGGCGGTCAGGAGCGGGCCCCCCATCATGTGCCTCACCTTTCCTGGCCTGCGCCCAGCGCTTTGCCGGGATAGGAGCTGGGATCAGGATCCAGACCTGGAGGATCGAGCCAACGGCGGGTGGAGCTGCCACTGCCCCCTAGGGAAGGGATCTCTGGCCCCGTGCTCTGGGGCCACTCCCACTGCCCCGGAACAGCAGCTTGATCAGTGGAGACGAGGGGGAGTCGGGCATCCATCCTCGGAGCTGGAGGACAGTCACCGTGCAGGGAGCAGCAGCCTCCGCAGGCCTCTGGAAACCTCTCCCAAGTGCTCGCAGCATGGTGGCTGCCCATGGCTCCTCTGCCCAACTGGGGAGCGGACTCGAACTCGGGCCACGAGGTGTGGATGGACCGTTTCTTTATAAGAAGACCAGTGGTGTGTCTCGGGTGGGAGGCGGGAGAGCAGCACCAAGGTGCGAGCTGGCAATAAAGCTGGTGTGGCTGACTCCTGGCTGCGTGCTTCCTCTTGGTTCCAGTGCTCCGGGGTCCCTGCTCTGAGAGGGCCTGTGCACACAGTGGGCAGCACGCACCCTGGGGCTGGCGAGGGCCTGGCAGTGTGAGGACGTGGAACATGCAGAGTTACTGACCCCGGATCTGCTGCCCAGGGAGCCGCCTTCTGCCTCTGGAGGCCCTGCGCCCCGCCTGCTTCCCAAACGCCTCCCAAACCGCAGTGCGGGCCTTGGGGAAGGAGCTGGGTGCCTGCGCTCTCTGACCCGCCTCTCCTCACTCCCTGGAGGGTCAGATGCCCCAGAGTGAGCAAGGCTGCAGTTGGAGCGGGTCCTGGGCTGTGACCCTGAATGGGGTGGGCGGAGGAGGCACAGGACCCAGCACTCGTGTATTTGGGATTTTCCCAGAAGCTTTGCACATCCTGGCCCCTCCCGTCAGTCCTGTGAGCAGAGGGTTGCCTGCAGTCTGACCTGGGCCACACCTGCATGATGGGGAAGTGGGCACTGGACCCACCACTGTCCTTAGTAGCTGACTTCCAGAGAGGGCAGGGCCACCCAGGCCCCAGCTCCGGGGCTCCTGGTTTGAGGCCCTGCTTCCTGGCGGGGAGCCTGCAGTGGGCACAGTGAAGGCTCCACCTTTGTAAGCCCTTCTAGGAACCCAACCTGCTCACAGGAACCACCAGGAACCACCCTTGTCCTTAGCGGCCAGGGGATGCTTGGGGACCCCGATTAACGGTGGTGGGCGAGTAGGCAGGGCAGGCAACCGGCACAAAGTGAGCATCAGAGTGGTGGCCTGCGCTCAGGTGCAGCGCGCCGGGAAGGAGGAAGTGACCGGGACGCCTGGGCCGGAGAAGCTTGCGCCGGCGCCGACCCGCCGAGGAAGCCGGCCTGATGGGGCCGGGAGGACCGCAGCCTGAGCTCCAGCCAGGCTCTCGTGGGGGCAAGGCTCCTGCGGCAGCACCCGAGTCCATCCCACCCGCCTGGCTGGGCCTGTCGCCTGGGGGCGGGGTGGGGGCGGTGCCGGAACTCCGGACCGGACGGGACGGGGCGGGGCGGGGCGGAGGGGCGGAGGGGCGGAGGGCGAGAGGCCGGGCGGGAGAGGGACCCGGAGCGCGGCCGCAGAGTCCGAGCCGAGCCGCCGCCGCCGCCGCCGCCATGGGGCAGATCGAGTGGGCCATGTGGGCCAACGAGCAGGCGCTAGCGTCCGGCCTGAGTGAGTGCGGCGGGCCCCCGCGCTTGGGGCGGGGCTGCAGAGGGCCGGCCCAGGCTGGGCCGGGGGCGCCCAGTCCCCAGGCTGCGGCCTGGCAGTGCAGGCTGGAACCGGGGCTTGGGGAGTCAGCGACTGCAGGCTGCGGGCTGGGGAAGTGGGGGCGCTGGAGACCCCAGACTGAAGGCGGAGGAAAGGGGCGGGCTGGAGATGGGGTGGGGAGCTAGGGTCCTGAGGGGTCAGAGACCCTAGGCTGCTGGCCAGGAAGTGGGAGCGCCAGCCTGGGGTCAGGGCTTGAGACGCTGCTGCCTGGGACCTGCAGCTGTGGGGCAGCCCCTGGGCGGGGTGGGCTGGAGCGTGGCCAGGCTATCAGGGACCTCGGGCTACAGAGGGGGTTTGGAGACCCTCTCGCCCCTACAGACTCATGTGCCACCCCCTTCCCACCCCCATCCCCTGTACCCCCCACCTGACTCCTCTTCACTCCTCCACCCAGGAGTGAAAGAGGAAGTTGCAGCCCGGTGGTTTCCGGGGAGTCACCACCCCTCAGGGTTGGGAAAACCCCAGGGATGACCCGCCCCTGTGGCCCCTGGTGCCCTGGAGTGAGGGCTTTGCCCAGGGGTCATAAGGGGCTCCCTCCCTGGGGTCCTGGGCTGCACGGATGGCCTCCTCCTGCCTCCTGACCAGGAGCTTGGGCTCGGCCTGTGGGGGTGACCACTCTCCATCTGGGGCCCAGCCCGCAGTCTGTGCGGAAGGACATCTAGCATTTCACAAGGCCGCTGGAAGCCACCCAGAGTGAGCCCCTCCCAGCTCAACTCCCGGGGACTGCTTCTGGGGAGGATGGCAGGGCCCCGCCACCCTGCCAGCTTGTGTTCAGGGTTCTGCTTGAGGAGCAGTGGGGTCTGATGCCTGCTGGAATTGGAAGCAGGAACCGTTCAGGAGGGTGTAGGGTCTGAGACAAGAGGAAGCTGCTCAGAGGCTCTGCCCCCCTTGCCTCTGGGGACCTGCCCCTCCCAGGAAGGACTTGCACCCAGTGGGAGTGGGTGGGAGGAGTGTGAGAATGTGGCCATGAGGAGGGTCCCAGCCACCACCATTTACCGGGGACCCACCTTGAGGCCCCCCTGCCACCTGGGCACGGGAGGAGCCGGGGCGCAGCTCTGGGAGGGGAAGGAGCAGAGGGAGACGCAGGCTCCCCGGCTGCCCCGTCAGGTCACATTTGGGGTGGGCAGCTTTGGGCGGTGGGGCCCAGCAGTCTGTTCTGTGTCCAGACAGGTCACCCCTGTTTCGGCATCTCGAGTGGCTGAGAACTCAGTGAATCGGGTAGTTCTCACTTCTCCCCAGAGCTGTTCCTAGGCTGTCCCCCCGCCTGCTGTGGGCTGGGAGGCCTCGGATCCCCAGACCCCTGCAGACCAGCCTCCCTTCCTCCCCTGCCCCACCCCGAGAAGTAGAGGGTGACAGCAGGCAGCATGCCAAGGGCTGGGGGCCTGGGGGCTAGTCCCCGTGGGTACGGACCGTGATGGCCCAGCGGCCCGGCCATGGTGTGCCGAGTGTGTGCAGGCTTGCCCGCCCTGCCTTAGCTGGTGTCCGACCGCCATGAGGCGGGAGCTGTGCTCTCGTCCACTTTACAGACGGCGAGGTCAAGACCTGGGGAAGTGACAAGCCATGGCTCAGTTTCGGCCACTGTCCGATGGGGCCCTTCCTGCTCTGAGTTCCTCCTTGTGCTGACTTCTGTTCGTGACTCAGGATGGACTGCAGCCTCCTGGACTGCTCGGGCCCGGCCAGGCCCTGCCGACAGCTGCGTCAAACAGGCTTCCTTTTTATCGTAGAAAAAAACCATCTAATCACATCGTGTCACCTCCTGCCAAAAACCCTCCGCAGCTTCCCGTCTCGAAAGATATAGCCAGATTCTGGCCACTTTGCCACCACTGCCTCCCAGCGCCCTCCCTCCCCCTCTCTGTCCTCAGATCTCCGCTGTGCACCGCAGGGCCTTTGCAGAAGCGGCTTCTTCTGTCTGAAGCCTCCATGGCTGGCTCCTCCATTCATTTCTCAGCTCAAATGTCACCTGCTCAGAGAAGTTTTCCAGAGCACCCAATCTACATTTCCTTACGTCCCCTGTTCTAGGTCACTGCTACGTGGTGTTTATTTCTGTCCCCTCAACGAGACTGCAAGCCCCCTGAGAGCTGAGGCCTTTTCTGTCTTGTCCCTGCTGCGTCCCAGTGCCTCCTAGGAGCCGTGCACGCAGTAGGAGCTCTGTCAGGGTGCCCTCCTCCTGCTCCCTAGTGAGCTGGTGGCGTCTTGGCGCCTTCTTGCTCATGGCAGGCAGCAAACCCGAAGCTCGAGATGGGGCGATTACACCCGGGACGAGTGAGCCTGGGCGCACGGGGAGACCACCCTCCTCTCCTCCAGCTCGCGGAAGTGCTGACGCGCAGCCCGCAGTTAATGTGTCATGAGCTCAACACTGAGAATGAGACCTGCTGGCAGCCACAGCAGACTGAGGTTCAGGGTGGTACGCTGGGCCGAAGGAAGGGGCCTGGGGAAGCGGCCCGACAGGCTTGCCCGGGGCTTGGGGCCTCTGTGTGGAGAAGTGCCGAGACTGAGCTGTGTGCCGAGGCTGCAGGCCGGAGCCAGGAGGGGCTGCCTGCAGAAGCAAGAGCGGGAGAGCCAGGCTGATGGCCTCGTGGGGAAGGCGCTGCGCTCTCACCACGTTGGAGGCCACGGTTCGTTGCCCGGGCGCGGAACCACACCACCTGTGTGTGTCGCCGTGCTGTGGGGGCGGCTCACAGAGAAGAGCTAGAAGGACTTACAACCGTGCACTGAGGCTTTGGGGAGGGGAAAAAAAGAGGATGTTCCCTCAGGGCAATCCTTCCATGCAAAACAAGAAGCGCTGGACAGCTGTCCTCCGGGGAGCTCGCTGCCTGCTGCGTGGGCCTGGACGAGGATGGCCACAGACCAGGCAAACCCCAGAGCCGGCCCGTGCTGCGCACCGAGTGAGGCTGAGTCTCCTCCACCCTGGGACCTAGAAATGCAGATCCAGCGGATTCAGGACTGGAGACTCCTGCAGGCCCCCAGCAGAGGCCCCGGTGGAGCCGTGTTCTGGGGCGTCTCCTCAGCCAGGGCACGCGAGACGCAGGCAGACCCCGCTGGGTGCAGCATGCGAGCGTCCCACCCCTTGCAGAAGCAAACACTCGGAGGGAGAGTCAGCAGGCGCCACCAACAGGAGGATGTCCCTCCTCAGAACCAGCGCTTCTAGTGCCCTTTGGGAGGGACGCAGGAGTGAGGGTGCGTGTTTAAACACGTTCAAGGAGATGGAAGAATAGAAAATTATGCGACAAGAACAGGACGATGCAAAAAGTAAACTAACAGAATGTCTAGCAATAGGAAAGATGAAAAGTCAGTAAATGTTACTGGATGAAGTGAACACTGTATGGAGATGAAGAGAGAAGCAGTGAAGTGGAAGATGGATCGAAGGAAGCCTCAGGGAGTTCAGCTCAAAGAGGTGAAGGGGTGGGAAGTGGTAAACAGAACCGAGTCGTGTACGACGTACAAGACGACCCACCACAGGTAGCGTGAGGGTCTCGGGAGAGTCCGTAGAATGAAGGGGGCGACACAGAGGATCGTGGAGAGCATTTTCCAGAAATGCAGAAATCTCAGGTTGAAGCAGAAAACAAAGTCCTTTGCAGAATAAAGGAAAACAAATCCCTTCTTGGACACTTTGTAGTGACATTACAGACCATTAAAGAAAATCTTAAAGTTTATCAGAGAAAACACTGGATTGGTATCAGGCTGATTTTAGACTTCTCATCATCAATAATAGATGCCAGAAAACAATGGGATGATATCTTAGGTGCTGAGAGAAAAAGATGAATTCTATACCCAGATAAACTCATTCCAGAATGAGGGCATTTTCAGGTATCTAGAGAGTTACTACTCACAGACCCTCACTGAAAAGGCTACTAAAGGGTATGCCTCTGCAAGAGAAAAACTGAATCCAGAAGAAAGATCCAAGATACAAGAGTGAAGACACCGGTGAGTAAGTATCGACTATAATAATAACAGGCTGTGATTGAAGTTACGCATCCTAAAGCCCACATGTGGCTTAGGAAGAAGGATTTAAATTAAACAGTTCATTCAGGGCAGCAGAAGGCAGGAGAAGCAACAAGACACTGTTAAAGGGGCCGGCCCGGTGGCACAGCAGTTAAGTGCACATGGTTGGCTTCGGCGGCCCAGAGGTTCGCTGGTTTGGATCCCGGGTGCGGACAGGGCACTGCTTGGCAAGCCGTGCTGTGGCAGGCATCCCACATATAAAATAGAAGAAGATGGGCACGGATGTTAGCTCAGGGCCAGTCTTCCTCAGCAAAAAGAGGAGGATTGGTGGCAAATGTTAGCTCAGGGCTAATCTTCCTTAAAAAAAGAAAACTCAGGAGCGAGTGACCCACGCAAACCACGGGAACGGCCTTGACAGCCTTCTGTTGAGCAAGAGAAGCCAGACGTCAGGTTCTAGGTGTGATCTGGCTGGGGCCACCAGAGAGCTTTCTGGGATGATGGAAATCTTGATTTGGGGGGACGTCTCTGGGGGAACACATGTAGAATTCACCAGGCTTGGGGCGGGCCCCGTGGCCGAGTGGTTAAGTTCGCACTCTCTGCTTTGGCGACCCAGGGTTTCACGGGTTCGGATCCTGGGCATGGACATGGCACCGCTTGTCAGGCTACGCTGAGGCAGCGTCCCACATGTCACAGCTGGAAGGACTCACAACTAAAATCTACAACTATGTGCTGGGGGGATTTGGGGAGAAGAAAAAAAAAAAAGGAAGAGTGGCAACAGATGTTAGCTCAGGTGCCAATCTTTAAAAAAAAAATCACCAAGCTCACGCCTGTGCATTTTACTGTATAATAATTATACCGCCATAAGTCGTTGGAAATTCTGGGAATGGATTGTGGTGGCTGCACGACAATATAAATGTCCTTAATGCCACAGAACCGGACACTTTAAAAAGGCTAAAATGGAAAGTTTTATGTTATGTGTATTTACCACGATAAAATAATTGCAAAAAGCGAATTCCTGGGGAGAAGAGGTGCAGACCCTGCCTCTCGTCGGCCTGCAGAGAGCCAGGCCCACAGGGCTGAGGGTAAAGGGGCCGGCTAGCTGGCAAACGCCGACTGAAAGGCGGCGGTGGGAGTATTAAAATCCGACCAGCGTGCGGGGACAGGCGGGGCCCTGCGAGGTGCGAGGCCCCGGGAGCTGACGCGCAGTCAGCAGCGTGCGTGGTCTGTAAGTGCGTCCAGCAAAACCCAAAACGACAAGGGCTCGCGGGGCTCCAGCAGCGCGTCCAGGCAGAGTCCCAGCCGCCTCCTGCCTGCGGCTCCCTCAGCCCTGCCCCCGTCACGGCCGGCGCTTCCCGGGGGAGGCGTCCCCCCTTCCCCCGGGCTCTGCACCGCCTTGGGCCCCCTCCTGGGCAAAGGTGTTGACGGACTGGAGGCACCACTGTGTGGGCCGATGGACCCCAGCCCTGCAGGGATGGCCGGGCATGCCCTTCCCCGGGGGTTCCTGCTAACCCGCTTCTCCTCTGCCCGCAGTCCTCATCACCGGGGGCATCGTGGCCACTGCTGCCCAGTTCGCCCAGTGGTACTTCGGCGTGTACTCCATGTATCCTCCCAGCGTGGACCCCAGGGCGGGGTGGGGCCCGGCACCACCATGGGCAGCGCTGGCGGGCTTGGGGTAGAGATGCTGCTGCCCCTGGGGGCACAGCCCTTCACAGTGTGCCGAGAGCTGCTCAAGTCCCTGGGTCCTGGTGAGGGGGTGGGAGGCCAGTGGCCCTGAGGGCCGGTGCAGAGGCCTCAGGATGCTTGGGGTCCCCTCTGCTCCCCCCTCTATCAGCCACGCTCCCCTGCCGGCCTGGGCCTGTCCAGGAGTGCACTGGACCCTCCGTCCCCTCCTGGCCCTGCTGGCCTGGCTGTTACAGGCCCTCTGGAAGCCAAGGACAGGCAGCAAAGTGGCCACCAGGCTGTTTCCCAGCTGTGTGACCCCCAGGCAGTGGCTGCACCTTTCTGTTTTCTCATTGGCAAAGGGGGCTCAGTGTGGCCGCTCAGGCTGAGCCGGGCTCTTCCTTGACCGCGGCGTCAGTGCAGCAGGTGTGTTTGTCTGCCTGCTGGAGTACCCCCGGGGGAAGAGGAGAAAGGGCTCCACCATGGAGAGATGGTGAGTGTGTATGTCCCCCCCTCCACCGCTGCTCTGGGGTCTGTCCCAGGGCTGCGATGCTTTGCCAGTGGCCCTGCAGGAGCCTGGTCCCATCCCTCCGAGGCTCCAGTGCCAACCCGTTTGTCCTCCTGGGCGAACTGAGGCTGGTGCCCGCCCAGTTGCTGTGGCCTCATGGTCCTGGGCGGAAAGAAGTGGGGCGCCTGGGCTGGGCGGGCGGCGGGGGCGCTGAGTAGGACATGGTCTGTCCCCACCCCCACCCAGTGGACAGAAGTATATGACGAAGGTGGTGAAGTTGTTTGGGCCGCTCACCAGGAACTACTACGTCCGGGCCTTCCTGCACCTTGGGTGAGTTCCCTGGGACGCGCGGCCCTGGCCTGGCTGCCCGCACAGGAGAGCTCCAGTCCCCTCCCAGCCCAGATGTTTTTCCCAACAAAATCCCAGGTCCCAGGCTCTGCCAGAGGTCCCCAAACTTACACCCATCATCTCTCGCCATCTAACAATTCACCCCAAACCTTAGCAGCTTAAGTCAGGAGTCAGGGTCCTGGGGTCGGCTGGGCTCACCGGGGTGGCTCTGGGTGGCTGCCTCGCACACGTGTTTGTGGTTCCTGCCGGGGAGGCCGGGACACCGTGCGCCCTCCGGCTCTGGGGCTTCTTCCCAGCGTGGGGGCTGGGGGCCGAGAGCCGGTGTCCCCAGAACGGTTGCGGCCAAATCAAGGCAGAGAGCAGCTCAAGGGGCCCAAGCTGGGAAGCCCGACCTTTGGCGGGCTGGGCGTCCCCTCCGTTGGGATCCTGGGGCAGAACGCTTACGTCTGTTTTGTCCTGAGATCCTGTGGCCTCTGACCGAGGCCTGGGGCTGCAGACCCCCTCTGACTGCCCTTCTGAGCCTCCCTTCCTCCCCAGGCTGTCGGTACCTGCGGGCTTCCTGCTTGCCACCATCCTGGGGACAGCCTGCTTGGCCATCGCAAGCGGCATCTACCTGCTGGTGAGTGTCCTCTGTGGTCAGCCCCACTGGTGCTTGATACCTCGGTCCCTGAAGCTGGCTCTGCAGGGCGAGCCAAGGCCAGGAGCCTGTGTCCTTGCTCACCTCGTGGGGATGGTGACGACCGTAGCTGCTGTCTGTTGCACGCCTAGTGTGCACTGGCTGTTTCCCAGCATGTCTCCTTTGATCTGCACCACAGCCCTGCCTGGGGGCGGGAGGGGGGCGCTGTGCCCACTTCCCAGCTCAGAGAGGTGGCGGCACTGGCCCAGGGTCACACAGCCAGCTGAGGCCCAGCCTGGACTGGGACCCACTTACCAGACTCTTCTCAACTAAACCAGCCTTGCTCCCATTTGGGGGGCCGTCAGGAGACTTCCTGGGGGCTCGTTAACAGTGCAGACGCACGTGGCCGTTCTCCCAAGCTGCCCAGCAGGTTTGCGGGGGCTGAGATGTGTAGGACACCCAGAGCAGAATTTCTAGAGGGCACGGGCCCCATGCCGGCTGTTCCCCGGCCTTCCATGCCCGTCTGTTGTCTGTGCGTGTCCTTAGGAGCCCTTGGCGGGCTTGCTCCCCCGTGGGACTCCTTCCTTTCACTCAGCTCTCTGTTGCTTCTCTGGCTGCGAGTGTGTATCCCCACGTCCAGCCTCTGCACCCCCGGGGCCACCGCGCACCCCCAGCTCCCTGCCACACGCGGCTGGGCCCTGAGCCAGAATTCCTTGGGTTAAACCGGAGCGCAGGTGCCCGCCCCGCAGCGGTTCCGCCCTCTCTCAGCGCTGTGGGGCTCCAGGCACCTCCTCCGGCTTCACCGGCTCATCTTCCTCCTCCCAGACGCCGGCTCGCGGCCGTGGCCCATTTTTCTCTTAGGGTTTGTCTTTTCCTTTCTAAGTTACGGGAGTCTCCTGTGTATTTTGATTATGATCCTGCGTGAGTTTAGACCCTGTAAATGTTTTCTCCGTCCCTGTTGAGGGTCTGCCGTCTCCCCCCAGGACATCCTCCCCTGAGCAGGGCACAGACGTGCATCTGTCTGTGGGTTTATCTGCTTTATGGTTTGTGCTTGTTCAAAATGTCTTTCCCGCCCACACGCCGTGTTTTCCTGTGTTCTCTTCCATCGAGTTCATAGTTTTACTTTTCAGGATAGAATGTTCTCGTCTTCAAGTTAGGAGGTGGGATCAGAGATGTTCGTTTTATTCTTATGCTTCATAAATTATATGGTATCACCTATTTTTTAAGCTGGCAAACATTATGGGCTATACAACTAAAAGTACACATCCGCAGGCCTGCTCGGCCCGCCGCAGGGGTGCAGGGCCCAGGAGCCTGCATTTTAGGCAGTTCCGTGGGCTGCACGCTCTTCAAGCCCCAACGTGCCTGGGTGCCCCGGGAGGCTCCAGGCCGGGGTGGGTCCAGGGTGAGGGGGTGCCGCCCACCAGGGCAGAAAAGGGCACCCTGCTCTCCCTGGCCGCCCTCCTGGGCCTCGCCACCCTGCCAGCTGCCCGGCTGGCCTGACTCAGTGTGCTGGACGCCCAGGCCTGGCCTCCCTGTCCTGCCGGCGGTTGGTCCCTGGTCGTGGAATGTGCACCCGGAAGTGGTGCACAGCCCAGCGATTCCAGCCCCTTCCCCATTGTGGGCCCCTCCTGGCATGGTGAAATAGCTCGAGTTTGGGGTCAGGCAGAGCCTGGTCCTGGCTGTGTGGCCTCAGTCCAGTCACTTAACTTCTCTGAGCCGCAGTCCCTTCACGTCTTAGCAGATTCGGACTTGGATCCCGCCCTGTTCCCTGGCAGGGGTGGGGGCAGGAGTGGGGGTGGCCCCCGGGAGGCCCCTGGCCCAGCCCCTCGTGTCCTGCAGGCGGCCGTCCGTGGTGAGCAGTGGACCCCCATCGAGCCCAAACCCAAAGAGCGCCCCCAGGTCGGGACCACCATCAAGCAGCCGCCCAGCAACCCCCCGCCCCGCCCCCCAGCCGAGGCTCGCAAGAAGCTCAGCGAGGAGGAGTCCGCGGCCGCCACAAGTGTCCCCAGCGGCCCCCAGGAAAACCCCATCCCGGTGACCGATGAGGTCGTGTGACGGTGTGTGACCAGAGCCTCAAGCCGCTTCCCCAGCGGCCTCACAATAAAGAAATGAAAGCTGCGTGTGGCTCTTCCTGCAGGGGGTGCGGGGTCCCGCAGGTGCCGAGGGTCACCCTCAGAACCATGGGCCCTGTTTCCCGTTGAGTAGCAGCAGTGGTGCCATCCTTCTCAGTGTTACAGGGAATCGGGGTGTGGCATCTATTCTGTGACATACGGTACATGGAATTCCAGGTGTCTGGGTTTCTCCCTCAGAGCACCAGGGACGCCTGGGTGGAGGGAAGAGGGACAGCAGATGGGGGCGGGGCCGGGGGCGGGGAGAGCCCCTCCTCTGCTGGGGCAAGTGTCCTTCCTGCCCCCACCAGGCCAGCGAGGGGCTTCTGGCCGGTCCTCTCCCCTCACTGCAGTCCTGGTGCTGCAGACACCCCACACACCCCCCATACACACACACAGACATCACACACACACATCCATACACACACGTCACACATACACACACTATACACACACACCCAATACACATACACATCGTACACACACACGCCCCATACACATACCCCATACCTACACACACCCTATACACACACACGCATCATACACAAACACACCCATACACACACACGTCCCATACACACACATGCCCCATACACACCCCTCCCCCGTACACACACACACACCCCACGTGTGGGCTGGGCATGGTCCTCCCGGTTGCCCCTGGCTGAGGCTTGTGTGGCTTGGCCCCCACGCAGCCTGGGCAGCCCCTCCCTGTGCTGGGCTCCCCCAGGCGCCCATCTCCCAAAGCCTGGAACAGCCCTTAACCCCTCACCTCTCAGCACCTCCGACGCTCGCTGGGGGCTGGGGTCCTCTCCGTTCCGGGGAGGACATCCTGCCCTGTCGGCGACGCTCACCACTGGGCCAGTGTCTAAATGCAGCCCGGCTGGAACGGCTGCTCTGGCCTTCTGGGAGGTCAGCAAAACCTCGACCCCTTACACGCCCCCACACCCAGTCTAGCGTGAATCCGGATGGCCCTTGTCACCTCCCCACTCTGCCGCCCCCTGCAGGCCATCCCCAGCACTGCCGCTGACCCGCTGGGCGGCTCCGAAGCCCCAGCTCTGGCCCAGGACCGTCCCACAGCTCAGGTCCACTGTCCCTACCCGCTCGTAGGCTCCAGCCACACTGACCTCCCTGGAGCCTAAGACACGGGCACGCCGCATCCTCAGGGCCGTGGCACGGCTGCTCCCTCTGCCTGGAACACGGGCCCCTGGGTGGCCCTCCGTCTGCGCGGGCCGCAGCCACCCTGGCCCTAATTCCTTCGCCACAGCAGACCAGCCCTTCCTGCTGGCCGTGTGGTGGCAGTCACTGCCGGCCGTTCATGGCGCTGTCCCCAGTGCCAGGCACAGAGTGAAAACTCAGCAAGTACGTGCCGCCAGGGAGCCCTTCCAGGCTCAGACAAAGGTCTCCTCCTCCGCTGTTGCTGGGCACCCACGCAGTGGGCGTCAGTCAGTGGGTGACGATGGCAGGCAGGCAGGTGCTGACATAGACACAGCCCAACGTCAGCCCTGAGCAGGCCAGGCCCATACATCGCAGGCGGGGAAACTGAGGCTCCAAAGGGGCGTTGAGCCACAACTGCCCCAGAGCCCCTTCCCACAACTTCCCTCTGCTGAGGCCATGCGCTCCTGTGCCCCTTAACAAAATGCCACCGACTGTAACAGCCCGAATGTGCTCCGATCCTGGACGTTCTCAGTAAGAGTGGGGCGCCTGGCCTGGGGGGCACCAGCCAGCTTGGCCACCAGCTTGGCAGGTCACCGGGGCAGGGGCAGAAGCCTGAGGGGGCATCTGGGCCACGAGACTGGTCTTCACATCTGCCCACGCCTCTGCTGGGGCTGGGGGGGCTCAGACACCTCGAAGGTGAGGGTGCTCAGCCAGGCAGCGAAGGCGCGTCCCCTGAGCCGACGCCCCGGGAGTTTACACTCAGAGACACCTGTCCACGGGCTGCTCGCTGTCCTAGCAAAGGCCTGGCCACTCCCAGACCCCACTGTGGAGGGGGCCTGCCTGCATCATGGCTGGGCTGTGGAGCGAGACCTGTCCCCAGGCTGGGAGGGACCACCACATGGAAACTGCAGGGGCGGCAGGGGACCCGTGTCCCACTCTGTTAGAGCCCACCCCACCCCGGACGAAGCCGGGGGTCACACAGAGACCTTTCTGGAAGGACACACGAGAATCTGGGCCAGTGGCTGCCCCCGTGGGGCCGGCAGGGTGTCAAGGGCCAGGCAGGGGTGAGAGCGAGGGGCGCATCCATCCAATGCTGTGCTCTGGGGAGTGTTTATCAATTTAATACCACATAATACATTTAAAATAAATAATTGTTTTACAAATAGAAGGGTGCTTTTTCCTTGTGGGGGCGCTGGGAAGAGGGAGCTTGGGGGGTCTGGACCAGCCCGAGACCAGTGATGGGGCGAGGGGACCCTGGAGGACCACCGACATGGAGGGAGCCACCAGAGCACCTTTTCTGTTGTTTTAAGAAGTTCTGGAAGAGTAAAAGTTTCCTTCCAGCCCAACTGTCTGTTTTTGTGAAAGGGTAAACTGAGTCTGGAGATGGGGACTGCCCAGCGCCGGGGTCAGCCCTCGGGGCACCGGGGATGCGGCCCTTCCAGCACCTGGTCTCCGCCGGTATTTCCTCAAACCAGAGGCCTGGAGCCTCAGTGCCTGTCCAGGGACCCCACGGGCAGCAGAGCTGGGGCGCGCTGGGGCACATAAATAACCAATAAATACATATAAATAGAGGGGGCCTCTGAGAGACCCCGACAGTCCAGTGCGGGAGGCGATCCTGCCCCACAGCACGGTGGGGACGGCTGAGCCCGGCGGTCACCGCGCCGTCCTAGGCAGGACGCAGGTGCAGCCGACGGGCACGCGGATGAACTCCACGTGGAAGGTGAAGGCGCCGGGCACGGGCACGCCCGTGGCGTCCGGGGCGCAGGGCCGGCGGCGCAGCACGAGCAGGCTCTGGTGCAGCGGCACGGAGTTGAGCGCGGCAGTCTCGCGGCCTGTCCTGGTGCTGATGCAGCCCTTGCACAGGCACTCTGCGAAGGCCAGCTTCTGCGGGTAGCGGCTCTCGTCCGTGTCCACGCTGCGGGGACAGAGAGGGTGAGTGTCCCGGCCCTCAGAGGGCCTCAGCCAGTGGGCGGTGGGCGGACAGGGGGCCTGTGCAGTGGGTGCACATCCCTTCCCGCCAGCAGCCCGGGCTGCCTGCGAGCTCAGGGATGCTCCCCTGAGACAGCCAAGGGGGTCAGGCTGCAGGGAGGGGGTAGGGCTCCGAGGCTGACGTGGCACGCACCTTGCATGCAGTTGGTGCTCAATAAGTGATGATTGCCCACGTCCACCAATGCCCTCCCAGAGCACAGGAGCCCCCTCCCTACCTCCCCAGTGGATCCAGCCCAACCCCTGCAGGGGCTCGAGTGGGGGCCCCAGGATATTCCTAGGGGACCCTGGTAGCCGAGGTCTGGGCTGAGGCCTCGGAGACATCAGTGGAAGCAGGAGCTCATCTGATGGAGCCCTGCCCCCCCGGGTCTGTGGGGCTGGCTGGCTGGAGGTCAGGACGATTATCTCATTTCATGGGTCAAAACACTGAGGCACAGAGAGTCTGCAGGAAGCCAGTGCCCAGAGAGGGGAGGGAACAGCTCAATGTCACACAGCGGGAACCCCGGTGCCCAGCGAGCCCCACGGCCCTCACCGATATCTCCAGGGCGAGATGGAGCGCTGGTGGATGTCAGCTTCCAGTACTTCCTCAGGCCCTAGCACCGGGCACTGTGTCTCAGCCAGAGGCCCCTCCTGCCGCCTCCTGCGACCTGTTGCCTCCAGGCTGGACACCAGGGCTACTGGCAAAGCCTGCTCCCACTTGGCAGCTCGAGCCAGCAGGTGTGGGGGGACCTGACCCGGGGGCAGCTCTTCAGGCGAGTAGCAGCGCGGAGTCCCATGGGTGTGGAGGCTGCCCCAGAGTGGGGGACCGTGGCGGGCCATGCTGGTGGGCAGCCAGAGCAGAAGCAGGAGGCCAGGGAGGATCTGCTGGAATAGGCGGTGGGTGGTCAGGGGGCACCCGGGGAAGGGGCACTTCACTGCCACCCAGCTTGCCCTGTTCCCTGTGGAAAGAGGGGGTACAGCCCTCTCTCTACAGTTGGGGAAACTGAGGCTCCAAGAGGTTAGCCTCTCAGCTCTAGCTCCTCAGTGCACCAGGCTCCTGGGTCCTGGATGCTTCCTGCCCCTAGATTTGAGGGGCTTCCTTGACCCCATCCCGACATCCTCAGCTTAGGGGTCAGCGAACCGCCACCGCTTCAGGTCCAGGCGGCACCATCCAGGTGGGGGCTGGGGAGAGACAGCGGCTCACCATCGCAGCGGCTGGGCTCGGAGCGGCTGGCACACCTGGCAGCGGTCCTGGGGCGCACCTGGTGGCAGACCTGGTGGCGGACCTGGTGGCGGCTGGCTCATGGCGCCCTTTATACCTCTGGCCACACCTGGGGAAAATCCGGGCAGCGCTTCCTCCTGGGGAAGTGCCCGGCCGTGCTTCCTCCTTCCCGCCCAGCGGTTCTGACTGTCCCCTCCTTCGCAGCCCAGGGCAGGCCATGCCCACCCCACCCCAACCCTCCCCGTTACCCTCCCTCCATCACCAGAGGGACCTTATCCCAGGCTGAGCCCCTGCAAAGGGAGCCGTGACCAGGTCCTGCCTGTGTGACATTCGCGAACCTTCTATAAAAGGGTCTCGTCCTGAGGATCCTTCTGCGACTTGCTTTTTTAGGTTTTTGCTGTCTGGACCTGGTGGCCCGGGTAGCTGGGGTGTGGGCTTGCTCATGTCATGTGCTGTGTGGCACTTCTCTGGGGTTGATTCTCCTGTCCTCTGTTGGTGGATGTGTGGTTGGTCCCATGTTTCACCTGAGATGATCCAGATCAAGTGGAGCACAGCGCGCCCTCCTGCCCAGGTGGGGCAGGTTCCGGGAGAGACTGGGGGGCTGCCGGCGAGTGGCTTCGGGTTTCTGTGCTGGGCTTGGTGGCTTTGTTCAACAGAAGCTCAAGCTAAAAAGTCTGAGAGGGAGGGGGTGAGGATGCCTCGGGAACTTTAAAGTGTGGTGCATCCTAAGGAGCTTTATTTAAGGAGGCGCAGGAGCCCCCAGCCTGCCCCCCCCACCCCAGAGCTGCTGGCTGGTGGGGGTGCTGGTGGCACCATTGTTGTTCCGAAAAGGAGACAGTTGGGGGCCAGGTCTTGCAAAGTTTCGAATGTCTAGGGTTTGGACGCTGTCCTGGGGAGGGCCTGCTGGGGTCCCCCGGGGGCCTGGCCACATTCCCAGACCCTCCCCGAGGGCATCTGCCCTGGCCCTCTCAAGTCAGAGCCTGAAATGCCCAGCTGAGGAGAGTCTGGGGAGGGAGGGTGGTCAAGGTGCCTTCCAGTCTTTCTTCACCCGCTGGCAGGTGCCAGGACGGACACCATTAAGGCGCCATTCTCTGCATTTGAAGCTGCAAACTCAAGGGACATGAAGACCCCCAAGAGAAGGGGCCGGAGGAGGCAGCGACGCCTGGTCTCCCAGCTCCACTCAGCAGCGTGTGACTCTGGGCCCCAGTGTCTGCACCTGGAAGGGGGCTTTGCTGCTCTCCTGGGAGCAGGTGAGGATGGAAGGAGAGCCTGCCCAGAGGTGGCCTGGAGGAAATGCCGCGGCAGCAGGTGCTGTGTCATGACCGTTTTCTCTACTTCTTCCCATTAGATGTGGATAGATGCATGCAGTCCCCAGGGCTGTTCCTCCCTACAATGGCCCTGCCCATGGCCATCCATCTTCTGCTTGCATACCTCCTGCAATGGGGAGCTCACCCCCTGTATTGGCTTGCTAGGGTTGCCATAACAAACCAGGGGGCTTAAAACAAGAGAAATTTATTGTCTCCCAGTTCTGGAAGCCGGAAGTCAAAAATCAGTGTCAGCAGGGTTGGTCCCTTCTGGGCTCTCTGAGGGAGGATCCTTCCTGCCTCCCTCCTGGCTTCTGGTGGCTGTTGGTGATCCTTGAGGTTCCTTGGCTGGTAGACCCGTCACCCCAACCTCTGCCTCCATGTTCACGTGGCCTCTCCCTGTGCCTGTCCCTCCTTTTCTGTCTTCTGAGGCCATTCACCATTGCGCCTCCTCCAGGATGCCCTCAACTCAAGAGCTTCCCCTTAATCACATCTGCTCAGACCCTCTTCCCAGAGAGGGGCACGCTCTTCACAGGCGCTGGGGCTGGGGCTTCAACAGATCTGGACAAACTTGAGCCCCGACACCCTCCGCTGGGGCGATGGAGAAAAGACCCTTCCTAGGCTGAGCTGAGCCCGGCCTCCCTGTAGGGGCGCGGGGAGCTCAGAAAAACTCCAGTCCCTCCTGTCTCCCCCAACGAAGCAGGTGAGCCCCTCAGGGGCGGGACCGCACCTGCAGCGGACCCGTGTGTCCCCAGCACAGAGCTGCGCCCGGCGCCGAGGGGCTCCATGAGTGTCGCAGAACGCAGGGAAGAGGGACGAGCCCGGATTCCTCCGCGGGTAAAGCGGGGTGACAGTGCCACCCACTCGCGGGGCCATTTGGAGGTCAGTCTGGCAGGGAGGGGAGGGAGGTGCCCGGAGGCAGGAGGAGGGAGGTGTGCGGCCTCACCCTCCTTTGGGCCGGGAGTCCGTGCACGCAGGCTCACGTAGGAATGAAAAGGCCGTGAATGTGTCGCCTGCAGGGGCTGCTGCGGCGTCCCCACCCACGAGAGTGGCGGATGCAGGTCCAGCGCAGCCTGGCCGGTGCCCCACAGGGTGACCTTCGGCATTCTCCGTGTCCGTTCTCAATAGCCGCGGGTGGGGCCTGGCCCCAGGCTGTGCGCCCACTCTTCCCCGGGCGCGGGGTGCTGTCCCGCGGGCCTGGGAGGACTGCCCGAGGGGCCCGGGGGCTGGGGTCGCGAGGCCGGAAGGACGCAGGGCGGGGGCTGGGCGGTGCCTCATTCCTGCGGCAGCTGAGGCAAGCACAGAAGTCCCGGATTGGGCAAGACTGGAAAGGAGCCACCAGAGGAAGGCCGGAGGGCATCCTGGAGGCAGTGTCCCAGAAGACCCCCGTCCCAGGCCTGGCTGACCACACCCTAAGTCCTAGCCCTGAGAGATGGAGGTGCAAGGAGAGGAGATGGAGATGCAGGAGGAGAGGAGGGGATGCGGGAGGGGGAGATGGACAGAGGGCACAGGCGGAGAGCCAAGGAGACTCCACAAACGCAGAGACAGGCAGATGGAAGGCAGGCAAGAGAGAAAAGGCAGAGGCCAAGGCAGGAAGGCAGAAGCCTGGGGACAAAGGAACAGACGCACCAGGGCCAGTCTCTCTGGGCACCTCTGGTGTGGCCCAGCCTGTGGCTCAGAGCCCTTGCAGCTGTGGCCGGACAGAAGCAGCCCAAGGGGACCTGGCTCTGGGAGGCGGCCTGCAGGAGGGGTTGGCTCCAGGCTCTTCAGGCTCGAGGCTAGTTCTCCCCATCCTCGAGGGAGGCTCGGTGGCAGGACTTAGCCCCCTCATCTGTGAAGCGGGGACGACAATACCATCTCCCCCTTCCCGTGGGCATGGCTTCCCGACCCCTGGGCCCCGGCAGCCCTGCCCATGGTCAGTCGATGACACTGCCGGGTGTCCTGTGCTCACAGCACTCTGCACCATCAGGAACGACCTCTCACCTCACCCTTGTCCATGACCCTTCTAGGGCGCTGCCAGGGCAGGGTCCCTGCTTGCTTGCCCAGGGCCTAGGCCAGCGCCTGCGTCTCCTTCAGCCTGAGCTCGCGAGCCCTCCTGCCAAGCAAGGCCAAGCACTGTCCGTGGGTGGGGCTCACGGGCCAGCAGGGGCTACTGTGCTGGTGGAGCCGGCGCTGGGGGCAGCTGGGCAGGTGGAGGCCCAGGCCTCGGGGGGTCAGGTCCCAGCGCAGGAAGTAGATGACAGCGGGGCTGGGCTGGGCGGGGCAGGGTGTCATGTATTCCTTCTTGCCGCTGGAGGTTAGATTCCACATTTGAGTTGGGAAAATTTAAGCCAAAAAAACAAACCCTTTCCCTTTTATTTCCATCCGTTCGAGAGAGAGGGGGATCAGGAGCAGGGCAGGTGGCTGCAGGCTTGAGCACAGCTGGAGCTGGAAGGAGCCTGTGTGGGAAGGGAAGGGGCAGTCTGGGGGTGGGGTGGGGGTCCGCAGCGCAGCAGGCGCTCTGGCTGTGGACGGGCAGGAGCAGCCTATAGGCAGAGCCCCAGTGGAGGCCCTGGCTGCCACGCCCACTCTGGGCATGGTCACCCCATCAGGACCTCAGCCCTCGGGCTCCCCGGAGGGCCATGACGCATAAGACACTTTCCTCTTCCCAAAGGCCACCAGGCTGGGGAGGGGGCAGAGTTGGCTTGGGGTGTGGCCCTCACCTCTCAGGACAGGCACCTGCCCCAGCCCAGCCCAGGCGCCGCGACCCCAGATGGCAAAGGGAAAGCAGCTAGCTTAAACCCGGCTGGGATGGAGGGGACCCAGGGCGGTGGCTCCAGCCCCGGTGTCAGAGGCCAGGCTGGGGTCAGCTGCTCGGGATAGGAAGGGACCCGTCAGGCCGGCAAGGAGAGCTCAGAGCAGAGACCTGTGCAGTGGGCTCACCTGGGGGCTCCAGCTTTAGAGGGGCAGTCACTGCATGGCTGGCTTGTGGGCCCAGTAGCTTGGGGGCACAGAGTGCAAAGGGACAGGCTAGTACCCAAGTGTCCTGGATTCTGGCTCCATTTATCCTCAAAGGCCACCCACCTGGACACTGGGAGTTCTCTGTGCACCTGGCTTTGACCTGCTGGCAAGTCAGATATGCCTTCAAAAATTGCTGAGACACACGATTGAGGCCACGGTGACAAGAGATGTATTGCGTGTCCTGTGCCGTGGGAGGAGGCGGACGTCAAATGGAAATCAGTCCATGCAGGAGGCCCAGGCCTGTCCCGCGGCGGCAGGCACTCCCTCCCATCTCTCCTGGCCCACGTCGTAATTGCCACGTGGCCTCGGGGCAGAGCACCCGGCACGCACCCAGGAAGCTGGACGCAGCTTGGCAGGTCACTGCTCAGCGAGAGTGCAGCCTGCTGCTCCTGCCACTGGGCCCTGCAGGGCCACCCAGAACCAGAGCGGGGGTGCCGGCGTGGGCTGGGGGCATTGGCCCGCGAGTGCTCGTGGAACTCGCTGCACAGTGATCTGAGAGCGGAGGTGCAGGCGTGAGGGGGCTTGGCGGCCGACGGGCACTGTGCTGCGAGTTCAATCTCATGGAAGGCGCAAGCCAGCCCCGGGTCTCCCAGCGGAGAGCAAGGGCTGTAGTGGGCGTGCGGGGCCCCGCTCCAACGGCTGACGGCCCATTTCTGCTCTGCAGTGAGATGACAGTGGCCCCGGGCCCGGACCTCTCACAGCGGCTTATCTGCGTGGGGACTGGAGGGTACCTTTAAGGCACTGGGGAACTGGCTGTCGGGCTGGGGTCGGCCTGGCCCGAGGAGTGTCCTTGCTGCCCTCTCCAGCCCAGGGCCCACTGCAGGGAAGGCACCCCGGCTCCCGTGGGAGGACTCCAGAACCCATGCATCCCTGCCAGGCCAGTGCCACACGGAGCGAGACGAGGCGTGGGGCTCCAGGGGCTGGGGCCGGAGGGCAGAGCCATGTGCTGGCGGAACCAAGCGACTCTCAGGGGCCTCCCAGTGGGACCCTGCGTTCTCAGCCTCCCTCAGTCAGGGCCCCTCAAGGCCCGACAGGCACATGCAGATAGCACCACTGGGGCAACACAGCTGCTTATCAAAATATTTTATTTTAGGAGACCCCTCAAAAAAAGACCCTCCACATTAGACAGACGCCCAACAATACCCTTGGCCTTTTTTTTTTTGGTCTTTTTCTGTATTTTTTTTCCTTTTTAAATCAACTAAAACAATTTGATGCTTAAAATAAAAGACAGGAAGTATTTCCCAATCAGACTTCAGTCAAGAATATATATATTTTCTGAGCCGGAGCCCGGTGGGGCCAGGAAGAGGCCGCTCAGAAGCACTCGGTGTTCCGGTCCGTTCCTGTCGACAGCGAGGAGGGTGGCGTGGTGTGAACACGACACAGCAGAGGGAGGAAAAGGAGACGGAGGAGGAGGAGCGACAGGCCAGACGGGGCGTCAGGGCCTGAGAAGTGACGTGGAATTGGTGCCGTGCCCTCGCCGTGCGGCCGGCCTGTCTGCCTGTCTGCCTGTCCGCCTGTCCGCCTGTCCGGCGGGACTCCTGCTCTGGGAGGGACTGTCGGTCTGGTCGGGAGAAGGCTGGGATTCAGCGTCATCTTCATTGTGTGTGTGTGGCTTCTTTTCCAGCTGAGGAACTTTTTTTTCTTTTTTAATTTTTAAAAAGACTCACAGCCAAGATAAGACATTAACTGCAAAATCCAAAATGGCTGTGCTTACCCTATTATAAAAACAGCTGAGTCTCTCCCCTCGCGGGAGCGGCTGGCCTACACCTTCCCGGGAATCTTGGCCCGCTTGCGCGCGATGGCATCCTCCACGGCTTTGAGCTGCTTCAGGAGCTCCTCCCGCCGTGAGAGCGTGCTGGCCTTCCCTGACTTGGTGCCGGTGGCAGTGGTGGCGCCAGCATCTGAGGCTTTGCCGGGCACACTGGTGACCTTGCTGGAGCTCTTGGACTGTGGTGACAACTGGCGCTTCCTGCAGGGGCAGGAGGTCGTCAGGGGGTTGCAGGGCCCCTCCCCTCTTTGCCATGATCCTCCTGCCAGGCGTGGCAGGCCTAGCTGGGGGCCAGGACCCCAGAAGCTGTGCCTGCCGAGCAGAAGGCAGCCCCTCCCGTGGAGGGACACCTGTCCTGGCCAGTCAGGTGTGGGCCCCACTGCCCCCTGCTCCCCTAGTTCGTGGAGCAGAGACTGGAGGGTGAAGGGGGCCCAGTGTCTGGGGCTCGCCTGGTGATGTGCTAACCTGTTCCTCCTGCTCTGGGCCTCGGATGCGCCCTCGCTTGGCAGTAAGGCAGACTGTCACTGTGGACTCAGGAGGAGCCCCAAGGGCGTGAGGTTCCCCTAGGCCGAACCCCAGCTTGAAGCAGCACTGTGGGCCGAGGGCAGGGGTGTGTGTGGCGCATGGCACAGCTAACCCAGTCCTGTACCCACCCTCCCCTTGACCCCCAGCTACACAGCGTAGGTGCACAGGGACTTGGAGCCCACTTCCTGGGAAAAGGAAACCTAAGCTACTTCCTATGCCTGACAGGAAAGAGCTGCAACCACTTCCCGCCCCACACCCCCTGCCCCTGCCCGCAGCCCACGAGCCGGGTGCCACGGGCCCTTGTGAATTCTCGGGCCGGCTGCTGGGGCAGAGGAAGAAGCAGGCCAGGCCACTCTCCTGCCTCCAGATGTAAGCTGAGTGCGACCTTCCTGCTGTCTCGGGGCCTGCCCCTCGGCTCGTGCTGTAGGCCGGGGCCTCCACCTGGGGAGGGAGGCTCGGCTAGCCCTCCCCGTGGCAGAGGAGCCCATGTGGTGTGCCCAGGACCCAGGCAGGGCACTCACCTGTCTGGTGGGGCCACCAATGCTTTGGAATTCTGTCCTCTTTGCCGCTCTGGCTTTGGGGAGCCGAGTCTTCCACCTGACTTCCGGTCCCGAGAACCTGGGTGACATGGGCCAATAAGACCAGGGTCCCAGTTACACACGGGGCAGCAGCACAGGGGCTGGCGTGCATGGACAGGGATGGGCGGCCTCACTGACACCAGTGACCCTGTTCCACAGAGTCGTGGCAGCTCAGTGCAGCTGCCCCAAGTCACAGGAGGAGGCCAAGGGCAGAGCGGGGGTCAGGTGAGCGTGGACTGTACTGGAAAACCACCCCAGCTGAGGTCAGATCTGGGTTCCAGGTTCCTGAGTCAGTGTCCAACAGGCCACGGAACTCTCACTATCCAAAGGAAACAAAACTCTCTCTCCTTGCTTCGAAGAAAGTCATAAGTGTCTTCAAATGGGGAACAAAAAGGCAAGGCAATTTAAAAAGTAAAAGTGAGCCCAGCAATCCGGCGTGTGCGCCGCACTGCTGCCGGGTGGCAGGCTCCCTGGGGCAGGCGGAGGCTCTGGGCCCAGGTGGCTGTGCCGGGGGCGGCCCCGGGCCCTGCACCCCCGCCTGCCCCGATCTAAGAAGATGGCTGCGCAAACTGCTCGTTACCGCAGCCGCAAGGCGCTCTGCCTGCCCCGGGCCAGCAGGGCGGTTGCTAGACCATGGGGTCCCCGCGGTCACACTGTTCTCAGAGCGACAGTGAGACATGGCCTGCCCTCTGCACTCTCATCCTCGCACGCCCAGGGTTGGTGCCATCACAAGAGACGGGAACCCGGCCGGCGTCTGCCAGCCAGACATCAACGAGGTTCACAAGACAGAAAGGCCAACGCCGCTCTGCTAACTTCTGTTTGGGAGACATTCTTATTTTTCATAAGAACGTTGTCTGTGGTAAGCACAGTGGTTCACAGTGTTATTTGAAAACAAATATTAAGCAATTTTTGTTAGTTTTAACTTCTAATACCGTAAATATTGACAGATGGAACCCACACGCTAAGTTCCTTGGGGTACTCAATACTTTCTGGGAACAAACGGGGTCCTAGTCCCCGTGGCCTGGAGACCCTGCAGAGGGCTGGAGTTCCGGAGGCGGGGCTCACCTCGGTCTGGGGACACGTTAGCCCGCTTGGCTGGAGGAGGACTCTGCCTGTCCTTGTCGGAAGGCTCGTATCGCTTCCTGCTCGCTTTGTCAGCCGCCTGAAACGACGAAGGAGCACCCTGAGGAGGGCTGGGCTGGCCCTGCACCGGGGCGGACACGCACAGCGCAGGGGCGGAGCAGGGGGTCCTCATACCCACGCCGGCTCTCTGCTCCCACAGTCCCTCCTTTGGGGCTCCCCCACGCCCCCGAATGAAGCAGGGCCCATGGTTTCAGGGCCTTCACTCTCCGTAGCGAAGGTGTCTTGAGAGATGCTGCGCTCCCTGTGGGGGCCACTAGCCGGGGACGGGGCTCCAGTGGACTTGGCCTCTCCTCCAGTCCCACGGGGCCTTAGGGACATCAACTCGCAGAGGGCAAGTGTGCTCTGCTGTCTGTCCCAGTGCTGCTCTGTGGACTGGCTGGGCCCAGGTACATGGAGAACGGCCGAGGATGCACGTCCTCGGGGACAGGCAGAGCACCCACAGCCCCGGACACTTGATCCCCCAGGACGTGCGATGGGGACTCGTCTATCCCGTGCCCACACATCCCTCTACTTCCCACAAGGTTGTCCACCAGGGCAGGAGGACAAGCAGGGGCGAAGGCACAAAGGCCACTTGCTGGTCCCCACTTGGTCTCAATCTCAGGAGGAAAGTGGCTTCCGGCAGCAGGACGACCCTGAGGCGCTGCGTTCCCCGGGGCTCCCACCAGCAGCGCCCGCGGCCTCACCTTGTTCAACAGTGTCAACTTGATCTCCTTGTGGGCCATGAAGGCGCCCTGCTGGGGCTGCCCGGGGGGCGCCTGCTGGGGGGTCGTGGGCTGCTGGGAGGATTTACCGCCTGCGGAAGGTTTCGAGGATTTGGGCGGTTGTGTAGACGAATCCCTTTTCCGCTTCTCCTCTTTAACACCATCTTCTTTTTTAGACTTTCCTGCCAATGAGAAACGCTCAGTCACCGTGACTGTTGCGGCACGACGGCCTCCCGTGTGCCACCTGGAGGAGGGATGAGGTCCCAGCCAAGCACCATGTGTGCAGAGACAGCACTGGGGGCTCCACACACAGCCTCTTTCCACCAAGGGCCACCCTCTCTGGAGCCACTGTACCTTTCTCCTTCTTGGTCTGGGCTGGGGTGGGGGACCGCGAGCTGGCTGAGGACACGGGGCTGGCCAGGTCTGCATACATGTCGTCTGAGTCCACACTGTGCACTGAGCTGCTACTTGACGTGGCGCTGGACACCGAGGAGACGCTGCTCACACTCAGAGACCTGGGCACACACAAGCATGCTTGTGACAACAGGCCTGACTGCAACATGGGCCAGGGCTGGAGGCCGCGAAACTGGTGCAGGCTTCTAGGTCCACTTTCCCCAATTCCCACTTTTAAAGTGTAGCCACCAAGCCTGAGATTTCAGGGGGGCTCTGGGTAGTTCATGAAAGGTGCACACAGTGAAGGGACGCCCACGTCACTGAGTCGCGGGCCCCCTTGTACAATGAGCAGCGATGCTGTTTGCTGGGCAGGGCCACACACTAAGCGTGACCCCAGAGTTGGCGAGACAGAACTAAGAGTCTTGGTTAACAATGCACAACAGGAGGAGAGAGCCTCAGCCCACAGGAAGGCCAGACACCAGGCAGACGCCCCAACCCTGCGTGGCTCAGGAGAGCTCGTACGCAGCGCCAATCTCACAGGTCCTCGGTTCTGTCACAGCTCACGCTACACAAGGACTTGAAAGGCACAAAACTGCTACGTCAGTCTCTTACACTTCCAGGAAACACCAACCACTGCTTCCTAAGGCCATCAGATGCCAGAATGGGGTGGTAGGAACAGAGTCTAATTTTGTTTTTAAAGGTTAGGACTGTAAACCTATTTAGAAAGATTTGGGCAAATGTAAAATATCCGCTCGCTGGAAATGAAGAGAAAGTTTGACTTAAGGAATCTAAGGACTGGTTGAATACTGTCATCTTTTTAAACAACAGCAAAATTCTTTTCTACTTATTCTTTTCTCAGATTTTTTTTTAATGGCTGTCCCCTGGCTGCCCTGGGCACCAAGGATAGGGCAGGACCCAGCCCTCATACAAGGACAGGGTGGTCGCCTCTGTGCCAGCCTCTCCTGGGCCCGCTGGGCTGAAGCGCCTGGCTTCCCCCAGCCTGTCCTGGCGCTCCTGGGACAGACTGCAGCCGGGCAGCTGCCTGCGCTTGGAGCTGCTGGGGAGGCCTGCCAA
The DNA here is from genome assembly GCF_037783145.1 of Equus przewalskii. Lineage (NCBI taxonomy): Eukaryota > Metazoa > Chordata > Mammalia > Perissodactyla > Equidae > Equus > Equus przewalskii. The sequence continues at coordinate 35,021,912 of NC_091833.1, read as the reverse complement.
CTATGTGAGCATCAGTCTGTTCTCTTCATCCGACCGGAGACAGCCAGCCCTCGCCAGCAGCAGGCCACAGGCTGCCTGAGGGAGAAGGATGCCATGCTTGAGGTGACCTCTTCCTAGGGTTTCCTGGACCTCACTGGGAGGAAGGAACAGAGGCAGAAGCTAATGGAGCCAGAGAGATGCTGACAATGACCTGGATCTGGAACTAGAGCCGCTGTAGCTGCTGCCACTGCCGCTGCCGCTGATGGTCCGCCTGCAACAGAAGACAAAGGCCCCCACTCACGTCTCTGCAGAGCAGACAGAGGCCCAGCCCCTCCTCAGAACCAGGCTCCCTGCAGGTCTGGCACAGATGTTCAGCAGGGAACCTGTACCGACTTGAAGAGGGGAGGGCTCTACTCTAGTGCAGCTCTTCTCATCAGCGTCCCCGCCCCACCAACGCCTCTGTCCAAGGAAGATTCTAACGTCCAGAGTGCCCGTGTCCCTCACAACTGTGCCTTCTCTCCTCAAGTGGAGCAGTGGGACGGGCTCACACCTCCCATCATGCTCATGGGAGAACTGAGGCTTGGTGAGTGACCTGGCTGCCAAAGACACACAAGTCAGGGACAGAAGAGTCCCATAGCCTCAGCCGCTTGGCTCGGGAGTGCCCCCCTGACAGCTCTGGCACCAAAGATGTGGAAATCCCCTCGAGGGTCCCCGAGAGCCAGTACGCTCACCTCCGGGGGGGGGTCCTGGCCTGTCGCTCCCTCCTCCTGGCTTCCCGAGGGTCTCCTGGCTTGGCGGGCTCAGGAGCGGGAGCAGTGGTTTTAGGGGCCTGTGGTGGGGCTGGAGGTGGGGCTGGCTTCTTCACCAACTTCTCTCTGTGATAGGAGACGGAGGGAGGGTCAGACGTGGCTGGGCAGCAGAGGAGGCCCTGCTGGCAACCTCAGGGCGTGGCGTCCCATCGTTGGGACGCGAGGTCGGCACAGACACGAGAGGCCATTTCCTGTCAATCCCATGTCACTCTGAGGTCTTGGAGCGTCTCTGCCCAGCACCATCCCGCTTCCCTCTGAAACGCAGGAACAGGAGGTGCCTCTGAAGAGCCCACAGAAGAACTGAGAGCTGGTGCCGTGCTCCCTCAGGAATGTGGCCCCCACACAGCCTGGCTGGAGACCATGTACCTAGGCTGCCCTCGACCTCCTGCCCAGACATGAGGTGGCCCTCTGACGGCGCTGGGTGCGCTCACGTGTGGGAACCACACTGCAGTGAAGAAAATGGCCCCCAGAGCTTCTCTTAGTACTGTTAGCGTGGCAAAAGTATTGTGCAAATTATCTCCATGGCACTGAACACGTGGCTCAGCTGGAGCACGGCGCACAGCACTGTATGAGAAACCCTGTCAACAAGTGGATGCAGCAGCAAACAGTCGTGGGCAGAATCGAGCCGCTCAGCACAGCATCAGGGTCAGCTGGAGTCTGTGCCGAGAGAGACGCAAAGAAGGAAGCGTGTGCCCATGTGACGCCATCTGTACGAAGTCTGTGCTGGCACAGCCTCTGCAGAGGCTGAGGGGTCCAAACGGCGGGCTCTCACGTCTGTTAGGCCGTTGAACGGTACAACGGAGATGGTGTGGGGCATCGGACATGTCACACCTCAACACCATTTGCTGTCTAACAGTGAGCTGTTCAGGGTTCTCTAAGTGTTTCTGAGGCCTGTTAGCAGATTCCATTCAGGACGAAAAACCCTGCCGTGTAGAGCTTTTCACTGCCTGCCACGCAGGAGGTCCCGGGCTACTTCCTGCTAACCAGTTAACCAACGTGAGAACGAGTCCGAAAGCAGGACCGGCGGTGTGGCAGGAACAGGAGCCAGGCCAGTCTGCGCAGACGTGGGCTGCTTCGGCCCTCCGGTATCAGGGCCACCTTGACCTCCGAGTGCCCTGAAGTGCCCAGGAAGCTGCAGGAGGGGAGGCCACCTTCACTCTGGGGCTGCGACCCAAGGCCTTGCATGCTAGGTGTCATGACGTTCACATAATAAGTTCTAAATGTTTCTAACTTCTCACGTTAGTCGCATCTGTTGAGAAGGATCAATATGACCGGTTCCAGGAGCAGGAAAAAAGGTGCAGGACGAGAGGGAGTCTGGCAGGGCTGCTCCTTTTGTGGGCAAGACACAGCTCCGGGGGGAGCATGGTGGGAAACCACCTCCGACCTGCCTGCGGGCCCTCCACTTGCTCCTAGGAGCACAGCTGTCACCATGTGGCCCTGAGGTCCACAGCGGGCAGTGAGGCCAGGTCTGTGCCCTGTGGCCTTTGCACACCTTCCAAGGGTCCCGTGTGCAGTTCCAACTGGGCTTCTCCCCAGACGAGACATGAGAGGGAGGGAGAAGGCTGGAGGGTGCCAGCTTCCTGAGAGGCTGACAACGAGCACTTACCCTGCTTTCCCGGGAGGCGGGGCTGGCTCCCCCTTGGTTCTGATGGAAGGTCTGTGTGGGGAAGGCGTCGGGGATGGGGATGGGGACGAGGAAAAGGACCGGGACCTAGGGAGGAAACAGAGGCATGAGGAGGGAACATCATGCGGCCTGGTCGGCGCCTAGGAACACTGGGGACACCGCCCCAGATGCACAGAGAGGCCACCACGAGTTTCTACTGATTTGCCTCAGATTTAAAATGGATTTCAGGCAGTCCTTGGTCATTCCCTGAAGTACACCATCAAAGGAGAAAGGAGAGTGCTGGTGGTCCTCCTGGAGGCCGTGGGGCCCAAGGCAAGATGCAAAAGGCACAGGCTCTGCTCTCCATGCTCCTACGAAACTCCGACAAGAGGACACAGCCTGACCTGGCCATGGCAAGACCAAGGGACCGAGGACCAAGCCGGGGAACTGGGCAGATTTGCTCGGGGCTGAGTGGGGACCTGAAGCAGGGGCTGAGGGTGGCTCTGAGCACGACAAGGCAGGCCTGTGAACAGACGTGACAGCGCTAAGAGGTAGGGGCTGGCCCGGGGAGTGTTCCAGCTGAAGGAAACTGTGACGAGCTCCATTTCGACACAAGTTTCAGGTGTCAGCAGGATGGATAAAGAGTGCTGGGAAAGGGCCGTTGGGCTGGGAGGGGTTCCAGGAGGCACGGCCTGGCCAGGCTGCTGACTCCTCTGTACCGGGATTCACGATGACATCACACAGGAGGTAAGCCTTCGAAAGGCTCATGGGTTGGCCGGTTTTTCCCCTACTTAGAATCTGTCATATAAGATTTTCAACATTTTCAGCAAAACTACCACTACAGCTAAAGTAACAGCAGACTCCCGCAGTCACACCGGCTGCGATGTTCAAAGACAGAGCCGCACAGGAGAGACGCCTGTCTCCTCTCCTGTCCTCAGACCCCTTTACTTGGCAGGGGCCGCCGCGGCAGCAGATGGGGAAGAATGCCCAAGATGACTTCCAGGAAGCTTCTGTAAGACAGTGCAGCATGGTGTCCCCGCCAAGACGTCCTCCTCGGGGTCACTCCCTCCCTGTGCCCGTTCCTCAGAAGGGGCTGCTGCAGAGCCAGTGCCCCCATGCGGGGAGCAGGCAGGGCAGCACTCCTGTCACTGTCCGCAGTGGCCACATACACGCACCCAGGGGCAGCCGCGGCATGGGCCAGGGGAGAGCTCTGCTGAGTGACCGGACACAGGAACGGTCCTGGTTGGCAGTCAGCGGGGCCCAGAGGGGAGGTGAGCAGTGAAGAGAGTGCTCCATCTTGTGGAAATGGCTAAGAAGCTTAGGATCCAATTGGGAGGCTACTCTGCAGCTGATGAGGGACAGTTTGGGACACAGGGCTGGGTCCCGAGTGGAGCTTCTCAGAGCTGGGTGACGAGGAAGTCGAGCTCCCTCCTTGGGGTACACCCGCAGGGAAGGGCAGCCAGGTTCCTGCCGAATTCCTCCTACTGGCCCCAGAGGCGAGCCCCGTGCTTCACTCAGTGTGAAGGCCTGGCCACCCGTGAAACTGAGCTGGCGGTTCTTTCTCCCGCCATTGAAACCTTGGGCCTCCTCACAGCTGCCCCCAGCCCTGACCTCAGACAACGCCACAGGCCTTTTTCCCAATCTCGCCTAGTGTCACCAACTGCACACATAGAGGACAGACTGGAGGTGACTCCTCACCCCGACTATGACTCCCTAAACCTCCAAATGTCTCAGCGTGGCTCAGGGTTCTTCCCCACGGCTCATCAGTCTTGTTTCTGAAATGAAGCCACACATGGTTTCTCTTATCGTTGATGCTCTGATCAGCGTCCTCTCTGCCTTCTACCTCGCCTCCTACATGCAGCAACCCTGACTGCCCCACGACTGGCGGCCTTCCTCTGCTGCCCTTGGGTGCTGCTTATACTCCTGGCAGGAAGGGCGTGAGGCCCGGTGCCCACAGCTGACCCTCTAGACATCCTTAGAAAGAAGTGTGTTTTTCTTTCCCACAGCTGTCACTCTGCACAAGATCCAACATTCACAGAAAACAGGCCCCACGTGTAATCTACTCCGTTTGTTCTTTGCCCCACTAAAAATGTCAACTTGAACATCAGATCTAGTGACTTCGGTGGTCTCTTCACGCTGTTCTGGTCCTCTCTGCAACCTAAGATGACTGCCAGCAAGGGGCACACTGGGGACAACAGCCCACCGCAAGCTGGCACATCTGCTGACAGGCCTCCCAAAGAAGTGTGTGTGGGGGGTCTGCGTGGGGTTCTGTTCACTCACTGGGATGAGAGCCCCCACAGCTACTCCCGTGGCGTTCAGGGAGAGCTGTGCTGCGTGCGGGGACAGAGCGAAGTGACAGTGGAGCTCGGAGAGGGCGCAGACAGGACTGAGAGCTTGGTGAGCGTCTGCGTTGTCAAGGAGGAAGCTACAGGACAGCAGCCTCCCTCCGCGCTAGGATTCTTCTCTCCCAACTAAACCCTGAACGGGGCCAAGGGAGAGGAAGGGGAGCCGGGTGGGGTCCCCACAGGGGCATCTCACTCAGGCTGGCAGAACGAGACAGAAAGGGACTAAGCCAGCCAGTGGTTTCTCCAGGGCTGGACAGGGGGTGCGATGACATCGGGTCTGTGCACAGGTGGGCACATGGCAACGTGACCGCTGGGAAGCTCGAGAACCAAAGACAGAGCGCACTTTCCTGTTAATCACGGAACCAAAGACTGTTCCCACCAACAACAACCAAGAATCCTCTACAACTCCAGACAGAGTCTGCCTCTTTCTTTTCAACTGGGAAAACACACAACTTGTTTGATCCTCCTAGAACAGTCGAGAACTCCACGTGAAGATGGAAATGTTCTACATGTGAACACCCAAATGGGGCTCACGCACACTTCAGAATTTTCACTGTACTGGAAAGTGAACTGCAACGTGTGGCTGGCCGCCTCCAGTGGACAGTGCAGCTACACATGGTGTGGCTGGGGCTGGCGCTGACCCCATAGCTGCCTTATTTCTCACTTTAGCAAACCCCCAAAACAGGCCAGCGTAGGTGCTGCTTCTGAACCACCGACTGACGTGCGCTGTGTTCAGAACTCCCAGCACCTGCAGTTTATCTGGCATCTTGCTGCGTGCTCCATTTCAGAATCGACCACGGGACAAACAACCTAGCGACTCTGTTCTGAAAACTGAGTCCCTGGACAAACACGTCAGGACAGAGACCTGTCACCACCCAGGCACCTCTAGACGCTGTGGGTCGCACCCAGAGGTGCCCACATCCACTGCAGCTGCTGGGCCGCGGGGACGTACCTGGACCGGCTGCCTGAGAATGAGCTGTGTCTGGAAGACCGGCTGGAGTAGGAGCTGTAGGACGAGGACCTGGACCGGGAGCGGGACGAGCCAGAGCCAGAGTAGGACGATGACCGTGATGATGACCTGCACAATTCGAGGAAGGGGCGGGGGCTGAGTCTTCCTCCGGCCGCCTGCCCACTGTGCTGGATGATGGCTACACGTGCATGCACACCCCCCTGACACCTGTGTGGAGACACTGCCATCCAGTCCCCCTTCTGGTGGGAACGGTGTTTAGAAACTGACAGCTGGTGTGCTCATTTTTGCGGAGCGACAGCTCCTGGGCCCTTGGTGGACAGAGCCAGGACATGTGCGCCACGTGTGTAGGTAAGCATGTTTGACCCGTGTGTGTACCTCTCTATCTGTCCACCCGTGCATGCAGTGAACCCTGAGCCCAAACTGACCCTTCCGGGCCCCTCTAACACCCCAGACTCCTCCCGGTGCCCCTTTCCCATCTGTACTCCTGTCTCTGGCGAGGAAACTCAGCTCTCACCCGCCATCCTCACTGGGCCGTTCAGGCCCAGCATGCACACACGTTTCTGAGCTGCTAGCCAAAATCGCAGGAGAAGGGGACAGACAGAGCAGATGATGGGGCTCAAGCCCTTCTTCTGCTCTTCGGCCTCACAGCGTCCCTCCCAGAGCGACTTAGGCCAGCGCTGCTCCTCCCTGCCTCCCAGGCCAGGTCTGTGCTCCATTCTGGGCCACCCGTGTCCTGGCTGACCCGGTGTTTATTTTGGGCTATGCGAAGCTCCTCTGTCTGTCCGCTTGGCCGCTGCTGCTCTAGCGCCCCAGTCACTCCACAATCTGCTGGCCAGCCACACCCCTCAGCCCCACCGACTCGCCCTCAGGCAGCAAGGGCGCAGCGCGGCCTGCCACGCTTATGGAGCAGCCATTCGGGGCAGCGGCCTCCTTACCTGGAGGAATTGGAGGCTGAGGCTGACGAGGCTGATGTTTTTCGACGCCTCCGTGCCCGGCTAGGGGAGACTGACACCCCGAGTTTCTTCTTGGGAGACTTGGACCGGCGCCAAGGGTCCTTCCACTCGTCGGCTCGCTTCACCTGTGGCCCTGCAGAGGCGACCTCCTTCTTTGGTGGCTCAGCTTGACGGCTAAAATCACAGAGCTATTAGTAACTCCCAGGCCACCTTCCACTTGATAGCACTGCTGTATGCTGCAAGAAACTGAGAGGTGAGGACTGTGACAGCACTGGCTTATTTGGGGAATGCCTGAAAACTAAAGGGTTCTGGACAAGAGGCAGCAGATACTCCCCTCACAACAAAGCTCACCGTGAACCAGAACCTCAGAGCTCTCCACAAGGCTCCACGCACACGCAGCTTTTTCAGGGGGATGTCTCTCTCCTTCATGGCACCTCCCATACTGGTACTTACTGAATTCCTATCTTTCCCACCACCCTGCGAGCTCTGGGTAGGACAGGGACGGAGCTGGCTCCTCCAACACACTCCCTCTAGAGCCAGCACCCGGGGTGCACAACAAACACTTATGAAATTAAAGGGTAATGAAGTACGTTTGTTTTCAAATGCATTAGAAAGTTGGTGAATTATCAACCCAAGCCTTAAACATTTCCTCTGTTCTCTGACTTAGGTTTAAAGAGCCTGGTTTAATTCACCCAGAGAACATCCTGAAGAGAGCCCCAGAGAGAGAGAAAGGAGACAGCAGCCCAGAGAAGGTCACAGGGGCGCCCAGAGAAAAGCCATTAACTGCCAGTGGTCAAGACTGAGGGCTAGTGGGTTAGTGAGAGGAGTACAAGGCCCGACCAGCAACTTCTCCGGGATCCCGGTGGGGCTGCACACGCTGTGACCGGTGGGCAGACGAGATCAAAGCCTTCACAGTAAAGCCACACTCTGCGGTAGCCAGTGGACCAGAAGAACCCAGGAGCCCTCCTCCCAGGAAGGAGGCAGCTGGCGACGGAGTCCTGACCATGTGAGCCTGCCCACCCCACTCAGGAGCTCAGGGTGGAGAGAAAGGGGGAGCAGGGAGCTCTGCCGTGCTGGGCGGAAGCTGAGACCAAGCCAGGGTGCCCTGCGCCCCACAGAAACACCCCACAAACCAAAACATCTTCCCTGAAAACAGCCAAAGTGCAGGGGCCCAGAACCACTAATGGCAGTTTAATGTGAAGGCATCTGTTGGCCTTGTGATATATGTTTTTATTAATTAAAAAATCATATAGGAGCCGGCCCAGTGGCGCAGGGGTTAAGTTCGCACGTTCCGCTTCTCAGCGGCCCAGGGTTTGCCCGTTCGGATCCCAGGTGCGGACACAGCACCGCGTGGCAAAAGCCATGCTGTGGGAGGTGTCCCATGTATAAAGTAGAGTACGATGGGCATGGATGTTAGCTCAGGGCCAATCTTCCTCAACAAAAAGAGGAGGATTGGCAGTAGTTAGCTTAGGGCTGATCTTCCTCAAAAAAAAAAAAAAAAAATCATATAATTTAAAATTTTCAGAAAATACACAAAGTAGAAACAAGGAAATAAAAATCTCATCATCTTCTTCTCTGGGGACAGCCAATGCCAGCATCTCTGCGTCCCCTCCCCACCTTTCTCGTATTTTCCTTGATGAACACTCACGTGTGCACTCACACTAATTTTGAACACAACTGGGACCTGCCTGCATACTGCTCGGCCAGCAAGGGGGCTCTCTCTTCCCACGTCGTCCATCTGTGGACACGTGGTCTTGACTATGTGATAATTCACTGTCACACGTCACAACATCCGAACATTTCCATACTGTTAGCTGTTTCTAACTTAAAAAAAAGCAACATTAAAATGACCCTTTACGCCACAACTAGAAGGACCTGCAACTAAGATATACAGCTATGTACCAGGTGGGATTTGGGGAGATAAAGCAGAAAAAAAAAATGACCATTTATATATAAATCCTTATGGACGTCTTGTCTTTTTAAGCGCAAATTCCTCAGAAGTGGAGTCAGTGGGCCACAGGAGAGGAGCTTTTTACAGGTTCTTGGTAAGTTGTTGACTACTTTCCCTGAAAGTGAAACCAAGTGAGACTCCCCAGCTGTGCGAGGTTCCCAGTGACCTCGCTCTCAACGAGTCTGGGCTCCTGCGCCACAAAGACCACAAGTACCACCCAGTCGAAAATCAGCCCCAAGCTGGGCAACAGCGTCCACAGAAATGGCTCCCGTTTGTTGCCTGAGGTCCCCAAGGGCTGGAAGGTTCATCCTCCGGGCTTCCTGGCCACCTGTGAGTGTTGGCAGCCTGCTTTGTTCCTGGCCAGTCTTCCAGAAGCTCTTCACACACGAAGGCCCTGCATTTCCCCAGGCTATTTGTGTGAACCGTGTTGGCGGTGGTGGCTGACACTTTCAGTTGTCAAACCAACCTCTTCTCTGCGTAGTTTCCTTTAGGTTCGCGGAGCCCCTCTCCACTCCAGGTCACAGTCACTACATTTTATCCTAGCTGATCTGGAGTTTCTTGCCTTTCAACCCTACTCTGTGGTGTGCCTGGAATTAGTCTGTTTTAGTATCTGGTACGTATGGTCCGGCACAAGGGGACGATCCACGACCCTCCCCTGCTGACCATCGCCGCAGGGCTGGCTGACAAGCTTCTCTGTCCTGAACGTGTGATGCAAGGCCGCCTTTGATGTATATAAATTCTTACTGGGAGGGGGGAGTGCTCACGGGCTCTGCTCTCCATTAATCTATCTACTCTCATTCTGAAAGCCCATCTGCAGACAGGGCCACAACATAGTCAAAATTCCCAATACTCTTAATGTTCACAGATTTCTTGGTGCATCCTGCCTATGTCTCCCTATGGAGGAACTTGAGCAGTGCTGTCAGACCCCGCTCCCCTAGTCCCACTGGGCTTTGCATTTGAAAGTTGTATTACACTTACGAACAGCATCTTGCCTTTTCTTCATGTCTTCTTTTACGGGTGTCAGCAAAGGATAATAGTTTTCTTCATAAAAGATCCTGCCTTTTTGGGACTGATTTTTAGTTACTGCGGATTCTCCACCACCAGCATCTTGGTCTACACCTGGCTTTGCTGTGACTAGCATCTAGTTAGATCACATCGTAACAATTAAAAACCATTGCCTGTTGATATTTTCTGAACCGTTTAGTCAGTCAATCTACAACTAGCAAGTTCCACACCTATCAGGCCCAACACCTAACACTTAACACTGCCCCAGGGACACAGTAAACTGAGGCCTAAAATCCCTGCTATCTCAGCCCCAAAGCCTGAAAGCTGCTGCCACACCAGCTCCTCAGCGTGGCCTCCTGGAAAAGCCCAAGAAGGCAGTGAAGCTGTGGGACAGCCCCGGCCTGTTCCAGGCAGCCCGGGCGCTGCTTTCACCTTTACACTTCCTGGGTTACTGTCATTCTGAGGCTGCAACAGGAAATGGAATTCCTTGGCCACCAGGTTTCCCATTAGTCACCAGAATGGCCCAGCTCTGTCAACTGCAGCCTTTCTAACAGGGAGAGAGAAGGAGGCGGAAACCCAGGGAGTGACTCATGATGCAGCCACGACAGGACTCAAGTTCTTGCTGTAGCCATGGGGACCCTGCCCCCACCATGGCACGAAAAGAAAACCATATGAGGCCAGAGACGTGGCCAGCACAGGCCTCCACAGGTTCTGAGAGTCAACACTCACCGGGAAGACTCCTTCACTTGCTCTGAGGATAAGACTACAGGTTTTAAAAGCTGGCTCCATGGCTGGCCCTGGGGCCAAGTGGTTAAGTTTGCACGCTCCGCTTCAGCGGCCCAGGGTTTCGCAGGTTCAGATCCTGGGCGCAGACATGGCACCGCTCATCAGGCCATGCTGAGGTGGCGTCCCACATGCCACAACTAGAAGGACCCACAACTAAAATATATAACTGTGTACTGAGGGGATTTGGGGAGGAAAAAGCAGGGGAAAAAAAAAAAAAAGAAGATTGGCAACAGTGGTTAACTCAAGTGGCAATCTTCAAATAAATAAATGAATAAATAAAAGCTGGCTCCTTGAACAGTGCCAGAAAGAGGCCTGGAGGAGCCCCAAAGCCTCTCATTCACTGTTCCAGTGCCCAGACTTGGGGACCCAAACCAGGAAGAAATGGTTTCAGACTTGGATGCACAACTAAAATCATCAATTTTAATGGTAGATGTTTTGGAAAGAAAAAAATGACTGAATGAACTGTCAGTAAAGAGTCCACTAAAAATCCATTTGGGGAAAATGCTAATATAATATTGGAGAGGGGAGAGAGAGCAAGATGGGCGATGCCCCCAGATGCTTGGCCCCACAGCCACTGTGTGCGGCATCTGGGGAGTGTGGCCACTATGCAAAAGCAGCCATCCTCTCCAGGCCATCTCTTCTTCCTTACTTCTCTCTTTCTAGAAAGTTTTCCAAACTTTCCTAAATTGCCATGTTTTACATTTATTACAGAACACATCTCAAATGTTATTTAAAATTTCTTCCATCTCTGTAAAGAAAATCTTTTAATACTGTTGACTAGTACATACTTAGGCATTCTACTAAAAACTGGTCTTAGTGACATATTCTCACCTCTCGTGGGGACCTCCGAGGAGAGGCAAGGTCCTGCTCACTGACGGAAGGCGCTAGAGCACAAGGGCTCCTGAAGAGCACAGTGCTGCTGGCGTCAGTCCTCAGCTCTCTGAGCTCACCACCCTCGGGGCCAGCACTCGTCCCGCACCCATCAGGAGGTCAAACACGACCCAGGTGGTAAGGCAACAGTAACTAGAGGACACAGCGTAGGCTGATGTGTGCTCCGCAACTCCTGGAGGAGGCCGGCACCTCTGACCACCGGGCCCACGACCTGCGTCCAAGGTGGCCTGACAGGTTTGCTCTCTGACTGTGGGGCTGGGGTCACACCTGGGCCTCCAGCTGATGGCAGAGAAGTAGGGCTGGACCTCTGCTTTCTGAGAGAGCCCAAGGCACCTGAAGCCAAAGCCCTTCTCTCACTGAATGGCAACAGCCAGAGGAGAGGCTAATGAGACCTGGAAAACCAGAAAGACAAAGAAACCAATGAACCAACCACGACCTCAACAGGCCTGCCACCCCCTCTACACGGCCAGCCACCAAAGCCCCTGTGCCATGTGAAGATGCAGAGGGAGCCGAATGGGGAGCGAGGACCTCGGTGAGGAGGACCAGCACCCAAAGCTGGCAGCACAGACTTGGAATTTGCATAAACACTTCTGAACAGAGAGGGGAAAAAACCCTCCAGTACCCTGGGAGGGAGCAAGTGCCTTCCCCAGATGCAGCCACAACACAATCTTATCTCCCAGGCACCTGACCCTGTGCTCAAGGCCACAGGGGAGAGACTCCAAGGAGCAAAGGTCAGCTGTACCTGTACCTGTGACGACTGTCACACAAATACAACAAAGGGCCCTTAGTCAACTCAGGACACGCCTCACTCTTACATCAGCGGCCAGAGGTGTGCGGTGCCCATGATGCAAGAGTGTCAGGAAACTCCGACCTGAGCAGCTCCAGGTTTGGGGTCAAAGACGAAAAAAGATAAAAAGAATGAAGGCCTCTTCTCAAAGCAAAACATTCAACATCTGATACAGATCTGGGAGAAGGGCCTTCGAAGCACATGGACTTCTCCCAGACTGCACTTGCTTACATGTGTTTCTTGAACAGCTCACAACGCCCTTCACAGCAGCTCTATACTACCTGAATCGGAACCTTTGTGGGGCATGAAACAAAAGACCTGTACTCTGGCCACCTCTCTTAGAACTGAAGGAAACCGCCCACAGGGTCCCAAATGGAGTCCCTGTGTCCCCAAGTGCTGGCTCAGGGCTGCCACATCTCTCTCCTGGACTCCTGGGTGGGCCCCTCCCGCCCAGCCCCCTGTGGACATCCGAGCAGCTCCCAATGCCAGCTGCCCCCCTCTCTGCCCAAACACCGCGCCCGTCCCCCCAAGCGGGGTGGACGCCCGCCAGCTGAAGCAGCCCTGAGCCTGGCAGCCAGTCCCTCCCTCTGGAACACCGACCTCCGGCAGAAGCCCACGAGTCCCCCGTCCAGGACTATCACTTTTTTATGATCCACCCAGCTGGCTACAACCCTCCTCCAGCCTCCACCAAGCTGTTTGGCCCTCTCTCAGGGAAAGTGAGAAAGTGACAGAATTTCTATCTCCTAGTCACGTTTCTCAACCTTGTGATACCTCCAGGACCCAGCAGAAGGCCTGCAACACAGGCCAAGTGCACGCTGACTCAATGGGGCACAGAGCAAAATCCCAGAACCCTGACAATTCCAGGAGCCCAGAGCCTGGTCCTGAGCCACGGCCTCAGATCGAACAGAGCTTCTGCCCACGAAGGGCTGCCCTCACTGCCGACCGTTCTTCCAAGTGAGGCTGGAGAAGGTGGGGCAAGACAGACAGCCCTCTCCAGCGAGGGGAACCAGGGCTGGAGAGCCGCCACTGTAATGCACAGACTTTGAAAATGTACTTCAACTGAATCACAAGCAAGTTGGCCTGAGAGAAAGGCAACTGCTAAGAAGGGTGAGACACATGTTCCCACCCACTCACACTTTAATTTCTGGGTGAACAGAAAGAAGAAAAACCTGCACTGTTTCAAGTGGTGGGCAAGTGTCATTAAGACTTTCTGTTTCAATGGTGAGGGCTTGTCCCTCAAATACATTTTCCGACATTTCCAAGACTACTAACGTTGCGTTAGGTTTTCACATCAGGTCTCTACTTCCTACTGTGGCTCCCCACACTGAATGCACAGCTATAACCGTGGAGAGGACTGTTCGAAGAGGCTCAACAATACCTGGTTCTAATTCATGACTGTATTTGTATTTGTCTCTATTAACCTAATGCCTAGTGACGTCAGATGTCTATACTTAGATATGCGTACATGAAAGACCACTATTTACCTCTCTTTTCATCTTTCTCAAACAGTTGGGCAACTTCTGGACAATTCAGTGGGTACGTAGACAAGAAGTTAAAAAACAGGATCCATTTTTCCTCAAAAATGCCCTGGGCACAATGACTTTCTCAGAAACAAGCAATTAGGCCAAGCCCAGGATGGATTCGAATGAGAGATCAGAAAGGCAAAAGGTTTATTAAATTCCCAGGGGAGTGTCCTGTGCAGCAAGAGAAAGATGAGTGACTGCTTTAAAGGCAAGGTGACATGCTGAGGGGCCTCTCTGAGCCACCTCTGGACGTTGGCTCATCAGGAAGCATTGTGATGCCAGAGCTGGGAGTGGAGCTCGAGGCCAGGGTGACATGCCCATCGCATGGCATTCAGGAGACGGCGCCGTCCTGCTTCCCCAGGTCACGCACATCCTGTGTGGCTGCTGACAGCCATCTGGGTATGGTTGTCTGACACACTGAGGAGCAGCAAAGGTGTGTGACACCACATAGGGGTCTAGACGCAATCAATCACAACTTGTAATGGTCAAGTCCATGAAATCAATGAACTCCAAAATGCAAGATGAGGACACCAATGGGACGAGATGGCACTGAAAGGTGGTGATGAGCCACGGCTGCTGAGGCAGAGCAAAGAGGAAGCCGTGAGCCACCAGCCCCAGCACTGGGCTAGGCCTGGGGAGCAGCTGCGCCCAAGAAAACAGGGAAGGAAAACAGTCCCGAAAGCAGAGGGAAATCTGATAGGTACTTTTTTCAAAAGTGGGAGAGTCACAGATTCCCTTGAAGAAAGCGATGTACACTTGCCCGCCTCCAATGCACCAAGATCCCCAGTGTACCCCAAACTGGAGACAGGTAGGTCAGCATGCTCATGCCAGAGCAGGTCTCAGGGTGAAGTGACAGCCTGCCCAGCACTTGCACTGATGGCCTGTGCGGGGCGAGGGCCCCCTGAGACGGCCCATTACCCCAGTGGGAAACGAGCAGGCTTCAGTGAGGGTGAGGATACGGCAGGAACAGTGCAGCGGATCCCCTAGGAAATAAGAAGCCTGTCATTTCGCCCCCAAGGGACGTCAGGCCTCAAACGTACACTGGAGTGTTTAGTCAACATCTTTAAAGACAGCAGGCAGTCTGGCAATTCCTCCAGGAAGTCTCAATTACTATGTCTATTGAGAATGAAATTAATTTGCACATGCCAATCAACACCCCAATTACCTGCCTCGGCCCCGCCCGATACAGCATGCCCCACTGGCTTGGCTATAAGGATCAGGAGGAGGCTTCACAAAAGGGGTTTCCCTTGTTTACACTGATGTGTTCTATAGAATTGTTTAGTCTAAAAACAGCCCTGATGTGGGAGTGGACAGGAGGCCTCAAAAGGCGTAATTACCGCAGGAAAACCTGGACCAAGACAGTGACACAATCTCTAAACATCCTTACATTGTACTGAGCCTACAAGGTCTGGAGGAAAGCTGACAAGGAATTCCTGGGGCGGCCATTTGATAGAACACAGCTCACCCGCCGCCTGCCCGAGAGGGGCGCAGCTCAGGCAGGTGAGGGAGAAGTGAAGGGAAGACGGCTGACAGGCGGCGGGCGAGAGGAAGGGGGCCCCTGGCATCGCAATGGCGCATCCCACGGCTCACTGGTGCGTGCCTGCGCCTCCCGCTCCTGGCCAACGGCAGGGCTGGGGTTAAAGAGCTCTTGCTGGCCACAGACAAAACAGAAGAATCATCACACTTCATTAAAGTTTATCATCATCTACTCTGACTGATGGCCCCTGGACCCTGCAAGTAATATTCCCAGTGGATTCTGCCTCACTGTACAGAGTCCCTCAGGCAGTGGCTGAAGACAAAAGCTTCTCAAGGCTCCTCCTGGATGGAGTTATGTCATTCTGTTTTAGGTGAGAAAAGTTCTTTTCATTCAGCTGCTGATGAAAAATCCTCAACCTGTCAAGAGCTAAACAAATAAAGCCTACTTTATAGTATAGTATATAGTATGGAAGGAAGATCATATAACGTTTTACTGTAGGGAAATTCAGCCACGTCCTGAACAAGTGGGCATGCCCGCTCTGGCTGATCCAAGGAAAAGGAAATAGGAGGACCATGCTAGAAATTCTGCTCTGGCAGTGGGCTGGCAGGGTTCCAGCCAGGGCGATCAAAGCTGGGGTTCGGGACTCCCTAGTGCCAGTGAGACAGGCTGAGTTCAGACCAAGTGATGGGGAGTGCCCTGCCTCTGCTGGTGGCAGCAGGTGCTGGGGGCGCAGGCCCACAGGAGCCCGCTGAGAGTTCTGGGAAGAAAAGGAGAGGCCGGAACCCCACAGAAGGAGACAAACCAGGCCAGAACCCGCTGGAGAGCAGAGAGCTGCTCTGATTTTAGGAAGGACTCACTCAGTCCCGCCTCCTGAACCTGACCTGCTGGAGCGGCTGAGTCCTCAGCGACCCCTTCCCTCACTTGAGAACCCATGGCTGTGCAAACAGAGCGACGGAGGCTGTTCTTCACAGTGACCTGCTGCCTGGGGGCCGAGCCAATAAATGCTACGGCCTTTAAAACCCTCTTTGTGGGTTCAAGTGACACTTCCTCTCGTGGGGTCAGCAGTAGTGGAAACAGGAATGAGCACCAGATGGGCCTGTCTCATACACACTGTCCTGTCCCTGGGTTACTGACGAGCAGGGACACACAGCTGACCTGTGCAGCTGCCCTCCAACAGGCACTCTCAAAGCACACTCGTGTGTGTAAGTGTCCCTGAGCTGGAAATATAGACCTCTGACTTGCAAGAGTTGCCTGGCTTCTTGGAAACAACAGGACATGTTAGCAGGGGCTGGGGAAGGGGGTTTGTGGCCAGAGTAAATACGCCTGTAAATGACAAAACCAGTAAAGTGGACTTGCTGATGTGACTCAGGCATCCATGGAGTCACATGGGCAGAGTGACACTCTGACCTAGACATGCGTCTCTGCTTCTCAGACCAACAGTCTGTATAAGCATGAAAACAGCCATTTGATGAATCTGGCTGGAAAGCAGACTGAGTTAGTTCTGTTTGCAGAATTCAGTCTGTGATTTTCCCTGTCCTACAACACTCACTGCATCACATAAGGTCAAAACGCAGGCTGCGACCAGAGCCACAACTCAGAGTACCCAGCAAATGTTCTGAGACTGCAGTGCCCCCCAGGGGGTTACATTCTAGAAGGGTGACAGATGGCAACAGATGAGTAAACAAGTTGTATGACACCAGGGGGTGAGAAGAGCTATGAGGAATAAAGCAGGGTAGGGAGACAGGAGTGAGTGGGGGATGCGAGAACAGGCTGGGCTGGGGTGCGGCTGATGAAGTGCAGAGGCGGCCGTGAGCAGAAGGGAGCTGGGCCTCCTCCTCCCAGCGGTGCTCCCACGGGGACCGCAGCCCCAGGACCGAGTCCACTCTGGAAACGCTGTGCAGCTTAGGGGAAAGGGCTTCTGTCAAACAGGGGCTTCAAAGGGACCAACAACAGAGAGTCAGGATCAGGCTGTTCCATTCAAATGAATACATAAACGTCAAGATAACTGAAAGAGTGATTACTGTAAAAAAAGATTCATCAACGCAGTCTCTTAAAGAACAAACTCTCAGCGCATCTAAACTATGGGATTTACTCTGAGTGTTCTTTGAGAACATTACTTTGCCCAATGTTAGGAAAGTATGAAAAAACCCAGCAAATTTAGGGAGGTCAGTTCACTGCAACCCCGAGGATGACAACAGTCAGAGGCGGCACTTACACAAACCGGGGGCCCTGCTGCAGCCACAGATAACCTTAAAACGGAAGACTCCTGTCCTGACATCTACTGTCAGAAACAGATGCACACAGGAAAGGAGCTCGTCCAATAAAAAGGACAAGATACAGGAATGAGGTTCTGGTTTCACCCACCAAACACTGTTAGAACCAATAAAACCAACGCAGTCAAGTTGCAGGACACAAACCCACACGCAAGACCCAGATCTGTGTCTGCACACTAACAACAAATAATCTGAAAGAGAAACAAAGGTGACAATCCATTTAGAACCGAGCCAAAAAAGAATAAAATACCAGGAATAAATTTAACCAAGGGGGTGAAAGACCTGGACACTGAAAACTATAAGACACTGATGAAAGAAACTGAAGATGACACAAAGAAATGGCAAGATGTTCTGTACTCACGGACTGAGAATCAACATTATTAAAATGCCCATACACCCAAAGCCATCTGCAGATTCAATGCAATCCTTACCAAAATTCTAATGACAGTTTTCACAGAAACAGAACAATGCTAAAATTTGTGCGAAACCACAAAAGACCCCAAATAGCCACAGCAATCCTGAGAAAGAAGAACAAAGCTGGAGGCATCATGCTCCTTGATTTCAAGCTGTACTATGAAGCAACAGTAATCAAAACAGTATGGTACTGGCATAAAAAGACACATAGAACATGTAACAGAACAGCAAGTCCAGAAAGAAACCCATACATCTATGGTTAATCAATACTTGACAAGCGAGCCATGAATACTCAAAGCGGGAAAGGACAGTCTCTTCAACATATGGTGCTGGAAAAACTGGACAGTCACAGGCAAAAGAATGAAACTAGACCCTGTCTTACATGACTCACAAAAATTAAATCAAAGTGGGTTAAAGACCTAAATATGAGACCTGAAACCATAAAACTCCTAGAAGAAAACAGAGAAAAAGCTCCTTCACATTGCTCTTGGCAATGATTTTTGGATATAACACCAAAAGCAAAGGCAACAAAAGCAAAAATAAACAAGTGGGATTATATCCAATTGAAAAGCTCCTGCACAGCAAAGGAAACCATCAACAAAATAAAAAGGCAACCTATCAAATGGCAGAAAATATTTGCAAACCATCTACCTGATAAGGGGTTAATATCCAAAAAATGTATGGAACTCACATGACTCAACAACAAAAGACCAAATAATTCTATCAAAAAGTGGGCAGGGGAACTGAACAGACATTTTTCCAAAGAAGACACAGATGGCCAACAGGTATATGACCAGGTGCTCAACATCACTAATTATCAGGGAAATGCAAATTGAAAACACAATAAGCCATCACCTCCCACCTGTCAGAATGGCTGTGATCAGAAAGACAAGAGGTGACAAACGTTGGGGAGGATGTGGAGAGAAGGGAACCCTTGTGCACTGTTGGTGGGAAGGTAAATTGGTGCAGCCACTACGGGAAACAGTATGGAAGTTCCTCAAAAAATTAAAAATAGAACTACCACGGGGCTGGCTCAGTGGCAGAGTGGTTGAGTTGGCGTGCTCTGATTCGGCGGCCTGGAGTTTGCAGGTTTGGATCCTGGGCACGGAACTAGCACAAACTGCTCATCAAGCCATGCTGTGGCAGCATCCCACTTAAAATAGAGGAAGGTTGGCACAGATGTTAGGTCAGCAACAATCTTCCTCAAGCAAAAAGAGGAAGATTGGCATTGGACGTTAGCTCAGGGTTAATGTTCCTCACACACAAACACACACAACGTAGAACTAGCATATGATCCAGCGATCCCATTTCCGGGTATTTATCCAAAGAAAATGAAATTACTATCAAAGAGATATCTGCACTATCTCACTATCAAAGCGATATGTTTGCTGCAGCACTATTCTCCATAGCCAAGACCTGCAAACAATATTAAGTGTCCACCAACAGATGAACGGATACAGAAGTGGCGGTATCAAGAGTCACGTGCCACATAACGGCATGTCAGTCACCGATGGCAGCGCCCTAAGATTACTGCCATTTAGCCTCGGTGTGTTGTAGGCTCTGCCATGTAGGTTTGTGTAAGTGCTGTAGGGGAGGAAGAAATTTTCCTGTACCCTTCTAGTTTCTTCTGGTTGGTCTAAGAATTAAATTGACATGACACAGATCAAGGGGAGAAAAACAAACAAAAGATTAGTAACATGTATACCTGGGAGAAACCCAGGAAAACAGTAACTCATTAAAATGGCTGAAGCCCTCACGTTAAATACCATCCTCAGCTAAAGACAGAAGATGATGTTGGGGCTGAGGAGAGTCAAGGACTTCAAAGGGAAGGAAGGCAATTCACAGGTAGGTGACAAGGAGCAACGTCTGGAAAACAAGTGTTTGGCCACCTAGAAACAGAAGAACACAGAGGGGAGCCCAACAAATCGGCTTTTCTAGGTTCTTCCTTGTCTTCCCCCTAGTTCATGTGATGCTAAGGTGAGAGTTCACTTCCTGAGACAAGTTTTTTTTTTATCTGACTGAATTCTTATTTAGGCAGTTAAGGGGGAGGTGAGAAGAAAAACTGTGAGTCTGTTATTTCTTAAAAATAATCAGTCTAGGGGCCGGCCCTGTGGCTGAGTGGTTAAATTCCCACGCTCTGCTTTGGCAGCCCAGGGTTTCACAGGTTCGGATCCTGGGTGTGGACATGGCACAGCTCATCAGGCCATGCTGAGGCGGCGTCCCACATGCCACAACCAGAAGGACCCACAACTAAAAAAAATATACAACTATGTACTTGGGGGATTTGGGGAGCCAAAGGAAAAAAAAATCAGTCTAAAATAATCCTCACGTTAAAGAGACACATTTTAGGATGGCAAATTTTGTTCTCCTTTCGTATGCTCTATGATGGTCGCACAATGACAAAATCTCCTAATGCATTTTTCAGAATGCACCCCGTCATTAAGCAAGCTATGACTGTATATACGAGGGAATATTACTTGGCCATAAAAAATGACATCATGCCATTTGCAACAACACGGATGGACCCGGAGGGCATTATGCTAAGTGAAATAAGTCAGGCAGAGAAAGACTCTCTGTTCTCACTATATGATCTCACTTACATGTGGAATCTAAAAAAGCCAAAATCAGAGACGCAGGGTAGAATGGTGGTTGCCGCGTGCTGGGGGGGGGCGGGTGGGAGAAATGGGGAGGTGTGGTCAAATGGCACAAATTTCCAGTTATGAGGTGAATATGCTCTGGGGAGCTAATGTGCAGCACAGTGACTAGAGCTGGCATACTGCACTGTACACCTAAAAGTTGCTAAGAGCGCAGGTCTTAAATGTTCTCACCATACACACACAAAGTGTAACTGTGTGAGGTGATGCTGGTATTAACCAGCTTTATTGTGATAACTGTTTTGCATTATGTCCCTCTATCAGATCATCACACTGCACACCTTGAACTCGCACAATGGGATAGGTCAACTGTGCTCAATAAAGCTAGGGAAAAAAAATAAGAGGCTTTCCCTTAAAAAAATTAAAAAAAAAAAACAGGGACATCATCAAGAAAGCGGAACGACAACCCAAAGAAAGGGATAAAGTATTATTTGAAATCATAGCTGATAAGGGACTCGTATCTAGAATATATAAAGAAGTCTTACAACTCAAAAATAAAGACAACCAAACTACAAAATGGGCAAGAGATCTGAGTAGACGTTTCTCCAAAAAAAACATACCCACGGCCACTGAGCACACGACAGGATGCTCGACACCACTGCGCGCCCCGCGGACGGGACCGGAGGGCGGGCCGGGGAAGAGGCGGCCCGCGCGCGGCAGGCGGGAACGTAAGCGCGGCGCCGCTGGGGTCCGGCGGCTCCTCCGGGGAAAACACGGAGCACGGGCCCCACAGGTCCCTCCGAGGCGTGCGCCCAGGAGAGAGGGAGCCGCGCCCGGGACGCTCACCTTCAGGGCGGCCAGAAGGCGGAGACAACCGCACCGGAGGACGCGCGACCCCCCACGCAGCGCCGGTGGGCACGAAGAGGGGCGCAGGGCCGCGTGGAGGAGCCCGGGGACACCCTGCTGGGTGGGCAGCCACGAGGACCCTCAGTCCTGACCCGCGATGCGCCCCGCCAGGAGCGCGCACCAGAGCGCGGAGCCGCCGGCTGTGAGCCTCCTCTCGGGAACGAGAGGGTTTTAAAGTCGCAGCGGCGGCGCCACCACTCCGCACATGCGGGACACCGGCGGATGGACTTGAGCTACGTGTTCACTGGGTGAGGAAGGCCGGCGCTGGGCCGGCATCGGCGCGCCCTCGGACGCGGGCCGAGCACTGTAGACGGCGTGCCGTACCGCAGGGTGGGAGCCACCCTCGGTCGAGCCGCAAGACCCTCCGTCCAGCTCTGCGCCTCCTAACGGACCACCCGCCCTGCTCCAGGCCTCCCCGCGCCCGGGCAGCGCGGCCCACGAGGCGCCTACCCGCGAGCCCGAGCCCCCACGCGCTCCTCCGGCCGCCTACCTTGGGGGCTGCGGGGAGCGGGGCTTTGGCTTCTCCTTCTCCTTCTCGCGCTCCTTGTCGCGGTCGCGGTCGCGGTGCTGCCGGTCCTTCTCATCGCGCTTGGCGCGCTCGCGCTCCCACTCCTCCTTCCGCCGCTGCCGCTCCTTGTCGCGCTCCCGCTCCCGCTCGCGCTCGCGCTCCCGCTGCCGCCGCTCCCGCTCCCGCTCCCGGTCCCGCTCCCGCTCGCGCTCGCGCTGTCTGTTCTCCCGCTCTCGCTCGCGCTCGCGCTCCTGCGGAAGCAAGCAGAGCGGAGTGAGCGCACAGGGCGGCCGAGTGCTCCCGCAGCGCCGCCAAACGCGATCAGCGCCAGGTTAGAGGCGACACGACCTAGAGGGGCTCCCCCACCCCACTGCACGGGCGCCCCGGCCGCAGCCCCCGCGGTGGGAACAGAGGCCAGGCTTTCTGCAGCCTCGGGCAGCGCCCGGAGCACCTTGCTCAGCCGTGTCTGCAACAGGTGGGCACCCCAACATGGTGGCTTCTTGTTTTCCTAAGCACAATCCTCCAACACCTGTTTGAACGGTTACTCTGTTCCTACTCATTCCTTTGCTCTAATACTCAAAGTTAAAACGGAATCCAGCCCAGACTGCAGCACACAGACAGGCTTTGGGCCTCAGGTGGCCCGTGGGAAATGATGTGCACTCCGGACCCCATGCTGGCCGCCCCTTGGACACAGCAGGGAACGTGGTGCAAAGAGACTCCCGCAGGCCCCTGGTACCTCCAAGTTTGCCCTGCCTGGCACGAGGCACCGCACTCCTGCAGCCCGACCCCAGCAAGGAGCCTGCTCTACAGCGGAGAGGGGCTCAGATGGTCAACCAAGTCCTCTCCTCTCCACAAGCTCACCATCTGAGGGGTTCCCAGGCAGTTCCCTTTGGTCCTGAAAACTCATGACTCTGTCACTTAAGTCACAGCACAAAAACTGCGGAACTGATTCTGACTGATCTCTTCCCAGTGGCAGCTGTATCATCTCACCCTAAGAGCACCAGATCAGGGACCCGAAGCCTGAAGCACAGAGGATCTGTACAGACACTAAACCCTCAGAGGAGCGCCAATGCAGATCAGCCCTCCCTTAGTCCAACATGGTACGGCTGGTGGAGGCCAGAGGACCGCACTCAGCCCGCTCACTGCCACATGGGAAGGGCACCATCATCATGAACACTGTCGCCAAAGCGCCAGAAGAGGGCGCAGCACACTCCCCTACAAATGCGTATCAATAACCCAACCAGCAAATCTAATTTTACAAAAACCAGACTAGAATGGAGATAAACTCAAGGAAGTCTCTGTTCAAATCACCAAATTTAATCCATGGATCTGAATTAGTTCTCTATACTCAACTGGGGCTTGAAATTGGTACAGTTTGCCAACACTATATAGCCCATATAAAGTCCTATAAACAACAAAAGGGGTGATTTTAACGAATTGATGAATGCAATTGAGATGTGCACACTCCAGTCACACTCACCCGGTAATTGTGGTACGGTTCCGTCTCTGTATACTGCACCCTGAAGTTCTCATACTGCCCACCACGCCAGAACCGCTCTATTTCATAGTCATAATAAGGATCTGCATAAGGCTCAAGTCTGAAAAAAGAGCAAGTAAAAAATAAATCTCATCTCTTAGGAATATTAATGCAAAACGTTACATAAAATGTTAGCAAACAGAATCTGACACCACATTAAGAAAATAATATACCACGGCTAAGTGGGATTTATTCCAGGAAAGCAAAGTTGAGTCAATATTAGGAATTCGTGAATACACTACATATCATAATGGACCTAAAGAGAAAAGTCATAGGATTACGTTTGCAGATGATGAAATGTCTGTGACAAAAATTCAATACCCATTCCTGATGAAAATACTCAAGAAAACAGGGAATGATACTTTAACGTGATAAAATATACATATACACTTCAGAACTAAAGCCAGCATCTTACTCAACGGGAACAGAGGAGGCATCTCTGTAGGATCAGTATGAGGAGGCTGCTGCCTCCTTGATGACCCACCAAGTGTGCCAGAGGCTCCGCCAACGCTGTCAGATGAGGGAGCCCATGAGAGGCAGATGAAGGGGAAAAGGGGTGAAAAGATCCCAATTTGCAAATTAAATGATGCTGTCCCCAGAAAACTGACTTGGTGATAGAGCCAATTCCAAGAGCCAGAAGAGCCCAGTAATTAACCTACAGAAACCAAGGCCTTCGTATACACAAATGACAACCAGTTAGGAGACGGGTACATGGTAAGTGCTCCTCACTTACAACCGCAAGAAAGAAGAAAAAATACTTAAGAACAAAACACATTTAACCAGAAACGTGCAGGACCTACTTGAGGAAAACTCTGTAAAATACTCTAGGAAGACACAAAAGCCTGTGTGAATGAATGACACGACGTTCCTGGTCTGTGGATAGGGTGACTGGACATCACTAAGATGTGTCAGCTCTCCCTACGTTAATTTACAAATTTAGGGCAATCCCAGTAAAAACACCAGTAAGCTAGAAAAGCTGATCCCCAAGTTCACATGGAAACAGACAGGTAAGACCAGCCAAGACGACTCTGGAAAAGATAGGACACACCCTCTGAGACATTACAACATTACAGGAAGCCTGGCATGTGCAGGAACAAGTGGACCAGAGGAATAAAGCACAAGTCTGGAAACAGACCAATACATTCCATAAAGGTCGCCTCTGGCTGGGCAAAGGTGGACTTCTGATCAACAGGGACAGGACAGATGACCAACCACTGGGAAGAAGCTAACAGCAGACCCCACCTTGCCCACCAGGGCCAGATGCTGTGCACGCTGACCCAGAGGACCTGGCCCAGGGGTGCTGTGAACCCCAGGGGGGCGGTGGAGAGGAAAACATGCATCTGGCGACAGGTGGACCCCAGGAGGTTCTTTCAGGGTTTTCTTGGCTCCAGACCAACTCTCTCCTTTGGGTAAAATGATGGGGAAACTGAGGTGCCCATACGTGCAGAGGCCCCGCTCTGGGAGGCCCCTGCTCTGCAGGCCGTGATGCTGCCCTCACTGCCACATATCTCCAGCTGTCCGCATGGCCTTCGGCTGGCTGCTTTCTAGGAAATCTCTCCTCCAGCATTTCCAGCACCTCTGGCAGGGACTAACCCACGGCTGGCTCTGCTAATGACAGCTCTTTTCCATTCCAAACAGGCAGACATCTTTCTCATGCTCAAATCTTCACACTACTCAGATAATCTTTAATTACAACAAACAGTGCCTATTGCAGAGGCCTGCGGCAGCCCAGCATCTTGTTACACAGAAAGGAAGAGATGACAGCGCGGGCCCCGAAGCATAGACTTCTCCTGTGATCTTAAAAATATAGGACTAACACCACACACAGCCAATTAAGACCCCAGAAAATGCTTTCCCAGGTGGGCATGAGGGTGTGCTTCCTCACAAGGGAGGGCTGTACGGGCAAATGCCTTTAGGAAGCTGCTAAGCCAAATGAAAGTGGCCTCTCTCCTGTGGATTTCTCGGAGTCTGAGGATACAGCCGAGAGGGACAGGGCACATGGTGTTCCCTCAGCCCATCTCCCTCAGAACCAAGCCTGGGCTGCCCACCAGCCCGGCAGGGCCTCTGTCTTCGGGAACAAACAAAAATGCTGCCACGAAACACAACCAGGCAACAGCCCACTCCTCGGGCACGTCTCGGAGGACATACCTGGCAGGTGCGCAGTCCCAGGCCCTGGACACGTGCCTGGTAGTGTGGTCCTGGTTTACTATGAAGCTCTGTTCCAATGACCTTACCCCTCGCAGGTGACACCCTGTGCATTCCTGGGGGTCCCTATGTCTTCTGGATTGCACTCCCCCTGCGTGGGACTCAGTGGAACATTCTGGTACACTGTCTCCGCAGCCCCAGGCACAGACATTTCATAATGTCTCCTGCGCATGAGGTCTCACAGGTCAGATGGCATCTGAATGAAGTGCTTGAGGTGCTGGAAAAGGAACTTTTACAGCTATGAATTGGGGGGTGTCTGTCTAGAAAAGCAGTATTTTTCCATCATTTTAAGTGGTCCTGCTAGACAAATTGTTTAATTCCAAAACAATTTAATAGAAAGAAGCAACCCATTTTCCTGGTCTTTACACCACCTCAGAACACTTCCTCAAGAGTTCTAGAACGGGCACCTTTTCCCACTGGTCCTACAACACAGCACCTGGCTCCTAACTACCAGAACCTGACCATGCTGAGAGGCTGTGTCACTTTTTCTTTCCCTGAAACTCAGCGTCAGGTCAGTGGGCCTACACCCCAGAACTGCAACCGTGGCCCTCAGGCCTCAGTGGCACTGCAGTCTCCTGGAGGACTTGTTAACAACAGCCGGCTGGGCTCCACCCTTCCTAGGACTGCTGACAGTGCGTTTCTAACAAGCCCCCAGGGGGTGCTGCTGCTGGCTCAGGAACCACACCTGCGAAGCACAGCCTTCAGTCCCTTCTACCACCCTCCCTCCCCTGTGCAACAGGCTGTAACCTTATCACAGGCCTACTGCGCCGCTGGGTAAGGAGTGCGTGGGCACAGTAGGTCCCAGGAAGCAGGAACCAGGAGCCTTGGTCTTGCTGAGTCTTCCACTGATGGCCCTCGAGCCCGGTGGTAAACTACCGACGGGTTTCTCTGCCACCCTCCTCACACTCTGCCAAGTGCACCCTGCTGTGCCAGCTGTTCCAGCGAGGGCTGGCCGACAGCGGGTGCCAGAGGGAGCAGGCCGGCTGGGGCGGAGAAGGGCTCGCTCTGTCCTGGTCTCCTTTCTGTTCCCGTCAGCAGGACTTCTGTCCCAGCAGCAGCAGTTCCCTCCACTTCCCCAGCCCGGCCTCATCACCCACCTTGGAGATGCTACCACAGCTGGCCAGTGTCCCCTCCTCAGCAGACTGAGTTCCAGCTCCTTCTCCCAGATTCTCAGTTTTAACAGTTCCAAACTCTTCTCTCCCTCCCTCCCGCTGGGGTGGCAGCTCCTTCCTGCAGTTGCTACCCCTCTTTCTGCTTCTGTTATCCCCTAGACAGCAGGTCTTTATGTTCAGTGCTCTCCGTGACAAGAGGGAGGTGTGTCCTCTGCTTGGTGGACCCTGACTGACACAGCCCTTGCCCTGAGTGCCAGCAGAAACAGCTGAGGCACTTTCCCACCTGATACATGCCAAGACCCTCTTCCCAGAGGTCTGGACTTACCAGGTCTGGGTGGGGCCTGGCATATGCATGTCACAAAAGCCCCAGGTTCATTCTGATGCACAGCATATGTTTCAAAAACAAACAAAACACAAACACAAGTCACATCCTGGCTCTGAGGCCTGTCCCTGGGGGCTTTAGAGCCTGAGGGCCCAGCAGGGAAGGTGCGGAGCCAGCAGCCAGTCAGCCTGGCCCTACACCCAGGACAGGCCTTAGAACACAGCTCCTGTGCAGCCACCGTGCACAGCACAGATCTGCCCCTCGGGCTGCTCCACCAGGCACTTTCAAGGTCCTGCTCCAGCCGGGGACGGGAAGTAGTGTGTCGAGGATGGCCCCGAGGTTCTAAAGCCTCCTTGCTCACAGGCACAGTAACCACACAGAGCAGGTGCTGTGCTCTTCTGAGTGCCTCCGTGCGCACTGGCTCCTGTGACTCCACACGCCCCGGAGGCAGGAAGGACAGTAGCACCACCCTCACTTTACTCAAGAAAAAGGCGAGGCCTCAAAACTTGTAGGGATATGGCCACAGGGACACGGCAGACGCAGCCTGACTCACACGCTCCTGTCTGTGATCTAACACTGTCTCCACACACACAATTAGAACACAGAGCAGTTTGAACGACATCTTTAAATCTCCACCTGTTGACCGCTGAGCTGCTACCTGCCACAAGAGGCGTGGACCACTCAAGCGTCCTCCCCTCCCATCCCTGCAAGCAGAGAGCCTGGGGAGCCAACGTGGGCCAAGAGGGCCTTGAGACAGCCTTGTCACGGGTCCAGGTCAACACGACTGGATCCTGAAGCAAGCACTGCATGTGTGCCTACTTTCTGTACCTTTTCCTGTTGTTTTAGCCAGGAATCAGCGATTATGGCTTTCTAGCAGCAAACACAAAAGCACAAGTGCTGCCACGCACCAGGGTGATGCTGGAGCCAGCTCGGATGACTGAGTTAGGGCCGTCCCGGACCCGAGCCCACTCTGCACTGGCTGCTCAGAAGCCTGGTCCCTTCTGTCGCCTCAGAAGTGAGCAAGACAAAGCCAGGCTCCCCTGAAATAGGAGCGCTGGGAGACGAGAGCTGTACTTAGTACATCACACAATTTCTGAGGATTTGACTCAGGTTTTTCAACCATATGTACTTCTTCTGTAATCATCTTTTAAAAGACTCATAATCAAATGTCTGGTAGAAAAATAATTAAGGCAGCATTTACAATGAAAAGGGTCCCACCTGCTATGCTCCTGGGCATTAGTGACAAACTGCACGTTTCCCCGGGTCCTGGGGGACTGCAGGAGGACTGGAGAGCTAGGGGCTTCAGGGTCTTCCAGAACAGCTGGGAAAACTCTCAGAGCTGGTAAGAACCCAAATGGGAGCAAGCCCTCCCCAGTCACCTGGGCCCGTACAGAGCTGAAACATTCCCTTCATAGAAGCAAAAAAATGAGGAATGCCAACTGCAAAACGTCTGCAATTCACTCAGGGCAGGGCAGTGGTCTCAGTGCAGGGAGGGGCGGGCACCAGCCACAGGCCTCGGGGAACCTCCGTGCCACTGCTCTCCCGAGCCCGGCCCCCCAGTTGGGGAAATGCCATTCTCTCTCAGAAGGGAAAGAAGAGGCAGAACCAGTCCTTACGCTGTGTCTCTGACATCTCTCGTGATCCGATAGTTCCAATCTCGGAAAGCTTCATTTTCTTTGTCAAACTCCCGTTCATCTTCACCAATGGTCACTGTAAACCTTTTCTCCTCAAAATCGGGCTCTTGTTCTTTTCGAATGGTTGCTTTTTTTAAAACCTACAGGGTAAGAAAAAAGAAGCCAAAACTAGTTACTGCAGGAAAAACAAAGGGAATGGCCCTCGGAGCCGTGGCTGGCGCAGCCCGATGGGGAGTGCTCAACGGGTGAGGTGCGCCAAGCTGTGGGCCTGGGGTGGGTGCAGGATCCCACGCGCCTTCCACGGGGACTGGAACACCCCGTCTCTGCACACCTAGCTGCACCCAGCACTCAGGACAGGCCCACCAAGCAGCGCCCTGGAGCTCACCCTTGTGTGGGGAAGGGTGACAGAGCTTGTCACTTCCTAGAAATAGTCCCAGCCCTGAACCAGGGAGTCCCAGAGATTCCGTCAGTGACGAGGACCGACTGTGGAGATGAAAGTAAGTCTGCTCTTGGCAGAAAAGGCGCACGGAAGCGTTCCAGTCTTGGAGGAAGGGGTGGCTGAGTGTGCGCTGAGGGCGTGAGGAGAGCGGTTTTGCTTTAGTCTGCCACCTCAGTGAAGGGAAACCCACGTGGGTGCTCAGAAAGCAGGCCTGGTGCCCACACATCACAAGCCTGGACACCCAGGGCCAGAGCTCTGCCTGGCGGGAGGCGTGGGGAGAGGGGAGGCCTGGTGCTGCTCAGGCCACATGAAGACAGGGGCCTGTGTTCCAGGCGGGGCCTCTCTGGCCTCCTGGGCTCTGTCATGACCTAGCACATTTTGGAGAGACAGTCAGACATCCTTTTCCATTCTTTCACTCTTCAGAGAAATCACAGAAATACACCCCTCAATTCGGAGGCTTTACTGAATTCTTGATCATTGTCTCTGGACCAAAGAAATGCTAGTTCTGTGCAAGGACCACCACTAGTATTTTTCTTCTCAGGTGTCTGCTGAACTCTGTTACCTCCTTCGCATGCCGGAGTCCTCGTTCCCAGGCACTCTCTGTGGGGGGTTCTGGAGGAGGTGGAGGCAAAATTTCATCAACTATTGGCCCACCCTATTAAAAAACGAGAAGGGAAAAGTTGAGAAAGCAAACAAAACGTTAGAATCTATAAAGAAACAGAGGAGCAAAACATCAACTAACACATCAGTCGGCCACACACTGCCTGCTTTCTCCTCCAAGCCTGGCTCCGCCCCAGCACAGCAGCTCTGAGTCTAAGATTACCACTACACAGAGACCATGGAAGCATCTGGAAGACGGCTCTGTGACTCTGAGATATCACAGAAATAACTTTTACACATGGCATACTAATGTGCCTTAAGCTGGAGATTCACAAACAGAATTTAGATGTCTGATTTGCTAGCAATTAAAGAGAAGAGGCGTTCACGCACCCAGGGGTTGGCCGGCATCAGTGGGTGAGGTCCGAGAGGTGGGGCGCCATTAGGCGGGAAAGGCTCGGCTTTGGTGATGAGGGAGTAGTTGCCCTTGTCGTTGACTCCAGGATGTATAAACCTGCAGTTCATCCCCCACGTACAGTTCCCTGTGGAAACACAAGGAGGTCAGAATGGGTCCCTGAATCAGGTTCCTGGTACCAGGAGCAGCAGCTGTACTGAGGGCCTGTGATGTGCCAGATGGCACTAAGGGCACTCACAGGCCACGGGTGTGACCCTCCCCACCCCACGGGGCGCACGAGCCAGAGCATGGATGGCTGCAGTGGCAGGGCCAGGGCTCAGAGCAGGCTGCTGGGCCGTCATCTCCCCCCATGAGGCCAGGCAGCTGTGCAAGAGTGCGTGGACTCACTCCTCACACCTGAACCGAGCACAGCATCCCCCGTCCCTCACCTGTCAGCAGGTGTGCGTGGATGTGCGCACGTGCGCGCACACACATGAGTTCCCCAGCAGGCGGCCCTGGACAGTCTTGGGCCAGACTATAGGCAGGGGGACTTCATGCAAGTGGCACTTGCTAAAGGGTGCCTGGAGGTGGCCAGGGACATGTTAGAGGAAACAAGGCCCTGTTCCAAAGTCACTGTGTGAACAGTTCGTTTCCCCTGAAAACAGAAAAGTCCAAGAGCTTTTCTCTTGGACCCCGCTCTGTGGGCTCACTGCTTAGGAGACTCTGTGCCCCAGGGGCTCAGGGCACTCCCGGAACAAGATCGTCATTCTGACCCAAAAAACCACTCACACTGAAAGAAAGATCAGCAAGATGCCTAAAAACAACCAGAAGTCTGCAAGTCTGTCTCAGGATTATCTTTACCAGCTCTGTACATGTGCGTTTCTCTTATCAAAAGCCTCACAAACCATTTCAGGATATTTCTGGTACTTTAAAAGTGTGTTAAACAGAAAACAATAAAGGTCACCTTTTAGCATTACTCAGCAACAGAACACCAACACTATTCAAGGAAATCATTTGACTTTTCAGCACAGAAGGCAAGAAGTCTAAGTTTTTAACTCAATTAGGGAATGAATCACTTTTTAAAAATTTAATTTTTTGAATAGGTAATATGCACACAGGCTCAAAAATAATTACGGCGGGCTGGCCTGGTGGCTGAGTACTTAAGGTCGCTCGCTCCGTTGGCAGCAGGACAGAGGAGCCAGTGGATGAGAAGAAACAAGGGAGAAAATGAGAGGGAGGGCAGGCGCATGTGCCCCCCAGAGATGCGGGCGGTGGGTGACAGAGCCCAACTCCCTGGGCGCCCTGCTCCTGGGCGCCAAGATCCTTGCTGAGCATATGCTGGACCCCGGTCACCAAAGAGAAGCAGCAGCTCCAGGAAGAAGTACAGGCTGTCCCCACGTACGGCACGGACCAATGTCCAGCAAATGTGGGCACAACAGAACAGCAGAAATGGTGTGATCCCATAGCCTTTTAAAGATTTTATCTACTTTTCTCCCCAAAGCCCCCTGGTACATAGTTGTGTATTTTTAGTTGTGGGTCCTTCTAGTTGTGGCATGTGGGACGCTGCCTCAGCATGGCCTGAGGAGCAGTGTCATGTCGGCGCCCAGGATCTGAACTGTCAAAACCCTGGGCCGCCAAAGCGGAGCGCGTGAACTTAACCTCTCGGCCCCAGGGCCGGCCCCTCCTACAGCCTTTTAAAGATGAATTTTATCTGTGTAGAAAAAAGTCTGGAAGGATATATCCCAAACTGTTGGGACTGTGGAAGGAGAAAGACTTTTATCTTTTACTGTCTTGACTCTGTCAGCACACATTACTTTCATAATCTAAAAAAGGAATTTGTTTGGAAAAAAAATTCTTCAGGAAATGAAAGCAAAAATAGATCTTCTGGTTTTAAAATTATGTGGTCTTCGGCTTCTAAATGAAATTTCACAACATAAACTTCTTGTGGACTGTGACTCTGACAGGAAAAATGATGGAAGGATTTTGTATATGGACGTGGCAATGAGCCGGAGGGGACAAGCGAAATGCAAAGAGCTGTGGGGGGCAGGACGGCGGGATGAGTTCCGTCACCTTGTGTGCAGGCTTCAAAGGCCTGGAGATCTTCTCTTTCTTAACGGATGGTGGGTACGTCAGGAATTGTTTTATTTTTTTATTAGTCCTTATGCCTGTCTCATTATATTAGTTTATGTATGTGAAACATTTCATAATAAGACTAGTAAAAGGAATCCACGTAAACAAAGCATCCAGAGACTCTAAAAGGAAGGCTGTGAAGTCTCCGTCTCCAGAGCTGCCATCTGAGGTTATCAACGTATTAGGGGTCATCAATCAGTCTGGGTGTCCATCCCCATTTTTCCTGGTTATATCAGACACTCCATGTTGAACTTTGCTTTTTGTCACTAAACAATATATCTACAAAAAAGGAACGTGCAAACTCAATAGCAACAAACCCAAGCTATCAGTGACACAGACACGACACACGCAGAAAACCTGCAAGGGTCGCTCAGCAGAAATCCAGGAAACTCAACACGGACGACAGGAAGCGAGAGCCACGTCTCCCATGCCAGCAACCTGCTGGTCACAACCCACACGCTGGACCAACCCAAGGAATCCATCTCTCCCAAGGTGTGAAAGGTCAGGAGAAGAAGATACCCGCTCCTGTGGCACACGTGGGAGTGTGTGTGTGGTAGGTCCGGAAACCAGATTTTTAAGTTTCTGATGGTCAGACTGGTGAGCAGTCCAGTGCAGTGCGGGTATCATTTACAGACTGCATGGTCACTGCATCCGCGATGCATCCTACTGGAACAGTTGAAATAATTTTATAATATCTATTTTCCAAACCAAGTACTTACTTCATGATAGAATTTTAAACAAAGACTTTCGGATATAATGGTCTTACTTAAATATTCCTTGGTCCCATTTCCTGCTACTCTGAATAATTCAGAATAGGTAATAAATACAGGGACAGTCAAAATGAACTTTAATGTGCTTTATGGTTTTTAAACAACACTTCATGAGAAGCTGGCCCCGCGGCTGAGTGGTTAAGTTCGGCATGCTCTGCTTTGGCAGCCTGGGTTTGCAGGTTTGGATCCCGGGTGTGGGCCTACTCCACCATCAGCCATGCTGTGGAGGCGTCCCACATACAAAGTAGAGGAGGACTGGCACAGATGTTAGCTCAGGGCTAACCTTCCTCAAGCAAAAAAAAAAAAAAAAAAAACCAGAAAAAAAAAGGATTGGCAACGGATGTTAGCTCATGGCAAATCTTCCTCACAAAAAAGAAAAAAAGAAAGAAAAAAACTTCATGAAAAGGAGGCAGAATATATAAAAATCTAATAATTAAATATTAAGGACAAACCTAACATCTACAAATACGTATTCTAACAGGCATAAAATCCAACAATTGCATACAAACTCTGGGCTCTTCTCTGTAAATAACGTAGACTAGAAACCAGTGGCTCTCTCACTTTTTGGTCTTAGGACCCCAAAGAGCCTTTGTTTATACAGGTTATATCTACCGATATTTACTGTAGAAATTAAAACTGAGAAAACTTAAAAGATATAATACATATGTAACAGGTTAACATAAACGTTTTATGAAAAATAGCTATATTTAAAAAAATCCTTGCTGAGATGAGCAGCACCATCTTCCTTTTTGCAAATCTAAGGCTGACACTAGAACAGCAGAGAGCTGGATTCTCACGTCTGCTTCTGCATCCAGTCAGCTGCGATGGGTTGCTCTGGATGAAGCAGGTGAGGAGAATCCAGCCTCAGAGATGTAGGTGGATGAGGAAGTTTATTTTAACAGCTTTTTCAGATGCTCTGGATACTCTGATGCTAAACTTGACAAGTGAAGGCTTCTTCAGAGCTGCCACGTGGGCTCCATAACCCTGTCCTGTTACTTTTCCAACTGATCCACTGGAGTCCACTGGTCTGTCTTGACCTGGTAATGGAGCTCCTACCAAGGCATGACCTTGTAACACCAGGGAGTGGTCACTTGCAAGTCATTAAACACTGCAAAGCTGTCAGGCTCACGGTGGGGTCACAGGCTCTCCAAATTTCTCATTTTCACCTGTGAGCCTGAATTTTATCAGTAGCCACAGACACTGTCAGCTGTTCTCCTTGAAGCAGCAGGCTCACCTGGCTCGTCTTTGAGGAGACTTGGTTCTGTGTCACTGTGGCATGGCTCAGTTGTCCCTGTGATGGAACCTGGCACTCCCTGGGGAGAGCGGCTGGCTCAGCTCACAGCACAAACCGCACACGGGCGGCCTCCCTGGAGACAGGCTTCATACTTCTGTGCACAGCGAGGGGCTCCACGTGTGCTTCCCATATCATAATATTGATTATTGAAGAGACAGGTACTGAGGGGTCTTATTGGGGTGATGGAAACGTTCTAAAACTGGATTGTGGTGATAGCTGCACAACTTGGTAAATTTTAAATCATTGAATTGTACACTTGAAATAAGCAAATTTTATGGCATGTAAATTATACCTCAATGAAGTTGTTTTTTAGAAAAGATCCAGGGGGCCAGCCCCGTGGCTGAGTGGCTAAGTTCGTGCACTCCAGCAGCCCAGGGTCTTGCCAGTTTGGATCCTGAGCGCAGACATGGCACTACTCATCAAGCCATGCTGAGGTGGCGTCCCACATAGCACAACCAGAGGCACTCACAACTAGAATATGCAACTAGGTACTGGGGTGCTTTGGGGAGAAGAAGGAGGGGAAAAAAAAAAAAAGACTGGCAACGGATGTTAGGTCAGGTACCAATCTTTAAAAAAACAGATCCGTACTCAAGTATGAAATTTAATTATAATTCATACTGCTCTATCACAGACATAATTGAGTGAAACTGGCATTCTTTAACTGTGAGTGCACAGTGGTTGACCACTGACTACTAGTACAGTCTTAGTATTATTATGAAAATAGTTTTGACCTCAGGGCTCCCCTGAAACAATCTCAAGGACCCCTAGCGGGCCACAGACCACTCTTTGAGACCTGCTGTTTTAAACACAAAAGAGAACACTGAGAGAACAAAAAGTACACAAAAGTGTGTTCAATATCACTAATCATCAAGGAAATACAAATCAAACTACAATGAGATACGACCTCACACCCATTAGGACTATCAAAAGATCAGAAAATAATAAGTGTTAGCGTGGATGTGGAGAACTTGGGACCCTTTGTGTACTGTTGGTGGAAATGTAAAATGGTGCAGCTGCTGTGGAAAACAGGCTGGCAGTTCTTCAAAAAATTAAAAACAGAACCACCATATGATCCAGCAATCTCACTTCTAGGTACAGACCCAGAAAGATGTGAAGCAGGGTCTTGAAGAAATACTTGCACACCTATGTTCAGAGCATCATTATTCATAATAGCTAAAAGGTGGAAGCAATTTAAGTGAACACTGTTGGACGGATGGATGGATAAACATGTGGTCCATCCACACAATGGAACATCACTCAGCCTTAAAGAGGAAGGAAATCCTGACATGTTACAACATGAACGGACCTTGAGAACATTATGCTGAGTGAAATAGGCCACTCACAAAAGGACAAATACTGTTTGATTCCACTTATAAGAGGTACTCAGCGGCATCAAATTCAGAGACAGAAAGTAGAATGGCAGGAGCCAGGGGCTCAGGAGCGAGATGGAGAGTTAGTGTTTAATGGGGGCAGAGTTTCAGTTTTACAAGATGCAAAGAGCTCTGGAGGGGCCGGCCCTGTGGCTGAGCGCTCCGCTACGGTGGCCCAGGGTTTCGCAGGTTCGGATCCTGGGCGTGGACATGGCACCGCTCATCAGGCCACATTGAGGTGGCGTCCCACGTACCACAACTAGAAGGACCCACAACTAAAATATACAACTATATACTGGGGGGACTTGGGAAGAAAAAGTAGAAAGAAAAGAAAAAAAAAAAAGGAAGATTGGCAACAGTTGTTAGCTCAGGTGCCAATCTTTGGGGAAAAAAAAAAAGCTCTGGAGGTGGATGGTGGTGATGGCCACAAGATGAACGTACTCAACGCTACTGAACTGTACACTTAACAATGGTAAATCTTATATCATGTGCATTGTATCCCAATTAAAAGAGAGAGCGTGGGAATAGGAAGGAGCAGAGACAAGGCGGCCTGGCCCACAGTTGGGCTGGGCACTGATGACAGCTGGGCACACCAGAAACCCATGGTAGGACACAGTGTAAAGAACATGCTATTTATGCCTTCGTGGACAGAACTTCGTGTCTTGATGATTCAACTCAAACACATGAGAAATAAAACTATACCTATCAAAGCATCGGTGCTTTAAAATGTTTCAATTTGTATTTCTAAGTATATTTTGCTGTCAACGGTCACAACTGTCAATGTGTGCGCTAAGGGAATTAAATGATTAATCTGCAAATTACAACTTGTAATAGAAATATAACTAACCAACTTTTTAAAAAGAATTTTCAAATTAAGATATAATTCGCATCCCATAAAACGATCCCATTTAAAGTCTACAGTCCAGTGGGTTTCAGTATAGCCACAAAGTTGTGCAATCATCTCCACTATCTAATTCCAGAACATTTCATCACCCCAGAAGGAAACTCTGCACTCCTCAGCCACCCCCCACCCCCTGCCTAGACAATGACTGATCTGCTTGCTTTCTCTATGGATCTGCCTAATTTGGAAGCTCATATATGTGTGACTGCACAATATGGGGCCTTTTAGGGCAGGCTTCTTTCACTCGGCATGATGTCCTCAGGGCTCACCCATCTGGCAGTGTTAGGACCTCACTCCTTTTACGGCTGAATAGCAGTCCACCGTATGGATGTGCTGCATTGTGTTGATCCACTCATGAGTTGACGGACATTGGTTGTCTGCACTTTTTGGCCACTGGGGATAATGCTTCCATGAATATTCATGTACAAGTTTTTGTGACCCGCTTCCATTTCTCTTGGATAGACACCCAGAAGTGGAACTTGTAGGTCATGTGGTGGCGCTATCCTTCCCCTTCTGAGGAGCCACCAGCCTGTTTTCCAGAGCAGCTGTGCCATTTCAGATTCCCCTCAGACCTGTATAAGGGTTCCATTTCTCCATGTTCTTGCCAAATGCAACAAACTTCCTTTTATTTTTAAAGTCAATTCTCTTGCTATTGGAGGGAATTTAAATGAATTCATCCTGGGCCAGCCCCAGTGGCCTAGTGGTTAAGTTTGGTGCATTCTGCTTCAGCAGCCTGGGTTCAGTTCCCAGGCACACACCTACACCACTCATCAGTGGCCATGCTGTGGTGTAGCTCACATACAAAAAGAGGAAGACTGGCAATAGATGTTAGCTCAGGGCGAATCTTCCTCAGGGGGAAAAAAAGGATTTCATCTAAATTTAACACCAAGCTTATAAATTGCTGGTAAGTAAAAATATTTACATCCAAAAACTTTCTCATAACTAAGACAAAGCACGAAATATGTTCTAGAACACCTACAGAATGAACCATTTCCTTTCACACTATATCATATTACTCTGCAGAATAAATAAAAAGTAGAGGAAAAGGTAAATATATATTCAAAAAATACATTCCTGGAACAAGTTACTGATCATGCTCAGCTTAACTAAGCTGCAAAAAAGGCTGCTTGCCACTAGCTTCAGCTGTTCCTCCTGCAGAGCCTTACCCACGGGTCTCAACTCCTGGAAATACAAACTGAGCACTCAGTTTGACCCTGGAGGCATCTCCCCTCCTACTGCGATGTGCCCCTACCCGGTGACATCCGTGGAGATGGCCTCCTATCCTTGTCTGTCCAGGCATCTCCTGGTGCTGATCTGCAGTGCCAGAATAACTTCACTTCACTTGTTTGTGTGCTTCTGGTGCTAAATTCTGGAAACTACTTCAGTGGCGTGACCCCCGGGCTCCTGCACCAGAGCCTCCGTGGCAGGAACAGTGGACACTGTGCCTCCCACAATGGGAGCCTCTGGCTAGTCCTGACTGGCCGGCCAGGCTCCTGAACCACACAGTTTGTGAACAGTGCTAACTGGAAACGACTACAAACACGTGTATGTATTCACATCTGTGTCCATTGCTTTAATCTAGAAACTTCAGAGATGGACTGACATTATTTATTCCCTCATTATTATGAAAAACAGGTCTGCTGCTTAAGTTCAAATTTTCTGAAATATCGATACTTCAAATACCCCAGCTTTTAAGCAATTGTAACAATTTGCTTTCTAAAACGTATCACATGCTTATCTGCCTTCTTAGGGTGGCTACACTGCTCACAATGTCACGTCTGCTCTACAGCACATGACTGCTGGCTGCCCTCCTGAGGGCACAGCGCACACGGTCGCACAGTAGAGAACATCACATGCACATCTCACTCAGATGAGTCAAACTGCGTGCCAACAGCACAGGCCACGACCACAGGCCCCAAGGAGCAAGCCGACCTGGGTCCCCAGTGTGCTGGTCCCTCAGGTCTATGCGCCTTCATCCTCGGGTCATCTCGACACTAGGGATAGGATCGTTCAAGGGCCACCCGAAGTGCAGAGCCTGCCCTCTCCCTAAGACGGGACTCCACCATGCCCCACTGGTCCCGCCCGCCCGGTGCCGCCAGCACGCAGCCCCGAGCCTCATGAGGGGCCTCTGGGCATTAAGGTTCACAGCCGCTCTCCGCCCCTCAGAGCCCCCCCTTCCTTCTGGCTTCACAGCAGTGTTCTGGATCCAGGAGAGAGAAGTCTGGTCTCCGGAGCGGGGGGGCTTTGAGGTTCTAAAGAGAGTGAATATCGTATATTTTGTACCTTTAACCTGGCCTCTGAATGGTATGGAATTTGATATTGGTGGAAGAAGAGTGGATAATGGTGTCACAACATCTGGAAGAGAAGTACAGGAAGCTCTCGTGAACTTGAGACTGCACACGCAGGCGGGTCAGCGAGCAAAGTCATCCAGGGTCAGAGCACAATTAAGGGAAAGAGAAAAACACCTTCCTACCCGTCTACGGAAAACGCTGAACTACCAGAAATGTGCCACCTGCTGCTGCACATCCAAGAAACTTCCAGATGGGAAGTCTCATTTCCATTTCCAAATCTCCCAAGACTTTCAACAAGACTTTGTCACACTGCCACCTGCTACAGCTACTTGACTCACACTGTTCACTCTTCAGGAGAGAGGCCTTGCTGCTCAGAGGCCACCCCTTTCTACTCAGAAATCCATTCCAAATGAAGGATGTGCTGTGCTACATCCTGCAGAAAAATAGTAACTCTCCTTACAGAGGTGGGAGGATGTCATAACTGGAGCCTGGGGCATTTGGTCTTATAAAAAGGCCCACTTAGAAAGATGACTGATATTATCCACCTTACAGTCACGGGGCTCTTATAAATGGGTGCGGTAGAACCACAAGTGTGACAGTGACCAAGCTGGCTCCCCTCTGAGTTAGTCATAAAGTGATGAAAGGACTAGTACAAGGGTCTACTGTTTAACATCAATGCCACCATCACCGCCACCACAGACTACCACCGTCTGGCCCTAAGAACAGCCTTGCGTAGGCTGCAGGGCACTTTACACGGCTGAACCACCACCACAGGCCCAGGGAAAGCCAAAAGGCCACACCAAGGACCAAGGCCCCACTTGGACAATTACCTTTCATGAAGAATCGGCAGGTGGGACGAGGCCTCACCTTCCTGTCACTGGGGTCCTTTACTTCGCCCTCTTCCAGATCATCATCCTGAAACAGAGGACAACGTGACTTGAAGAGGGAATCATCTTAACAAGAGAAGGGGTGGGAAGGGCCTCTACCGACTGACATGGTTTTCACCAAACCAGAAAGGATATTTTCACACGACCTGTGTCTCGGCCACTCACCAATTCATGGACATCTTCTAAACCTTAGATCCCTCATCCACACATGGGGATGTCTCAGAGCTTACCTAGGAGACTGAGGCACTACACAAAAGAACACTGAGTGAAAATACTCTGTGAGGGACATGATGCATGGTACAAAGCAGGGCTTCTGTATTTCTCTTCATGAGCAATTCTGGGCAGGACATGGTTCCACTTCAGGTTTTTAATATTTTGTATATTTAAACAAAATTTATAAAACAAAATATTTTATGTCCTTAAAATTAAACACTAACTTCCTCTGATTTAATAGTCTGGGGGCTGGGAGAAGGGAAGTGAGGTGACTCAGGTCACTGAGGCCACCTGGTCAGTTCTGTGGACCCACCTGTCGTCTCAGATCTAGGCCCTCCTCTTCTCATTCTTAGTCCAGAGTTGCTAACCTTGCCTGTCCAGCTTTAGAATAACACAAGAGCTTTAAAAATACCAAAGCCTGGGTGGGTCTCACCCTCAGAGATTCTGAAGAGCAGTCTCGACCTGGACCATTGCTCTGTGCCCTTCCCAGTCCCAGGGCCCAGTACCACTGACCTGCATAAGGACTCCTACCCGCACCCCTCAATCACCACCGACCTGCACAGACTCCCACCTGCGCCCTTCAGTCACCTCCAACCTACACAGACTCCCACCTGTGCCCATCAGTTGAGAACCCCCTGGGATCGCCCCAGCCCAAGTAGGTAGCTGGTCACCCTGCTGACATCTATCAGTCTGTCCAGAATGGAACGCCTCAGTGCTGCCATGTCCCAGCCTGTTCCTGAGTGCCCTAGGGCAATCAACCTAAGGTGTCATGCAGGGCAGAGATCAGGGAGACCCCTCTCTCCTCTCCTCCTGCTGCGCCACCCTTGTCCAAACTCCTGCCCAGTCCTACCTGGTCTGGGGAACCACTTCCTAACTGACACCCCTCACTCTCTCCACAGTGCACAGTGACCTTTTCAAATCCCACCCTGACCATGTTCTTCCCTTAGCATTGAACTCTTCTCATTTTCAGATCGCAGCTCGAGCCCCCTCCCCAGGGGTCCCCGTCTCCCTTCACAGGGGCTCCCCAGGACCCTCTGCCTCTGCGGCACTAGTCATGCAGTCACGGTTTGCCTGACTGAACTGGAGGCTCCACCAGGCAGGCCTGTGTCTGTCTGCTCACTCTGTGTCACTGGTCCAAGCACAGCGGCAGGCTCAGAGTAAATGTCAGTATTTGTTGGAGGAAGGAATGCCGAAGTCAAACCGTGGATTTATGATGACTTATTTTTAAAGCTTAAATATTTGTATAATTTCTGCCTTGAAAGTGTTTAGTTATTCAAAAGCATTTTATAATGAAAAGAACAGATGCCTCAGAACTACATCCCTTAAGAGAGCCAAAAGAATGATTTTTTTTTCTGAGAGTCAATCATTTATACAAGTCTTTTTAAGTCCCAGAATTTATTCACCTTACAACTGAAAGTTTGTACCCTTTCAACAATATCTCCCCATTTTCTCCAACTGAAGAACGACTTCCTGAAGTTTTAGAGCAACCGTGCTTATTTTATGCTAAGGGACAGAACATCTCTTTCCTCCGGTCTTTTGGCCTGTACCTGCTTTGTACCACCATCCTGACAGTAATGATCACTACACGAAAACCTTAGCCTGGCATTTCACATAAGCTCAATCTCAGCTGGGAGCAGATTCTCTCTGTGCTCATTAGAAAAATAAAACCCTTTTGAAAAGTTAGAACCCATCCAAATCTACCTGCTTTACTTGGAAATCAACGCACAGCAGCTGAAATGATGAGTACAGAAAAACGGTTTTTCAGAAATCAGGATTCACAGTAAGTGCACTAGAGCAGATTTAGAGAGGTGTGGGTTTCTGCAAAGATGTGACATGCTCTCACGTTTGCAAGAGCACACAGCAGAACCAGCCACCCATCTCAAGACTGGTGCACAGTCCCACGAACATGCAAGGGAGTACTAGGCAGCGACTAAAACGGTCAGTAAACAGACTTAGACACACACAGCAAACAATTCATGATTTAACGTCAACTCAAAGATCGCAGAACAGCATCTGCCAGGACCACCACCATCTAGTGCCCACACCTGCTGGGACTGAGACACAGGGCTGTACACATCAGTGTGGTGGATTTATGGTCTCTCCTTTAATTAAAAACAAACAAACAAAAATAATCAATAATTCATTCAGCAATATAACATTCTGAATTTTCAACTAACCATTCATTTAACATAATGGCTCTTCAAGGGATGGATGATTAAAATGGGCTCTTAAATCTCATGAAGAGTTTCACGCAAATACAACTCAAGAGGGATCTCTGAAGCCAAGCTCACGGTGCTCGGCTGTCTGCAGGCTGTCACAGCACGCATGGCCCGTCCATGGTTCTTTCAGGCCTCCTGACGTGGCAGCGGACCAGAGACAGCTGAGAGCCTGGGACAGGAGACGCCCTAGTGGTCCGGCCAGAGCACACTGGTGGCTCTATAAAAATGACAACGCCTGTGAGGCTCTCGGCAAACAGCACCCCGGACTGGCTAAGACGGCACCAACACCGAAATGTGGGAATGTGCAAGGCGCTCCACAGTTTACACAGCTGAGGACAGTCACGGCTCACGGGCGCACCTGTCAGTGATTCCTCACAGGCAGATTCAATTTTAATGCCTTCATAAAATATGTATACTGGGGGAAGGCCTGGGTTCGAATCTTGGTGGTGTGGCCACCGATACCCCTCCACCGTGAGCTGCGGTCTCCTCAGGAACAGCAATGCCGTGGGGCTAAGCAGATGCTGTGTGTGGCAGGCACAGGCCCAGGGCCTCCCCTAAAGCCCGAGCACGCGAGTGACCCCTCTTCTAACGGAAACGTCTCAGAGGCAGCGCCCGAATGTGTTCACCTCCGAGCGCCGCTGGCCTAGGCAATTTTTACCTTCTTCTTTGTGTAGGTTTTTACTTTCCTTAAAAACCCAACAAGGTCTGTATATTACTTATGTAATGAGAAGTCACATGCAACACGGTGGCTCCGGAGCACCTGTGGCTAAGGAGACACCGAGCATGCAGAGCTGCCGTGTAGGGCAGCAGCTGCAGCCAAGGGCACGGGCCCCAGGGCAGAGACCCAGACGCCACCCTGGTGCTGCCACCTGGGCCAAGTGCAGTCTCCTTCCACCCCGATTCCGCATCTGCGAAACGGAGGCAACAACACAGGTCCACCAGCCCTGACCCCAAACCATGTTTCGGGAGTTGAGAACTGTTTTGGTTTCAGAAAGGCGATATAGTGGGGTCTGA
The DNA here is from genome assembly GCF_037783145.1 of Equus przewalskii. Classification (NCBI taxonomy): domain Eukaryota; kingdom Metazoa; phylum Chordata; class Mammalia; order Perissodactyla; family Equidae; genus Equus; species Equus przewalskii. Next base: position 34,978,809 of record NC_091833.1, on the reverse strand, counting down.
AACAGGACCCTGTGGTGGACACAGCAATTGCTCTGAGGAGATGTGTGACCAGCCCCATGATGGGGTAAATACGGGACAGTACACAGCCTCGTGTCAGCTCGGGCCAGGTCTGCCACCAGACGAAGGAGGAAACCTTTCCATTCTCAGAGCTCCTGGGCTCCCCCAGCCGAGGGTAAGGACAGTGGCCTGTGCTCACTCACGCGGCTGTGCTGACCAACCGAGCTGAGGGACACAGAAGGCCTTAGTCCTTCAAGTGGTTGACAGTGCATGGGCTCTTTTCTCAAATGAGGCTCAGGCAGCTGCTTCCTAGGCTTTGGGGGCGGGGTACGGGGGAGCGCTGCTATTCAGCATCTAAATGACACGGAGGAGCATGAACACAATGAACGTGCCTCCTGAGAGGAACGGGCCCTTGCCCTAGCAGAGAGTGAACAACTCAGCCCCCAGGGTAAGCTACGGAAGACCTTGTGTAGAAGATATTATGTATCCAGATATAAAAGGAACAGGTGCAGTGGACAGGAGAAAATATAAAATACCACCAGCAGAGAAAATGCTTCAAAGTCCTGTTGTATGTGGGTGGGCAGAGAGCTACCACTTCTCACCAGAGTCACGTGGACTGTCCACTTAGGACGTGGCTGCTGTCCCGCTGTCTCTGACGGGCCACCCTACCAGCATGAGAGTCACCGATGAAAGGAGGAACAGAATAAAACAGACACCCCACCCTCTTCCAAAGGGATGGTATACTCTAGGTGGCCGAAATTCTGTGAACCAGATGACAAGTAAGATACAAAAACAGAACCCAGTAATCAAAAAGGAGGGGGTACAGAGACCAAGACGGGAGGACCAGAGCTTGTACAGGTGAATCAGAGACCCATGCAGACCAATCCACCTGCTAGACAAACCCAGAAGGAAGGAACAGTTGTGGTGAAAGACAAGCCAGAAGTGCAAGAGAAAGACAGGAAGACCTTCACACGGCAGCTGATCGTGGTGGCTCTGCTCACTCCTCTGGGCGATGCACAGGTAGGAACAGAACCACAGGCACGTCTGGTTTTCCTAAATGTGGCTTCCTGAGCAGGTAAATTGAAAAAAATTGAAAAAGCTGATTAAGTGAGGCTCACCTGAGGCTCCACTGTCAGGACCCCGCTTTCAATATTTGGCCCACAGTCCTGTGTGCAAAATCCCGTCCCCACTGGAGCAGAGAAGGGGCACTTCCAAAAGGGCATCTGTATCAGAAGGGTATTTTGGTAGCACACTAAAAATATAGAGGTAATTCAAGGCCTTAGTCACAAACTGTGTTGTTTAGACAACAGAATTTCAAGGATTTATTGTACAAACTGATGTCACTATCAAGGAGACTAGCAAGAGAGCAGAAAAGTTGGGGAGGGTGGGGGTGATTCCTCCTAAATCAGTTCCCCTGTCCCAGGGACCCAAAATCTAAAAGGGAATGAAGCAGGACAGCATGCCCTGACAGCAGAGAAAAGCTCCCCAAGTTAAAAGGAGGGTGAACTACACAGCTTCTAAGATGCCTCCACCTAGCTGTTTCCAGCAAGTCAGGGCAGGAAACAGGCAGAAGATGCCCAGGAGGGCCCTCAGAACCAAGCGAGCCTCTTGGATTCACTGGGCCGCAGACCCCTGCCAGGCACAGAAACTCTCAGGGGTCTGCAAATACACATTTTTGAGGTGTAAGCCAGACTGCAAGTTTCTTCCTCATAAAAACATCCAGGGAGCTCGCCTGATACCAGAGCTGCGTTCGAAAGCAACCAGGAAGAAGCCCATGCTTTCCATCAGGACCAGAGTTACTTGGCAGAGATTTCACCCAATGGGGCCGAGGCCAAAAGCTGGCCAGGAGCAAGCTGTTCATGGACCCAAGTGCACAGCTCTGGTTCCATCTCCATCTGAGAAATGTATGGGGTCAGAGAACTAGATATGGTGTGGGAATGCTAACAGGGTATCTTGGGAAAGAAAGATACAGGAATACGTGCTTGCTGGGGACACAGAGCAAACCCTGTAGCAGAGATCTGACCGGGAGTGAAGGGTTGGAACTGGGACAGAGAGCAGGAAAATGAATTGGTAGTAGTTATCTGTATACAAGCTGATAGGCATCTACACTGGTTTCTTCCAACAGTGTTAGGTTAGGGCTGGGGCTGGTCACCCACACCCAGTGCCTGCACTGCCTGCCCTCTCTATGCGAACAGCTTCCCAGGGTAGACCTGCCTGCTGCCACGCCACATCTCCAAGGCACTCCACGGTAATACGCCCCAAAGCAGTGGGGGCTCAGCTGTCTGCTCAGAAGGCAGTCACTGGCCGCCTGCAATGTGCCAGGTCCTGGGCTCAGAGGGGAGCAAGCCAGGCAGGTCCGGCCTTAGAGAACATGTGTTCCTGGAGACAGGGATGGTGGGGGAGCAGCAGAGACAAACACACTAACAACCTGGTTAACTGAGACTGTGGAAGCATGGAGGTGCAGAGCAGGTATGGCGGAGAGTCAGGGGTGGGGGCAGAGCCTACGTAAAGGAGGTGACATTTAAGACATCAGGTAAGGACGGGGAGGAGCCCACAATGCAGTTGGGCATGGGCAAGAGCAAAATTCAACGAGAGAAGCTTCTGGATGGCAGGTGTGCTCACGTGAGGGCCCAAGTTACCATTCAGTGTCCCTGCCCCATGCCAAAGTCTGCCAGTCCCCAGAGTGGGGATGGGCTCTGCTCTGCCCTGTCACCCCCCAGTCCGTTACAGGGAGCCTGGCACACTGCGGGGAGGCATGTCTGTCGAGTGGGAAGGAAACCGCCACCCGTGGCTAAAGGAAGCTGTGCTTGGGTCCCCGCAGAAGCGCGCTGTTTCCCACTGGGCTGTGGGGCCCCTTGCAAGAGACTGCCATGCAGGGCAAAACAAGCCAAGCCAGCCAACCAACCGTGGATCTGAGTGGGCAAGAAAGGCAAACTGGATTTTTATTTCACATGCTGTTTCTAGGGGAAACCAGCCAATCTCCAAACAATGGGCGCTTTCCAGGGCTGGCTCAGTTCGACCCAATGTCCCACACCGCTACATCTAAGCACAGTGGGAGAGCTCACTGGTGTGACGATGCCAAAGCCCCCCAGGAGCTGTAGGGAGACACTTGACCCCATATGATCATGGAAAGTCAGGAGAGTAGACAAATGTCCCCTGAAGACTTATTCAACGGTTGAAGAACAAAGAGTTTGCAACTGGTCCTCTCTTAACAGGAAACGGGCCATGCAGAACCCCTGGGCTGCAGCGGCCCGGAAATGAGGAGCTCCGCCCACCCCGCATTCCCTGGTGGCAGGACACAGACGTGGCTTTTCTCTGTAACACTGAAAAACCAAACTCAGGGGCAACCTCAACGAACGATTTCATCTTCTGCCAAAAATTTCATCCAAATTGATTAACTTGAGCCTCACAGGATCTCTCTTCCCTTTGCCGACCCTGTGGTAGAGGTGAATTTTCCAAAAGTGGACAGGAAGCAGAGCCGGAAAAACCTAAGGACACCTGTGTGATAACGTCCCGACAACATCCTTTTAAGTGAGGTAAGACTAAGCAAAGTTAGTAACTCAGGAGACCACCTCCTACGCCTAGTTGTGAGAATATACAAGATCTGAAATTCTAAGCTGTGAGCACACAAACACACACACACACACGCCCGCAAAGTTCTGTTCTTAGGAACGAAGTTAGATAAGCGATGTCTACAAGCCTGTAAATTTGCCAGCACAACCATGGCCACCGCCACATTTTAAAATGACCTGAGCACACACACGCCAACACACCACCAGAGCAGTGGGAGGTTCTGCTAAACCTGAGGGTAAGGATGTCACCAGCAACCTTTCCCTCCTCAACCTAGCACGTTTCTGGGACATTCCACATGCCTTTCACCAGGCTGACTCTCAGACGAGCAGTCTCCTTGTCGGGGCTACTTCCGTCTGCCCTGCCCCTCGCAACTCCTTTGAGTAAAAGCATTACTCGGGAGGACTTCAGACTCTTTCTCCCCAAAACTAGGCTTCTTAACGATCACGATTCAAGTGCTTTCAATAGCATTATCTGTCCTAAAAATCCTACCCATATCTCAGATGATATATTTCCAGTGTCCCCTTCTCCTCAACCTGAAGGCCAGATCATTTACACAAATTATAAGGAAGTGTGACGGCTGGATCAAAAGCAGAGGCGTTCTGACGCACACGCCCATTTTATCCAGTCCCGAGGGTCTCCTCAGGGACACTTCCAAAGAAGCCTGGCCCAGCTGGGACCCTCACCAGAGGGCAGGCCATGGGGCACAGTTATAACGCCTAAAAAAGAGAGAACCGGAGCCAAGCCGGTTGAGCCTTTTCCGTCTTAAGAACCTGACAAGAACTAAAACCCATGATGGCTCTAGCTGAATGCTAACTCAAATATTACTTAAAGATAGCAGGCACAAAGGGAGAAATTACCACTTGACTTGTTAAAAAAAGGAATTCACAACTTAAAAAAAAATGGGGGCTGGACATTTGAATACCATCCAACGGAGAGAGACAGACAGGTGAGTGGGGGTCCACGGGGAGTGGGCCAGCTCCCGACTACAGGCACCAGTTTTCTGAAGCGCCTATTTCGCCTCCTTGGCTCTTAGCACCTCCCGATTACCATGGTGACCGCTCCCAGAACAGTCCTCTCCCTTCCCTGCACTCCTCCGCCCCCACTGTGCTCCGAGCCACGAGCCAATCCCAAGTCAACCCTGGAAGGAGCCCTGGTCCTGGTGTCCCTGTGGTGGGGTGCTACGTGGCACCCTGTTCACAGCTCGAGCATACTCACGTCAATCTCCCCGTCGTCGATCTCCCCGTCGTCGTCCTCTTTCCTTTTCTCCTTGGCAGCTTCCAGGGGCTCCCTGTCTTGCACACCGTGAGCACCTGCGGGCCCCTCCTCCCCGAGAGCTCCTGCCCCCTTCTCCTCGTCGCCCTCAGGCCCGGCCCTCTCAGCCTCGTCCTCCTGCCCTGCAGGGGCCGGCTCCTCAGGGACTTCCTCGTCATAGTCTAACTCATGCTCGTCCAGTTCCCTGGTGACCGACGAGGCCTCATCCCTCAGGTCGCTCGTGCGGTCTTCCTCCCCCCCGTCTCCCTCCTCCACACGTGGGGGGCTTGCTGGGCCCCTGCTCAGCTCCTGAGCCTCCGAGTCCTGGTCCTGGTCCTCCTCGTCAGAGCGACTCTCCTCTTCCTCCTGGCTCAGTCCCGGGGCGGGGTTTTCCTCATCCTCCAGATCAGAAGCCCTCCCCCCAGCTCCGTCCAAATCCTGATCAGACCCACTCTCCCTCAGGATGTCATCGTCGGAGAGGCCCTGCTGCTCCTCCTCTTCGTCCTCTGGAGAGCGAGGGTCCCGTTCAGGGCTCTCAGCCACATCCATCGGTACCCACAGTTCTGTAAAAGAGAACACAGGTTCACGGCACTTAGGAAAACGCAAAGTCAGCCTTGCCCTGGCCTTCCTGGCCACACTCACCCCGACCTGCAGGCGGGATGAGGACCCGCACCTCGCTGGGCCTGTGCACCGCCTCCAAAGCCCAGACTCCACTCCGCAGACCACTGCTGCTGGCTGTCCCACTGGGGAGAATGGAGGCTGTCGCCACACACATGGCCACCATGAGCTGGACTGTGCTCCTAGGCCATGCGTGAAGCCTCACCTCTGAGCAAGCTGGCAAAGACCTGGCGTCGCTCTCCCCTCTCAAGTGCAACCAGAACGGTTAAGAGAGTGAGCGACAGGACACAAATTACAAGGACAGCTTTCTGGACTCCTGAACAACTTTTGAAATTCCAGAAAGTTTGCATTATGGAATGAGGCAGCCAAACTGAAGGCACGCTTCCAACTACTTCTCTAGAGCCATCCGAAGGGTCTGGAGCAGAAACCCGGGCCCGCCTTTAGGAATTCCCAGGTTGAGGGCCGTCTCCTGTTCCTGAACACACTTCTCCCCGTAAGGCCCTGACTGCCCCATCCGAATCACTTGGGATGGTCTTCAAAACTGCAGATCTGGGCCTCAGCACAGACCCTCACGTTGGAGCTGCCATCAGATGCCGAGAAGGTGTTCACGCACCCCGTGACTCTCACGAGAAAGTGGAGAAGCACCGTTCAAATATGGGTATGTATGGGAAAAGAAATCTGGCAGGAAAGTTTACATATTTAAGTAACTTCTTATGTAAAAAGACTAACAGTGTGATTTGAGAAGACTTCATTTCTACTTTTACTAATCTAGATTTTATTATAAAGTGAGTATTTTCTGGTTTTCCCACCTCAATGTGTAAAGACATGACCTGGCTCCATTTGTTCTAAACACAGATTGCATCGGGTGGGGCAAGCGTGTGTGTGCGTGAAACCGACACCAAGCAGTCTGTAAGCAAACACTGACCATTCTCTGCAGGCAGAGCAAGTCACCACCAAGTCAGCCTGACATGACAGAGTGCAGGGCTCAACATTCAGTTGATTCTTCAAAATTTTTTATTTAAAATAATGCATGTCACAGTCATGTCACTTCTTATCTCAGCGAGATCTGGAAACCTACATGCGTATATGTACATACTTTAAATGTATAAATTTATTTTACATACTTATATAACCAATGATAGTTTTATATATATATTATATATCACATAAATATGTATCTAAAATATATACTGTCAAAAGGACAAGCTATGTTTAAAGACACACATACCAAAAGTTGGTATCTGAACGTGGAGTTGAAAACATTTTTTTGCTGTTAATGGAAATTATTATAATTGAACACACATTAGGACAAATCACTTAAAATTCATCACTTTCTAGATAAGCTAAGTGGTAAACAGTAATAGAAACTTACAACCAATCAGTTTACTCAAAGTCACTTAAAAGTAGACAGCTTTGAAAATGATTCACTTTTCAGTCTTCTAACTGCACTTTCCAGAGGTAGGACTATTGGAAAGAATTATTAAAAAGTTAGTCCTGGGCCCTCCACAGTAGCCTACTGGTTAAGTCCAGCTCACTCCGCTTCAGCGGCCTGGGTTTGGTTCCCACGTGCAGACCTACACTATCCTGTTAGTGGCCATGCTGTGCTGGTAGCCCACATACTAAAAAATAGAGCAAGACCGGCACAGATGTTAGCTCAAGGCAAATCTTCCTCAGCAAGGAAAAAAAAAAAAAAAAGGCAGCAGCAGCAGCTAGTCCTAAAATGGCGTACTCTCCTGAAAATGGATAAAGTTGAGGCTACCCCGTGGCTTTCTGGCCTCTCTGCACAGGGCAGAGCCTATCACTGCACACAGTACTTCCACGGCCACAGCAATGGGCAAGGTGAAGATGCTACCAAGGACAGGGCCGGCTGCTCAGGCCCTGCACTCTCAACTGCTCCAGAAAGAGCCTGGGGGTGGTTACAGCAATTGGTCAGGGGCCAGCGGCAAACTGGCAGCCTCGCCCCGTCCCTAGTTAATAAGACTAATAAAACACGTAAGATTTTCCTCTATGTATGACATCCTATGCCTTATCTTTGTATAGTTTTCATTAGATTGTATATATGAAACCTTCTCCATAGAAGGGCAGCGGCTTTCACCTCCCCAACTGCTTGAGCCAGCGCCTAGAGGCAGGCAGTCACAGAACTGGCTAGTGAGCCTTTTCCCTCCCAAACTGAAACCTGACAAGTTCTGATGCTCTCATTTTACAGTATAATGACTGTAAAACCTCGTGCAACCTTGGAAACAAAGTTACCTCTTAAATCAACTGTTATCCAAAATCAAATGTCCCCTCAAACTAGTTTAAAAATCACACAACTGATACTCTGCAGAAAACACCCCTCGAACCTGGAACCTACCACTGGCCTCTCAACATACTATCCTGTTCACAGCCACAAACTCTCATAACCCGGTAACAGCCCTTTTCTGGGGCCCAGGTGCAAACTGGTTTCTACTTTGTTTTCATTGTTATGATTAGGTCCAACCAAATTGCTTTTTATATTTTTGGCAAACTTGACATTAAATCCCAGAGTAGGAAATGGAAGAAGAGTGCCTAACTTCAGTATCTGAACCAGTGCCGGTGCGCCAGCGTCAGGCGGGAGGTCTGCCTCTTGGGGTGTTGTGCCTTTCCAGGACATATGAGATAGTGCAATCGGTGTGGGCTTCTGAGTAGAACCTGACCCCCAGCTCTGCTTCCCAGCTTTAGGATCTTGGGCAAATTATGAAAAGTTGCCAGGCCCCAGCTTCTTCATCTGAAATATGGGGACAACAGAATCTTCTTTACAAGGGTGTTGCAACAAGCAGATGAGATAAGCCTAATAATGTGCCTGGCGCATGCTCCACACATTTTAATTTAAACTGAATTAATGTGAAGATGAGTAAAGGTAATCCTCAACTTCCCAAACCCATCCTCCTATCACCCCTGTCAGATTCAGTTCAAGTCTCTTGGAGCACTCAGCAGTAATTCATTCACAGTTTCATTCAACAAACGCCTGAGGACCTACTATACTAAAGCAGGACTCGGTTACTAAAGCCACCTTGGCAATAAAGCCCACCGCCCGGCCGCCCGCTGAGACTCCTCCTCTGTGTCTGGCTCTTGCCCGATTTCCTCACATCAACCTTCCAAATAAGTGATGTCCCCCTTCCTACACAAGGAAACTGGGCCACATGGCCATGGAGTGCGTATCCCAGGACTGCCACGCAGAGCTGCTTCTGGAGCGCGTGCTCAGTCGGAGCCTGGTACTACACGTGAAATGAGCTTCTGCTCACTGCCTAGGAACCAAGCCCCACTTCTTGCCATGGTTTCTGTAGGAAAATGGGACCTGAGTTCCAAAGTGATTTCATAAGTTCTCTTTTGGAACACAGCCCACACATAAATTGGGGACTTGTACTGAACCAGCAGATTTTGTCTGTTCTTTTCTCCCTTCTAAAGTTTGCGCTGGTCCATCTATACTCCTATTTTAGCCCTTCTAGAACGAAAAACACATATTTTCATATAGATGGAAAAGTTACTATGTGATCTGTATAGACCATCAGGTAAAGATGGTAACGACCACAAGGAGATTCGGCTTGTGACAACAGTCATTCATTTCATGATTGTGAACTTGTCTGAAGTTTGAATCTTAGGCACTTAAACCAAACGTGAATCCAATCAAAGAAACCCCCCCAAGGGCACACCTGTCTACTGACACCACAGGAAACGATGACTCAAAGTAAGATCCCGAGAGGCTGCTGTGCCATGGAAAATAATTTTAAGAATGTTATTCAGCCTGCATGCCCTCCACAGCTTAAATTATGGAAACCACTTCACCATTCCAAGGACGCAAAGGTAACTTCCCAACTCTCAAAGGCAGTTCTCGGTGCTGACCAGAAGGTGGCGGAGCCCACGGTCCTGAGTGCACCTGCCACTGTGTGGGGCCCAGCGCTCTGTCAGTGGTGCTCACTCAGCCGTTCCAGGAGCACGCACTGCTTTGAGAATCTGATGAAGTGGATGGGTCCTCTCCCTAGAAAATCCTCGACATATGCAATTTATCTCCCACTTTAGGGAGTTCAAAACCTCTTGAGGTCCACCCACAGGCCCCAGGTTAAGAACTCCTGCCCAAAGTACAGTGCACATTCGTCTATTAGGTATCCATACTTACCACGCTGTACTGAGGCTATCTGTTTGTGAGGTCTGCTGGGAGACCCCCTCATGAAGTGCCTGAGTGGAAGGGCTCAGACTCACCTCTGTATTCCCCAAACGCAGCAAGTGGCTGGCACTTAGGAGCAGAGCTATCACAAAATTGGTCATCTAAACTGGGACACGTTTGAGACTGAGCGGGTCACTAGTAACAGTCACAACAGGCATGATCAGGAGCTGTCCCAGGCACACTGGGACATACAGTCACCCTTAGGAGGCCCTGACAATTTCCTGAGGAAAGAAGTCACAGCTCTTCTTTCCTATGGAACCTCTTGAGACTGTACAATCTGAAGCTGCACAGAACTGAACACCTGGCAGAGGAAACCATGCTGAAGAATCTACCTGTTTATTAGAAGCGCCCTGAATCACACCTTGCTGCACAGAAGAGAAGTGTCACTGGGGTCAGAAGGTGGCTTGCATTCCAGGCCCACTCTGGGCAGGTTAACTGTCTCTCTGGGCGCCTGTGTCCTGTTGTGAAATTAATTCCATGTGGCAAATATCTGAGTGCATGCTCTATGTCAGGCACTAGGAAAAACACGTGGCCTCCTAAGTGCAGACAAGGAAATGGAGGGCCTCTGGTCACGTCTTCCTCAGGCTCACAACTCTCACACAACCACCCTGGAGCCATTCTTGGCAAAATTGAGAACACTGTTGTCCTCTGATCCACAAGGCGGAACGACAAGTCTCCATCATTGTGTCTCCATTGCTTACTGCATTTGGCAAACAGTGACTGATAAATGCTTGATGAATAAATGAATGAATAAATGGCAAAATCTCGTTACTTGATAAACTACCTGTTGCATACCAGAAAGATTTGAAACAAGTGCCTTATTTTTAGAAGAGTATACCAGAACTCAGACGTAGAGTGAGGGCTGTCTCATTTCCCAGCAGTCACCCTGGAAGGCTGCACAGTGATTCCAATGGCAGTGCTAAAGCACACAACATTTTGGGTACTTCTCTGAGTGACCTTTAGAAGCGTGCAGAACACTCTCTTGGCACTCTCAAGGGCAGCAAGGTGCTTCACTTTGAGAAACCGCAGGAAGCCATTCAGAGCCTGGTCTGGTAAGGGAGGTGAGTTACCAAACCAGGTAAGACAGTTTTTGGTCAAAATGGGGCATGAGCATTGAATGAGATGGATTTCCTTATACGGCTTATACATTCACTACCGAAACAGGAATTGTAAAGAGGTTTTGGCAAAGGAGCACCAATGAAACCCAAGTACAGCCTTTTCAGATGACAACTTTCAATAGAGCAGACACTGTGTGAATGCCTCAGTTCTAGGATGGCCGGTTAAAATTGATTCGTAACTTCATGGATTTACAACATCCAAAATAAGGATGTCAAGGCTGGTGACAGATACCACCCCGAAAGTGACTAAGCTTGCCCACCAAAAAACTCCCCAGGGAGAAAGTACTCACCTTGAGACGATCTGTAGCTGTGAAAAAGTAAAACAACCTCTTTAAACATGAGCAAGGCCACAGGTTACCTGTTTGCTCTCTGAAATGATTCCACAAGGCTTTCTTACAATGTTTGAACATTTCCCACCCCAAACCGGAGACGAGTTCCAGTCTTCGGAACACATAGGACTGGTTTCCAGAGCTGGCTGGGCTACACACATGTGCTCCGACTGTAAAACTGTCAGACAGACTCCCTTCCCAGGGCTTGGAGGTGGGAATCAGCCTGGGTTCAGGCTCACCCTGAAATCCCAACCTTTGCTCTGGGAAAGGACCACTCTGCGGGCACTAGGATGAAGGTGAGTCTCAAAGGAGAAAGGATGAGAGCCATTGCTACGCCCCCAAATAATACTTCGGATGTCAAACACCCTCCTTTTCCTTTTTCCCCAAATGCATCTGAAAGTTGACCTACTCTTGCAAATGAGTTTCCTGGACAAAGCTTACTTAAATGATCAACCACACTACCCGGCAAACTCAGCCGTCATAAAGCATTCCGGAAAACTTAAGTCTCCGCAGGGGCAAGTCTCCCAGCATCCCAGCAGCAGTAGTTTATCCCAAGGACCCGGCATCGCTGGTGCTCCTGACCAAAGGCGCAGGGAAGTTTCACATCCTGAGAGAGTGGCGCGCGTCTTGGGGCACCGCCAACGCGTCCAACCTGTGCACACTGTAACGCCGAAGGCGCAAGTTCCAGGAGGCTCCAGCGAGCTCAAAGTTCCTGAAGAGCCCATCGACAGCCCCGCCGATCTCCGCCGAGGGCCCACCTGCGTGTCCCCCCCGTGCGGGCAGCAAACATGTGCCCCGCGAACGTCCCGGAAGAGAAATGACAGCTCCGGCAGAACCAACTCCACGGCGGGGCGCCGAGGCAGCCGCGCGGGGCTCGGGCTCCGAGGCGTCCAGGGCCCCGGGCTGGCTCGCCGCAGACGGAACGCGGGATCGTGCCCCTCTCACGGCCCCTTTCCGGGGCCCGGGAGCCACACTGCGGCCGGGGGCGCAGCCCGGAGCGCTCCCCGGAGGCGGCGGCGGCGGGGCTCCCAGGCCTGGGCTCCGCGCCGCCGCCACGCTCCCCGCCCGGCCGCCTCGGCCTCCCCTCCCCGCCGGCCCGGCTCCCGCCGCAGCCGCCGCTTACCTCAGCGCGAGGGCGGGGAGGGGGCCACGGCTCCGCTGGGGTCGGGGCGGCGCGGGGAAAGCGTCCCTCGGCCCTTCCGCTCCTCACAGGCTCCGGCTCGAGGCGCGACGCGGGCGGAACAAACGGGCTCCACTACCCGCGGGGGCCGGCCATTGTGCGACGTCATCAGTCCGCGACGGCCGTCTTGCGGGCCGGCGGGCTTCCCTCGCTCGCCCCGCCCTCCGCCCGCTTCCTTCCGGCCTCCGCGCGGCCGCCTCCGCGCGGCCCCGCCCCCGCGGCGCGCGCGCCCGGCCTCACTACAGCGCAGGCGCCGCCGGAGGCCCTGCCCCCGGGGACGGGTTTCTGAGCCCGAGCGCCGCCGGCCGCCCGACGACACCGGCAGTGAGGGCTCAGCGCGCCGCGCGTTGGTCAGGTGACGGGCCGCAGGTCACGTGACCGCGCGGAGCCGCCGGTTCCCGCGTGCCCCCGTGGGGAGGTGGCCCTTCGCAGTGGTGGTGGTTTAACCCTCAGAGCTTCAAATTTTAGTTACTTTGATCGGAGGACAGAGCTGCCCCCTATTAAACGTAGGCAGCTGGCAAAGTAATCATTTTTGAGATGTTGAGTTTAAATACCAAAGCTTAAATGTTTTTAACTATTTCCCCTTTCTTAAAAATAATCAGCTCAACACAAAAATTAGTCATGTTTTGAAATACTGAGTTTAAATATCAAAGCTTATAGTTTTTAACTATTTCCGTGGGACTAAATAGCTCCCGCTCTATTAAATATAATCAGTTCAACACAGATTAATTTGATTAAGTAATGATTGATTTGATTAATGTTTATTTTTGAGATACTGAGTTTAAATATCAAAGCTTAAAATTTTAAAACTTTCTATGGGACTGATGGCTCCGCGTCTTACTAAGTGTGAAGAACTTAAGCCGACGTAACCTTTCCGTGATCAGAAGGACGTCATGTGGTACTTGGAGCATTTTTACAGCTCACTAACTGCCTCCACAGACCCTCAGGCTGGAGCCTCCTAGAGCGGCCCTGTGGGGATCGGGGATGTAATAGCGTGCTCTCCATTTTGGAGACAAAGAACCCACGCTTAGAAGGGTCCCTTGGTTGAATGCCCTGCTGTTCACACCTTAACATTCTTAGTCATTTTTGAACAAGGGGCCCGTGTTTTCATTGTGCACTGGATCCTGCAAATTATGTAGCCTGTCCTGGGGAATAACTAAGGGTTTTGGGGGATAGCAATCAGAGCAGGCCTTTCCTAACCCTCATCTTCCTCCTCCAGGAAACCTGCAGTAAGTACTGTCAACAAAAATAATCCATAACCAATCTATAAATGAAAATTTGGGAGAGTTTATTCTGAGCTAAGATCTGAGGACCATGGCCCGGGGCCTTTCTTCCCGAAGGAAGAAGGGGCACCGAAGAAGTGAGGTATACAGAGTGGTTATATACCCCCAAACAGGACGTTTCACATATGATTGAAATGTCCCTCCCACAATAGTCACAAGATTGCCCTGTCGGCACAGCGCTTGATGGACACAGCAGGTAGTGGGTCTGCTGTCTCAGTACTAAGAAGGGCTCCTCCTTGGGGCAGCCTGCCTCCAGTCTGCCTCCAACTGTAATGTCTGGCATATGGTGAAGTTGAATAACTCATGGATGTTTGCCCCATGTTTTCTGAATGAATGAATGAACAGGGGAAGAAATGAAGGCATTAACATAGACTTACTGGGGGTGGCCCTGTGGAGGAGTGGTGGCTTCAGGCGCTTGGCTTCAGAGGCCAGCGTTTCACCAGTTTGGATCCTGGGCCTGGACCTGGCACTGCTCATCAAGCCATGCTGAGGTGGTGTCCCACAGAGCAGAACTAGAAGGACCTACAACTAGAATACACAACTATGTACTGGGGGGCTTTGGGGAGAAGGAAAAATAAACCAAACCAAACAAAAAAACAGAGTTATCATATAACCCAGCAATGCCACTCCTCGGTATCTAACCCAAGAGAAATGAAACGTGTCTACGAAAATAGCCGTACACAAATGTTCGCAGCAGCACTATTCACAATAGCCTCAAAGTGGAAACAACCTAGATGTCCATCAATAAATTGACAAATAAAAATGGCAAGCAATAGGATGTATTGGAGAATATGAGGAAGCCATTTGGTATAAACCTAATTCAGCCTGACCTCGTCTTTCCAAAAGGGCCTGACCGTGGCTGTTGAGCATGCATTGTATATCTGCTTTAGATATTCCCCATGGCAAGAACAAAGGCCCTTGAGATAAAGGTGCAACTTCCCTCCCCCTCCCAATTTTGGCGTCTCCTTAAGGATTAAGCATCTTTCCTTAGGCTAGAAACTGATTGCTGCGCTCACCTGTGACTGCCCAGCTCGAGACAATAGACTTGCCTCCTGCTAGCCCTCTGAGACAGCAGACCCACTACCTGCTGTGTCCATCAAGCGCTGTGCCGACAGGGCAATCTTGTGACTATTGTGGGAGGGACATTTCAATCATATGTGAAACACCCTGTTTGGGGGTATATAACCACTCTGTGCACCCCGCTTCTTCGGTGCCCTTTCTTCCTTCAGGAAGAAAGGCCCCGGGCCATGGTCCTCAGATTTCAGCTCAGAATAAACTCTCCCAAATTTTCATTTATAGATTGGTTATGGATTATTTTCGGTGACAAGATGAATGGATAAACACAATGTGGTCTACCCATACGATGGAGTATTACTCAGCCACAGAAAAGAATGAGATGTTTATAAGAAGAGATACCAGAGGGAACCACATCGCATCTCTCCCTCCCGTGGTCCCCCACCCCCCACCCCCGCCGACCATGTGAGGACACAAGAAGGTGGCATCCACAAGAAGGTGGCATCCACGAGAAGAGAGCTCTCACCAGAACCTGACTAGGCCAGCACCCTGATCTTGGACTTCCAGGCTCCAGAACCGTGAGAAAGTAAATTTCTGTTGGTTAAGCCCCTCAGTCTATGGCATTTTGTTATGGCAGCTGGAGCTGACTAATACATTCCATTTACATGAAATGTCCAGAAGAGGCAAATTGGTAGAGTTAGAAGTGGAGGCATGGTTACCAGGGGCTGGAGGGAGGGAGGATGGGGAGTGACTGCTAATGGTGTTAAGGAATGAAACAACAGGCCGGGGGTGGAGCCAGCAAACGGGGCTTAACTGCAGTTTCAGCCCCTCCCAGGAACGGGACCTTCAACCACCAGTCTGGAAATTCCTGATCAACACCAGTGAGGTCACCTGCCTGATAAGACCCCTGAGCCCTCCCCCAAAGAAAGATGAGCTGCCTGTGACAAACCTTTCTTTTCTTTTTTTTTTTTGCTAATAACTTTCTTGTCCCGCCCAGTTTCTGCCTATAAATACCTTCCACTTTGTACAACTCTCTACTTGCTAGGTGAGATGCTGCCCGATTCATGAATTGTTGAATAAGTCCAATTAAATCTTCAAATTTAGTCTGTTGAATTTTTGTGCATTAACAGATTTGGTGGCAGCAGCAGGACCAAAGGAAACTTCCAGCAGCTTTGGGGACAATGAGAAACAGGCGTGGTGCCTGTGAAAGCTTTGAGTTCTCTGTCTTTCTCTCCGTTTCCGGGACTGTTGGTGAGTTCCTCTCGGTTTGAGCTCCGCTGTCTTTGCCTCAAGCTCCCGATCTAACTGGCTTTCCTTTACGGGGAGGTCGGCTTGAGCTGGTGGAGGTCTGCCCAGAGCCACACCCCTAGCCTCTCAGACTGCAACCCCAGGCTTTTGCCAAAGTTCCATGGGAATTCTTGGTGGTTACCCGCCAGAGCTGGATTGGGTCCAACTTAAAAACTGGACTGGGTCCGATTTAGGCTGGACTGGGTCCACTGGGAGGCCTCGGATGAATAAAATTTTGTTCAGATGGGATCCTTTATATCCAGAGTTGAGTGCTCCACATTCTGGCACACCTGCTGATTTTATGTGCAGTCATGCGCCGCATAACGATGTTTCTGTTAACAACAGACCGCATATGTGATGGTGGTCTCATAAGATTATAATGGAGCTGAAAAATTCCTATTGTCTAGTGACGTCGTGGCCATTGTATGTTCGTAGCCATCGTAATGTCATAGTGCAACATATTACTTGCATTTTGTGGTGATGCTGGTGTAAACAAACCTGGTGTGCTCCAGTCACATAAAACCATGGCACGTACGATCATGGACTGTACGTGGTACTTGATAATAAAGGACTATGTTACTGGTTTATGTATTTTCTATACATTACTTTTTATTATTATTTTAGAGTGTAGTCTTTCTATATATAAAAAAAAGTTTACTGTGAAACGGTATGCCGTTGCTGGCAGCAGCCTCATACAGCTCTTGCTTACCATGTATCTTGATTGCATCATTTTCTCTTGTGCTTGATTTCATCTCATGTCATTTTGTTCATCATGGCCCCTAAGTCCACAAAATCCACTGCTAATGTTGCCAGTCAGAGGCCATGTCGAGTGATGGACCTGCAGATGAGATTGAAAGTGATTAAGAACCACGAAGGTGGAAAATCAGTGATGGTTATTGCTTGCCAGTCAGGCAGGTGCCATTCCATCATAGCTACAGTCTTGAGGAAGAGAACAAAGTGACAGAAGCTGTTAAAGGATCTACCTCAATGAAGGCAATGAGACTAACAAAAATTTGAGAAGAGCCTAGATCGGACATGGAGAAACTTCTAGTGACCTGGATTGGAGACCAGACACAGAAGCGGGTCCCTCTCAGCACTATGATGATCACGGCCAAAGCAAAATGTTTGTTTGCCATATTGAAGGAAAAGGCTGGACCTGACTGTGGCACTGAATTTACTGCCAGCTCTGGGTGGTTTAAACGATTGAAGAATCCTTACCCATTACACAACGTGAAAGGGAGGGGCGAGTCTGCGAGCGGAGGGGCTGAAGAAACTTTGGAAACTCTAGATAAGCCGATTGTGGAGGAAAACTACTTGCCAGAACAAGTATTCACTATGGATGAAACCTCCTTATTCTGGAAATGGACGCCTGAAAGGACTTTCATCCATAAGGGGGCCAAGTCAGTGCCAGGTTTCATGGCTGTTAAGGACAGGATGGCAGTGTTGCTTGGGGGCAGTGTTGCAGGCTACAGGTTGAAACCCTTTGTGATCCGGCACAGTGAGAACCCCAGGGCCTTCAAGCGTGGGGTGGAAGCACACACTTCAAGCCAAGAAGCACACAGAGCCAGTGTACTACTGGAGCAATAAGAAGTCATGGACGACCCAGCTCCTCTTCCAAGACGCTCTCCTGAATTGCTATACCAATGAAATGGAGAAATGCTTTTTGGAAAATAACATAGCTTTCAAGAATTTGTTTATTGTTAATAATGATCCTGGACATCCTCTTTTTATTGGTGATCTTTATCCCCATATCAAAGTGGTGTTTCTTCCTTCAGACACCACCTCTTTGATCCAACCAATGGGTCAAGGAGTTCTAGCAGCTTTTAAGGCCACCTACTGGAGGAGGACCTTTGCCCAAGCTGTTGCTGCAACTGAGGAAGACACTGAGAAGACACTGATGTGACTCTGGAAGGAGTATAACATCTCGCACTATATCAAGAACCTTGCTGGGCCTTGGGGCGGTGTCACCAAGGAGTGTATGCTGGCGTCTGGAAGAAGACCCTCAAGAGGTTCGTCCATGACTTCAAAGGGTTTGCCGAGGATGAGGAGGTTGCAGAAATCCACAAGGCTGTGGCTGAGGTGGCAAACAGCTTTTACCCTGCGTGTGGATGAGGACGACACTGAGGGGCTCCTAGAGGGGGTTCCTGAGGAAGTGACTCATGAGGAGTTGTTGGGACTGGAACAGGAACTCATAGCCGAAGAAGAGGCGAGAGAAAAGGAAACTGCAGGAGAACAAAAAGAACCCCCAAGAAAATTCTCAGGGAAGGCTTTCGCAGAAGCTCTTGTAGGCCTCAGCAAGCTCCTTAAAAAGTTTGAAACACGGACTTCAATACCAAAAGGTTTTCTCTAATAGAGAGAAACGTTCATGGTGCATTACCTGCTTGCAAGCAAATCTTTAATGAAAAAAAGAAACAAACCAGGCAAACCGCCAAGGACGTATTTCTGAAAAGAGTGAAACCTCCTCAAGAAGAGCCCAGGCAGGTCCTGCAGGAGGTTCCAGAAGAAGGCATTGTTATCGTAGGAGATGGCAGCTCCAGGCACGTTACTGCCCTGAAGACCTTCCGGGGGACAAGAGGTGGAAGTGGACGACAGTGATATTGATGGTCCAGACCCTGTGTGGGCCTAGGCTAACGTGTGTGTTGTGTCTTCGTTTTTAACAAAAAAGTTTAAAAAGTAAAAATAAAAAAATTTTTAATAGAAAAAGATTATAGAATAAGGGTATAAAGAAAGAAAATATTTTTATATAGCTGTACAATGTGTTTGTGTTTTAAGCCAAGAGTTATTACAAAAGAGTCAAAAAGTTAAAAAAATTAAAGTTTATAAAGTAGAAAAGTTACAGTACGCTCAGGCTAATTTCTTATTGAAGAAAGAAAAATGTGTTTTTATAAGTGTAGTGTAGCCCAAGTGGACAGTGTTTATAAAGTGCAGTGGTGTCCCGTAACGTCGTGGGCCTTCACAGTCACTCCCCACCCACTCACTGACTCACCCAGAGTGACTTCCAGTGCAGCAAGCTCCGTGCACGGTAAGTGCCCTGTACAGGTGTACCCTGGCTTATCGTTTACATGGTATTTTTATTGTACCTTTCCTGTGTTTAGATTTGCTTAGATACACAATATTTGCCACTGTGTTACAGTTGCTGCAGTAGTCAGTACCGTCACATGCTGTACAAGCTTGTAGCTGAAGAGCAAGAGACGACCAGACCGTGTCACTAGGTGTGTAGTAGGCCAAACCAGCCAGGACGCTCTGATGTCCACACGATGATGAAATTGCCCAGTGACGCATTTCTCAGAACGTTTCCCTGTGAAGTGACACCGGACGATGATAACTATAGTCCCAGACATTTCAGATGTCTAGCAAGATGACCAAGCTTTGCTGGAAACAGCCTAGAATGACAGTGGCCACGGTGGGGACCGTTCCAATTAGACGAGACTGTTCACTGAGGAAGTACCCTTGAGAGCAAGGGATCCCACGCTGAAGAGATGGGATGGAGTGCCTGTTTTAACTGGTGTGCAGAAGCTTCCAAAAGGCTTCAAGGTTCCAAAATAACGTCATTGAAACACTCATTACAAAAGCCTAGTGAAAACTTAAGGAGACAGAGGTTCCTAAAAGAAAAGATGAGAGGATGGACGTGACTCCGACCGCCCACCTTCCTCACCGAGCGCTCTGTTTACCGAGTCTGTCTGAAACGCCTGTGCGCTCCGAGACCGTTAGACAGTCACCTTTTAAAATGAAACCACCTGAGGCTGCAGACGAGCCCCCCTCAGGTGTCCTTCACCCCTTGGTCAGAGCCTGAACTGAGGGCCAGAGTAAAAGAATTTCCTAGACCCAGGGAGGAGCCCCCAAGGTTTTTTGAAGAACTTAGAGCCGTTGTCAGGGCCTCTGCTCCCAGCTGTGTGCGCCCTGGGAGGAGCCGGGGAAGCCCCACAAACGGACACAGGAAGCAGAACGGTAGGCCCCGAGGATGCTGCTCGAGCTCCTTGACCAGAAAGGGTTTGGAAAATAGCAACTGAACTTTTATGAGCTGTTTCTGGAGTCTTCTCTGCCCACACGGATTGATCTGTTACACAAACAGGCAAACACCACCAGGTGAATCTGTGGCTGAGTTTTTTTTTTTTTTTTTTTTAGGAAGATTAGCCCTGAGCCAACAACTGTCAATGCTCCTCTTTTTGCTGAGGAAGACTGGCCCTGAGCTAATGTCCATGCCCATCTTCCTCTACTTTCTATGTGGGACGCCTACCACAGCATGGCATTTGCCAAGCGGTGCCATGTCCACACCCGGGATCTGAACCAGCGAATCCTGGGCTGCCGAAGCAGAACATGTGAACTTAACCGCTGTGCCACCGGGCCGGCCCTGTGGCTGAGTTTAAAGCCCGTCTGGAAGCCCTTTTCCTCCAGCGTTCCAGGTTCCATCCAGTAAATGAGGTCGCCCCGCTTGCTCTAGCTGCCCTCTGTGTAAATGGATTATCTCCTGAGATTAGCGGATTGAGAAAAAGACAGAAAATAGGATGGGAGGCCATGGCCTGGCTGAACTCGTGACTAGAGCTGAGCATTTTGAAAGGAACCTGGAGCAGGATCACACCTGCAACCACCTCGGCTGTAAGCACCTCAGGCACTGGCCAAGAGATGGCACTCAGAAACTCTTCTCCCACATCCTCAGACCTCCCCCCAAAGGAGGGCCCCTCCCACAGTGGACGGGACCCCAAGGGTTCCCCAGTCACCGTTCCCAATAATTCCCTTACACAGCCAAGGGGAAAGTAAAGTGAGCATTAAAGCTTGCCCACCTCTAGTTGATATTGGAGCTCCACTCTCCACTTTAGACCCCACCGCCGTAGGACGGGAAATCCTTGAAGTAAAAAGGAAGTTTCCATATTGGGGGCATCCAATAAAGTTCAGAGAGAATTTCTGTCTCAACCAGGACGAATGACTCTGGGACCTTTCACTGATCAGCCTCCTCCTTGCCACGTGGCACAGCCTCGGTCCCTCTGTCAGGCAGAGGTCTCCTTTCTAAATTAAAAGGCCTGGTGCGTTTTTGCCTCCGCTGGAGACCTCACCTTAGAATGTCCTGACCAACCCGAACCTGACCTGTTATGCTCTTTACAATCCATCCTTGACACAGAAAAGGGAGAATCCAGCAAACGTGCCCTAGTTTGATTGAGGTGCCCGAAAACCTGTGGCTACTTCTAATACTGACAGCGGGAGAGTAAAACGTGTGGAAACGGTAATGGCTCAGATAGATGTGACTGACCCTCTCCCCAAATTGCCTCAGTGTCCATTAGAGCCTGCGGCCACACAGGACCTCGTCCACGTGGGAGAAAACCTACTCACCAGAGGCTGGTCACGCCTGCACAGCGGCTGTAATGCCCATCTTGCTGGTTCAGAAACCTAATGGGCGCGGATGGCGATTTGTCCAGGACTCAAGAGCTACTAACAAGGTAGTTACTATACTAACAACCCGATTCCTGGTGGTTCTGAACCTGAACGCCCTTGTGTCACAAGTTCCACCAGACTCAAGTGGGTCACTGCTGTGGACCCCGCTCAGCCTCCTTCAGCGTCCCTGCTGTGGACCCCGCTCAGCCTCCTTCAGCGTCCCTGCAGACCCCGCTCAGCCTCCTTCAGCGTCCCTGCTGTGGACCCCGCTCAGCCTCCTTCAGCGTCCCTGCTGTGGACCCCGCTCAGCCTCCTTCAGCGTCCCTGCAGACCCCCACAGACAGTATTGCCTTCACTTGGAACAATCAACAATACACTGGGACGATCATGCCTCGAGGGTGCACTGGGGCCCCGTCTCGCTTCTCCCAAGTGCTCCACCAAGCTTTAAGCACCCAGGAGGTCGACCCTTTTACAGCAGGTGGAGGAACTCTTGCTGTGCGCAGTGACCAAAGAGGCGGCCATAAAGGATGCCATTTATTTGCTGCAACAATTGGCTGGAAAAGGACACGAGGTCTCTCAGGAGAAACTACAGTCATCTCTGGACGCTGTTCATTGCCTGAGTCATAATCTAAGCGCTGACGGAATCCAGCCGGCTCCAGAAAGAATTAAGCTAATCCAGGAATTTCCTAGACCCACAACCAAGCCACAGCTCGGTGGATTTGTAGGCCTGGCTGGTTGTTGCAGACCATGGGTTCCTGATTTTCCTCTATTGGCTTCCCCACTCGATGAGCCTACTACAATGTCAGTCCTGAGCCCCTTCCTCGGGAAGATTGACGTGAGCAGGCCTTTGTAAGACTGAAACAGGCTCTGTAAGAACCGCCTACCCCAGGGCTACCTAAATATTTAGTCTTTTCACTTTATTTGTGCAGAAGAGAGAGAACCCAGCCCTGGGGACGCCCAGGCAGGAGCATGGCAGTAAACCCAGGCCTGTCGTCTTGTCGCCTACGTCTTGGTCCTGTTGCCCATGCCCGTCCCAGCTCTCGTAAGGCCGTAGCCGCAGCTGCAAAGTGAGTGGAAGCCTGAGCAGATTTAACTCTAGGAAATGACATTGATTTGCAAACTCCACACACTGTCCAAAGTCGTCTTAAATGTGAATCGACTCGAAATTTCTCTGCAAGCAGACCGCTCCTACGAGACCCTCCTGCTTTCACCGGCTAGTCTACGTCTCAACTGCTGCGACGTCCTCAATCCCGCTGCCTTACCGCTTCTGCCCGACGCAGGCGAGCCCTGTGCCCGGCGGGTAATACCGTTGCATTCTGTGACACCGAGTCCTGATCTGTGAGATTCTGTTTAATCCTCATGTAATCTCGTTTGTTGATAGGTCACCCTGTAGACACGGGAAAGGGACTTTCCACGCTGGATTGCTGTTACGACGCGATGTCAACGACTTCAGCGGGGAAACCTCCCACCAGCTTTAGCCCAGTGCCCTCGCAGAGCGTGCCGGTTATCCGAAGGACAAACCACAGATATTGACACTGACAGGCCGGATGCCTTTGGGATTGTCCCTGATTTGGGGATGTTATGGGAACAAAGGGATTTTCTTATGTCCTCTGGGACCCCAATCAAAAATGGACATTCCCTCACACACCACAGTGCATTTAAGATGACTCAAATTATGAATCGACATTGGTGGGGAGACTTCTATAAAAGTGTGAAAACAGCCTCCCAGCAATGTCTGACCTACCAGGTGCATAATCCTGGAAAAACTATTTTTGTCTCCAGAGGCCTCAGACCTCCTCCCTCTGGTCCTTCGAGCACCTGCAGCTGGACTTCATCCAACTGCCACCCAGGATGGATGATCAGTATGTTCTTGTTACTGTCTGGCTGTTTTCTGGGTGGCTGAAGCCTCCCCCTGCCACAAGGCCACTGCCCTCACAGCAGCAAAGAAACTGCTGGAAAATGTGTTTCCCACTTGGGACATACCTTCCACAGTCTCCAGGGATTCACTGGGCAAATCATGTGAGCCTTCATGAAAGTGCTCCAAGCCTCTCAGAATGATCACTGCCCCATCACTGTCAATCGTCAGGCAAGGTCACGAGAACTAACGGGATCCTCAAACTCAAGATTTCTAAACTTGCTCAAACTGCTGGGCCCCCTGGCGTGAGGTGTTGCCTCCGGCCTTGCCCACTGCTTGCAGTCCCCTCTTTGGGAGACATAAACTCACTCCACATGAGATAGCCACTGGGAGACCGGAGTCGGTCGGCACACGACCGCCCTCTGATCCCTTGTTACTCCATGCCGGTGTGACCAGCCACTGCCAGTCTTTAATGTCTCAGACTGAAGCCTGTCATCAACAGGCTAAAGAAGGCCTCCCCGATCCCAGTTCGAGGGATCCTGTTGGCCACAGTCTGGAACCCGGGGACTGGGTCTTCTGGAAGCGTCATCGGAGGAAGACAGCCCTCGAGCCCTGTTGGAAGGGACGTTACCAAGTGCTCCTGTCCGCGACAGTGCTGAAGAACTAGGAGGCGTGAGCTGTGGGCACACGTCCCACAGCTGAAGAAGGCTCCTTCCGACACCCGGTCCTGGACAGACGCTGGCGAGCTCCGAATCAGATCGACGGGGAAGAGAGGCAGCGGACGTGGTAGATTGCTTCTGCCCGAGGCAGGGGATCGAGACTTCCTACTTTAACTAAACGTGAAACCCATTCCTCTTCTCTTTCTTTCCTTTATCCCAGCGTTGGCCTGGAAAGATAATGCCCTCCTCTGTATCTCCCAGGCCATCGCTAAGGGGGGTAACTTTTCAGAAGCTGGATTTGTCATCAAAGATTCTCATCTATTTATGATGCTAGAGATGCCCTGGTCCTCCCTGTGCCCAATTCCTCTTCTCTCCCTAATGTGACCATAAACTACGCTCAACCCCCCTTAGAAGTCTCTTCACCCCCACGTTCCCATGATTGTCAGGTCAGATCTGCCCTCCCTCGCTGAGAGACCTCGCCAGCAGCACCTGTCTTTGTGGGGGATTTAGGGTGACTCTATTTCAGGCCAGGAGATTCCCTTCCCGCATGCGCTAACACCTGGCTGACCCCGGGCTTGAAGGGGTAGACGCGGCAAGCCCTGTGAATAGGCCGTTCCCTGGTCAGGAGCGAGTACAAATGAGAGTGTGATCAGGACCGTCTCCTTAGCTCTTGAAGACACTGCAGATTCCATTGCTAAGACAGGAGCTGCCCAGCAATGATCCTTAGACGCGCTGGCCAAGCTTGTTCCTGGTAACAAGACAGCCCTGGGTTACCTTTTAGCTGAGCGAGGAGGCGTCTGTGCCGCAGCCAATACCACCTGCTGCGCCTGGGCGAACGCTTCTGGGGAGGTTGGAACTCAGCTATAGAAGACCGCTAAGCAAGCCACTTGGCTTAAGAGGGCGACTCCTTCAGTGGGGTCTTTGATTGGTTGGAGTCTTGGGGACTACGGCTCGGAGGTGCCGATGGCATGATCCTGCTTGTTGTAATCATAACCGTCTCCCTGGGGCACTGTGTCCTCTCAAAACCTTCAAATGCGTGTTCATAGCCACTGACCACCAGGCAAATGGTCTCCCTGAGACTGGAGGTCAAAAAAGGAGCGAAGGGAATGACCAACTTAAAGACTGTGAAGCTGGAGCCATAACTCGTGACTGTCACGCGGGGGATCAGCAAACACCTCGGGAAGTGCAGAGCGGGGAGCCGAGAGTCGTGCACATGCCTTGAATTGGTCACATCTCTCAGGCCGAGAGTCTGATCCAAAGGAAAAGGGGAAACAATCGTCAATGAAAGAAGCGACAGGCGTGGGGTGGAATCACTTGCCCCAGGACGGCAAACTGGACTTAATTACAGTGTCAGCTCCTCCCAGGAACGGGACCTTCATCCATCAGTCTGGAAATTCCCGATCAGTGAGGTCACCTGCCTGACAGGACGCCTGAGCCCTCCCCCAAAGGAGGGTGCGCTGCCTGCAATGGTCTGTTCTTTTTTTGCTAACAACTGTCTTGTCTGTCCAGTTTCTCCCATAAATACCTTCCATTTTGTCCAGCTCCTCCGAGCCCGCTCTATTTACTAGATTCATGAATTGTTGAATAAAGCCAGTTAGATCGTCGAATTTACTTGGTTGAATTCTTGTTTGTTAACACCGCTCCCCCAGCTAACTTAATCATTCTTCAGGTCTCGCCTTGAATGGCGAGCCTCGCCTGTGTCCGCAGCTAGGCTGTGAGCTCTTGGAGGGCGGGACTGCGCCCATCACCCCGTAACCCCGGGTCAGACACTGAGCTGCTAGTCACAATGTTTGCAGCATCTGGAGTATGCGTACTGGGGGGGCACTTAGAAAGCCAGACAATGGCTGAGGCAGGATGAGAACTCAGGTCTCGCTGAATCTAAATAGTGCGGGCTCAAACCACTGTGCTTTGAGCCAGAGGCTCGGGTGTGAGGAGGCACACAGTGCCCCCCGAGCCTCAGTTTTCCTGATCTGTAAAGTGGGGCTGTTCACACCGGTGCCTCCCTCTCCGGGGGGAGTGAAGAGACAATGAGGTGGCAGCCACCAACGTTTGCAGGTTTATGGAGCTCTTCTCTCCTGCAGGCCTGGCACCGAGTGTCCTCATGGAGTCCCTGCGGGGAAGACCCAACGCTGTCTCCATTTCACAGCTGGGGAAATAGAGGCTGTCAAGTCACAGAGCTGTGACTCCACCCCAGGCATGCGGACCACAAAACCCAAGCGTTCTGTGACATAACACACGAGGCTGTCTCCGATTATGTTACTCTGGCGCTGTGACTGTTGTGTCAGAGAAACGTAGACAGCTGTTTTACCAGCCCTGGTATTTGAGGTCACTGTCACTGGCAGCCACCCTAACACTAACTGGCACATCCCCCCCAGTCTGTGGGCTGACAGTCGTGGTCCCATCCGGGAAGGGCCACGGGTCAGTTGAAGCCAACGGGCCTGTGTTCACATTACCCACCATATGACGGCTGCTGCCACGAGCTGTGAGGGACATTTGCACTCTAATCATGGAACGCTGACTCCGAGTTTAACAAGTGTGGTAATCTACACTGGGCCATAACCACTCTGGAAAACAGTGTGGCCTTATGAAGACCAGGGCCCTGTGACCAGCAATTCCAGAAATACACCCTGGACTGTCATTCTCAAAGTGGGGTCCCCGGACCAGCTGCAGCAGCAGCGCCTGGGGTTTGCTGGGAATGCACATTCTCGGGCCCCAGCCCGCAGCTGCTGCAGCAGAAACTCCGGCAGTGGGGCCGGGAGTCAGCACTTTACCAGGCCCCTGGGGCATGCCGAGGCTCCCTGGAGTGTGAGGCCCCCTGGATTTGGACTCCCTTGCCCATGGGCACCAGGAGACACGAACAAGGAGATTCATGGAAGATCTTTTAGTAATAACCAAAAGAACAAAGGAGAAAACCCAGGAACGGCCCAAAGGTTTATAGGTGATTGTAATATTGCACAATACTTAGAATATTGCCATTGTTAGAAGTTGTGATCTGTGCATCTCAAGTGTATATATATAATGTCGATACCTGGGTGAAGCTGTTTTCTTTCCAGTTTGTGGAGCTGCTTCTGAAGAGGGACTGCCTGCCCAGCTGGAGGGCGAGGGAAACCGGGTCGGCTGGAGCAAGGCAGGGCTGCGGAGACAGCAGCGTCCTGGTGGTTGGAGGGCCCATCTGATCACTGCCCCCTCTGAACACCTGTGGGTCTGTGGCTTTTACTCTTGGTTTTCAGGGATGGGGTCCCTTTTTGTTGCACACCTTGTGCTTTTGAATTTGATGTTGGACATTGTGGATGAATTATTGAGGGGATGCTGGGACGGTGCTGCCTGTTCCCAAAGAAGATATGGCTTGTTCTTACAGGCAGATGGTTTTACCAGATCACTGGGCCCTGGTACGGATTACTTTGGGACCTCACGAGGGCTGGCCTGTTTCCAAGTGTGGCAGTACTCGGTATTGGATACCGGGTACTCGGTACTCCAGGGAGGAGCCTCACTCTTTGCTGACCTCCACCTCCAGGCTGTTTCTCCTGCTGCCATGTGGTTGTGGCTGCAGACTCTCTGCTCAGCTCCTGGCTCCCAGGTGCTTGTCCCGGCTGGTTCTTGCATTTCCTGGGCGTGGGCAGCCTAAGGGTTGCCCACAGCCTGAGGGGAATTGTGCTCAGGATTCTGGGCTCTCTCTCCAGGGCTGCCCCGCAAGCCCCCTCTGATCCGGACCCCCTCTCCTGAGCTCACAAGGCCGTGCTCGTGCTTTCTCCGCGCTGCCCCCCAGGAGGAAGGTGGGGCTTGCTGTTTCTCCCCGCAGGGGTCACAGCCCACGTCCTGCCAGCGTCGGCTGCCTCCCATTGCCGCATACAGGCATGTGCGTCTGGATGTGTTCGTCCAGCTTTTACAGTTGTCGTTAGCGGGGGTGGGGGGGGGGCGTGAGTTCACGACAAGGATTCTGTCTGAAAGTAGAGTTTTAGAAAGGGAGTGGACGGGATGGACGAAACGGCGGGAGGAGGGACCAGGACGCCTTGCGCTTCTCCAAGCGGGCCCTTGCCGTTCCCTCCAGCCGCCACCAGAGGGCGCGCCGGCCGCGGTGCTTCTGCGGGTCCGGGCTCTTGCGCAGCGGATCGCGACCGGGGGTGGGCGAGGGGGCTAGCGCTTCGGGCGCGTGGCGCCGATCTGGCCTCCAGGCCTGTCATCCTTCTCTTTCCCAGGTCGCTGCGTGGATGGCGGCTGGGAGGTGCAGCGGCGTCGGGCTCTGCACATACATGCAGTCTCGTGCACACTTGTGTGGGCTCTCACACACATGTGTACACAAGCACACGTGCAGGCTTGTGCACGCACCGTGCAGGCTCTCACACTCACACGTGTGCACACACACACTTTCATCTTCATCCAGAAGCCCCTTCTCCAGCCTCACTAAGAAATTAATGGAGCACACAATTCTCAGTTTTTTCCCTGCATTTGGAACTCACTTCTTCAAGACAGCCTGGGTGCAGCTTGTGGGAGGGCCCCTGCCCTGTTCCATGTGGGACCCCCCCACTCACATCACAGCCCCTGTTCGGACGCTGTGCGGGGGAGAGGAGGACAGGGCTCCGCCATCAGGGGCCTGTCTCCTCCGAGCTCCGACCCAGTCTCCCAAGGGGTGACCTGCCCGGCCTCCGTCCTCCTTCGAGACGTCCAGGGGTGACCCTCAGGCCTAGCTGAGCGGCGCCTGCCCCGCCTCTCTGACAAGGTTCACGGGCCTCCAGGGAGGTTGGCTGAGGGATTCCCAGGCCCTCCGCGCCCGACGCTGGGGAGTGTGTTGTTTCTGCGGCCCCAGGGCCTGGCACTCTGCAGGCCTCGGCAGCTGGTCTGGG
The DNA here is from genome assembly GCF_037783145.1 of Equus przewalskii. NCBI lineage: Eukaryota > Metazoa > Chordata > Mammalia > Perissodactyla > Equidae > Equus > Equus przewalskii. Next base: position 34,950,254 of record NC_091833.1, on the reverse strand, counting down.
TGAACAATGAACGGATGTCAGTTCAGTTGCCACCTCTCGGCCTTTACCGAGGGCTGGACTTTCTTCCCGCGGTGACAATGTGGCCACAGCACATTTTGCACTCTCATGCCTTCCTCTGCTTCGGCCACTGATGGAACCCACGTGGATCCATGTGTCACGCTGCGATCCGGCCAGCAGCTTCTCCATCCCGGCCTCAGCGAAGCCCTCCCTGGAGAACAGGGGGACTGTGGTAGCCACTCTCCACGATGGCCCCAAGGAAGCCTGCCTGCCAGATTCGTGCTCTGGAGCGGCGCCCTCGGTCTGGGCTGGCCTGTGACGGTTTGAACGGCAGGTACGGGGAAGGGACGCTGTGCACTGAGAAGCCGTGCCCCCAGGCTCCGTAACGAGGCCACAGCCTGAAGACGACTTCTGTTTTCCTTTAGCACCAACCCTATGTCTCCACCTCCGTCTTTTACACAAAAGTGCCTGACCTTCAGGGAGCACCTCCCACGCCCACAACTTTCCGCCCAGATTTCAGCAGAACCCACCGCCAAACACCCAGGTGTGCGGCTCAAATATTAGCTCATAACCAGGCAGCATGGCCGCCACCAGCCAGAAGGGCCACAGCCGTGGGACCAGACAATAGCCCTTTGGTTCCTGGGCCGTGGGAGAGATCTCAAAGGTTCCAAGAAGGGATTGGGGCTGCTGAGGTAGAGGGCCTGTGGGTTCTTGACAAGCTACCTCCCCTGGGTGTGAGGATTCGAGGCTGACATTTTAAGTTTCACTTAAGTGGCTCACTGCCCCTCCTGCCCGCACCCCATTCTGTCCTCAGGACCAAATATAGGAAGGGTGCCACGAAGCAGGCAGGCCCTTGAGTGGGGACATTTCATTGTTTATTATAATTACAGAGTCAACCCACATTTATAGATGCAGATAAAAAAATAAGGCCCTGGGTGAGTGTCCTTCCTCCAGGCGTGTCCAGAGTTGCAGGGACAGGAGTGGCCACCCACTTTGCAGAAGGAGAGATCTGAGTTCATATCCTGCCTCTGCCTTTTACCAGCTGTGTGGCCATGAGAAATTCGCCTTGCCTCTCTGAGACTCTGCTTTCTTTTCTGAAAAACAGCGACAATAACAGTTGCCCCCACATGGGGATAGTTGCGATGGCCACACAAGATGCCACGGGGCGGGCCCAGTGCCTGGCACTGTAAGCTCCTGGCCCGTGGTTGCTGTTAGATATGAATACATTTTGCAGACAGGAGAGGCTGTTATTTACAGTCTGCCCTTACACTCAATCTTTTGTGAGCATCTTTCGGCACCAATCAGTGCTTCTCCATGACATTGGTTTTAACAGCCAGACATTCCATGGAGGGACACAGCAGGACACAGGGGGGACCTAGCATCGAGTTCTCACCGTTCTGAATGGACGTTGAAGTTGCCAGTGAGTTGTCTTATTATGAACAAAAGCTCCGTACCTGCGCTGCACCCCGCGGGATGCCTCTGAGGGTTTCTTAGCTGCTGCTGGGGGGCAGCTGGCTGCAGGACTCCTGGCACACGCAGACGGCAGGGACACGAGAAAATCTGTGCAGTGCGGTCTGTCCACAGGCGGGCTGGCAGGCGCGAGGACTCCAGGCGGAGGGAAAGCACTCTACAGAGTGTTGGGCGGTGACACGATCGCTGCTTGGCTGATCCTTCCTGTCCTAGAGGGAAGGAGGACCCCCAAGATCAAGGGCGAGGGGAGGGACGTGGAGGGGCCCAGCATGAGGCTGAGGATGTGGGTTCTAAACCCAGCTCTGCCGCTTCTCCTCTGTCGAGGGGGCACGGTCACAGCACCCTGTTCTTCAGACTGCCGTGTGGCCTGACTGCGATACTCCGCACATGAACACTCGGCACAGCGCCTGGGATGGGGAAAGTGCTCACTAAGTTTTCGCTGTCCTGGTGAGTTCATTTATTGTTGTTAGCTGTGCAACTTTGGGCAAACTGCTTCCCTCTCTGGACCTCTGGTTTTGCTTCCATGTGATGAGGGCCTCGGTGTAGATGGCTTCGTAGACCCATTCCATGCCATTTGAGTCCGTTTCCTCCCCGGGTCACGGTGCCTGCGGCTTCTTCCAAGGCCGCGGGGTAAGGCAGCCTGGTGGTTTCAGCACCAGTGGGGAGGACAGCAGCCGGGAGCTGTCCAGGAAGCTGATCCGCGGGGAGGGCCAGCCTGGAGGAGAGGGCAGGGGGTGTGGGAGGTGGGCCTGGAGGAGCAGCAGCGGATGGTGAGAGATGGAGAAATCCTCTGCCCACCAGGAGTGACTGAGCCTTCCTTGTGGGGATGGTTAGGGAGTCACAGCCTTCCCAGTGGTTCTAGGCAGCCCCAGTGGGGAGCTGGGGTGCCGTGTTGGGAGCACTAGGGACCACAGCCTGTAGGTATGCTGTCTCTTCTGCCACCTTTCCCCTCCTCACCAGCCCTCTCCCCCCTCTGCTCATCTCTGTGGTCTTGGCTTCAGCTGGGTCCTGGAAGTCACTTCTTTTCTTTTGGTGAGAAAGATTGGCCCTGGGTCAACATCTGTTGCCAATCTTCCTCTTTTTGCTTGAGGATTTCTTAGGTCACTGTGCCTCCCCTGTGCCAGTCTTCCTTCACTTTACATGTGGGACACTGCCACAGCATGGCTTGGTCCACACCCGGGGTCCGGACCTGCAAACCCAGGCTGCCAAAGTGGAGTGTGCCAGACTTAACCACTATACCATGGGGCCAGTCCCCTGGAAATCACATCTTTGGGGACCAATCTGATGAAAATGCCACTCAGCCAGAACTCACGAACAGGAGTGTTGACAGTAGCGTCATTTGTGGTGCCTGCAAACTGGAACCAAGCTGGAAGCCCCTTGATGGTCTGTCATGCAGGAACACACTGCAGTCTAGTCCTATGGTGGAATGTTACACAGCCCCGGAAGGGGACGAGCTCCAGGCACACGCAGCAGGGGTGGTCTCTCAAAGTGATGACGTGGTTGGAAAAAGCCAGACACAGACAACCATGCGTGGTCCTGGTTGTAGAAAGCTCGCAGACAGGCAAGATGAAGGATGGTGTCTGTGGATGTGAGCTGGGGAAGCAGCCGAGCTCCGTGGAGGGTGGGCAGGGCCGGGAGGGCAGGGCGATGGTCACCCCCGGGCTCACTTTATCCATCCAATCCCTAACTTATGTTTTGTGCACCTTCTCTGTATACCTTACATTTCACAATAAAAATGTGAAAAAAGAGAAAGACACTGGGGCCCTTGGACTTTCTGGGGAAAGGGCTCTTAAAACACATATTTAGGGCAATGCCCCTGGATCCTCGATTTGGTGGCCCATGCTAACGGCTCCCTCCCTGGTTCCGAGGTGCATGCCTGTGACTTGCTGCTGAGGAACCTGGGCCTGGGGACTGGAATCTGCATTTTAAATGCCTCAGAAGAGCCAGGACCCTGGCCATTGGGGGGGAACAGTCTGGAATTCCCACTTTCTGAGCCAGCTGAGGGGCCCTTCAGGGTCTCTTCCCAAGGGTTAACCAAGAGAAGGTGTGCCAACTGTGTCCCTGGTGGGGTGCACAACGGCAAGCCCAACCCCCAGCGAGAAGGGCCTGGGGCACCCCTAGTCCTAAGAGACCCCGGATCTGGGCTCCCATCCCGCTGCTTTGCCTGAGCCAGCCACTCCCCTTCCCGAGCCTCAGTGTCCCCTCTGGTGCCACTGCAGGAGGTGCTCAGGAAGTATGTCCTTCCTTCCTCTCCAGGCCACTCACTGTGAAGGGCCCTTGCGGGGTGGCCCCCACTCCGGAGTCACCTTCAGATTCCAGACACCTGAGCCCCCTAGTTAATCCAGCCTGGCCTCTCAGGATAAGGGGATTGGCCCATGCCCTCCCCAGCCCCTCCTCTGTCAGGCTACTGACCGCTCAGCTGGCTAGAGGGGTCCTTCTCAGCCTGATGACCTCCTGGAGAGCCCCCACCCTGGGCCTTGGAAGGGAGGCAGGGTGTCCATGTTCCCCACATGGCCCGGGGCTTGCTTCTCACAGGGCTCCCCGCTGGGGAGGCTGCATCAGCTGACGCAGAGGAGGGCGAGGGGCGTGCGGGAGTGGGGAGAAGTTGGCGGGGCCGTGAGTGTCTGTGCAAACGCACACCGCGCGTATGTGTGCGGCACTGCAGCCTGCAGAATGAGAAGACTTCGTCTGTGGAATGACGAGCTGTGGGCACTGTGTCCCCTCCCTCCTCGTCTCCCTCTGCAAGGAGGTGGGGGAAGGTGCCGAGCTCCTCCCTGGTAAGTTCCCAGCACTTGTAAGTTTCTCCTGGGGGCTGGGAGAAAGTGGTCCCGCTCCCCACCCTGAGGAAGGATCTGTGGAGAGAGGCGGGTGAGCAGGAAGGAGGCGGAGATGGAGGTGGGCAGGACAGGGGTCCTCTGAGACACCGAGGAGGCAGGGGTGGGGCGAGCCCCCGGCTGCAGGGGGCTCGCACATCTGGAGGGGCAGCAGTGAGAACTCCAGACTCAGTCCCCTGGGCTGCCGGCCTTTGCCAGCTGGATGGGAAATGAGGCCTCTAGGGGTGGTCGTAGCAGCCGCACTGGGATCCTGGGGTGACCGTCTCCTTGGCTAAACAGAAAGGGAGGCTCATTTCAGGAGGGCGACTGCCTCGGGGCCTGTGTGGGTCCGTGTGTGGGGTGTGTGCAGGTGTGGTGAGTAGAGGTATATAATGTGTGTTCCGTGTACTTGTGCACATGGGCATGGAGAGTGGATGATGTGTGTTGTCTTTACAGGACATACACCTGTGTTATGGGGGTGTGAGCAAGCTCATGTTGTGTATTTGCACACACATGTGTGGGTCCTTGTGTGTGTCTATGTGTTGCATGCATGTGCAGGTGTGTTGTGCGTCTGTTGCCTACATATGCATGTGTGCAGGTGCCTGGGCAGCGTCCTGGGGACCACCACTTCTTTCCCAGCCCTGCCCCAATTCTGCGCCCTGGTTCCCACCCCGCGGGGGCTGCAGTGGAGGCTGGGGGGCCACTGGCCACTCAGGATGCGCAGGAGTGGGCTGAGCACCCTGCCCAGTGACCGGCTGTGGGTGGTCGTCAGCCTCAGCTTCATCGGCACAGAGGGGCATCCTGCCGCCCGCTCTAGGTTGTGTGGAGTCAGCCTGGCTAATGGGGGCACAGGGCGGGGCTGCCGGGGACCAGCTGGGGCTCTGAGGAGAGCTGACATGTGGCCCTTCAGGCCAGCGACACTAACAGGGTTAAAGGGTAGAGGTGTGTGTGTGTGTGTGTATTGTGTGGTGTGTCTTATGTGTGTGTATGTGGTGTGCACGTGTGTGCGCATGTGCATGTACGTGTGCATCCCGTGCCCTCACGTGTCTGCCCCGGTCCCAGCTTTGACTCCACTCATCGAGCAGATGACTCAGTGGCTTGATCAGCTCATAATAAACCCCCTTTTGCCGTCATCCCAGGAGCATGAGAAGGGAGAGAAGAAGTGTGGGGGGCACCTCTGAGGGATGACAGGTGGCGGGGCTGGCTGACATCGGGGCTGTTTCCAGAGTGGGATGGAGCAAGAGTCTGACCTGGCCCAGCCTGGGGTCTCTGGGCAGGAGGTGGCTATGGGCTCCAGCTCTGCTCCTGGGAAACCGAGACGGGCATCCAGCAAGGCCTGGCGTGTCTGTCGGTTCACTCCCCATAGCACCCGGGGGGCTCCTGCTCTTGTCCCCTCTGACAGATGGGGAAGCTGAGACTCAGGGAGATCAAAGCCTTAATATTGCTATTAAATACCAGACTTTGAACATCCCCAGGCTCCAGGCCTGGAACTTTCCGTGCCTCACCATTTTTCGAGATTCTTACCACCCCGCTGCGGAGCAGGGGCTCTGTTCTCCCCACCTCACAGTGCGCTCACCAAGCTCAGAGAGGCCGTGTGACTTCCAAATGACAAGGGGCAGCTGGCCGCCCAAATGGCAAGGGGCCTTGACGCGCATTTCAGCTCGTTAGCCGTCCCCTCTGTCTCACGTTCAGGACGATGGTAACCTGTATTCATGCTTAGGGAAGCTGAGTTTGCAGCAGAGGGACTTGCTGATACCATTAATGGCAGAGACTAGAACGTGCACGCCCTGTCCCATCTCCTCGCCTGGCCAAGCGGAGTCGCTCTGCAGGCCTGGGGTCCCCGCGCGTCCCTGGGGGCCTGGCTCGAGGGAGGTGCAGGTGTTCACAGACCGTGCAGCTGGGCGAACCTAGCCCCATGGAGGCGGACACCTCCTGGAGCTCCCTCTTTTCACCTCCCCCAGAGCCTGGTCAGCCACCATGGAAAACGGGAGCAAGCTGGGTGTCACTGGCGCATGGTGATGCTGTCCTGTACCGGATCGAATATAAGATGGTTGCGGTCTTCCTGGTGCTCCTGGTGTGCGTGGTGGGCATTGTGGGCAATGCCATGGTGGTCCTGGTGGTGCTGACCATGCGGGACATGCCCACGCCCACCAACTGCTACCTGGTCAGCCTGGCCCTGGCTGACCTCACCGTGCTGGTGGCTGCAGGGCTGCCCAACGTCTCTGACAGCTTGGCCGGGCAGTGGGTCTACGGGCACGCTGGCTGCCTGGGCATCACCTACTTGCAGTATCTGGGCATCAACGCCTCCTCCTGCTCCATCCTGGCATTCACCGTGGAGAGGTAGGTAGGCCCAGCCCTCACCTGCGTGCTGTTTCTCACCACCAAGCGATGCAGCCAGGACTTCCTGGACAGGATCCTTGGTAAACTGAGGCCCGGCTGAGCGGGAATTTCTGTTCCCCACTTACAGAGAGTGGGGCTGGGGTGGGAACCTGGCAGAACCTGGCCAGGAAGTGGAGTTCTCATCTCAACTCTGCTGCTAACTTGCTAGAAAATGCCAGCATTTGTCTGGGCCTCAGTTTCCCCAACCGGAAAGTTGGCATTTGGACTGGGCAATCCCTTGGGTCTCTTCGAGCTCTGGTTTTAACACCCAACAGGCAGTCTAGCCTTGTGGTTGAGCATGTGGACTTGGAAGCCCACTGACTGGGTTCAAACCCAGCTCTGCCACTTCCTGGCTGCGTGGCCTTGGGAGTGGTGGCCCAGAGGCTAGGTGGCGCGTCCAGGCCATGCAGAACAGGGACCGACTGAGGCCTCCTGACGTCCAAACCCTGGCCTGGTCCTGGCTGTCCCTGGCTGTGCCCGCCGGGGGTCCAGTGGCCTCCATCTCCCACATCCACCTGGGTCTAGGCACTGCGTGGTGGGGGGAGCCCAGCTGTGGGGGGCGCACGATGTCGGCTGACTCAGTCAGCAACCTTTGGAGGCGCGCAACAGAAAACCCACGGAGACTTGCGCGAGGTCAAAGGTCTTCGAAAGGGCACAGGGTCTCTGGGCCCGCAGCAGACACAGTGGAGCCTGGTGGGCCTCAGGGGACTTGTCCTGGAGAGTCTGCATGTTCCCACCTGCCTACCGCCCTCCCCTCTCACCACCGGCTCCCTTTGCTCTGCCAGCCCTGGTGGCTGCCTCAAAACCGCCTCGCTACCCAAATCTTCACGGCCTTTGAGTTCTCCTATGAGAGGACCAGGTCGACCATGGGGTCCCCAGGCCAGTCTCCCCAGATGGGGGATCTGACTGGCTGAGCTGGGGCAGGTGTCCTTGCTTTGGTCCACTCACTCGGGGTGGGTGGGTCCCGAGACCCTGCCCTCAGGGTCAACAGGGCCGCCGCGTGGCCTGCAGGTACATCGCCATCTGCCACCCGATGCGCGCGCAGACCGTGTGCACCGTGGCCCGGGCCGAGCGGATCATCGCGGCCGTGTGGGGGGTCACGTCCGTCTACTGCCTGGCCTGGTTCTTCCTGGTGGACCTCAGCGTCAGCGAGGGCCGGGGCCTGGAGTGCGGCTACAAGGTGTCCCGCAGCCTCTACCTGCCCATCTACCTGCTGGACTTTGCCGTCTTCTTCGTCACACCGCTGCTGGCGGCCACGGTCCTCTACGGGCTCATTGGGAGAATGCTGCTCCGCAGCTCCCTGCCCCACCCACCCCACCGCGGGGGCAGCAACACCTGGCGGGGGGCAGGAACTGCGGAGAGGCAGCCCCGTGGGCCAGGCGGAGGTACGGGGGGCAGCTGCCCCGCGTCTAGAGGCTTCCCGTCCTCCCGGAAGCAGGTGGGTGAGGTATCCTGGGGGTCGGGTGCGGGGGGCAGGTAGGGAGATGGAGGGGGGTCAGCGGGCAGAGGCCAGAGATGCGGCAGAGGCATAAATGGGCTGAGAGAGGATGCGAGCTCCGCACTCGTCGTCCATCCAACGAGTGTCCGCTGAGTCCCTCCCGAGTGCCCATTCCAGGCGCCGGGCCTCGGAGGACACGACACGGCAAACACCCTGCCCCCAGGGCTTGAGCAGGACAAGTGCGATCCTCTGTCAGAGGAAGGGAAGAGAGAAAGGAAGCTGGGAGGGAGAGGGGGTGCAGAAGGAATGTTCTGGAAGGCCTTGCTGCGGTGATAACTGAATGAAGTCTGCAGCTGGCTTCTGGGAAAGGCTTCCAGAGAGGGGAGCCGGCAGGCTGAGGTCTGGGCGCAGGAGCCTGGTGCCTCAGGATGGGCACGGAGCCGTGGTGGGACCTGGGCCTTGGGGGCTAGATGCACTTGGCTCTGCCGGGAGGGGGCGGGCAAATCGCGGGGGCCCCGGAGGAGGGACAGCATTGGTGTCAGGTGTCAGCAGGGTCCCCACCGGTACGGAGCAGGAGACGCATGCCCAGACTCCTGAGGCTGACCTTGGTGGGCCCTCGGGGAGACTGAGGCAGAGAGAGAGCTGAACAGAGAGGGCAGCCGTGCGTGAGCAACGGGGATGAGGTGGAGGGAGAGAGGGAGACAGACAGGGAGACAGAGACAGAGAGAGACAGGGAGAGAGAAACAGAGACAGAGAGAGAAGGAGAGAGACAGGGAGAGAGGGCAGAGCCGGGCGGGCAGTGTGGCGCTCTCTGTGTTCACACTCGTGGGGGCAGCATCGCCCCAGGCACGGAGCTCTGGGCACACAGATGGTCACCCTTCCTGGGGAAAAGGCGAGTGATGACTTCACAGGTGCATCCTCCTCACCACAATTCGGGAAGGAGACTGCTATTATCCTGATGCTCCAAGTGGGAAAGGGAGGCTCAGAGAGGTTAGGCTGTCTCCCCAGGGTCCCACAGCCAGGAGTGGGGAGCTGGGATCTGATTAGGCCTGTTTCGCACCCACGCTCTCACTGGCTACCTCAGCACCCTGAAGGCTGCAGCAGGGAGGGGCAGGGACTGGAGCAGATGAGGGGAGCCCTGAGACTACCCCTCAGCTCTGGGGTCCCCAGGAAGCTTCCTGCCTGGGTCAGGTTGGTGGCCACCCTGCTGAGGTGGCCAGGACACGTGTCCCTCCCCTTCCTACTGACCCCCTCCCTCACAGAGAAGCCTTGGTCCCTGCAGACAGTCCTTGGGGGGGGCACAGGGACAGGTCTTCGTTTCTCTGCCCCCCCGACAGGATTGTCTTTCTGGGTCTGGTGACTCACTCCTGGGCTGAAAGAGCAGAATGGGGTGCAGGTGGGGGTGGTCCCAACCAGAGCGACATGACCCGAGCTGGAAGGGGCCATCGAGACAGCGGAGAGCGCAGACGGCTGCGGGAGAAGCTGGTGCACTGGCGGGCGCTGTGTGACCCCTCCGTTCTCTGTGCCTCTGCGTCCTCGTCCACTAAGGGAGACGATGGCAGCCCCGTCCGGAGGGACAGCAGAGCATCAACCACCACCACAGTGTCGTCCTGGGCCTCCCTGCTGCTTCGTGGTTCCTGCACCCGGCTCCAGGCGTCCAGTCTGAGAGGTCTGGGGTGCAGGTGCCCTTGGGGGTCTCAGGGCAGGGGCTGCTCACGCCCTGGAATGTTCCACAGGCTTGTCAACTGCACAGCTTGGAGCGTCGCGCTGGGTTAGCGCAGTGCCCAGAAGACATGCAGAGAAGTTCATGATTCTGGCGACATTCTCATCACTCACTCAGCAAACACTTCCCGGGGCAGGAGCCGCGGCTCACCTTCCCGTGGCATTTGCTCGGCCACCAGCCCGCGGTGTGCCGGCTCCGTGGCCTCCCTCCTCCCCCCTCTGCCCGCAGGTCACCAAGATGCTGGTGGTGGTTGTGCTGCTCTTCGCCGTCCTGTGGCTGCCCTACCGCACGCTCGTGCTGCTCAACTCCTTCGTGGCCCGGCCTGTCCTGGACCCCTGGGTCCTCCTGTTCTGCCGCACCTGCGTCTACGCCAACAGCGCCATCAACCCTGTCGTCTACAGCCTCATGTCCCGGAAGTTCCGGGCAGCCTTCTGGAGGCTGTGCCGGTGTGGGGCGGAGGAGCGGCAGAGGCCCTCGGCCCACCTCACCTCTACCAGCCACAGCGTGGTCCGGGAGACCCCCCAGACGACGCAGCCCGGCAGGGGCGAGGCGGCCGGGCCCCCACCACCGCAGCAGGAGCCTTGTTTCAGCGCTGTCTGAGCGGCCCTCCGCCACCTCTGTCTCCACTCCCTTGGTTTGCTTGCCTGCTGGGGCCTGCAGGCGTCTGCTCCGGCCACTGGTGGCTGGCAGGGCCACAGAGGGGAAGGCACCCCTTTTGCCAGTGGCTCTTAGTGGCCGGGTCCCCACTGGCTTCCCTCCTCGTCAACTAGGACGTTAGTGTGTCCTGGCTCAGGCGGTTGGAGCTCAAGCCTGGACTCTGTTTGGGTAGCTCTCTCGCCTCCTCCAGAGCTGGGGGAGGCGAGAAACAGGAAGAAGCAGAGAGGCCCTCAGCCTTCATCCGTGTCAAATTACGACCGTCCATCTGTTATTAGCATTTTAAGTATCTTTTTCAGGGGAAAAGTCTTGAGGCATGAAAGGGACGTGCTTCCGGTCTCCATTAACATCTGTCGCTCAGGCAAGCAGTGGGGAGAGTCTGCACTCATGGATTCCAGTGTGGACCGTGCCACCTGGTGCCACCCTGGAAGGTACCTAGCTTCCACCACGGACACCCAGAGATGCTCCAGGCTACACCCAGGGCCACTCCATGGGGCAGCAGGGCCCCCGCCCCAGGCCGCCCCAACACCCCAGCGCCCCAGCCTAAAAAGCACATCCACCCGGAGGTGTCAGCAGGGCTGGCCCCTTCCCTGTCCCATCGCCATGTCCCTGTCACAGGCCAACGTGCCGAGCAGGGGCTGGGAGGGACTGAGGTGAGCGAGGAGCCAGAGGAGGCAGAATTGCCCCTGGGCTGCCGGTGGGACGGTCCTTGGATGATGTGGGGCTCCGCACCCTGGGCCAAGTCAGCCACAGGCCTCCCTCACTCTACCCAAGCAACGGCCCTGTCGAGCGGGACTTCCAACTGTCCCCGTCTTATGGACGAGAAACTGAGGCCAGAGACATCCGGACATGTCACCTATTCCCCTGTGGTGACCTCAGAGCTAGGCAGGACCCCGACCCTAGCCCTCTTCCTTCGGGCGGGTTTTCCTCTCGGCCCCGGGGACGTTCACTGACCTTAGATTCCCTTGGAGGCTTGTCTGGGAGGTGGGTGCGTGTCTCCGAGGTGGCCTGAGTGGGATGGCCTGTGTAGGGCAGAAGAAGTGGGCCTGAGGGAGGAGGTCAGGTGGGGAGCAAGGCATCCTGGAAGCGGGGGCCAGCCCAGCGGACTGTCGGGGCAGAGGCAGGGCTGTGTCCCCGAGTGGGCTGAGGGACAGATGGAGGGGGCCTCGCTGGAGGACGGGCACCACACTCCAACCCTGTGACCGAGCTCCGTGGACACAGGCCACCTGGATGTCAGTGTCTCCTTCGGCCACTGATGGCCTTGGTGTCGAGGGCCAGTCCTGGCCTCCTCCTCCATCCGTGAGATCGAAGGTGAGCTCTTCGGGTCCCTCAGCAGGGCACACCAGGATGTGGCAGAGTTTGAACGGATTTCTGTGTTTATTCTGACTCCAGTATTCGAGCACATTGCTCAGGGTCTAGCCCCGTCTGGAGAGTCACGCATGCTGAGGGTCCCTCTCAGATGAGAGGCTTTGGTTCTTTATGGACGTCAGTTCCCGCTGTCTCCTCCTGTCCTTCCCCTCCTCCCCCTCCTCTGTCCCTCCCGCACGGCTGGGCTCACAAAGAGGGGCCCAGCGTGGGCATCTCCCACCCGGTTCTGGCTCCCCCTCTGGTCGGTCTCGCTGTCTCGACTGTTCCTTTTTTCACAGAGGAACATCTCATCCACAGGGAGCTCACTGTTCATTGTCTGCTCCTCAGGACATAGATGCAAATCAGGAAATAAGTAAATTTGTGCTCCCCCCACCCCCTGCAAACAAAGGAACTTCTCTAAGTCCGAGAGGTCACCAGCCGGTGCGTTGGCGCCCTGGAGTGAGCCTGTGCTGCTGCTCACGTGTTCGGTGGTCCAGGGGCCCCCACACCTGGCCGTGCAGCAGACCCGCCCGTGTCTGTTGTGAGATCTCCTTAGTGAAGCCCTGTGCGGGCTCTGATTTCCCTTCCCTGGTTCTCACTCTGTATACCAGAACAGCGAGTCCCACGTCCGGATCCCCTGGGGAGCGTGTCAAAAATGCAGATTGCCAGGTCAGGACTCAAGGTCCGGGTGTCCGCGAGAGAGGGCTGGGCGCTGCTCGTGGGATGCGGTGGGGGGGCGCGAAGGCCACGACGGCCAGCTCTGCGTTAGGAAGCACGTGGAGCTGGGGCACCTGCCACCCTCCACCCCCTTAACTGTGACAGGCCACGTCCCCTCTTCTGGATGACACGGACCACACACTGTGCTCTAGGTGGCTTTCCCACCCCAAGGGGCTAAAAGCAGAAAAGCTCTGGTGGGTGAGGACACAAACCTGCGGTTCTCAGCTGCACCCTGAAACCTGCAAATGCATGTGGAGTTCCGATTTCCAGCTGAAATTCACTCTGCGACAGCTTGGAATTCGTGTTCTGCTGGTGACACATCAGAGGAGCTTCCGGCTCCGTGGACGTGGGCGCAGCAGTCAGGGCGAAGCCGGCCCCAGAGGAAGAGCACGTGTTCCCCAGGAACGGGCCCAGAGCACACTGCTCAGAATGTGACAGAGGCCGAGAGCCACTCGGGTGGAGGGTGACACGGCGGAGCCCTTGGGCATCGAGATAAGTTCTCATTGTGACTGTGTGACCTACTCAGTGTCATTCGGAGCTCCTCACCACAGTTGCTGCTCTCTGACGAGCGTGTGTTGCCTCGACATAGGGGCTGAGACCTCAGGGTAAACGCCTCATGTGGTGTGGCCACCAGGGACCAGGGCCCGGTGCTGGCACAGCTGGAGCGAGTGAATCCTGGCGGGGCTCCATTTCCTCCCTGGCGAGGCCGAGCCTACCGCGAGGAGCAGCCGTGAGGACAGAGGAACGGACGTGGGCGCACTTTCTGGTTCAGAGCCAGAGCTCAAGCAGCTGTGGGCCCTTCTAGGAAATGGCCAGACCAGTGAGCACCACTGTGTGTGGTCGCCTCTGAGGTTTTACCTGAGCCTGTGCCCCCAGAAATCAGGGACAATGGAGAACCCCCCACAAACCCTTGGTTTTCTGAAATAGCCCAGGAGACGACTTAGTGCAAAGAACCTCCATCCCAAATGACTTCGAAGAAACCCCTGCCCACTCCTCCTCAGGACCCCCCTGAGACCCAAGACAACCCCTGGTTTATCTGGGACCAGGCCAGACCTCGACCCTCCAGCCCCCCGTTCTTTGTATCATGGTTGATTAGCTGCGATCAGAGCGGTTTGTCCCCCTGAAACTTGCTGCACGCAGAGAGAAGCATTTCACAGGCAGCTGACCGAGATCCCCTGATTGCAAAACAAGCCCAGCAGCAGACCCCCAGCTGTCACCTGCCGACTCCCTACCTGTCACCTGAAGATCACCCATCCATCACCTGTAGACCACCCACCTGTCACCTGTAGAGTGCTCACCTATTATCTGCAGACCACTCACCTTTTACCTGCATGCCACCCAGCTGTCACCTGTCTACTCCTCCCCAGGGCAAAACCACCTGCAGGGACAGGTGAGCTCTCCCTACTGCAAACCAAGACCTGGATGAAACCAAGGTCCTTACATGGTTTCGTCTCTGGCATCAGCCACGCCGAAGGCTTTCTTGGCCTTTATGTCTTTCCCGACTGACCTCTCCCGTCCCAGGGCACGGGCGTCTCCATGCCTTGTCTGCACACTCAGACTTTCTTCAGGCGAGCTGTGTGCTGGCCGTGACCGTGGGCGGCCCACATCGGCTCCTGTGTTTCTTGTGCACCCTCCACGTGGCAGGGGCTTCAAGTGTGCCTAATAAGTGACAACTCCATTGCTCGTGGTTGCACGTCCCCACCCATGCACCCGGCAGGCACCTCGGCCCAGAGTTCGCTTTCCTCTCAATTCGCCCGGCTGCTGGTGTCATCCACCTCATTTGCTGAGAGCAGAATGTCTTGGGTGTTTTCACGGCAGTGTTTTGATTGTCGCAGGGTTGGGCGGAGCCACTGGCCTTTAGTGGACGGTCCAGAGACCCCTGAAGGCCCCTGTGTGCACCTGGGGGCCGTGCCTGCACAGCTGGATGGTCGTGGAGGTGAGAGAGGTGTTCGCAATCCCAGGTACTTTGTGTGTGAACCCTGAGCACGTCGGCACCTTTTGAATCCACCCTGGCAGCCCCAGGGGAGCAGCCACAGTGCAGCAGACGGAGGCTGCGCGTGTTTTTATGTGGAACTCCGCTGAGCAGGTCACCGTCTGGGGAATCACATCATTAAAGCAGCCGTTGGGGGTCTCCCCCTCAGGGCAGCGCATCTTATATGTGCGGCCTTCCCCATGAGCCTCCTCCTCCAGGGAGGCGGGGGCAATCCCAGCCGTGGCATCTCTTCCCACCCCTCCTAAGACCTCACACTTCCCGCCTGGTGCTCAGACTTGCCTGTGCGCCTTCTCTCTCCTTGGAGACTGTAGATGCTGGAGGCAGTGACCTCTCTGCTTGCGTTTTTGCATTCTCGCCTCTAGCTCCAGTGCGGTGTGTGCAGTAAAGTGGCCGGTGGGTGACAGCCAGCCAGGCCTGAGTGGACCCTTACGCTTGGTGCAGGTCTTACCCAGGGCGGTGTGCACGGTGGGCCGGGGACCTCGGTGAGTCCCTTCCCTCGGGGCCCCGGTGAGGGGTGGAACTGGGCAGCGGTTCTCAAGGGGCTGGACCAGCATCCTCAGCGCGGCTGGAACCTGTTAGAAAAGCTGCGGGCTCCTGTGAAAAGCCTCTGGGAATTCCAAGGGGCTTGAGGTGAGACCACTGGTCCTCTGGCTCTGAGCTGTGCAGTTGACCTCGCACTCATCACCAGAGCTGGTTCTAGAGGACCAAGAGGGGACGAGAATCTGTGCATTAAAGAAAGTGCCGAGAAAAACATGAGGGAGGAGGCTCCATCCGAGAGACTGCTTAATGACGTGCAAATACACGCTTCCAGCCCCCGGACCTCACACCTCAGGTGCCCTTAGAACAGGCCTGGGGAAACAGGCCATGCCCACACTCAGCAGGGCCGGGACTGGGCTGTGGGCAGGTGGGACTCCTGCTCCCCTGCTCCAGTTCTGGAACATTCTTAGGCTGTCACTGCGTGGTGTCAGCACCCTCCCCCTTGGCCCGTGGCAGATGTCACAGAACGCTGTCTCTGTCTTCCTCAGAGCCCAGGGTAGCTTCAGAACCCTCCGCCACCCAGTGTGCCAGGCGCCTGTCACTGGTCATCAAAGGTGGCGCGTCTCCTGACGGCTCCTGTCACTCTGAACCCACTGTCTGCATTTACGGGCAGGGTCGTATCTTCCTCTGCCCTACGAGGACCAGGTGTCCACTCGGGCTTTCCCACCAACCTGACCGAGCAGCGCGGGGACCCAGCCCAGACCGCAGGGCGTCCCTGCTGGCTCTGTGGGAACCACACTGGTGCCGTGCATGGTGAGCCCGGAGCGCCGGGAGGAGAGCTTGGCCCTCCGCGGGTGCGCTCCCCGTGGCCTGGGCACAGAGTTCTGGGCTTTCTTAGGAAGAACGCGGTTGCACATGTCAGGACCCCGACTGGACTGGCTCAAGCAGACAGGATTTGGTGATAGCACAGGAATTGTCCAGGAGGCACGCAGGGGACATGACGCCTCCTCGGTGGTCTGCAGAGCCCTCCGCCTGGAGACTGGCCCAATCTTAACCCTTCCTGTGGCTGAGGGGGTGGAATGTGCTGGTTGGGGACCCCTGCAGCCTGGGTTTAGGTGCTGCTCCCAGCCCAAGAGGGAATGTGCCGGACAGGCAAAGGGGAGAGGCGCTCATGGCTGATGTGAGCCCCTGGTCCCCGGCTCTTTTGACTCCCCCACTGTGGCTCCCCGACTTAGAGCCTGGGGGGCAGAGGCTGGAGAGACCTGGGGGGAGGTGAGGAGTAGGGTTAGGAGAGCCATGATCCAGGAGGTGATGGCTTGGGGCCTGGTGGGCCATGCCCTCTCTGACCCTCCGTCCCCCACTGTCTGCTCGGAATGACCCTCGCGCTGGTCCTGAGGGTGACGGAGGATCAGGTGTGCTGTGTAAACGGCAGTGTTCCTGGCGTGTGGGAGTTCACGCACACAGTGAGCTGTCACTTGAGGCTGCAGGGGTGGCTTGGGCATCTGGGGGCCCCAGTTATCCAGCCGGTGGAGGGGAGGGGGCCTGGGAGGGAGGCCTTAATAGAAGGAGACAGAGAAGAGAGCTGGGGCTGCCCGGGGTGGGAGCTGCAGCTCCCCCGGCTGAGATCTTGGGGACCAGGGAGCTCCCTGCCTGGCCCTGTGTGTGGAGGTCACATGTAGATTCCTGCCCTGGTAGACAGGAGTGGGGCCAGGCTGCATGGGGAGAGGGGCGGGCCTGAGGGTTCCCTGGGGACAGAGGTCGGGGCACCTCATGAACGTCACTGAGCTTCTAGTTTCTTCTCTGGCAAAAGAGAGAGCTCACCTGCACGGCCTGGGTGGGGGCGAGGGTTTAATCTGGCAGTTCTCAAAGTGTGGTCCTGGAACCCTCAAGGTCTGGACGTCGTTGACTTTTTCACGAGTTGACCTTTGCACTGATGGGGCCGACGCAGCGACACTGCTGCCGCCTGAGCTCGACTGTGGCCCCCCGCGCTGTGCTCACGGTCGCCGTGTCCTTCGTGGCTCACACTCCCAGTCAGGGGAACGCGGCTCCCCTGAGACTGTCTCGGACGCGGCAGCAACAATGCTGATTGTATCAAATCTCAACTCTAGAATTCTGCTTTTTTAATGTTTTTGGTGATGACATGGGACGCGCACGTGGAGCCCCTCGCTGTGCACAGAAGTACGAAGGCCGTCTCCAGGGAGGCTGCCCGTGTGCGGTTTGTGCTGTGGGCTGAGCCAGCCGCTCTCCCCAGGGAGCACCGGGTTCCATCACAGGGACAACTGAGCCATGCCACAGCGACACAGAACCAAGTCTCCTCAAAGACGAGCCAGGTGAGCCTGCTGCTTCAAGGAGAACAGCTGCCAGTGTCTGTGACTACCGAGAAGATTCCAGCTTGCAACTGAAAATGAGAAATTTGGAGAGCCTGTGACCCCACTGTGAGCCTGACAGCTTTGCAGTGTTTAATGACTTTTCTGATAAAATTGGGGGTGACATTAACGAGTGCTGTGTCTGATGTCGTATAATGAGGCACGTCACTGTCTGGAAGATTTGCAGGACTTAGTGAACTTAGATTGCCAAATGACCTAATGCGAGTGTTCAAAATCATGCCTTCAAAGTGCAGAAAATACCCACAGATTTTAATGTAACAGAGGAGGACAAGTTCAGGGACGTGATTTTATCTGCTGTGTTTTTTTTTTTCTTGAGGAAGATTGGCCCTGAGCGAACATCTGTGCCAGTCTTCCTCCATTTTGTATGTGGGTTGCCACCACAGTGTGGCCACTAACCAGCAGTGTAGGTTCACGCCTCGGGTCTGAACCCGTGAACCCGGGCCGCCAGTGTGGCGCACACTGAACATAACCATGAGGCCACGGGGCCGACCCATTTCTGTGTGATTTTATGGGAGTGAATCTTTAGGAATCTACCACTTGTCGGGTTCTGGGGCGATCACGAGATCCAACGAGGCTATTAAACCCCCTCCCTGTCCAACCACACCTGGCATGAGGCCAGATGTTCTTTGTAGATTTCAACCAAAATAATGTATTGACACGGAGGTGAGGATCCCACTGTCTTCTACGAAATGGCCAACATTAAAGAGACGTGAAAACACTACAACCTCATTCTTCTCATCGAATTCCCTTTTTATTTTGGAAACTATTGTTTCTCATAAAAACATTTCTGTTAACATGTAATGGGTTTACTACCGTTATTTTTAAATAAAATAAGTATTTAAAAAATTCTCAGTTTTGTCTAATATGATAAATACAGATAGATACAACCAATATAAATCAAGGCTTTTTGGAGTTCTCGGTAATTCTTGCGTGTGTGTGTGAGGAAGACTGTCCCTGAGCTGACATCTGTGCCCATCTTCCTCTATTTTGCGTGTGGGATGCACCACAGCCCGGCTTGATGAGCGGTGTGTAGGTCCACACCCAGGATCCAAACCCGCAAACCCCAGGCCACTGAAGTGGGGCATGCGTGCAAACTCAACCACTGCGCACTGGGCTGGCCCCTCAGTAACTTTTAAGGGTTGGGCCCTGGGACGAACAGGTTGCGAACTGCTTAATCAGATGAGAGATGAGAATTAATTTGCATCGTCCCGGGCAAATACTGATCATTTTCCTTCTTCTGGTTTCCTTTTGGGGAGACTGATGTCCAGACAGGAGAGAGTCACCTACGGACACAGCAGGACCAGGCCGCTGCTGGACTCCAGCCAGTGACGCTCGGTTTACCCGCCTTGTTCTCCGCCCCCCTCCATCCCACTTGCCGCTCTGACTCCTCCCTCCCACCTCTGACTCCTGAGTGAGTGGCAGCTCGTGACACTCGCCCAGAATTCCCCTTAGGGGCCTCCAGCATCTGTAAACACCTCATGGGCCGGCACTTCAGAGAGAGAGACCCAGCGCCCGTCTTTGAGGAGCCTGCATCTGTGTCCCTAACAACAGACTCAATACCGGTTTTAATTGTAACACATGCTTATTATGGAAAACTAGGAAAACAGGAAAAAGAAGAAAGAACTCCATAGTTTCATCCAACATGTTACAGCACAAAGTACCTTCCAATCCATCATGCACGCAAGTTTCCCTGTCTGGCACAGAGGCAGCGACCGGGACAGTCTGCGCGAGCCGGGGAGGCACTGGGCTGTCCGCGGTCACAGTGCCGGGCCGAGGCCGGACTGGGGCTCTCTCCTCACCTGCATCAGCTGTCAGGGGAAAATGATTGAAACAGAATCTCCTAACAGCATGGTACTGGCACTAAAACAGACACACAGATCAATGCAACAGAATTGAGAGCCCAGAAGTAAACTCACACATCCACGGGCAGCTGATCTTCAACAAAGGAGCCAAGAATATACAATGGAGAAAGGAGAGTCTCTTCAATAAAGGGTGCTGGGAAAAGTGGACAGCCACAGGCAAAAGAATGAAATTAGACCATTATCTCACACCATACACAAAACTTAACTCAAAATGGATTAACGACTTGAAGGTAAGACGTGAAACCATAAAACTCCAAGAAGAAAGTATAGGAGTACGCTCTAAGACGTGAGTCTTAGCAGCATCTTTTCAAATACCATGTCCACTCAGGAAGGGGAAACACAAGAAAAATAAACAAATTAGCCTTCATCAGACTAAAGAGCTTCTGCAAGGCAAAGGAAAACAGGAACAAAATGAAAAGACAACCCATAAACTGGGAGAAAATATTTGCAAATCATATATCCGACAAGGGGTCAATCTCCAAAATACATAAAGAACTCACACAACTCAACAACAAAAAGACAAACAACTCAATCAAAAAATGGCCAGAGGATATGGACAGACATATTTCCAAAGAAACTATACAGATGGCCAACAGGCACATGAAAAGATGTTCAACATCACCAATTATCAGGGAAATGCAAATCAAAACTACAATGAGATATCACCTTACACTCATCAGAATGGCAGTAATTATCAAGACAAGAAATAATAAGTATTGGAGAGGGTGTGGAGAAAAGGGAACCCTCACACACTGCTGGTGGAAATGCAAACTGGTGCAGCCACTATGGAAAACAGTATGGAGATTTCCCAAAGAATTAAAAATAGAAATACCATACAACCCAGCTATCCCACTACTGGGTATTTCTCCAAAGAACTTGAAATCAGCAATTCAAAGAGACTTATGCTCCCCTATGTTCATTGCAGCATTATTCACAATAGCAAGACGTGGAAGCAACTCAAGTGCCCATCGACTGATGAATGGATAAAGAAGATGTGGTGTATGTATACACAAAGGAATACTACTCAGCCATAAAAAAGACAAAACCTTCCTATTTGCAACAATGTGGATGGACCTTGAGGGTATTATGTTAAGCAAAAGAAGCCAGACAGAGAAAGACAGACACCATGTGATTTCACTCATATGTGGAAGATAAGCTAACACGTGGACAAAGAGAACAGTTCAGTGGTCACCAGAGGGGAGCGGGTGGGGTGGGCACAAGTGGTAAAGGGGCACATTTACATGGCGACTGACAAATAATAATGTACAACTGAAATTTCACAATATTAAAAACTATCATGACCTCAATAAAAAGAAAAAAATCTGCTGACCCAGAAAACCTCTCCACCAGGGGAGAAGGGATAGCGGATGGTTTTATTACCGAATAAACGTGACACCAGAATGTGGTGCGTGTCACACCCGCCAGGCGACGGCAGGTAGGAGGAAGCACCCTTCCCTTTAGCCGAGAGGCAGCCGGTCACACACGTTCTCAAGACAGATGAGAGCGAGTCCTCAGGTAGAGGATGTGACAGCGCCACTTGTCACGTGTAGCTCATGCCAAATCCACCTGGGCATTGGGGGGCCATCTGTGGGAGTGAATGGCCTTTATCTACAGGAATAACAACACTTCTCTTGTCTCTGACAGGAGCCGGGTTTGCAGCCCGGAGCCAGGCGCCTGCTAAGTTAGGCTCCTGCCCTCCGCAGAACGTGGGGACAGACAGGACGCCACTTTCTTCAAAGAGACTCCTCCCCGGTCCTTGAGGAAGATGGCCCTGGGTTGTAAAACTGGCAAGAGGCTTACATAGCTTGTTAAAAAGATTTGCACACACTTCAAAAGAGGCAGAGGAAGAATTTACAGGTTTTCTAAAGTAAATGCTAGAAGGAATGGGAGGGGGCAGCCCCGTTCCCTGTCTGCACCAGGAGAATGAAACTTTCCCCCTATTTTAACGGGCATTTGCCTCGCACACCCCACCAGGGTGTCCCCAGAAGGTCAGGAGGTAATGTGCCAGCCTGCGTCGGGCTGGAACCGGGACCGGGGAGGGGCCGTGCAGGGAAACAGGCCGGTGGAACGTGTGCACCTTCAGGAGCATCAGACTGCGTGGCCCGGCCGGGCGGCACCGTGCTCTCTGTCTCCCAGATTGGGGGACTGGGAGCGGGGAGCACGTGTGGAGCTGGAGCGTGACTGCGACTGTGCAGGCAGAGCGCCGGGAGTGATGGGGCCAGGGGTGCGAGTCGTGACAGAAGCGCAGGCAGAAGAGCGAGTCTGGAGGGCAAAACCCGCAGCATCGTGGGGGTGTGCGTCCCCTGAAGGCTGAGCCTGAGGCGAGGGCCTGGGACCCGGTCCTTGCCTTGGGAGGAGATTTGATTTTCGAGGTGAGGAACGGGGCAGGGAAAGAGAAGTACCGCTGAAAGTCACGTTACTGAGCAGGCACACGGGGCTCGGTCCATGGGGACCTGCCAGCAGCCGTGGAGAACGTCCTCTGGGTCCTTCCTCTACCGGCAGGTGCATTTGTCCCCGACTCCTGCCCCACGGCCTGAGGGCTGCCCTGGGGTGTTACCCCCCCACCCCCCACCCCCGCCCTGGGGAGCTCCCTGGCTCCGCATGTGCTCCCCAGCAGTGAGACGCTGAGTGGACCACACACCGGCGGTGGGGTGGCCTGTGTGCCCGGGGAGCCATCTCCCATAGCCACAGCGACTTCAGGGTGGGCCGAGGGGATGGAGCAGCAGTACCACTGAGAGGAAGTGACACAAAAGGCTGCACTCGGGTAGTAAAGCACGAAGCAGGAAAAGCAGCATCCGGGCAGGAGCCACCCCAGTGAGGGAGGCCACGTGGGGCTTCCCCACCCCCGAGGGCACAGGGCTCCAGCCCTCAGGCTGGTCCTGAGCGCCTGGCATCCTCGTTCTACCTCCTTCTGTGTGTGAAACATGTGATATAAATAAATACAAACTTCCTCAAAAAGTTAAACACAGAAGCAGCACAGGACAGAGCAGTGCCACTTCCAGGAGACGCCCCAAAAGAACTGATGGGCTGTGTCTCCAACAGGCACTTGTACACGAATGTCACGGCTGCGTTATTCACCAGGGTCCAAGGTGGAGACGGCCTGACGTCCATCAGTGGATGATGGATAAACGAGATGTGGCCCAGCCACACAGTGGAATTTCACACGGCCAGAAAAAGGAGGGAAGGGCTGACACGTGGTACAACACGAGCGAACCCGAAAAACATCCGCTGAGTGAAAAGCCAGACACAAAAGGCCACATGGCGTATGATCCCAATCATATGAAATATCCAGAAAAGACGCATCCATAGAGACAAAAGTCGGAGGGACTGTTGCCAGGGGCTGGGGCAGTGGGGAATGCGGAGTGACTGTTCATGGGCACGGGGTCTCCTTTTAGGGGTGAAAATGTTTTGGACCAAGAAAGAGATGGTGGTCGTGCAACACTGGGGATGTGCTAAATGCCACTGAAGTCTTCATTCTAAAATGTTTAATTTTATGTTATATGAATTTCACTCAATAACAGAAAGAAAGAGCAGAGGGCCTGTGGGCATGGAGTCCAACCTGCAGGCAGCCCCCGGGGATGGCAGCCTGTGCCCTCTGAGCGGCCCGGCCCCCAGACAGTGGCAGCAATGAGCTGTGCCCCAGAGGATCCAAGCCAGTTGAGTCCTTCCGAACACAGACTCCAGGATCTGCCTGACCCTGAGTCCCTGGCCATTCGCTCTCTCTGCCACGAGGAAATTACAGAGCCTTAGAACAGGGTCCCACCCAACCGATGCTCCCACAGCGCCAGCCTCCGTCCGGGCACCTGGGCCTCATGCGGCACATTTGCCCATCCCCGTGGTCCTGGGAGCAGGGTCCTCCCTGCTTTGCTGATGAGAAAAGACGAAGCTCGTGGAGTTTCAGAGTCTCACTCATGTCGCAGGGTGGGCACTCAGGGGTGGCAGGACCGAGCCAGACCTGGAACTCCCAGCCCTCTGTCCTCTCCAGTCTGCCCCACACCCCTTGTTTCTCCTCACCTTCTCACCTTCTTTAAGATTCTGAATTTTTTAAAAGTCACTTGTGAGTGAGAGCGAGCCGCCACCACCCCCCCCCCCGGCCCCCTGCAGCTTGTGACTGTTGACCGAGAGGGGCTGAGAATGAGCACATCCGCGATGAGCAGTGAGTGCGAGCGATTTGGAAGACAGAGACACTTAGCACCCGGCCCCACGCGGCCCAGTGCACGTGCAGATGTACAAGAGATGGGCTCGGCCACTGTGAGACCTGAGTGAGGCTGCAGACCCAGGCCCTAGGTCTGTGCCGGCAGGCTGGGAACCGCTAAGCCAAAACAGAGCTCTCCTTACACTGCTGGGGAAACTGAGGCCCTAGAGGGGAAGGGACTGGCGCAGGGTCACTTGGAGATGGCAGCCCCAGGCCCCGTCGTCCTGATGCCTGTGGTGTGGCGTCCATCACCACAGAAGCTCTCCCCAAACCTGGTGCTGGCATTGTCGTGTCTCCATGGCAACCAGAGGCAGCCGTGGTGGGTTTCGTCACCCTTGAATGTAATCAGGGCTCCTTGTCCTTCCACAGCAGGCAAAGGATGGCTCCCACCGCCTGCCTCTCACCCCTGCCTGGCCCCCAAGTGTCCCTGAGCTGGACTCTGAGGTCAGGGTGGGAGGGGGCCCCGAGGCTCAGTCACGGCCCCCCCTTGCAGCAGGGCAGTTCTCACTCAAGCTTAGACAGTTAATAACAAAATCAGAATCCAAACTGGCCCTGCTGGGCTGCTTCTCCTTCCTGCTGTCTTGATTCAACCCCGCTAAAGCTGGAGGGTTTCTTTCAGAATAAGGCAGCATGTGAGCGTATCAGTGTCCCGGGGCTGCGTGAGAAAGTGCCTGACACCCTGGCTTAAATGACAGGAATTCATAATCTTCAGAGATCAGAGTTCTAAGTCAGCATCACTGGGTTGGAATCCAGGTGTCGCAGGGCCCAGCTCCCTCCAGAGGCTCCAGGGGAGGGTCCCTCCTGCCTCTGCCAGCTCCTGGGGGCCCCAGGCATCCCTGAGCTGTGGCCGCGCCCCTCCAGTCCCTGCTCTGTCTTCACATGGCTTCTCTGCTTCTGTGTGTGTCACATCTCCCTCTGCCTCCCTCTCATAAGACACATGAGATGACACTGGGTGCACCCTGATAATCTGGGATAGTCACCCCATCTCAAGATGCTAGATTTAATCACATCTGTAGGGCTGGCCTGGTGGCATAGTGGTTAAATTCACGCACTCTGCTTTGGTGGCTTGTGGTTTGCGGGTTCACATCCCGGGCATGGACCTACACACCTCTCATCAAACCACGCTGTGGTGGTGTCCCACATACAAAACAGAGGAGGATTGGCACAGATGTTAGCTCAGGGCCAATCTTTCTCACCAAAAAAAGGAAAAGTCATATCTGTAAAGATGGTTTTTCCAAATAACATGACATTTGTAGGTCCTGGGGCTGAGGACCTGGTCTGTCTTTGGGGCTGTACGCAGCTGACCACAGCGAGCGTGAGTGGCCGGCCTGGAATCCGGTCTCTGAGAGGGCCCTGGTGGTCTGCACTCGGGTGCTGCGAGGTTACGAGGAGGATAAGCGATGGCAGCCCCCGGCATGCGCAAAGACAGCTCTAAGTGTATCTGTTCGCTTCCGTTTCTCTTTCTCGCTCTAACGGAGCAGTTGGCTCCGGCTCGGTGTCGGGCGGATGTGCATCGCCGTCCCCGCTCTCCACCCACGAGCCGGGTGACAGGTCACCTGAGCACTTTGTCGTCCTTCCTGTAAGTGGGGTTGAAGGCGGCGCTCACCCGGGTGCCCTCAAACGACTCGCTGCACGCACAGGGCCTGGGGGTCGTCTGGCACCGCAGGCTCCTGGAAACGGGGAGCTTTTGGTGTAAACCAGGAGTGAGAATCCAGGTGGAGATGGAGGCGGCCTCTTGTGAGGTCAGACAAGGACATGCCCGGTGTGTGAACGTGCTGTGCTCCCCCCTGGGGCTCTGGGGCTTTGCGGGGGCCAGCAGGTTGTCGGGGACAGATGGTGGCGACGGTGTGTCCAGGACACCTGCTTGTGGTGAGAGAGCCCCTTAGTCAGCAGCCACAGGGTGGCATCTGCCAGGGCCCCGAGGGCACCGGCTTCCGAGGACGCTGTCCCTGGAGTTGAGAGCCCACGGAACGGGGAGAAATCAAGCGTCTGAGCGGGGATCCAGGCTCAGGATCAAGAGAATCCCTGCAAATCAACGGCCCACCCACATGGCCGGGTGCAGAGACGGGCAAAGGACTCAGACAGACGTTCCTCCGGAGCAGACACACCTGCGGGAAGAAGCACGGCCCGAGGTGCTCAGCCTCGCCGGTCAGGAGGGCGACGCAAATTGAGGCGCAGCGAGAGGCCTCCCCACAGCCGTGAAGACGCCTGCCGTCCAAACCCAGAAGCCAACCAGTGTCAGCGAGGATTTAGGGAAACCAGAAACGTTGTGCATGGCGGGGAAGGTGGGGCAGTGCAGCTGCCGGGCAGACAGGATGGTGGTTCCTCAAAGAAATTAAAGACAGAATCACCACGTGACCCTGCAAAATCCCACTTCAGGGTACATTCCTCCCAAAATTGGAAGCAGGATCATGAAGAGGCATTTCCACACCCATGTTCGTGGCAGCAGTCCCCACAATACCCAAGGTGGGAAGCAACCCAAGCGTCCGTCAGCCGATGGGCAAATAACACGTGGTCCATCCACATGACGGAATATTACTCAGCCTTAAGGAGGAAGGAATTCCGACACCTGCTACAGCATGGATGGACAGTGAGGACTTTATGCTGAGTGAGATAAGCCAGTCTCGAAAAGACAAATACTGCATGATTCCATTTACGGGGTCTCCAGTGTCGGCAGATTCACAGACACAGACAGTAGGACGGTGGACGCCAGGGGCTGGGAGCGGCGGTGGGGAGTGCGTGTTCAACGGGCACAGAGCTTCTGTTTGGGAAGATGGAGCAGTTCTGCGGGTGGGTGGTGGGGATGGCTGCACAACAATGTGAACGTACTTAGTACCACTAAACCGTACACTTAAAAATGGTCAAGAAGGCAAATTTTACGTTACGTGTATTTTGCTACAGTAAAAATTTCTTTCAATAAGGGCAGCACAGTCAGACTCTGGGGGCACTTCGTCACTTCCTCTGCTCTGACACCAGAGCCAAGCACCCTAAGAGCATTGGGCAGCCCTGCGGGTCCCCTTTGCAGATGATGGATATTCTGGGGGTGCTGCCGTGTCCCTCATTTTCCTTGCTTGGCGGACACAAGAGGCGATGTGTGTTCATGAACTCTGGTTTGAGCCCCACGTGCGCCTCCGCCCCAGGCTCCCGGAGACAGGATGATAGAAAAGGGCGTGGAGGGGCTCGCCTGGAATTCCCGTCTAGCAGGAGAAGCCAAAGAGCTGCGGAGAGGCCGAGAGGGTGCAGGGGACGGGGAGATGGGAGGCAGAGACAGAGAAAGAGCCACTGGAGTAAGACGAAGAGAGAGGGCAGCATTCAGATCGGGAGCAGAAAAGGCTGGGAATTAAGATGAAATGCCGCGTAAAGGTTATGTGCTCCATCCAGCGATAATTCGCCAGGATGGAAAAGGTCAGAGTTTGTAGACGGAGGTGGAGGCGGTAGAGATGCTGCCTGCAGGGAGGCCATGGGGCGCTGGGTGGGGCGGGAGGTGAGGAACGGGGAGAGGGGTTTAACTGGGGAGGGGTGGGCAGCAGGCAGGGAGTGGCCCCGGGGAATCAGACAAGGACTGTCCCCCAAGATGAGGAATGGAGGCCATGGGGAGGAGGCCAGAGGCGGCAGGAGCAGGAGAGGGAGACGGGGCCCAGAAGTGCTGCCAAGGGGGCCATTTGGTGCCTATGAGGAGGGGACAGAGCCAGCCCAAAGTGGGAGTCCTTCATTCATTCACTTACTCGCTCATCCACGTTCGCGCCGTCTGTGCCACAGGACTGCACTAGGGATGGGCAATGCCGGCGTGCCTGCCCTCGTGGAGCTGGTGGGGTGGCGGGCGAGGGGATGGCTGCCCTCAGCGGCCAGCGCCCACGTCAGTGCACACGAGGTGAGGCTCCAGGGCAAGGCTCACGAAGGTGACTTCAGGGGACCCGACCTGGCCTGGCAGTGGAGGGCGGGCCAGGCCTGGAGAGCTGCTGCGGGGTCTTTGAGGAAGATGGAGCCCTTGGGGAGCTCAGGGGAGCAGCAGGGAGGATAAGGAGGAGGGCTGGAGACAACTGAGTCCTGGGGGCCGCCCACGGCATTGGCGGGAGTCCAGCCCGGGGCTGTAAACTCACCCGTGCCCCCTGGATTCAGATCTCTACCCCTGGACGCCCCTGGGCTCCAGACCCACTGCCTCGCTGCCCACCTGGCATCTCCACCTGCTGTCTGTGGACCCCGGGAGGGGATCTGCCTGCTCCCCATCATGTCCCCACTCGGTGACCATGATGCACATGGTTTTCCATGCCGGGCCCCCAGCACTCAGCCTGTCCTCCCACTCTCCCATGGTCTCGGAATGCCCAGAAGCTTCCCCCCCACTGAGTACCTAGAACCTGCCCACTTCTCTCCCTCCCCTCCTTGGTCCTGCTGCAGGGTCGTCTTCACCCGGGGGGCTGCAGCTGCCCTCCCGTGGGCTTCCTGCTTCTGGGTTCTCCTACCATCCATCCTCCACTGGGCCCCAGTCTGGGGACCCCGGAGAATCCCCTCACTCCAGAGGTGATGCCAGCCCAGTCGCTGCATGTCCCGAAGCCGGGCAGCCGTGGGTGCGCAGGGATTCCCTGTCCCAGAGCCGGGGCATGCTGGGTGCACAGAGCGCGGCCGTGGAGCCAGGCGGGACCAGCTCCAGTCCAGCCATGTGACGTGGGCCAGGTCCCCTGGCCGAGCCCGCCACTTGTAAAACAGGAGCGTCCCTGCCTCACGGGGCGATGGTGAGGCTCAGACAGGGACACGGAAGTAAGCGCCTTTAAGACAAGAGCCGTCCCTGCGTAAGGGACTCTGAGGAGCCTTCCCTGCTCTGCTGTGGGAGGCCGAGTCCCCATGGACGTGTGACCTCACAGGTGGGGCACTCGGTCAAGGACCTTGAGCTGGGAGGCGGTCCTGGATTTTCCGGGTGGGCCCAGTGTCATCACGGAGGCCTCCTGAGAGGAGGAGTTCAGGCAGGTGAGGAGATGCTGCCCTGCTGGCCTGGAAGATGGGGGAGGGGACGAGCCGAGGAATGTGGAGCCTCTAGCAGCCAGAGAGGAGAAAACAGAACCCCCGGACCCTCCGGAGGAACCAGCCCCGCCCCCACCTGGATTTGAGCCCTCGAGTGCAAGCCCTGCTGGACTCCGACTCCCGACTGTGAGCACAAACGTGTGTACTTTAAGCCTGTAGGCTTGTGGTCTTGAGTCACAGCAGCCACAGGAAACCGACAGGGACAACGTCCAGGCCTAGCCAGGGGTCCTCCAGTGACCCACTCGGACACCTGCCCCTCTCCTAGCTGGGGGGCTGTAAACATGCCTGTGACGAGGCGCCAGTGAGAGAGGGAGCACCGTGCCCAGAGTGACCGAGCAGCCGACGCCTCGACAGACTCTGGGGAGAGTGGAAGGGACAGCCCTGGAAGGCCAGCGGAGTCCTGGAGCCGCCCGTCCCCAGGCCGGGCATCCTGTCCCAGCTCCGCACAGCCCGGGTCCTTCCGACGGGCGGGGCTCGCAGCCCCCACTCCAGGGAGCCCCAACCTGGCTGACGCCCTCCTCCCCCAGCCCGCTGAACGGGGGAGGGTCCTCTGCTCCGCACAACATCCATTCCACATAAATGATCTTTAATTGAAAGTTTGTAAGCTCTTCCACTTTGCTCATTGTAGCTGAGACGATGTGTGTTAGTGCGGCTTTATTGAATGATGAATGTCGTTGTTTCCCAAACGCCCATTCAACTCGCTTTTCACGGCAGGTTCCCGGGAGGGAGATGAAAGCAGGTCACTCGCAACGCTTAGAAAGCATGGCTTTAAGAAAAAGCATCGAAGAAATGACGATGAGTCTTGGGAACACTGGCCTTGGAAGGACTGGACCTCGCTGGTCCCCATGTGTGTGAGGTCCATCTGGGGCCCCACAGACTGTCTCCCCACTGTCCCAGCGGGCCTCAGCAGTTACTAAGCGCCAGGGCTGTGGGTGTCATGATAATACATGCAGGTCGTCTTCAAGGAGCCTTCTATCTGATGCTGGAGGCAGAATCTGCAGGTGAATGACGGTAATTCAGGGTACAAAGTCACCAGGCGCTGGATGAGTGCCACGCGGGAACAGTGACAAAGAGTCACACACTGCGGGGCTTAAGACACAGGAATCCATCTCTCATGGCTCTGGAGTCTGCGAGTCTGAAATCAGTGCTGTGGGGCCGTGCTCTCCCCGATACTCGAGGGGAGGACGCTTCCCGCCTCATCCAGCCTTTGTGGATGTCGGCGACCCTCGGGGCCTGGGCTTGTGGCGCGTCGCTCCATCTCTGCCTCCGCTGCCACACGGCCTCTCCCTGTGTGTTTCTGTGTCTCTGTGTCCCGACCTCCTCTTCTAACACGGCCTCCACTCCTTATGTCGGCTCAGGGTCCCCCCAACCCAGGACACCTCATCTTAACCTGGTCACGTCTGCAAAGACCTTATTTCCAAATGAGGCCTCAAGCCCAGGTACCAGGGCTCAGGATGTGGACATACCTTTTTGGGGACACAATTCAACTCACAACAGGCGCCAAGTGAAGAGGTTTCAGAGGAAGGAGTGCTTCCTCCAGTCCCTCATGGGCGCAGAGGGGCAGGCACGTGGACCCTGAGGAAGGGGCAGGATTCCGGTGTGGAGAAGACACCCACTGGAAGGACGTCTTGGCCAGAGGGGACAGCCCACAGTGAGGCGGGGAGGAGGCGAGAGGTGAGGCTCAGGCCTGTGGGGCTGGGGCTAGGCAGGGCCCGGGCTAGGCCATGTCCTAGAGGGAGTGAGACCCCAGGGGATGCTGCCAGCCAGGTGTCACTCGATGGAACCCCTGGACAAGGTCACCGCTTCCTGGAGAGGTGACACCACAGTGTCTCTGGTCCCTGGGGAGGCGAGGCTTTCCTGGCCTTCATTTTAGGGAAGATGACAGGAGGCCAGGAGAGGCCACACTGCCGGGAGCTGACAGGGTCCAGTTCTGCCAAACTCCCGATTCAGAGCTGTCCCCTGCCAGCTGCCCCCAAGCCATTTAAAACGTAACAAGACAGAAGCCCACCTGCGGATGGAGGATCAACAAAATGAGGCCCATCTGCACGACGGATATTATTCAGCTTTAAGAGAGAACGAAGTTCTGACACTCGACAACATGGACGAACCCTGGAAACAGGCCAAGGGAAAGAAGCGAGTCGCGAAGGGCCCCGTGTCGAGTGACCCCACTTCCAGGAAACGTCCAGAGCAGGGAGATCCACGGAGACAGGACACAGATGAGCGGGTGCCGGGGACCGCAGGGAACGGGGGAAATGAGGAGTGAGGGCCAACTGGGGACAGGGTCAGCCAGTTTTGAGGAGATGGAATGTGCTGGAAATAGAGAGTTGGTGGCCACAGATTATTGTGAACGTGCTAAACTCCACGGAACTGCACTCGTGAAGAGGGTGGATTTCATGTTGCGTGCATTTTAGCTCAACTAAAAAAACAGGAACAGGAGCAGAGCCGGCTGGAGGAGGCAGCCAGGGCGGGGCGCCTGGTCCTTGAGCTGCCCTGGCAGGACCCACAGCCGCCCTGGATCCTGGCTCACTCCCCCTGTGACTAGTCACACGCGGCCCTTCTGTGTCCTTCGCTCTGTGGCCACTGTGAATGCTGCCCTCGCCCACCTGCCCTCGGAGGGTTTAGCACCTCTCGCTGGCTGCCAGGACGGCGACTTGTTCTTTTCTGTCTCACTGAGACCAAACTGGAATATTCTGTCGATTCCAAGTCGTCTTAACATAGATGAAGCGCTTAGAAAGGTCAGTGGGGTGATGCGCTGAGTCTGGTCTCCTGACGTTTGGGGAACTGGTGGAGCTGACGGCTCTCTAGGGCTCCTTACCCGGGCGGCCTCTGCATCTGGGCTCTGACCCCGGCCTCCCTCTCCTGGAGCCCCGGGCAGGTGAGGGAGGCCACGTGGGGCCTGCAGTGGTCGCCGGCTGGCTCTGGCCCTCTGCTCCCACGGAGTCTGGGCTGGGGGAGAGAGCCCCCGGCTCCATGGTTCTCCTGGCCCAGTGTGGCGGGGGCTTTGCACGAGGCAGGCAGGGGAGGGACTTCGCCCCAAGCCTACCTTCTGGCAACTGGCAGCGCCTCCCGGTGGCAGGTTCCCCTCCGAGGCCGCAGCCTTTGCCCTTGGCCCCGTGGACTCACCGCTGCCTTGGGGACCTGTGCTCCTTGCTGCCGCTGAAAGGAAGCACCCCTGCCTGGGGCTGGGCCTGGAGCCGCCCGGGGCACCCGGGCATCCTCGCCTTCCTCGGATGGGTGAGGGCCTGGCCCACCCTGGGTTAGCCAGAGCTGCCCTTCTCAGCTGCGCCTGCCCTGTGGTGGCCCAGTGGACTTCAGTGTGTGCCAGCCCTGGTGTGCCGAGGGGAATAAGGCAGAGGGTCCACCCCTGAGGCTGCCTGGTGCTGGGGGATGGGGACACTCTCTGGGGCAGGAGACGGAGGAGCACAGGAGGGTCCTTTCGTCTGAGCAGAGCTTGGTTGGGGTGGGGGAAAGCTCTCCCAGGACATTGGACCTGGCCTTGGCGTGGGCAGGTGTGTGGGGCGTTTCAGAAGGTGGCATGTGGACGAGGAGCAGAAGCAGAGCGAGTGTTTTGGGGGAGTGAGAGGGCAGAGGAGGGTCAGTGAACGTGAGATTTCTCGTCTTCCAGGACAGGGGGCCCCGATCAGGGCCCGGAGCTGACTGCAGACCCCAGGACGAGAAGACAAGCCTCGCTCGCTTTGTTGACTCGTGGCTCTGGTCCCCCGGGATGCGGGCTGTCCAGAGGGGTCTCAGCCGCACGCCATGTCTGGATGGAAGGCCCCTCCAGCCACGCTCAGGTGCCTCAGCGTGAGGACCGTCTGAAACGTCCCTGCCCGTCCCCAGGCATCAGACCGATTTTAGAACTTCTTGCTGCTATTCAAACGACTATTCACCTGAAAACTAAATTATTGGCAATCTAACACAGATTGGAAGTGACTTGTCACTTTTTTCTTTTGACAGAGCACTTAAAAAATCAGAGCCAAGTGTTTTGGATACTACAGTTACACTAAGACAGCGGGAGGACTCCTTCGTGAAACTGACTCTGTTATGGGACCTATTTTTAGACTTAGAAATGGACTAACTTCATTCTGCTTTGATATTTCCAGCTTATTTTGAAAGCCAAGCTTTGACGGCTCTTTGCAGGGTGACCTTTTGCGTGGGTTCTGGCTAAAAACAGCCGACCTGACCTGTCTGCTCAGTTGTGAAGGTCAGAGCAGTGGAGGGGCCCTGCTGCCACGTGGCATTCAACCACCCGGACCCTCGGTTTTCTCTTCTGTAACACAAAGTGGGGCGGGGAAGGACCAGATGGGAACGGAGGTTCCTAAACTCTGATCCACGGATCTGAGGTCTTGTGGCAACGTTTCTACCAGTCTGCAGTGAAATGAGGAAAATAAGAGAAAAGTTGGGGATTTCATGAAGTCCAATTAATTCTTATAAAAGACCGTCTTCTGTTCTGAGATGATTTCCTCTTAATATTTTTGATGCTAAGATGTGTTTTTATGAAATATTGAGACTGTTAAACAGTAGTGTAAAAAATTTCATGTCAGTATCTGGGCGAAAGAAAGAAAGAAAGAAAAGTTAGAGCCCTTGTGACCCCTGAGAGGTCATTGATGGTTTGCTGGTCTGTGAATTTCCAAAGCCTGAGGACCGTGCTCTGGGAGCTCTGAGACCCACCGCTGATCCCCTCAAATGAGCCGTGTGCCCAGCCAGAGGCCCTGGGAGGGAGCTGGTGGCCGAGCTGCTGGTCCAGACAGATGGGAGGGGGCAGTCCTGGTGGGCAGGGCAGGGATCCTCCACACTGAGCCATTCAGGGGCCAATCAATAAGCAGGCCCGCCCTGAGCTTGGGGTGGGGTCAAGGGGGGTTCCGGGGGTTCCCCAGCTGATGGAGGGTGGGAGGAAGGTCCTCAGACGGTGGGGAGGCGAGAGGGCAGGAAAGGGGGTGGTGGGACATCCCAATCTGCCTGGGGGCCTGGAAGCCCTTTCCCAACTTGGGGGGTGAAGGGTGGTTGTCCTGGGAGAGCAGCCTTTAAGGACAACAATGCGTCTACCACTGATCTCAGAAGGCTCGGCCAGGCCACTGTGACGTGTTCCTGGGCAGCGCCCATGGGACCAGCGGGATCCTCGTACTCACAGACGAGGCAAGGCAGGCGCAGGGGGCTCCTGCCATCACGGTAGAGCTGGGGCTCACCCCCCGTGCCCCCACCACGGTCATCTGTCTGTCCATGGCTTCTTCCTCCTCCTCTGTCCCTCTGAACCCACCCAGAACCGATCTGTTCAAAACAGGTGTGCCCCCAGCTCTGTCTCTGTCCCCTTGGGTGAGGGGTGTTCATTGTCGCTGCCCGTCTGTGCCCAGTGGTCCCCACCTGCTGACTGCAGATGCCCAACTTCTCTGCCCACAGACGTGGGACAAGGTCACTCTGTCATGACCCATCGGACTGGTGAGGATGCTGAAGGTCACCTGGAGGTCATCTGCCCAGAGCCATGTGGCTGGAAGGGCCAAGATGGGGATCGAGCTGGGGTGTCTGAGCCCGGAGCTCATTCCTGTAATTTATAGACTCGGATGATCTTCAGCTTCTGTTCTCATGTTAAAATGAACATAAAGTTGTAGGATGGCGAAAGATCTGAGTTGACATTTCTCCAAAGATATAGGAATGGCCAACAGGCATGCGAGGAGAGGCTCAATATTGCTGGCCGGCGGGGAAATGCAAATCAAAGCCACGTGAGATATGTCTGCTAGGACGGCTGAAACGGAAAGTCAGACAGCGACAAGCGTTGGCGAGGGTGTGGGAAACCAGACCCCGGTACGTCACCAGGGGGAACGTCAGACGGGGCAGCCGCTGTGGGAAAGTCTGGTGGTTCCTGAAAAGGTTAAACAGAGAGCGACCACTCGACCCAGCAGTGCCCCTCCTGGGCGTCTACCCAGGAGAAATGAAGACATATGTGCACAGAAACACCTGTGCACGGAGGTTTGTAGCAGCCTTATTCGGAATAGCTAAAAAGTGAAAATAGGGCCAGCCCTGTGGCCAAGTGGTGAGGTTTGTGTGCTCCGCTTTGGCAACCCACTCGTCAGGCCATGCTGAGGTGGCATCCCACATAGCAGAGCCAGAGGGACCTATAGCTAGAATATGCAACTATGGATGGGGGTTTTTGGGGGAAAGAAAAAAAAAAAGGAAGATTAGGAACAGAAGTTAGCTCAGGTGCCAATCTTTTAAAAAAAGTGAAAATAACCTAAGTGTCCATTACCTAGTGAAAAAAGAAGATGTGGTCCATCCGTACAGTGGAGTACTATGCAGCCATGAAAAGGAACAAAGCGCTGACACACGCTACAGTGTGGGTGAACCCTGACAACATGATGCTCAGTGAGAGAAGCCAGACACAAAAGGCCTGATTCTGATTTAGAGGGAATGTCCAGAACAGGCAAAACCACAGAGATGGAAAGTCAATCAGTGGTTGTGTAGGGCTGGGAGGGGGCTGGGAGGGTGGGGGTGATGGCCAGGAGGTACAGGGTTCCTTTTGGGGTGATGAAATTGTTCTACAATTGATTGTGGTGATGGCAGCACAACTCTGTGAGCATAGTAAAGCCATCAAATTGTGCACTCAAATGGGTGAATCGTGTGGCACGTGAGTTAGACCTCATAGAGCTGCTAAAAAAAAACAGTGGCCAGAGCTCCCGGGACACAGAGAGGGTGCCTGGGCAGCCAGGGCAGAGCAGAGCAGGGTGCGGGGTGCTTGACCGTCCCTTTAGGGGGTGAGGGAAGCCGTCTGCAGCCCACAGCCCTGGAGGATGGGGGCTGGGGGGCGTGGACAGCTGCTCCCAGGGCCCGAGTGTGATCCTGCAGGCTCGGTTCCTCCAACCCAGGGCGCCATGTGCTGCTGTGCCCTCATTGTAGTCACCTCCCGTCAAGGAGAAACCCAGCTTCTTCCACAAAACCTCCCTCCCTCCCTGTCTTTCTCCTCCTTCCTCTCTCCCTCCTTCCTCCCTCCTCCCTCCCTCCCTTTCTCCTCCTTCCTCCCTCCCTCCTTCCTCCCCTCCTCCCTCCCTGTCTTTCTCCTCCTTCCTCCCTCCCTCCCTCCTTCCTCCCCTCCTCCCTCCCTGTCTTTCTCCTCCTTCCTCCCTCCCTCCTTCCTCCCCTCCTCCCTCCCTGTCTTTCTCCTCCTTCCTCCCTCTCTCCTTCCTCCCCTCCTCCCTCCCTTTCTCCTCCTTCCTCTCTCTCTCCTTCCTCCCCTCCTCCCTCCCTGTCTTTCTCCTCCTTCCTCCCTCCCTCCTTCCTCCCCTCCTCCCTCCCTGTCTTTCTCCTCCTTCCTCCCTCTCTCCTTCCTCCCCTCCTCCCTCCCTTTCTCCTCCTTCCTCTCTCTCTCCTTCCTCCCCTCCTCCCTCCCTGTCTTTCTCCTCCTTCCTCCCTCCCTCCTTCCTCCCCTCCTCCCTCCCTGTCTTTCTCCTCCTTCCTCCCTCTCTTTTTCCCTCCCCTCTTCCCTCCCTCCCTTTCTCCTCCTTCCTTCCTCCCTCTCTCCTTCCCTCCCCTCCTCCCTCCCTCCTGGGTACAGGGCAGGCGGCAGGCAGCAGCTGGCCTGGGGAGATGGCAGACAGACTCAGAGCTGGCTTAGGTGTCGGGAGGAGGCAGGTCGCCAGTTTGCCGGCTGTGGGCAGGGACTCACTCTCCTCGGGGGGACAAGGCTATAAACAGAGCCTAGATCGTGGCTGTCACGAGCTCTAGTGAATCGTGTTGACAGGGGAGGTGCTGGTTCCCTCTCTCTCTGTTGTCCCTGTGTCTGTCGCTCACTTTCTCTCCCTGTTCGCTCCATCTCTCTCTGCGGCTTTTCTGTTTCTGTTTCTCCCTCTCCTCTTTTCTCTCTCAGCTAAAGAAATGGGTGCTGAGTCTCCCCGGTGGGCCTCAGGATGGGGGTGGACGCAAAGTTCGTTGCTAAGCGCAGAGATGGCTGCATTTCGAGCTGGGACGTCCAGACACACACATGGGGATTGGAGCCCAGCCATTCGCACGTGGCCACTTCAGCTCTGATGGGACCCGTGCGCAGGAGAGCCAGGACGACACGCTGAAGTCCAGCTCATGAACGGGCCTTCGAAAAGCGGTGACCCTAGTCCTCTGCACCTGACATCAGCCAGCAAGGAGCCTGGGCTGGGCCTCACCCTCGTCAGCCACGGAATAGTTTCCTAACCATGGGAAGCCCAATGCAGGAAATGGATTAAACAGAGCCGTTCTTGTCTATGTGGAGGTGGGTCACCTGGAGCTGCCCCCACTGTCCAACGGCCCCTGATGTGCCCCGTGAACCCTGCGGGTCCTGGGAGCACAGTTTGGAAGCGGCTGGTGCAGTGCAAAGACTAGCGGCCTCCCTCTGCGCTCCTGCCGCTGTAATGCGGCCGTGGCCGTGGGCGTCTGCTTCTCTGCGGGGCGAGCTGGTCAGCGTCCGCGCTGCCTGACTGAGGGCTGGGCCGGGCGTAGAGGGCAGGCACTGCAGCAGGTTTCAGCATCAGGTCTCCAAGGGACGTCCCGCTCACGGCCTGGACACGTCGTGGGGTCAGGGCAGGCTGGAGGGGTCCATTTGCAAAGGAGGCGGCAGTCCTGACACTTTGGAAGCTCCTTGGGGTGCAGGGAAGGCCACTTCTCCCTCAGAGCCTTAGGGAGCATCAAGTTGAATGGTGTCCCCCAAATTCACGTCCACCTGGAGCCTCAGAACATGCCCTTACTGGGAATAAGGTCTTTGCAGATGGAATTAAGGTAAGGACGGAGATGAGGTCATCTCCGACGAGGGTGGGCGCTAATCCGAGTAGAGTGTCCTTGTAAGAGGCAGAAAAGAGAGACACAGCAGAGACAGGCAGGGGCGAGGCTGCCAGGAGACGGAGGCACGCGGAGAGAGTGGATCCATGCGTCCACATGGCAGGGACACCGGGATTGGTGGCCACCATGAGCATCGAGCATGGGGAAGAGAGGCCGAGACAGCTGGTCCCCCGCAGTGTCAGAGGGAGGCGGCCTGCCCCGCCTCAACTTCCGACTGCTGGCCTCCAGGACTGAGAGAGAAGGCCCTTTTGCCGTTTCCAGCCCCCGGGCTGCGGTCAGTTGCTGTGGTCATTCGTCCCAGGACACTCATCCAGGAGGAGGGGGCCGAGTGGAGAGGGGATTGGAGCAGACGAAGGCAGAGCCCTCACGGTGGCCTGCTCCCTCTGGTCCTGCCTCATCTCCTTCAGCGTCCCCAGAGCTGGCGAGGTCTCAGGTGGACGCCCTGCTGCTGTGGGGTGAGACTGCCCCTCCTTCTAGAGCCTTCCTGAGGCTTCAGTCCTTGAGGCCTCTGCCTGCACGGCCCCCTGCAGCCGCCGGTCTCCAAGGACACCCTCCCCACCCAGCTCCTCTGCCGTCCGGCATCCTGAGCGGCACAGGTGTCCAGTTTTCTTGGACGCCAGTCAACACCTCGTACTCCCACCGCTCAGGGACTCAGCAGTTACGCCGAGGGATCTGTTTTTCTCTGCGCAGAGCGATTTGCTGAACATCGACACTGATCCTCTGCTCCCAGCAGGCGGGCCATCCGCCACCACCCAAGCCCTTTCTCGGAGCCGCTGCTCAGCACGATGGCGCCAGCCTTCCTCTGGGGGAGGGCACTTATTCTCCTCTGGGTGGGGTGACGTGGGAGCAGGTGGTCGCGGTGCTAGGAGACTGCGTGCCGCGTGTGGTTTTCACACGGGCGTTTCTCCTCCCGGAGCCTCAGGCTCTTGTCTGTCCAGCGGGAAGGGCTCCTGGGAAGTGGGTGAGTGACTTCGCTCCACAGGTGTCGAGGGGCTGCTCTGAGGCTCCAGGGACCGAGGTGCTGAAAGTGTGCAGTCAGCATCCACGGGAGACAGACAGACAGACAGGTGCTCAGGAAGAAGGGCAGGCACAGACACGGCCCCTGCTCGGGAGAACCCGCAGGTCTCAGACCCTCCACGGGGAGTTTGGGTCTGTCAGCGGCGGTCCCCTGGTGTTGTCCCCCATGTTCACTGCAGGGTCCTGCTGTGGGCTCGTTTGCTTTTTAAATCGGGGCAATTTGGGGGCCGGCCTGGTGGCATAGTGGTTAAGTTCACGCACTCCACTTCAGCAGCCCGGGGTTTCGTGGGTTTGGATCCTGGGCGCGGACATGGCACCGCTCATCAGGCCGTACTGAGGTGGCGTCCCACATGGCAGAATGAGAAGGACTTACAACTACGATATACAACTGTGTACCAGGGCTTTGGGAAGAAGCAAAAAACAGGAGGAAGATTGGCAACAGGTGTTATCTCAGGGCCACTCTAAAAACAAAAGAACAAAAAGCCCCTCGCTGTTTACAAAAATCAGGGCAATTTACACACAGTGAGATGCACAGTTTTGCCTCCATGCAGGTCATACACCCTAATACGTTGCTGTCACCTTGACTCTTAGGAAGTTGAAGGCCAGCCAGGGAAGCGGTCTCATACTTCCTTCATCCTGTGGAGCTGGTTCCCACTGGCATCGCTGCCCTGCAGCCTGAAGAACTTCTCTTAACCCAGCAACGAATTTGCCCTCCGCTTTCTTTTATCTTAAAATGACGGTTCCACTCCCATCCTGGAGGGATATTTTTGCTGGATATGGAACTCTGGTTGACAGTGTTATTTTTTCTTTAAGAATGTCATTTTGTTGTCTTCTGGAGTCCATCGTTTTCTGAAGAGGCATCAGCCATCACTCTCGTGGTTGTTTCCCTGTAGTTTGGTGTCTGTTTTCTCTGGGGGTGTGGGGGAGGGGGCTAATCTCTTCCCCATGCACGATCCTGTCACATCGCATTGTCACCTGGAAATGTTGGCTCACCAAGTCACGTGGAGCGTCCAAAGAGTGACACCTTTCATCTCACAACATAGAAAAAGATCCATTCATTAATATCCCCACCGATCTTGTCAGAAAAGTCTTTAAACATTGAGAAACTGTCGAGCTGATGGTGATGGATGCAAGCTTCCCAAACTTCTAGTTTTCACTCGAAAGCTCCAATTTTAACACTGGCCACAAATACCATCACCTGTTTCCTCAAAGGGACAGGCTAACTGTTCATGTTTTAGGAACGTCTGCCCCAAACCCAAGCCTGAATAACCGTGGTCTTTCTACCCTTCATCTTTAAATCATTCAGTGACGTCCCTGAACACGCGGCAGTCCAGCCCGCAGCTCGCTCAGCCCCA
The DNA here is from genome assembly GCF_037783145.1 of Equus przewalskii. NCBI lineage: Eukaryota > Metazoa > Chordata > Mammalia > Perissodactyla > Equidae > Equus > Equus przewalskii. Next base: position 34,910,621 of record NC_091833.1, on the reverse strand, counting down.
GGCTCCTCCGCGAGGCAGCCGCCGCGTGCTTCCAGTTCATCACACTGTGAATGTAAAAGGACTGTGCTCAACAGCTGAGATTTAACACACTTAACAATTTCAACTGCTTCATCGAGGACGTTCTTAATGGAAACTGCTTTTTGCTGTTTTTCTGCGAGTGTATGGGGAGAGACAGGGTGACCACGGCTGCCATCCGGTGCTGCACCTCCGTCTGTGTGAAGGCCCACCCGTGCTACCACCGAGGCTTTGAGCCGTCTGTGCAGAGATGGACCAAAGCAGGATCTTGCAGACGCTCTGAAAGCATTTGGGGCTCCCTGGGTCCCTCGGGGCACACTCTGGGGGCTGCTGATGCAGCAGCACAGCAGTGGGGTCTGTGTGCTTCCTTTCCCTTCCCAGCCTGTCCTCTGGTGGGCAGCTGCAGTGTCCCGCTGGTCAGTGCGGCCCCGCTGTGGAGCGGGCTGCAGCTCTCAGCCCCCAGCCTGGTGCTGGATTTGAGCACGCGGCCTCTCGGGGAGCCCCTCTCGGCTTCTCAGCACCCTTCCACCCGCCCGGCCTCTACAGGGGCTGTCGACTCCTGGCTCATCAGGAGCTTGGTCGGATGAGGCTGGGTTGCAGCCCTGGTTAGCCCCATTTATCTCGCGTTTCAAATGTCTGGAAGGCGAGCTCATGCCGCTCTCCCTGGGGCCCCAGGATGGCGCTCTGTCCACTGCAGGGTCTGAGATGTCTTCTTGCTTCCAGCTGCTCACTCGGGGACCCCCCGGGAGAGGGAGCGTCTGGGTGCTTCTGGGCTCGGACACGGTTCCCCAGCCCATGGCTGGTGGAAAGAGCGTCTGGTTTCTTCTCATCCTAGCTGAGCCAGGGGTTCCGGGAGGCTCGCTCCTCTGCTGACCTGGCCACTTGCCCTGTCCCTGCCGGGCCTTGCTCACTGCACGTGCCTGTCCCTCTGGGATTGTCTCCCCACCTCAAGGTCATCTGGCTATTGACCTAATTCCCACAGCCGTGGGAGGAAATGTACTAGGTTTTGGGGGTGGGGACATGCACAGCTTTGGGGCCATTGTTTTGCTGAGCACACGGTCCTTGCATCTTTCATATACTTGCCGTCTGAACTGAGTCCACGGTTATAGATGCTCCTCCTTGCACCCTGCATTTCCCCCTCAGCATCGTTGCTAAGATTTCTCCACACCGACTCACGAGCCAGCCCCGGCTCACCCTGGGGTGCTGCGACGTGATCTCTCTGGAGCTCAGAGCCGCCCCCGTTTCAAGCAGGACCTGATGAAGCGGCAGGTCCAGCTCTGGCTGGGCCTCAACGTGATAAGTGGCATTTGCACCAGCTGCAGGGGCCCTGGGCTGCCTATGGGCAGCCTGTGGGAGCTCGGGGAGCTTTTTCATTGCTAAGTCTTAGAAACCTGCCTGGAAGCCCGTGTCCCTGTGGAGGCCCCCGGGGCAGTGTGAGGGTGACATCAGAAAAAGCTGGCAGGGGGACGTGCAGTCCCAGCCACCGCCCTGAGGAGCTCCTTCCACAAGGTAACACGGTCAGCCGTGTCCCACCACAGACGACAGGCCGGGTGTGCCCGTGAGTGTGTGTGTGCTGTGTGCGGGCTGAAAGCCTTCCGCCCTGCGCAGCCTCAAGTCACAGATTCAAAAAACACCTGTGTGTGTCGCCGGAGGGCGGGGGAGCTGGCAGCCAGAGGGCAGCAGCTGTGTTTTCTGTCTGGATTCCCCGCCAGCTGTAAGTGGCGGGCGGTTCTCTTCCTTCCCCTCGCTGTGCCGGGCTCCAGACCGGCTGAGCACCGGCAGCGGGAGATCTGGTCCCCCCGGGGACCGTGGCTCACTGTCTGCTCTCCTCTCGTGTGTGTTTCTGGGACGGGGGGCCGCCCTGGAGGAGCACCTTGTCTTCCCGGAGCACTTTTCCACGCAGAGCGGAGCAGACGGGCTGGGCACAGCTCGCCTGAGGCTGGGCCTCGTCTGGAGTAAGTTTCGCGTCCCAGGGTGTCAGCCAGCAGATTGGAGACGTCGACTGTGTTTCCTGCTGTGGGTCTGGTCAGAGCTGTGAATGACGCGAGTCGACGAATCAGACTTTGAGGCCAACTGGGGCTGCTGAACATTCTCTGGGTTGGGGGGTGGCTGCGGCCTCCTCTGGATTGGAGATGGAATCCAGGTCGTCTGGGCTGCTTTGTTCAAAGAAGTGACGGACCCACTGGACCACCCTGATCTGACGGAGGAGTCCGGCTTCCCCCGGCGTCTGCTGTTGGCTTTGAGCCTGTGCAGTAGTGACTGTAGTAGATGGGTGGGTTGGCACCAGGCCACCACAGTCCACATCTGCAGGGGACAGGTTCTCCCTGTAGGTCCAGGCTGGGGCCTTGGGGTTTGGGGAAAGCTCCGTCATGTGTTGGGATCATCCAGTGGTGGCCTTTGCTGTGACTCTTGTTGACAGCGGTATGGGTCCTGGGGGTCCCTCCTGGGTGGGGTCAGGGTTGACTGTGTCTCTCAAGAATTTGGTCCTCAGGTTCTGGGGTTGTTTTTAAAGGTTATGCATTTGGGGTCGTCCGAGATGTGGTGAGTTGCTTCATTTCTGCGGGGTGAGGAATTGTTCTCCACAGCTAGCCAGGTCTTCTCCCTTCTGCCATACAAAGTCATTTAAAATGTCTTTTGAATCTCAATACGCAAAAGTTTCAAGTTCCAGTTTCTAATTCTCTATTATCCCCATTGATTTGAGCTCATGAATTGTCACAGGAAATATCTGTGCTGGACATCCATTGTGGCTGCACTCATGGGCAGCCGCTTTCCTCTCCAGGGTGACCCATCGACCTCCCCGGCGTCGGGTTGGCCTCCAGCAGTGTGGCCATGGCGGGATCTTCAGGGCTGGCCCCTGGACCCGAGAATGTACAACCAGCGCCTTGGTGCGGGGGTGCACTGAGGCACTGAGCTGCACCCAGGCCGCTTCCACAGCGGTGTGCACTTAGAGAGCAGCTCGCTAACTTCTGGGGGGACCCACGATATCCCATAGGGTCGGGGGACGAGGTGCGACCGCAGCAAGGTGTGCAGCGACACAGGGACTGCAGGCCCAGCCACGTCTGACTCTAGGGGGGAGCCCTGCCCTCCTCAGGGAGGTGCCCCCTCGTACTGGGTAGGACTCGGAATCCTGGTGCCCCAAACACAGTGGTCAGGGAAGGGGGTCTCCCTTTCCTCCTGAGGGCACGCCCGCCACCTTTATCCGGTGGCCCACACTTGTGCGGGGCTTGCTACTAGAGAGTCCCAGCCATTAACTAACTTAATGGGACCGTGAAAATCTCAGCGGCTCTCCCAATGGTCGGCCTTGGGGTTGGTGCTTAGAGTCGGAAAGACGCCTGAAGTCTGACGCCCGATGGGGGACTCGCCCCCGAGGAACGTGAGCTCAGGCCAGCTCCATGAGCAGCATGAAGGGCACTCCGGGCTCGGGAGGGAGGACTCGGTGCTTCTTCCCGAGTTTGCATTCAGGGACGGGAGCCACGCTGCACTCCACATGGAGGGTCCTTTCACATTCGTGGTGGCACTGCCGCCGCCCCTGCTCTGTTCACCAGTGTCATCCCGGCTTAGTGGGATGGGGGTGGGGTTCGGAAGCCTCATCCACGTGATGGAATCAGGCAGGACAGCGTCTAGAACACAGGAGTGGTCAATCCCGTACCCGGTGAAGCGGGAAGCAGTGGTCTTGTCATCAACCCCAGGTTCCCAAGGGCTGAGATCTGGGTCCAGCCCCCTCCCTGCCAAGTCCCTGCCCCAGCTGACGAACGTCCCTTGGCAGGGCTGTATCTGCACCTGTTAGGCTGGTAAGAAAGGCCATGATAGGGTCTGAGCACCTGCGTGTGGGCGTTTCTCAAACTTGCCAGAGAATAGTCTGTTGGGAGCAGATTAAATGCAGACTCCCAGGCTGGACAGAGGCCCTGGGATGTGTGCTCTCCACCACGCAGGCGATGCTGATGCGGCCACCCGGGAACCGGGGCCAACCGTGCCCGAGACAACCTTGCTCCTGAGTTGTCCCCGCGTGGTGGGGCGGCTGTCAGACGGAGGGAGAGAGGCCAGTTTTGGCTGCGCAGGAAGGGAAGTGCCGGGAACCCCCAGCCTGCTGTCCTAGCTGCCACCAGTGAGAGCCCTGGTGAGGGGTGGGTCTGCCAGCAAGGGGGGCGCCCTGCTTCAGAGGGGACCCTGGTGGCAGACAGGAAGCGGCCCGGGCGCGGGCGGCATGTGCACCTTGCTCCTGTGCTCCGGCAGTCGTTGCAGATGCCAAGTCGTGCCCTGTCTCTGAGCCTCTGCCCCCGTCCATGAGAACAGCGATGGGAGGAGAGGCCACACCTCTGAGGAGGCCGCAGAAGCAGCCTGATTACAGCCTGGGGAGCCCTCTGCCTCCTCCCGTGCTGCCCCTCACCCAGGCCCCATCCGTCTGGACCCCTCTCATGCTGGCCGGTAACCTCTGCTGCTCCTTCCCCTTCCTCTGGAGAAAGACTCATTTCCAAACTCTGCAAGCCCGGCGCCTGTGCCCCGCGCTCCTCTGTGCTCCCCCACATCCCCTTCCTGTGGGGCGTCCTTTCATCCCTCCCTACGCCCTCCCACTCTTTCTTTCCCTCCTTGGGAGACGGTGGTGTGCAGGCGTGGTCAGCCTGGAGCCTGAATGGGTGGCAGGCTCCCGGCCCCAGGCCTGCTGGCCCATATAAACGAGTCATTGCTGACCCCTGGTGCCAGGAATGTCCACCTGCAGTGAGTCCTAGAGCCGGGCTCTCCCCAGGTGTGTGGGGCTGTGGATGGCAATGACCTGGGTGTGGGCTGCGCACTGGACTCTGGGTGGACGACCCCGTTAGTAGGAGATGGGGTCGGACAGTGGTCTTTAATGTGGACCGTGTGCCGTGTGCGCTGAGGGGCTGTGACATGGTGTCACCTGGTCAGAGCTGGCTCCGGGGCGATGCAGTTGGCACAGTGTGGAGGGGTGGCCGGAGGCAGGAGACCAGTGCAGGAGACCAGTGGAAGAATGGGGTGGAGGAAAGAGTCTGGGGGAGGACGAGCGGGGGCTGGCTTTGGGGACAGCTGTAGACGAGGGGGCGTGAGGATGGGGACTCTCTCATTTGTCTACCGGCCCCTTCACTCCCTCATGACTTCAACAACTGAGTGCCCCTCCCTGGTGCCAGATGCCCAGGAGGCCGTGGTCAAGGCAGGTGAGGCCTGTGGGGGAGGGGCGGGGGCAGGATAATAAGGCCAGGAGACTGCGAGAGTGACCACCACTGTGGTGGAAACGGATGGGATGGTAGGACGGAGAGAGCTGTGTGGCAAGAAGGGCAGCCCTTCTCGAGGGAGCAGCTGGAGCTGAGGTACTGACCAGAGCAGTGAGAACAGGGCTGTGAGGCGTGGTGGGGGACCAGGGCCACCTCTTTGCGGCGGCAACCCTGAAAGCCTGAACAGGGCGGGCCGACATCCCGTCTCCCAGCCACCCCCTGGCCACGGCAGAGGAGAAGCGTTGGGGGCGTGGTGGGTGGGTGGCCAGTCCACTGGACGGGGTGTGGCCGGGGCCTCCGGCAAAGCACAGCCAGCCTGAGAGGCAGAGCCGGCAGACTGGCTGACAGGTTTGGAAGTGGTGGTTGAGAGGGAACCAAGGTGAACCCGCTGACCTGGGTGCCTGATGGCTGACGGTGGCCGGTAGTGGGCGGGGAGAGGTAGGTTTGGCGAAACTAAGTTGCCTTTGACAGTGAGGTGTGAGGAGGTGGGGTGGTGCTCTGTCACCCACCAGAGGAGCAGAGGGTTGACGGTGACGTTTACACAAGGGTGGGGAGAAGTTGCAAGGACAAGGTGGGGCTCAGTCTTGGATATGTAAGGGTCCTTGAGGGACATCTGGGTCACATGGGGGCCAGTGGTTGACAGGTCTGAGGCTCAGAAGAGGCGTGGCTGGGCTAGAGAGGGTTAGGGGCACGGGCTCCGTGTGCCCCCCAGGAGAGTGTGTGGAGGGAGAGGCTGAGGTCTCCGCATGTAGAGAAACAGCGGGGGTGGTGGGGGGGTCGGGGCAGGGAGCATCAGGCGTCCTGGAGAGAGGTGGGAAGGTGGCAAGCGCCGTCCCAGGCTGTAGCTGGACAGTGGCAGCAGGGGAGGCGGCAGGTTCTGGGGAGGAAAGATGGGGGCTTGAGGAGGAGGCAGGGCCACTGATGGTGTCTGCAGGGTGTGGGAAACTCTGGGGCTGAGGAGGGAGGGTGGGGGGTGGGCTCCAGCCTGGGCCAGTGAGCCTAGGGCTGGGGGGACTGAACCGGTGGAGAGCAGCAAAGAGCGCCGCCCTGTGCTGGGGGAACGAGGTGTCGGGAAGATGTGGCCAGGACCCAGTTGCAGGGCTCTTAACAGGCGCTGTGCTGTCCTAGAGGCTCGGAGCAGAGCCCCCATGGGCCTCCCCAGGCCTGGTGGGGCAGTGGGCGGCAGGGCCTCCCAGGTGCCATGGCTCAGCCTGGCCCGCAGTGCAGGTCTGGGGCCGCTCAGAGGTGGGCTCTGCCTCCTGAGCTGAGCTCTCACAAGGGGCGTCACGGACTCCCCGCCCCAACTCCTTTACAGGGTAGAAACAGCCCTCCTTGGTCGCACTGTCCCTTCACTGTCGCCCTCCTGTTCTCGTGGCTTTGCATGGGGCGGGGTGTGGCTCTCAGGTGGGCAAAGATTTGGCGCCCGCCTCCCCGTCTCCGGAGTCTGCATTGCGTTTTCTCATTTAAGCATCTGTTGCTCATGGGAAGCCATATCCCTGATGTTCCCCAGCCCCTTTAAAAAATTTTTATTTTAAAGTTCATATACAGCAAAATTCAGTGCATTACGTTTAATTTTTTTAGGAACAACGTGCCCGGATGGCAGAGTACCGCCGCCTCCATTAGAGGCCCGGCTTGGAGGCAGAGCCTCTTGAACTCTGCGCGCAAATCCATGCAGAAGAGTGCAGAGGAGGAGCGGGCCCGAGGGGCTGTGCCCCCCAACCCAGGAGGGCAGAGCCCGGGGCTGGTCCTCGGGCCCTGAGGTGGGCGTCTACGGGACGGCAGCTTGGCTCCCCTGGACTCCCCCGCCCCCCCGACAACTTCCCTGCAGCCCAGACCCCTGAGAGGGTGGGAGCCCTGACTGTCCAGTGGCCTTGGCCACGCAGCCCTGTCACTCAGGACCAGCTCAGGGCAAGCAGGAGGTGGGCAGGTGTCAGATGGGAGAGGCCTGTGGACGATGCCACGGAGACTGTTCTTGTCCAGACAGGCTCCTGGGACTGCCCCCCATGAGGCCGGGAGGGACATCTGCCTTCAGAGGGAGAGTGAGTCTGGGTGGGCGGCAGGAAGCACCACACCGTTATTTGAGGCAGAGAAAGGTCAGAGGTCAGAGTTCACGTCTATGGGCCATAGGCTGCTGGGTAAGATTGTGTTTGGAAAAAATATCCTGCTGCTTCAAGCAAAGTTGGAAAGGGGCTGATGCAGGGACACCACAGGGAGCCCCCAGCCAAGAAGTGACAAGACCATGCTGGACTCCGCTCGTCTGAGTTTGGCTGAGTGTTGTCTGGGTCCAGGCGTGGCACCTGCAGACTGGGGGTGCGGTGCCACGTCCCTTACACCACTGCAGCCACCAGGGGTGCTGTGCTACCCCGCTCAGGATTTGCGCTCCCCTTGTCCAGGGTTCGCCGTGGGACTTGGTGCCCCCTCCCCTTCTCCCCTGGTGCCTGTGGGCTGCTCCCTTCCCCCCACACCAGCCTTGGCAACCTAGGGCTTCACCTTCCCCAAGACGCTCCCGTCCCTGGAGACCTGTGACTGGACGGGAGACATCCAGGCTCCCAAGACTAATCAGGGCGGGAGGGCTGTCAGCTGGCTAGAATTAAGCCGTTCCCAGCCTGGAGGGGGCAGCAGTGGGCGTAGAGGGCAGCGCCTGCTCCGTCTGTGCCCCAAGCAGGTCCGGAGCAGCTAGCAGGGCAGCGATCACCAGGGTGTGCTATGCCTTCAAGCTGACCTGCGGCCACTAGCTGCGACTCTGGCAGGGGCCTGGCCACTCGGGACTGCAGTGTGTTCGCCGGGGGCGGTGCTGGTCGCCTGTGCCGCCACCGCAGGGCCCTCTGCTCAGAGAACTAGGCCGCTCCGCCACTGTGCTCATCAAACTGAACTTCTTTATTAAGTGCCAAAGGTCCGGCGGGCGCAGCCCCTGCAGCCCCTGCGCCGGGCCGTGCTCCGCCGCGTGGCGCGGGCTCACTTCACGTGCTCGGCCGCGTGCGAGGAGCAGTAATACTTCTTGTGGGCGATGAAGGTGGACAGGCTGCTGAACCTGATGTTGCACAGGCGGCAGTACCTGTGGCTGCCGCCGGGCGCCGGTGCCCCCTTGCCGGGGGTCTGCGCGCCCTTGTCCGAGAGCGAGGGCGGCGTGGGCGGGCGCGGCCGCTCGGGGGACGGGGCGGGGCCGGGCCGGGGGCTGCCGGCGGCGGGGCCCGGTGGCTCGCGCAGCTCCTGGCCGTTGAGACCGTCGCGGGGGGCGGGCGAGGGCGTCCGGGGTTCGGCCGGGGGCGGGGCCAGCAGCAGGCCGTGCGCCAGGCGGAGGTGCTCGGCCAGGTCCCCGCGCGCCAGGTCCCCGCGCGCCGCGCCGTTCGGGGGGCCGCAGGGGCGCGGGTCCGGGCGTGCGCGCAGGTGGCGCGGGGCGGCGGGGCACGAGAAGCGCTTGTGCGCCAGGTAGGCCTCGAGGCTGTGGAAGCTCACGCGGCAGGCTGTGCACTCGTGGTAGTCGGCCAGCGCGGGCAGGGGCGCGGGCGGGGGCGGGGGCGGGGGCGCGGGCGCGGGGGGCTGGCGCCGCGGCTTCTTGCTCAGGTCGATGGGGCCGTCGGCCGCGTCCGGCCCGCTTCCGCTTCCGCTTCCGGGCCGCGGCGACGGTGACGCCGGCGGCTCTGGGGCGTGGCCGGGCGCCGGGGGCGTGGCCGGCCCGGCCGCGTGCAGCTCGTAGAGCTTGCGGCGCCTGCGCGTGCGCACGGGCGGCGCGGCGGCGGGGCCCCGGGGGTCCCGGCGGGGGCGGGGCGGCGCGGCGGCGGGTCGTGGCGAGACGCGCAGTAGTAGCGCTTGTGCACCGTGTAGGTCTCGTGGCGGCTGAAGCGGATGTTGCAGGCCTCGCACAGCGTCCGGCGGGGGTCGTCGTCCTCGTCCGCCCCGCTGCCCGGGCTCGGGCTGCCCTCGCTGCCCCGGCCCCCCGCCTCAGCCTCGGGCGTGGCCGCGCCCCCCGCCTCGTCCTCGCGCGCCCCGGGGCCCGGCGAGGAGCGCGCCGCGTCGGGCTCGGCGGGCGGCGGGTCGGGGGGCGCGCGCGCCGGGTTGGGGGAAACCCTAGGCCTGCGGGCGGAGGGCGCGTCGTCGGGCGGGCGGCGGCCGGAGCAGTAGAGGCGCTTGTGCACGTAGAAGTTGTTGACGTTGTTGAAGGTGATGTCGCACTCGAAGCACGTGGCGCCCTTCGGGGCCCCCGCGAAGAGGCCGGTCTGCGCGCCCGCGCCCGCCTGCAGCCGGCTGTGCACCAGCTCGGACATCTTGGCCAGGATCTCCGAGGCGGGGGGCGCGGCGGGGAACTGCGGCAAGAGGAGCGCGCCGGCCGCCAGGCCCAGCTCGCCGGGGCGGCCCAGCTCGCCAGGACCCGGGCTGGAGCCCGGCGTGGGACTGGAGATCTCCGCTTTCACCCTGGCCTGGGCGGGGCTGGGCGGTGACGGCGTCCGTGAGGGGACCCGGGGCCCTGGCTCTGCCTCGGGCTCCTCTGCTGCCTCCACCTTGATGCTCCTGGGGGCCGCCGGAGGCTCGCTACTGCCCCCGTTTTGGGGCACCGCCTTGGTCTCTCCGTTTGTGGCCTCGGCCAGGATCTTCCTGTCTAGTCCTGGCTGTGGGGTGGGCTCCAGGCCTAGGTCGGTGGGGGCCAGGGGCCCATGCAGGGCTGCGTGCTGCTGGAAGCTGGCCAGGCTGTCTGCAGGGAGACCCCAGGGGCCACACTTCAGGGCTGGAGCAGGACCTGCCTGGGCCAGACCTGAGGAGGGGGGACGGCAGGAAGGGGAGAGCTGGGCTGGGCAGAGGTGGTGGAGGGCCCAGGCTGAAATTGACTCCCAGCTGTCTCATGGACAAGCCCCCTCCCTTCCCAGTCCTCAGGGGGGCCCCAGGGACTCACCTGGGGGAAGCTTGGCTGCAGGGTGTCCGGCTCCTGGTGAGTAGATCTCAGCTTTAGAGCCAGGCTGGCAGACCATGTGGTTGGTCACCAGGTGGCTGTAGAGAATGTCCCTTGTGGTGGAGATGAAGCCACAGCTGTGGCAAACACCTGTGGGCAGGCTGTGGTGTCAGGGTCCTGGGGTGGGCTGGGCCCCACAGACACCCACTCTGCCCGCTCCCTTCCCAGCCCCCACCTACCACTCAGGGTGTCTGTGTGCACCTTGAGGTGCCGCTCACAGTTGGCCTTGGTGGTGAAGGCCGACAGGCAGATCAGACACACGAAAGGACGTTCTCCTGGAACACAGGGCTCAGTGAGGGGCCGGCTCCTGCACCCCAGCCTGGCTGAGGACCCATGATGCAGGCTGTGTGTGGAGGGTTCTTTAAGTCCTGTCTCCTTGGCCCCTTGTCTCCCAGGACCCTGGCAAGGGCCCGGGCCTGAGCTGGCCATCCAGGTGGCCACCTGTGTTCTGGGAGCCCTGTGGGAGGCTGCGTGGTGTGGCAGGACGAACACACAGCCATGTGTGTGGCACGGGACAGTGGGCGCGCACGGGTTGTGGCAGAGGACAGTGGGGAGGGGCGTGGGACCTCACCGCTGTGGCTGCGCATGTGGATCTCCAGGGAGCTGGCACTGGGGCAGCTTTTGCGGCACTGGGGGAAGGGGCACACGCGCTCGTTGGGGTAGGTCTCCTTGGGCTTCTCGTCGGTGGCGGCCGCGGCGGGGGAGCCGGCGCTCTGGCGGCTGGCGCAGTAGTAGAGGAGGTGGGCTTGCAGGTTCCGCTCGCTCCGGTACCAGATGCCGCAGTCCTTGCACGGGAAGACGTCTTCTGTGGGGGCGAGAGGCAGGCACAGCCTGAGGGGACACCCCAGCAGCAGAGGGGGGCTACCTGTGACCCAAGGCAGGGCAGTGGGCTCTCTGCAAAAGGAGGGTTTTGCCTAGCTGCCGGCGTCGTCCTCCAGCTCTGAGGAGTGAGGTTTGCGACCTGCTCCCTGCCTCATCACTGCCACCCCTTCTCATCTGTCCCTTTATAATCCTGGGTTCTCTTTCTGCAGATCTCCAGGCTGCCGTGGGAACACGTGGATGGGGTCTCTGAGTAAGCCCAGGATGGCCCCATGCTGCCTGTCAACAGTGAGCCCCATAAGGAGATGCTGTGGCCTCATGGGGGGCCACGGAAGGAGTGTGGACACATTAGTGGACAGGGCGAGGCTGGGGCCCGTGACATGGTCGTGTGTGTGACTTGTGGGGGTGACTGTGTGCACATGAACGTCCCCTGGGGAGGGGATGTGAGGGATGACATGGTCCCGGGTGCCTGTGGAGGAGCAAGCAAGGTGTGCGTGTGCACATGCACAGGTGCCTGAGTGGTGCATGGGGAACCCACATGAACGAATCCCTGAGCGCTCGGCCTGAGGACGAGAGTTGAGCATGGCTCCAGTGGCTTCTGGGGTGGGGTGGGCAGGGGTGAGCCAGGGGCTGCCGGGGAGGCCCTCCTGTGTCCCCACCCCTGTACAGCTGGATGGCACCACATCAGTTACTGATCGAATGGTCACATTTGCGGAATTCACCAGATTTGCCCCAGCGCTGCCTCTAGCTCCCCCATTTACAGGATCGTGGGTTGCAGGCTGGTTTTGCCCGCGGGTGAGGGTTCAGACGGGCACTTCCCCGGTTTCTGGTTCTATTGTCTTTGTACCAGAATTTTAAGGAATGTTCTCTCTGTCTCTGCCCCTTGGCTGAAGGCAGCGGAGGGCCTGTTCTGTGCCTTGGCCTTGACCTTGACCTTGAGGTGGAACCGCGGGGCCCCAGACTCCTTATCTGGGTTTTCGGCTGTGGCGTGTAGAGACCAACGTATGATGTGGTTTCTGCCTCTGCAGGTCAGGACGTGCTTCTGGGCCGCTGTCTCTGCTGCTTATCCTGGGCCCCACCCCCCCGAGGCTGCCACGCTTCCACCTTCTGCCTCTTTTAAGGAATTTAAGTATCTCTTGGGTGAGGTGGCCTGTCACCTCTCATGTCCCTGCTGTTTTCTGGCGACTTTTCTGCCTCAAATCCCCTTCCTGCTGTGCTGTTTATTTCTGTTTTTCGAGTTTCCTTTTATTTGGGGGCCTCGAGGCAGCTCTGTTCTTTATGAGCTGAGGCCTTGAGCTGCGACCAGGACCTGAGAGGCCACCAGTGGGTTTGTTTTCGTATCCACAAGGTCATTGCTGGGAGCTGGGTGCCGGCTGCAGTGAGAGAGGGGGGCCGGGAGCCTAGGAAGCGCATTTGAGCCCTGGCCTTAGCCCTGCACCTTGGTGAGGAGGATCCTGGTCCCACCAGCCAGGGCTGAGCACAGGCTGACCACGGGCAGGGCCCAAGTGGGCACAGCCCGGGGAACCTGCACCAGCGCCTCGAGGCCAGTATGACCGTTGCCCCCAGTTCACAGGCGGGAAAACTGAGGTCTGCAGTGTGGAGTGTCAGGAGTTAAACGGGTCCGATGGACTGTGGGGCTCAGGTTATTTAGCCCTTCCAGACCACCAGCTGGACGGGCCCCTGCGGAGGGGGCTGGGGCAGGGCTGGGGGTGCAGAGACGCCTGGCCTACGGTGGTTTCTGCAGTGAAATGCCCCTGGGATGTTGCTGCTTGCGGGTGAGGCACTGACACCAGGGCCTCAGACCAGGGAGCGGAAACCGAGGCCCAGAGGGGTGAGCCTGGGCTGGCTTGAGAGGAAGCCCCCCTGCCTGGGGCTCCTTGTAGCCTCCCTTGGAGCAGCCAGACGGAGAGATGGGAGGTGGTCTCTGCACATGGTAGGGAATGAGAAGAGAGAACTTCCGGCTTCCCTGTTCCCCTGAAACCTCGATGTCCAGACGAGACTCCACTTGTTCGCCCCCGCCGGCCTCTCAGTCCCCCGCAGACCCCATTCTCTGGGGCAGTGGCCTTACCCTGTCCAGCCCGGCCCCTCCACGTGGGCTCTAGGGGTGCACCTCACGCCTGTGGCTCGTCCTCTGCCCCCCCGCTGCCATGTCACTAGTTTCTCCTCATTTCCACAAGCACGCAATGCGCATCAGGATCGCTCAAGTTCCAGCAATGCAAGCCGTGTCCCCTCCGCACACTTTCTTGCTCCCTGCTCCCTCAGCTGCAGTAGTTTTGGTCAAGGTCACACTGACCTCTGTGCTGCCCAGTCCAGCGGTCAGCTCTCTGCCCTTGGTCTCACCACAGCCTGGACACAGTGGACCCCCACGGCCCGCAGCAGACGACTCGTGTTTGCAGGTCCTGCCCCAGAGCTCCCCAGAGGACTGTGCCGCTGTCTGTGCCCTGAGCCCCAGCCTGTGGCCCCAGCTCCCTCTGAAGGTGCACTTGAGCATCTAGCTGTCTCGGGGTCAGGGGTCAGGATGCTCAGAGCGGCTCTCCCGACTGCCCTGCCCACGACAGTACTGATGGAGATCCACCCAGACGGTGCACCAAAGCCCCTGCCTCGTGCTTGCTGCCTCCTCCCCACCCCACCCGGCAGGTCCCTGTTTGCTCCGACGCCCCATCTGGCCTGTCTTGTCTGCCACCACCTGCTTCAAACCATCATCACGTTCGATTTCCTCAAAAAGGTTACTTTTCTTCTGATTTTGCAACCCTGCAGTCGCCACTTAGCCTGGGTGATCCGACACTAAATCACACTGCCCTTCGCTGCTGAGAAGCCTGCCGTGGTACCCTTGGTGCGAGAGGAACCCCAGCCCTGGCCGGGAACCACCCTGGGAGGTTTCCCTCCCTCATGCCCGCCATACTGCTGGCTCTGGCCATGGTGACCCCTCGCTGGCCTCGGCCCCACGGGCTGTGCACTCAGCTGCTCTTTCCCGGTATCTGGGTCCTGGCCTGTCACCTCATCAGAGTGGTTCTCATGGGTACCCCAATAAAGGAGCCCCCCCGCCACCGTCCCATCATGTCACTGCTGTCCTTCCTTGTGGGATGTGCCCATGCCCTCAGGGCGGGCCAGCGCCCCCACCTCTGTGACCGACTATGTGGTTCAGCGTGGAGGTTAGAGTGTCCTATTTGACTCTCAGGATGACCATTTGAGGCAGACCGTCGTGATGAGGAGCGAGGGACCAGCACACCAGGTGTGTTCATGGGGCCGCGGCTGCCGCTCAGTGTCCACGGCGCATGTCAGTGACGCTGAGGCTGAAACCTGCCCGTGCGCCCTGCATGCCCCTGGGAGGGCAGGGCAGGTTTGTGCCTGCTCGCCGGGCCTTCCCAGGCTGCGACCCGAGCCCTGGGCCCTGCTGACCACCTGGCTCCTCTCTGCTGGGCTGCCCCTTTGGTATCTGCCGCCCAACCACTTGGTCCTCTCGTGCTGGCTGTGGCCTTGAGCCCCCCACTGGGACCCCACCTTCAAGGCCCCCGTGCACGTCCCTGCACCACACCTCCTCCATTGCTCAGATCCCGGCGGTGACAGATCTTTGCAGATCTTGAGCTCCTGGGCGCCACTGCAGCCCCGCGCCTGGGCACTGCCGTGGAGCTGCGGTGGCACGGGCAGGTGTACTCACTGTTGATGACCGCCGTGGCCAGGATGGACGCCATGCCGGCCTGCTGGGGCAGGAGCTGGATGTCGGTGTGTGACGAGGCCGGGCCCTCAGGCTCCGCCGGCTCCTCCTTCACAGGGTGGCTGGGGGCCCCACGGGGCTCAGCCGTGAGGCGCACGCTCAGCAGTCCACCAGCCGGCACCGGCTTGGTGAGCCTGCACCAGAGGGCTTCGTCTGCAGGGGAAGGAAGGGCCTCGTGACGGAGGGCCCGCGGCCTGTGTAGCGCCTCCCCGTCTCCTCCTCATGGCCCCTCTGTGCTGCCCCATCTCAGAGACCAGGGTTTGGAGTCAGGGTGGGGAATGGAGCCAAGGCCATGGTCAGGGAGTGGCCATGCCCAAGTCATGCTGTGGCTGTCAGTTTCCACGGTGAGCCATCTTGCCTCCATGGGGTGACTGGGTGGTCCCTGGGGCCTGTGCACTCCTTGGGTCTCCCTGCCCTGCGGCCATCCAGTGGGAGGCCCTGAGGGTGGCCAGCAGAGCTGCCCCCTTTTCCAGAAGGGGTGGCATGTTGGACAGGTGGTGGAGGGCCTGGTGGTGGTGGGGCCCGCCCTACCACGTCCTCCTCCCTGCGCGGTGCAGCTGTTCCCTCGGCGGCCTGCAGGGGGCAGCCTTGGCCAACAGGACCCAGGCTGGGCTGCCCACCGTTGCCTCCAGCGGCTGGCAAGGAGGCCACCGGGAACCTCCCAAGAGGCGCAGGCCCTACCCAGACGAGGCCACCTCGCTAACGTCAGCGTTGCAAGGACCCCTGTTCCACCTGGGCAGACACAGGTGGTCGGAGCCCTGCTGAGCTGGCCAGCAAGAGGGGCAGGCCAGGCAATGTTAACTGGCCCACGTCCCAGCTGGGTGTGCCAACCCACAGCTGACCGCTCGCTGCCAACACTGGCACTCAGGTGCCTTCCGGCTGCTCTCTGGGTCCTTAGAGCACCCTTTGTGGGGAGGAGGAGCTGGGGTCCTTTCCCCCCATGGAGGGGGAAACTGAGGCACATGGGTGAAGTGCTGGCCGGGGTGTGTGGGGTTGGCAGGATGGAGAGCCAGGTCCCCAGATGCTGAGCTCTGCACCCCTCTGCACCCCCATGATGCCCAGGAGGCCCCCAGGGGTTATGGTGGGGGTGTGTGTGGGAGCAGCCCCAGGCTTGGCTCCTGCCCACCCCACGGCCTTGGCTCTGTCCTAAAGAGAGTGCCCTCAGGACGGAGCTGCCTCCACTTGGCTGAACATGCTGTGTGCTCAGGACATGACGACAAGGGCAACACCCCCAGAACATTCTAGCAAACGGA
Organism: Equus przewalskii; assembly: GCF_037783145.1. Lineage (NCBI taxonomy): Eukaryota > Metazoa > Chordata > Mammalia > Perissodactyla > Equidae > Equus > Equus przewalskii. The sequence goes on along the minus strand of NC_091833.1, from coordinate 34,894,649 downwards.
GCCCCCCCGTGGGGGAATGAGGCTGATTTCCCGTGGTCAGTGGGTGTGCAGCCCTCCTGGGCGGCCACGTTCCAGCGGACAGCCCTTGCTTGGCTATAGAAGTTGTCACGTCATCTGCCCCACATCCTCCTCCTGGGCCTGCACCGCCTCGACTGTGATGGGGGCCCCCGCCACCCTGATCCTCACACACGGAAGACCGTGCTGCACTGTCCTCGGGATGAAACCACCCAAGGCAGGTGGGACCAAGGCGATGGAGATGGAAGCCCCGCCCCGCGCCTACACGGCCTGACCTCTGAACTGAGAATGAGGGCAGTGAGGACCCCTGTCCTGCTCTCCCTCCTCCCTCCCAGGCCTCCCTCCTGGGCCACTCCTTTTAGAAGATGCAGGGAGGCAGGAGCGAGGCCAGGGCAGAAGCTCTTGGGCCACCAGCTACCGTGCCTGGCCAAGCTCTCTGGTCAGCCTCACACAGTGATGGAGGCCCCAGAAGGTAAGGGGCTGGCTCCAGGCCCCACAGCTGGGTTTGTACCTGGAGCGAGCCAGACTGTGCAGGGCCCTGAGCCAGTTGGCACCTGCATCCACCCCTGCCAGCCCACCTGTCCTGGGCTCCTCCGCTGACCCCAGAGGCCCTGAGAATGGCCATCGCCTGGGCCTGGAGGAGCAGCAGGATCTGGACTCCTGAGACCCCCTCCTCCCGCCCCAGGGCTGGCCTCTGTCTGGCCCCAGATGGTCTTCAGTCAGGGCACTGGGGGTGTGGTGGCGGGGTGGCAGCCCCAGGCCCAGCCCTGAAAAGCTCGCCTCTCACCTTGGGCGAAGCAGGCTGGTTTCCCTTTAAGGGCTGGCCAGGGACAGCCAAGTGACCCCCGCCTTCCGGAAAGCTGCGAGGGGAGCGCCGCGATACCCACCCTTCCTGTAGATCTCCATGGTGGCCTCGTCCGTGGTCAGGGCCGGGGGCAGTGTCCTCAGCCAGCAGGCCTCGTCCTCCAGCAGCAGGGCAAGGGCCGGGCTCTGGGGGCAGAAAGGAGCAGTCAGCAAGGACAAGTCGTGCCCTTGGACACAGCCCGGACGAGCCCAGCTGGGGGGTCCCCACGGGCCACGTGACGGGAAGCCTGAGAGACCGCCTGGCGGGGTGGCCAGGCCAGGCTGTGGACCGGCTCCGCATCAGCACTGAGCTGCGACAGAGACACGGCAGGGAGCCGGCACCTTCCGTGGTCTGGCATTGGGTTCTCTTGGAAACTGAGGTCAAGCAGCTTGTTCAGGGTCGCAGAGCCAGTGAGTGGCAGAGTGGGGATTTACACCCAGATTGGTGCTTTCCCCTTGCCTCCTCCTCCCAGTGGCTGCTGGGTGCTACCTCACAGCCCACAGGGTGCATGGGGCTGGACCAGCCAGGCTCCTCCCACAGAGGCCCCCAGAGGCCTCCAACACGAGCTCTGTGGGCCGAGGCCGAGATCGGCCCAGAGGAGATGGCATCTCCCCAGAGAGGGACTTGCGTGTCCTCCCCGACAAAGGGGCTCCCCCTCGCTGCTGGGCACGGCAGCCCACCTTCACCCCGTACATCCTGGTGCCGGCACATGGCGGCGGACACTCCAAGAACACCTGCCTGGGCCCAGCCACTCTCTGAGGTCCGCAGGCAGCAAGATGTCCCCTTGCTGAGCTGGCTCAGCCCCAGCCCCTCCCTGCCGCTCCCAGAGACGGAGATCGGTGTGTGGGGTCTGCCCTGGGCCCACCCAGCCTCGCTGGCAGCCCGGAAAGCACATTGCCCTTTTCCCATCTCACAGGTAAGGAAACTGAGGCACGGGCAGGCGAGGGGAGGGCAGGGACAGCCTGTGCCAGCCCTGCCTCGCCCAGCCATGCTCTCTCCCCGCAGCTGGGTCTGCAGCCTGGCCTGTGCAGCGCCGGAAGGAAAGAGCGCTCTGGGCTGGTCCTCTGGCTGCCAGTAGCCACAGAGGGGGGTGGCCTGATTTCCAGAGTCCTGGCCCCCGCCCGCCAGGCAGCAGAGGAAACACAGGGCTCCATCCCAGAACTGCTGGGGGCGTGGGCGGGGCTGCCTGCACCCCACTCTGGCCTGGCCCTGGTCAGTGGAGGAGACAAGGTGCAGGTCACGGCTGGAGGGCGGGCTGGTGGACAGAACCCGCCCCCAGCTTTGCCCCAGGAGGTTGGGGTGACCGCTGCTGCTCCCCGGTTCTGGCTGGCTCCTCTGCTGGAGGTCCCCAAGCTCAGTCACTGGGTGCTGTATGGAAAGGCACAGTGTGTGTCCACTTTGGGTATTTTTCTTTGTTTTAGGCAAATAAATGCTTTTTACTCAGAAATTTGTGCATCAGGACCTTTAACTGAAGAACTGGTGTCACTTGCTGTCCCTGGAGATGCTGCCACATGGATGGAGGAGGGTTTGTGCAGCCCAAGGCCACACACGGCAGTCGGCCAGGATGCTACCATGGCAGGAAAGCCGGGGCAGTGATGGTATGTGGGGCGTCCTCTGGCAGGTTCCGGGCACCTCCCTGCCAGGTCTGAGCCCACAGCATCTGTCTTACTGGCCTTTGCTTGCGGGGACCACAAGGGCTCCGGAGCTGGGCATCAGGGTCCAGTCCAGTCTCAGCCTCCCCCACTGTGACCTTTTGGGCAGGGCACCATGCCTCGACCCACGGTGGCCCCTATGACCACCTCTGTGACTTGTCCCCATCCCGTTGGAGACTCGGGAACCTGCAAGATCAGGCCTGTGGCCGGGCACTCCCGGTGACAACTCCCAGGAGGCTGGGGCGCCCCGGGAACAGAACCTGCCATCCCAGCACCACTGCCCTCCCTGGCCCTTGGCATGTCTCTGCAACCGAGTCATGACCTGCTGCTTGGCGCTGTGGCCCAAGCCCACGTGCTCACTCCAGACGGGTCCTCATCCTGCCACCTGCTTGCAGGGCGGGTCACGTCTGTGACTCAGTTTCCCCGAGGGCATCAGGAAGTAGCAATCTGTGTGAATCCCTCCCTTCCAACAGTGTCCACCCGGCCCGTGACCAGCACACAAGCCTGGCGTCCTTGCTCCTGCCTTCCCTTGGCCAGCAGGATGCAGCAGGCAGGGACTGCGCCTTTGGGCCCAGAAGGCTGGCGTCCACCGGGGCACCCGCCAGCAGTCAGCACGTGCTGACGTGGGGCCAGCATCTCCCCTGCGGAGCCTGCCTGGGTGGGCCGGTGCAGGCGGCAGTGGTGATTCTGACCGCTGCAGATCGGGGCAGGCCGGGGGACAAAGCGGCACCAGTGGGGTGGGTCCATTGGCAGGTGACCATTGGCTCCTATGTCCCAGCTGCGCCGACCTGGGCCAGCAGCTCGCAGCCAGGAGGCGGCCGGGGCCTCCCCAAGCCTCTAATGAATATTAATGAGTGGAGGAGGGCGAAAAAATTAATCTGCCTGATCCTCTGATGGGCGTGCGGTAACGATATGAAATCTAATTATTCGTCCCAATATTTCTAAACCCTCAAACTGAGACTGACAGCTTCCCGGGCGGTTTAATGCTTATCACTCTGGGAGCGCGTGTTCGCGGCTTGATAAAGCAGCCCACAGCCTGCTGACGCGGCAGAAGCCCAGTTTCCCTGCCCCTTCCCACCTTCTGAGGGACGAGGCGCCACGTCCCGCTGGCCGTGCCTCCCGCCGAGGCCCCCTATTCACCAGGCACCCGATGAGTGGCTGCCCCGGGCGGTGCAGGGCCCTCAGTGAGGGTGGACTGGGGGAGGGGGACAGGCGGGGAGGAGGGGGCCTCCGTCCTCCCCCGACCTGACCCCAGGAGGAAACAGGCCAGGATGTCCAGGGCTTCCTGACCAGGCCCTTACCCTATGCGCTCAGCCCCTGCTGCTCGGGGAGGGCCTGGCCCCCACTTACACGGGGAAGGTGGGACGGGTCGGGTGTCCCTGCCAGCCTGCAGGGCTATCAGCCCACGGCTCCAGGGAGGGGAGCACGGCCGCCCGCCTGCCTCTGCCCTGGCCTGGGGACGGCATGCGCAGGCCAGCCCTGAGCTAGAGCCACCCCCCATACCAGGCAGCGGACCCCCGAGAGGGCCGAGGACGCTGGGGGGGCAGGTGTCAGTCCCGCTGGCCCTGTGGAGGGGCCCACTCAGCGCTGGGCTCCTGGTGATATATTTTCTTTTCTTTCCGAAACCCAGTTGCGAGCAGCCCTGGGACAGAAGCCCTTTTCTCTGGTGGTTGAAGGCTCTGGGCCAAGTCAGCCCCCTTCCCGGCCTGGCCCTGCCCATGGGCAGTGGGGTGCAACCCTGGGAGAGGCTCTTCATAAGGCCCCGCCTGGCCCTGCTGCTGAAACCATCAGAGAAGAGGGTGCCGCCGTCCTCCACGGGCACCCAGGCTCGGGCCGCGCTCGCCCCGGACAGGCCGTGTAGGGGTCAGCAAGAAGCCCCACCCCTGCCCTGCCTGCAGCCCCTCGGGGTTGCCCCCTCCCTCCCTCCTGGCTCTGGCTGGCCCACCAGCCCGGGATAACTAACGGCGGCCACTTTAAATCCTCCGGCGCATCTGAGAACCCTCCTTGTTCCCCCAACAAAGAGGTCAGTGTCTGGATGCCGTGCCCGCTGATAACCATCGGAAACCCTATCTCCACCGCATCCGCCGTGACAGCTTCATCTGAGGCTGCTCCCAAACCTTGCTGTGCATCTCATGAAGCAGCCTTGAGGGGAGGGGGCCCCGGCCCAGGGAGCCAGACAGCCCGGCAGAAGGCCAGGGGGGCTGCCGGGGCCCCCCAGGTCACTGCGGGCAGGTAATGGAGGTCAGGCCTGGGGTGGGCTCTGATGGGGGCCTGCACCCACCTCCCTCGTCCTGCAGCCCATACTGAGGAGCCCCCGCTGTGTCCCGCTCACCCGGCCCAGAGGCAGCCACCTTTCTGTCCTTGGCCCCTCTGGTCTCCCCCAGACCCGGTGAAGAACCCATTTCACAGGCGAGCAGACCGTGACACAGAGGTGAAGGACGTCCAAGGCCATGGGAAGTGGCTGTGCGCACATGGGACCAGAACTCGGGTCTGTGTGATCTCCACCCAGCACTGCAGCCTTGTCATTCACTCACTCATTCATTCATTCAGTCAAGAGTCCGGGGCCTGCTGTGGGCCAGGTGCGGTGGCACCGAGAACAGAATAGCAGTCTCTGATCTCCCGCATGGACACTGGAGTTGGGAGGCCAGCAAGAAACAGCCAGTGGAAGCCGGGGGGAAAGTGCTAGAGAAACGGGGACAGGCTGAGAGAGAGGGTGTGAGGCCTGGAGTGGGAGAAGATGTGTGGACAGCAGTGAGCTGGGACGACAGAGGGGAGGGGAAAGCCGCAGGCGGGGACAGCAGGGGGCGGGGTCGGCTTAGGGGAAGGGCAAGCAGGGGGAGGGGACAGCAAGGCGTTGGGCCACGTGGCCCCCAGTCCCTTTCCTGGGGGAGGCCCTGGGCTCAGGGAGGCGGCCAGCTGTAAGGTGGGCCTGGGGCCCTGGCCCAGGGAAGGGGCGGCCAGGGCTGAGAAGGACAGACCTCTTCCAGCCCCAGCTCAGGTTCTTTCTGGCGTGTTAGGAGGGTCCCAGAGCCCCTTCGGGCCCACAGCACCTCCCAGGCCCTGCGGCACTTTCTCAGCCCCTGAAGCTGCAGGCAGGCAAACTGAGGCATGCAGAGGAGGTGCCAGGGCCCAGGGAGGCCGGCAGCAGGGCTCCGGTCTGGGGTGTGTCCCCAGGAGGGCGTCTGCCTCTCAGAGCGCCCCACGCTGCACTCTGCTCTGACCTGTCCACCCCCCAGGGGTCAACCTGGCCTGGCCCCGGTCAGCCGCTTGCTAGCTCTGGGCAGCAGCCGGGGTGGGGGTGGGGGGGCGGGGCGGGGAAGGGGAGGCTGCTGAATGTGGCCCCGAGATATGGCATCAGCGCCTGTGGCTGTGACCTTGTCTGGAAAAAGGGTCTCTGCACGTGTGATTAAATGTAGGGTAATCCAGACGCAGTCACCCTGGGGGACCCAGGTGAGTCCTCACCCAATGACGAGTGTCCCCAGAAGAGAAGGGATGGAGGAGACGGAGGCAGAGGGGGACTGCTGCGTCTCCAGGCCGAGGAACCCCAGCACTGCCGGCAGCGCGAGGAGAGGAGAAGCTGGAGCCGCCCTCCCTCAGGGACCCCTGCGACCCCTCCACTTCTACTTCTGGCCTCCAGAACGGAGAGAGAACACACTTCTGCTTGAGACACCAGGCTGAGGCGCTCTGTTACAGCAGCCACAGGGAACTGACATTCTGGGCCCTCTTTGAGCCTCAGTTTCCTCATCTGTACCATGGGCCAGTTGGGTCAGCAGAGTTGGCGTGAGCTCCAGCCCCGGGCCTAGTGACCCGTGGGCTCCCCTACAGTTATGTGGGAGGGTGGGGGGCACAGCACAGGGCCTTTCCCACGGGACCCCGTGGGGCTACCGGGCCCACTGGGCGAGGCTCCTGGGAGCCCCGGGGCGTGGACAGGCCCAGGGGCTGCTGAGGGAGGAAGCAGTCCTGGGGCAGGGACGTGGGCAGGACCGACCGGTGGGGGCCCCGATGCTGCTCAGCTGGTGCCCAGCCCGAGGGTGCCAGAACCGCCTGCCGTCAGGGTGTCTCCCCACGTGCCGCGTTACCAATCCACTTCCCAGGGAGGGCCTCGAGGCTGACGGCCGTGGGCAGCAGCAGGGCGCCCACACACCCCAGGAAAGGGATGCCTGACGTGGACCTCAGAAGGAAGGGAGCACAGCCGGACGTGGAGCGGCTCGCGGTGAGTCCCATCTGGGTACGGAAGGACCTGGCAGCGCCCCACACTGGGCCCGGCATCCCAGAAGTCACCAGGGAAGCCGCTCAGTGCCGGGCTAGGGGGGTCTTCCCAGTGTGTCCCCTGTCCCTTAGGAATCTATTAGCTATTATAAACAGATGTAAATGAGAATTAAAGAGGGAGACGGGGACATCAACAGGCGTGCACCTGGGGGTCCTGCCTCAGCCCCCCACCGGCCAGAGGCCCCCAGCCAGCGCTTGCCCTGCTGTGAAGCCGACTCTGCTGTGGCAATGACCCTGATACCAGCCGTTGGGCTTCCTGCATGGAGGGCTGCTCAGAGCCCGTGGTGCCCCAAGGGCCCCAGCTCCACTCCCTCTGCAGGTGAAGGACAGAGGAGGCCCACCCAAAGGCCCCTCTATGCTGGTCCCTGCATGAGACCACATGGCAGGTCAGGGACCAGGGGCGCATCTCTCTTTCTCGAGCGGGGGCTTTTTCCCACTGGACCTGCTGCCCTGCTCGCCACTCCCGGCTCTCATTGAAGTCACAGTGGCGTCATGTCTAAAGTGGGTGAGCCCTGGGGGGACGACTGGATAGATAGATGGGCCAAGCCCATGATGGGTCAGTCTGGGGGTGAAAGAGTTTATTTGTTCGTTCATCCACCCATCCACTCACCCATCCATCCACCCATCCATCCACACACCCATCCAGCCATTTACCCACCCATCCACTCACCCATCCATCCATCCACATGTCCACCATAACCCACCCACCCATCCACCATCCATCCATCCATCCATTCATCTATTCACCCACCCATCCACCATCCATCCGTCCACTCATCCATCCATCCATCTACCCATTCACCCACACGTCCACCATAACCCACCCACCCATCCACCATCCATCCATCCATCCATTCATCTATTCACCCACCCATCCACCATCCATCCGTCCACTCACCCATCCATCCATCTACCCATTCACCCACCCATCCATCGCAAACATTTCTTTTGTCTCTGACTACAAAGTTTTGAGGTGGCTGGGCCTCCGAGCCCTGGGTTTCCAGAAGCGGAAGCTGCCTGAGATCCTCCAGCAAGATGGTGCTGGACCTGACTCTCGACCCCTGGCCAGGTTCTGTGCACTCTGTGTCCTTTTTGGGGCTCCCCCGGCTCCCGCATCTTTTGATGCGTGCAGAGACTGTGGGGGGAGCTCTGCCTGCCCCTCCTCCTGCCCGAAAGCACCAGGCCTAAGGAGACAGCAGGGAGGGGCGCCACACCCCTCGGCACCCCTGTCCTTCCTCCCTCTCCGAACAGCAGAGACAACCGCCTGGTGGCTGATAGGCCCATCTGGGGCAGGAGGTGCGCGGGGAGGAGAACTGGGACCCATCAGCTGAGGCTGATAAGGGGCCCGCTGAAATGTTAGCAAAAATATTTAGACAATAAATGAAGTATCGGGAAGGCGTGCGTATCTTTAAGAAATCAATCATCTTGTACGGTGTGTCTGGACACTCGGCGCCAAGGCGGAGATAGCGCCCGCTGGGGAGATAAGGGTTAATCAAGGATTTCATTCTGCAGGAGATAAAGCTGCGGGAAGCGCGGGCGGCTCCTTCCTCCCCGGGCTCCTCTGCAGGAGCCTCAAGGGCTGCTGGCCTCTCTGGCGCAGGCTTCCTGGCTCCCCTCGGACAGCGTCTCCCCGCCTGCAGAGGGTTTCCAACCTCGTACGAGTCTCCCCAGGCTGACCTCACCCCAGGCCCAAGGGGGACAAACCCCCAGAGAGGAGGCTGCGGGCAGAGGGGAGGGCCGGGCAGGATGCATTGGGGTCCTGGGCCAGCGTGGTGTCTCCCGCCCCTCAGTCCCATCCTTGGGGAGCCTGCGGGGTCTCTGGGGTGGGGCGGACCTGGGTTCCAGTCCTCCCTTTGCTATTTGATCCTGGTCTCTAACCCCCTGGAGCCTCAGTTTCCTCATCTGTAAAATGAGGACAGCAATACCAGCCTACAGGGTGGGAGGAGGGAACGAGGGGCCTGGCGTGAGGACAGGCGCACAGTGGTGTGTGTGGAGCGAGTGTGGAACGCACACCCGCTCATCTTGGAAAGGGCTGACTGTCCCCAGAGGAGGGAGGAGAGGAGAGGTGCAGGTGCCGCTCAGACCACACTGACACGCCCAGTTCTCCGCCACCTGGCTTTGTCCCGTCACTGCTTATGTTTTCTTGACACTTGGAGAGTTCAGAGATGATAACCACGGAGCTCCCAGCCCACCCGCTCCTCCTTCCAACCATTAACTGCCCCTCAACAGCTTGCCCTCTGAAGAGTCAACTGCTACTTGCATGCCTCCAGTGACGGGAAGCTCACTACCTACAGAGCCAGCTCTAAATACCACAGCCTCCATCCCACAGCGGAGCCTAAATCAGGCTCTTTCCATGGAGTTGAAATCTGCCACTTGGAGCTTCTGCTGTTCTGTCCCTGCTCGGGGCCCTGGGACGAGAGGGTCCCCCTCCTGCAGGGCTGCTGTGCCCTGCGGTAAGCCCCCACCCGCTCCTGTGTGTAAGAAGACCTGGGCTGTGGGTCAGGCTAGGTCAGGATCTGGGGGCCTGGCCTCAGGAAACTGAAGTCTCCTGGGGTCCACACGTGGGTCATCTCATTTAATCCACTCCACCACCCTGGCCACTTCACAGACCACCTCCCTCTGCAGGGAGGGTGGAGCGTCTGCAGGCTCAGGCTTCAAGGGCCCTTCAGGGAACCCCTGTGGCCCCCCCGAGGTCTCAAAGGCTAAGGAAATGGAAGCTCAGAGAGGTCAGGGGCCTGCCTGGGGACACATAGCAAAATGGCCATGGGGTAGGAGACCCTGGGATCTGCACCCTGCGACATGGGGACATGGGGACAGCTTGGGCATGAAGGTGGGTGCCCTCGGTCCTGGGCAGCCTCCCACAGCCTCACTGAGCACCTGGACAAGCACTGCCCCTTTGAGCCAGGCAGTTCAGCTGCCATAGGCTATGTGGGAGGCCTGGGGGCCTCAGCTGGGTTGCACATCTGGACCCCAGGAGACTTCAGTTTCCTGAGGCCAGGCCCCCAGATCCTGACCTAGCCTGACCCACAACCCAGGTCTTCTTACACACAGGAGTGGGTGGGGGCTGTAAGTGCCAGTCTGAGGGTGTGCAGCTGGGGATTCTGCCTGTGGCTCCCCACCAGCCCCGCGGACACTGCTGCAGGCCAAGTTCCTGGGGCCCGGTTTCTGCGGCTGAGAAGTGGGGGCTCTAACTGCCAGGTGGAGCTGGTTAGAGCTTCAGGGCAGCATCTGGCCTCCAGGTGTGGGGGAAGCCTCACTCATATAGCACCACCACTGCCCGCAAACTAAGCAGAGGCTGACAGGAGGCCCACACCTGGGGCCTCGGGACCAGGAGACCCAGCACCACAGGGCACCTGCCAGCAAGTGCCTATCCTGGATCAAGCCACACCTGAATGCCACATCAAGAATCAAAAAGGGCTCAGGCTACAGCTGCACCTGCACATTTGGGGTGCTGGAGCCTGGGCTTGAGGGAACCAACCCGGGTGCTGTCTGGCCTCCCAGGCAAGTGCTGTCAGGGCTGGAGGTGCTTCCCAAACGCCCCTCCTGCACAGGCCTCTCCCATTTCCCGTCACACCATTCGATGTCTATTCCACCGGCCCTTCCCTATGTACTCGTCTCCCACACACTGACGCCCTTTCTTTACTGAAACGTATTTTAAAAGGAGCCTTTGCACCCCCTGTGAGAGGTCACCAGACCGACTTGCCGTAAAGAGAAGGTGGTAACCCCAAGACGGATGACAACTCAGTGGTAGGGACCGCACTGCCTCAGAAGGCACTGTCCGGGAGGCTCCTGAGTGACAGAGCAAGATCAGCAGGGCTGGAGGAGCATCTAGGACACTCGGGTACCACGGTGCCCTCTCCCTGTCGTCAGAGGACCCCGAGGAACGGAAGCAGAGTGACTTTCACCCTCTGCTGCGGCTGTCCCCAGGCGCCCCAAAACCACCTTGCTTAGCACCACGGCGGCCCCACCTATGAAGTCCCTGCCTGCCACCCCAGCCACAGGCCAGGTCCAGTTCCAAGACTGGGCTCCTGTTGCTTCCTCCTCTTGAACACCCTTCTCTGCCTTGCCCACTTCTACTCGTGCATCAAGGGTCAGCTTAAGGAGCTCCTCCTCCAGGAAGCCCTCCTTCAGCTCCCAGGCAGCTCACCTCTGTGCCCTCCGGGTCCCTGCTCCGCAGGCCCGCACCTCCCGATGTGCTCCACTCGAGGGGCAGGTGCTCCTGGGCTGGAGTCTAACCCGGGCCTGGCTCAGCTGGCTGCTGCCCAGTGGCTGGTGGGTGGCTGCCAGGGGTCGGGGTTCCTTACCGGTTCCTCCTGCCCGGGGGACGAGGCTCTGCTCTGGATGCTCCCGCGGAATGGGCCCCAGGACAGGCCCTCGGCGAGGCTACATCGAGCCCGCACGCACCTCTGCCCGTCCTGCGGCACCAGCTCCAGCTCGTCTGCAGGGAGAGACAGCAGAGGCGTGAGGAGCCTGGCCCCGGTGACTGCCCAGCCCCGCCGCCTGCCCAGGTCCAGCCCACCTCTGTAGCCCCTATCCCCCCAGGGGCAGCCAGGGGGCTGTGCGGCCGGGGAGGGAGGGCGGCCCTGTGGGTCTGGGCCTAAGTTACAAGGGACGGTGGCTGGTGCCCGGTTCTGGGGGCCAATGTGCTGCAGACGCAAGACAAGGAGGGGCCTGCAGCTGGGCCTGAGGCTCGGGGACCGCGTCCACTGTGTCGGGGACTCGCATGCCCTGGGGACCATGGCCGCTGCACTGGGGACATGTGTGCCCTGGGGACCTCAGCTCCTGTGTTGGGGACACGCGTGCCCTGGGGACCGCGGCCGCTGCATCGGGCTGTGTGCCTCATGCAGCCCAGGTGCGTGGAGACCTGTTGGTGCCTGGGGTACGTGCGTGCAGCCAGGTCACCTGCTGCTTATGTCGGGGCGGGAAGAGAGCAGGGATGAGGATGGTGAGGAGACCACCCTCCTGTCCCCTCTGCACGGCCCCCCAGCCCCTTCCCACTGGCTGGAACCCCAAATCCACAGAGCGAGCCTGTGAGGGCAGCTGTGGAAAAGCTGGGCCTCAGTTCCCATGTCTGTGAGATGGGGACCCCGACCTTTCCTGCCTCCTCAGGTTGGTGTGAGGACCATGTGAGTCAATCCACTGAGCAGGCTCAGCACATGGCCCCGCAAGGGGGAAACCAAGGCATGGTGTCACGCAACGCCCCCCGCGGCCCTCGGCAAAGCCAGAATCTGCGCCTGGGTGGTGCTGAAGTCAGCTCTGTCCGCTCCCTGCAGGGAGGCCGGGACAGGGGCTGGCGGGGACCCCAGGATGCAGCTGCCCCCACGTACCCTCCCCAGCCCTCCGCTCAGTCTCTGGAAAGGTCGGGACCCTGACTCTCGCTGAGGCCTGTGGCCAGCCGTGGCCTCCCCGCATGGCCTGTCTCCCCGAGGGTGTGGCACGCCGGGGGCTGCCGCTCGCTGTGCGTGGGCTCCGCCAGGTCGCGCAGCCCGGGCCGTGGTGCCCGTGGCACAGTGAGGGTGGCAGCATCTGCTGTGAGCCCCGGTGACAGTCATTCTCACGGGGGGCACCCTGGGCCCAGCCTTGCCGCACGGTCCACCTGATCCTGTGAGGTGGGCTGAACAGTGGCCCCAAAAGACACGGCCACCGGCACCTGTGAATGTGCCCTAAGTCAGGACCTGAAGGTGAGACCATCCTGCGGCAGCCGGTGAGCCCCACATCTCATGACAAGGGTCCTCAGAAGACAAGACACGGGGAAGAAGCCCGTGCACAGGCAGAGGCAGAGGCCGGAGAGATGTGGCCAGGGGCTGGACAGGCAGGAAGGACCCGCCCCGGGGCGTCCGGAGGGAGCCCTGGGACACCTGGATTCAGGGCTTCTGGCTCCAGAACGGGGAGAGAACAGGTTTCCAGTGTCTGAAGGCACCCAGCTTGTGAAAATCTCTCAGGGCCACCCTGGGAGACTCACACCTGGCACGGCCAGCCCTCCCCAAGCCTCAGTGTCCTCACTGGGCTGGGGACGATGGTGGCCACGCCCTCAGAGGGCGGTCCCTCCCCGGCTGTACACTCTCTGCCCACCACCTGGAGCCTCAGGTGCCACCCCGCTGCCGGGGCCCACGAAGGCCCCACGTGGCCTGGCCCGTCCCTGAGCGAGTGCTGCGGCGGCCCCACTTCCTGGAGCCCCGATTGGGCAGGCTGTGGCCTTAATGGGCCTGATTATCAGATAACTGCCGGCCTAATGGCAGAGATAAGGCGTAAATACGCCAGGAGGCCCGGCTAAAACGTTCTAACTGGGTCCTTGTCTTCCCAGGGGCAGATAAGATGGCAGGGGACCAGGACGAGGCCGCGGAGGCTGGCGCCCCTTATCAGCCCGCCGAGAGGGGGCAGAGGCCGACTCTGTCACTTTGCGGCCCGCCCACGAGGGGCTGTGTCCTGTCAGCCCACCTGGGACGCCTGGGTCCCGCCCAGGGCCATGCCCATGGCCACCCCGTCCCCTGGCCCTGCCGGGCTGGGCTCTGAGAGGCCGAGTGAGAGCCGGGCCATCATCAGGGACGGAGGGCCGCCCGGCCGGCATCACTCCCGCTCAGACGGCCCTCTGGGGTCGGCCCTTTCCTAGGCCCCCGGATGCGCCAGGACACCGAGGGCTCGAGAGGCCAGGCAGCTGGCAGTGGACGCCAGGATCCAAACCTAGGCTGCTTGGCTCCAGACACATAGCTGAGGTCCCGGCTGCTCGTGTCCTCGGCCATCTGGGTCTCTGGTCCCCCAGCTGGCTGGCCCTCAGGCGGTGGGCGTGTGTGAGGGCACTGAGGAGGCAGGAAGAGGCCGTCTAAAAGGCCAGCTCACTGGGCCCTCATTCGTCTGTTGTCTGTCTGTCCAGCCATCCAATGGGTCCAAGCTCTGAGGCTGGGGAAGCCCACCCTGGACCGAGCTGTGCACCCCGTCCCCCCTCCCCAGGGCAGTGGGGTCAAGGGGGAGTCATCCGGAACCCTAACGCCGCGGCCCGCCCCATCTGACAAGCAGCCATGCTCTGAGTCGCACGGCACTGGCGGCACCGAGCCCCTGGACGGGGACCCCACACGCCTCTCTGCGCTTTCGTCCTTCTGCTGGGGCCACAGACGGACAGGGACGGTGGCCATGACTCCCTGGTCTCAGGACATGCGGGAAGGAGCCCGTTCCTGACCCTGCCGGGCACGGAGCTCCCAGGAGGAGATGCGGCCTTCCCTCCGAGGGCGGCACCCGCCTTCCTGTGGGAGGAGTGACCTGGAACTCAGCTTAGTCTTCCCACGTGTGGCTGAGTCCCACCCAGACTCGGGGACACAGCTTGAGGGGGGCAGGCCCAGGTCACCCCATGAGCAAGGAGGAGTGGGGGTGGCGCCAGGCGTCCTGTCTGACCCGGCTGGTCACACCTGTGGGTCCTGAGGTCCCTCTCCTGGAGCCCTGCCTCTAGCTCGCCCCCAGCCCTCATGGCGACAGAGGAAGGGGGCAGAGCCATGTGCCACCTCCCCCCCGCCCGCGCGGGCACACAGGCAAACGGCCATGCTCCCTAATCGGAGCACCAGGGCTGGTGGGCAGAGCCTCCCAGATAACAGCGTGGCTGGTGTTTCCCAAGGCAGCTGCTCCATCTTCTGAGTATCACGCGCCACCAGAAAGAGGGCTGGCTCCTGATAAAAGCAGCCGTTCCACATGCCCGGGGGCAAAACCCACCACTCAAGGCTTGCTGGGGACTGGGTGAGGCCTGGGAAAGGTGGCGAGGCCCGGGAACTGAGGGATCTGGGCTGCGGACCCGGCCGTGGTCACCATGACAACCTTCCTCCCTGGTCCAGAGGAGGCTGTTTCTGAGGGGCTGTGCCTTAGAAAGGGCGCCCCCTGCGAGCAGATGCAGGGCCATGGCAGGTACCTGCATCTCAGCCCCAGCTCATCCAGTGCCCTTGTGCAGTGCACAAGCTGTGCAACTGTCCAAAGTGGCCCTGCTGATGTTTAACATCCATCTGCTCAGATAACCTATTTCCAGCTCCCGCTTCCTGCCCAACTCCTCGCATGTCTGAAATGGGGTCAAGCAGGTATTTAAGGCCAGTTGCACCTAAGAGAAACCCTCTCCCAACCAGAAGTAAAATTGCATCAGCAAAGTGGAGGTGGGTGGAGCCATCTACTCCTGGAAGACTGGGTACCTCGTGAGGCTAAGAATGAATGAAAGTGTGAATGAGCAAGGGCAAGGGGCTGTGGGCCGCCCAGCTGGGGGTGGGAGCTGAGGGAGAGTGACGGGCAGGGAGATGGTTATTTTCACACAGCCTCTGTCACTGCCGGAGGACCAGATGTGGTGGCTGCGGCGACGGTCAGCTCCCAACGACACGACAGCAAACCTGGGGCTCAGGGAGGCCCAGGAGCACCAAGCCACACGCCGAGCTCAGGCTGGAGGTGGGACTGGAACCCAGGCCTCTGGACTCGCGGCTTGGTGCTCACTCAGTCACAAACCCTGTGTGGACCCCAGAGCAGGGACCAGGGAGGCACTGCCTCTGCGTGGGCCAGTCAGGGGGGCTCCCAGGTGGAGGGGCCTCCCCGCAGCCTCCTGTGACTGGTGCCCCCATTTCCGCCTCCCCAGCTCCAGGGAGCTGTGGCGAGCGGGGCACAGTGACGCCAGCTCCCGCCAGGTCCTGGCCAGTCCTTGAGCTCTACCCACCCTGGCCTCTGTCCCCCCGGCTGGAGCCTGGGGGGTGGCCACCTACCCTGAGTGCCCAGTCCTAACATGACCCCCAGCCCACCGCCAGCGAGCCTTCGCTGAGCGCCTTGCACAATCACAGGGATTCCTCCCCATGGTCCCCCCGTGTGTGGGGGAGAAACTGAGGCTCAGAGAGATTGAGCAACCAGCCCGAGGTACACAGTGGACAGGTGGGATCTGAAGCAGAGCCCCATGCTCGTGGCCGGGGCCTGGACGTGGTGGCTGAGGCAGGAGGCGATAAGGAGGATGGAGAGGGCGCGGCCCTGCTCCCCTGCCCCGCAGCCCACTCTTCCTGCTCTGTCCTCAGTTTCTCTCTCTGCAGATGGTCTCCTCTGGGGGAGGGACAGGCCCCGTGTGGCCTGGTGGACCCCCGTGGGCGTCGGGCCACCACGACAGGCACAGCATCGGGACAAAGACGGAGTTATTCTGGCAAACAACCCCCCGCACATCATTTCCAGAACAAACGCGCCCCCCGTGCCCGCGAGGAGCCACGAGGAAGCCCGGCCTCCTGCGCTTGTGCGGTTCAGCGTCTGCTCAGGTCTCAAACCCTCCGAGGGCGTCCTGTCCTCAGGGACGGGGACAGGAGGCCGGGCTGAGCCGGCCGGAGGACTGGGGTCTGGGAGCAACAGGCTGGGCCAGTCCTGCCTCTGCCCTGCTCCCGCCCGGCCTCAGTTTACCTGCAGGGCTGGCGCTATGAGGGGAAAGGCGAGTGTCAGTCGGTGTGGCCAGCGCTGTTCCTCCTGTGGGCGCAGGGCGTCGCCAGGCCTGGGGCCCAGCCAGCCCTGCCGCTGAGCTGCCGCCCTCAGACCTGGCCTCGGCCCCAGCTCTGCCCCACACCTGGGCCCTCGGGGGCCCCTCAACAACATGCACAACGAGCCTGTGGGAGGTTCTAACCTTCCCGCCCCATTGGCTCAGAGAGCTCAGGCAACTTGCTCAAGGTCACACAGCAAGGGGTGCAGTCACCCCACCCAGACCAGGTCCAAGCCCCGTTCTGATAGAAGATCCAGGGCTCCAACCCGGGCCACCCGGCTCCAGAGCCCACTGCGGCCAGCCACCCAGGCCTCAGTTTCTGCCCGAGCAATGGCCCCAGCAGGCCAGCCGCCACTTGGCCTCGGGGCGGCCCTCCGGGTGCGCAGGAGCCATGAGCTGGGGGCTGCCTCCCGCCCCCGCCGGCTAGCTCCTCCCTCCAGGGGCCAGGCTCTCTGTGCGAATGGCCGGTGGCCTCCAGAGTGCAAAGTCCAGCCACCCTGCGGCCCCCGCCCTGAACGGGTGGGCGCTGGGCCGGCTGTGGGCGCCCACCCTGGGGTCACCGCCAGCAACCACTTATCTAATCAGCCCCATCGCTCCGCCCGGCCCCGCCTGTGGCTCCCGTGGGCCAGCTGGCCCCAGCTTTGTAGGGAGCGGCCCTATCTTAGGGATCACGCTGTTTGCCTCTGATAAAAGTCACAAAAAAGGGAGAGAAAAAAGAGCGAGTGAAAGAGAGAGAGAGAGAGAGAGGAGGAAAAGCCCAGGGGTGAGTAGGCCCCGCCCTGGCAGGGTTCTAGAAGTCTCCGTGGGTGTGGGCCCAGAGTGGGGCAGCCTGGGGACCTGTGTGAGGCGTGGAAGTGTGTGCTTCCAACATGTCCTGTACCAATGTGGAAACCAGGCCCAGAGAGGGAGAGTGACTCTGTCAAGGTCACATAGCAGGTGAGGACCGGCAGCAGTCAGCGGGGTGGGGTGGGGCAAGCCGGCCCCTCTCTGTCCCCCATGGCCTGGCGCTGGCCGGCACAAGCTTGCCTGCAATGACGTGCCGTGCAGACTCGCACAGTTGCTCAGCCTCCACTGCAGACACACCTCACTGGATCCCCCACGATCTGGAGCATCAGATGTCTATGCCCATTTCACTGAGGAGCAACAAGGCCCAGAGGAGGTGGGGACTGACCCAGGGTCCCCAGGTGGGAGTGGGGACAGGCCGAGGAGGGAGACCTTCATCCTGGGGCATCAGGAGGGCCGTGGGGCTGTGCCCGGGCAGCTGCCGCCTCTTCCCCAGGCCCACACGTCTGCGGGAGCTGTGCAGCTTCTCCCATTTGGGCCGGTGTCCCTAGGCCTAGGGCAGTGGCGAGACTCCCACCCAGACTGCTGACAGGCCTGGGGCTGTCCTTCAAGCTGTTCCCCCTCCAGGGCATGGAGAAGGCTGACATGCCATACAGCACGGGTCCCTGGGACCAGGAGATCCAGAGCCATGGGGCACCGGCCAGCCAGTGTCTCACCTGGATCAAGCCACACCTGAATGCCACATCAGGAAACAAAAACTGGCAGAGCTTGATTCCAGCCCTGGCTCTGTCACCAACGGCTATGGCAGATCCCATCCCATCTCAGGTGTCAGACTCCTGTCTGTGAATTATGGAGACAGCGTCAAGGAGATGTGTCTAAAAAAGCTTCACGGGAAAGACGGTGGGGTCCATTTCTCCTGCTCTGTGCCAGTACAGGAAAGCAAAGCTCAGAGAGGTCACGGAATTGTCTGAGGTCACATGGCCAACAAGTGGCACAGGAGAGGCAAGCCCCAGGCCCTCTGACCCCACCCCCCCACCGGGCCTCAATGGCCATGGATCGGGCATGAGTGGCGGGTGGGGCACAGCCCTCTCCTCATCTCATGGTTGGGAGCAACCAAGCCAAGTGAGGCAGGAAACCACACGGATGCCCGGCTATGTGCACAGGCCGCGGCCCACGACAGTCAGCACAGCCAGGGTAGGGGAACAGCCCGCCAGCGCTGCGCGGGGGAGGCCATGGTGGCTGCCAGATGAGACGGGCGAGGGAGTGGGCGGCACGTGCAGAGGCAAAGCCGCTTGAGCACCGGCGGATGAGGGGCTCTCGGGGGCGGGGGGTGAGGGCTCCCCCAGAGCCTCTCGCAGGAGGGCCAGGGTCGGGAAGAGGCGGCCGGATGGGCTGGGGGGCTTCGAGCTGAGGGCGCACATCAAACCAGGGACGGGCTGCCTTTGTTCAGAAACCAGATCTCGACCACGATCGGGGTTGCTGGGAAAACGCGATGCCGTCGCAGAGCCAGGCTCCCGTCTATGCAGGGCCGTGACCCGTGAGCCCAGCGCCAGCGGCTGCCCCGAAGCCAGGGACCGCCTCCCCCCCGAGATGACGCCCAGGCCCTGAGCCCATTTGAGGGGCCATGCCTCCATCCTGTCATTCTGTGCTATTTCTCTATTGAGTGCTCAGCACTGGAGATGTGACAATGACTAAGACCAACGCCCATTTCACAGATGGGGGTAGAGAACATTCCTGGGACCCTCCCAGACCCGCGCGCAGGGCCTCCCAGGTACCCCGGCCCCGTCCCTCCACCGCCCAGGGAGGTCACAGCTCGTCTGCCCTGCCCCGACTGCTGGTGCTCTCTGCCCACTGCCCATGGGGGTCCCGCTGGCCTCTGTTGGCCTACAGCCCTCCGAATCTCCCACTCAGTGGGGTGTGCAGAGCCAAGCCCTCCCTGGGGGGGTTCCCTTCTCATCCCAGCTCAGAGGTTCTCAAAAGGCTTCAGGCCCAGAACTTTCCTTCCTGACTTTCCCACAGACCTTGCACTCACAGCGGTGGCTGTAGGGGGCTGGGCCAGTGGGGAGCCCGGACCCTAAGGCCTCATCTCGCACGGGGTGAGACACACTTGCAGAGCCCCTTGGGGTCCTGCCCAGCCCGTGGCACCTGCCCACGGTTGGCTTTCCACTGGACGTGGGCGGTGTGCCTGCCCACTGGGCAGAGCGCCATCTCTGACCTCCCTCTCCTGCCACGCTCTGCTCTGTGGCTGCGTCACGTGGGACCAGCGCGTCGGAGGTGACGGACGTTCCTGGGAGCAGACGGCAGAGGCTAGCTCTGACATGGGCCAGTGGGTGTCAGACATGGTGCCCGACACAGGGCCTGGGGTGGGGAGGGCCGTCCAGGGTGGAGACCCCTGTGCCCGGGTCCCCTCATGCGTGCAGCATGGACCGGCCCCTCTTGCCCGTGCCTGCTTCCTGTGCCCTGAGCGCCCACTGCCTCCAACACCGTGGGGCCACTGTATTTCATTAACGCTCAACCTCCCTGCCAGAACATCAGCCCCAAGAGCCGGGGTCGCTGACGCTTGTGTCCCCAAGGTCATATGCCTCTGACCCAGCAAGCACCTGTGTCTGGAGGACAGCAGCAGGAGGTGGAACTGGAGCTGGACACCCCAGTCCGGCTGACCAGCCATCGACCTGGGAGAGGGGGCAGCTGGCCTGGCCAGGAGCCGCTGCCTCCCTTCGGCTTCCACTCTCACGTCCTGGGCAGAAGAGGACCCCCTGCCCCGAGGAGATCCAGGAAGGCCCGGCCACCTGTGCAGCTCCAGCCCAGCCGCCACGGCCCCTCCACCCCGCACCACATCCTGGGGGCGCCCGCCCAGCGCTCCAGGCCTCGGCCTCCTCACAGGGGTGGGGGTCGAGCCAACGTCTGCAAAGAGGAGGCCTGGGGGCTGATGAGGAGGGCCGCTGAGCCCGGGTGGCCTCCTGCCACCCCACGCCTGGCGCCCCCGCCCGCCCTGCCCGCGGCCGGTGCGTGACCCTCCCCCTATCGCGGGAACATCGGTGGCTTATTGATTTTTTGACATGGAACAACAGCCCATCTTTATCGGGCTGAACCCTGGCCCTGGCTAATGGTGGCGCTGGGACTGCCTGGGAAGAGCGGGGCGGGGCGGGGCAGCTCCCCCATGGGAACTGCAGGCCCCCCACTGCCTGTCCTGGGGAGGGTGTGGCCCTACAGAAAGGGGCCCCGGGCTGGGATGGGGCTTGGCCACCCTCTGGACCAGGCCCCAGGTGGGCCGCAGTGGGCCGTGCTCACTCCCAGAGGCACCCTTTCTGAGGTCTGAGGGCAGCCCGAGTGGGGCTGGGGGAGGTCGTGGTGGGGCTGAGCCCCCAGAGGGGCCTCCTTGGGGTGGGGATGGAATCTTGGATGCTCCATCCGCTCTGGGCACAGCCCAAGGCAGCTGCACTGGCAGGAGGAGCCCCCGGCGGGCGGCGGGACCAGAACATCTTAGGGGTCTATGTGCTGGGCCAGGACATTGCCCTGACCCAGGCCGGGGTTTCCGGCGGCCCGTCCCTGCCCCCCACCCTGGAGGGAGCCCCCCGTGGCCCCACGGGTCCTGAGAACCGCAGCTCCCCAGGCACCTCGAAGTGCGAGGCCTCATGGTCCCTCTGGGCTTCTTGAAAAGCTGAGGGTCCTGGCCCTCCGGGCTCAGCCCTCCCATCTGCCAAGTGGGGAGAGGGAGCTCCGGGCTCCGGCACTGTGGCTCTGGGAGACCCTGGGGCCTGGGAGCCGGGCTGGGGTCCCAGCTCTCCTGGCCACGCCTCGTCCTGGCGGGCAGGCTGGAAGCAGGACGTCTGATAAGGGAAGAAAACACCTCCTGTGCAAACAGCTTATCCGGCTCCTATCAACGCGGCCCCTGCCCCCTGTTTTTCCAGGGGCCGACGCCACCAAGGCCCTTCCTTCCCGTCCGGCCTCTGGCTCACCACCTCGGCCCCAGCCCACCCGGCTCCCTGCGCTGGCCCGTGGGGTGTGGCCAGGTCTGGGCGCTGCCCACGCACCCTCACAGGCCCTGTCTCCTCTGTACGAGGGCGGGAGGGGGGCCTGAGGGTCTGGAAGAGAGGGTCCCGCCCCACCTCAGGCGAGCCCCATCCTACCCCAGCCTGGCAGGTGCCCACTTGCCCTGGGGCAGCAGCAGTGGGCACTGAGGTCAGCCAACACCATCGAGGGTATCATGACACTGCCACCACCTACAGGAGAGTGAGCCCCTGAGGGATTACAAAGATCCTTCCAGAAAACACAGAACTCTCTGAACACCTGCTGATCCTTTATGAGCCCCGAGCCCGAGCCCGAGCCCGAGCCTGGAGTCCCTGCTCCACCCACAAAGAAGGCGTGTGCTCATGGGGAGGGAGCCTGGGGAGGGAGCGGCTTGCCCATGGCCCCCACCCCGGGGTCCCCGTGAAAGGACCCAGCACGAGGCTTGTCCCCGGGAACTGGTGAAGCCCCGTCTTGTGAAAGCCGTGCGTGCTAGCTGGGCTGTGGACCCAGCAGACACCTGCCTTCCTGGCACCAACTGACTCAACCCTCAAACCATCCAACCCCGGGGACTGGTGTCCCGCTTCATAGACGAGGACACCGAGGGTCAGAGACGATCTGGCCACACATGTGGCGGGTGACTGAGTTCAAACCCAGGTCCGAGCCTGTCCAGTGCCCTGTCCTTCGCATGCCTTGAGGAGGAGGCACGAAGAACAACGACCCGCCCCAGACCAGCTCCCACTCGCTGTGCCTCTGCTCAGGGCCCGGGAGGGGGCGGCGACGGTCGGGGTGGGGGCTGCGCTGACATTAGCCCTGGATCTGCTGATCCCACCCTGGCCTCTGGCGCTGGGCGTCCCCCACCCGTGTGCGTGTGCGTGAGCGTGAGCATGCGGGGAGAGGCACAGGCGGGCACGTCTGTGCAGGATGTGCTTCTTTAGGTCGTTTCTCCCTCTTGTAGAAATTCTGCAGGCCAGCAAAAAGGAAAAATAACTGGCTCACTATCTTCAACACGCACCGATGGCTATCCTCGCCACCCTGTGCCCGTCCACGCGGAGATGATTTTTCTGGAATAAATTCCTAGGAGCTGAGCTGCTGAGTCGAGGTGAGGGTGTTGTGCCCAGGGGCTCGGTGGGGGCCCTGCCTGTGCACCCAGCCGTGCGTGAGCGTCGCTGGGCAAGGTGGGCTGGGTCCTAGAGACCACTGCATCCACCTGCTTCCGGCAGCAGGAGTCTTGGTGACAGACAGGGACACCGAGGCTAAGGGAGGCTGAAGGACCAGCCTAGGGCCATGTGCAGACCACGGGTGGACCTGGGATGGCGGGGGCAGGGCGCCGGGGGCCCTGGGGGATGGGACAGGGCAGGGTGGACGCGGAGGCGTCTGAGTGGGCAGGGGCGTGGGCGAGGGGGGCAGGGTCCCTCCCCGCGAGGACACACAATAAGCCCTGAGATAGCATCGCGCCTCATCTCAGGCCCTGCTCGCCCTTTCGGGCAGGATATGACCAGCCCTCGAGCCGATGGCGGCCCCTTTGTCCCATCTCCGGGGACGGATCTTATCGGCCACGTCCACGGCCGCAGTAATGGAAAAGCGTGGTGAGGAAATCAAGAGTTACGTGTGGAGATAGAGGAATAACAAATAAATAAATCAGGGGCCGGCGAGGCGGGGGAGGGGTGCTCAGGGAGCGCAGCGCTGACCCTGGGGCGGCGGGCCGGAGAGGCACCACAGCCCGCGAGCCTCCGTGTCCCCATCTGGCGAGTATGTGCGGTCGAGGGAACCTTCCTGGGCGTGGGGAGCTCCCGTGACCGTGGTGGCTGGTGCGAGGTCAGGGCTGCCTCGGTCTCCTTCCCAGGCCCGTGACAGCCGGTGGGC
Organism: Equus przewalskii; assembly: GCF_037783145.1. Lineage (NCBI taxonomy): Eukaryota > Metazoa > Chordata > Mammalia > Perissodactyla > Equidae > Equus > Equus przewalskii. The sequence continues at coordinate 34,871,752 of NC_091833.1, read as the reverse complement.
GCAGGGGAGGCGACCCTGACGCGTCCTAGCTGAGGCTGCGGGACTGCAATGAGGGCCCACCGTCAGGAAGGAGACCTGGGGGCCCGACACAGCGCCCCGTGGACCACATGGCCTGGGGGACCACACGGCGCCCCGTGGACCACATGACCTGGGGGCCCGACACAGCTCCCCGTGGACCACATGGCCTGGGGGACCACACGGCGGCCGGCATGCTTGGAGACAGCCATCGTGTCACACGCGCTGCCCTCCTGCCCCACCTGGGCCTGTCCCCAGCCCTCCTGGTCCTCCAAACAGCCTGGACATTCTGTCCCCGGTCCACGAGGAGCAGCCCGAGGCCCCCAGCGAGAGAGGTGACAGCTGGAAGCCAGGTCGGCCCTGGTGCCAGCAGCGGGAGCCCCGCCAGCCAGGAGGAATGGGGACAGGGACAGTGAGAGTACCAGCGAGTGACAGTGACAGTGCAAGGCCTGGTGACAGCACGGGCAGCACTGGGAAGAGGCACTGTGCCCGCGCAGGTCACTCCCCGCCGTCAAGCAGTCCGTGGTCCCCGGGGTTCTGGGTACACGTCTGGGCCATTCACCGGGCAGGTGGCTGGCTCAGGGAGGTGGCCGAGGTGCCCTAGCCCCAGGCTGGGCAGCGCGAGTGTGCACTTGGGCCCAGGAGGACAGGCAGGGAAACTCCCGGGACGGGGGCCCTGCACCCCTGCCGCCTGGGAGGTGCTGGCAGGCTGTGCTCAGACACAACGCCGGGCGAGGGGCGGGCTGGCCGGGCAGGAAGCGGGCGGGAGGGCGGAGGAGGAAGCCCGGCTCGATCAGCGCCCGTGGCCAAGATAGGCTGCCCTGGCCGCAGCCTGCCGCTCCCGGAAGGCGGGTGAGGTCAGCGGGCTGCACGGGCAGGCGGCCAGGCTGGGCCCCCACCTGCCACCAGGACGGCAGGGACCCACCGTGCTCCTCACTGGGCGCCCCACGCCCCCTGGAAGCGCAGCGTCCACACCCGCCGAGGAGGGGCCCGGGGGCCCAGGAGAGACACGTGGGGCTGGGCCAGGGAGGGTGGGCTCGATGCTGGCTCACTCGCCCTGGGTGGCGCTGGAGCAGCAGCCACACCTCTCTGGGCCTCAGTTTCTGCATCTGTAAAATGGAGACCACAGCGTCTGCCACCAAAGTACAGTCCCAGCCTCTTCATGGGGCCCCGTGGCCGCCCTTGAACCCCCAGGGTCCACTCCCCACATGGCAGCCGGCCCCAGCCGCCAGCCCTCACCTCCCACCTGGGCCTTCTCTCCCGTCTCCCCTACAGGTCCCCCCGCAGGGCCTTTGCATGGCTGCGCTCTGTGGGATGGTTGACCCGGGGAGTCTGCAGGGCTCCCTTCTCTCAGCCACCAAGCCCGGTGCAAGTCCTGAAGCTGAGGAGCAGCCCCCCTTTCTCAGCCCGTGCTCCTTGCTCAGCCCCCGCATCCCTCGTCCCTCCTTGACCGCTCTCTCTGCCACAGCTGTGGCTCCAGGGGGGCAGTGGCTGCTCTCTTCTGCTCCTGTGGTGTCCCCGGTGTCTGTAACAGGGGCTGGAACACAGTAGGTCCTCAACAAATAACAGTTCGGGGTGAGCGGATGGGGAACGGCTCCCGTGCTCGGGTAGTTTGATGGGACCGTGGTCACCCTGCTAAAGGGCTGCCCGCAGACCGTCTGCTCCTCTCACAGAGAGGTTCTGGCCCCAGGGTGACCCCCGAGGCCCAGGTGCCTTTGTTGGGGGAGAGAGGTGAAAGTCAGAACCAGGCCAGGGGGCAGCTTCCATGTGGCCAGGGCCCATGTGGGTGCCAGGCGGTCAGCCCTCCAAGGTGAAGAACCACTACCCACAGCGAGGGGGCTGCCCAGGGCCAAGGGGGCAGCAACCCCAGCACAGGGGAAGCCATGGCTGATTCCGTGCCTCAGTTTCCCTGCCAGTTAGAGGGAGGGGGGTCCTGCTGCAGAGGACTCTGCCCAGGGCCTTCCCGGGTGCTGCCCGCGGGGCAGTGCAGGAGGCAGCATCCGCGTGGGCCAGGCCAGCCAGGGAGAGGCCACGGGCTCGCAGCCCCACCTCTGCGCTGTCAGCTGCCGACGCCCTACCCAGCCTGGGGACCCACACTCTGGGGAGGGGGTCATGGAAAGAGCTCAGGGCCGGGAGCCGTGGGCAGCCGAGGGGTCCATCACCAGCCAGCCACTCTTGGCCGTGCTGGCCAAAGCCTGAGACCTCTGAACTCCATTTCCGAGACAACCACCTACCCACTGGGCCGGCTCTGAGCTCGCCTCCTCCCTCCGTGCCCTGCACCCGCTCCAGACCCAGCCGGGCACACTCCAGACTCAGGGCTCCGGCATTTGCTGTGCTGTCCACCTGGTCCACTGTCCCCAACCGCAGCTGGTTCCCCTTCCTCTTCCGGTCTTTGTCCAGACGTGGCTCAGCGAGGCCTGCTCTGGGCCCTATTTAGATTCGCTCCCCCTTCTTTATTTTATTCCAGAGCTTCACTCCTCCGACACGTGACAGTTTTACCTCATTGTTTAGTCTCTGTCTGGCTGACTAAGAACGTCAGCTCTCTGGGCACCTGGACTCTGCTGGCACCAAGCAGGTGCTTAATACACACGTGTTTGTCGAGTGAATAAATGACCTCCTTCTCTTGCCCACTCCTGGGGTGTAGACCCCAAGCTCCTTTGGTTCTCTGGCCTGTGTCACCCCCATGACACACCTCCAAGAGGGCAGGACTGTCCCCCGTTTCTGCCAGTGGGCCTGACTCCCAGCAGGTATTCAGTAAACACCTGGGAAGAATGTTCGGCCGTGAAGAAACACACCTCCTCAGGATTTTGTTCCATCTCCCCGAGTCTTGGTCTGCCCAGCTGTGAAGCGGGCAGGTCAGGACAGGCATACGGCCCGCTGGGGCGGGGTCTCAGGGAACATGTCCTCTGGGGAAACACAGTGTGGACCCCCTCCCCTGGGACCCCTAGAAGATGTGACTCCTCCCAGCCGCTGGGTCTGGTCCCTGGAGCTGACCCCAGGCTGACCCCTGCCATCGGCCATGGCCCCCTCGCATGCCCCTCCCCCCCGTTAATCTAAGACAAATAGGCCTATCGGGCCGCGATGCCAGGCCCCGCGATAACAGAAGAGCAGAGATGGTTTTCCCACCCACACAGGCCGAGCTGGCGGGAGGGGCGCGCGGCCGGCCGTATCGGCCCATCTGCAGGGCTGTCCATCAGGACAGGCCGTCCTGCCTCGGCCGCCCGCCACCCGATAACAAACCTTGAGGTTTGCAGAGAAACTCCAGCAGCGGGATGAGTCAGCCGAGCCCGGCCGGACGCCCTTGCTCGCACTCCAGGGCCGAGGATTCCCTGCCCCCTCCCCCTGCAGGGCCCCCTGGGACCCCAGGGCGGGGAGGGGGCTCCAGTCCCCAAACAGGAAACGGCCGACAGGGGCCTCCTCTGCTCCTCCCAGCAGCCACCTCTCCGTGCTCCCGGGGGTGCTCTCACCCAGCCCATTCTTTCACTGCAGCTGAGCAAACGCCCTGCTTAATACCCTTCAGTTGCTTAGTTTATAGTGAACTGAAGGGAGGCACATCCCTACAGCGCACGGCACCGAGCCCAGACCCTGACCGTCCACGCCCCGTCCCATCTCTCCCTAACTCCACTCTGGCCTCTGATGTTCCAGTCACACCCACCACTCAAACCCCGGGGCCTTTGCACATGCCAGCTCCCTGCCTCAACACCCTCACCCCCTCCAGTTTGTCCTTTAGGCTTCGGCTTGGGGATGGGGCTCAGGGGCCCTCCCATGGTGCTGACCAGGCCCTGGCCACCTGGTGGTCCCTTCTGCTGACCTGCAGTGCCAGGGGGACACAGCCAGCCTTCCTATCTCTGTCTCCAAGGCCTGGGAGGAGCTGGGGACCAAAAAGATGACTCCGATGTTTGGCCAGTCGGATTTATTCTGTAAACAGCGGTCACCAGGCTCCAATACACTTACAGGTGAAGGGGACCCCGTTCCTGGGGCCCTGATCACACAGCCTGGCCAGGAGCAGAGGTGCATGGCTCTGGGGGGGCGGGGAGGGTTAAAATGAGACCACTCACCCCCCAAACAGACACAGTCTGCTCAGATCCCTCGCCCTGTCCACTGGGGCCCAGGCGACCTTGGCCACGCCACTCCACCTTGCCAGCCTCAGCTTCCCTGATTGTAAAGTGGGGCTCACCTGGCACCCCTCCCACGATGGCAGGCAGGGTCACAGGAGACGGCACGTGGGGAGGGGTCAGGGTGGCTCGAGGTGCCGGAACCAGAGCAAAAAGACTCTTGTCAGGTCCCAAGCATGGTGGGCCGGTCACGCTCCACAGTCCCGAGTTCCCATTGCCACCCTATGCTCCCCAAGTCCCTTTCTCCTGAAACTGGGTCACCCCAGGCAGGGGCTGCGGGGGCCAGGGGAGCCCCAGGCCACTTCCGCACCAAAGGGGCCAGCTTCCGAGGGTGCAGACCCCACTCAGCCCCGGAATTGGGGTGGGGGACAGACCCTGGCCCCTTGTGGACACTGTTTGCTCCACAGGGGTCCCCGTTGCTGCCTCTGCCTGGCAAGCTGAAGTGGCCCCGACCCACGCCCCCTCCACCCCCCGCCTGGCTGCGGTCAGGGGCCTGTGGACCAGCCTCGTGCCCGTCCTGTGCCATCGGGACAGAGCCGGGCCCTGGTCCAGCAGTCCATGCCCCATCAGAGCGTAACTGCTCGCTGCCCATCTCGGCTGCCCCATCTCAGCCTCTCATGGGTGGTTGGCCCTCTTGCCTCCTCACCTGTCCCCACCCATGGCTCTGTCCAGTTGGATCTGTTTTATACACCGTGGTCACCAGGAAAGAGTTCCAGGTCCCAAGACACTTGTGGGTGAAGGGGACCCTATTCCTGGGACCCCAATCACACAGGCAAGCCACCCACCGCCCTGACCACCAAACGTGTCCCTGGCCACCCTCTTCCTTCCTGGGCCCCCTCACGGCCACTGGACGCCCGCAGAGCTGGTGGGGGGGCCCCTCCAGGCCTCCCGGCCTCACCTCCTCACTCCCAGCTGAGCTCGGCACCCACAGGGGATGGCCCTGCACTCAGTGGGGTCTTACACTGCTCCCCCAGCCAGGGGTGCACCCACGCTGCCTCCCCTGTGTGGCAAGGGGTTGGGGGGGTGCTGTGGAGTGAAGCCTTCTCGGCTCCCACCGGCTGCCCTGCTCTGCTGGCTGAGGGGCTGCTCAGGCGCGAGACAGGCCTGGAGGGCTCCCCAGGGGAGGGGACCCCACACCAGGGGGCCTGGATGCAGAGGAGGCTCCCGGACCCACTCACCCCAGCCCCTCCTTGTGTCTGTTTTCTCACGACCTGGACAGGCAGGCTGAGGTCATGCTGACCGCCACTGGACAGAGGCTCAGATGGGGCCATGAGGTGGGTGATGGGCCCAGGACCACCACTCACAGTTGGATGAGACCCTCAGGGCTCTCGGTCCTAACACGGCCAGTGTGTCCACCTGACCTTCTGCTCTCTCTGGATGTTAAGTGGGGAGATGGGGGCGGGGCGAACCGTGACCCCTGACCCCTGACCTGCAGAGCCTCGGCAGAGGCCCGGCTCCCCAGAGCGCTGTGGGATTAGAGATTTGGGCTCTCAGCCATCTGCATGTTGGGATTGCACGCAGCCAGCCCCTCCAGCAAACAAGGTCATTCACAGACAAAAATGTCGCGCCGCCCTGCCTGCCACCCAGCCCCCTTGCACTTGGGCTGGCGGCTCAGGGGAAGGCGAGGCAGGGCGCGGCCAGGGAAGTTCCCACCAACATCCCTGGCCCCAGGTCTGTGGGGACGGCCCCCACCAGACCCCTGCTGTGCCCTCGTCCACTGTCCCTGTGGGACCCCCTGCTCAGATCCTGCCCCCACCCCCTCCCTGGGGACTGCCCCCTACCCCAGCATAGGCCCCAGGCTCCTTCTGTGCAGGGGCCCTCCTCCGAGCCCGTGTGGCCCTGCCCTCCACCTGGCGCCTCCTCTCCCAGCACCACATGGCCCTTCTGGCCGCAAGACCTTCCTGCCCCACGGGCCCCTTTGGGGTCACCCTCCGGTCCAGGATGCCTCGTCTGAGCTCTGCTCCAGCCCTAACCCAGCCGAGGTGGCCCCTGCTGGCCCTGTGGCTCAGAGGAGGGAGGTGACATCCCTGAGGCCACACTGCACAGTCGCTGCAGAGCCGGGTGTCAAACTAGCTTGAACCCGGGCTCCTGGCCGTCGGGAGCCCTGACTCGGGCAACACTTGAGAACTAAGCCACCAGCAACAAACGAAGCGCATAACTTTGAAAATGAAAACCAGCACCGTTGAGCGCCTCTCCAGGCTGTTTTTGGAGCTCTGAGGCCACTGGGTATCAGGCAGGGGCAGGAGGGCGCTGGTGTGGGGGCAGTACCGGGGCTAGGAGATTACCAGCCCCTCGCACGCCCCGGGACCCACACTCAAGGGTTTATAAAACCTCACACATCCAGGGCCTCGTTTGTGTCTGCAGCATGTCGAGGGCCTCCTGGGAGGAGAGGGGCTGGGTGCCTCCCTTCTGCCTAGTGCCACCCAGGTGCCTCCTGGAGTCTTTGCAGCCATCTGCTTGGGGCCTTGACCACTGGGGCCAGTCAGCTGCACAACCCCCTATGTAGCAGCAGATGGGCACTGGGGCCGGCCTGCACTGGGCGACGCTGCCCGCTCCCGGGCCCTGGCCATCTCAGCACCCTCCCTGGGTGATGGGTCTGACCGGGGGAGGGAATCCCCAGGACACCCACGAGCCTGGTCCTGGCCAGCAGATGGTGGCCAGAAAGGTGAGGGCAACAGCATGGGCTGCACCGGCGTGTGCCCAGCCCCAGGCTCTGGGCTCTGTGAGGCCAGATGGGAAACTGAGGCTCGGGGCCCAGTCGCTTCCTCAAAGCCAGACAGCACAGGGTGCTCTGTGGCCCACGCCAGCCCCCTCTTCCCAGAGGGGAAGGCGGGGGTAACCCCTGGGCTGGAGGCCCCAGCCAGGCACAGCTGGCCTGCTCTTTTCCCCGTGACTGGGGACGGGGCAGTAGCTGCCAGAGACCAAGAGACAGACTCAGAGAGAGAGAGAGATGGGGGGAGACGCTTGCGCAGAGGAGCTCCAAGGGACAGAGAATGGAGAGAGGGGCCAGGACTGGCAGGCTAAGGCCCCGCTGCACACCCTTGTCCCCCAGCCCGTCACTGGGCCAGGCACTGCCCTCAGGATGCCGACCCGGCCGGGCCCCGGCGAAGCCCTGATGCCCCACTGCTGGCACAGGCGGCCCCCGTGAGATAAGAGCCCACTGGGCCCCTCGGCCTCCCCGGCCGGGCGATAAGTGTGGCCTGCTCGGTGTCTGATAGGCGGCGGCCACCGCGGCGGTTGGCCGGCGGCCGCTTATCGCCCATCGCTGCCCAGCGCACAGAAATTCCTATCTGTGGGAGCCGATAGGGAGCTCCAGGCCCCCGAGGATGCAAATAGCGCAGGAAGCTCCCTGGGGCACCCCAGCCCCAAACCACAGCCCCTGCGGCCACCCCAGGCCAGCCCCAGCCTGGGGTCAGCTTCCCGTCACTCGGGGCCTCTGTTTCTCCATCCGTAAGATGGGGACAGGGATGTCAACGCTGCAGGGTGGATGGTGACCAGCTGGGATGATGACCGAAGTGTTTACAAACTCCCAGCCTGAGCTCTGGAGCAGGTGGCAGGTCCACCCCATCCTGCCACTTGCCAGCTGGTGGCCACTCTGTGCCTGGGTCTCCTCCGTAAAGGGCCTGGTGTGAGGACCACCCGGTGCTATCCTCCCACGGTCACTCTGCCCACTGGCTGCTGCCTCAGCCCCCCACCTGCCCAGTGGTGGTCAGGGTCCCACAGGCACAGGGGTCCTTGCCTGCACCCCTAGCACAGCAGGAAGCTTCTACTGGCAAAGCCTGGCCTGTGGGCCACGAGGCCTGGGGCGGCTCACCCGGTTTCTGTGGGTGCCTCGTTCTTGGCCCATGCCTGAGCTGGGGAAACTGAAGGAGCTGCAGGGCCCCTGCCCAGCCCCACGGCACTGTCCCCCGTGCGTGGAAGGGCCCAGCAGGTGGGTGGCTAGCTCAGTTGGGCCTGACTACGCTGGGAGGGCCTTGAAGACACATGGTCCTGCAGCCTGTCTGCCAGGTGCTCCTTGGCGGGGAGAGAGCATGATGTGGGAATGTTTCTGCCAGGGCACCTTGGCCCTCCGCCAGCCATCACTGGGTCCCCAAGGTGGCGTGTGGATTGGTCAAGGGACAGGAAGCGAAGTACACCTGAAGGGCAGCAGTGAGGAGCCCAGCTGCCTTACCCACGGTGCTCCACTCCCAGGCAGCATCACAGCCCATCTGAGCAGGGGAGGCTGGGAGTGGACTCAGTTTCCCCACGGTGTGGGGTCACCATCTTGGTTGTGACCACCAGGCCACCCCTGCCTCTCTGGGCCTCAGACGCCCACCTATTGTGGAAACGGGCTGTGTTAAATCATCAGGGGACCCCCCCAAGGCACACGTGCCCCCTCCGTGCCTGTGGCAGACATCACCAGTCGATCACAGCACTCTTCTCTTAACACCTTGGGGTCCCACCCAGGGGCCCACACAGACACTTGAACTGAACCTGGTGAGACTGTCTCTGACATCCTTCTCATCTTGGCCCCTGGGGACCCCCAGAGGAGGGATGGAGGTCCCCGCTGCCCCTGCGAAGGCTTCCCTGACCCCGCAGCAAGGTGAGGCCCTCACTAGGTGCTCCCTCTCCACTGGCCACGAACCTCACTTGTGTTTGACCCCGCACACAACTCCCTGAGCTGTCTGTCTGGTACACACAGGTGCTCGCAAAGGCAGCTGGTCCACATCCCTGGCCCCAGGATGTGGCCTCCATCCCATCCATCCTTCACCCGCTAGCTCCCGAGCCACGGCCCTCGACGACGAGCCGCGCCTGCATTGAGATGCAGCCCTGAGCTCCCCGAGCCTCGTCCGTTATGGATCATAAATGATGGGTAACCGGCACACCCAGCCTGTCCGATGTCCACAAACAGGGAACTGGGGGGCCACAGGGACAACACTGGTGGGACCTCAAAGACACTCCCTGCGGGCCAGGACTCAGCACTTGGAGATCCTCCTGCCTCCCACGCAGCTGCAGCCACCCGAAGGGTGGAGGGGTCCTCTCCCACCCTACACAGGCCAAGCCACTCCCTGAGGCCCCTGCTGCCAGCTCTGAACCCCCAGCCTGGCTGGGGCGGCCCCAGGGCCCAGGCAGCTGCAGACGCACATGCCCTCACCACCTGCTCCTCTTTCCTGGCCAGACCAGACTCTGCCTCCCAGAATGCTCAGAGCCTGTCCGTCTGCTGCATGGGGCCTGCCTTTGGCTCTGAGCGTCGGCCTCCAGTGATGCCGCTGGCCCCATGGGCTGGCTGGACTTTGGAACAGGCCCAGGCCCAGTGGGTCACCACCAACCTCCCCAGCCAGCAGGCCAGGCCCACCCGACCAGAGCCATCAGGGCGGCCAGTTCCCATGACCCTGGGAAGGCTGGCCCAGGCCGCCCTGGAAAGGCAACACTGCCCGCCCGCTCGCAGCCGTGTTACCTGGCCCGCTCCAGGAGCTGCCGGCCTCCTCCTCCAGCCCCTCCATCTCCTGGGGGCCTCCTGGGGACGTGGGGGGTGGTGGCGGTGGGAGTGGTGGGGGGTTATCACCTGTAGAGAAAAAAACACCATGAGCCCTGTGGAGCTTCTGGCACTGCGTTGTCTGCCCAGCCCACTCCGTGGTCAGGCAGGTGACTGAGGCCCAGTCAGGTGAGCAGTGCCTTGGATCCCCCACCCCCAGGCCTGCTCCCACTGCGGGGTCAGACGTCTCAATTTTCCCCTTGGTCTTTCAAACCCCTCACCCCCTCATTAATCACAGCAATAATAACTGCTATTCCAGCTGCTGTTAATAATTAGAGCGCAGGATGGCCTGCTGGGCACACCCAGGCCAGTGGGCACACGCGTGGGCCCCTGTTCACTGGTCTCCTCCAGCCAGCAGCTGGGGGCCCCTCCACTGGGCCCTGCACCCAATTCCAGCCCAAAGGGCATATTTGCCTTCCCTGCTGGTCCTGATAACCACCACTGCCCCCAATCGATGAGCTCCCATAAAAGCCCCCCCTTGGTGACGTCATGCACCCGGCAGATTATTAATACCCTCGATAAGGGCCGTGATTAACATCAAATAAATCAATCACACGGTATAAAAGTCCTATTATTTTTGGCTATAAATCAATGTGGCTGGCATTTGAGCTCCAGCCACTGCGCAGGAGCTGCGCTGGGCCTGCCCAAGAGGCAGACAGTGCTCCCGCCACGTTATCGCGCCCATCGCCACGTTATCACCATGGCCTGGGCCAGGTGCAACCCCGGCTGTTTTTTCCAGCTCCTTTCCTGGCCCTGCCCCCAGCCCTGCGCAGCCCCGGCTCCCAGATCAGATAAGGCGCCCGGCTCCCCGGGAAAGCCGCCCGGATCGAAGTCCACCAGCAATGAGCCACTTGCCCTTTGGCAGACTGCGGCCCCCCATTAGCGCAGCCCCTAACAGTAGTGGTGACAGCAATGGTGATGAGGCGCCCCTCACACTCCCTCGGCCTCAGCCACCAGGAGGGGCTCGAACCCAGTTACAGATGCGGAAACTGAGGCTGGGAGAGGGCCAGGAGCGTGGGCCCCGGGCAGGCTGGGGTGGGCAGTGGCCGCCCCACTGGGCAACATGAGACCAAGCCCATGGTGGCAGAGAGAGTAACAACAACAAATAGGGGCCGGCACCAGGGGCCAGGCCTGGGCCCTTCACCCCAGCCCGCTGTCCCCATGAGCTAGGGGCGATGGGAGCCCCGGCCCTGGGTTCAAGTCCCACTGGCCCTGCCTCCTTCTTGCCACATGGCCCTGGTGACCCCATGGGCCTGTCTCTGGGGACAGGGACATGGGTGCCAGCAGGTCTCAGAAAACGAGGCTTGTTGGGCTCCTGGGGCTGTGGCTGTCCAAGGGGGATGCTGACACTCTGAGACCGGGAAATGCTGGGGTGGGGGTCCACAGTGAGAAGGACCCTCTCTGGGGACCACGATCTGCCTGGGATCTGTGCACCCCTCAGGCCCCTGCCCTGCAGGGCTCTCCTCTGCCCACTCTCTGTCCTACCCCAGGGCCTTTGCATCTGCAGGCGCTGCTGCTGGCACACCCTTCCCTGTGCGCAGCACGGTGGCTCTGCGTGTCCTTCGGGGTTCTGCTCAATGTCACCCTCCGCTCCATTTCTCCTCCTTGCCCAGTCACGCCTCCCACTCAGTGCCTTCCGACAGGCCCCGTTTGTGGCTGTGTCTCCCCCGTCAGACTGCGGCCTGGGGGTGACTCAGCCTCTGTGCATATGGCTTCGTGGCGCTCAGTGGGCTGGGGCCAAGACTGCTGCCCACAGCCAGCTGGGTGGAGCAGGCAGCAGCCGGGCCCACAGCAGGCAGGCGGGCAGAGCCAGCCCTTGTCCTCCCACCACAAATCCCAGCCTCAGTTGCCTCTTTCTCCTGGGGCTCAGCTGGCCGAAGAGGCTGCCCAAGCCTTGAGGCCCTGCGTGGACCTGGCCAGGACAGGCCGCCGGGTCCCAGGTTATTCACCCCAGGGGGGAGGGTCTCTCCTTCCACGTCCTGTTCTCAGCTCTAGAAACACACCCCACCCGGAACTGCCAGCAGGGGGGCCCAAGGAGAGGTTCCAGGTGCCCGGGTGGGGTGGGGAGCAGGCAGGGGGAACGGGAGGAATCAACTTGAATCCAGACCTGGGGTCGGATTCCAGCGTGGGTGCTAACAGGCTGTGTAATCCAGAGCAAGTCACTTAACTTCTCTGGGCCTCATTCCCTCATCTGTAAAATGGGGAAAAGTGCCTTAACAGGAGAACCCGCCACGTCCCGAGCAACACGTGTGCCGAGGCAGGCACCACAGCCAGGTAAGGCTTCACCGCCCCATCTGTAGAGGGTAAACGGAGGCTGGAGGGGTGTGGCTTTCCCCAGGTCACGCAGTGGCCCATGAGACTCCCTGTCTGACCCTGGGCTAGACCTTCGGCATCAGGCCTCAGTCTCCCCACCTGTCCCACAAAAGGCTGATTCCTGAGGCCCTCGGCGTCTCCCCTCCAGGCCCACTGCCGCCCAGGGTCTGCTGGACCCACTGGGCAAGGTCAGCCCCAGATGCCCCCGAGCTCAAGGCCCATCTCACAGGGGTGGAAACCGAGTCCCCAGAGGGACTGGCTCCTGGGACGTCTGAGGCGAGGACGCGGGAAGGGGCGGTGGGGGCTCAGGGTAGAGACGGCCCGCTGTGCGCCACGCCTGACTCACCTGCAGCGGGGGAGCTTGGGGGCTCCGGCTCTGTCGCAGCCGCCGGCTCAGAGGCTGTGGCCTCCTGCTCAGGGAGGCTGGTGTCCACGGCCTGGGCCTCTTCTCCGGCCTCCATGTCTCCGAGGGAACCTGTGGACACAGCCCGTGGGAAATTGTGAGGGGCTGGGGGGCGACGGCACCCCGCCTCCTGACCCCCCCGGCCCACCACGGGCATAGCTCTGGGGCCTGCGAGTCCCATGGGGTCAGAAGCCACGACGGGCGGCCATCAGCGTGGGCTTCCTCAGGGTCCCCCAAGACTTGACCCCACCCTGCAACCAAGCCAGTGCCTGGGTCAGCGGCTGCCCATCCCGCCCCATCTACCCTGCAGCCTCAGCTGGCCTCGCCAAGGGACGCAGGTTCTGGCCCTCCTAACCCCCACTCCAAGCCCTAGGAGCCATGGCGGGGCCTCCCCGGGCAGAAGCCCTTCCCCGCGCACAGGGCCACACTCCCAGGGGGCCCAGAACCACCGGTGCACCCACAGCCCCAGGGTCAGCATCTCTGGGCCTCTGCACGGCTGTCCCTCTGCCGGGACCCACCCTGCTCAGCTACGGGGCCTAGGAGCTTCTTGAGGGTGGCCCCCTCGCCCAGCACACAGGAAACCCCAGAGACCCTGATTAAACAGTTGACGGAATGGTTGATGGGCACCTATGAGCCCACAGGCGTCTGCAGTCAAGCCCCTGGCCCCTATCCCCATCCCTCCCGGGCTGGGAGGCTGGAGCACACCTTACAGGTGAGAAGGCAAACTGGAGGGGCCTGACCCCAGACCCTCCAGGGGCGGCGAAGCTGCCTGAGTGCAGGTCAGGGTGGCAACCTCTCCCCCTGAGGACAGACGGATGGAGCCAGTGCCGCGGGCAGAGAGAATGGTGGGGAACAGGTGCCCCCTCCTCATCCGGCTCCCCACGTCCCCTGGCCCCGCTCTGCCTGTCTCAGCCTGGGCCCTGGGCTCAGAGACAGGTGCAGGGTGGGGCCGCCTCCTGCCCCAGTGACCGTCCCAGGTTCCTCCTCGGTGGCCACCTGCTCCACCCCCACCCAGCGGTCACCAGGGAGATGACGCCCCTTGCCCAGGTGAGGCATGGGGGAGGGTCCTGACTCGCAGACCCCAGCACAGCCCGCCTCAGGAGTCGGGAAGAACTTCTGGCCCAGCCCGCCGAGCCTGTAGCAGCCAGGCCTCTTGCTATGGAGGAAAATGAGCAAGAAGAAAAGTCTGGAAGCCGTGGCCACAGCTGCAAATTCACACGTCTGAGATGACTGATGGAGCAGAATGGGGCCTGCTCTGGTGTCAGGAACAGAGGGCACCAGAAGGAAGGGCTGAGCCACACAGGATGGAATGGCCACCTCTCGAGGGCTGAGCTCCCCATCCCTGGAGGCAAGCAAGCAGTGCAGAAGGAGACTTGTCTGGGATGCACACCTCTGTGGCTGGTGGCTCCTGACCTTCTCTATGTCATGACCTCTTGGGGAATCTGATGAAATCCAGTGCCTTCTCTCCAGAAAAACACACAGAGAGACCACAATTTGCCCATCTCAGGGGCTTCCCAACAAATTATCAGTGTCCTCCTTCCTGGCACCCTCACTCTCCTCCTCTGCCTGGTTCCTCCGGGGGTGAAAGAAGGTGGGCGAGTGGCTGACGGGGAGGAGATGGGCAGATCCGAGGTGGGGCTGCTGAGGCCTTTGGTGCTTGCCCAGCGAGGGACACATGCACGACCAGCCAGTGTCCGACACGGGCCACAGCAGCTGGCTCGAGGCAGCAGGACAGGGAGACCATGGCGCTGTGACAGAATGAGCAATGTTGTGACAACTGTGCAGACTGACTCTCAAAATCCAGCAGTTCCCACGGGCAGGGAGGTGGGCAGCTGGTTTTCCGCTTGCTTGCGTCTCAGCCGATCTCTCTGGTCACAGGTTGGCGATGGCTGGCTGAAGTATGAAAACTGAGCTGTTGCTTCGGGCAGACGCCCCTCTGGCCTGTGCTCCATCTGAGGGCAGACTCTGCTCTAGGATGTGAGGTGCCCGGGACCTCTGGACTCTGCAGGGGACGTCCCGGCTGGCAGGGGAGACAGTGCAACCACAGATGAGGCCACAGGGAAACGACGGCAAATTACAGAAGTGTCATGGGGTGGGGGGCAAATGAGAGAGAAGACAGAAAAACAGGCAAGATGCCACCAGCAGATCTGAGGGGACAGCGTTGGTGCCAGACCCACGGCTGAGAAGAGAAGTCCAGGCAGAGGGAGCTGGAGACGGGCGGGGCTCCGCAGCACGGAGGAGGGAAGAGGGGGACCTGAGGATCCTGATCCTGGGGGCACTGGGGAGCCACAGAGGGTCCCAGGCAGGAGGCGCCAGGGCGAATTTCCCAGCTGCAGCCCTCTGATCCCAGCCTCCACAGGACACCTCAGAGCTGTCATTAGAGGAGGCGGGCAGGCACTCACAGTCCTCGGCCAGCCGGGCTCAGACCACACAGAGCCAGCCCAGGCTGACTCATGGCCGGGGCCGGTGGGAGGCCCGGCCCGCCGTCCCTCCCGTGGCATGTGCTGGGGCAGGAAAGCAGAGGCTGTGGTGGAGGCCGGCATCTGACTCCCCGACCTGTGGGGTCGGGTCTGAGTGGGCACCGTGGTCACCATGGCCAGCAGGCTCAGCCCACCTGCCAGCCCCTTTCTAGAAGCCTGGTGCCCCCTGTGCTCATTTAGAGCTGGAAGAGGAGGCCCGGAGCTGGGACCCCACCTGCTGACCAGCCTGGACCTCAGGGCCCCAGGCGCCAGCCCTGGGGAGCGGCTGTGAAGCCACCTGTGCTTGGGGAGCGCAGGGACCAGAGCAGGGGCCGGGTGGACGCCGGGACACATAGCTGACACACCCTCCCTGCCTGCCCCACCTGGACAGATGGCAGCCCGACTCCCAGTGCCGCCCAGGTGGGCTCAGCCCCGGGCCGAGCTCTGTCGGAGCGTTCACTGCAAAACAAAGGCCCGCGCTCTGCACACGGGCGAGGAGATGAGTGTGGAGAGAGGCTGCGGGCGGCTGGCAGAGTCTACCGCTGCTAATTCAGTTCCAGCGCAATTAAGACGCTCCGATAACTGCAGACAACCACCAACCGCGGGGTGCTCCTGGCACAGTGGGAGGGGGCGCGTGAACGCCCCCCATGCCACCTGGGCACCTGAGAGCGTGCCACCTCGCCCCTGCTTGAGCCCCTGTGACACTCCTGGGTCACACCGGGGCACCTGGGTCCCCGCTCCACCCCGGGCTCAGGGAGGAAGCCTTCCCTGCTGGCTGGGGCAGTGGGGAGACATCGCGGCTTCCCTGGGTGCCCTGGGCTGGGAAAGACCCCTGCCCGGCCCCTGTGGGACCCTCTCTGCTCAGAGACCCCAACAGCTGGGCCAGGCCAACCTACTACTGGGCAGGTGGGTCACTGCTGCGTGGCCCTGGGCAAGTCAATCCACCTCTCTGTGCTCGGAAACCACAATAGGTTGCACCTCGCATGCTCACCTGCATGGAGCTCAGCCCAGGGCCTGGCTGGGCACCAAACATCAGCTGTCACCATCATGTCACCATCACCCACTGCCCAGCAGGGCCTGGGAAGTGGGGTGGTGTGTGTGTGTGTCGGGGGGGGGCATGCTCTATTATTAAGCATTGCCTGTATACAAGCCCTGTGCTGGCCTGCAGCGCAGAGGTGAAGGAGCGGCGGGGAAGGCATGCATGGGGGGCACTCCCAGGCAGCCTGACCGGGTGCATGGGGTGGTGGGAAAGGACAGCGGGGGGATGTGGGTGGAGAGGCAGGGTCCAATAGCGGTCACGACAGGCAAATCTCCTTCAAGCCCCTGACACCCCCCAGACATGAGCCTAAGTCACGCCCACCTCGCAGATGAGTAAACTGAGGTCCAGCAAGGTGAATGGACGTGTCCGCAGCCCTTGGCGAGGAGGCGGGGGGCGGGAACATCCCCCAGCATGCACCCTCCTGGACCCGGGCTCAGGCCGCAGCCCTGCCCTCGCCCCACAGACGGCCTGGGGTGACGCTGGTCCCATTGCTCATGGGCGAACACCCGCCTAGGGGCGTGCACAGGTGACCATGGTGGTCGCCATCGCCGGGGCGGCTCTGGGCATAGCCCTCGCTGCCCAAGCCCCTCGGTTATCGCGGTGCGCAGACGCCCCACGCGCCGCCCGCCTCCAGCTCATTAAGCCGGACGCCCGTGGAAATGAGAACATAATAGCTATTTGATGGGGCCGAGATATTTTGCATATTGGCTCGGCGCTGATAGCAGAATTTCATCAACTCCCTTTTTCATGCTTTAAAACTGAATTATGGAGACAAGCTCTGTGCAGCGGGGTGATCCCAGCTCCCTTCTGCGTCCCCAAGCCGCGGCAATGGTTGGCCCCCTCCTGGCTTTGATGGTGAGGCAGCTGGGGGGCCTTTCGAATGACGCCTTGAAGAAAGCTGGAGCTGGTGGCCGCGGGGGTGACAAGTCCCCCAGACCGTGGCCCCCACGGAAACCCCCCAGTGGGGTGCAGATGCGGTGGCTCGGAGCACTGGATGGGGAGTCCGGAGGCCCTGGGCGAAGCCCTGCTGGCCCCTGCAGATTGAACCTTGTCAGATGGAGGCCACGTGCCACCCCCCAGGCCATCAGAAGCATTATGTGAAAGACCTAGGGCAAAGTCAGGCAAGCTGCCAGCCAGACCCAGGGCTCCACCAGCCGTGCGGGTCTTTTCCTGCGGCCGACCGTGCGCCTGCCCATCACATGGGTCACTTATGCTTCCCTGGAAGGTCCTTTTTATGCTCAGCTTACAGAGGACGAAGCAGAGGTGCAGGCACCTTCCCAGGCGCCCCCTCCTGTGTCAGGGCCGGATTCTGACCACAGCCCGGCTGGCCGTTGGCGGGCCCTCCTTCCCTGGGAGGTGCACCCTGCAGTGGGCGGACCGGGGCTCCAATGGCCTCATCTCAGTCACTCTTCCTTCCTTCACTCACTCAGGGGTTCACCAGCTCAGCTCTTCATTCTCATCAAACCTTTTTTGGGTCCACCGAGCCCTGGACCCTGCACCAGGTGCTGGAGACCCTTCAGCAATCAAGACATAACCCCCAAGAAAGGAAAAGGCAAGGGCGGCTATTGCCACGAAGGAGAGGTGGAGATGCCAGTCAGAGAAGTCTTCCTGGAGGAGGCAACAAGTGCGTGGAGATATTAAGGGGACAGAAGGAGGTTGCCTGCAACTGGGGCCAGGGAAAGCACTCCAGGCAGAAGGCATCACATGACACGGAGGTGGGGCTTGGTGCAGGCCACACCCCACGAGCCTAGTTTCCTCTTGGAAAATGGGATGACAGCAGCCTCATTTCTAGGCTGGGGTCAGGGTTCAGCAAGGTCGTGCCAGTGGATTCTGAACACAGACTTGCCTTATTATTACAACCGTTGCTATTGTTCAACTCTCCTGGGAGGTGCCACACCTGCCCTCTGGGCATGGGGGTGGGGTGGGGGTGGACAGGGCTGGGGGGCTGGGGCCAGGGGAGGGCAGTGCAAGCAGAAGAACAGACCTCCCCCAGGCTGGCAGAAGGCCTGGCCTCCTGTTCCACTGGCCCTGGGCAGTCGGTGGGCGGGTGGGGTCACGGTGTTGCCAGGAGAGAGACCCTGGCCTCTGGGTAGCACAGCAGCCAGATAAGGCCCCGATAACAGAGAGAAAATAGCAACAGATTCAGACTTTCCCACCGCTGGGCAGCGGGGCAGCTCGGGCCACAGCGGGGACAGAGAGGCAGTGGGGACAGCCCCACTCTCCCAGGGGCCGTGCTTCAGGAGCCTGACCTCTCGGCGGCGGGCAGTGTGACCTCTGGTGAAGCGTCCCTTGCCCTGTGCCCTGGACAGGATGCTCTTACGCCCCCCTCCCAGCCAGGAGGGTCTCTGATCTGGCTAGTGTTTGACGGACAGGGACACTGAGGCACAGCGCCCAGCCCCGGGCACCCAGGGACTCGCACTTTGTGTACAATGTAACAAGGGGCTGAGCTGACCTCCAGGCGAGGTGGCCGGACAGAAGCGAGTTAGAAGAGGGCGGTGCTGAGGAGGGAGGTGGGTGGGGGGAGCCCAGATGTGGGGCTTTGGTGTCCCACACCCGAGCCCAGGGCCCTAGATGGTCCCAGGGCTGGTGAGGCGGGGCTTGTGTGGCCGATGGGGTCAGGGGCATGCACAGCAGGGCTCCCGGCAGCACAGGAGCCCGGGGCGGGGGGCGGGTACAGGGGCAGGTTCCAGCCCCCCGTGAAAGTTCCAGAGCCCTGGGGAGGGGGTTCATTTCATCAGGGCTTCCTAGAAAGCTCTGCTAACATCTAGAACAGGGACGGGTCCTGGCGTAGCAGCAGAGGGCCTGGGGTTCCCTTGGAGGAGCGCAGGCACCCACGGAGGAGAGCCTCCTGGGTGCCTGGCCAGGCTGGTCCCTGGCGCTGACCCCTTCCAGGCAGGTCCTCTTGTGCCCACTTCCCACCAGAAACCCAGCATGGACCCCACAAGAATTCCAGTTCTCTCGGTGGGTCCACCTCACGTCTCACCCATCCCCCTAAATGTGGCCTGAGCCGTCCTCTTCTCCCTAAGCCACAGCCAGCGTGGGTCCAGGCCCCTCAGAACACGCCCTCCTGGGCTCCCGGCTCCTCCACCCTCACCCCCAGGATGACACCCAAACCCTTCTGCTGCCCTCCTAGCCACACGCTGCCCCCTGCCTGGTCGAGGCCTCCTTCCCCTCAGTCTAGGCCGCCTCTGGGGCCTCACATTTATTTGTGAGTCGTCTGTGCAATTCACCCATGGGCGGGGGAAGCTGGTCGCCTACCTGCCCCCCCAGTGCCCAGTGGGAGGACAGGACCCCAAACCGCAGCCAGCTTCAAGGAAGGTGCCCCATAGTGACGGCCAGTGGTTGTACCCCATGTTCAAGGATGCACCAATGGCCATGAGGACCAGGGTGTTGTTAGAGACGTGCAGGAGCCCAGGGGGTCTTGGGGACTTTGAGGGGCACGGGCTGGGAGGGGCCCCACAGGCCCTCACTGTGACCCACCAGCGGCTCTCATTAAGCCAGGATTGGTCCTGGCTGACAGCTAGGGTGACCACAAAGAGGATGTTGGCTAGATAATCTTGGCTTATTCGAGCAGGCAGCCTGCCCCTGGGAGGGGAGAGTTAGCATCGAGCCTCTGCATGTGTGGAGGACCTAGGCCCACATGCCTCCCTCACTGCTCCCTCCCTCCCCCAACTGCAGGACTGCGCAGTGGCTTGATGCTCCACTTCTCCACCAGGGGTCAGCCAGGTGGTGCTTGCACACACCCTGCGACAGGAAGCTCACCACTCCTCTTCCTGAGAAGCAGACATCTGAGTCCCAGACCCTTTGCCTCCCAGGCCTTGGTCTTCCTGCCTTGGGTGGTCAGACCCCCTCCGGCCGTTTGACTGTCAATTCATCTGCCCCGCTGCGGTGAGCGGGACCCTGACGCGTGCAGCCTCTCAGCCCCGCACACGCTCAGGCCAAGCCAGGGGAGTGCAGAGGGATGCAACTGTCCCCAGGAAGCCAGGCTGGAGTGGCCGGCCGCCATCACAACACACTCCAGGCTGTTGAGGCGAGGAGACGCCTGAGCATCAAGCGAGCCCTGGCAGCGCTCTGAGCCGTGCGGGTGGGGGCCCCGTGTCCTCTGGAAACACAGCCTATGTCAGCGAGCAGGAGCTGCTGTGGCCGCTTCAGCTTTCAGCAAATGAAAGATATTTCATTGAGCTATAACTCACCTACAGTAAGATTCATCCCTGTAGCATCATTCAGCTTTTAAAGGCCAGTTTATTGAAAGATGGGTGGGACGGTCACGTGCAACCCAAATAAAACCAGGGTCCCTGTGGCCCAGTCTCACGTGGAGACACTCACCCCAGCACCAAATCCTCATTGGCTCCTCTCCCAAAGCTCCCTTGGGACCTGTCAGAGCCTCAGCCTCCGCCGCACCAGTCACCCTCCTTGTCTGCTCTTGCGTGTCCTGCTGACCCCAGAGCCATGCGCTGCGTCCACGTGCCCTTGCCCCATTCCCACTCCCCAGCCTCCCTCTCCCTCCTCCAGGTCCCTTCTTCCACGCCGTGGTCTGATGCCCTCACAGAAGCCGGGTGGGCGGCTGGCCTCCCCTCGAGGGTGTGGAGGGAGCCCTGGGTGCCAGGCCCACAATAAGCCCTGCCCGCGGGAGGTGGTGGGCGGGGCAGGGAGAGGCCAGCAGGCAGGCCCATGCGGGTATCTTGTCCCTGTGTCCCCATCACGCCCAGGGGCCGCTGTAACCAAGCGCCCTGCTGTCCACCTGCGTTGCTGTGGAGACGGAGGGCCAGCTCCCAGGCCTCAGGCACCCTCATGCCACAGACCCCACCCTGTGGCCGCCCGCCCCTTGGTCAGCTTCCCCAGGCCTGCCTTCGGGCCGTCAGCGTGGGTTCTAAGGGCATGCTCACTGCATGAAGACCATCCACACCCATCCCCCCGGCACGCAGCTTCCCCGGGACATTCCCCCAGTGTCCCCACCCTTGCCTACCCTCCTCTGGGCCAAACCCCAAACCCCAGCCCAGCCCATCTCTCTCTCCCCTGTAACCCCGGTGCACAGTAGGCGCTCAATACTGGTGACCACGCGAGGGGAGGGAAACAGGCTCACAGAGGGCCCCCATGAAAGAGGGTCTGGAGACTACATGTCGGGGTGGGTGACCAGGCACAGCACCCAGGACCAGAGGCATGCCACCTGCTCCCACTGGCAGAAGATAAGCTGGCTGGCCCTGCCCGGGGTCTCTGAGGCCTGTGCGGGTGCAGGGGCTCCAGGCTGGGAGGGGCAAGATGCAGGGAGATAGGGCGCTGGCACCGGGGGTCCTGCACCCATATCCCGGTCCCAGCCACCACCACTTCCTCCTGTGGCCAGCCCCGTAACCGACAGGTGGAACTTGGGGGGCTTAACAGCCTGGCCCCCTGGCCGCGCCCACAGTGAGCCGACATTCCCTGCACACATTGCCCCCCGAGGCCTCACGGGGCCTCTCCTAGCCCGGCCCCTGCCTGGGCAGGCGTAAACAACAACAGTAATAATAACACGGTAGCAGCAGCGAGCACTTGGAGTGGCCTCCGCATCAGGCCCAGATCTACAGGCTTAACCACACAGGACTTTTGATCCTCCTAACGACTCCCCGACTTCGTGTCACCCCCTTTTACAGATGGGGAAACTGAAGCACAGAGCAGTAAAAAAACTTGCCCAAGGCCTCACAGCTGGGAGAGCAGAGGCGTCTTCCTGCTCCACCTGAGCCCTGCCCCGAGTTCCCCCGAGTCCTCACCCACTCGCTGTCCCTGTTTATGGGGGAAGCCTGCTCGAGTAGGGTACTCAGTCCCGGGTCTGCATGGCTCCCTGCCCCGAGGCCTCGGCCCTCCCCTCACCGGACTGCAGTTTCCCTTCCTGGCTCCTGGCTCTGTGTCACGGACAGACTGCGGCTTGGAGAAGCCCTCCCCGCCCTTCTAGTGCCTTCCTTGTTCCTTCCCTGGCCGTTGTGTGACCTCTGTCCCCCAGAGGCCAGGGCCCAGGCCAGAGCGCCTCTCCCTGCCATGTGGGGGTGTCCACCTGCCTCCTTGGCTGCAGTGGGGGGTCAGAGGGGTATGAAGTGGCTGGCACCTGGAGCCCCTCCCCTCAGGAGCTGTGGCTCCTCCTCTCTCAGATCACCAGGATCCGTGTGCACAGCCCTCAACAGTTTCTGAAGCTCTGCCAGCTCATCAGCACCAGCCTGTGGGGAAACCAGCTGCACTGTGCAGAGGAGGAAACTGAGGCAGAGAGCAGCCACACCAGCCCCGCCTGGCCCCCTCAAAGCCTCGGGCCATCTGCTCAAACGGCTGTGCTGGGCTCCGTGGCTCTGGGCCTAGGGAACCGCCCAGGCCTTGGTTTACACATCTGGCAAAGGGGTGTCGACCCACTGACCTGTAGAGCTGCTGAGGGGTGGGCAGAAAAGAGCTGTGGTCCAGATGGGGCAAACATTCTGGGTTGGGGGTGGACGCACACCTCAGATACTGTGAGGGCTAGGACAGATGCAGGATGGAGAGGGCAGGCGGGCGTGGGGGTGGTCAGCGAGGGCTTCTCGGAGGAGGCAGTGTTTAAACTGCAATGCGAACAGGGAAGAATGCTCAGGCAGAGGGAAGTGCCAGTGCAAAGGCCGGAAACCCGGAAAGAGTCTGGTGGGTTCTGGTGCCTTGGCTGAGGACGGGCTGGGTGGAGAGGCAGCGGGGCCACAGCACAGACGCGGCCGAGCCAGGGTTGTACCCTCGGCACCGTGGGAAGCTAAGCAGAACGCAGACACTGGACGCAGCCAGGAACCCGGCGTGTGGCTCCTGCAGCCGGCCACCGCCTCCAGGCAGCCCCCAGCGCGGTCCACCTCCTTGGCCTCATTCAGGATCTTCCCCTGCCCCAAGCCTGCCCCCTCTCTCGGGCCAGTAGGCTGGTCCCCCTCCTGTCCCCAGGGGCAGGGGCCGGGCGGGGCGAGGCCAGAGAAAGCAGAGGCGGAGGAGGCGGGAAGAAAGAGAGGGGCCTGAGAAAGCCCGGCCTGGCTGATAGGGGAGAGATTGGTTTCAGCCGGAGCTGCGGGCCTGCCAAGTCCACATCCTATCGGGGCTGCCTGCACTTACTCAACATTCATCACCGCCGAACTCGCGAACTTTATCAACGCTCAGGGTTGGCGCCATCTCTGGGCCTGGCCACTCCCGGCCCTCCGATGGGCCCGATAGCCACTGATAGATTACAAGAGATTGTTTCCCTCCGGAGAACCGATTACCAAGACTCCGGGGGGGCGGGGGCGAGGGGGGGGGTACTGCAGACCACGTGGCCTGGGCGGGAGGGGAGGGCCGAGGCCACTTGTGGGCTGCAGGGGGTTGGCAAGAACACACTTGGGGCTGAATGGCAAAGACCCGCGAGTGTGGCTGGTGGGGAGGTGGAGGGCGTGTGGCCACGGCGTGGGGTGAGGGTGGTGGTCAAGGCCAGGGCACAGAGCGGTGAGCACAAGCGGGGGAGGAGACGGGGAATCGTGTCCGAGAAAACGGGGCGCCGCGGGCTCCAAGCGATTCTCTCTCCAGATGGGTGATAAGGGCTGATAGATGGCAGCGGGGACGCGGCTAATGGAGCCGTTGCCACGGCTGGACATCAGCCGGAGGCAGGCAGACTGCTTCCTGGAAGGGGACGGGACTCCAGGGTGACAGGGACCTGCCACCGGATGGGTGGGGTGGGAGATCCCCAGGGGGCCGGCCCAGCGCCGAGCCCTCCTTGGCTCCAGGCTCCTCCTCTCTCAGCTCCTGGGCTGCTGCCCTCAGGGCCTGCACACCGGGTGCTCGAAGGACAGGCCTGCCCAGGCCCATCGGAGGACCCGGCTGGCGGGCACTGCCGCACCGGCTCCTGTGCTACGGCCCGCGAGAGGGGTGCTCTCATTGCCCCCCTTTCCCGAGGAGCCGCGGCCCCAGGAGGCGGGAACTGCAGGCCGCTCTGGTCCAGGATTTTGCTCACACCATGGTGCCGTGGTCTGGAGGGGCCGGTTATCACCTCCTCCACCAGGCGGGCCCGACACCCTGCGGGTGAGGAGCGGGATGCATCCCCAGTTGGAGACTCTAGTGTCCAGACTGTGGCCACTACCCGGGCTGCTACTCGGGCGCCCGGGACGCCGTGCAGGGAGGAAGGGCTGGCCTGTTTGCCTGTTGGGTGTGGTCGGGTCCCGAGCAGCAAATTACTCTGCTCCCACTGCACAGATGGAGAAACTGAGGCACCCAGAGGGTGGAGGGGCTTCCTGGACCCACGGGGAGTCGGCGGCTCTGCAAGGCCTCCTGGCCGAGCGGGCTCTTCATCCCCAGGGGGCCCAGAGGCACAACGTCCAGGAAGCTGGAGGTGGACACCAGGCTCAAATCCTGCTGGGCAGGCCCCTTGCCATCCTGAACTGAAAACTGGGAGGTAAAGCATCAGCCTGGAATTCACAGAGAGTAGAACGGAGGCTGCCAGGGGCTGGGGGTGGGGGGCTAGTGCTCAATGGGATGGTATCTCTGTTGGAAAATGTCTGGAGAGGGATGGTGGTGATGGCTGCACAACCTCATGAAGGTACTTAACGCCACTGAGCTATCCACCAGAAATGGTTAATCTTATGCGATGTATGTTTTACCATTCTTTTCCTTGGGGACTCAGAGACACGCCTCCCTAGCCAGTGCACAGCCCTCCCTAGTGACATGGCCTTCCCCGCCCTGCTGCCTCGGGCGTTTGCCGGGTGTGGAGACTGAGGCTGGGCTTACGGGGTCCGGTCCTGTGTCCGCGGACAGGGGCAGGGGATGCTGGCAGGCCGTGGCAAGTCCAGGAGGAAGGCCAGAGGAGCTGACCTGTCCTGCAAACAGTCCTGGGCAAACCCCGCGGCTGGCCACACCTCGGCCCTCCCCATCTGCATGGAGAACCCAGGGCTCCCCTGCGTCTGGAGGCCCTCTCCTGTCTCAGGAACATCCAGTGAGCTCGGGGTGACTGCCGGGTCTGTGCAAAGCACGTTCCACACAGCCCCATGCAGCCTCACCCCCTTGCAGGGCCTGTCCCCATCGTACAGAGGAGGAAACGGAGGCCCGAGGGGACCCAGCGAGTGCGGGCGCTGGGATTTGCACCCAGGCCGTGTGACTCCGTGACCTGTGGCCTTGAGCCCTCTAGGGTGAAAGAAAGCCATGGCAATGACAGTCAACTCTGGGTCTGGACAGCTTTGAGCCAAGCCCTCTGGCTGCTGGCTTGAGTGGGGAAGGGGGCGGGGCAACACGTGGCCTGAGAACGAAGGATGAGCCTGAATTCCCGGAGCCCATCCGGCTAGGGCAGAGGCGGTGCAGAGGAAAAGTCTGGTCAGGAGGAGGAGCGGGGAGCCACCAACTCCTGTGTCCCTACTCCACACCCTGGGCCCACCCACCCTCTGTTACTTTAGAAGGGGACCCCCGGGCACACCCGCCACGTGGCTGGTGAGGGCACACAGGAAGGGAGTGTCTGTCCTGGAGTGGGGGCTAGGCGGCAAGCTGAGGCGGTGCTGGCGTTTGACCTGGGCCCTGACTGTGCTGGTCGATGCTCGCATGGCGGGGGGCTCACATTTCTCCTCCCGCCTATCTCATTCCCTGTTCAGAACTTTTGCCTCTGCTGTTCCCTCTTCCCAGAATGCTCTTCCTCACACACACCACCATCTGTCTCTGCTTCAGCATGGCCACCTCGCCTTCCACGACCACCAGTCCCCAGCTACAGGGGGTCCCTCCGTGGGCCCCACCACAGCACTTAAGACCCTCCATCATCAGGGACTCATTTCTAGTGTTCCTTCCCCATCTCCCCACCAGCCTGGGCCCCACAAGGACAGGGACCCGGCCCCACACACAGCAGGGACTCAGTACAAGTTTGGAGAATGGAGATGTGAACACGAAAGGACGTCCAGGGGTCAGCCTGTCCGTCCATTCCCAGGCACCGTCCACCAGAGTGCTCGCTCAGAGGTGCTGGCTTTTTCTTCTGCTTTGCTCTGCTCTCCTGGGACAGGGCCCAGGGTGGGAGGTGGGGGCTAGAAATCAGTCCAGGGAGCATTTACAGAGCACCTACTGGATAACCGCCCTGTCCTGCGGGAAACAGAGCTGCCCCAGTTGACGGGGGGCCTCTCGTGGAGGGATTTCCCGGCAGGTGTTAGGGGCTCCTCCCAGGTGAGGCTGCTGGGGGCTGTCCTTCCACCCTCCTGGACCAACTCCCACCCCCGGGAGGCACCGCCCCATCTGATGGGGGCTGGGGACTGAGGCCCAGAGAGGTGGGGCAGTCTGGCTCTGGTCCCTGGGACCTCAGCCTGAGCCCCTTTCCTCCGAGCCCCTATGCTAATCTCCACTGATGCTTTTCTGAAAAATGCCCACACCTGTGGCTGGTTTTCAGGTCACAAAGCCCTGTAGGTGCTGTGGGACCCTGGGGGCCTCTGGCCGGGCTCTTGGCTGGCTGGACCTACCTGGGCCCCATCTTGCTGACAAGACATCTCGTGGGGTGCAAAGTGAATTCGAAGACAATGAGAATCCCCCCAAGTTGCCTGAACGCTTCCCAGAGACATGGTCTCTCGTCATGTGAATTTCTGATAACAGGAAATCTGGAAGACTCCAAGATTTAGAATACATCACAGTCACAGACAGAGCAGGGAGCCCCCAGAGAAACTCCTGTCTCAGCCGTCGTTGTGTGGATGGGGAAACTGAGGCCCAGGGAGAGGATGTGGCTAGCAGAGGGCATGGAAACCGCCCTGGGAGGCAGACAGACCAGACCCTCCCATTCTACAGATGGGGAAGCAGGTTTGGCGAATGGGTTGGCACTGTCATTCATTAAGATGGGGCCACAGCGAGCCTGGCAGAGCGAGATTCTGGGTAAAAATCACAGCGCGGGGGGGGGGCGGCAAAAGTGGGGGACAGCATGCACCAGGCTGGAGGTGCCCCAGACATGGGGAGTGGTGGGGGAGCTGGCTGGCCTTGAGCAGTCCCTGCTCCACTTTTGAACTCAGAGTTCCCATCTGGGAGCGAGGGTTGGCGTTGCTAATCTCAGGAACGCCCAAGTCCTGGGCCCCCAGTTCAGGCCGTGGGGGTCTGGGAGGCTCAGCAGGAGGTCATCCAAAGGCCAGCCTGCCCAGCCTCCTGTGCCCAGGCAAATGGGTGGCCCAAGTAGCAAGGCCCCAGAAAGGCTGGCCCTTCCAAGGCCAGGGGGATTTCCACCAGCGGGGCAAAGTCCGGGACGGGACACTGTCCCCCCAAATTAAGGGCTTTCTCTGGAAGAGGCCCCGCCCCGAGGAGGCCCGCCCCGTACGCGGAACTCAACCAATCCCCGGGCCTCGCTCCTGCTCATTTGCATAGCCTGTTCCTATTGGCTGTTGGCACACAGGTTAGGACCCTGGTTCCCTGACTTTGGGGGCGGGGCCTGGGCTGTAGGGGTGCCAGACTCTGGGGACCAGGCTGGGGGACCTGGGCTCTGGGGGTGCCAGACTCTCGGGGCCGGGCTGTAGGGGTGCCAGACTCTGGGGACCAGGCTGGGGGACCTGGGCTCTGGGGGTGCCAGACTCTCGGGGCCGGGCTGTAGGGGTGCCAGACTCTGGGGGCCAGGCTGGGGGGCCTGGGCTGTGAGGGACAGGCTGGGGTGTGTGAGCTCTGGGGGTGCCTGACTCTGGGGGCCCAGGCTGGGGCATCTGAGCTGTGGGGGTGTCAAACTCTGGAGTGCCAGGCTGGGTGGCCTGGGCTCTGGGCGAAGACCAGGCTCTGAGGGGGTAGGTTCTGGGGTGCTGCGCTCTGGGGGACCTGCCTTACCCCCAAGACACAAAGGGCCACATGCCACAGGGAAGGACTTTGGTGATCGTGTGGGCTCTCCCTTTTGCTCGAAGGCTCCATTAAACCCTCATCCCGGACCCCACACCAGTTACAAATGACTCAGAGACGGAAAGACACTGGCCCAAGGCCACACAACCAGGTCGCAGCAGAAGCACAGCTGGGACCTCGCCCCAAGGCTGGGTCCTGCCCCCCAGGGAGGGGCATCAGGGGCAACTTCTTAATTTTAGCTGCCTCTTCTCACGGAGGGCCATTTTTCGGTTTCCTGTGCAAAATAATGATGACGATGATTTTACGAGAACTCGAACCCCCTGGCTTTCGTCTTAGATCCAGTGGCACCGTTTTCTGGCGGCTCCCAGTTGCTGGGCGGTGGGCTCGCGGGTGATGTGTGAGTGTTGTGGGTGTGCGCGCTTTTGTTCCTGGCATTTTGGTGGGTGAGATAAGGGGAAACAACAGAGCGCTCAGAGCCGCGGCAGATGGATGAGGCGATAGGACTCCCGCACCACACAGCCTATCGCCCTCTCCATCAGTCCCTTTTCTCTCTCTTTCTCGTAGGAGGGAGGTGCAGCCCACCCCCGCCGAGAACTGAGGGCTGGGGCCTCCCTCTCTGGGGCAGCCCTGTCCAACACAGTCAGCGCCCTGGCCGCCAGCTGGAGGGGTGGGGGTCCCAAGGGCTGTTGTCACCACGGGGACGGCAGCAGCAGCAGGGCACCTGGCTCCATCTCATCAGCTCCAGGAAAGCACCCTGAGGGGGCCGACACCTGCTTCTTGGACAGGGCAGCGGTGGGGCTGACATCTGAACCCGGGCCTCTCTGGTTGGTGCTCTGGAGGCTGAGCTCCTCCCTCAACAGCCCTGTGAGCCCCGAGGGCATGGCAGGGAGGCACAGGTGCTGACCAGGCAGGGAGACCTCAGCGGAGATGGTCTGGGGGCCACTGAGTCCCAGCCCAGGGCCTGCAGGGCGGGTCTTAGTGTCTTTAGCCCCATTTAGCAGATGTGGAAACTGAGGCTCAGAACAGGGACGTGCCTGTGAGCCACAGCGATGGGGGTGGCTGGACCCCACAATCCTGTGTTCACTCTGGTCCTGGTGAAAACAAAGGGTCCTCCAAGAGTGGACTCCCAGGGCCACAGGACAAATGCTCCAGAAGCAGCCTGGTCATGGTGTGACAGGACGGGGCCCTGGGCCTCTGCAAACTGGAGCCGTTTGCCCAAAACTGTCCAGGAAGAATGCTGGTGGGTTTCACAGAGGGTGTGCAGCAGGGAGGGCGTCGGAGGTGGCCCCAGGACCCTCGCCCTTGCAGCCCCCTCGAGAACATGGACGCAGCCGCATGCAGCCCTGGATGCTCTCCCCATTCCTCTGCCATCTCGTTCCTCAAAGTCGAGGCGGCCAGAACTGCTGCTACGCCCACTGTACGGGGAGGAAATGAGGCCCCGGGACGCTAAGTCACTTACCCAGGCCACCCACCCGGGGGCAGGATTCGAACCCTGATCACCCCTCCACTTGTCCCTCTCCCCAAAACACGCACCCCTTTTACTGGCAGTAGCTGACTTTCTTCAGAATACTGAAACAAAGAAGGACCCAAAGACGGAAAGAAGCCAGCTTCATCACCACAGAAGCCTGTTTTCTGAGGGCAGATGAAACGACCCCCAGAGATAAGCAGGAGAGTCACCCTCGTCCAGTGTTCTTGGACAGGGCTGTGTGGCCCTGAGCAGTTGCCCACCCTCTCTGTGCCTGGGCTTTTCTCCCTGAAACAGAGGGGACAGTCCCCTTAGGGCAGGTGGAGACCCATGGCTGCTAATAGCCCCAGAACCTCCAGCCAGGATGGAGACCCAGACCGTGACCAGGGCTCTGAACCCGTCTCTACTGCTCCCTCTCCTGCTGTGTGACCTTGGGTGAGTTACTCAACCTCTCTGAGCCTTGAGTCCTCCTCTGAGGAGAAATGAGGTCAGAGGTGCCCCTCCCAGAGCTGCTGGGAGGACTCCACAGATACTACAGGTCAAGTTCAGGCCTGGCATACAGCAAGCACGCAATAAAGGGAACTGTTACCTAACAATGGCCACCATTAGATTGTAGCTGAGGAGTCCCAGAGCCACCCAGAAACGCTGCTGACCGCCCCCTCAGACCTCCTGCCTCTGGGAGCACAGTCTCATTTCTCGAGAGTTGCTTAAAAAGTAAATGCAGAAAGGGGGGAAATGGCCAGCTGTCCTGCGCCTGCCGGGAGCCCCGGGCAGCCCCCTGGAGGGCTTTCTGCGGGCACCATAGAGCTCGGTCCAGCCACTGCCCTGGTGGGGATGTCGTGGGTGCCGTGGCTTTGGGTGCTCCTCCTGCAGCACCAGCCATGGCTGTCGCACCTGTCCCTCTGCGGGAGGATTAGCGCGGCCCTAATCGCGGCTCATCGCGCCATCAGCGCGCATCTTGGATCAGCTGAAGGAGCTGCTTTATCCAGACAGGCGTGGAGACGCACCACAGTCCCATCTGGGTGCCAGCTGTCACCCACGGCAGCCGGGCCGCCGGCGGCTGGGTGGCTCGGCCGGGGCGGGAGCCAGTGGGAGCCCCCTTCCCTGTGGCCAACGGGGTTCTGCCTGGTGCCCCGACATTCGTGGGCCCTGACTGCATAGTGAGGCCTTGTTCTAGTGCTGGGGGGATGGCAGAGACCCACACTCCACAAGCCTGGGTCCCTCTGACAGGTGAGGAAACTGAGGTACGGAGACGCGTCCCCAGAGTCAGCCCAGGCAGCCAGGCACAGATCCCCAGCTCCGGCAGGGGCTGCTGAGGCTCCCGTCCCCAGGGAGGGTGCCCCTCCAGGCTGCCCGGCCCTCCCGCAGGATCCTCCTGCTGCAGTGGCCCCTCCCTAGCCTGACGCTCCTATGTCCAGAGGCCCAGGAGGGTCACGGCCGGCCTAGGGGCGGGAGAGGCCCAGAGCTGGCCAAGGGCTCCCCTCCAGGGCCCCCACCCTCCGCCCTACCTTCTTTTTCAAAAACATAATTTATCTGTGTATTATCAAGAAATCCAGACACTTTAATCAGTGAGCTATGAAGTCAGAATTTCCATTCTTATCTGCGGGAGGAGTGGAAAGAGAGGAGATAGTGAGAGCGATCGCTGGTGGGGAATGTTAATGGGCGGGGAGCCCGGGCTATTGGCCACGGAGCCGCCCTATCTCTCCCATTATCAAGGCCCTATCTCGCCAACCATCTCGGCGCGGTAATGGGGCCAGTTCAACTTTCCGAGTTATCACCGGAGCTGAAACCTGTGCCCGCCAGAGGCTGGACCGGGAGACAGTTCGGGCTGGACAGGGCTTCGGCCGGCAAAGCTGGGCGGGAGAGGGGATGGCTGCAGGGCCAGGGCGCCCACTGACCATCAAGGCCACTGCCGTGAGCATAGGGGGTCCCTCTGTTCTCTGGGAAAATGTTTGTTTGGTCTCGGTGCAGCTGGGTGTGGGCATACTGCACAGGAGGGGAAACTGAGGCAGGAGGCCACCTCAGGGTCCCAGTGGGGCTGCGTGGTCCTAGGCCCTCCTAAGCTGTGCCAGGCCAAAGAAGTGAAAAGGGTCACTTGTGTGGGGGCATGGCAGGTGGGGCTGGGTGCAAGCGCCCTGCCCTCCTGCCTTGCGACCTGCTGGGCCCCCGTCCCCCGGCTGGGCCCCCGTCCCCCGGCTGGAAGGCTTGTCTAGGCCCCCAGCGCCAGAGCAGGAAGTATCAGTAACAAAAACGACAGGGTGGGACATCCTGGTAAACCCTCGACAGCCTGAGAGCCCGGGGTATGCTCAGTACGCCCCTCAAATGTCGAGGGCCTCCCACCTGCCCCTGGGCCCCTGAATGGAACACCTCTGTCCTTTCAGAGGAAGGGGCCCCCAAAGCCACTCATTCCCACTGGAAGAGGGGCCACTGAGGTGTGAACAAGGGTCTCCCCCGAGGGCTGCTTGCTGCCAGAAGCCCCGTTTGACCAGGAAGCGCTGCGGGCAGGCCTGGCTGCCATGTGCCGGTTCAGGGGCGGCGCTGGTCTCTCTCCTGCAGCTGGAAGGCTGGGCAGCAGCGACCTCAGCCCAGAGCAGGGAAAGGACTCGCCCAAGGTCACGCGGCCAGTGAGGAACGGCCAGAGAGAAGAGCTGGATGCTGCCTGGGACCACAGGAAGGCCTCAGTTTCCAGAACTTGAACATGGGCGTCGCTGGGCCTGGCAGGGGGCTGAGGGAGTGCCACCCATGGACACCACCACTGTGGCCTCCCTCTTTCTCCCTCCCAGGGGGGTAGCTCCAGTGCAGTCCTGGTGTGCCCCTGAGCCTCAGTTTCCCCTCTGTGCACTGGGCTCCTCACCGGGGGAGGATGAGAGCTCACATCTGTAAGTCCTGGGCCCAGCTGGACTCAGCACTGCTGCTTGTGCTGGCCATGGGGACCAGTGCCCGGCGAGCCCGGGGTTGACTGTGGGATGAGCTGGGGTCGGATGGGGGAAGCCAGGCGACGCCCTGTGGTTGCCCAGGCTCTGAGCGCGGCTTTCTCTCCTGTCGCGAGGGCCGAGCGCTGATGCCAGAGCAGCCCAAAGAGCAGCTGCGGGGCAGCCCCAGGCCCCCTGAGCCCTCGCTGGGGGCTGAGAACCCAGCAGCGACAGCATGGACCCGCCATCGCCCACGAGGCCTTAGTGGAGGCCCTCTTCCGCCCTCACCATCCAGGAAGGAGCCGAGACCCCCTGACCCTGGGGCCCCTTCCACTCCTACTCCCTGAGTCTCACCTGTGGGGTGGAGGCTGGATGGAGGAAGGGTAACTGAGGCAGGAGGCTGTGACAAGCGCCCAGGGCAGACTGGAGAGCTGGAGGGCTTCAGGGCAGACACCAACAGGAGCCGGCAGGAAGCAGCCCCAGGGAGACTGGGAGGGGAGAGGGGCCCCTGGCCTCTTTCTTTTAATTTCGTCAAACAACACAGCTCTGGTCCAGGCTGTACCCACCTCATATCAGGCTCACTGCCCTGCGAGGTCGGCATCACTGTTCCTCTTTGTAGGGGAAACTGAGGCCCAGGCACCCTCAGAGCCCAGCCCAGTGTCCCCATGACTCCCCATCCTGCAGAGGTGGAGTCAGAGGCTCAGGAAGGCAAGGTAACTTCTGTACACCCACAGACTCAGAGACTCGACCTGGGACTCTAGCCTGTCCTCCGCAGTGGCTGCCCACAGGGAAGCTCCCGGAGGCACCCGCATTCAGAGTCCCCACTGTGGCCATCCCCTCCTTCCCAGGAAGCAGCATGCCTGTCAGTTCTGGGGGCACCTGGGACACAGGGATGCAGCCTAGGAGCTGGGGCAGGACTTACGCAGACCACTCCATTGATCCCGTTTCCACAACACTCATGTGGTGTGTGACCCTGATGCAGCCACCCATCCTCTCTGACCCTCCATTTCTTTGGAGGCAAAATGGGTTGAGAACCCAACTTCAGCGGGCATCTAGATAATCGCAGGAGGGGATGCCAGCCTGCGGCACCAGCACCCATCACCTGTCACAGGCAGGGAAACCAAGGCTCTGAGAGTCCCCAGCCTGTTGGCAGGCCCAGGGGAGGCCGAAGGGAGGGGCCTGCTTATCTGCCTAACCCGGCTCTGGCTCCAGCCCAAGGTCAGCTGCCACATTCCTGCCCCAGTGGGGCCACTGCCTTCTCCCAGACAAGGGGCTGCGGAGGAGGGAGAAGCAGGAGGGGGGGCAGGACAGCAGGGCAGGTGGCCTGGGGCCTGAGTGGGCAGTGCCCAGAGAAACCTCTACCCACCCCTGGGGCCCACAGACCCGCTCCTGTGTCTCAAGGCCTCAAGCACCACACCATCTCCCAGGGCCTCAGTTTCCCCACCTGTAACGTGGGTCCATCATCATGCTGATGATCAGGGAGCTGCCAAGACCCTCGGATGAGGGCTGACGGGGTTCCAGTGCGGGGTGGCCCGGCCCAGGGCGTGGTGTAGCCAGGGCACCTACCCACCAGGCCCTCCTGCTTCAAAAACTAACCCCGGAAGGAGAGCAAGGCTGGAGACGGGACTCTGTGTGAAGGGTCTGGACCTCAGGGCTTCTGGCAAAATATCAGTGATGCGACCAGAGCTCCCACGGAGTGCGCATCTGGGATCCCAGGGACCCACATAAAGGCCCCAGGAGGGAGGAGCTCTTATTAAACTCCTGCTTCAAAAGTGGAAACAGAGGCACAGGAGAAGCCACTTGCCCACAGGGTCACAGCCAGGCCAGGACTCGAGGCCACGTGGTGGCCCCCACTGCAGCAGCCTCCTGGCCTGGAAGTGAGGGCTGGCCCGCGGGGGTGGCCCAGGCCTGAGCGCAAAGCCGACGCTCCTCGCGGTATGGGACAGGGGGAGGGCGGAATCCCGGGTCTCAGAAGGAAAGGTCTCTGTCCTCAGTCTGCCCAGTGGCCCCAGGAACAGCTAGGGTGGCGGGAGCAAATTGTCACCCAGCAACAAACAGCCCAGGCCCCCATCCCAACCTGGGACCCAGGTGTGCCCTAGACGCTGCTGTTCATTCCGTCCCCCAGCCTGCTGAGCGCCGAGCGCCCGCTCTGCGATGACAACAGCAGGGCCGGCGTGGAGGAGACTCTCTCGAGGCCACTCGGCCGGGAGCCGTGGGCTGGAGCCGGACCCACAGGCCTCGCCCTGGGCTTTCTAAGTCAGGCCCATGCGCTGAGATGAGAAGGTGGGGTGAGGGCGGAGAGGGTGAGAGCCCAGCCTCCTCAGAGCCAGACCGTCCCCCTCTTTTCCTCCTTGCCCTGGGCAGGACTCCTGTGACTTCACGTCTTCATTTGAAAACCAGGGCGTGGCACTGGGATACGCCCACTGAACTGATGGCAAACTGAGGCAGAGAGGGAATGCCACACTGCCCTGGCCCTGCCAGGAGCCACCAAGTGTGCCTCCCCGCGGAGACCCCCACTCCTCCTGGACCTGGTCTCCCAGGCTGAGACAGGCCCACTGCCCTCCCGGCCCTGAGACAGTCCCGGCCCTGCCAACTGCTGGCTGGGGACCCGTGGCAAGCCCCCTTCCTTTCCAGGCCTCCAGCTCCTCCTCTGTGAAATGGGTACAGGGATGCAGGAAACCCTGGGTCCTCTCACTTGGCTGCCTGACGCCACAGCCCCTCAGCTCTAGGGTGGCTTGGTCCAGACCCACCCAGAGCTCAGGTGGGGAGGTGATGAGGGGGCGGGGTCAGAGGAATATCACTGACAACGCCCTAGCGCAGTCCCTTCTTTTCCTCTCCCCTGACAAAGAGGACCCCCAGTCCAGAGAGGGCAAGCTTTGTGTCAAGGTTGCACAGCCTGGGGTACCTGCTTGGCAAATCACAGTGGGAATGAGCAGGAGGGAATGGCTGGCCAGGAAGCAGGGGCCCCACGACCAGGGGCTGGCACAGTGAGCTCTGCAGCCACAGGGTGTGGGGGCCCTTCCCAGGCAGGCCCTGCATGTCACGCTCTGAGAGAGTTTGGGAAAGGGATTACTCCATCTCTGATAAACTAGACACCACAGATCTGACCTGACTGACCGACCACGAAGACACGGAGAAGGAGGAAGACGGGGTTGGTGGCAGCTCTCTTAGGTGACCTGTATTTCCCTTTGATCCTCACCGTTGTGCTCAGGGGCTGGCAATGTCATTATCCCCATTTTGCAGATGGGGAAACTGAGGCTCATGTGGATGGGCCTGGCCCATAGTCCCGCGGCCAGGAAACGGCAGAGACGGGATCTGAGCCCACGTTCACTTCACGCCGTGCAGATAGGTCATCTATCTGACAGACACTTCCGGAAGGCCCACTGTGTGCGGACAGGACAGATGCAGATCCTGGCCCCGGGGAGTGAGTGACGGCAGACCGACAGGTCCCTGCAGGAGGGCAGGTGGGGAGGTGGGAGCCTGCCAGCGGAGGCTCGGGGGGAGACCGAGCTGAGGGATTGGGCACTCGGGGGGCTGAAACAAGCCAGGGAGCTGCCCCCATGAGCAAGGCTCTCCTTTCTCACAGGAACATGCAGGGCAGCTTGAAGGGGGCTGAGCCCTCACCCATGGGGTTGCCTGCCTCCTGCCACAGTGGAGGGTGCTGAGGCCCAGGGAGGCCAGGAGGCGTGGAGCCAGCCCTCGGCAGGTGTTGCTGCCCCACATCCGGCACCCCTCTGCCCCAGGCCACTCCTGCCTGAGAGGGAGCAGTGGACGTAGTCCAGAGAGCGGACATGTGGCTGTGGCCTCAGTTTCCCCCTCTGTGAAATGGGGACAGGGACCATAGGGCAGCTCCAGGAAGGCCCAGGGATGGTGGCTGGGTGGGCAGGAGCGCAGTCAGGTGTACAACGTGGCCCTGGCCTGGGTCTCTGGGGTTGGCGATACCAATCGGTGAGGCCACAGCTGCCTCCAGGAGGAGGCCTGTCGATGGCAGATAGGCCGCCTGGAGTATTATTCACGAGCCCGTCAAGCCCCAGGAACGTCTGGTTGGCATAGAAACAGGAGATAAGGGGTACAATTAATGGCATCACATTCCCTCCTCCTTTCTTCCCCAACTGACCCATTTAAATCGCTGGCAGTACTGGTGCCATGCTGGGCTCCTGGTGACCTCTGAGGAGGGGCTGGCTGGGCAGTGGTACCAGGTTGGGGCTCAGGCCCCGGGGTGGGTGAGCCTCCCCAGGGATCATCTCTGTGCAGGAAGGTCTTAGGAAGGAGGCCATGGGAGAGTGGGCAAGGGCAGGGCTGGGGGAAGACCCGAGCACCTCTGCTCCCAGGAGCCCATTTCACAGGCATGGAGACTGAGGCTCGGAGAAGCCCAGAGGCAGACAGAGACAGGAGGATGCGGGAAAGCAGCACAGTGCTCACGGACACACCAGCTCAGAGCGAGGGCCACCTGCCCTCCAGCTCTGGCTCTGCCACTTCCTTGGGTGAGAATGTCACTGCTCTGTGCTTGCTACCCCAGATGTAAATGGCCACAAGAACAGGACCTGCTTTATGCTACTGTGCGGCCTGGCACAGAGGAAGCCTATATTAGCAACGGTGGATAATTATCATCCCTGTCGAATGAATGAACAGCTGACTGTCTTCCTGAGGCCCAGGAATGGGTGACAACCGAGAGCAACCCAGAGCCGGGGGAAGCCCCATGTCGGGGTGAGAGCTTGGGGCCCAGCGTCCATCAGAGTCCGCTCAAGGCCAGGTTCAGGGGCTGGGGGCTGTGAGCAAGTCCCTCCAAGTCTCAGAGCTCTTCATCCCTTTGGTCACCGTAGTTCGGCCCCAGGCCCCCAGGGCTCTGAGGAGGAGCACGCCTGGCACACCGTAGCTCTGCTCCCTCAGGGATGGTGACCAGTGCCTGGGACTGACAAGGGGGCCAAGGTTGGCCAAGGACAGGACTTATATCCCTGCTGACTCCTGGATGCTGGGCATTGATCACACCTGTTCTCCAGAGAGAGGAAACTGAGGCTGTGGAAGGCAAAGTAACCACCCACAGTGGATCGGGTCAGGGGCAGCTGGGTGGCCAAAGCCCCTCCTTCCTGGCTTCTCTGCTATCACAGCAGGTGGTGGGCACTGCAGGTGGCTCCTGGGAGCCAGGTGGACTCCCAGGGGCCTCCTATACTGGGTGCATGGCCCTCTGCAGAGAATCCCTCTTTCTTTCACAAAACCTCGCAGGGACCACCTCACTCCACGCCGGGCCTACCCCAGGCTCTCCCAGAGCTGGCCCTCGCCAGGAGGCACTGCCACCCCCACCGGTGGGCGTGGGGCTGCTGGGAGAGCAGGTGGGTGGCTTTGAAGCTTGGAGTGAATTAGTCATCCTGTGGCCACCAATAATTTGTTTAATCAAACTCTGAGAACGTGTGAAAAACACCTTCCTCTGAGATGGAGTAGCTGTTGGGGCCCGGACAGGTGGGGCCCAGACAAGTCCCCTGCTTCTTCTGGAAGCCCCTCACCTCGTTGGCCTTGGTTTCCAGTTGGCATCGGGGATCCATGGTCCCTGAGTGCCTCCCACTGCAAAGGGGCTTCGGGGCCCTCCACATTGCCCACTTGACCTGGGAGCTTCTTCCTGTCCCCATCTTTCAAAGCTGGAAACTGAGGCCAGCCCATTGTCCCTGGAGGCGCCTCCACCCATTGGCAGCCTCTTCCTGACCTGGCTGGAGGTCCCCCCAGCTGCTCACCACCCCCTCCCTGTGCTTATTTCCCACACCGCTCTGGCCCCGCCCCTCCTGTGCTCGCCCCTCCCCCGATTCCCCAAGGCAGCGCCATGACCCAGTGCTTGCATACAGCAAGTGCTCAATAAAGGCTTGCTGGGTGAGTCAAGGCAGGTCTGCTCAGACCTCCCCTCCTGATCTGGGGAACCCGCTCCAAAAGACCTCAGCACACCGGGTTCCCCACAAAACTCAGCCTGGGCAATGGAAACCACCTTGATTTGTTTTTTCAAGAAAACTCCAAGCAGGTTACACCTAAGATCTGCCAGGAACGCACACCAACCCATGATTCAGGGGAAAACACCCTCTCTCCTGCGGGAGGTGACCCCCACTGCCTCTGGCTATCTCACACTATCAAGTAGGAATCAGGGCGGGGAGTCCGCCTCCCCAGCCCTCCCCCTCCTGGCCAGCGCAAAGTCAGTTTTCTTTCATTTTGACGGACTGTACCACCCGCAGGGGGAGGACCAACTTCTTGGCAATTAAGTGTGTTTGGGATGAAAACTCGCCCAGACGGACCCGGGCAGGGACGCCGGCCCCCGGCCCCGCCCCAGCGGGGTCCCAGGCCGCGACGCCCCCGCGCTGTCGTTGCCTCGAACCCGGCCAGGCCTGGTGGCCGCAGATAAGGCCTCTTATCGCTCTTGGCGATCGCCATCCGGCCGACCAGCCCCGACGCTTATCAGAGCTCACATCGACCCGCGCAGGAGGAAAGCTCGCCGGGCCGGGGGCGCCGGGGGTCCCGAGCTGCGTTCTGCCCCGCGCGCCCCGCCAGTGTGGCCCGGCCTATCGTGTCAGCCATCTGGCCGGCCAAGGCCGCGCTCCCGCCCCGCCCTTCCCCGCTCCCACGTTTGAAGTTAATAAATGGAAGCGCCTATCGCCGCCGCCATCGGTTGCGCGCCTTATCAGCGCGGCACATCTATCTTCGCGCGGAACAAAAGGCGCACAGAGGCGCGGGCAGCTGCGCCCGGGCTTCGGCTTCGGCTTCGGCAGGGACGCGGGGGGCGGCGGCCCGAAGCGCTGGGCCCCCTCCCCTCCACACCCGCGGCCTGGTCGCAGGTGAGGCCAGCACGACCGGCGCACAACTGCGAGGGCCGTACGCACAGCCGCGGGCACAGGGCGGGAGGGCGGGCGCCGCCGCTTGGTGACAATCAGCGCTGGCATCTTAACGCGCCAAGATCTGCCAGGGGGAGGAGGCGCCCCAGGCCTGGGGCTACAAGAGGGTGGCCGGCCCCGCCTCTCTGTCCCGGCCTCCTCTCCTGGCCTGGTCCTGGGGTGCTGACAGTGGGCAGCCTGGGCTCCCTGCGCCCCTGGTGTGGTCCCTGTCCCCAATGCACAGGGCTCGGCCGACCCAGCTGTGCCCCGACGCTTGCGCCCTTTGAGACCTTATCGGTACTGGCGATCGGTTCCCAACCTGCGATCTCCCTGCCCGTGCTATCTGCATTTCTCATCATGCTGAAACACCAACACACACGCACACACGAGAACAGACCCAACAGAGGCGCACAGGGGAGGAGGGGAAAAGAAACTGGAGAGCAGCGCAGATCGGGACCTGTGGGTGGTTTTAATACTTGAGTTGACTTGATAGAAGGTGACTTTCGGAAAACAGGTCCCACTTGCACACTGAGGGAGTCGGGTTACGGGAACCCGGATTCGTGCTTGCCTTCCCACTCTGGGGGACTCGGAGTAGACGCTCCCCCAGGCACATGCACATAGGGTCCTGGTGGCAGTGGTCATGTGGACAGAAGTGGCAGTGTCCGGGTGCCTGGAGCTGGGCAGCGCGCCGGCCTTCCTTGTCGCCTCCCGGGAGGCCCCAACAACCTGCCTGTCTGGCCTGGGAGACGCGACCCCTGGAGAAAGCCCCTCCCCCCGCTCTGGCCGAGGAGGCGCAAAGTTTTTAATGGCGAGGAGTGGGGAGTGGCGCTTCCTGTGCGCTCTCTCTCTCCCTCCTCTCGAAGCTGAGTGGCCCCGAGAGTGCCGGGCCCTCTTATCGCCAGGGCATCAGCAGTGAGGACGCAGCAGCCGCCCGGTCCCCCAGGAGTGGCCCGAGGGCCGGATGGGCGAGAAACTTGGACACGCGCAGAGGCGACCCTGGCGCGGGGCTGAGTCCCCAGGAGCCCCTTCCCTGACTTGGAGCGGCTCCTTTGGCATTCGAGCGCACTGTCTGCTGGCCGTGTGGTCTAAGCCGGGACACTAGGAGGGTCGGACCTCCAGGACGCTGTCTCCAGGCAGGGAAAGCTCCAGTTCCAGACCCCGGCGACAGGGCCCGGGGAGTCTGAGTGGCTGGAGCGGAGAGCATGGGCTGCAGTAGCTGCACCCAGCTGCCATCCACGCGGCTCTGCTGGCAGTACCAGTGGTGGTGGCGCGGCCAGTCCCCGCCACTTGGCCGTTCATTTCCACGCGGCCCCGGGTGCCCCCTCTCCCTCCCAGGTCTCTCTCTGTCTCCCTCTAGATACGAAGCCTGGGAGAGTCAACTGCGTGAGATAAGATCACAATTTCAGCCCGTCCCGACAGAGCGATCTTATCAGGATGGGACTTGCAGAATGGAATATTTTAAACTTTATCTGAGCCCAGATCGGGGCCGCCTTATCGCCGCACCATCTCGGGGATGCGGAGGAGGGGCAGGCCGCGAGGTGGCCGCGCCCCCAGCCACCCCGCTCCTGGCCCTCTGGGTGGACACCCCCTCCGGGCCGGACCCCTGGTGCCGGAGCCGAGACGCGGGGGCCCGGCCCGCCGGCGGAGATTAGATTACGGCGCGCTTGGCACAGAGCGCGGGGGGCGCGGCGCGGGGTGAAGGTCGTCGGCGTGGCGGGCAGAGGCGGCGGGCGCGGGGGCGGGCGCGGGGGTCGGGGCCGCGGGGCGGGCGGGCAAAGTTTGACTCACGCTTGATCTGCCGGGGGTTGCTCTGTTTCCTCCTGGACATGTCTCCGGCGCCGCGCGCCCTCCCGGCGGCCGCCTCTAGCCCCTGGCGGGCGGCGGCGGGCGGCGGGGGCGCGGCGGGGCCGCGGGGCGGTTCATGCCCCCGGCCCCCGGGCTCCGCGGCCGCCCCGGCCCGCGCCCCCAGCCCGCCGTGCCCGGCCCGGCGCCGCTGCGGAGGCCAGAGGCTCGGCCCTGCGCTGCGGGCGCGCGGACCGCCGGGGGCGGCGGGCGGCGGGCTGCTGCCGGCTCCTCGGCTCCCGCGCAGACGCCGCCGCCGCCGCCGCCGCTCGGCTTTTCTCAATGGAACGAGCGGGCAACGCGGAGAACCGGGCGGCCTCGGCCGGAGCGCTCGGGGCGGGCGGGCCGGGGCGGGGCGGGGCCTGCGCGTCACCCGCGCCGCGCCTCCGGGTCCGCCCCTCCGCGCTGGCCCCGCCCCGGCCCGCGCAGGCCGGTCCGCCCCGCCCCGGGCTAATCCTCTTCCTCGCTGGCCTACCCCGTGCACAGCGCTGGCCACGCCCCCGGGCCGGTCGGTTCCTTGCCGCCCTGGCCCCGCCCCCGCCCGCGGCCCCGCCTTCGCCGTGCTGGCCCCGCCCCCGGCCCGCGGTAGCCCACGGGCCTCCAAGACTCCTCCTTCGGCCCTGCAGCTTTGTCTCCAGGCCTCGCTCGGACTGTTCACCGACATATTCCGCCCCGCAGTCCCGCGGCACTTCGTCCAGCCGGGCTCCAGGCCTGTCTGGACGCACCCCTCGGCCTAGCTCCGCCCCCAGGCCTGACTCGACCCGCTCCGCCCCTCCAGGCCAGGCCCCGCCCCTGGCTCCCTGGCTCCTCCCCTCCCCGCCCCCAGGCTGCCCATGGCTCCGCCCCACTGCCCTGTAAACCCGCCCCCAGGGCCTGGGCCTGCTCCCGACCCCCTAGGCTCTCCGCCCCCTCCGCCCACTGGATGGGGTCAGTGAGGGCCTGGTCAGGAACCGAAGCCTTGACGCCCCACATGGTCTTGGGCCAGGTTTGGGGTGTGGAGCAGGCTCCGGCCGGGTGGGGGCTTCCGCTCGAGACTGCGGCGGAAGCGCATCCCCTGGGGCCGCCGTCTCCAGTGGCAGTGACCTCCAAATGGAGAGGGGGACCTCGAGTCCTCCTCCTTTGGGCTCAGATCTGGGTGGAAATCTGGGAGGGCGCGGAAGCCAGCGGCCTGTCCCTGCTCACCCGGCTGCAGCCCTCTGGGCGTTGCCCTTGCGGCCTCTCCTCTGCAGGCCCTGCGGCTCCAGGACGCTCCAGCCGGAGGCCCAGAAGGACTACCCTCCGCGGGCCAGTGAACCCCGCACCCTCTCCCTGCCTGGTACAGGCAGAGGAACCGAAGTTCCTAGGGTCAGTACTGTCTGTTCCAGCCCTGGAAATGGAGCCCTTTGGGATATGTTTGTGGGATCCCAGAGAGCCCCCATTTTCCAGTGAGGCTCACGGTCACGCAGATATGGGGTTGTGCTCCGGAGCTGAACTGTGTTTTCTTACTTTAATATTCTTGGCCTGCATGTGGTGCCTCCCCCTCTCCCCACATTCACAAGAAATAGGGCGTCAGCAGAGCCCGGCGCTGAGAGGAAGATCTGTGCAGAGAGGCTGCCTGTCCAGAT
This sequence comes from Equus przewalskii, assembly GCF_037783145.1. Taxonomy (NCBI): domain Eukaryota; kingdom Metazoa; phylum Chordata; class Mammalia; order Perissodactyla; family Equidae; genus Equus; species Equus przewalskii. The sequence continues at coordinate 34,829,474 of NC_091833.1, read as the reverse complement.
GGCCCGCTGCCCACCTGATGGCAGAGAATCATCACCACCATCCTGTGCAGAGGCTGGCTGGTGCTGCGCGCTCCACCCGTGGGACACCCCCTTGTTCTGACTCCTGTCACTTTCACCCCCACCCCTTGGAGGAGGAGAAGGGACACCCCGGAGCCTGGGCATCTCCCCTGCACCGCTCCTGCTCTCAGGGCCTCTGGGCAGGAGAGTGGCAGGCAGGGCAGGAGGCTGCGGTCCACTCCGGGACCACTCATTCACCACTGCACAGACAGGACACTAAGCCTGGAGATCAGAGACTCACCCAAGGTCACACGGCTCTTCCTGACCCCTGCCCAGGGCCAGGGGGTGCAGCCTTCCTACAGCAGCCTGTACAGCTGTGCTGCACCCCCTCTGGGGAGAACGGGGCCCATGGCTGGCTGCTTCCCTCAGCCCAGGGCGTCCACAGTGTTTGTCAACTGGATGAGGCATCCCACCTGCCTGGGCCTTGCGGCCATTCCCAAAGAGGGACCTCTTTACAGGATGGGAACCTGGGAGTCAGGGGGATTCTTGGAGGAGGTGCCACGGTCTGACATCTGTGCTGGGTTTGAGGCTCCATGCACAGCAAGTGACTCCCAGGTTGGTGCTGCTGGAAAGGCCAGAGATCTCTGTTGAGGAGGATTCTGAGGGTCAGCAGGGGAAAGAGAGCCATGATCTATTAGCAATGTCTGTCTAGGGTGCAGAGAGCCATGATCGATTAGTGATGTCTGCCTAGGGTGCAGGAGTAGAAGGTAGAGATTGATTTGGTCACTTCTGTGCTCATAGACACATGAAAAAGCTGAGACTCTGAGAGAGGGGACACATCCCAATTGCCCAGCAAAGTAGGGTCAGGAAGGAGTCAGAAAGAGAGGCTGTCGACTAGGACCGGCTACATCATTTTCGGGGCTTTTGCAAAATGACAATGGGGGGCCTCTTGTTAAAAATGTAAGAATTTCAGGGCAGCGACAATAGAGCATGGAACCGAGTGTGGGGCTCTTCCCAAGCGTGGGGTCCCATGAAGGGCCGTGACACCCCTGACCCAGGCCAGAGCTGTTTCTAGAGTAGTTTCCTTCTCTTCTGCACCCCCCATCTGCCTGCAGGGGGATATTACCACCCCCATCGCACAGAATGGGAAGCTGCAGCTCGCTGGGGATAAGGGGCCATGCCACAGGACCTGGCTCACACCCTCAGGGGAGGCCGGTTGATAATGAGGATAAACCGAGGAAAGAGGAGCAAGAAATGCTGTTGAAAGGATAGTCTGTGTGACCCCAGAGCAGGAGCGACTGCCTCTGCCTGGGGGTGTCAGGGAAGGCTGCCTGGAGGAGGTGACATCCCAGTGGGGTTTTTCAGGAGGCCCTGATCAGGTGGGCGGGGAGCAGCAGCATGTGGGGTTGCTGAGGGTTTCCAGGCTGAGCTGCCTGGGCTGCCCATGGGGGGCCCATTCCCGCCTCCCCCTGTGTGTCCCAGGGGAGTGCCAGGGTTCACACCCAGAAGTCACTGGCAGAGAAAAGGACGGCATCCACCGCAGGCGGGTGGTTGTGCTGCCGTGGAGCCGGGAGACACTGCGTGGAGCTGGGCTGCCCCAACCACAGCCTGGTTGTTCCCTGCTCACTGGATCAAAGCTGGTTCCAAGGCTCCCTCAGGCCTCCTGGGGAGGTGCCGAGGGTGTCCGGGCCCAGGAAAGGCTCCTGGGCCTGGCTTTGTCCTGTGCGTCCATTCTAGGGGCCATGTCATCATCATCGGTGGCATCACCAGTATTCACTGAGCTGTTCTTTTGGGCTGGTTCCTGTTGTCTCGTGACGGGCACCCCTCTGGTGGTTACCACCGTCAGAGTCACCCAGGCAGACGGTGGCAGAGCTGGGCCTGGGACACATAAGACACGCTTTCCAGCACCCAGAGGGCTGTCGGGTGGTGATGAGGACCCTGAGGCTCAGAGTGGCTCTACAGCTCAGAAGTGGTGGACCTGGGATGTAACCCCAGGCAGTCGCACTGCAGAGCCGGTGTTCTTAACCCTGGCCTGGGGGCCGGGAGCGCTGGGTTCCAGTCCTGGCTCTGCCATTTTGGAGGGCGTGGCCCTGAGCGAGTCCATAACCAGTCGGGTCCCTGGTTTCCTCCTCCTTAAGTGGGGTGGGGCGTGGCCTCAGGGCTCCTCCAGCGCTGTGCTTCTGGGCTCCCGTCCTGGTCTACCTCTGCCCTCTGACCTGTGCGCTGGCGGCCTGTGGGCCTAGCTTCCCTGGTGGGCATGCTCCGTGCTGCCCTGCCCCGGGAGGGCTGCCCCAGGGCTGGGCAGTTGCTGTGGTGGGGAAGGGGCTAATGGTGGCAGCTCCCACGCGCCAGGCCCTGCACTGGTTTTGGGGCTATGACCAAGGGAGCCACAGAATTAAGTGCTAGAAACTTAAGCTGGACCTTGAAGGATGAAGAGGATGCTCAAGAAAGAGTGATGGGAGAAGGGCACACTCAGCTGAGGGAAGAGCAGGTACATGGGCAGGAGGGCTGAGCATGTGGGGCCTGGAAGCCTGCGGCTGCAGCACATCGTGGGGAGTGTGTCTGGAGCCCAGGCCAGGGGCCTCTGAATGCTAGGCCCACCGTGAGCCCTCTTGCTGCTTCCCTGCCCACCTCACCTCCTTAGAGCTCTGAGAGGCACCCCTGAGACACTGCCACCACCCACCTGCTCCAAGCTTCTGTCACCCGTCACCCTGAGCACTGTTGTCCCTCACTTGCTTGTCCCCTCTGGCCACTCGTTCCCCTGCTGCAGGCTGAAGCCAGTGGAACTTTCCCAAAAGCCATTTGTGAGAACCGCAGGCCCCGCCTTGCCCCACTTTACCATTGTTTCTGAACCTCCTCATACATGGGTCAAGGCATCCTGTGACCACAGGGCCTTTGCACAGGCTGTTCCTGCTGCCAGGTGCACCCTTCCCTCCCACTGCCTGGCCCACTTACCCTTCCTCAGGGAAACCTCTGGCTGCTCCCAGACAAGGTGAGGCCTCCCTTCTCTGTTCCCGCTGGCAGGGCCCAGATGCCTCTTTCTGAAGCATGCAGCTCCGTTGTCTTACAGTAGCAGCAAGAGGAGGAACGTCATGGGTGGTTCCTCAGTGCCAGGCCCCTGCTGAGCACTAACAACGCACTGTCTGCTCATAATGGCTCTCTGAAGAAGGGACTGTTAGAACTTCCGTTTGCCAGACAAGTAACACGAGGCTCAGAGAAGTGAAGTCACTTGCCCAACGCCCCGGAGCAGATGAGTGGCAGAGGCGAACTCTCCCTAGGTAATCCACACCCAGAATGGACCCTGGTGGCTGCCTTGGAGGGAAGGGGGCCCAGGATCTGTCCCGTGGCCCCTGCCCACGCCAGGCCTCATTGCCCCCACTGCCGGTCAGCCCAAGGCCCTGGCGCCACCGGGCAGCACGCCAGGGGCCATCCTGACGTTTGTCAACACTGGCTCTGTGAAGGGTTTAATTAACTTCCTGCTTCAACGGGGGGATAATGAGTTTTAAGCACCACGTGATGTCATAAGGAGGTCAAACGGCAGCGAGGATGTCAAAATAAATTAAGTTGGGAATGGCGAGGCTGCCTGTGGGAGGGGCTCAGAGGAGCAGGGGCAGCTCCTGGGACAGCTAGTGCTGCCTGGGCCACCGGGGGCGGGTGGCGTGAGCGGGGGCTGCTGCTCCGGCCGCCCTGCTCATGGTGGGGGTGGCTCTGGCCCTGGAGACCCACCTCAGGTGTCCCGCCCGTGGCCGGGGACCCCGTGTGGTCTCCACTGCCCATGCCTCAGATGACGGCGGGACAGGAGAGAGTCGGCCTGGGCCCCTGTGGGACGCCACCATCTCCTCCCAGTTCGTGGTCCTCTCTAACACAGCGTCTCTAACTGGCTGCCCCCTCTGACATCCGGGGACACAGGTTCTCACCTGGAGACCGTCCTTGGCTGTGTGTGAGAGCCACCCTGTCAAGCAGCTGCCCACGTGCCACCCGTGGACCCCACCGGGCAAGGCGGTCCCGAGCGCAGACAGGAAATACTATCTGGACATTTCCCAATCTCCGAGGCTTGGGGTCACGCGGCACAGCCCCGGAGAGGAAGCGCACACTTCGCCGTCTGCCTCCTTCCTTCCTTCCTCCCTCTCTACACACCCCCCCACCCCCCCCCCCCCACACCGCTCTGCTCCCTTCCTCCTTCTTCCCACCCACAGATGTCCTGGGCTCCAACTCTGACACCGGAACAACACACACACAGCTCATCACCAAGAGTCCAGCAGGAGGGGAACAGCAGACCCAGATGTGGAGTGGGCCGCCATGGAGCATGTCCCCAGCCAAACGTCAATAAATAGAGCAGGGAGGGGTCAGGCCCTGGGGTGTCCCTGCGTCTTAAACAGGGGCTGGGGGGCCACAGAGAGGAGGTGCCATCTGAGTACAGACCTGAAGTGGAGAGGGTGCCAAAGGGACAGGGAGAGAAGGTCGGGCAGAGCCGGTGAGACGCAGAGGTCCTGGAGCCATGGCACCCAGCCCTCGGAGGGAGGCGCTCAGGTCAGGGCCGGGAGAGTGTTTGGTGATGGTTGTGCCATTTAATGGACAGGAAAACTGAGGCCCAGCCAGGATGGTAGTGAACCCGAGGGGTCCTGCCCCCAGCCCAGAGCTGGCAGAGCGCAGCACCCTCCTTCCGGGCTCGGACACTGACCCGAGGGTCTCTCGGCAGCGCAGGCCGAGGTGCAGTTTGTTCAGGCCCAGCCAAACCTGGGCCTCGTCCTGCCTACTGTCTCTGCCTGGGGCCCCTGGGGAGGAGGCCCATGACCTTGAGCTGCAGCCCACAAGGCCAGGCTGGCCCGTCGGTGAGGGAGACATTGCCCTGTGGGAAAGCGGCTGTGGCCTTGGGTGCCCAGGCCCAGAGTGGTGGGAAGGAGAGTGGGCCAGGGGCTCCACGAGGCCATCCCTGGGGGACACTCTGCACTGCGGCGGGCCCTCGGGCTCAGAGGGCAGGCCTTCTGAGAAATGACCTGCGTGCTGCCCACCCACTGGACGGGTGGAGAAGCAGGGACCAGAGGGACGTGGCCTCAGGGCTGGATTTCAGAGCCCACGCGTGGCACATTCACAGGTGATAGGGGCAGGACGCATGGGCCTCCACGTCCCATCCCCTCATGTGGGGTGCTTCCAGGAACCCCGACATTGGCCACCCCAGAGTGACAAGGACTCCCCACTTCCCCGGCAGCTGTTTGCTCGTCTGAGGCCATCTCTGTGGGGTCCTTTCTATCCAGATTCTTCCCGCAGTGTGAGCATGGCCATCTGCACACTCTCCCTGGAGATGGAGGCTCTGAGGCGTCTTGGCCCCGAAGCTTAGGAGAACCCGCTTTCAGTGCCATGCTCCAGGCAGTTCCCAGGGCAGGTGGGCCTCCCCTTACGGGGCCTGGGGGCCGGGGGCCGGCCCGCTGCTCCCTCCACCTGTGGCTGTCTCTCCGCTCTGTCCACACCGCACGTGCCTCCAGCCCGTCCCTCCACCTGCTCCATCTTCTCTCCCACCCGCCTCCGTCTCCGGGGTGGTGGGGCCGAGGGCTGGTTGGCATTGCACTTTGGAGGCTTGCAGGGGATGCTGCTCAACGACACAGCCACACAGCCGTTTACGTGATCCTGTCGTGAACTCGCCTCTACCTGCCCGCCCCGCTCACCTCGCAGTGGCCCCTGAGGGATCCTGCAGCACGGCCTGGGGGTGCACTGGCTTCCCACATGGGGCAAGCCAGGCCCTCGGGGCCCAGGGCAGAGGACCCTCGGGGGCAGGTGGGGGCCTGGGCTCCGTTTTCTCAGCTGCAGGTGGTGGGAGCTTCCTTGGGCTCTCAGGTCACTCCCGCTGGCACCTTCTCCTGTCCTGTCCGGCCCACTCCTCTGCTCACACAGGGCCCTTGAGACTCCTGCCTGGGACCTCTCGAGGGCTGCCCGACACCAGACATACCCCTGGCCACTCTCCCGCTCTCACAGCCACAGGTGTCTGTACACCTCTGTGTGTCCCCGGCCAGCAGGCCTGTGAGTGCACATGCCCCTGTGTGGGTGTGTGTGAGTGTGTGGAGGAGGGCGCACATGTGTGTAGTCCGCATATGTCTCTGGGCTCATCGGTGAGGTTGGGGGCCCGTGGGTCTGTCGTGTGTGCACTTGGGGCTTGGAGGCCACCTGGGAACCGCCCGCTGCCTGCAGGCCTGGTGGCTGAGCTGCCCTGCCCAGGGCAGCTGAGCCGGGTGGATGCTGCCACCTGCTGGCCAGGCACGCACCGACCACGCCTGGGTCTCCAGGCTGCAGGATGGGCTCAGGATGCAGGGGACTGGGCTCGCTCGGCCAGGCCCTGAATGGACTAGAGCAGCGGTGAGTCCCGAGGGCGTGGGACAGGCTGGCGCGCAGGTGGTCCCAGAGCATCGGATTTGCAGTCTGGGGCGGAGGCCTGGAATTTCCATCATTCCATCCATTACGCGGATGCTGCTGGCCCCGGGCCATGGAGCCATGGTGAGCTAAACGGGGGCATGAAGTCCTGCGGCCCCACTGGCCCCATGAGTCTCCACCCTCAAGTCCCCAGATGGGCTTCCTCAAACGAGGCTCAGACTCCATCTACCCCAACCCTAAATCCCAGCCCCGTGCCCCTCTTTGCGGCACTCAGTGCCCCCTGCCCCAGGCCCCACTGCAGAGACCCTGAGGAGATCAAAGCCCCCCAGGGTAGGGGCTGCCTCTGGCTCCTTTCCCAGTGCACAGTACGCGTGTCGGTGCAGATGGATGGCCAGGCGCCTTGCCGAGTCACTCATAGTGACCCACCCCGGCACGCATCGATGAGAGGGGCTGAGACTGAGGGAGAGGACCTGGGGAGGGCACTCCTGGTGGAGGGGACTGGCCAGGCCAGGGCCTGACAGGACGCCGGTGGACAGGGGCTGGCAGGGGAGTGTGAGGGTCGGGCAGAGGCCCGAGGGCTCGGACAGCAGTACAGCAGTGTCGAAACCCCACGGTTGCCTGTGTGTGATTCCTCTCCTTGTGGGCGGAGCTGGGCGGGGCTCCCCTCCCCCTCCCCAGTGGGTGTTGGCGGGCTGCTCTGAACAGCCCCCTCCTGCCTGGGCCCCAGCGGCCTTCAAGATCAGGACAGGATGTCCGTGACTCTGGACAGCTCCCCCTGCGGGTCTTTAGGACACGGCGGGCCCCAGGGCTCTGAGCCTGTGGTGGGGGAGGGTCTCCTGGTTTGACCCCCTCCTGTGGCCTCTGCCGGTGTTCCTGGGTCCCCGAAACTGAGCCCTGATAATTATCTCCCAACACTTACTCTCCCTGTTCCACTCCCTTGAGCTGTGAAGCCTGGAAACAAAGGAGGCTGTGCCGTGGCCTTATGTGCCAGGTTAACAAGCCTGAGGAGCTGGGGGGCCCCAGTGCTGCTCGGGGCAGCTCTGCAGGGCCAGGTGCCCAGGGACAGCAAGGAAGCAGCAGCTGAAGCCCAGGCTTTCTGAGCCAGGTCCTAGGCTCCTGGGCGGGCAGGGCGGGGCTGGTGGGAGGATGGAGGCCACGGCCGGAGGAGGCGCCCGTGCAAACAGTGGGAATATATTTGAGAGGATGCGTCCGCTGTGATTTGTCCAGTACAACCTCAGAGGCCCCACATTTTATTTATTAGCACAAAGGCATTCTGAAAGGTGATTCGGGCCCGATTTGGTCTCTTTTGAAATATTAAAATAAAACTTCTGACATACACATTGCACCCAAGGTAAAAACGAAAAAACAGAACGGAATGGACCACGAGCCTCGGAGATTCCTAAGAGCAGAAGGCGCCTCTCCACCCTCCAGGGCCCTTTCAAGACACGGTTCTGTGAGAAGGACGTGCGGGCCAACCCCGGGTCATGTCAGTGCATGGGGCACCTCGGCGACCGGGCGGCAGCGCCACACCCCGGCTCTGAGGGCCCCGTCCCGCTGCTCCTACTGTGCCTGCCGGTGGCCAGGAGCCAGTGAAAGACTTCTCGGGCTGCTGGTGCCCGTGGGCCTCTGTGCAGCCCCTTGCGCCTCCCAACCCCGTCTCCCCAGGGAAAACACACCAGGGAAGCCAGTATTCACATTACGTCATGAAATAGCACCAGAAACTTCAGAGTAGAACTGCTGACACTCGCAGCCGACAGCTCCGCGTGGGAGGAAGGCTCTAGAAAGGGCGATCGCAGAGCCTGGGGTGGGGGCCGAGGCGCGTGGGGAGGCAGGACCGGCAGAGCTGCCCGTGAGCAGCTTTCTCCACGTTCCGAATGGGAGCCTGGTCCCCAGGGTTCAAGGTGCACTGGAGACCGGTGTTTCCCTTGGCAGCACGGACAGTGGCTGGCACGACCCTGTGGTCAGAGAAGGGCTGTTGTGCACTGGAGGGCAGGGCGGCTCAGGAATGGTGGAGAGCCCTGTCCCCCTGTTTGATTTCTAAGGTCACTTTGGAGTTCCAGGAACAGCAGCAACAAGACTAAGGGAGGCTGCCACCATCTTATTTGCAGCTGCCTCCACTTACTTCCCTGCTAGATGACATGGGGGGGACCCTGTGCAAACCTTCAAATGGGGATTCTGTGGCTACTGTGCCTCAGCAAGGGGGCACACGGGGCTGGGGCAGGGGGCATGAGCTGGTACCTAGAAAACAGCTTCATGGTCTCAAAGAGGCTGCAGCTGGCCCGCCCCTCATCCTTACCTTCCAGCTAGAAAGGGATTACTGTCCACCCCAGGCCCTACTCAATGCATCCCAGTCTCAGCTGTAACACCAAAGTCTGCGCATTGGTATAGTTAAGTCAAGTGGATTAAGACACGTCCACCAAGCAAACCATCTCGGAGGACTGAAGGTTGGTGGCATAGCACGGAGTCCCCCATTCACTGGGTTCATCCCCAGACCTGCTCCCAGGCACTCACTTGCTCCTATAAATTACTCAGAAGGGTCCTTTTTCAAAGGGATCTTGAAGCTGGTTAGTCTCTGCCCGAAGAGCTGGCTGAGGAGGTCACTCTGGGATTCCGCCGTCCGACAGGCACGGGAGGTGGCGGGTTCAGCACCGTGGACAGCTCTGCCTCTCTTGGGGGGCCTGTGCAGGGGTCTCCCCGAGGGAAAGGCCTTGCCAGGCCCCTCCTTGCTGCGCCTGCTGTCCCCGTGGGTGTGGCCCGGCTCTGCCTTCCGCGGCTCTGAGGGCTGGGGGGGCGTCCTGCTGTTCTGACTGCTGGGCCTGAGCTTGGCTGGGAGCAGGCGGCTGGGAGTTGCTTGCTTTCGGGGGGCCCTAAGGGGTTTGTCAGGGACCGGGGGGGTTCTCCCCAAGCCCCCCCCACTGTCACTCCTGCTCGACCCCAGAGCCCGGCCCTTTCTCTTCTTCTCACCGCCCTCCCCACCCTCCCTGGGGCCCAGGCTCCCTCGGAGCCCCTGGTCACCAGCTTCCCTTGGTCCCTTGGAGAAGCCCCTGTCTGGGGCTCGAGGGAGGGGCTTGTCTGGGGTGGGGCTCTGGCCTGGGCAGCTGGGCTTGGCTGGGGTGGTGGCTGTCTCACTTTGGAGCTGCCCACTGGCTGGCTGGGGCTGGCTGCCGCCTGCTGTCTTGGTGCCGTGCCTCAGGCCTCCACCGCCCTGGGCGCTGGGGCCAGGCTTGGCTTTGAGGGAGGTGGACTTTGGCCTGTCCTCAGTGCTGCAGGCTGGATCTCCAGGTGCCGGGCTGGCCATGGCCTTTTTCAGTTGCACCAGGAACTTGGGTGCTTTGCGGGGGGTGGACAGGGCTGACTTGTCTTTTGAAGAACTCCGGCCACCCCCAGGCCTGGTGGCACTGCCCTTGTGGGAGGGGCTCCCTGTGCCCCCGTCAGGCACCATGTGGCTTGTGGCCACCTGCTTCTCCTTCTGGAGTGGGGAGGGGGCTTCCGGGCGATGGTCAGAAGCACGTTTGCCAGGGACACTGCAGGTCCTGCGTTTCCCAGAGAAGGGGTCCACAGCCCTCTTTTCCTCGGCGTCTTGGCTTCTGACCCCTGGCTGGGGCAGAGACTCCCCTGGTGGGAGAGCCTGCTGGGGAAGAGGCCCAGGACTGCCTGGGGAAGCCTTGTCCTCGGAGTTCTTCACGGCTCGGCCCAGTTTGTGGCCATCTTCGCCATCAGCTGAGGCTGCCGGGAAGGGAGACAGAGATGGGGGCAAGAGCTCCTGGAGGTCAGAGGGTAGATCACTCCCCCCAACTGGGTGGCCCACAGGGTCTCCAGGCCTCTCCGGGGTCCCGGGCTGCCCCTTGCTGGTGCCAGGAGCTGCCTCTGGGCAGGGCTGGAGTAGGGCTGGGGGGGACCCCTCGCTCAGGGTGGGGCTGCTGCTCCGGGACAAAGGCTTGTCCATGCTGGGCCCCGGGGAACTGCCGGGCGCGGCCACCCTGCGCCGTTTGCTGGGCAGTGTGCCCTCACGGGCGGGGGCCTTCTGCCCGGGGGCGCCGGGCCTCCTCACGCGGCGGAACGTGAAGGGCGGCTGCCCCCTCCTCAGGTGTTTGTCCATGTGTCGGTCGAACTGCTCCTTCTTGGCAAAGGTGTAGTTGCAGGAGCTGCAGACGAAGGACCTCTTGCTGATGTGCGTGACGTTGGCACAGAGCTCGCAGGCGTACAGCGGCGTGTGCTGCAGCTCCAGCTCCTCCTGCACCCCGTGCTCCCCGCCCAGGTGCACACGCAGCTCACGATGCTCCGAGTAGACCCGCGGGCACTGGGGGCACAGGTAGACGCGCTGTGGGCTGTGCACCGCCAGGTGGCGCTGCAGCTTGAAGGGCTTGGGGAAGCGCTTCCCGCAGTGGTGGCAGTCGCGGGAGGGGTCCTTGCAGTCCTCATGCACCGGGATGGCCTGCAGGAGGGGCTCGTTGCTGGAGCAGGGGTCGGGGGACGGGCGAGGGGACGTCTTGGCAGAGCCGCAGGGTGGAGCGGGGTTCACACAGGCTGACGGGTTGCCCTTGCCCAAGGCTCTCTCTGGTGCCGAGGCGCCATCTTGGTTTGAGTTGTTGGCAGTGGCCTTGGGTTTGGCCCTCTCCCTCAGGAACTCTTTCTCAGCTCCCGGCTTGCGCCCCGATGCCTCTGTGGGGCCCCCATTTGTCTTGCCAATCGAGTGCACTCCCCTGTGGGGTTTGGATACCTGCCCCATGATGCTGCTCAGGAAGTGCGTGACTGCGCTGTCCCCCTCCCAGCATCCAGGCAGGGCCCCCAGGGACCTCCGTGCCTGCCCCTCGCGGGCAAACCGCATGGCGTGCTCCCGTAGGTGCTCATTATACATCCAGACGTCAGCCAGCTCCCTCAGGCACATGCCACAGACCCACAGCCCCGCCTTGCCCTGCAGGTGCTTCTCCTGCAGGTGCTCCCGCAGCAGCTCGCGAGAGCCGAACCTGCGCTCCACGCACATGTAGCAGGTGGGGGGCGGCGAGGGACTGTGGGCCAGCTTGTGGAGATCCAGCTCGCCCAGGCCATGGAAGCGTTGGAAGCACACCCTGCACTTGTAGGGTGCCCTCCTGGCCTTGGCGTGCCCATCTCTGCTTGGGGCCCTCTTGGCCCCGGCTGCCTCCTCTGTCCTTTTGCTCCGTGGCCCCTGGGAGTTTGCCGTGGCCTTGAAGTCTAAGAAGCTTGTGCCAGGGAGACCCACAGGGTCTTCACAGGGCCCTAAGAAGCTCAGGTCTTGCATCTCAAGCTTGGTGCTGAGCACCTTGAGATCCACAGTGTTCCCGGGGAGCCCACTGTCATAGCGTTCTCGCTCCAGGTAAGGCGGCTCAGGGCTCACGTCTCCAAGAGAAGAGGCAGTCTCTTCCGAGGGGGCCCGAAGCTCCAGGCCTCGCCAGGCCGCCGGGACCATGTGCAGCTCAGGGATGTTCTCTGCCCGGTGTTCCTCGGCGTGGCAGGAGGGCGCTTCCTCCGCACAGTCCGCCTCCAGCTCGGGCTCCAGGGCCCACAGGCTGGGGCCAGGGGCCCAGGGGTCAATGCCGGGTACCTTGCTGCTGAGGAAGCCCTCCAGGAGGAAGGACTCGGGCAGACCTGTGGCCTCATCGCCCCAGGGGTCCTCGTGAGACAGGCAGAGCGAGCCCGAGTCGCTGAGGTCTGTGGGCAGGTGGGAGGGCGGGGCTGCGCTGCCTGCCCCGTCGCGGCTGGGCTCCAGCAGTGGCGGGGGCTTCAGCTTTTTCCCACGCTTCCCGTAGACATGGGGGTTCTTATTCCGAGTCCAGCGGTCACCCAGAGGGAAGAGCTGGGAGAAAGAGGCCTCGTCATCAAACAGGCTCAGAGGGTCCCCGAGACCCGGGCTGGGGGCTTCGGGAGTGGTGCCCTCATGCTCCTGGACCCCGTCTTCCAGGTTGCGCTGGGGGTCCTGGAGGTGACTGCTGATCGTGCCACTGGCTTCAGAACCACAAGTGTCGGGGGGGCCTGGGGAGCCCGAGGGAGGCCTGTGCCCCTCCCAGACACCGTGCCCTGACCGGCTCTCGGCAGCTCTGCTGTCCCCTGCAGGCTCTCTATAGACACCCGAGGTCCTGGTCTCTCTGGGACCGCAGCATCCCCCTGCCAAGGCTGCCTTCTGCACCCCTGGGCCTTCCCCAGCAAGTGCCCCCTCCCTTCTCCCTGAATGGGCCACCTGATCCCCGGGTGACTTCTGTGTGGGAGTCTCATTTGGGTCCGTGGCCATGAGAGGCGGCTGCGCGACCTGGGTCTCCTGCTCTGCCTCAGGTGAGAGGCAGCGGCTGGGGAGGACTGGGTAATTGGCAATCACAGTTGATGGATTCCAGCTGCTTGTATCTGAAATCGCATCAGGAGAGACTCGAGCACTGCTCTCCTCCCGGAACCTTCTCGCTCTGGGCTTCCTCGCTTTCTTGTTTGACTTCCCTCCTGCCTCGCTGGGCAAGTCTGTGGGCGCTCTGCCCCGCCTCTGGCCTCCTCCCTTCTCTGCTGGTTTGAGATGGTGCTCCTTCTTGTCCAGCTGGTCCCGTTTCCTGGGCTCTGCAGACCTCACATCCGCTCCTTGCTTGACCAGGCCTGGGGAGTGTGGTTCCCGGCTGAGGGGACAGCCTGGGGTTCCCAGAACGCCGAGCCCCTGTCTAAGCTCCTCGGACGTCTCGGGACCCAGGGCGTCCTCAGGAGCTGTGGAGCCCTGGACAGGAGGCGGCCCAAGAATGTGGCTGGGGCTGCTCAGCGAGCGCCTCGGTTTCTCCTTCCCAGGCGCCCTGCGGCTTTTCTTCCCGGGGGGGCGGCATGTCCGGGCTGCGGGCTGGGGGGCGGGCAGGGCTGGCGGGCTTGGCTGGGAGGGAGCCCCCTTGTGCAGCCCGTGTTTCCTGGCTCGGTGGCGGCTCAGGCCTGGCCTGGAGCGGAAGGAGGCCGAGCAGACCTCACAGGCCACAGGCCGCCCGTGGGGGGCTCGGTCCTTCCAGTGGCCGTTCTCAGTGGTCACAGGCTTCTTTTTAAAGCAACGAGGCTTCTGTCTGGGGTCCTGAGGGCTGAGGGGGTCCCCCTGAGGTGTCTGGGGGAGGATATTTCTGAGGCTTGGCGGGGAGTTGGGTCTGGAGTCACTGTCTATGCTGCTCCTCCGGGACACGGCTCTGCCCAGGTGGAGCTCTGCAGGAGGGTGGGTGACCGTCAGGCCTCTGGTGCCAGCTTCAGGTGCCCTTGTAACGCCAGTGTGCCCAGCCTCAGGTGTCTCCAGGACTTCCTGTCCCTGGAGGCTGGCCCCTGCCTCGCCTTCCAGGCCGGCGTGGGGTTCTGGCCCTACGGCCCCCTGTGTGGAAGGGTGAGTGGGCGCAGTGGGGATGCTGCGGCCTTCCCTGTTTCCTGGGGGTTCTGACGAGGGGTCCCTGGGGATCCCGCTGGGGCTGGTGCGGGGCAGGGCTCCCTTGCAGTGAGCGTCTGGCCGCTTGGCCCTGGGGCCTCTCACTGCCCCCATGCCCTCTGTGGTGGGCAGGGCAGCAGCCTTGACGGTCACTCTCAGGGAGACGGCCCTCGCTGGGGGTGGAGGGGCAGCACAGGTAGGAGACAGCCTCAGCTGCTCATTCCTGGAAACCTCTAGGGTTCCTGACATGTGGTCTTCAGGGTTGTCCCCATGATGGGTGGGAGTGAAGACACCGATGAAGCTGGGCCGGCCCGTGGGAGGGTCTCCCAGGGGTCTGTGGTCCCCCAGGAAGGGTTGGTAAGCTGGGCTTTCCTTGAGGCCACAGGGGCTTGTCCTCAAAGATAGGTCAGTGGGGGTTGGGGTGCAGTCGGCCCTTTCCGGAGGTGTCCAGGCAGGAGAAGGTGCCGGCAGATGCTGCGGGCTGCTAGGGTACCCGCAGGATGGAGAGGCTGTGAGCAGCCCCCTCAGAGCCCCCGAATGAGCTGATGGAGGGTCTTCCTGGGGCAGGTGCTTGAGGCCGCAGGGAACGGAGGTGGCTGAGGATGGGAGCGAAGGGGCCCAGCTGGCCAGGTTGCTGGTGGTGGGCACTGGGTTCTCCCCAGCGAGCAGCAACTGCTTCTCAAGGCCTGGGCCAGCCGCCTCCTCTCGGGTCTGGTCCTCAGGCCCACTTTGGGCATGGGCTGCTGCCAAGGCCGGGAGCAAAGATTCCGAATCGGAGGAGGCGGGACTTGGGGTGGCCTGTGCCTCGTTCTGTGGGCCCAAGGCCACCCTGCCTTCCTGCAGTTGTCCCCCTAGCTGGTCTGCACCCATGGCTGGCCTGGCCAGAGCAGTTTCAGGACTGGCATTGACTGTGGCGAGGTCACCCGGCCTCCCACAGCTCCCCCTCTTATCTGGCTGCAGCTGGCTGGCTTGGCCTTGGCCCTTGGGCTTCTCAGCCTGGCTGAGCATGCCCAGACGTCCATCTGCCTCTGGCCCTGGCTGACGTCCAGCCACTGCAGGGATAGCTGTCATCTGTGCACCTCCCAGGGAGCCCCGGGTGGGGCTGCAGGCCATGCTCCCACCTTCCACACTGTCCCCTTCCAGATCTGAGGGCTGGCTGCACTGAGGGCTCTGGGCATCGGCAGGTGGGGGCTCCTGGGAGCCCCAGGCCTCGCCTTCCCTCTCAGCCGCTCTGGCCACTAGGAGCTGGAGTTGCTGCAGTGGGCTCGCAGCTGGGTCCTGGGGCCTCCCGCCAGGACTGGCATCGGGCGTGCAGGCAGGACTCGGGGAGGCCCCCACTGGGACCAGCTCCTTGTTACCCTCAAAGCCGGGGCCCCCTACCATGGGGTGGGGGAGACCCGCTCCTTCTGGCCCACCTGCGCTGCTGACAGATTGTCCCTTGGTGGTCTCGCTGTGACTGGCACCAGTAGGTGGGGTGGCACCTGGAGACAGAATCCTGGCACCCCGAAACACCAAGTCAGGTTGCAGATGGGCAGTGGGGCTGCCAAACGCTCCCAGCTCGGGGGGCTCTCTGCAGGGCCTGTGTGCCTCATGGGCTCCTGGGAGACTCCCTTGTCCCCATGTGCTGGGGAGGGGCAGCAGGAGGGTGTTGCTTCGATGGAGTTTGGTGGCCCTGTTGTTCTTAGGAAGTAAAGGCTCCTGGCTTGGGCTGCACTTTGCTGACTTTCCCACGTCCAACGGGGACTTGAGCAGCTCTCCGGGGCCAGGGACTTCTGGGCAGAACTGGCAGTCCCCTTCTGGCTTGGGGGGCCCCATCTCGGAGACTATGTCTTTCTGCACCGGCTGGAAACTGAGGCGGGCCTCCGTGGGGCTGAAAGGAGCCCCAGAAGCCACATCTTTGTGGGCGCTGCAGGGAAGAGCTGCTTTTCCAGCGTGGAATGCGGGCCACTCCTCCTGGGGGCTCCCCGGAGGCCCCTCTGCAGCGGCCACAGCAGTTTGTGCCCCTTCCGGGTGTGGACTCAACTCCCCAAGACTGGTGAGGCCAGCTGTGGAGAGTGAGTCCTCGCAGGATGGGGTGGCCTGGGGGATGGGCAGAGGGGTGCCCGGGCCCAAGGGCACCCCACCCGCCTGCTCAGCACTGCCCAGCCCTCCTGGGGCCGCGTGCACATCTTGCCTTTTCAGCTGACTTTCTAACTCGGTGACCAATCTCTTGATCTCTAACTCGTCCTCAGACAGGTTGCTCATAAAAGTGACGCCACATTCAGTAACTTTGCCAGGTAGAGGGGGAGAGCTGGTGGCTCTTGTCCCTGGAGGGGGACACTTCTTGCTGAATGCCTTTTCCTCTGAGAGGTCAGGAAAATGGCCCATGTGGCTGGGCAGCATGGAGGACGCGTCCTCCAGCAGGGACCAGCCCTTTTCGGGCAGAAACGATGGGTATGGTGGATCTGACAAGGGTTTCCTCGGGGGAGGGTGGGCACATGCACATGGAGAGTGGGCGTCCCCACTTCCAGACAGGCTGCTGTAGATCGGCGGGTCGAAGCCGTCCACAGGCAGCCCGGAGAAAAGGGGCGGGGACTCCAAGGTCAGTGGCAATCTGGCTTCGCCTGGGTCTGTGTCGACCGTGTAGGGTGGATTCCTGGGAGGTTTTGGCTCAAGGGAACTGGCGTCCACACCATCCTGGCGAAGGTGCACACTGTTGGCTGGCGGAGTGTCCGGAGCCGAGGGCTCGGGGTACAGGTCTTCGTGGAAACAGCTGGCCAGGTCTTTAGGCCCAAGGAACAGCTTGCTGTGGGGGCTGCTATAGGGCTGGGGCCCCTTTTTGGCAACTGGAACCCCCGCGGGGTCTCTGTTAAACACAGCAGGGTCACAACCAAGATCTGGAGTCTTCAAAAACAGGGTGCTGAGTTTGGGGAAGGCAGCATTGGTGGCATTAGCGACAGGCACCGGCAGTTCTCTTGGTGGGCAGGCAGGGGGTTCCTCTCTGTCCTGGGAGATGGGCGGCTCCGGGCCCTGGGGCTCTCCCAGCAGACTGCCCGCCCCTGGAGCTGGCGAGCTGCCCCGGAGCCTCACTGTGTCCTCTCTGCTGGACTGTGGTCGCTCTGGGGCTGGGGGGCTTCCTCCCACACACATGGCTGGAGAAGAGCTTGAAACCTCTCTGAGAAGTTTTGTGGTGTCAGGGGGCAGCTTGTCAGCAATTTCAGGGTTCTTGGTCTCTTGAGAGAAGTCCAGCGATAGACGGTTTTCCTCTGGGGTCTTGGCACTGCCGGGGACCTGCAGGAGACATGTGGAGCCTTTCTCCTGGAGGCCTGCTCTGGCCTCGGGGCTCTCGCTGGGGCCTGGGCAATGCCCACCTGGCTCTTGTGGGGTGGGGGAGCCCCCACCCTTCATGGCTCCCTGCCTCACGACCTTCCTGGGCTTCTGCTGCTCTCCTCCCTCTCTGGGACTTGGGGTCAAGTCTGCTCCCTTCCTCTTCTTGCCTCGGTGCCACCGCCGGCTGCCATGGCGGGGCCGGCCTCTGAAGTGGGGGCCCCGCGGCCGGGAGCTGTCCTCCTCCTCAGACTCGGAGGCGTAGTCGTACTCCCGGGGCCCGCCATCTGTGGCGCCACGCGGGGGCCTCTCGGGCACTAGAGAGCAGGGGCCGCCCTGCGCTGGCCGGCCGTGCCGCTTGTTCTTCTGCTGCACGATCTTGTGGATGAGCTCCTTGCTCCAGGTGCCACCCCGCGTCTTCCTCCTCCTGGAATCCTTCCCGGGGGACAGTCGGAGGCGCCTGGAACTCCTGGTCTCCACGGGGACAGCCTGTCCGTCAGGATCTGCATGGCTCTTGGGGGCCTGGGTTCTGAGGTCCCGGGGGCGGGGCACAATCGGCTCAGCCCTGTCCCCCTTCCTCCTTGGCCTTGGGTGGGTGGCTCTGGTGCCCCTGCCGGGCCTCTTGGTAGTGTTGACGGTGTCCAGCTCTTTCTGGAACAACTTAAACTGCTTCCCTCTCCTCTGCTGGCTGGCCGGGCTGGCCCCGTCTGCCTCCGCAGGTGCTGGACCCAGGGAGCGGGTTTTGGGCCTGCTGTGGGCTGGGTAGCCCCCGTCCCCAGGGCGGGCAGCCTGGGGCTCCAGCAGGGCAGCCACTGCTGGGAGCTGGGGCTGGGCTTTGCTCTCTGGCATTGCCCCCACTCTGATCTTGGAGGGCTGCCCAGCACTGGGACCTCTGGGGCCGGAAGGTTCCTCATCGGTGAAGACGTCGATGAAGCTGCTGTCAATCTCAGGGTTGTCTGACTGGTACTCCAGGCCGTTGAGCGCCTCGGTGATGAGGCTGTCCAGCTTGGCTTCGTCCTCCAGGTCCAGGTCTGCAGCAGGGAGCGGGAAGGGGCCAGCAGCCAGGCCGGGCAAGAAGCTCGTCCTCAGGGGGTCATCTTTGCCATCTGCCCGGACGTCCCCACCCAGCAGAAAGGGGACCATCTTGGTGTGGCTGAGCAGGCCTGGGCTCCCACTGGCTGGTGCTTTGGGAGTGGCCAGCATGGAGGGGGCGGCAGGGGGTGTGGGGAGCCCTGGGGACTGCTGGTGGCCATCCTTGGCCCTCGCCAGAAGCTGGCTGCAGAACTGCCGGTGCTCCAGGAAGGCGGCCAGGCTGCTATAGTTCCGGTCACACTGCTTGCAAGTGAGCAGCACGTCCAGCTGGTCCAGGCTGGCGCTGCTGAGGGGGAAGTGGTGTGCAGAGTAGGGGGGTGGCTCCCGGGGGAAGACCTCCAGCCCCCTGCTGCCCACCTCAGGGCCCGTGCTGGGGAACGGGGCCTCCTCCAGGCATTTGTAGGCGCCGTCGGCCCCCAGCCCCTCTGTGGGCAAGGGGAAAGCCTTGACGGGCTCTGGCTGGTAGTGGATGGGGAGGGCGTGTGAGGGCTCGGGGGACGGGAAGGGGCTGCTGGTCTCCTGGGCGTGAGTGGAGTGCTGGTAGAAGGAAGAGGGCCTGAGCGGGCAGGGGAGCTGGCTCTCCTCGGAGCTGGGGTTGGCCGGGCTGCCGGACAGCGGTGAGAGTGAGGAGCAGGTGCTGCTGCCGGCCGTGGTGGTGGCGGGCGAGGGCAGCGGGGACTCACTGGGAGAGGCTCCCACCACCCTGGGTGGTGGCAGGCTGGGGGTCCCTCGGGGTGAGACCTGCGGCTGGGCTACCCCAAAGAACAGGGGCTGGGTTCCAGGGTCCTTCAGCCCATTGTAGGTGAACAGCCCAGGGGAGCCGCTGCTGTGCCGGCCGGGGCTGTTTCTCAGGACCACCAGCTTTTCCCCCGGCCCGGGCGTCTTGCCGGCAGCACCTAGGGCTCCTTGGCTGCCTCCCTGCCACTCGGGGGCCCCTGGCGGGAAGGGCAGCCGGCTCAGCATTTCCATTCTGTGGGTGCTGGGCCTGATAGCCGGGAGGGCCTGGGGCCAGGGCAGAGGGGAACTCTGGGGGAGCCCGAGCTGCTGGCCTGGGCTGGGCTGGCCTTCAAAGAATGCACTCCTTGTGGCAGCCGGGGGACCCAGGGCATGTGTGGGGTAAGGGGCTGTGGGAGGTTCCCACAGCTGGGGCAGCCTGGTGGGTGGGGGACCTGGGGCAGCCAGCTCTGTGTCTAGAGACCCTGGGCTGGTACCCACTCCGCTGGCTCTGGGGCTTCCATAAGGCTGCCCAGGAAAGTGCCTCTGGGGCAGAGAGTTTGGGGGCCCCCTGGGGCTCCCCAGCCCATCATGGGCTGAAGGCGGTCTCTCGGGGAGGGCTTGGGTCATTCTTTTGGGCACACTGTCCGGGAAGGTGGCTGTGCTCTCCGAGAAGGAGCTGGGGGCCGAGGGAGCAGCACCAGTGGTGGGGAGAGCACCGGCGAGGTCGCTGGTGGCCTCGGGGCCGCTGGGCCGGCCGGGATAGCAGGGTGGGGGTGGGGGCGCAGGCCGGGCAGGCTGGGGGTAGGCCAGGCCTGTGCCCACCGCCTCCTCTGGCCACGCTCCCCGAGGTGGGTGGAAGGCAAACACCAGCGCCCTCTCGGGGTACTCAGGCCCGGCTGTGTCCTCGGGGAAGGGTTTCAGGCTGGCCCCATGCAGCGCAGGAAAGGGGAACTGGAAGGAGACCCCCCCGGGGCTGCCACCTTCAGGAAAAGGCTCCGACTCGGTGGGGGGGACCCCGAAACTAGCACCTGGGAAGCTGTTCTCAGCAGCGGGAGGCCAGGCATTGGGTCCGCTGACCTGGAATTCCAAGTAGGAGGCCGGCCTTTGGGGGCTGGTGCTGCGGCCCCGGGAGGCCCTGCGGGGTGGGGGCCCAGGGGGCGCGCTCGGTGAGGTATAGTTGGTGGAGGTAAAGGTGGAGGGGGTCTCCTGGAAGCACCTTGGGAAGCTGAGCTCACCGGGGGCAGGCAGGGCCTCTGCCTCTGGGGGCCGGGGGGCATCGTGCTGTGGGCCCTCGGGGGTCTCATCTGGGGCGGGTCTGGCCCTCGAGCCCGCGATGCTCAGGCTGTAGAGCTGCTGGGGGCCGCTGTCCGCCCTGCCCACCTGCCGGGTGCGAGCCTGTGTGTGGCTCCTCCCTGGTGGGGCCCGGGGGCTGCCGCCCTTCCCCGGGGTGCTGCTCAGAGACTGGGCTCTCAGGAGCTCCACCTCCCCGGCCTGCCATGGCTGGGTTTCGGGGGCCTCCTCGGCCTGGGCCCCGATGCCTGTGGCCTTGGCAGTCCTGCTGGCTGGGGCGCCGCCCCGGCTGGGGGGCTGGGAGGGGCCCCCTGTGCCGCCGGCCGTCTGGCAGGGCTGCAGGTCTCCCGTCACAGTTGGGGGCGGTGCTCCGCGGGGCTGCTCCCCAGGCATGGCCCCTCCGTCCAGGCGCTAGGAGGAGGCGGCGGTCCCAGGGGGTCTTCGGGGAGTAGGCTGGGCAGCCATCCTCGCCCCTCGGGGGGCCGCGGAGAAGCCTGCTCTCATGGTCCCGAGTGGAGCCTGCAAGGAAAGGACAGAAGTGAGTAGGGAACCATGGGGCTCCGTGGCTCCCCCGGGAGGCTGTGGCAGGATGGGTGCAAAGACCCTCACCCTCAGGGGAAGGGGCTTGGCTCCGAGGGCACCTCGGGAGACAAGAGGGAGTGGTTCCTGCCAGACTGAGCACGGGGTTCCCTGGCGAGTGGGGGAGGGGAGTGCTGCTGGGGGCCCCAGGGTGTGAGAGGACCCCCGGCCGCTTCAGAGCCACCCTGTTGGGCGCTAGCCAGGCCGTGAGCACACGAACTCCTAGACCTGCAGAGGGCCCATGGCAGGGATGGGAACACCTGGCGGCCATCTGCCGGCCTGAGATACCACCCAGGCAGGACCAGGGGAGAGCCTAGAAGGATGGAGGGGGCGCCTTCTCCTGCCGATGGGGGCCTCAGTCGGAAGCTGAGTCGCAGGACACAAGGGAGGGGAGACTGTGCACACGCATCTGGCCTGAGGCTCACACCTGGTCCTTCCGGGCCTTGCAGGCCGCCCTGCACTGGACAGCCTCAAGCTCCCCGCTCTGGGGACCGCCTGGTCAGCACCCTGGGGGGGCCAGCACCTGCATTTCTAGGCTCCCTCCCCATGTTTGGAGACCTGCTCAGGGACTGCCCTCTCTGAGGAGTGACCTTCTGCCTGAGTCGAGGCACAAGTGTCCCTTGGTCACCAGGGTGGGCGTGGTTACAGGGCTGACCAGGAGAGGATGCCACGCTGCCCCTCCACTCCCACCCCAGACCCCATGGATGGTCCCCCATCCCACCAGCTTAGGGGCCACTCCCCTCCTAAGCATAGGCTTTGCTCCCTCCTCTGGGCCCCATTGCCTGGTGCCAGTCCTCCACTCCCCTTTCCATCTGCAGACTGGGAGACCTTGGGGCAAGGGCTTGTGGGTAAAGTTTATTAAATGAATCAGTGACAGCAGTAAGAGCAGCTTGGCTTCTGAGCACTTGCTGCAGGCTGGGGTGCTGAGCACTTTCCATCAGTTGTGTCTCTGTCCTCGCAGTGGCTTGGAGTTAGAGCCGTTACTGTCGCCCCCGAGTCACCGGTGAGGACTCGAGGTGTGGGGAGGTGAGTAACTCGCCCGAGGCTTCACGGCTAGTGAAGGACGCAGGGGTCCCCGGGAGGGGCCTCCTCTCAGCCCCACACCGGCTCAGGGCCAGGCTGTGCCAGCATGTGCCCCTCATGACGCCCCCTGCCTGGGAGAGACGCAGTCCGAGAGCAATGCTGGCCCCTGCCCGGACTTTGAACCTCATAGTGCAGGTCCCGACTCAGCTGCTGACCTGCTATGTGACAGGGACTAGTCCCTTAGCCTCCCTGTGCCTGGAAGTGGGGATCCTGGTGGAGTCCCCCAGTGCACACACCAGAGGAGGCCCCTCATGGGACGTTCACCGTTTGGGCCTTTTCTGATGGGCCCTGTTTGTGCCCCAGCCTGGGGGCCTGAGGTGGGCCCATGGTCGGACTCTCTGCTGTCTCCCCACGGCCTGGGGGCTGGTGCACAGCGGGTGCTCACGGACAAGGCAGGCCAGTTTTCACACCCTTGACACAGGGACGGTCACGGTGTGCCCCCAGGGTTGTCCTCAGGCTCAACCATCTACATGAGCTGGCACAGTGCCTGGCACACGGTGGGCACTCGTGGAATGCCAGTGCCTCGGTTTACCCATCTGTGGAAGGGGCTGCTGAGCTGCTTCTCCCTGGGCACTGCTTGAAGCCAGACAAGAGTTGGGGTCTGTCACCCCTCCAGGCTGCAGCGACATCTTGGGGCGGGGCCACCTGGGCCATCCTGCGTGGGTCTTTAAGAAGGAGCAGGAGCCTCTGCCCCCCCTGCTTTCGGGGGCGCCCTCAGCCTCTGGGCGTGCTTGTCACTCCAAATGCCAGCAGCCCTGAGTGAGCTCTGAATGCCAGAAGGCTCCCCAAGGCGGGCAGCTTGCATTATTACCCAGATTCTGCCGTCCCCCACGGAAAGACTGTCCTGGCCTGATCGGCTGCCAGCAGGCTTGGCCACGTGGCTCGATCTGGCCGCTGGATGTGAGCAGCAGTGACTCATGCACTTCCGAGCAGAGACTTTCAGAGCCGAGGCTCAGGAATCCATCTTGCCACCTTTGTGAGGGCTGAGCTCGCAGGCTGTGGCCAGGCTGCTTGACCGTCTTGTGGCATCAGAGGAGGCTTCCTGGAGGAGGTGGCATTGGTTCTGGCCACGTGGATGGCCAGGCTTGGGGCACCAGGGCAGAGAGGGCATTCAGAGAAGGGGGAACTGTGAGCACAGGTGGGTACAGGGCTAGCTGGGGAAAGCTGGACAATGAGCTCTGTGCCCGGGGGAATGCCGGGTCTGGGTGAGATCATTAAGGACAGCGAGGCCTTTGAAGCAAGGCCTTGAAGGGACCCCAAAAGAGTGGGCAGCCAGCAGCTTAGGCAAGGGTGGCCGGCCTCATTATGCACTCTGACCTGGGCCAGGGCACCTCCTGATGCTCGCCCTGCCACCAGCTCCAGGGGGCCCCCAGCCAGAGCCCCTCAACCAGCTGTGGGCGGTGATCCAGGGTGCGCCAGCCAGGAGCTGAGTCTGAGCCGGATGGGGGCTGGTGTGCATCCTTCCCTAGGAGCCAGGAGGGGCTCTGGCCTGTGGGACCTCCCTCCTAAACTCCCAGGCTGCCTGGGATGTGGGACCCAGGCCCAGGGCTCCACTCGAGAAAGCAGTGAAACCCACAGGGTCAGAGGTGCAGATGGGTGGAGGGCCTCCTGACCTCACAGGGCCTCCTTCCCCCACCCCCAGCAGGCTGGCCCCTGGGCCTCCCCACAGCTTCCAGAGCTTTCTGGGGGGGGGAGGGGGTGGCAGTAAGGCCAGAGGAGCCATCCGACACTGTGGAGGCCCCACAGGTCCAGGCTCCAAGCTGCACCCCCCAGGAGGGAGGGGTGGGCGGGGGCTGGGGCCGGAGAGGCTGATGGCCCTGGCTCTGATCCCTGCCTTGTGCCTCACTGAGCCTCGGTTTCTCCATCTGTGACCTGGGATAACCCTGGGACCTCTTTGAGGGTCATGGTCAGGTGAGGTCAGTGACGGCCTTTTCATAAAGCGCTCAGAGAGCAAGGTGGGGACCAATGTGCTCCTGTGGAGACTGTAACTATGGGGCCCTGTCACCCTCTGAGCTCCAGTGCAGACAGACTGCAGGAAGGGGCTCACGGGCAGGCTGGGCGGGGTCTGGAAACAGGCCTGAGCCGCCAGTTTGAAAGAGCTGCGCTGCAGGCCGCTCAGGAAAAGAAGGTCTGAGCTGACAGCCTGGCGTGACAAGCTGCAGTCCGCACCGCCCCTCTGCCCGGCTCCGGGCTGTGGTAGGAAGCCTGTGTCGGCTCCTGACAGCGGCTCCTGGAGCTGGCCTCTTGGGGAGGCAGCTGGCAGCCCCACTTAGCGCCCAAGCTGGGAGGTGGAAGCAGACGGCTGGGGCGGTGGGGGCATGGGGACAAGGGCATCTCCGGCTGGGGGTGGCCTGCCAGCCTCCGCCAGCTGTCCCCGTCTACGTACCTGGGGAGTCGGCCCTCAGCTGGGTCGCTGCACAGCTTCTTGAGCAGTGAGGATTTCTTGGCTGCAAAGAAAATGGGAAGCGTGTCAAAATCCATGTGGTGCTTGGCTGTGGGCCCAGAGTCCCGGGGAGGAGCGGGTGGGAGGGAGCAGCTCCCGGGCAAGGCCCCCAACACCACGTGGAGCCAGCGGGGCCTCAGGGCGCCAGGAAGCCGCCACGGGGCCGGCAACGGGTGAGCTCGAGGCGGCGGGCAGCTCAGGCAGGTGTGGCCACTGCGTTACATTTCTTTTTGTTAAGTTCTTACGGTTGCGCAGGCTACACCTTCACCTGGCTCCCAAAGGCGAGACGGTGTCCAAAGGGCTGCAGCGAGAAGTCCCATGCCCACCCCGCCCCGGCCGAGGACCCGCTTCCTTCCATCTGCTGAGCAAGCACCGGGGCAGCTTCTTGTGTTTCCTTCCAGTTTCTTGATGCAAAACCCAGCAAATATGAATAAATATTCCAATTTCCTCCTTTCTTCAATGAAAGATAGTCTACCATGATCACTGTTCCAGACCGTACTTTGTGCATTTAACAAGGAGTCTTGGAGATGACTCCACAGCACTCCATACAGAGGTTCCTGCCTGTCTGTCTGCCTCTCCACCCACACGCACAGAATATTCCACCTAAGGGTCGAACAGCTACTTATGCATCCAGATCCCTCTGGCAGCCTTTACAACAAACACACGTGTGAGTGAGACCCACAGGGTGAACTCCGAGAAGAGATGGAGCGTCAAAGGGCAAATGTTGTTTGTGGTTTGGAGAGAGACTGTCGATCAACCTCTGTCGTGGTTTTAAAATGTGGCCACAAATTTTTTGATGCCCCTCCCTCCAAAAGGTGGAGCCAATTCCCTCCCTTTGAATGTGCGCTGGACTGGGTGACACACTGCTAACGAAAAGAATAGGGTGGAAATTAGGTCATAAAAGGCACTGTGGCTTCCACCTGGCTCTCTCTGATCGCTCCCTTGGGGGCTGCCAGCCACCATGTGGTGAGGACCCTTGAGAAACCTGTGGAGAGTCCACAGGGGAGGGACTGAGCCTCCCATCCACAGCTTCGTGAGGAGTCACCTCCAGCCCTGGTCGAGCCTTCATACCAGACAGCAGCCCCTGCTGACCTTTCCTCTACAGCCTCAAGAGAGACCTGGAGCCAGAACCACCCAGTGGGATGCACCAGATCCCCGACCCACAGAACCGTGAGATGATGATGCGTATCGTTTAAGCTGCTGTTTGTCACTCGGTGCAGACAGCCCGCCCACAAGGACAACACTGTGGGGCTGTGCCCACTTCCCTTCCTCCTGACGATGGAGAGAATACAAGGCCTTAACAGGAGTCCCGGCATCACAGGGCGGGAAGGGCCCTGACCTGGTGGGCAGGCTGGGGGCTGGAGAGGGCGTAGCATGGCGGTGTCCAGTGCAGAGCTCTCAGCACACCGCCCATTCATTCATTCACTCGCATTTCCAGACATCTGTGCCGACGCTATGCTGGGCCCTGGGCATACACTCACGAGTGACTGCATCACAGCCTCCGCCTCACGGAACTCACTGGGAGTCAACGCAGGACTACAGATGGGGAAACTGAGGCTCAGAGAGGTGGTGTGACTGACAAGTCACGCTGCACACAGACAGGCCCGCAGGGACGTGCTGGAGAAAGTCGCTCTGCTCCTGGCCCCCCTCAGGGGCCCCTTCCCCTCGTGGGGAGCCCTTTTCCCCGTGCCGAGCCTGTGGGCAGAGCTCAGCCACCCACTCCCTCTTTCCTTGGTCCCAGGACAGCGGGCCTGACGTTCCGCCCGCCGCCCCGCCAGGGCTCAAGGACGGGTCTGCGGTGCTCAGACCACGGGGCAGGCGTGGGGCGGCGTGTGCGGGGGCTCAGGTTCCGCCCGGCTCTTGGCAGAGCCCCGGTGCTCACGGGTGTCAGTTTCAGCAGGCCGGGCCCCTTTGAAGTCGGGAGACCCAATCCCCGATCCGGGCCTGCCCCAGGGGTGCGGGGTCTCCTTTCCCTCTGAAACACAACCTGGCCCCTCCTAACCCCCTCTGGCCCGGCGTCTGGGGAACTCAAGACCACGGCTGGGTGCGGGGCAGCAGCTCCTGGTGAGGAGGTCCTACCGCAGGCCCAGCCCCTGCCCTCCCAATGCCCCCTACCCACCCCCGAGCCCCTGGCCTGGTGCAGCACACAGCCTCTATTCCCGACCCTGTTCCCTCACCTCCTCTTTCACCTCTGGCAGCGGCCTGCCTCTCCGTCCTGGAGCCCCACTCCTCTCCCTGCCTCGCCCGCGGGGGGCCCCAGTCCTGGTCAATTCTCCTGAGTCCCACCTCCCCCCAGACTGGATGCCTCCTTCCCCATCCTCCCGATTCCCACTGCTTCCAGGGAGACTGTGCTTGGCGGACTCAGCTGGGTGGGGCTTGAAGCCGGCTGTGGGACGGGGCCAGCCGGAGCCTGTAAAGTGGGGAGGATGGAAGTCCTGACCTCAGAGGGCTGTCGTCTGAGATTAAAGGGACCCGCAGCTAACTCGTCCGCGCAGCCCAGCACACGCAGGCGCTCCCCGGATGCTTGCTCTGAAGGCGCCCCCTGCTCTTCCAGGCTCCCCACCAGGCTCCCTCTTCCAAGAAGCCTTTCTAGCTGCGCGTGCGAGTCCACCTGTGAGGTGTCGGTTTACCTGGCAGCGCCCCATCAGCAGTGATTGATCTCGTGAGCCCTCAGGGGCAGGACTGTCCTCCCACATCCTGGTGGCCTGGGCAGCTCTGCACTCAGGATGACACCATCCAGTCAGAGCTCCGTGCCCCCACCTCCACATTTGACCCTTGGCCTCCTGCCCTCAGTTTCCCCAGCTGTAAATGAGGTGTCCAACCCGAGGCCACCTTAGGCCTGTTCTGGCTCCCTCTTCTGTGACCAATGACGTCCCTGCTCATGGCCCGGGCAGCCTGGAAGCTTCGCTCCTTGCCCTGTGGCCTGTGCGGCCCACCACTCAGTGAGGGGTGGGTTGAATTTTCCCGTTCCGCTGCTTCTGCGCCTTCCGGAAAGGCAGGGACTCGGCCGTCCAGCTTCCGGCCCAGCGGCGCGGTGGGGGAGGGGCACCTGCCCTTCTGTCTCCTCGCCCTGGCCATCAAGGACTGAGTGTTCGTGTCCCCAGATGCCTGTGTTGACGCCCTAGGCACCAGTGTGGTGGTATCTGGAGGTGGGGCCTTCGGGAGGGGCTCAGGGTTAGAGGAGCTCGCGTGGTCGGCTCCGTGCCCATTCCGAACCTGCAGAGAACAAGGCTATAAGCGGTCTCCGCTGGCGCAGGGTGAGCGGAGGGGGCACAGTGGTCAGGCGGGCACAGGAGGCGGGGACACACGGCCGCAGGTCAGGCACCTTCTTCATCCTCCATCCCTCCCCACGGAGCTCTCAGCGAGGGAGACAGCGAGGGAGCCACGACAGTGACTGCAGGCGACAGGCTTGTTTCCTCACCTGGTCTCCACGGCCACCCACAAGCTTCACCCTGTTCTCCCCACTTACAGATGGGAAACTGAGGCACGGACGGGGCAGGTCTGTCACCCAGGTCAGCACCGAGAGAGGGGTGGGCAGGTCCGGGCGGGACGCAGGTTAGGATGGACTGACGGCCGTGGGTGTGATGGGACAGAGCGAGGGAGTGGGTCTGGGTGAGGGTGGTGGGCACTCAGGGCCTCTCTGAGGTTACCCTCAGCCATGCGTGGCTGGGCCTTGGGTGGAGGCCTCTCGGGCAGGCGCCAGGGATGGGGGACTCCTGGCGGGAGGCATGGTGGGCCAGGGTGGTGAGCACGTGGTGCTGGTGAGGGGATGGGCCAGTTTGGGTTTTATTGGTGGGTAATGGGAGGCCAAGGAGGGTCAGGGACTCAGTGGATGTGGGTGGGGCCCACATCCACACCCAACCCCAGGGCCCCGCTCCTCATCCTGGACACCAAACAGGAGGCAAGACATACACACCACTGGGTGGAACAGAGCTGGGAAGGGCAGTGGAGCTCCAGCCTGACCTGGGTGCAGATGGGGAAACTGAGGCACGGAATAGACTCAGGCCAGTCCAAGGTCACACGGCGAGTCTGGGAGGCAGAGCCTGGAAGAGGACCTTGCCTCTCCACACAGAATGTTCTCCCTGAGCCTCTGGGTGGCACCAGGCTGGCCTGGGTCTAGCCTGACCCCCTCTGATTGTTGATTCCCGCGCTGTCTCTGGCTGCCCATCCTGGCAGAGCCGCTTGAGCTGCGCCTCCCTGGGCACTGGCCCTGCCCTCAGCCTCCCTGGGCCTGCCCCATGGCTGGCCTGTGGCTTGGCCCAGCCCCTGGCTGGCTGGCCTGCTCCGACATGGGCTTGGTGGGTAAAGCCAGGCGCCCCACGTGCCAGCTCCGCCGGGCAGGGGCCTCTGGTTCCAGGTCATCTCTGAGCAGCATGGCCGGCCACAGCCCGTGCCGACACTCAGTGCCCCACATCCGTCCCCGCTGGCCAGCAGCCGGCCGTGCCCATCTCGGGGGAGCCTCGCGGCCTGGAGCAGCCTGCCCAGGGTCTCCACCTGCAGTAGGCTCCAAGGGGCTGCGGGGCGGCTCGTTCTGACACCAATTTTACAAATATTCCCCTTTCCTCTTCCTTCAAACACTGCTGCTTTGCTTAAAAACTATCTGTTACCCAAGCTCTCAGATAAACCTTTGCAGGTAAACGTATATCTGAGATACGGCCCGAGGGTCCGTGTAAGAAGCCTGCGAAAATTATCAGCTGCATTTATCTTAATTACTTTGGGGGAAAGTGGAGGCTGGCGTTGGATGGGGCTGGGAAGCGTGTTCGTCCGCCTTATCGGGGTGCATATTTGAGATCCTTTAACGGGAGGGAGATAAGAGGAGCATGTGGGAGAAAATGATGTCTTCGAAAATGACAGGGAGGCAGCCAGAGGGGGGCGGGGATGTGTGCTTAAAGACACGGCTGGGCCCACCGAAACCGCCGAGGGCTTCGGGGCGAGCGCACCGGCCTCTGTCCTCTGTCCCTTTGTCCCTCAAAAACCCATAATTGGGGTGCATGAAAGCGCTCCTGACAGTTGCCTTCCAGGCTTCACGTGTCCACTCTCGGAGGAAAGCCGTGCCCCCATTGACGCCGGGGGGCAGGATGGCACCGTGCCCAAGCTGCCCCCCTAGAATCAGCCCACACCCTCGCCGGATGCCACCCGCCTCATCCTGGATGCGCCGCGGAGGCAGACCTTACTCCCAGTGGGTGGGAGCCCCGGAGCGTTAAGCAGGGACTGGCAGGGCCACCGATGTTTTACAGGATTGTGCTGGCTGTGGCTGCAGAACGGTGTGGGGCAGGGTGGACACAGGAGGAGGCCAAAGCAGCCATCCATGTCTGGCTCTGCCCGAGAAGACCCTCTGAGCCTCAGGCCCTGGACAGCGGCGGTCCTATCTGGTGCATCTTGGTGGCCCATGTGGATGTGGAACACACTTGCTGGCCCAGCTGCCAGCCTGGTCTTAGAAGGGCCAGCAGAAGTCAAAGGCCTGGTCACCACCCCTGCCAGGGGCCGTCCCTGACACCGGTGCGGACCAGCGCTCTCTGGAACCCTGGGCACCGGCGGTCCAGGGCGGGGAGGGGGCTGGCTCTCCGGGGACCTCGATGCCCACACCTGCAGGACAGGAGTGACCACATGGTCCCACTCGGGCTGAGCAGGGAAGGGCCAAGGGGTGAGGCTGGAGAATGAGGAGATGTGGAGCCCTGTGGCTGCCAAGATGCCGGGGACCAGGCAGGAGCCCCAGCGCTGCCCCGGGGCTGCAGGAGCCTTGTGCCTTCGTCTCCGAGTTCCTGGGTCAGACGCTCACATGCCGAGAGGGCCACCCACTGTGCTGCCCGGGTCCCCCTGAGCGCGGACAGGGAGCCCGGGGCCACCCTCACGGAGGGAGGCTGTAGGGACCTCACTCCTGCTCCAGGTCTGCAGGGGCCACCAGGGGTGGGTGCAGGGCAGGGGTCAGATCCCCGCTTAGCACACACACATGCACATGCACACACCCACAGGCTTGCACACTCACACGTGAGCACACCCACACAAGCGCACACACACATGCACATACATACATGCTCATCCATGTGCACATTCACAAATGCGTGCATGTGCACACATTTACACATAAACTCACACCAATGTGCACACATTTACGTACACGTACACACGACTACACACTTATTTACAAACATGTATATTCAGGTGCACATGAACACCCACACCCATGTGAACACATGCCCACAGTGTGCACATTGGCACACGTGCACACATATGCACACATACAC
This sequence comes from Equus przewalskii, assembly GCF_037783145.1. Taxonomy (NCBI): domain Eukaryota; kingdom Metazoa; phylum Chordata; class Mammalia; order Perissodactyla; family Equidae; genus Equus; species Equus przewalskii. Next base: position 34,798,978 of record NC_091833.1, on the reverse strand, counting down.
ACACGCATGTGCACACACACCCCCCCTTGCCACGGCTGTGGAGGGGCTGCTCACTCCTTGCCACTGGACCTTGGTTCTAAACGCAGCCTCGGTGAGGCCCAGGGGCGGGAGCCAGTGGGCGGGGGGACTTCCTGGGAGGCAGGTGGGGGCCTGCGGGCACGTCCTGCCTCCCCGTTTCAGCTGTGGTGCTTGAGCCCGGAGGCGTCCGACAGCAAGGCAAGCACTCAGTTCTAGAACACGCCTCATACCCTGAAGGTCAACACTGTCCCAAGCGCAGCCCCAGCACAGCCCTGCTGCCCCCGACTGTCCCCAGGACAGTCCTTCTCCCCTGCTGAGAGGGACAAGGGACCGTGGGGGGTGGTGAAAACCGTTGGGGCCCTGCTGCCAGGGTCTGGCATGCAGGAATCACATTGGGAGTCAGTGGCCCCAGGGAGCCCCCAGACCAGCTGATGGTCCCCGAGCTGGGGGGCGGCTCGTCCAGGGCAGGCTGGTCAGGGCGTGGAGGGCAGTGGCTGATGGGCATGCATATCGCCCACAGCAGCAGGACTCCAGGCTCTGCAGAACCCACTCTCAAAACCGAAACAGGTGGGGCATTTTCTTCAGATTGGCCCGGCGAGCGGCTCAGCTTTGGAATCCTAGAGCAAGGATCTTTGGGGGCACCGAGCTCAGCACACTCCCTTCACAGATGGGGAACAGCAGCTCAGAGAGGGTGCCGGCTTGCCCAAGGTCACACAGTGACACAGTCTGGGCTCTCGGTGCCCAGGCTTTGAGCGTGAAGCTGCCGTTAGAAGGAGCTGGAGGGGGCCGGTGGGGGCCTGGCTCCTGGCCTCCCAGAGAAGGGAAAGGAGATGCCACCCTGGATGCCGAAAGCAGTTCTGGAAAAGGGCCAACGACGCCCCGGCCTGCCCTTGTTTGGGAGCTGCCAGCTGGATGAGCCCCCATCCCCATCAACCCAGAAGGAGATGGCAGGCGAGAGGGAGAGGCTCAGAGGGACCAGAGGAGGGGGCTGGCAGGGTGGGGCCCTGGGTGCACCTGCCTCCAGCACGGCTGCAGACTTGAGGCCTCCTTGGCTCTGCCCGGAGCTGACGTCCCCTCTCAGACACTTGGCCTTCTGTTCTCCTTAGGGAACCTCCCACCCCGAGGCCCTGCAGGCGGGCAGGAAGCTCAGTGCCCCCCGCCTTGGCTGGCCCAGGCCCCCTGGGCTCCGGGTTATGGGAGACCCCAGGGGTCAGGGTGACACTGGGAAACCCCTGGAGACTAATGGCTGTTCAAGGCTTTGAGTGATTTTGATTTTGTGGGAAAGATTGTTACCATCCCTTCCCCACAAACAACCATCGACCCGCGACCGTTCGTTGTAAAAACTGAAGTTCTTTTCCACAACTTCAACCGTTCAGCATGGAGCCCCGTGTGCGCTCTGTGGCAACAGCGCTGGCCCGGCTGAAGTGGCTTTTCAGCGGCTCCCACAGGGGACGGAGTGGTCTCCAACTTTTCAGGGACCAGCACCTGGAGGCAGAGTCTGGGGTCCACTCAGACCCTCTGGGTCCAAAACCCCAGGCTGGGGCCCAGCCTGCACCTTGGGAAACTTGTGCGCTGTCACCCCCCACCCTGTGACCCCAACATGTGACAGAGTGACATGCACTGGTCTGCATGGGGGGAGGGTGAGGGCTGGGGAGCCTGGGCCAGGTTCTGTCTGTTGCTCCAGGCCAGGGGACAAGTGGCCCTGGCTGTCCTCTCCCTTCCAGCCTGGGGAGCTGTCAGACTCCTACAGGTGAGGCAGGCGGCTGAGGCTGTGGGAGTGAACGGACGGGGGCGGCTGTGGAATTCCCACCCAGTACCCAAGACCCGGGGGAGGTGGGGAACCTTCTGGCTTTGGGAGCAGCCGTCTCGCCCGGAGCGAGGCATCCACATGAGAACGGGGACCATGTGGTCCGTGCAGAGGCTGCCTTCCCAAGGGGCGGGGACGGCAGGTTTAATGAGCCGTCTCCGGAGTGACAAGATTAATGAGCTTCCTGGAGGCCGGCAGCTGTGTTAATTACTCTCCCGTCAGGTTCAGAATCTCATCTGCCTCCTTTTTCAATTAAAAGCGATTATAATTTTTGCTTCCTAAGGATGAGAGGACAAGGAACTCATGCGAGCGGAGCCAGGGGAAAGGCCTCCACACTCAGGCTTCTGCCCGGTTCGGGGGACAAGCCATCACAGAAGGGGCCTGCCTTAGAAGGGACAACGACTGGGGTACTGGGCCGGCCGGCCCCACTGTCCTCTTGCTGTGTGGTCTCCACCAGTCTCTGGGCAGCTGGAACCCGATGGCCTGGCTGAGCTCTCCACGGGTCCACCAACCTGGCTGACTGATCCCCTCTGAGAAGCGTGCCCGAGGGCGCCCTTCCCCTGGGCGGTGGCCCAGGCTCGTGTGGGGCTGAGCTGGGCGGCAGGTGGACCTCTGGCTGCAGTGGCCTGGCTCCGGACAGCCGCAGACCCCAGGGGCAGGGATGCCGCCCTCCCGTGGGGGGGGTCCTCTGAACTTGGCGGGTCCGAGGGTAGGAGGCCGCTGCGGGAGGGCAGAGGTGACCTGGCTCTGGACCCCACACACTGTGGGCTCGCCGCCCTCTGCCTGTGGCGTTGCTGGCCCTCCCTCCTGCTCTGTCACACAGCCTCGTGTGACCTCGTTCCTGTTCCTCGACGGGGCTGGGCTCTGATCCCACAGGGGCTTTGCCCCTGACACTGTCCTCTTACTGGAAGCCGCCACCTGGTTGGTTCACTCTCGCCTGCCCAGGAGTCCAGCTCTCGCAGCCGAGCAGCCTCCGGAGACCCAGGCTCTGCCGTGTGGGGAGAAGGAGCATGTCCTCCTTTGCACTGTCGCCGCCAGGCCGTCTGCTGCGCCAGGCTGCACCCACCTTTTGCCCACACTGATTCCTAGTTCCTGATGCACAGTGGGTGCTCCCGTGTGCGGGCAGCCCCAGGGCAGTCCAGGGTGAAGCCTGTGGGCGATGCGGAGCCATGGGGGCATCTAACCAGAGGGGCCTCTCTGGGCTGGGGAAGCAGGCTGGGTGGGCAGCCTGGACATAGGCAGGGGTTCCAGCCCCAGAGACAAGACCGTTCTGTCCTCTTGGGAACACATGAGATCCAGGCCCTGAGGGGCGTGGGGGTGACAAATTGCAGGGAGCCAGACCGAGGGGGCTGCAGCTCCGCCTGTCCCTCAGGGAGACCTCAATCCCTGACACTGATGGTCCTGGGACACCTCCACCCCTGGCCTCCAGGGGGGTTTCACTGACTCCAGGGAAGCTTGTGCCCCCTGCCCACCCCGACCTCACGCTTGCTCTGCCAAAGCTCAGTGTCACTAAGGCCCCTTCCAGCATCCCACCTTCCTTGTGGCACCTGTCCCCTCCCCTCCTAAACATGAGGCGGGGCGAGGGCAGGACCAGGCTCCCTCCCTGCCGTCTCTAAGCCCGTCCAGGGCCCTGCGCTCGAGTGAGCATGCTGTGTGAACCCAGGAGCCAGCGTTTTCTGTGACGGCTCTGGTCGCAGTTGGCACGGCCACTGTCACCCTTTTCTCAGAGGAGCAAACTAAGGCCAAGGCCCCATAGCCGGGGGGGAAGCACAGGGACAAGCCCGCGGCTGCACAAAGCCAGCCCCCCTCTGCGGGACACCCCTCTGGGCCTCTGCCTCCAGGCCTGAGCCCACCTCCCGGGGCCCCTGCATCACAGCACCCACCAGTGGGTCTGCAGGCAGACCCAACAGGCACTCACAGTGCCTCTCGTCCTGGGATGGGTGGGGCCTGCACTGCCTGGTGTGATGACCTCCTTCCACCAAAAGGCAGTGAACCATGCCCAGAAGTGAAAGGCTGCCAGGGGGCAGGGGGCAGAGCCCAGGGGCAGCAGGCAGAGAGCCACGGCGGGGGGGGGGGGGGGGGGGGGGGCGGGGGGGGGGAGGGAGAGAGAGCCTGGCGGGGAGGGACCAGGGGGGAGAGAGCCTAGGGGAAGGGCGTAGAGAGCCCCGGGTGGGGGCAGAGAGCCCCGGGTGGGGAGAGGGGGGAAGAGAGCCCAGGGGCAGAGGGCAGAGAGCCCAGGGCTGCGGCGGGGGGAGTCGCGGGGTGGGTAGAGAGCCAGAGGGGGGTACTGGGCAGGGGGCAGAGAGCTGCTCAAGGCCACACGGGCCTTTCGTTCGTGCTCTGTACTCAGAAACCGCCCTGGGGCTTCCTGCCCCCTCCCCAAGCCATAGGTGGAGGACGGGAAGGACGAGGCTCATGGAGGACGGGCGGCCCTGCCTCCTGCCTCATCCTGCTCAGGTCCTGTGGGTTGTGCAGACATCACCAGTGCCCCCCATCTCCCTCGCTCGCGCCTCCCGCACCCTTGCTCTCCTGCTCCACTCGGCCCTGGCCTGCCCTCCCGACGCCCAGATTGGACTCTGGATCCCAGCTCTCAGCGGTTCCGTGTCCGGCAGCACCATGAGGGGAGGCTGGGGGCAGCACCAGCTTCTTCACAGAGCAGGAGGGCCACACCGCGGGCACACCACTCCACTGTCCTTCCCACGCGGTTCACAAGGCCAGCCCCGCGGATGCGCCGCCAGCAAATCCTGCGCAGGCTCTCTGATTTTTCAGGAAAAGCCAGAAATCCAGGTTTTAAAGCGAAATCTCCCCATTTTTAAACTTTGGCAACAAATTCACATAAAACAAAGTAACTACTGTGTGGGCCGAGCCTCGGGGCCGATGCGCCTGTGGTTGGTCCCTGCGACCTCCCGTGGGCGCGTGCATTCTGGGCCACCCGCCGAGGAGGCCCTCGGTTCCCGCACTCACGCCCTTGTGCACCGAATTCCCACCAAGGGCCTCCGCGGGTGCCAGGTGCTGGGACGTGGCCTGGGCGGGCTAACACAGACCCCACCCTGCGGGGCTGGCATCCCAGTGGGCCCAGTTTGGGGCAACTTCAGGACAGGAACACAGGTCTCCTGACCCCAAGGCTGGAGAAGGCCTGCTGTGACCTGGAATGTTCTCAGGATTTCCGGAAGCCCTACTGGAGTAGGTAAAATCCTTCACTGGCAAGGGAACTTATGGGCTCCTTATGCAGCAGGGCTCAGAGAGGTTAAGCCATGTGCCCCAGGTCACACAGCAGGCTGCAGAGAGGACAGCGAGAGGGCCAGCTTGGGGAGGTCATGTCTGAGGCTGGGGGCACAGAAGGCCGTGTGGCCACATGGGGGTTGTGCAGACAGGTGTGGGGAGGCGAGCTGAGTGGTGTGGGCCTGAGGCAGGGAGTCTGGCAGGCTCCTCCCCCCCGGGCACCTCCCTGGCCTGAGGCTGGACTGTCCCCACAGGAGACAGAAGCGAGACAGCAAGGGAGACAAGAGGCCGAAGGTGCGCCTGGCATGGGGGCGGCTCCCAGAGCCTTCCCAACGCGTCTGGTCTCTCCTCCCTGGGGGCAGAGGCTGGCAGCTGCCTGTCAACCGACTGTCCACAATGAGCACCCCGACCTCGCCCCTCTCCTGCCCCACCGCCAGCTGCCCTGCCTGGTGAGGGCTGAGTCCTTCCCCACGGAGGGCAGGTGCTGGCTGGTGGGGGGCTCTTGCTAAGTTCCCAGGACACTGGAAGGGGTGGGAGGGGGTCCAAGACCCCGGATGACACTATGGCCCCATCCAGCTGTGTGACAAGAACGGGACCTTCCGTTGGGGGGCTTTATCCACACTCTATAGATAAGGGGCCAAGCTCAGAGAGGCTGGGCCACTTGCCCATAAACACACAGGGCCCCGAAGACCTGGGCCAACCTGTCTGGCCACACCTCTGGTGTCACCCCCTCACAGGCCCAGGCCTCCCCGCTAGAGATTGCGACGCCCCATCTCCAGCTTCCCTGGTGACTCCCTGTACCTCATTCTCCCTGAAGAGCAGCCAGAGGGACCTTTCCAAATGCAAGTGAGGCTGTACCCACCGTCCATGCTCGACGGGGGCCTCCGGGGTGTTGGAAGCAAGTCCCACTCCGGCTCCGTGCCCCTGCACCGTCACGGTCCCGCCTCCTGGGCCTTCTAGAGAGCCCAGCTCGTGCTGCCTAAGGGCCTGGGCACTCGCAGTGCCTCTGCCCGGAACGCTCCTCCTGGGCCGCCCAGGTGTGGCTGCGTCGGGCTTGGGCCCCCGCGGCTGAAACGCCGCCTCCTGGGGTGTCTCAGCGGGAGCTTTGCCCTCAGGCTGCTTCACTGGGGTCCTCTACCATCTGACCTGTCTCTGCCAAGGCAGCCGGGAGACGGGGTGGCATGGGCTGGACGGTGTCCTCCAAAAGCTGTGCCCAAGTCGTAACCCCAGGACCTGGGAAGGGGAGCTCATCTGGAAACGGGGTCTTTGCAGATGTAATCATCTTAAGATGAGGCTGGGGGGGCCCTAAATCTAATGAGTGTCCTTACGAGGGACAGACACACAGGGAGAAGGCCACGTGATGCAGAGACAGAGATGGAGGGACATGGCCACAGCCCAGGGACACCTGGAGCCTCAGGAGGGAGCGTGGCCTCGACCACTGTCCACAGCTCGGCTCCACGTGCTCTGCCCGAAATCCCTGGAGCCAGGCCTGCCCCCTCCTCTCGCCCCCGTGTCCAGTCCATCGGCAGTTCTATCGGCTCCACCTCCAATCGCAGCCGGAATCCCGCCTCCGCCCGGCACCTGCCCCTTGGCCGCTCTGCTCCCACCCGAGAGACGCTGAGGTCACCTCTTCCCGATGCTCCTCTCACCTCCCTTCTGTCTCTACCTGGCTGCCAGAGCTGGCCTGGCAGACCACAGCGGGGTCCCTGCCCAGAGCCCTCGCACACCCACCAGCCTCGGCCCTTTCCTTTGCCTGGAGCCTGCTCCCCAGCAGCCACCGGCTTGTCTCTGCTCACACGACGGGGACCTCCGAACACTGGGGCCACCTGGACACCTCGCCCCTGGCTCTCTCTACCCGTTTCTCTGCTTCTTCTGGTTTTGATTTAAATTTCATCATGGAACGCCTCATCCATATAAAAGCACATACTTGTACGTGTACTCATAAAGCACATACACTCGCATAGTGTAAACATGTGTGTGACGCACACACGGCGTGGGAGGGAGACCACCGCCTCAACAAGCCGGGCCCGGCCCATCCCCTCCTCCCCTGCCTCTGAGGCGGCTCCCACGCACGCAGGCAGCCAGTCTCCATCACAGATGTGGTTTTGCCAAGTGAGACCAGACTCCACGGTCTGGTGTCCCCACTGCCGTCACCCACCCTGCCTGCCAGCGTCGCCGAGGGGAGCACAGAGCTGCTGGGTCCACGGTGTCCCCTGAGGCCCTCACAGTGTCCCCGCTTTGCAGATAAGGAAACTGAATGACGGTGAGGTTTGGGATTTCCTTTCCCAGCACGCTGACCTGAGCCCAGGGTACCCTGGGGGAACCTCCATGGGCAGGAGCCCCCAACTCCAGCCTCACGCCGGGGGTCTCTGGCTGCATGACCCATACCGTGGTTCTCGAAGGCCCGGCCCAGCCTGCTAGTCTCCCCAGCAGCCACTGCAGAGGGGCCGCCCAGGAGCAGGGGCCACTAGGCCCCACGGTGTAGCCTGGAGAGCGCGGATGTCCACCCCCGAAGGCCTAGACTCTGCTGGCTTCAGAGGATGGCGGAGGCCCGCAGAGAGCCCTCCCTCCTGGCCCTTGGGGTGTTTTTTCTTTCATCAGTTGGAGAAAAAGTAGGGAAGAAAAGAAGAAAGCAGGTATTTTGCCAAGGACTGAAAAAGGCATTGTGCCCACGTTTTTCTCTGATGGTGCTTGGGGTGCTTGGCACGGGGAGTCCCCTCCCTCCAGCCTTTGAGGTGGAGGTAAGAGAGCGGGCCAGCCTTGAGTCAGCGAGCGTCTCTGGGGACAAGGACCGGGGTCGGGGCCGGGCCAGCCCATGAAGCCTGTGTGAGCCGACCACTGGGGAACGAAGTGGGCTTGAAAGAGAGGCAGAGGAACGAGAGCATTCTGGTAGGGCAAATGAAGAGAAAGAGTCTGTGCTGCGTATACAGTTGGTGCTCGATAAGTGTTAGCTGGTTCGACTTACAGGTGGCTGGCACAGCCATTCTAGTTCCCTGAGTCTGCTGACCCTGACTTCTTATTAGGGCCGATCCCTCACACTGACCCCACAGTGATAGCCCCCTCCCCCTTGTTGTTCAATCTTTAATTCCCCTCTTCCCAACTTTGCTTCTTTAAAACTTGTACACTTTCTGCTCCAGAAAAGACTAAAGGGGGCCTAAGGAAAATGATGCCTACACCACAAGGTGGTTAAGAGAGAACTCAAAAGCCAAAAACCTCACAGGAGGTCCAAATTGAGCTCTGAGCCTCCTGGCCACCAAGGTAAAAAGGGAACAATGCAAGTGGGTCAGAACTCTTCTAACCAATCCTTACCTCACAGCGTTGTGGTGAGATTAAAAGAGATACCAGGTGTTGCACGCCTGTGACACGGCACTCAATGGCTGTGCGTTGCCTCCCCTTGTGTTATAGGTGAGGAAACTGAGGCTCAGAGAGGTACACAGCTTTCAAGGCCGTTGTACAGCGAGTGAGTGCAGGAGGCCAGGGGCTGAGACTGGTGCCAGGGCTCCTCCTCGACTTTCCCCATTTTGGGGAGGGGGTGCTGGTTCATGGTGCCCCCCATGTCTGGCCTCGTGGCTGGCTGAGGTCTTGGCATGGCCATGAGCCTGGAGGGGCATTGTGGCCCCAAGTCAGGCTCCTCCCCACCCGGTGGGGCGCCCTGAGGGCCTTGGGCACAGACACTGCCCTATGAGGTCCTGCTGCCCCAGACCGCCAGGGACGTCTCACCCCGCTGGGAGGGAGACCAGAGGGTTGTGAGTGGAGAGAGCGTTGGGCAGGGGTGAGGAGGGGCGGTGACTCTCCAGGAGACTTGGCCCCAGCCCAGGGTGACCCTGACTCAGGGGGACCTTGACCTGGGGGTGACCCTGACCCTGGGGATGATGCTGACCTGGGGATGAACCTGACTCCAGGGTGGTGCTGACCTAGGGGGACCTGACCCCAGAGTGATGTTGATCCCAGGTGACCTTGATCTGGGAGTAATGCTGACCCTCGGGGGGACTCTGACCGGGGGTGTCCCTGACTTTGGGGTGACGCTGACCTGAGGGTGACCCTGACTTTGGGGTGACGCTGACCTGAGGGTGACCCTGACTTTGGGGTGACGCTGACCCAGGGGTGACCCTGACTTTGGGGTGATGCTGACCTTGGGGTGAGCCTGCTTGGGCTGAGCCCGCTGGACACCACACCTGTGTCTCTTGCTGCTCTGGGCGCAGGGACGGAGACCATGCAGCTGGAGGAGATGCTCTCTGTGGGCTCCGCTGAAGCAGATGGAAGAGGAAGGAGAGGGAACATGCTCGTCCACGTGCCTGGCCTGGCCCGACGTGTCCCCGTGGTGCCCCTCTTGCAGTCTCCCTGGGGGAGTGGGAGTGAGCCCCACTCCGCCCACTAGAAAGCCCGACTCTGCCCTTGACCCAGGGACCCCACCCTGCCCGTCGTCCGTAGGGGCGAGGTGGGGTGTGCAGCATGCAGCAGGCTGACCTCAGAGAGGGGGTCCTGGCCCTCTCACGAGCTGGGGCCGCAGGGCAGTCAGCCCCTCTCACGAGGGTGGGACCGAGGAAGCAGAGTGTCGTGGTCGAAGGGCAGGCTCCACTGTTTCCTCGCTGTGTGACCTCAGGCAATGACTTAACCTCTCAGCCTCATTTACCCACCTGTAAATGGGTGTGACATTTGTCCCTACCTCATGGGGTCTGCAGGGTACATCTGACAGTGTACAGAAAGCCCATGATATGCCTCGGAACGCGAGCTACTGTTATTCCATTATTGCTATTTTATAGGAATCCGCTTCTCCCATCGCCCTGAGGAAGCCTGGACAGGCCTAGAAATAAGGTCAGAATTTAGATACGTAAAAAGCAATGCTATGAAAAACTCTCTCTGGGACTCCATTTCCCCATCAGATGCACATGACACCGTCTGCCTCCTGCACCCTGGGCTCTGCCTCAGCCCAGCTGCTCCTCAGAGGCCCTGGGGTCGTGGAGAGGCAGCTGGGGACCGCCTCTCAGTCTGTGGGCCTCCCCTCCCTCGACTGTCAGCAGATGGTGCCTGCCCCACGGTTCCTGCCCAGGCAGGCTCTGCGGAGGCAGGAGCTCATGCATGCATGTGTGTGGGGGCTCTGTGTGAGTGTGCATGCATGTGTATGTAGGCATGTGTGCATTGTGGGTATGTGCACACACGCGTGAGAGACTGGTGCTCATGCACATGCTCAGGCCCGTGCACGGGCATCCACATGCAGGCGCGGCTGTGTATGTGCACACGGTGTTGCTTCTCTCTTATTCCTGATGGGTTCCAAGGCTCAGAGGCCTCAGGGGCTCTGACAACTCAGGGACAGTAACAGCCGGGGGCTACAGGGCCTGGGGCATCACCATCTCCGGGTTTCTTGTAAATCCGGGGTCCATGGGTGGGGCTTGGAAGGCCTGGGAACCTTCTTAAAACCTAAGTAGAATTTTAGGTGCAAGCTTGGAATCCAGCCCTGTGGCCAAATGACTTAACCTCTGTCCGTGCCTCAGTTTCCCCTTGCATACAATGGGGATGATGATGCACCCAGTGCACAGGGTTGATATGAAGATTACATAAGATAATGGATGTGACGTGCCCCGCTCAGCGCCAGGCAGCTGGTGAGACCAGAATAAAAATGATGATTGACCATGGCACAGAATTAATGCACGACCAGCAATACTGCGGAGAGGAACAGCAATGGGAACAGGGCATCGCTGGCCACCCCGCGTCCCCCCTCGGCCTCCGTCCTTCCTTGGCATCACACGCAACAGAGGGAGCCGCATGCCCTCCTGCTGTGGAAGGACCACTGCCCCTGGCCTGCTGTCCCCGCTCCCAGCACACACTGCACACCCGGGGTCTTGAGGTGGCCGCGCACGGATGGGCTGGATGGGGACAGAGCTACAGTTGAGCCAACTAATAGATGCGCTGCCTCCAACAGAAAGCGCATCCTGATGCTTTTTTTCCTCCCCAAAATAATGTGTTTACGTTAATTTTTATGTAAGAAAAAGACTGTAGGAAATAAAAGAAAAGCAGCTTGGCTCCCCGAAATGCCCTTGCTAGGACCCAGTAGGTCATGGCCGCTCAGCCTGCAGAGTGAGGGGAGCCAGTGGGCCCTGCGGATGCCACCCCGTGTCACCCTAATGGAGGAATGGAGACACCAGCAGCACTCGTGGTGCGCCCCGTCTCTGTGCAAAGCCACCAGAGGCCACCTCCATGCTGGGGTCCGTGCCCACGGAGGGGTGGAGGGCGTGAGCCTCGTCACGTCTTAGCCAGCTGTTGGAGTCTGAGTCTGGCGTGGGGCAGGAATCGCTTTATAATGAAAAGGGTCCTAGAAGGGACGCCCTGAAGAACGGCGCTCTCCTCTGCGGAGCACCGGGCGGCCGGCAGCCCGGCCTGCAGGGCACCCTCTGATAGCCGGGTAAACTGAGGGCCAGAGCAAGCGACGGTGAGCACCCAGGTGGGCGGCCTCTGCCTGTACCCCTCTGGCCACCCTGAACACAACCGCATTCCCGCCCCAGACCCACACTCAGCCCTGCGCCCATGGCGGGGCAGTGTCCCGGCCGGTCCCACCTCTGGCTGGACACTGGCTGTGGGGGCGGCTCTGGCCGCTTGCTGCCGAGCCCCGTGGAAAGTTGTCCCTGGCTCCTGCCACCTCCAGCGTTTCACAGCTCAGCTGCTTTTAATTAGTTTCTTCAAAGTCCCCAAGAGCAATTCAGCCGTGTTAGCGCTCGCCAGCTGCCAAGACATCCGACGACGTGTGTGTGTGTTGGGGGCAGGGGCAGGGACGCACAGGCCATCCTGACTTGCTGAACTGCAGGGCGTTCTGTGCTTCCGGGGCCCAGAGCTGCGGGGCTGGAAGACGGTTCTGGCTTGGGCCGCGGGGCGGGGCGGGCCGGGCAAGGCTGGGCTGGGCGGGAGATGACCAGGAAGGACACTGTGGCCCCAATGGAGTCGCTGAGAGGGGCTGGCCTTGATGGCCTGGAGACTCCAGACCTTGCCTGCATTTCCTGGGGCCTCCAGGCACCCACAGAGCCCGCAGGCCCCCGTACCCTCTGCCCTGCTGCCACAGTCCCCTCCAGGTCCCAAGGTGCAGATGTGAATGCCCAAAGGGGCTGGGTGACAACACCAGTGAGGAGGCAGAGCTGGAGGTGGGCAATATGGAGTGCTGGGGACTGCGGTCAACCGGGGATTCATGCCCCATTCCAAGGGGGCAGTAACCACTTAGCCCCACCCATCTGTTTCCTGGTGGCATCACAGGCCCAGAGGGTTTCCAACAGAAGCTTAGGTATTGTGTACTTCTGTGATTTTCAAAACAGCTGTGGCCAAACCAAACACACGTGCTCGTGGATCTGACCCAGAGTCTGCCAGTGTGCAATCCCCCTCCTGCACGTGCCTGTGCCCCAAGGTTCAGGGCTCAAGTCTTCTTGCTTAGCCCTCTACCCCTGGACCATCCTTGCAGCTACAAATGTTTCCTCTGTGTGAACATGTTTCTTGCCTGCCCAGCACCCATCCTCCTGTTCCTGGCAACAGCACCCTGAATTTGCTCTCAGGAACCACCCTCCCCTATCATCCCCTCTGTTCATGTGATTCCAGTGAGGCTGACCCTCCCCTGTTCTGTTAGATTCAATCCTGATGCCACTGTTTGAGCACTTGGATCCAGCTATGCCTGAAGCACACCCTACACAGCCTGGTTACATGAATCACTAGTCTCCTTTTTGCGTAACCTATTTTGAGTTGAGTTCTGTTCCCCTGTGGCTAAAAAGCGTCCCAACCAATACAACCTCACATGGGGGTTCACAGGTGACCCCACCGGGCATCAGCTTTGTCCTGGGTCAGCTGCTGGCTGTCCTGAGGCCCCGATGCACCCTGTGACCTGCTCCTTTCCTTCCTCCTCACATGGCCGCCTGGACTCGCCTCTCCCAGGGTCTGCGTCTCCTTCCTGCAGCTCCCGTCTGCAGCCAACGCGGCCAGCTCGGAAGCAATGAACCGGCCGCCGTGAGCACACGCTCCCGCTGGGCATGTACTTCAGGCCTACGTGAGCCGTGGAGCAGCCACTAGGGACGTCCGAACTGTTCCAAGGCCTCCTGGTCTTCCCATGAGAGCTGGGTACGGACGATGTCCGCGCTGGGGGGACCCACAGCTTCCAGCACTTGGCTGCAGCGGCCGCCCCTTCCCTCCCCGCCCAGAGGGCCGAACGACGAGACTGAAGAGGGATACGCAAGAGGGAAGCCCTCGCTCCATCCGCCCCAGTCTAAATTGAAAAGGCGAGCAACTCCTTCACAGCAGTCGCTCACGAAAACGCTCCCTGAGCGCCCACTGCGGACCCCGTCATCCACACTGCAGGCCGGTGGCTTTCCTTGAAGCCTTCCTAGGCGACACGAGCTGGCATCTGGGATTTGCTCTAAAGATGCAGCAAGAGTAAGCGTGGGGGCAGGGACAGACAAGGGCAGAAGACCTGGAGTTAGTGGCCGCTGCAGCTCTTGACGACGGCATGGGTTTGAGAGGCCTTTCTCGCAACTTTTGGGTTTGTTTAAACAGGGCCACCATCAAAATGTAAGAGCAGTTATCCTACAAAACACCTGCCACGACAAAAATTCCAGCTGTCTTTCTACAGGTCCCAGAATTGCAGGCGAGCTGTGCGGCCTGACCGCACGGCCAGCTCCGCGGAGGGGAGGCTTCCGGAGGGCGGCGTGCCGCGGCCCCGGAGGTGTGGGCCGTGGGCGGTCCCTTCCCGGCCCCGAGCTGACCAGAGTGTATTGTCCACACCAGAGTGGGCATTTCTGAGTATAAAAAGGGAGTAAAATAATTCAAGTTATCTTACAAAAACTGCAAAACAGAAAAGGTCCTCGATGCAGATGATAAGTCAGCAGGTGGAAGCTCAGCTACAAGAAAATGGGGTGAAACCGCGGGCCCCTGCCCTCGCTCTGGGGGCGCCGCTGGGCCACCCACCCCGACCCTCACCCGCCGTCCCCCGGCCTCCGCCTTTGACGGGCAGCTCGGAGGCCCCTTGGTTCCCCCCGGCCCTCCCCCTCCCAGGGTCTGGACCCTGTGAACGTGGAGAGCGTGCTGACCTATCGCCCACATATCTGAACTCTGGTATGTGCGGCTGCATGTCGGCATTTACGGCTTTATCTTCCGAGTGAGCTGGCCTTTTCATGGGGTCTTTCTGTGCCTCGAGGGCTGGGCAGAAGAGAATCAGCAGATCTCAGGGAAAGCTTGACTGGCCGTGTGACCCTGGTTTAGCCCCGGCCGCCCTGCCCAGCTTGTTCCCCACCAGGAAAATAAACTGGGTGAGGGAGACGAATGGGAGATGGGCCGCTTGGGAAAAAAGACCCAAGAATGGGAGCAGCGATGCCCAGAGGCAGACGTGGGGGCCTGGTCCCTGTCTACCCCCAGCTTTTGACAAGAGCTGGCCGCCCCGTGAGGGCTCTGAGAAAGCAGGTAGTGGTGGAGGTCTGGGGGCCCAGGGATGGACCCACGTTGACTGTGGAGGACTCAGAGCTGCAACCAGGGGCCAGGGTATGTCCCTCTTCACAGAGGGGAGGCTGAGGCTCCACTGGGATCAAATGTCCGTCTCCATGGGACCCTTCAAATGGGACACGCCTACATAGTATCCTCTCCCCACCCCAGTGTCCCCAGACTGTCTTCTCCTCGCCTCCTGCCACCCCCATCACACTCTTGTGCATTCAGCATCCTGCCACATTGTAGCGTCTGCTCACGGTGCCCAGAGTACTCAGTCCACTTGATCACCTGGGTTAATTGGCCTCCTGTGCTGGATGGGAAGCTCCCAGAAGACAGGGCCTAGTTTAACAGATTCACCCTCACGTCAGCTGCTTAGGATAATGCCTGATAAATGTAGAAATTCATCCATCTACCCGTCCATCCACCGACCCACCCACCCATCTATCATCCATCCATCCACACACCCATCCACCATCCATCCATCCACCCAAATATCTATCCATCCATCATCCACCCACCCACCCATTATCCATCCATCCACTCACCCACCCATCCATCATCCATCCATCCAGCCACCTGTCCACCCATCCACCCGTCCACCCACCCATCCACCATTCATCCACTATCCACCATCTACCATATACCATCCATCCATCCAACCAACCACCATCCATCCACCTGCCACAAGCCATTGCCCATCATCCATCCATCCACCCATCTACCCACCCATCCACCATCCATCCATCCACCCATCCATCATCCATCCTTCCATCCACCCAACCATCATCCCTCCAAGCACCCGCCCATCCATCATCCATCCATCCACCCATCCATCCATCCATCCACCCACCCATCTACCCACCCATCACCATCCATCCATCCACCCATCCATCCATCCATCATCCATTCATCCATTCACCCATCCATTCATCCACCATTCATCACCCACCCACCATCCATCCATCGACCAATCCACCTATCCATTCATCATCTACCATCCACTCATCCACCATCCATCCACTATCCATCCACCCAACCATCCACCAGCCACAATCCATTGACCATCCATCCATCCACCCATCGCCAGGACTAGAATTTTGGTCTGGGGCCCTGAGTGCCGCCCTCTAGCCCCTGACTCGCTGCAGGGCTGATGGTGCTGCAAAGTTGTGGGGTAAGCAACTGCCCCCACTGCCCCACCACGTGATCCCCCCAAGGAAGAACATGACACGACTTGAGCTGGATGGCACAGGTGCCCACAGCGCTGTCATTGACAGCTGTTACCGACAGCTCTGTCCTGAGGCTAGGAGAAGGGACAAGCCTCCCTTCCCCCAGGCTCATGCCTGGAAGCTCTGGGGTCTGTGGAGGGAGGAACCTTACACAGCCATCTGCGATCTGGGCCCCTCTTTCTGCTTGAGCCAATGGGCCCAATGAGCTGGCAAGAGGCTGGGGTTGGAGAGCCAGGCTTGACTCAGGACACGGCTTGTCCCTGCCCTAGAGTGGACGCCTCTCCACCCCCAGAGGCAAAAACAGGCCTCCTGTCTCTGGGCCCCGTCCCATCCTAGGTCCCATCCCTGGCCGCCTTCCTTGGGCCAGCTGGGCTGGGGTCCTTGAAGACACGCCTGCACACCTCGAGAGCAGGGCCAACTCTGCCCGTTTACCGAGATGCCAAGAGGCACAGATGGAGCTGGTGTGAGAGCCCAGATTGCTCTCAGTCTCTGCTTGGGCCCCTGAACCGCGGCCCCCAGCTGACCGGCAGCCGCGCCAGCTGAGCCCTCCTCTCACCGCTGCTGTTTTCACAGCTGAGAGGCGGGCTGATCCCGAGAGGCTGGGCCCTGGCTCCAAGGAGGCCGCTGGGCTTGGAGATTCCAGAGAGCAGGCACAGCACGGTGCTTCCAAGAACCACTGCGGCCTCCGGCCCATGCTCCTCCTGGCCTGGCCCTGCGCCCTCGCCTGCCGGGGGAAATGCTCCTGGGGGCAGCAGAAATCGCCCTGAAGGCCTGAGTGTAGGCCCCTCTGCCAGCAGGCTGGGCCTCAGTTTCCCCATCTGAGGAACGTTACCGTGGTCCCTGCTGGCTGATTTTGCAGCAGAGGCTTCGAGCTGTGGACCCAGCGGAAGCTGTGGTGCTGGCGGGAGTTTGCCTGGCAGACTTTGCTCAGCTCTCTCACCCGGTGGGGCTGCAAGGATGCTGAGGTTCAAAGGTCACACTGTGGGCTGGGGTAGAACTGGGACTCGGGTGCACGACCCCAGAGGTCAGGCTCTTGCACTGGTGCCCACCCCCTCCCGCCATGAGGGCTGATGGCTCCATGCTCCCCAGTGATGGCCAAGACAGCAGGTGCTGACGGTGCGCAGGTCACGTCGACCCCGTTTCCTTTCACCCCAACACACGACCTCCATCACCCCAGCTGATTCTCACACTAACCCACGAGCGGGCATGATGACGTAATCCCCACCTCCTCACTGAGGAATTGAGGTCCAGAGAGGTGTGGAGACTTGCCTGCAGTCACACAGCTTGGTGGGCCAGGGGCCCACTATGCTCATGTCATCCCGAAGTCAATGGAGGGGCCTGGAGTGTGGCCTCCACCTCCTGGCTGCCCTGCCCTGGGGGCTCCATGTGCTCCTGCTAGCCCATGGGCATGGCCTGGCCCTCCTCAGGTGACCTTGGGGGGCCCTGGGCAGAGCCCTGTGGAGGGGACACCTAGGAGAGAGGGCTCGGGAGCTCTCAGAATGACCCAGCTGGCTTCTGTCCTCACTGCCAACCTCCAGCCACACGAGCAAAGCTGGCTGGGGCCGGCTGCCGCCCACCAACTGCCCACTGAATGCAGCCCCCAGAGTGGCCCAGGCAAGAGCCGCAGGAGCACAGCGGAAAACCCACAGCGTCGTGACACATGGGAGCTCACTGTGGTCTGAAGCCCCTGCTCTGGGGCTGCCTGTCACACAGCTGTGGACAGCTGAGCAGTCAGCGTCTTGCAGCTTCGGCTCTCCTACCTGTGAAACGGGGGTGGAGAAGACCCCTCGTGGTGGTGGGGGGGTTGGAGGAGACAGGGCCGGTCGTGCTTCCAGCACGGGAAGTGCTACAGCGTCGTCACCACCTGCTCCGTCCTGGAGCCATGAAGATGCCTGTCCCCTGCGGGAAGGCCACTTGACCCTGACCTCACCATCTGTCACAGGTCCCATCCTAGGTTCTCCAGGGTCCCACGGATGATCCAGATCCAATACATCCTTGACACTCACGTCTCCCTTCCTCGGGGTGCTGGCACCCACCGTCTACGACTCACCAAGCCTGTACGTCCGTGTCCTGAGCAGAGGGACGCACAGCAAGAAGGGAGGCTGGAGGACACAGCACCCCCTTGCCCCCCACCAGTCACTGTGAGGGGCCCTTCCGACTCCACGGCTGGAGGCAAGCATCAAAGGCCCCATCCAAGGAGGGAGAGGAATCTCTTCCTCCGGCCTTTTCTCTATTTGCTGACAGAAAGAGCTTCCTGAGGCTTCTGTTTTGTTTTCTCTGACCCGGCTGTGTCTGGGGGCTGAGGGAGGCCTTGCCCTACTGGGCTGACAGGAGCAACACCGTGTCCCACGCTCAGCTCCAGAAAGGGATGGAGGCACTGCTGACCTGTGCCCCAGGGTCTGGGAGCCATACTACCCAGGTGTCTGCACCCCAAATGGGAGGCTGGGGAGCGAGGACCAGGTTCCTCTCTCGACTGTCACTCCCAGAGTCCCAGATGCCAGAACGTCTGGGACAGAAGGGGTCTGAGGTCCTCCTAGGTTGGAGGTTTCCAACTTTTATAGTCACTGAAAGCTTGCTTCAAGTGTCCAAATGAAATCCTAGAGGAGACTCAATCAATCAGTCTGTCTATCTACCCACCTATCCACCTGTCCGTCTCACACATACGCGCAGAACACCTGTGTAAACATCTGGACTCATGGCTATGTGTTGGGCAGAGATTACTAACCCAGGAGGACGCACAGCCCTGCTCTTCCAGCCCCCCGAGCCCCTGAAATTCACCAGCCCAATCTCCCTCCTTCTTCACTCTGCTCCCCAACAGCCGGGAGAGGGCCTGGCAGACCCACAAGATAACGGGATGGAGAATGGCTTAGACGGAGAGAGGCCGTGAGCCCCAGGAGGGGCTGGTCCCAAAAGTGGGCATGGGACCCAGACCTGCCCCAGGGCACCACGTGCCCCGGCCAGGGAGACTGGATGAGCAGTGGGCACAGATCCACTGATCCGAGGCTCCCCCAGGACCTGGCCAGGCTGGTGGGGTGGCCTCTTAGCTGCCCTTCAGGAGGGTGTCCTGAGCGAGGCCAACGCAGAGGAGGGCAGAGCCAAGAGACGAAGGGAGGCCAACCTTGGAGGCACTATCTGGGGACCTGGATCCAGCTCTGCCTGAAGCCTGTTATTCCATGGACTTTTCAGTCCCTCAGGCCCATAAATCTCTTCTGTGTTGTAGGAGTTGTGTTTCTGTCCCTTGCACTCAAGAGACCCAAAGCTCAAGAATACGTAAAATACATCTTGATGGCCAAGCTCAAAGTGGGGGTACAGAAGTGGGGGTACGGGAAGAAGGACGAGAGTGGGGTGCAAGACAAGAACCAGAAACGAGCGGACGCATGGTGGTGTCCCTGCGGGTGACCTACCTGACCCTCAGCCCTGCAGTCACTGTGAGCACGTGGTACAGACGGACGACCAGCCTGGGAGGAGGCTCCAGAGTCCACCTGGGACAGCCCGGGGTCGTGACCTTCAGGGAAAAGTGTCTAGAGGGGGCACAGGGCAGTCTGAACTCTTGATTGGTGGGGGCTGCACAGCAGGCCTGATGAACGACCCCCTGGCACTGGGGGTACCGTGCATGGACCACAGCTATCACAGGGCTGCAGGACGACCCAAAGTGGGATGCAGACTTGAGACGTGCACACCGGGCTCCGTCCCATCCCTTTGCTGGGGGCGCAGCCTCGGAGCCTCACATGGGAATTACGATGTTACAGCATTATCCACCTCGAGGGGCTGTGAGATCAACACCAACAACCTGGGCGGAGCCCCAGCACAGTGCCCACTACGTGGTGCCCAGGAATGGCACCTGATCCCAGTGACCCAAGTATGCAATTTATATGCTATTATACACAAAACACATTACATGTTTGATATTATATATGTATATATGCAATAACATCTGTGTATATACAACATACATACAACCACACATGCGTGTATTTTATGTATGTACACCCACTCCCTCCAGAGCTTCCTAACTGGCTGTCTGTGGTCACAGCAGAAACTTTCTCCTTGCCACAACTTCCTGAGGCCCTGCCTACAGAGTTTTCCCCCAGTAGAGGGGTCTCAGGGCTGATTCACTACTGGGGGGACCCCTGAGCCAGCCTAAGGCTGCCCAGACCATGGTGTGGTGGTGAAGCCCAGATCCCAGGGTGGAGAGGCTGATGCAGGCAAAGCCGTCAGAGGGGACAAGGCGTAGCAAAGTCGTTGTCTAGGGAGCAGGCAGGGGGTGGAAGGGAGGGGATGCAGGGCAGGTTGAGAGTTTTGGGTGCCCTGGGATGGGCACGGATGGCTGTGGGACCACGAGGATGGAGACCACACATGTACCACGGTGCTGGGAGGCCCTGAGCCCCGAGCTCCTGCAGACACAGAGTTTCTTGTCCACTCACTCACTGAACATTTGCTCATTTCCTGACCTCTGGGGCTATGAAATGACCAGGCACAGCCAGTTGGAGGAGCTCATGGCCCAGCAGAGGAGACGCCGACACCACCTGAGGGGGCTAGGACCAGGAGCGCGAGCTGCCCCCTGCACCTGCTCCCGCATCCTCACACCCTGCACGCTGCCCTGAGTGCTCATAGTGCTCCACAAGTGACTGCAGTGCTCCATGTGTGGGATCACACCAGCTGTCAAGACTGAGTCCTGAGAACATGCAACATCACACTGATAATGTTTACAAATGCAGACTACGTGTTGAGATGAAAGCATTTTGGTTACATTGGGATAAATAAAATATATCATGAGGACCCGTGGCCTAGTGGTTAAGTTCACAAGCTCTGGCTGGGCAGCCCAGGATTTGGATCCTATGCACTGCTCATCAAGCCATGCTGTGGTGGTGTCTCACATACAAAATAGAGGAAGATTGGCACATATGTTAGCTCAGGGACAATCTTCGTCAGCAAAAAAAGAAAAAATATATCATGAAAGTTTGGTCACCTGTTTCTTTTCCTCCTGTGACCACTGGAAAATCTGAAACGACCCCTGAGGCTCGCATCCCATTTCTCCCAATGGCACTGGTGTGGCCGGTGAGCCCTTTTTCTGAGGCCCCGTTGCTACCCTACACTTCGGGACAATCTTCCTGAAGGCACAAGCCCGAGGCGCTGGGTGCCAGGGGCAGTGAAGCGGCGTCCACTCCACTTTCTGTCAGAATAACACCAGCCACGGGACACCAGGCCTGGCCCATGGTTTGCAAAGCACTTCTGGACCAGATGCTGGCCACCCAGAAGGCATGACTTGATGCCTGGGGACAGGTGGGGAGACTGAAGCTTGAGGTGGTGAAACGTCCTGATGAAGCCCCATAGCCACCTGGCTGACCTCCCCTGACCGCTCCCTGTGCCTGGCATGACCGGGTGTCCTGGGTCCTGCGGGGCTCGGCCCATAGCTGCCCGGGGAAGGTCCAGCTTCGCTCTTAAACTCAACAGGCTTGGGGCACCGCAGCACAGGAGGGCCCAGGGCTGGGCGCACAGACCCTGCACCTTCCGCCCAAGGCAGGCAGGCCCCCGGGGCCCTGGGAGACTCTAATTATTCCCCAGGCAGCAGCCCGGCATAAACACAGCCTAGACATCCAAGAAAAGCAGCCGGGGAGCCTTTCCCGGAGCTAAAAGCAGCCCGGGCGCTGGGCGGCCGGGGAGCGCGCTCAGATAACCATCGGATTCCGCAGGCCCTGAGCTGACCCCGGAGCGGTCACGCTCCCCTCACCGGAGCGCCCGCCGCGGCCAGGCGCGCGCTGCCGGCTGCCTTTCTTCCGCTGGGAGGGCCCTCCGGGGCGGGTGGCAGGAATGCCTGTGGCTGCTCCGCGTTTAGAATGTATTTATAGACGGGGCACGGCTGCCAGCCGAGCGGTACCCTCGAGGTCAGCTTCCTGCCAGGTCCTGTGGCCAGATGTTTACCGAGATTGCAGAGACCGACCCACCCACGCATGCCCGGATTCATTCCACATCCACACCCGAGCCTGCTCTGTGTTGGGGCCTGGCTGGGCTCTGGGAGCTTGGAGAGGAGGTGGCAGTCTTGATTCTCATCAGGTCCCAGGACCCCAGGGACTTGAGACATGGGGCCAAAACACACAGGGTGGATTTAAGAAGTAGCACTGGAGGGGAGGGGATTCATGCTGCCTTGGGAGGGAAGCCTTCTCAGAGGAAAGGCAGGGCAACTCTAGAGGTAGGTTTTGAAGGATGAATAGGAGTTTTACAAACATCCCAAAGACAGAAAATCCATATGCAACAGTGTAGCGGTGAGCAAGAGAGTGGTGCACTTGGGGACAGCTGCAGTCTCATGTGCCCAGAGCAGGGCACGTTGGGAGAAAAAGGTGAGGGCTTAAGAGGGTCTCAGACTTCACTGGGGGTAAAGTCACCAGGGCGCTGGTTAAAATGCAGATCCCAGGACTGTCCCTGCGGTTCTGATTCAGCAGACCTGGGGGTGGGGAGACTGCGGTTTAACTGCCCCCCAGAGTGTCTGATCCTCAGCCACAGACCCTATTTTGGGAAACGGGCTCAGAGAAGGATGAGCAGTCTGGAGAGGCTTCCTGGAGGAGGTGGGCAAGAAGGGTGAGGGGGGCTTGGACGGGGGAGGGCTGCCATGTGAGGGGTGGGCGGCAGGGATTCCATGGCTGGGAGGCCCTCAGAGACAAACGGTGACTGTGGCCATGAGCACACATGGCTGCTGAGCGCCTGCACACAGCCAGTCGGAACTGAGACTCGCCGGACGTCCAGCATCTGAACTATCTCGCTGGTTCTCGCTGGTTCCGTGTTGAAATGGTGTTCTGGACATGCTGCATTCAGTGAAACTAATTTCATTTGTTTCTTTTTATGTTTTCAAATGTAGCTACTAGAACACTGAAAATTCTGTGTGAGCCTTGCATCTGTGGCTCGTATCATTTTATATTATATACATGCACATACTCACAGACACAATGGCATTCTCACACACACACTCACATGTGCACACACATGCACAGCACACTCACGTGCACACATCCACAGGCATGTGTGCACACACATGAATATGCACATAGTCGCATGAGAGCACATGCACACACAGGTGTCTGAGCATGTGCACAAATGCAGGCTTGTTCGCACACACACACACACACACACACGCCTGTTCCGACGGCCACACTCCACCAGATGCTGGGACAAGAGGCGGCTTTGGTCTCTGGCTTTCTCACTCGTGAAGACAGCCCACCGGATCCGGCCATGCGGCTGCAGCTCCGGCCCTTTCAATGGACTCTCGCTGGCTGGCAGGTGGTCAGCGGGTACCACTCACGGCCTGCCTGCCCCCTGGCCGTGCCCAGGCCCGTGGGCTGCTGACAAGAGGGCCGGTCCCTTCTCCTCTCTGTGCCTCAGTCTCCTCGCCTGAGAAACGGCAACAGCAGCCCTGCTTCTTGGGGGACGCACAGCAGTGGCAGCCACTCCGCCACCTGCCCAGTGCCACTGAGGACGGCCCTGCCAGCCCCTCCATCGTTCTACGGCCCAGCCGGACAGTTGACTGGGAGGTGGCATGGTCTTGGGGGCGGGACCCCTCTTGCCCCTGCAGACCCTGTGAAGGGTCATCCTCCCTCAGCTGCTCTCCCTGGGTCCCTCTTGCAGTGAGGACCCTGGCGGGCTGGGACCCAGGCTCTGCCTCCCAGGGCTGTGTGATGACGGCTGCATCTCACACTCTTCTCCCAAAAGGAGGGGCTGCTGGGCCCCCCAGGGCCTGCTCTCCTCTTTCTAGGATCAGCCCCCTGCGACATGAGGCCCTGGAACACCCTCTCCTCCCGCCCCAGCCTGTCTCGTCCAGAGGCCCCTCCTGGGCACCTGCGTGAGTCTCTGCACCTTTCCTACCGTCGTCGCTGTGTAGGCAGCGACCGCCCCCCTCCCTGGCCGCCCAGCCAGACCGTCAGCTCCTGTGCTGGAAGCGAGGTTGGCCGGTCACAGAGGCCCTGATGCCCGGAGCACAGCCTGGCCCAGGCAACCCTCCACGAGTGACTGGGAGATGTGTGCGCGGAACACCGAGGGTGCACACCGCCTGGGAGCTCAGCGCTGTGGCTGCCCCGGGAGGACACTGTCTCCTCGAAATTGGAGCGTGGGTTACAGCTGAGGAGCAGCCCAGCAGCCCCAGGGAGACTGAGCCCCTAGCACCCCCTGCCGAGTGGCCATGTCCAGGCAAGCCGGACTCGGCGGAGCCCCAGGAGCGCCCAGGGTAGTGCCCCGCCTGCTGGAGCCGGAGAAGGTGCGTGGCACTCGTGAGCCCCCATGGGGGGGCAGCCTGACCCGAGACCCCTGCCCTCTGAGGGTTCCCACTGGGTGGGTTTGGGGTGAGTGTCTCCCCCTCTCTGTGGTAAGAAGTGTGGACTCTGCGGGCTGCTAGGAATATCTGTGCTGATCGTGCGTCCTGGCAGAACGGGGGGATTAACTACAGGACGTGTTCCAGGACCCATGGGCTGCTCTGGACAGACCCGAGCGAAATCCACAGATCTCTCGACCTCGGTGAGTGCCGCCCGGCCTCCTGGGATTAGGGTCCATTCGGAGCCAGTGTCCCCAGTGGCATGCTTATTCCCTCTCTGCGGCGTGCGGCCATCCTGGGAAAGGCCGTGGGTCCCTTTGGGGACAGCCGGCAGAAAGATGAACACTGCACATTTGGGACCATGTGGCGGGGTCCCCCTGAGGGGACAGGCCCCACCTTCATTCAAGGGTCACCATGAGGAAGACAGAGGGTCCCGTGCGTGGAGAGTGGGCGCAGGGCCCGGTGCGCTCAGTGCCCAGGAGAAGCCTCAGGGAGGGGCAGGGCGTAAGGATGGAGGCTCCTGCAGGACAGGACCGTCCCTTGAAGACATGGCCTTGGAGGCAGAACTGCCCTCTCTGCCTCGATTTCCCCATCTGTGTGCTCGGAGCTCCAGCGCCTGGGCAGAGGGTGACCCCCGTCCTGGCTGTGTTACCCTGAGCTGCGTCTTCGCCTCCCTGTCCTGCTTTTCTCGTCCACAGAGAGGGGTGAGAGGTCCCCGCCCCTCTGCACCCCAGCAGGAGGGGAGATGGTGCACCCACCCTGGGGAGCCGCCTGGCAGCTCCTCAGAAGGTCAGAGCGACTGCGTGACCCACAGCTCCACTCCCAGACACTTCCCCAAGCGGCAAAGACACACAGCCACACCAAAACGCATCCACTCATGCTGCCCGAGGGTGGGGATAACCCAGATGTCCACAAGTGATGGAGAAACAGCATGTGGTCTGTCCACACAACAGAACCCAACCAGCCACAGGAAGGAAGTCCCACGACAGGCCACACGTGGATGGACCTTGAAAACGTTACAAATGAAGAGAGGTGGTGACAGAAAGAAAAACACGGCACAATTTCATTCACGCGACGTGTCCTGAACAGGCGAATCCACGGAGACAGAAAGCAGACTCGTGGCCGCCGGGGCGCCAGGGGGCATGGGGAGGGACGAACAACAGGGCGTATTTCTGGGGTGATGACGCCGTTCCACACCACACAGCAGTGACGGCTGCACAACCCGGTGAATGTGCTAAAAACCACTGACCCGCATCCTTTAAAGGGTGAAGTGTGTGTCACGTGAATGGCGCTGAACCTGAAGGTCATGGTGCGCAGGGCCGACGGCAGACCCGGAATGCCCCCCAGCACTGGAGCCGCAGCCTCTACCGAGGGATCCTTCCCCCAGCACCGGGACCTGGTCCTGGGGTCCTCGCCCCGTCCAGCCACGGTCTTGGCGACCCCACCCGGACTAGCCCTGGCCCTGCTGCGTCCGCCGCCACCCTGCCCCTTGCCAGAGAAGCCCCGTGCTGCAGCGTCCCCAGAGGCAGCGCCCGGCCGGCCACGCGGCCCGGAGGGGCAGGCCCTGTTTACACACGGCCACCTTGGCCCGGCAGCCCTGGAGGAATGTGGAAAATGCAACGGTCACATTCTGCAGGCGGCGGCTGCTCATGAATGTGCATTCTGTTCGGCCGCCGGCTGGACGAAGGCCCTGCAAGCAGTGGAGTCAGGATGGAGGCTGGCAGCAGGCGGCCAGGGGACGGAATGTCCCCCGTCCTGCCGCTGGCTCCCACCCAGCCGGGAGGAGGGGCTGACGAGGGCACGGGGGCTGCTGTGGCTCCAGCTGCGTGCACAGGTCCCCATCTCATCCATGTGTGTCCATAGCCGCACTCCCCTGCCCTCCCCTGTCCCCTCTGTGTCACACACACACAGCCTCCCTCCCTCACTGCTGCCGTCTGGGGGTCCAGGTGGGGTAGCCGAGCCCTGGCCTCCCCTGGCCCTCTGTGTCCCCCGGCCGGGGCCCTCAGGGATCACTGCCTTGTTCGGGGCTCAAAGCCGCGTGAGAGCTGACCAGGGCTGTGAGGGCCCCCAAGATCCTGTCTTGTCACTCACTGGGCTGGCCCACCCTACCCAGGAGGGGCCTGGGACAGCGTGGGCAGCTGTGGCAGGTAAGCGTCCTCCCTCCCACTGTGTTGTTGGACCAGCCCCGCCTTCTCGCCGCCATCCCCCCCCCCCCCCCCCCCGCCCCTGCTGTAAATGGGGCTTCTATTTGGGACCCTCCCCCGACAGCCAGCCCTGTCTAAACAAGGGTGTGCTTCTCAGAAGCCCCGTCAGTCCCCATCGAGGGCTGGGTGATGAGCAGGACACCCAGAGTTTGACGCTGGGTTGCAGCCCCCAACCCCTGCCGGCTGTCGCTGACCTCACTTTCTGGTTGGTGGCGGCTGACGCGCCCGCAGGCCCTCTGTGCAAGGAGGCAGGGCTGCGGCCCCAGAACATCTGGAGGCAGGAACTTGCAGTGCTAACCACAGCTGGGCCCACGTCCCCCGGCACCTCTGGGGTGGGTCCCGCTGGCCCCCGCCCTGCTTCCCACCCCTCCCCAAAGCTGGTTTGGCGCTTGGGGCTGGGGTGGGGGTGGGGGAGGGATCCACAGGAGCGATGCTGACCCAGAAGAAAGCTGAGGGGACCTGGGTGCCTGACAACACTGATGAGGGAGGAGGGAGTCCCACCCACACCAGAAACCACAGACACCCCGCTCTCTGGCCTCTGGAGGCAGCTGCCAGTGTGCACACATGATGGGGATGCATGGGGAGTCCTCAGGAGCAGGGACCATGGTCCAAGTACAGCCCACATGTCTAAAGTGGGGCCACCACTCATGCTTTGGGTACCTTTGGGTGTGAACACAGCCCCAGGATGTACTGAGCCTGGTGAGCAGCGTATGGGCTGGGTGTCCTTGTGCAGTGAACAACCTGCTCAACTGTACAGGCCCATCTCTCCTTCCACCTAGGGAAATGGTGGGCTTTTTGCTGACTTCATGGTGAGATTTAAGTGCAAGATTGCAATCAGTCCCCAAAGACAGCATCTGCCACCCCAGCCACGGCCACCAAGGCAAATGGTGTGGATAAACTAGCAGGGGAGAGGCCAAAGAACCAAGTCCTGGGCACCTGCAAAACCCTCTCACAGAGCTCACCCCTACCTTCCACTCCCCACCCTCTACCCTCGACCTTCCAACAAGCTCAGTTCAGCCCCTGATATGGAACAAGCCAACTGCAGCAGAGAACGAGGTTGCCATGCTCAGCGCTGCTGTCCCCAGCTCAGTGGGGATGGGGCTCTGAACAGGGGGACAGCCTAGTGGGAACACACACAGATGATGACAGGCAGGACACTGGAAGGGTCAAGGGCAGAGCAGAGGCAGGGGTGTTCTGATGGGGAGGTGGGACCACGTGGCGTGACAGGGCAGTGGCTGATGGGTAGAGAAGGGGGACAGGATGCTGGGGGTCCAGGGCAGGAGGTCATGGGCTTGGGGTGGGAAAGGAGAGCCGGTGTCCTGTGGACGGACCACGAGGACTGTTGTGGGAGAGCAGGCCAGGCGGGCTGTGGCTGGCTGCCGACGCAGCCCTGCAGCTCTGTCTGCAGCCGGCAGGGAAGTGGCCGCCCACCCTCTGCCAGCTCTTCCCTGCTGCCCAGGTCTAGGACAAGGCACCACGCCGGGGGGCCGGCGGGCGGGGCCGGGTGCTCTCCGGGGAGGACAGGAGAAGGGTGCCAGGCCCGGGCCGCAGATGCTCCGTACCCAGCCTGTCCCGCCGACCCTCGTGAGGGCTCCCGTTTCCCTGGGAGCAAAGTCGAGCTCAGGGACGTCGGCGACCTGCCCACACGGCTGCGAGCAGCTGTTTCTGGACCTGTGCTCTGAACCACTAGGCTGCCTGGCCCCGCTCTCAGCCCCTGGTTCTAGATGAGGAAGCGGATGGGTCAAGGAATTCTTGGTAAGAGTCAAAACCAGGAGGAGGGTGGGGGTGGGGCTTGGCCTCAGGGCTCCCGAGGGATCCACGGAGCGAACTGCTGTCAAGAAGCACATGCGTCCTTGGCACCATCAACGGTGGCAAGCCTCCAGAAGAAAGGAGGTGAAAGCAGTCTGCCTCCAGGCCACCCTGGTGTTCAGCAAATGTGAGGACGGGGCAGAGACCCCTGGCCTTCTCCCGGGGAGCGGGGCAGGAAGGCGCCTGACCTGGAACGTCAAGTCAGAAAAGGCGCAGGACCTGAAAAGATTCGGCTGAAAGGGGAGATAATCTCCATTAACATTCTGCAAAAGCAGCCGTGTGTAAGAGGCCACCTGAGGGATTGTGTGTTGCCCTAGGGGGACAGGACCAGAGGCGACAGGAACCACAGGTAGGAGGGTTTTCCATCAACCTGCAGCAGAGCTTTCTATAACTCTCCAGTGTGTTCTGGGGTAGCATCGCGCAATGGGCTGCTGTGACAGAGAGTGAGTTCCCCGTCGCTGGGGGTATTTAAGCAGACTCAGTAACCTGGAGGCAGGATCTGGTGGGGACTGAAGCAGTGATGAGGGGGTTGAAGTTCATGACCTCTAAGCT
The DNA here is from genome assembly GCF_037783145.1 of Equus przewalskii. Classification (NCBI taxonomy): domain Eukaryota; kingdom Metazoa; phylum Chordata; class Mammalia; order Perissodactyla; family Equidae; genus Equus; species Equus przewalskii. The sequence continues at coordinate 34,770,400 of NC_091833.1, read as the reverse complement.
CTCTTTGACTCTCAAATCCTGAGACTTGCTGGCTTCCACACTGCCTGGAGCTGTGGCCTGCCTGGGGTCCAGGCACACGGGCCGCATGCCCTTCGGCTGTGCTTCCCAGGCCGAGTCACTGGAGGTCTCCCTCCAAACACCTGCCCTTCCTACTTGCCTCAAACACCCCCTCCCTCTTCCCACTCACAGGTGAGGCTCCCGGCCAGCTCTGCCCAGGGGGCTCCAGGACCTGCCAGGCTGGGCACATGGCACACAGGGCACACCCTCCCAGGCCGCCTTCTTAGAGACCTCCCTGGCCGCCCTTCCAAAAACTGTAAGGGACCCGGGTCCCAACCCTCTGTGTCTCCTAGCAAGCCGACATTTTACTCGTTTATCTTATTTCTATCAGGAAGGCAGGGGCTTTGCTGGGTCTGGGGGTGGGGGGAGGTGTCTGGGACAGTGCTGGGCACAGAGAGGGGTCAACACACACTCCTTCAACCAACGGGCAGACACGGACTCGAGTCTATCTTACTGCAGCTCACTAGCTGTGCAGCATTGGCCCAGTTACCTGACCTCTCTGACCCTCAGTTTCTTCATCTGAAGCACAGGGTACCACCTATCTCATGATAGGAGGATTAAGCGCAGTAACACGTGGCACAGTCCCTACATAGTACCAGTGTCTGCTCAAGCACCGGGCCGAAGGAGTTAACGGCCTAAGCTGCCGACAGGGCGCAGGAGGCGACTGGGCAGCACAGCCCCCCACAGCCTGGCTGTGCCCCGGGCCTGTCACTCGAACCGGTTGCCGCCCGGGCCGAGGGTGCAGGGGCAGGGTCTGGGTGCCGCGGGAAGTCCCTGCGAGCCCGGCTGGCCTTCCCTTCCGGCCACCGCCGCGCGGCGCCGCGTCCCCACGGGTCCCTCCAGTCCAACTCCCTCGGCGCGCCGAGCCCGCCAGGGGCGCGGGCCGGGTGGGGGCGCCGCGTGGCCTCCCCGGCAGGAGCGCCGCGCACGGAGCCCCCCGGCCTGCCCGAAAGACCCCACCCCGCCCCGCACGCCACCTCCGCCGCCGCCCGGCCCGCTCGCGAGGTGCCGAGTGCCGGGGACCAGCACGCCCGGGGGCGGCCCGGAGGAGGCGGCGGCCGGGCTCCGGGACCAACTGCTCCGATCGGCAATGAATGAGCAGGCCCGTTACCGCGGGCGCCCCCGGCCCGCACCCCGCGCCCCCACAGCCCCCTCCTTGCGCCCCCCTCCCCGGAGTCCGGCCCTCGCTCCTCGGAACCCCCCGCCCGGCGGCCCTGGGGGGCATGCAGCTCTGGGCAGTTGGGCTGCACTTTGCAAAGTGCCCCGAGGAGCTGGCCCAAACTCTGCAAACGGCGCTGGGCAGGGCTGGGCCGGGCCGGACCGCCGCGGCCCCCGCCGAGCCCCCGGCGCGCCCTGGCGTTTGCGGCGCTGCACGTCCCGGGCCCTGCCGGCGAGGTCGGGGGAGCCGGGCAGGGCGGCGCGGCGCAGCGAGGGCCGGGAGGGTGCGTCCGGCCTCGCCGCGGTGCGTCGCCGGAGGCGCCGGGGAGGGGACCGGGCCGAGGACGCGGCGGGGCGCGGGCAGCCAGGTGACCCCGAGGGACCGAGCCCCTAGTCCCTCCGGAAGCGCCTGAACCGGTGGCCCTGCGCCGGGAGCCGCGGCGCGCGGCGCGTCTACACTCACCTCCGGCTCCGAGGGCCCCGCTCCGCTCGCCGCGCTGGCGGATGCAATCGAGCTCCCGGAACGGCAGCGGCGGCCGGCGCCCGGCCCGCGCGCAGCCCCGGCGCTCTGCGGCGCGGAGGCGCAGTCCTCATCCCTGACCGCAGGCCCGCCCGGGCCGCGCAGACGGGCCGCCCGCCCGCCGGGCACCGAGCCGCCGCCGCCGCGCGCAGCGCTCTGCCCCTCCGGGGCGGGGTGTGGAAGGAGGAGAGCACCCTCCACCCGCTTCCCAGGTCCGCCGCCGGGCCGGCCGAGCCCTCTCCAGGCAAGCCCTCGCTCGGCCCGCGCTCCGCCGCCCCCTCCGCCCCCTCCGCCCAGCCCCGGGTCGCCCCAGGCACCGGGCTGGCTGCAGTTACAAATTTCGCCCCTCGCCCCCGCCCCCAGCTATTTTTAGCACCCCTCTTCCCAGGTGTTTGTTTCCCGGGATCCACCCCGTGGGTGGGGGGCCCTGATGCGACAGGGATATAAGGCGGCAAACCCTGTGCCCGTGTGCCCGGTTGCCAGCCCACCCCAACCAGCTCCGCTGTGCCCTGAGATGCCAACAGCTGGATTTAGCGCGACTCTCAGAAGTGCTGGCATGGGTGTACCTGTGGTTTCCAGTCCATCCTCCATCTCTGTCCCCTCCCGCCTCCACCTCTCCAGCCCCCACTAGACATTTCCCCTTGTGCTTCTGGGGGAGGATGGGGGCCATACGACACCCAGTGCTGGACACCTGCTGGGGGGCCTCCAGCACTCAGAAAGCCCCCTAGGGGGAGGTCTCCTGTCTCCAAAGTGGGAGTTCACATCCCGTAAACCATAGCACCTCTGCTCGGCCCGTCCAGCCTCAGGCCCATCATGGATCTGCCTAGGGAATTCTGGAACACAGGTGGTGGGGAGTTGGGACCATGCAGGTCCTAGAGCTGGGGGTGGGGGGACTTACAGGTCATCTGCTCACAGAGGAGGACATGGAAGCCCAGAGGAGGCAAGGGACCTGCCAAAGGCCACACAGCCCAGTGCGTGTGACGTCAGCTATTCTGGGTCAGGTGGGAGTGAGAGGCTGGTCCCTGGTGTGGACGTGTGGGTCTCCAAGATGAGGAGACACCCTCACCGGAGGCGTTGCAGAGGCAGCCCCTCCCCCACTCTAGACAAACCCCAGGTTGGACTGGGGGCGCTTCTGAGAAGTGCAATCGTGGGCACTCTGCACTCTACAGAAAGGCGGCCTTCCAGAACAGTCCTTTGAACGGCGTTCCCCCTGAGAGCGTGGTAACTTACCCACGTTCAAGTTTCAGCCTCTTAGGAACAGCTTTATTATGTAAAGCAAGGTGTAGATGACCCGGGCCTTTGGCCCCATCCTGCACAGGGGCTTGGAAAGGAGTGAAGGGCCCGCCCCGCCCGCCTGTGGCCTTCTGGGTCCACACCCTCGGGGGAGCTGTGGACTCTCCATGTAGGATTTACAATGAGCGAAAACACTCAGACCAGGGCCTTTTTCCTGGGGCTGCTCATTACAGCAACGGAAGGGGGTTCCGGCGATTGCTGCCAGCCGACTTGAAAACCTGCGCTGAGCGGGCGCCGGGCTAAGGAGCCCCGCCCGGCCCTGCTCGGCTCTCGGCTCACGTTCCCGGGGCATCATTCGTGGCCTCCGGGTCCTGGGATCGCCCTCTCCGTGGAAAGCGAGCCGGGAAGGGGCTCAGAGCCCCTTGAGTTAATTGGTATTTCAATCAAGTTGGTTTCTTAGAGTTTCTCGGGCCGGGGTCCCCTGGCTCAGACAAGGTTCCCAGAAGGTATTTCCTTCCTAATCCTTCCTACCGGGTCTATTCTTGTTTCTAAGAAAGGCCACAGTTTCAGAGCTCACCTGTGTGTGTGTGTGTGTGTGTGTGTGTGTGTGTGTGTGTGCGTGTGCACGCGCATGCGTGCGTCCTGCCCGTGGTACACCTGAGCTCCCCTTGGGTGCGAGCAGTGAGTTCTCTCTCATGAGCGCGTGGAAGCGACAGAAGCCCTCACTTAGTGTTGGCACCCACGACCACAGTCCTAAGAGCTGCCGGACCCCCGCCCACCTGGGCCGGATGGCGTCCCAACGGACAATTCCGACAGCCCTGGGCGGCGGGCCACTGTTCTTCCCATTTCAGGAGGTTAGAACGTGCCCGAGTCCACACGGCCTGCCTCTCCTGCCCCAGGGCCACCGTGCCACAGAGCTGCGAGCTCAGCCCTCCAGGTCGGAGACCCTAGACAGCCCCTGAGCTCCTGTCCCTCCCTCCAGGCCCACCTGCTTTGGGAAACCCAGCGCTTCTCACCCAGGGCTGCCTCTGCCTCCCAGGAGACATCGGCAACGTCTGGGTATCTTTTTGGCTATCACAACCAAGCAGCTGCTATGGTGTCTAGCAGGCAGAGACCAGAGATACTGCTAAACCTCCTACAAGGCACAGGACGGCCCCGTGACAAAGAATTATGCGGCCCCAGATGTCAGTAGTGCCGAGCCAGAGAGCCCCAGTGTCGCTCGTCTCCTGGGAGCGGGGGCAGTCCCGGGCTCCGGATCCCAGCACCCCTCTGGCAGTGCCTTCTTCACAGCTCCCAAAGCAGACGTGGAACCGCACCTACTCCTCCGGGAGGAGCTGCTGGACATGAGACCCCGACGGGGTGCTGTGCGGGAGCCGTGGGCTGGCAGGGTCTCGCCCCTGGGTGGCCCAGCTCCTGCCATTGCTCTGAGAAGTAACAGAGCTGGGCGGCGCCTGGCTGGGCTAAACCTCCGCTCTCCATGAAGAGACGGCCCAGCAGGGGGCCTGACTCGACTTGCCCAAAGTCACAGATGTGGAGTCCAGCTCTCCGGCTCCCAGCCAGCCTGCACAGCCCGGGCCGAGGCCCACTGCTGGCCACCCTCAAGGGGCAGAGGCTCGCTGGGCCCCTCTGCGTGTGCCAGGAGAGCTGGTCAGCTCCTGAGTCAGCCCCTCGACTTTTGCCTGATGTCAAAATGAAACCGCGGACCCAAAGCCAGAGCGAGGGGGTGAGAAACCTCGGGCACATTCCAGGGACATGGTGTCACATGGCCGCTCCAGCCTGACACTGACAGGGCCTCTGTATGTGGACAGCACTCCATCCAGACAGCCTCGCACCTTGAAAGCAAAGCCCACCCCTGCCCGGTGTGCGGGTCCTCGCCAGACCCAGTGGGGTCCCCAAGGACAAGACTCTCATCCCTGGGCAACGAGACCTCCGACCTTGGACCAGGCCTGTGGCGGTGATGTGGGGTGTTGTGTGTTTAAACCCTGGAGGTTTCACAGCAAGTCTCGCCTGCGACCTTGTGGGCTTCCTCAGGCTCCTTAGCCCCATTTGCCAGATGGGTAAACTGAGGCTGAGGTGGCAGGGAGCCCCGTCCTAAGGACACGGGAGTTAGTGGTAGAGTCTGTCCCGGGTGCTGGCTGTCTGCTTCTCTGCCTCCCTCTGGCCTCCTGGCCGAGTCTGGGGTGAGGGCATGGCAGCCAGTGGCTGCCTGAGCCCTTGGGGTGGGCCCCCGCTTCTCCCCCGGGGTCCTGGCCGGTTGAGCAGCTGTGTGGCTTTGGGGGCTCCTGTCACATGAAGATGCGCTTCAGCACAGGTGACAGCAAGTATGGAAGTTCAGGGAACCCAAAGCCTCTCCAGGAACATGTGACCTGGCCCATCCAGAGCTGGTTATCTGCACTGGCCCCCAATTTCTAGAAAGTGGGTTCCAGGGAACCCACATTAGGAACACGATTAAGTTGGTGAAATTGACCTATAGTCCAGGAACTCAGGGAGCCTGGCACAGGCAGGCCTGGCCTCCGTTCCAGGTGGCACGCTGCCAGCTGTGTGTCCTTGGGCAGGTCAGCACCCTCTCTGAGTTTCCACCTGCTCTTCTGGGAGTTGGCAGTAGTGATCCCCACCAATCAGGGAGGATTTGAGGGGCCAGGAGGGCAGAGCTGGCCCCCGAGAGGCGACGGGGCAGCCTCAGCTCCTCCGGACAGTGGCTGGGGGTCTCTGAGCAGCAACAGTGGTGTCCAAGGGATGGGGAGCAAGGGGTCTCACGGACGTGAGGGCCCTTGACAACGCTCAGCACCGGCCCTGCAGTGGCCCTCTCTGGCCCTGACCCTCCCCTGTGCCCCTCAGGCAGCCGGGCCGGGGCTGGGGTGTCAGGAAAACACCCCTGGCTCCGGAGCACAGAGGGCAGGGGCCGGTGGAGATGCCCCACCCTCACCTGCACCGCTGCTGGGCCCCCGGTTCCGCCACAGCCCTGTGCAGCCGCCCGTGAGCACATCTGACCCTTGCTGGGGGCTCACAGGGTCTGCTGGGCTGGGTGGGCTCACCAGCGAAGGGGGGAGGAGAGGCAGGGAGGAAGGGAGGGACCTGAGAGTGGCGAGCGGGTGGGGCCCGAGCCGGGGAGCTGCTGTCCAAGGAGACATTCCAGACGGACGGTGGCGCATGACTCAGATGCCCAAAGAGCGATTGTTTCTGCCGCATCTTCCTGTCTCCAAATGGCCCCATCTGGGAGCAAAAAGACAGGAAAGGGGTGCCCAGACTGAGTCCAGCCCAGGCCACAGGACCCACAGCCTGGCAGAGGGTCTGGGGGTGCAGGACTTCCCGAGGCAGACCCTTCCCAGGGCTGACAGCCCACCTCGTGCCCTCCTCCCAGTGCCAGCTCTTCTGCCTCCAGGAAGCCCTCCCTGCTCTGCACCCTGGCTCAGGACTCCTATCTTTCCTGAGCTTCTCCCAGCAGGTCCAGCAGGCGGCTGGTGGCCCAGGTCCAAACCCCGACTCTGCTTTCTGCCAGCCACGTGGGCCTGAAACTCAGTTTCCCCATCTGCTGTGGTAACTCAGACTCTTTTGTGAATGTGCCGGGGCCCATGGGCGGCTGTCCACCTCCTGACACTCAGCCGCAGCATCCCGCCTCAGCCTCTCGGGGGCCTTCAATATGGGAATCCTTCTAATGAAACGAAAACAGGCAGCAGGAACCCAAGCCAGCGGCCTGGCGTGTGAATGGGCCCTTTCAGGGGGCGGCCGCAGAGCGAGGGCCTGGGGTGGAGGTGCCGTGCTCGGCCCCAGGAATGGCAGTGCCCGGGCAGGCCCGGGGCAGTGAAGAGAGGGGCCGCAGCCTTCAGCTCTGACCTCAGGGCCTCGGGCCCAGCCTCCTCCCCCTCCGTGTCCTGGACACCCCCTGACACCACGCCGGGCAGCAGGAAAGGGGCCAGCCGTCCTTGGTCCAAATGCCACTGTCCTTGTTTTTTTCCTATAATTATGTCTCTGAGGGATAACTATGAATTTACATTTTGCTCAGCTCAGTCATTTATTCGGAGGCTGCGAGGAAGGCCCGGCTGTCAAAGGCGCATTGATGTGTGTTTTCGTGTTGCCGGGGTGACCAGCAAGGGCCCGCGGACACAACCGGCCCTTGTGGCCCGGGCGGCCTGTGAGCCGCGGTGCCCGCACCACCTGGCCTGTGTAGACGCCCCCGCTCCGCTCGCCATGAATGACTTCAGTGTGCGGAGGTTTCTTTTTCCATACCTGGCCACCGAAACTTCCAACATTCTTCTAGAGAAAATGTGGCATGCTGCCCTGGCCGCTTTCTCGCCGACCGGCTTATCCGTCCCCGTGCGGCCCACACCTATGCCGGCACTTCTTCCTCATGGCGACATTAGAAAGTCCTGCTTCCCTTTCTGCCACCTGCCGCTACGGCCTGACAACGGCTCCCTCTGGCTTCACGAGAACCAGGCAGCCCGTCGGAAACTCCTGCATCTTTGAAGAGCCGTCGACAGGCCGGCTGTGCGGCGCCGCTTTCCGATGGCCCCGGTGCATCCGGCCCACAGAGCCAGCGGCCCCGGCTGGGCGCAGAGCCGGCAGGTCTGGGTCTGGAACCAGGTCCCGTTCTGGGTGTCAGCAGATGTTCAGGTGGCCCCAGGCCTGGGCCCTGGCCATCCCTGATGTCCTGACCGACCCTGCCAGGCACTGCCAGCACGCCACCTCTCGTCCTTCCACCGGAAGGACGCCTCCTTCAGGGAGAATGCCGGGATGGGAGTGGACAGCACCGGGTGGGTGGGTAGGCAGCCTGATCTCAACTCTGCATGTGTGTGGATACACACGTATGGATGCACGTGCGTGAGTGTGTATGCACATGTGTACACATGTGTGTATGTGTGTGAGAGGATTCATGTGTGCCAGTGTGTTTATTGATGTGGCTGTGTGTATGTGTGTATATGATGTTAGAGGGAGTGTGTGTGCACATGAGTATGCACATGTGTGCTTATAGTTATGAGAGAAAGCATGCATCTAAGTGTGTATGTGTGAAAGAGTGTGTGTATATGTCCGTGAAGATGTGTGTATACACGTGTGAGTGTATGTCAGTGTGTGCATATGGGTGTGTATGTGAGTGTATGTATATGCATGTGTGAGAAAGCGTGTATGTACATGTACTTGAGTGTGTACATGTATCTACACATGTGTGAGAGTGTATGCGTCTGCGAGAGTGTGTATGTGTGAGAGTGTGTGCATATGTGAGAGTGTGTGTGTGAGAGTGTGTGCATATGTGAGTGTGTGTGTGTGAGAGTGTGTGCATATGTGAGTTGTGTGTGTGAGAGTGTGTGCATATGTGAGAGTGTGTGTGTGAGAGTGTATGCGTCTGCGAGAGTGTGTATGTGTGAGAGTGTGTGCATATGTGAGTGTGTGTGTGTGAGAGTGTGTGCATATGTGAGTGTGTGTGTGTGAGAGTGTATGCGTCTGCGAGAGTGTGTATGTGTGAGAGTGTGTGCATATGTGAGAGTGTGTGTGTGAGAGTGTGTGCATATGTGAGAGTGTGTGTGTGAGAGTGTGTGCATATGTGAGTGTGTGTGTGTGAGAGTGTGTGCATATGTGAGTGTGTGTGTGTGTGAGAGTGTATGCGTCTGCGAGAGTGTGTATGTGTGAGAGTGTGTGCATATGTGAGTGTGTGTGTGTGAGAGTGTGTGTTCACACCTGTTTCCTCTGGAACTCAGGACCCCTGAGTGGAGGGCAGGGCTCCATCTCGCTCAGGTGCAACCTCAGTGTCCACACGGGCGCACCGGGCTCGTGTCTGAATAAATGAGCCCACGAGGAGCTGGAAGACACTGGAAGGAGCCCTGTGAGAGGAGAGGAGGGCCAGGCCCATGCGTCACTGATTGCGCTTCTGATGGTGACGGTTCACCAGCTGCGGGCCATGTGGCCCGGTGGCGGGGGAGGGAGGGGACGCTGTGAGAATGTCGCAAGCTCACTTTCCTTAGTCCTCTGGACTCGCCCAAGCTGGGGAGGGGCCCAGAGGCTGCTCTGAGAGGCAGCGTAGCCAAGTTCTGGGTTCAAATCCTGCTCTGCCTCTCACCAGCAGGCCTTGGCAAGCGGCCTTCCCACTTGCCTCAGTTTCCCCGTCCCTGGCCCCTTGTCGGTGACGGCATCCAGCCCTCAGAATCTGGTGGGCCGTGGTCAACAGCATCTTTCCTGGGGGTCTTACTTTCCCCATCGTTCTTTCACAAACGTCCCCAGTGGCTGTGACTCACAGCTCACAGTCAGAACAGCCCCGAGAGGGAAACCACTGCTCCACCTCGCGTCTGCTGCAGCGGCCCGGCCTGTCCTTCCCGGGACTTGTACCCACTGGGTCTCCTGGCCGGGCCCGGCCTCAGGCCTCCTGTCCCCAGGGGGTGCTCAGGGTGTGATGACACAGAGCGCAGGGTCCCGGTCCCACAGCCACTTGTCCCCAGAGCCAGGGAAGATCAGTTTGTCTCCTGCATCACCCCAGACCTTCCTGCTTGTCCACACCTCAGTCACCCAGGGTCCTCGGGCCACTTGGGGGGCACGCTCCTGTGGAGGGCTGCCCGCTCTCCCGGCTGCCTGCCTGAGTGCAGTGGCTGGGATAGTGGGCTTTGTGGGCGTCCTGTGGGCGTGGCACCTCGGATTGGCTGAGAGGTCTTCTCGGAGCTCTCAAATGAACCCTCGGGACCGCAGGCCCCATGCTGACATCTGTGCTGGACACTGGGTGGGAGTGAGGTGGGGCAGCAAGTTTACAGCCGATGGCTGTGCCCCGACCCTAAAGAGGCCTGTCGTCCAGGCTCCTCGTTACCCCTGGTCCTCCAGGGTTCTCAGCCGCAGAACCTGGTGTGCCCGCCACTCCTGGCTCTTGCTCTCGTCTCTCTGCTGCGTCCTGCCCACCGGCCTCTGGCCTCACCTGTGCGCCCTGCTCCTGTGGCCCTGAGCCTGGCCTCTCCTCCTGGCCCGACGCCCGTTGCTGCCTCTACACCACGCCTTCCAGGGAAAGAGCAGGACAGTTTGTCTGTAAGTCCATCCCTGGGCATCCCCTTCTAGGGAGGACCCCGGGGGCTACAGAGACTCTGGAGAGAGAAGCAAACCACGTGCAACCTTGCTCTGGCCTAACCTGGCCATGACGGGCGTCCCTGGCCCTCCCTGTCCCAGGCCATGTTGTCCACCATAGGGGACAGTAGCCACAGTGGCTGTTTACATTCAAATTAAATAAAAGTGGGAACTCAATCCCGCAGCCGCACCCACCCAGTTCAAGCGCTCAGGGGCACGTGTGGTTCGTGGCGCCGTGCCGGACGGTGTGAGAGGACGTGTCTCTATCACCACGGGCAGTGCAGCTGACCTGCTGCTTGGAGAGGCACCGTGCGGTGCAGTTGTAAGAGGCACTAGAAATTTCTGAGTGTTGCACCGTTTCCTCTTCCCCTTTATTTTCTGTAGTTAGCAAGAAAACAGACACACCCCTACAAAACCTCTGCACTTTACCCAATGACCCTGCCCTTGTCTCTTGAGGCCCCGCCCCTTCCAGTGGCCGCGGCAGAGGAAACACTGAACAAGTGAAGGGTCAGCACGTGGGCCGTGCTCCGTCCCAGCACCAGGGCAGATGTCATCAGTCACCGGCTTGCTCGGCCCGGGCCCTTCCATCTCCCCGCGCTTCTCCACCGCACCTCCCAGGCCGCCTTCCGCGGATGGGAGCTGGCGCCTGACCCTGCTCACACCTGGGCCGAGGCTGTCACCCTGCTAAGGACCTCAGAAGAACTGTGCACACTGCCAGGCCTGCCTTGGGAACGCAGAGCACTGACTGTCGCCTGTGTGCACAGTCCTGGCGCCTTTGCCAGGTTTGTGTGAACGCAGCTGGTTCCCGCGCTTTGGGGGCCCTGTGCTGGCTGGGCATTTCACTGCCAGGCGTGTGCTTGGAGCAAATGGACGTTTACATGTCTTGCACCTTCTGGACACACGGGCACCACGCCATGGCCAGACCTGCAGGCCCAGCCTGCACGCTTCCGGGGCACTAGTGCAGCCCCTCAGAACGCGGTTGCACCCTTGTCCCAGCACAATCACACGTGGTCATTTTTACTGAAATTCTGAATTTTTTACTGAGATACTGTGCTGGAGTTGCAACGGTGGGCTGGTGTCTGTGATAGCACTGCGTCCTCTCAAAATGTCCACCAGCAGCGCCCGGCCTTGTCAGTTCTCACCCCTGCTGACCAGCTTCTCATGGCTCCCTGTGCCCAGACGATGACATGCACACTCAGGTGGGGACTCAAGGCCTTTCCCCACCCGGCCCCAAGCACACCCCTAGTCTCAGTGCCTGTCTGCCCTCTTCCTCCTCCCTGCCTTTCCCACCCTATTCAGGCCACACTACGCTGCTCCGTGTTACCCTAAATACGTCTCAGTCTCCCACGCCTCACTCACTCTGCGTCTGATGTTTCTTCTTCCTGGAAAGTTCTCTTACCTCCTGCCAACTTTGCCAGCCCAGTAAACTCCTATTTATCCTCCAAGACCCATGGAGGCCACCTCCTCTATGAGGCCTTCCTGTAGACACTGAGATTGTGGTGTGCATACTTCATACTGTGCTACACCTCTCTGTGCATTGGCCGCTTCTGCTGGACATCAGGATGCCAGGTATCCCTCATTTTTGTATACCCCACGCCTCAGGTGGTGCCTGACCCCATGCAGTGCCCCATGCATCCACGATGCTCTAAATCCATTCCTCCCCACACAGCCTTCCCTCAGCCTGAAATGCTCTCCTCTGTGACACTTGAAGCCCCTTCTCTCTTTTAAAACCTGCTCAAGATGCCCCCAACTCCAGGGAGCCCTCTGTGCTTAACGTCAGTGTGACCATGTGACATGACAGTTGAACAGAGCGTCTGGGAATGCCAGCACCAGAAAGTCTCTTGGGGATGGTCTGGCACAGCCTTTGTGTTTTACAGATGAAAAACCAGAGACCCAGAGAGGGAGAGACAGCTTGAGGCACAGCTGGGTGGGCCCAGCTCTCCTGAAGGGGCTTTGTGTTTTGCATTGAGCCCTCTGTGGCCTCCCATTCAGCCCCAGGCAGCCTGACACCGCTGTCCTGCTCTGCCGCTCTCCAGGGGCCCTTGCTTCATTTCACTCCCCCAAACCTCCTTACATGTTCCCGTTGCCACAGTGAGACACTCCCACAATCTGTACACCAGGGAGTTGCTGCGTCCCCAGCAGAGCATGACTGTGGGCAGTGGAGGAGGGCAGCCGTGCCACCTGCCTGTTGTGTGACTTTGGACAAGTTGTGTTTCCTCTCCGAGCTTCAGTTTTCTCCTTTGAAAAATGAGGATAATATATGGAAACTACCGTTAGTGGTTGTCCTGGTGAATCAAGGAATTGATGTATGTAAAGTACTTAAAATGGTGCCTGGCACAGAGCCAATGGACTGCCACCATCATTATGTTGTGATGCTGAGGTGATGGTGATGATGTTGGTGGTGATGATGTTGGTGGTGATGGTGATGGTGATGATGATGATGATGGTGATGGTGATGGTGATGATGATGATGGTGATGATGGTGATGATGGTGATGATGGTGATGATGATGATGGTGATGATGGTGATGAGGAGGTGATGATGGTGATGGTGAGGATGGTGATGATGGTGATGGTGATGATGGTGATGATGGTGATGGTGATGATGGTGATGGTGATGATGGTGATGATGGTGATGGTGATGATGGTGATGGTGATGATGGTGACGGTGATGATGGTGACGGTGATGATGGTGACGATGGTGATGGTGACGATGGTGGTGGTGATGATGATGATGGTGATGATGGTGGTGGTGATGGTGATGATGATGATGGTGATGATGGTGATGGTGGTGATGGTGATGGTGATGATGGTGATGGTGAGGATGGTGATGATGGTGATGGTGATGATGGTGATGGTGAGGATGGTGATGATGGTGGTGGTGGTGGTGGTGGTGATGGTGGTGGTGATGATGGTGATGGTGATGATGGTGATGGTGATGATGGTGATGGTGATGATGGTGATGGTGAGGATGGTGATGATGGTGATGGTGATGATGGTGGTGGTGATGATGGTGGTGGTGATGATGATGATGGTGATGATGGTGATGATGGTGATGGTGATGATGGTGATGATGATGATGGTGATGATGGTGATGATGGTGATGGTGATGATGGTGATGGTGAGGATGGTGATGATGGTGATGGTGATGATGGTGATGGTGATGATGGTGGTGGTGATGATGGTGGTGGTGATGATGGTGGTGGTGATGATGATGATGGTGATGATGGTGATGATGATGATGGTGATGATGGTGATGATGATGATGGTGATGATGGTGATGATGGTGATGGTGATGATGGTGATGGTGAGGATAGTGATGATGGTGATGGTGATGATGGTGATGGTGAGGATGGTGATGATGGTGGTGGTGATGATGATGATGGTGATGATGGTGATGGTGATGATGGTGATGATGGTGATGGTGATGATGGTGGTGGTGATGATGATGATGGTGATGATGGTGGTGGTGATGGTGATGATGATGATGGTGATGATGGTGATGGTGGTGATGGTGATGATGGTGATGGTGATGATGGTGATGGTGAGGATGGTGATGATGGTGATGGTGATGATGGTGATGGTGAGGATGGTGATGATGGTGGTGGTGGTGGTGGTGGTGATGGTGGTGGTGATGATGATGATGGTGATGATGGTGATGGTGGTGATGGTGATGATGGTGATGATGGTGATGATGGTGATGGTGATGATGATGATGGTGATGATGGTGATGATGGTGATGGTGATGATGGTGATGGTGAGGATGGTGATGATGGTGATGGTGATGATGGTGATGGTGAGGATGGTGATGATGGTGGTGGTGGTGATGGTGGTGATGGTGGTGGTGATGATGATGATGGTGATGATGGTGATGGTGATGATGGTGATGATGGTGATGGTGATGATGGTGATGGTGAGGATGGTGATGATGGTGGTGGTGGTGATGGTGGTGATGGTGGTGGTGATGATGATGATGGTGATGATGGTGATGGTGATGATGGTGATGATGGTGATGGTGATGATGGTGATGGTGAGGATGGTGATGATGGTGGTGGTGGTGATGGTGGTGATGGTGGTGGTGATGATGATGATGGTGATGATGGTGATGGTGATGATGGTGATGATGGTGATGGTGATGATGGTGGTGGTGATGATGATGATGGTGATGATGGTGGTGGTGATGGTGATGATGATGATGGTGATGATGGTGATGGTGGTGATGGTGATGATGGTGATGATGGGATGATGGTGGTGGTGATGATGATGATGGTGATGATGGTGATGGTGATGATGGTGGTGGTGCTGATGGTGAGGGTGGTGGTGGTGGTGGTGGTGATGGTGAAAGTGATGATGACGTTTCACTACTTCCAAATTCTCTCCTTCACAGAAAGCTCCTGTTTCCTGCCTGCCCTACTTGTGACATAGAACTTGGCAGAGGTGCTGAGCTCTGGGTGGGTGGCGGGCACAGGACTGTGCATGAAGGGAGAGAGCTCACTCACAGGAATGGACTGGGCACCAGGTCTGGAGTGACGTCGGCTACATTGCCTCCCCCCTGGGCTCTGGTTTCCCTATCCGTGAAACAATGGGTTTGCACTGGCTGGTGACTAAAGGGTCCTTCTGGGTGTGAGGTTGCCTGCCATCCAGTTTTGTGTTACTGTATTACCAAGCGCTTTTCCAGGGCTGGGTCCTCCTTCCTCCTTCGCACATTTGTGTTTTCTGCCGCTGTTTCAACAAAGCCTGTCTTGGTTATGCCTTCACCCAGACTTCAGCAATGAGTAGGTGCCTGACATGTGCAGATGGTTGCATGTGTGTGTATGTGTGTGCACACGCACAGCAGACCCCTGACATCTCAGAATACGCACACCGACGCCTCCCAGATGCGCAAAGTAAGCATAGCAAATGCATTGACTTCACGAGAACACACAGTCAGCTCCAGTGTGGACCCTGGGCACCGGCTGGGTTCACTCACTGTCACACAACCCAGGAAGAGCAGGAACCAGGAGTGCCATGTCTCCAAAGCCAAGCCTACTCCGCAGGTGACTGTGAGTGCGTTTCAGCCACGGCACGACTTTCTGCTGCAGAACTAGACGAGCTGAATTTACATCCACCTCCAAGAAGCGTGGCTGGGGAGTTTGGCAAGTCCCCCTGCTTGGAGCGGAGGTTTCCTCCTCTGTCATGTGGGGATGATCAGTCCTGCCTGGCCTCTCTCACGAGGTTGTGGTGGCCATCAAGCCACTGGACATGCCCCACGTCCTCTGCGAACCGCCAGGTCCATGTGAGTGTGAGGCTGATGGCGTCTGCGGGCAGCTGTGCGTGGATCTGGGACAAGTCAGCGCCTCCGAGCCTGGACCTTCCCCCGGGCTGTGTCGGGGAGCATGAGGGCTAGGGTTGACCAGCACTGGCACACGGCAGGAGGTCAGAAATTCCACGCCTTCTCATTATTATTATTATTAATTGTTGTTACACACAGACTAAAGAACTTGCTTCTCTTAAAAAGTATAGAAAGGGACCTGTGATGTCTTCAAATGGACATAAGCGACTTCAGCTCTGCCAGAGCAGATGCTTCTAAAACAGGCCACATGTTGTGGGGCTGGGAGCCCACACCAGCGCTGTTCTCTGGGCACATTGGGGATGAGGGCTGGGGGCTGGTGTGACTGTCCCCTATGAAGATTGTCTTGTCCCCAGCCTGTCTTCCTGTGGCCAGGGCCCCGAGTGAGCTGGCCCCAACTCAAGGGCTGTGTGGGCGGGGGCTGAGCGGGGGGTCTGGTCGTCCGAGAACACAGAGGGTTTCTCTGTCACAGGGCCTCCCAGGGCAGGACATAAGGGGCATTATGCTGAGCTGGCTCCAGCCCCGGCAATGGCTTCTTTTTTTGAAGCAGGGGACTAAATGTTTGACTGCATGCAGAAATGCATGATTGGAGCTGCCGCAGGAGCTGTGAGTTAGAAGCCGAGGGCATAGGGAGGACCCGGCGAGCGCTCAGCTCCTTGGCTGGGCCGGGCTGTGTGCAGGTGGCTGCAGAGACTGGCCTCCAGGGCTGCAGGTCCAGCGGGTCGGCTGTCCAAATGGACCTGGCCCGGGCGGTGGCTGTATGTCGTTGGATTTGGAGGGAAATAGATTCCCACGGGGTCTGTGGTCAGGGGAGGCCCAAGTCTGGGCCCTGAGGCTTCTCAGCTGTGCAAGCCCTGGGCACGCCCCTCCTTCTCCAGGGACAAGGCGTGAGTGGGTACAGGCGGACTTGGGGTGGCGGTCCCAGTGTGTCCCATGGAGCCAACTGCTCTAGACTTGGGTGACCTTGGGTGCATTCTGAACTCCCTGGACCCAGTTTCCTCCTCGGGGTGACCTCTGGGTGACTGTCCCCACCTCTCAAGGAGGGTTGAGGAGCACGGGACAAGGCAGGGGAGGGCTGGGCACGGAGCCTGTGCTCTGCAGACCCTTGGGGACACCCGCCCTCGGCCCAGTGCTGTTCCAGGTGCTGGGACACAGCCGAGACGGACTCCCTGTCCTCATGGCGAACTCCCCAGGGCTCACTCTCTTCCCTCCTGGAGGAAGGTGGAGCCGGGACAGGTGGGCCCTGAGCTCCTCAGCCCGGAGTCACCAGAAGCTGGGGTCTCAGGTCTCCTTTCTGAGTTCTCAGACCCGACGGAGCCTGGCACAGAGATCTCTGTCATCTCTCTGTGGAGACTTCTCTTTCCATTCACCAGGAGACAAGCACAGTACAGTGGGTTAGGTTGTGTCCCCTGAAAGAAATGTTCAAATTCTAACGCCCGTGACCTGGGGACGTGGGCTTGTCTGGAAACAGGGTCTTTGCAGATGCCATCAGGTTAAGATGAGGTTGCGCTGGCCTAGAACGGGCCCTGATCTGATGACTGGCTGCCCTATAAGAGGGGGATTTGGACACTGACTCAGGGAAAAAGGCCATGTGACCGTGGAGGCGGAGGCCGGAGCCCAGGGATGCCTGGGCCCCAGGAGCGGGACGAGGCAGGAAGGACCCTCCCCTGGAGACTCCGGAGGGAGCACAGCCCTGCAACGCCTGGATTTTGGGCTTCTGGCCTCCAGAACTGGGAGAGGATAAATTTCTCTTGTTTTAACTGCCCCAGTTTGTGGTACATTGTTACAGCAGCCCCAGTAAACTGAGGCGCCCGGAGACTGAGAAACGGGCGGGCGACACGGGAAAGAGACATCAGCGGCCAAAGCAGACAAAACACGGCTCCCACAAAGTCATGTAACACGGTGTCGCTCTTCTTTAGCAAATTGTCAGAGATTTGACACGGGTCGATCCCCAAGGCTGGCCAGGGTATGGGACAGGGAGAAGCCACACGTGCTATTTTCTGGGAGATTCCTTCATTTCTCCGAGTTCATCCTGAGGGACGATCAGCTTCAGGGTGAGGAGGTGTCCCTTGCCACACCCTTTTCAATGCCAAAATAGGAAGCGATCTCCATTAAACGCCCCCAACCGAGGAGCGGGTTAGCTGTGGCCAGAGAGCTCTGCGGAAGCCGCCCCATTATTGACGCGGAAACTGCTCCCAGTGCGCCAGTGTGGAGAACCGTTTACAGGAGGCATCGGTGCTAATTTTACAACAAGAGGACAGAGAGGGTGGCAGGCTCCTGAGCACGGGCAGCCCGGGGCCCACAGGAGAGTCAGCAGCGGGCGTCTCGGGGCTGGAGAATCAGGGGTAATTTTGAAATTTCCCTGTTTGGGTTCTGCTATCGTTTCCAAACTTTGTGTAAAGAACAGGTATTATTTTTGAAACAGGAAAACAATGCAATTAAAAGCAGTGGCCCCAGCCCAAGGGCTCAAAGCCACCGTGGCCTGGGCTAGCCGGCGCTCAGGGAGGAGGGGTCCCCGGGACGGGACAGAGCAGACGGCTGTGGTTTCTGAGGGCACGGCGGGAGCAAGTTGTTGTGACTGTGCCGACATCCCTGGAAGCTGGGCCGAGGGTTGGGCGGCGGCTTCGATGGCTGAGCTTCACCGGGCTTCTCTCACTTGTCTCTGCACAGCCTCCTGAGAGACAGGGTGGTGGGACCGTGCCGCCCACAAAATTACCATGAGAATGTCCATGCGCTCAGGGACTGCTCCTGAGCTGTGACATTAGCATCTCCCAGCTCAGAGAGGCCAAGTGACTTGCCCAGGGTCACACAGTGAAGGGCAGTGGGCCAACAGTAAAGCCTCTTGTGTCCGACTTCGGTTCCCATGTTCTCCCACGTGGCTTGCTGCCTCCTACTGTGGAGAAGCGGGAGACAGGCCGCAAAGACCCCCATCCTGCTGGACGGCCCCCATTGGACCCCTGGACCGGCCACTTGCTGATTTGGAACACCACAAAGAACAGACTCTGCTCAGCCTACAGGCCAAGGAGTGAGGAGGATCCCAGGGCAGAAACAGCCAGGTCTTGGTCCAAAGGGGCGGAATGCATGTCATCTGTGTGTCAGGCTGGGACACGGTCCCCTGATGTGTGTGGGCACAGGGTAAAGCCTGGGAGGTGGGCTTGGGTGTAATATGGTGAGGGAGGGACTCTTGGGGTCACCTGATGTGCGGCCACAGCCTGTGTGTGGGACGCGCATCACAGGCTCAGTATTTGCTCCCGGATCCTTGCCACCAGCCTGGAGCCAGCCAGGACTGGGTCCTCTTGGTGGAAGTGCCACCGAGGCTCAGAGGGCTGGGTGACTTGTCTGAGGGCACCAGCAGGAGTTGGCCCTAGATCCAGGAGAGACGGCCTGTGCTGGGCCCCCGGGCTACGCAGGGGCAGGGCTCATTCCCAGGTAGCGGGGGGCACCCCAGCTGAGAGCTCCCTGGGGTCCAGAAGTTCACTCCTCCCTGAAGCCAGGCCACTCCCCACCCTTCCCAGAGGAGGAGAATTGGGGGGGACATGCCACTCAGATCTCCTTTGGGAAGGAGTGCAAGGAGTACATGAGCCACTGCAGAGGCCACACTCTCCTAGGGTCACTGCAGAGGCCACGCTGTCCTGGGCCGCGCTCTCCCGGGGCTGCTCCTAGTAGCGGCCCTAGAAAGCCTGCAGAGAGGAGCGGCCTGTCCAGTCCCCCGGAGAGCCCTCTGCAGACTTCCATGCATGTGGGGGCTCTTGCCCCGTCCTCCCTCCACTCTCTCTGGTTTCATCGAGGCTGTGACGGCTCCAGAGCCGGACCCGGAGCCTCGGCCATCTGTGCAGAAAGTCCCGGGTCCTCCATGCCAAACCCCCTTCCTGGGGCAGAGGCCGAGCGAGCG
Organism: Equus przewalskii; assembly: GCF_037783145.1. Classification (NCBI taxonomy): domain Eukaryota; kingdom Metazoa; phylum Chordata; class Mammalia; order Perissodactyla; family Equidae; genus Equus; species Equus przewalskii. Next base: position 34,751,180 of record NC_091833.1, on the reverse strand, counting down.
GACAGGCTTGTTTGTGTTTGATATAAGTGCTGGATTGTTCTCTCTGCCCTTGCTGGCTATTATGCGGAGGCCAGTCCTAAAATAATATTGTATTTCCTCTCTCATAATCGGGAGGGAGGACGCTCATCCGGAACAGGGCTGGGCGGGAGCTTTCGTGTGTGGGCACGGGGACTGACGCGCTGCCCCTGGCGTGGCAGACAAGAACGCAGGATCCGTGTGCGCCATGGTCCTCCACGTCCACCCGCGTTGGGGCCGGCCTGGGAGAGGGCTGCTTCTGTTGTTTAATGGCTATGTCTCTTGGAAAGCCGGTGTCTTCATCGGATTGTTTGGCACTCTGGACGGGGCTGTGAGCCCCGGACCCCAGAGACTGGAGCCAGTGACTGGCTGGCGACCAACTGCGAGTCTGGCTCACGCAGGCGTCCCAGGGAGACGATGGTGCCTGGCGCGTAGTGGGCGGCCAGCACGCACTCTGGGGGACTCAGCACAAAGAGCACTCACACGACAGCGTCTCTCTGTGGCTGCCGGTCGCTTTGCTTTGATTTCTAAGCGGCTGCTCTGCTTCCTCGCGGCGCTGGACGGAGGACACATGCCTCCTTCTGAAGTTCTCAAGGCCCTTCTGTGTCCGTCACTGCCCCACGGGTTCCAGTGCCCTGAGTGTGAGGGGCAGTGTCGTTCTTCATGGGATTCCTGGTGGGGACGAGGCACAGGCGTCAGCGCCTCAGACAGCGTTTGCATCCTAGCTGCACCCCGAGCTCCGGGACCTGGGCTGAACCTCGCCTGCGCCTTGATTTCCTCACCTGTGAAAAGGGCTCCAAATACTGACCTGGAAGCACTGCTGTGAGGATTGAGATGAACTAGCTGAGGGTCCAACGTTGACCTCAATGCGCTGTGTTACTATTATTAAAATGAAGAACGCGGATGTGGCTGGAGCTTAATAAGCTAATTTCTTTAATTTACTCCACAGACATTTGCTAAGCACCCACCATAGGCAGGCCCTATGGTAGGCACCAAGGGGACACTAAGAGGGAGATGACATGGATCTTGTCCTCAAGTGAAATAAGAAGAGGAAGGTGGGGATGGTGGTGATGATGATGGTGAAGATGATGATGGTGAAGAAGATGAGGCTGACGGTAATGGTGATGATGATAATGATGGTGATGCTGCTGCTGCTGCTGATGGTGACGATGATTATGGTGATGGTAGTGATGGTGATGATCACGGTGAGCTCATAATGTTGGTGATGGTGGGGATGATGATGGTGAGGATGATGATGGTGGGGATGATGATGGTGAGGATGATGATGGTGGGGATGATGATGATGGTGATGATGATGGTGAGGATGATGATGGTGATGATGGTGAATTATGCCTTTCCCTCCCCCCAAGATACAGCCACCTTGTAGCTGTGAATGTGACCTTATTCGGAAAAAGGGTCTTTGCAGATACAATCAAGTTAAGGATCTCCAGCTGAGATAACCCTAGGTTATTTGGGTGGGCCCTGAAGCCCAAGACTGGTGTCCTTATAAAGAAAGGCAGAGAGATTTGAGACACAGACACAGACGGAAGACCGTATGAAGACGGAGGCAGACACTGGAGTGATTCATACAAGTCAGGGGCCACCTGGAGCCCCCAGGAGCTGAAAGAGACAAGGAAGGACCCTCCGCTAGAGCCTTTGGTGGATTCATGACCCTGCGACAACTCGATTTCAGACTTTGACCTCCAGAAGGGAAAGACAGTAAATTTGTGTGGTTTTAAGCCACTCAGTCTGTGGTACTTTGTTACAGCAGCCCCAGGGAGCTGAACTAAATCCCCTGGGGAGCTTGGGAAAATCCAGAGTCCCAGGCTGCCCCAGGCCAGTTAGCAACAGAGTCTCTTAGGGTGGGGCTGGGCATCAGCATTTTCTAACACTTGCCGGGACCCAGAACTCAGCCCCTGAGGCCTAGCCAGGGCTGGGGGACCCGGGAGAGGCAGTCCTGGGGAGTTTGGAGCCGTGGGTTCTCGGCTGCGCCTGCCGCCGACTTGCTGGGTGACTTTGGGGCAACTGCCCCTTCATGGGCCTCTGCTTCTCCACTGCGCCCCGGTTCTCCACGGCACTCTCCCAGCAGCAGAGGCGTCCGGAGGGTCCCCTCTTTCAGAGCCTACAGACCACAGGTCACGCTGAGGCAGCTCGCTGAGCCCATCCTAGGCTCATCCAAGGACTCGCGTGGAGAGGGGGCAGTGGGAAAACTCCTGCCAGCCAAGAGCCCAGGGACCCCCAACCAGGGGCTTCAACCAGCCCCCCGCCTCCCACCCTGTCCCATGCTGTTCCCCCCCAGGCCTCCCCCCACTTGTTTGTAATAACGAGTGTCTTCATGATCCTAGAATAGAAGTGAGGATCCGTTCCCACACACGATGTCAGAGGCATGTCCTAGTTCAGGTGCAATGAACAGGGCCCGTGACGGACCCTCGTTGTGGCGTGTGTTCCTGTCTGTAGAATCAGTGACCGGGCAGACGCACCTGAGGGACGAGGGGGGCTTAGTGTCCGGGACAGTGTTGCCAACGAGGTGTCCCCAGGGAACAACACACTCCTGCTAAACCTCCAAAACGCACAGCGCCACCGTCTCCAGATTTGATCAGCAGTTGCATTCCTGGAAATTAAGAGTGTGTTAAAATCGAGCACGACTGATGGAGCAGAAACAGGAGCCAGGCGGAGGTTCCTGTGGAGACTTCACCTGCTCAAGATGCTCCATGGGCAGGTGGCTCGTGTGACACTTTCTCAGCCTGTGGGCCTGTGCATGGCGGACACAGAAGAGCCTGTCCCCAAAGGCCAGCAGTGCCCTCTGGGTGTTGGGACAACCTCAACACCCCAAGGGAACGGTCCCGCTGCCTCTGAGCCCCTGATGCAGCCTCCCGAGCAGGTGGCTGCCTGTCCAGGGGTCACGGCGCTCCCCCACACCTCCGCCGCTTGCCAGTCCCTCGCCAACGCCTGGAACCCTCCCTTATGATGCCCCTCCTTCAGCGGACACGGAGCTAGAGTCACCTCCCGGTGGGAAACACGCGAGCCACGTGGCTGGGGTTGTGGTCATGCCGCTGGAAGCCGTGAAGACCTCATGAGGGCCATAGTGATGGTGCCCCCAGCGCCTTCCCCAGATGGGGAGCAGCAGCTGGGAGAGGCGGGCCCGGCCGCCTGGATGGTGAAGCCCCAGACCAACCGAAACGCAGGAATGCGAGCGCCGGTTTTGGTGGGGAGGGGTCACAGGTAGACATATTTTCATTGTGAAAGAATGACAGAGCTCCCGCCGCTTGGGGGACCCCCAAGTGGTGCCTCCAGACCTCCCCACCCGCAACGTCCCTTGAGAACTGAACATTGTTGCCAAGGCCACCCTGTGTGTCCTTTTGAATTGTCGCAGCGTGCCAGTCACGGACACAGCAGCTACTCGCCCTCTGCGCAGACGGCCCTTCGTGGTCTCTGGGGGCCGGTTAGCTTTATGCCCCCACGAAAGGAGAGGCCTCTTTCCTTTGAGCACCAAACAGCTGCCCTGACGGTTCCCATTCATGGTACAAAGAGGCCAGGCAAGTCCGGAACAGTTTCAGCAACAAAATTAGTAATGACAGCAATGGATCATGACGAATAGAATAAAATAAACGTCCGTGAGTCCATATGGTATAAATCATCGCTTCAATCCATACATGGGGCGAGGCGACCCCTCTCACAGCACATGCCGAGTAGTAACCGTGGAGGGGCCGACGGGCGTGGGGAAGCGAGCTCGTCAAACGCGTAAGTAGCTATTCCTGGCAAGAATCGCGGACGGAGGCTAAAATTAGTGAGCCAAAGCAGGAGGCGTGATGCGACATTTACAAAGTCACAAAGCAGCTCCCTACAAGACACCTCATAATTACAAAGAGAAAAAAGGAGCTGACTGCCCAGAGAGCGGCACCACCTAACCCTGGTCAAAGCAGCCGCCACGGGGAGTGGGACCCAGAGGCCTCCTGTGCCCCAAGCAGGACACAGCCTCACTTCTGCAGGACTCCTGCAAACGCACGACTACAGTCTCACCGTGGAAAATGTCAAACACACATGAATCGAGGGCCGTTCTCAAAGTAACAGGCCGGCACTCCCTTCTCAAAAGCGTCGGGGTCACCAGGGACTGAGGAGGGGTCGCGGCTCGGAAGAGACCAAGGGACACGGATGGTCTGTGAAGAGACACGAGGGCACAGCCTGGGGTTCTATGATGTGACGAGTTTGGGCTTCTATTTGTCGGCACTCACTAAATGGCATCCTAAGACTATGTGTTTCACTGCAGTTAAAGTTTACCTGGGAGAAAATCAACCACAGTAACCAGATACTGCCCACTGGTTAGTGACATGCACGCCCAAGAGCCTGGGGTGATGTATGCTAAAGTCTGCGACTTATTCTGAAATGCACCCCAAAAATAAGGTGGATTGACAGGTCAATAGATGGGCAGTGAGATGATCGGGCGGGTCTAGCCAACGGCGGGGTCCAAGTGGTGGGGGTACGAGTGATCACCGTAGAATCATTTCAAGCTTTCTCGATGTGTGACCATTTTCATAATCAAATGTTGGGGAAAAAGAAGAAACAATGCAAGCTACAGAGGTAGAGAATATATTTGCAATTCGCTTTTTTTCAACAAAGAGTGGTATCCAGAAAATATTTTTGAATACTTCTAAAATCAACAAGAAAAAGACAATACCATCTTAGATGAGTGACAAAGACTTGAGCAGACACCTCACGAAAGAGGACATCTCAATGGCTCACGATGTTTGGAAGTTCTCAATGTCCCAGTCAAGAGTGAAATGTCGGTGAAATACGATGTGTCCCTTCACACACAAACTGGAAGGACCATGGTGAAAAAATCACCACACAGAGCATAAGCACAGAGATCACAAACGTGGGCCAGGAGACAGAGCCGCTGGAAGGCTCAGGCATGGGCGGACGTGTAACTTGCTACAAAGAGGCTGTACGTGTGTTTGGCGGCGTCTAAGAGGGCTGAGTGTACGCCCATCCGATGACCTAGCAATTCTACTTCTGGGGACAGTCCCTACAGAAATGGGTGGACTGATGTACACCACAGCTATGTTCAAGCTTGTTCATAGTGGTGAAAGTCCCAAATTGGAAAGAACCGGAATCTTACCAATGGCAGAACAGACAATAGAATGGTGCTTTCTCACAACAGGATGTGACACACCCAAGATGTGGGTGAATCTCAGAGACATAATGTTGGTTAAAAAGAAAAGCCAGAGGGTCTGGCCTGGTGGCATAGTGGTGAGGTTCGCACACTCTGCTTTGATGGCCTGGGCTCGTGGGTTCAGATCCCAGGCATGGATCTCCACCCACTCATCAGCCATGCTGCGGCGCAGTCCCACATACAAAATAGAGGAAGATTGGCACAGACGTTAGCTCAGGGCCACTCTTCCCCAACAATAACAACAACAGCAAAGTCAAACACAAGAGTACATTCTGAATGCTCCCATGTACAGAAAATTCAAAATCAGGAGCTGCCCTCTGGCCATGGGGGGCAGACGGTAGGCGCTAGTCGGCACCTCCCGGGAGGGTCCTGGCTGGGAGGATCCGGTGCTGGAAGGTCTGGATCTGGGTGGGTGCTACCTGGGGGGTTGGGTGGGTTCACTCTGCAAATGTTCAGGCTGTGCAGTTTTCTTTATGTAAACGGTTCTATGATATTCCTACAGGAAACACGCGCCCACCCTGCTGAGGGCTTATTTCATGGTGCTCGGCCGGAGGTGGGTCCCCAGAGGCCGGGTGGGAAGGCCAGGCCTGCCCCGGAGCATGGACCTTCCAGCTGGTGGGGTCTTGGAGGTCGGAGGTCTGAGCCCCCGCGCCCTGGGGAGACCAGGCCGGGCCTGTTTACTTAGCTGGGCGCCTCACAACGCCTGCTCTGTTCTTCCTGGGCTGACGTCACGCTGTGGGGCTGGGGCAGGGCAATGGCTCATGGAGGAGATGGCCCCATGCACAGGACTGAGCCCGCCCTGCCAGGAGCTGGGCCGGCCGGCAGCCAGACCTCAGCCCAGTGCGCACGTGTGGCTCCTCGTTGCCCTCAACCCCGCTCCGGGCTGCAGTTTCCTCCGAGGCCAAATGAATGTTTCGGCAAAGTCTGCTGCGCTGGGCAGCCGACGAGGGATAGAGGAGACTTGGGAGACGGCAGCCTCTCGCTTCCGCCATCTGCTTCTGCAGACTCTGGGTCCTGGCCGCCCTCTCCCTCCTGCCCCCCTTGTCTACACCTCCGGGCCTGAGTCACTCACTTAATAACCGCCATAGTTTGGGAAACATTTAAAGCATGCTGCACACTCTTTCATTGCATGAGCAACAAAAGGATTAATTGGATCATGATCCCCATAAATGTGGATGAGAAATAAAATGACTCTGCACAGCCTCGAAATAGACTTGGCATGCTTTTAAGCCGGGTTGTAGTAAACTCAAACCAAACCCGTCCATTCCTTTCCCGCCTCAGCTACACCTCCGAGCCCGGCGCCACCAAGTGCTCCACGCAAAGCTGGCCGCAGACCCCGGGGCTGAGAGGCTCATGGTCAGCCTTCCACTCCCGGCTGCTGCCACAGAGGCTCAGGGACAGGCAGGGCCCCTGGGCTCAGGGCTCAGGGCTCAGGGCTCAGGGCTCAGGGCTGGGCGCAGACTTGCCCCTACGCCTCCCCATGTTCCCGGGGGGCCATTTCCCACGCTCGGGGTCTGGGTGCCTGGTAGGGGAGAGAGGAGTGTGCTGGCACCGGCAGCGGTTGTGCTCAGGCTGCAGTGGCAGCGGGACCCGCCTCTGGTGGTTTTGAAAGCCCCTCACAACCTCTGGTCTTCACACCCCACCTGTCTTACAGCCAAAGGCTGCCAGAGGGGACGGCAAGTGGGGAGGAGTGGGACGAGCCAGGCCTCACATCCCGTGCTCCCTCACCACCCTGGGCTGCGTTCTCTGTCCCAGAAGGAGCACAGGGCTGTCCCCTGGTGCCCCTCTCTCGGACCGGGGACATACCACAGCCTTCCCCACCTGCCAACTGCCAGGAGAGGGCAGCCTGGGGAGCTCCCGGCCACCAGGAGCAGCCCCGCCCAAGGCTGCGAGGGCATCTGCAGCGGAGGCTGCAGGGCGCCCATATCTCCTCCCAAGTGTGGCCTGGGTGCCCACCATGTGAGGGGTGCTGAGAACCACAGCTCCAGCCCCATCACACGGCCTAGTGAACTGAGCTTCCAGAAGATTCTTTGGTGCTTGCTCAAGCCTACACAGCTACTAGCAAGAGAGTGGGCAGTCAGCACATATCTGCTGACCCATGGCCTGGGACTTCTTGCTCCATCTCCGCTGAGTCGGATGTGGCTCCTGCACGGAGGAGATTCCTTGACTGCAGACAGGGATACTGCCCAGCTGTCCCAGGACCAGCCCACGGCACGTGGGGCTGGGTCAGGGCTGCGAGGCCATGGAGCAGAGTGGCAGCTCCCTTCTGCCATGTGGCCTTCTGCCTTAACCCGCCACTCCTTGACTTGTCCATCCGCAAGATTCTGATCTGGATTCACTGGCAGCTGGCAGAAAATGATGATGATCATGACAAGACTATTTGTGTGTGTACACAGGTACACACATACATAGGAACACCAGCACACACACACACAGGTACACACGCAAATCCACACGGGTAGATACACACACAGGTACACGCACACACAATCAAGAGCAGCATTTCCCAGGGCAGAGGCTGGTTGCGTGGAATCCTGACACGGCTACACACGGGGGCTGGGCTTATGTCCTCTTCCCCGGAAGTGTGCTGTGGCTCAGAGAGCTTAAGCACACTGCATCACACGGAACTGGGGATCTGACCGCGGAGCCTCTGACCCCCACCAATCCACTCTGACCTCCGACCTCTGACCCACAGCTCCCACACTGACCCCAGTAGACTAGCAGGGTAGGCACAGGTCCTGGGGGCCTTGGAGGCCCCCTGTACTCCAGGGAGAAGCCCCGCTGGGGGAATGCAGCCACGGGCCAAGTGAGCGAGGGAATCGGGCATGTGGATCTCATTTTGGTGAAAACACACAGAGGTAGAAAAATGGAGTGGCGGAGGGCCTGGCAGTCGACTTTGCTGACATTTAAAAGAGATGATGAAGACCAGGGGGCCCGGCTGGCACAGCGCTCTCCATCCTGAGAGGCTCGGGTGACATGGCCTCGCCTGGAAGGATCACCAGAGACCCCGCAAGGCACAGGCTTTTCCTGAGCCCCTCCTTTGCCAGCCCTTGTGGAGGCCCCACCGGCAGGGGGTGACGGTGCCTGCCCGAGGCTGACCCGCCAGGAAGCCATGGTGACGGTGTGTCTGCAGCCCAAGGTCCGGTCCTCGTCCTCCCCGGGGACTTCCTGCAGGCCCTGCAGGTCCTGCCCAACACCTCTTCTGGGTCCCCTCCCGTGAGTCCCACGGCTCCTGCTCCTGGCTCTGCCAAGCAGTCACCATGCTGCAGAGGCCAGGCCCCAGGTCTCCTCTGCACGACTCCTTGCCCCCCAGGGTGGGCCTGTCTGGGCCTCCTCGGGCCTCCCATGGCTTCTGGAAATGCCATCCTCTCGTGGGACAGACTTCCGCCCGTGGACGGCAGCTGGGCTGACCTGAATGCCCTCTCCGTGATTGGAGGCCTGGCCTCAGTTTCCCCACCTGTGAAGTGGGTTTTGCGGCAGAACCACCATGGGCTGGCTGTGGGCCAGGAGGGCTTATGCACGGGGCTGTTGGCAGCTCCCACCGAGGGTACAGGAACCCGAGTCATGGACGGTCTTCTCGTATTCAGCTCAGTCCCACAGGCCGGTACAGAGCCAATGGGAAGATGGACGCCAAGCTGCTTCGTCCACAAGAATGGCTGGACATGGGGAGCGACCGGGGCTGCAGAGATCAGAGCCAGAGGTTACTGCAAGGAACCCATGTTGAGTTTCTGTGTTGTGCAGCAGAGGGAACCAGGTCACAGAGGTTAGGGGTTGCTCAGGGTCACACTGCTGGGGGCGGGGATAAGCAGACTGCCCAGCTCTGGGCAGCTGTGGGCTGTGGCAGTGTAGGTCTGCCCCATGCATTCCATGAAAGAAGCATGATGGTCCCATTTCACAGCTGAGAAACTGAGGCTTATTGGTGCCGAGTGGTCAGCAGCTCCCCAGGTGGGCCCGGGTGGACCTGGCATCTAGTTCTGTCCAGCGGCCTGCACTCATGCCCATCCTCAGCCCCCCTGAGACCTACGGAAACAGGGCTGCGTGTCCACATTCCCTGCATGTCAGCTGGGGAGACACGAGCCAGAGGAGATAAGCAGGACGGAGCCGAGGACAGGAAAGTCTTTCCAGGCCCCGGGGGCCCTCCACTCAGGACCCCCGGACTTGACTCATCTCCAGCTGTTCCCTGGCAACACCCCGCTTTGATCTCAGCTGCCCATCAAATCTGGGAACATAAGAACTAAGAGGCCCCCTTTGAGGCCGACAGAGGTGGTTCTAGGACACGCAGAAGGAGGTACTGTTTCACTGGCTGTGGGGGAGCTTCGGGAACCTGGTCTCCCTGGGAGGCCGTTCAGGCCGAAAATAGAAATTAAATTCAAGGAGGCTGAGATAAATCAGTGCACGATAATAACAGCCGCTGTTTCCTTTGTGCCAACGGGCCAGGCACGGTGCAAAGCCCTGCACATGCATCCTCTTACTCACTCCTCAAAACATTGCTCTCAAGGAGGTTTCATTATCCACCGGATGAGGGAAAGCCAGGTGTGGATGGCTGGTCAGTGGCAAAACAACGGCTTGATCTGGCTCCTTCTGATTCCAGACACTCAGCTTGGAACCACTGTGTGGGCTGCCGGCACCCCTAGTCCACGCTCGCACCAACCCCTCCATTCCAGACTCTGCATAGTGGGCTCCAGAGCATACCCGGAGAGCTGCCGGGAGGCTGGGCATCAGCAGCCTTCTCTCTCCTTTGCCCCCCAGGGGACCTGTGCACGTAGATTCGGATGTGCAAGTCCTGCAGTCCTTGTACAGAGCTCTGGGTTCCCATGTGTCCCTCCCTTAGGGCTGACTTTCTCCCCATAGAAGAGAACTTTTTGGATTGGGGGGGGCATCACAGGGAGCTGTCTTGGTTTTTGACTCCTTCATTCAATCCACTCATTCAACAGCTGGATCCATAGTGTCCATTGAGCGCTACTGCGTGCCAGGCGATGCCCTCGAGGTGCTCAGAACGGCTCAGAAGGAAGGAAATAACAAAGAGCAGAGCAGATCAGAAATAAGTGAAGTAGAGACTAGAAAGGCAACAGAAAAGATCAACAAAACTAAGAGTTGGTTTTTTGAAGTGATAAACAAAATTGACAAACCTTTAGCTAGATTAAGAAAAAAAGAAAGAAAACTCAAATAAAATCAGAAATGAAAGAGGAGACATTACAACTGATACCACAGAAATACAAATGATCATAAGAGATGGTTGTGAACAATTATATGTCTACAAATTGGACGAACTAGAAGAAATGAGTAAATTCCTAGAAACATACAACCTACCAAGACTGAATCAGGAAGAAATAGAAAACCTGAACAAACTAATAATGAGTAAGAAGATTAATAAAAAAACCTCCCAACATAGAGAAGCTCAGGACCAGACGGCTTCACTGGTGAATTCTATCAAACATTTAAAGAATTTAATACCATTTCTTCTCAACTATTCCAAAAAATTGAAGAGAAGGGAATATTCCCCAACTCATTTACAAGGCCAGCATCACCCTGATGCCAAAACCAGACAAGGACACCAGGAGAAGAGAACACCACAGGCCCATATCCCTGATGGATACATATAGATGCAAAAATTCTCACCCAAATATGAGCACACCAAATCCAACAGCACATTAAAGGGAGCATACACCATGATCAAGGGGGATTTATCCCTGGGATGCAAGGGTGGTTCAATATACCCAAATCACTCAATGTGATACACCACATTAGCAAATGAAGGATAAAAATCACACAATCATCTCAATAGATGCAGAAAAGGCATTTGACAAAACTAAAATTCCTTTCATGATAAAAATACTCAGCAAATTAGGTATAGAAGAATGTACCTCAACATAATAAAGGCCATATATGACAAACTCACAGATAACATCAGATGCAATGGTGAAAAACTGAAAGCTTTTCCTTCAAGATCAGAAACAAGACAACGGTGCCCACTCTCCCCACTTCTGTTCAATACAGTGTTAGAGGTCCTAGCCGGAGCAATAAGGCAAGAAAAAGAAATAAAAGTCATTAAAATTGGAAAAGAAGAAGTAAAATTTTCTCTGTGTACATATGACATGATCTTATATGTAGAAAATCCTAAAGGCTCCACCAAAAAACTAGAGAACCAGTAGACAAATTCAGTAAAGTTGCAGGATACAAAGTTAACATACAAATATCAGTTGCATTTATATACACTGACAGCAAAGCATCTGAAAAAGAAATTACAAAAACAGCCCCATTTACAGTAGCATCAAAAAGAAGGAAATGCTTGGGAATAAATTTAACCAAGGAGGGAAAGCTCCGTACACTGAAAACTATAAAACATCAGAGAAAGAAATCGAAGACACAGATAATTGGAAAGACATCCTATGTCCGTGGATTGGAAGAATTAATATTGTTAAGATACCCACACTGCCCAAAGCAATCTACAGACTCAATGCAATTCCTAGCAAAATTCCACTGGCATCTTTTGCGGGAATAGAAAAAGCAATCCTAAACTTTGTATGGAACCATAAAAGACCCCAAATTCAAAGGAACCATGAAAAAGAAGAACAAAGTTGGAGGCATCATTCTTCCTGATTTCGACCTATGTTACAAAGCTATAGTAATCAAAACAGTATAGTACTGACATAAAAACAGACACATAGATCAACGGAACAGAACAGAAGGCCCAGAAATAAACCCATGCATATATGGTCCAGTAATCTTTGACAAGGGCACCAATAACATATAATGGGAAAAAGATAGTCTCTCCAATAAACAGTGTTGGGAAAACTAGACAGCTACAAGCAAAAGAATGAAATTGGACCCCTATCTACACGATATGCAAAAATTAACTCAAAATGGGTGAAAGACTTAAATACAAGACATGAAACCATTAAAATCCTAGAAGAAAACATAGGAGAAAAGTTTCTTGACATCAGCCTTGGCGATGATGTTTTGGATCTGACATCAAAAGCCCAGGCGACAAAAGCAAAAATAAACAAGCGGGACCACATGCAACTAGAAATCTTCTGCACAGCAAAGGAAACCATCAGCAAAATGGAAAGGCGATCCACGGAGCGGGAGGAAACATCTGCAACCGTCCATCTGATAAGAGGTTGACACCCAAAGTATAGAAGGAATTCACAAAACTCAATATCAAAAAAAGAAATAACCTGGTTAACAAATGGGTAAAGGACCTGATCAGACATTTTTCTGAGGAAGACATACAAATAGCCAACAGGTGCATGAAAAAGTGCTCAATATCACTGATTATCAGAGAAACGCAAATCAAAACCATAGTGAGATGTCATCTCCCACCTGTCAGAATGGCTGTTATCAGAAAGACAAGAGGTGACAAGTGTTGGGGAGGATGTGCAGAGAAGGGAATCCTGTGCACCATCAGTGGGAGGGTAAGTTGGAGCAGCCACTGTGGACAGCAATATGTAGCTTCCTCAAAAAGTTCAAAATAGAACCACCGTGTGATCCAGCAATCCTGCTTCCACGTATATATTCAATGGCAATGGAAACAGGATCTTGAAGAGATGTTTGTGCCCCCACGGTCATTGCAGCATTTTTCTCAATAGCTAAGACAGGGAAACAACCTAAGTGTCTGTTGACGGATGAATGGATAAAGAAGATGTAATCTGTACACACACACACACACACACACACACACAGGAATATTATTCAGCCATAAAAAAGGACATCCTGCCATTTGCTGTTGCCATACCTGGATGAACCTGGAGGGCCTCATGCTAAGTGAAATGAGCCAGATACAGAAGGACAAACGCTGTTTGATCTCACTAAGACTTGTAATCTGAACAGTCAGCTTGTGTCCGCAGTGCCCTGGTGTCGGCAGGGGCCGCAGGTGGAGGAGATGGGCAGAGGCTGGTCAAGTGGTCCAAACTGCCAGTTACAAGATGCGTACGTTCTGGGATCTAACGTCAGCAAGGCAAGCAGAGTTAACAGCACTGCATCACACTCGGAAGTTCTGAGAGAGCAGGTCTTAAATGTTCTCCCTACACAAAGAAAAGGCAACTGCGAGGTGACAGACGGGTTCATTGGAAGCGTCATTTCACAGTGTATACGTATGTCAAAATGTTCTCTTATAGACCTTAAACACATTCATGACTATTTGTCAATCACGCCTTAACAAAGATGAAAAACTGCTGGGAGCACAGCCCCAGCCGACCGCCCCGTCCCTGATCCCGCGTCCCTCCATTCTGGGAGGGCGGAGCCCGAGCAAGCAGACAAAGCACTCGGGGTGGCGTTGGTTCCGTGGCTGCCGTAAGCAATTCCCACAAACTGTGCGGCTCAACACAGCAGACACGTATCGTCTCCCACTTCCAGCAGCCAACGTCCAATGTCAGGGGGGTGGGAGGGCCTCCCTCCCTCCTTCCTGCCTCAGCCAGCTCCTGGGGGCCCGGGTGTCCCCAGCTGTGGCGGCATTCCTCCGTCTCAGCTCGGTCTTCACACGGCCTCGTCCCTGCACCTCTCTGTCCTCTCCTCTCGTAAGGACACCAGTCCCTGGACTTAGGGCCCGCCCTAACCTAACATGACCTCATTCTGATCCTTAACTGATTACATCTGCAAAAACTCTATTTCCAAATAAGGTCATCTGCACTGGTTCTGGGTAGACGTGAATCTTTGAAGGACGCTATTCAATCCACTACAGGTGACAAGTGCTACAAAGAAAGATGACTCAGGAAAGGGGCTATAGTGACCGGTAGGGGGACTGCTTTAGATGGGGTAGGCAGGGAAGGCCTCTCCGAGAAGGCAGCTTTGCACTGAGGCGTGAGAGCGAGGAGAGTGTGAGCCCTGTGGAGGGCATAGCCTGTGCAAAGGCCCTGAGGCAGAACTTGATGGTTGCTTAGTGCCATGAGAAGGAGGCCAGTAGAGGACTGATGGGGAGGAGGCAGGTGCCAGGTCGAGGGGCTTCCTTGGTCACAGGCATGAGAGGAATATTGGCCTGTACCCTGAGCGAGGAGGGGAGAAGCCGTCCGTGGTTTCTGACCAAAGAAAAACCCCATGGACTTGCCTTTTCAAAGGTCAGGATCCCTGTGGCTTCCCGTGAAGCTACTGGGAGTGTAGCGTCCTGAACAGGAGACCAGGGGCCCCGGAAAGCTCTCTCTGCATGAGATTTGGGGCCTTGAGCACGAACACCGTCAGCCTGACTATTTGCTGGGAGACACGGCAATGCCCGGCCATTCCCATCCTCTCCCAAAGCTGCTGGACTTCCCGCTTCTCAGCAGGCCTCCTTCCCTCTCTGCGGGACTCAGGTGGCCTGGCCGGAAGCCCAGCTCCTTCTTCAGCTCCTCCAGCCCGTCAGACGGCTGCCGGGGATCCCCGAGCCCCCGGGTCCCAAGGCCAGAGAGCAGCGTCCGTCTATCTTCTCCAGGATGGGCTGGCACTCGGCCCGCAGCTGCCCAGGCCCTCAGCCTGATGGGGATGCGCAGTGGACAAGAGCCACTTTATTACTGTGGCACGCGTGACGCATGTGCGACGTTTCCTATCACAACCATTTGGAAAGTGCACAATCCAGTGGTCTTAAGCACATTCACAGTGTTGTGTACTCATTACCTCTATCTGGTTCCAGAACATTTTTATCACCTCAGAAGGACCCTTTGAACCCATTGGCAGTCACCCCTAATCTCGCCTCCCTCCACTCCTGAGGATTTGCCGGTTCTGATCATTTCCTCTGACCGGCAGCAACACCATGGGGCCTTGGTGCCGGCTGCTTCCTTGGCACAGGGTTTGGCGGCTCCTCATGTCGCAGTGAGTGTCAGAGACTTGCTCCTTCTTATGCCAAGTGACACCCGCTGCACGGGGGCATCACACTGTTTACGTGGCATCCAGCATATGACCCCGTTTGGAAGCCCACCTGTGGACGTCAGCATGGGGCTTGCAACCGAGCATCTCTCACCAACACAGACGAGCAAGATGGCTGAGAGGGGTGGGCTGGGCAGCCCCCGGGCACTGGGCCAGGACCTCAGGGCGGGCCCGCCTCTCAGCTCCCTGGTGGAGGCCCCCCCGACAGACCCCTGTCTCCAGCCAGGTGGCTGCATGGGGTGGGCCCTCCTGGAGGGCTGTGGCCGGCACAAAGCAGCCCTCTGGGCTCCGCGGATGGTGACCCGGCATCAGAGTGCACCTCGGCCTTTCTCAGGGCTGCCAGCACATCACAGCCACCATCTGCAGGCACGGGCCCCGGGGTCTGGCCTTCCCGAGGCCTGTCCTTTGATGGAAGTTTTCTGGACAACAGCCCTAAGACCTGGGGAGGGAGCCAAGGGGCCGAGGAGCCCAGAGCTGTGGGAAATCTGCATTGTCGCCCCCACTTCACGGATGGGGCCACTGAGGCCCAGAGCCGCGTGGGGACGTGCTAACCGGCGCCCGACACTCCATTTGGGAGGGATGGCCACCTGTGTCTGTGGCTCCCCCTTCTCTGTCGCACGAGACTGTCAGGCCCGCCAGTCGGCCCAAGGGTGTGCTGGCTCCTGGAGAGGCTGTGTGGACCAGCGCTGGTCAGTCTCTCCTCTGAGCGCCCAGCACGAGGGCCTCACTGAACCCCGCCTCCGAGAGGGGTGGGCTGCTGCCTCCCCACTGATGACAAGGAGCCAGGGCCCAGCAAGCTCTCCCACATGCCCAAGGTCACACAGCCATGGTGGGGTTGCATGAGGTTCTGATGGAGCTGTGACAAATTGCCACGTAGGTGGCTAAAAACAGTGCACACTCATTCTCTCATGGCTCCGGAGTCAGAAGTCCAAAACCAGCCTCACTGATGTGGCGAACGCCCGGTATGGGCCGGGCTGGCTCCTCCCCGGGGCTCCCGGGGAATCTGCTCCTTTGCCTTTTCCAGTGTCTGGAGGCGCCTGCAGTCCTTGGCTCGTGGCCCCACGTCACTCTCACCTGTTTCTGTCGTCACATCTCCTCTTCTCGCCCTGACCTCTGCCTTTCCCTCACAAGGACCCCGTGAGGACCCTGGGCTCACCCGGATAAGCCAGATCGTCTGCTGTCTCAAGGTGCTTCATTTAGTCACCTCTGCAACATCCCTTTGCCATGCGAGGTCATACAGGTTCTAGAATTAGGATGTGGACGCCTTTGGGGCCATTATTCTGCTGCGCACAGAAAACTTGGCCTTGACCTCAGGCTGCTCGGCCTCCAGGTGGCCACCTTACAGAAGGGGAAACTGAGCTTTCCAGTTGCCCAGCAGGTGAATGGCCAGCTGAGGCCAGAGCGGTGGGGAGCTGCTTGCCCTCCCTGAGTGCTGCTGGTGGTCGGGGGGGTGCCTAGGCCTGCCCTGGGATACGTGAATGGGCGCTGGAGCCCACGTTGGGTCCTGCCCAGGTCCTCAGGTGCAAGGGGAGGGCGATGGGGGATCTGGGGAGGTGGGCGGGGCGGGACAGTGGGAGCTGGCAGGGAGGCCGCCCTCGGCTCGAGAGCCGCAGAGTCCAATTTAGAGGGGCCGTCGCTGGCTCTCTTCTCTGTAAATGTGGAAAGTATTTTTCCTTCAGTAACTGAAGCAGCTCTGTGTTTATACCATCAGCCCCTAAGGTGAGGGCACTGGGAGGGAACAATCTGGAATATGGCGCTTGCTGTGGAGAGGCTGGCTGCTGAGAGGACGCCCCGCTGGCTTCTGTGATTGGGGACCCTCTGAGGAGCAGGACATGGAAGGTGTGTGTGCACGAGTGTGTGTGTGTGTGTAGCATGTGTGCATAGCGTATGCGGCGTGCATGTAGCACATGTAGTGTGTGTGTAGCGCGTGTGTACATGTAGTGTGCATGTAGCATGCATGGTGCGTGTAGCATGTGTGTAGCACATGTAGTGTGCGTGCATTGTGGCACAACAGGGCCCAGAGGGTCTTCCTGCATCTCTTTGGATGTGAGACCCCGGTGCCGTCTCTCCCAGCCTCAGTTGCCTCGTCTGTCCCATGGGACGTGTACCGCTGCCTGGTCCGTGACCTGGAATCGCGATGTTGGCGAGAACCGGGCAAGTGGCCGCCCCGCTTCTTTTTCCAGGTTGCTGGAAGCTTCCCCACCTCCTGGCCGCAGCTGTGCTGGCCTGCGGCGTCTCGGAGCCTTCAGATCTTTCCGAGTGAAGTGATGGAAACTGGGGTCAGAGAGGCGGATGCTCTGCCCGGGCCCGCAGCCGGGAGGCAGGAGAGGAAGGCTCACGCCTGGGCCTCCGCTTGGCCGGCCCGTCCCCGGAGAAGGTCCGAGTGCACATGTGTGTGCACACACACAAGACATACAGCCCCGGGGGGCTGCTGAAAGGGAGGAGTCCCCAGCAGCTTCTCCCCTGGAGACTTGGGCTCCCCGGGCAGGTAGAACAGCTTACACAGGTTCCCCACATCCACCCGGGCCTGGACCCCAAACACCATCAGGGCCCCGGGATCCATCCACCCCGGCCTCGGGTGTGGAGAGGGCTCTGGGCCGGGGTCAGTGTGCCTGCTCCTGGACGCGGCTCAGCGCCATCCCACACCTCCTGGTCCTTGGGGCACAATTTGGCCCTCCCTCACCATCCCAGGGCAAGGCTGCCCCATCCCCACCCCAGTGGGCCCACAGCCTGGCACAGGCAGGAGGCAAATAGCAAGTTGCTCCAGTCTCAGATGGGTGAGGGGTGACAGGATGGTGCAGTGGGTGGGTGGTATCCCAAAGGATATGCCCACGTCCTAACCCCCTACTGTGAACGTGGCCTTATCTGGAAATAGGGACTTTGCAGATGTCATCAGGGTAAGACGAGGTCACACTGGGGTAGGGTGGGCTCTGATTCACTATGGCCGGTGTCTTTGTAAGAAGAGGAGGTTAGGACACAGATACGCAGAGGAGGAGGCGTGTGAAGACGGAGCAGCAGGCACTGGAGGGACGCAGCCATAAGCCAAAGGACGTCTGGGGCCCCAGGAGCTGGAGGAGGCAGGAAGGACCTTCCCCTGGAGTCTTCAGAGGGAGCGCGGCCCTGCCACACCTGGATTTTGGCCTTCTAGCCTCCAGAACTGTGAGGGAATAAATTCCTGTTGACTTAAGCCCCTCAGTCTGTGGTCATTTGTTACGGTGGCCCCAGGACACTCACACAGCTGGGAGGGGCAGGGTGGGCCTGCCAAGAACATGCCGCTCAGCCTTCCTGGGGGCACAGAACTGACCACAGCCACTGCTGCCCTCTGGGGCACCAAATCCACGTCTACGCTCCGCCAGGCCATGCAGCCTGTGGGCTGCCCCCGCTCGCGACCGCACATGGCAGGGGCATGCAGGCAGGTCCGTGGCAGGCATGTCCTGGGCACTAGAGATGGCCCTTGGGGAGGAGGGAATCTAAGCTGAGACTGGAAGTACAAGATGGTGGAAGGAACGGCCCCAGAGGTCAGAGCAGGTGCGGCCTGTCATTTCTTCTTAAAAGTAGGGACTCTGGTCCCAGCCTCGGGGGTTTATCCCGTGGCTTTGAGGTGGCACTGTGTGAAGGGCCCAGGCCAGGTCTGGCAGAGCGGCTCTCGGCGAGCCAATGTGGACTTTCCTAGAGAGCCCAGCCAGGGCTGAAAGGCTCTGATTTGGAGACCAGAGGACAAAGGAGCTGGCCCTCCAACCCACATGGCTCCCATCTCAGCAGAGGCCCCTGAAGTGGACGAGCCTCAGCGGCTGGCTTCTCCCTGCCTGGCTCCTCAGCTGGCCTCTTCCAGCATCCTGGGGGCCGGCTGGACCAGGAGTGGGAAGAGTCATCTGGAGAAATGCACCTGGGACAGAGCCAAGAATTCTCGTCCCCAGAGATGTCAGCCGGGCACCAACGAAGAAAGAACAGAAATGGAATAAAAACTCATTTTTAATGCTTTCGGCTGCTAAGTTCAGCACTTCAGCCAGAAATCTGAGTGGAGTGCTCCCACAGTGGCCTGTTCCAAAACCCCGCCTTGCCGGCTCTGCTTCGTCCAAGGACCCTGGGAAGAGAAGGCGCCATTTCCCTCCGGCCCTTCCAGGCTGTGCTGCCAGGTCGTTGTAGTGCTGTTGGAGCAGGGAGCAGAGCAAGACCGTCCATGATTAAGAAGGACGGGCCAGGGGACCAGGGCAGCAGGAGGCACGGCAGGTCACCCCTGGGCCCGCAGAGGCCGGTACGTGGCATCGCCTTGGCCCAGGGGCGCACGCTGGTCCAGCTGTTCGTACCTGCCAGGATGCTCTCTCACGAAGTCTGCCTCCTCAGGCTCGGGGTGTCTCAGCGCGGGAAGAACCAGAGCCAAGGTTCCGGCGGAGCCTGTGCAGGGTGGCCCTTCTCTGCCGTGCAGCCCTCAGGCTCCCGGTGGTTGGTATAAACCGACTCTGGAGGGGCCCCTGTGGGCCGAGGGGCAGGTGCAGCCTGCCCGGAACCCAACTTGAATCTGAAATAGTCTGGAGCATCCTCAGAGCTGTCGGAGCAACCCCCTTGCTTTACAAGGGGGAGCCTGAGGCCAAGAGGGGGTCTCGTGCCCAAGTCACATGGTCGGTGACCACCGAGGGGCCATAACTCAGGTCTCCTCACTCCTCGTCCCCCGTCGCCCCGAACTAGCACCAACTGTATAAGGAAGAAATGGGACCCCGTGATGGTTGGCGACACAAGCTTGCCTGGAAGATTCTGTTTTTCAGCACAGGCTTGCTCTTCCTCCCCAACCTCTGCGGTAGGATCAGACTTCTCAGTCCCTGGACGCTGGGCTTGGCCAATAAAACGTGGGTGGATGAGGCCATGAGCAGAGCGAGCCCTGGTACCCCACCAGACAAGAAAAATGTGGGGAGACCTGACATGAGCCCACAGCCTGGAGCCAAGTTCAACTGAGCACAGACTAGGTCCGACCTATCCCAGCGGACCTGCTGATGAGTGAGCAAGAAACGGTTACTACCCTCTGCCACTGAGATTTTGTGGCGATTTGTCCCACAGTCATAGCTGACTGATACAGCTATGAATCTGGTAAAGACAGAGGGAAGATGGGAAGAGGGCAGCTAAAATCTGCAGAGTGTTTCTACGCCACAGGCTCTTACGAGGATACTCTTACTTTATCTTCTTAATAATGCCATGAGCCAGAAAGCGGTGGGGCAGGGCTCTGAACCCGTGTCTGGGTCCCCATAGTGCACGTGTTGATCCAGTACCCTGCACTATCCATAGGGCAGCCACTAGCTGCCTGTGGCTACTTAAATTTAATGAATTAAATTAGATAAAACTACCAATCAGTTATCCACTCACAGTAGCCACCTGTCAAGTGCTCGAAGGCCACGTGTGGCTGGTGGCTGCCGAATCAGAGCGCAGATACAGAACCTTCCCAGCACCCTGGGGAGTCCTGGGGGATGGTGCCGCGTGGGGATGGATTCAGGCCAGCCAATCTGACCCGCGGGAGCAGGCTCGCTGGCCACCTCAGGCTCAGCCACCAGTTTGCTCTGTGACTTGGGCATCAGTTTCCCCCCACCTCAGTCTTATCACCTGTACAACAGGTGACGAGGAAGATGGATGTTCTCGGGCCTTCTAGAACTTTGCTGCAGGACGCTGGGGCCATGCTGGCTGAACCCAGAGTCAGGGCAACTGTTCTGAGACATGACTGTGCTCAGGGATATAGAGGCCACATGTTCAAAATCTGGGCTGGAAATCCCAGATGCCAGGTGATGGAGACAGGGTGACCTGACGGGGTGCGTCATGGGGCCCTGAGCCAGCCTGAGCTCCCAGGGGTGAGGTGTGGGTTCAAGGTGGGTGGTTGGGAGGAAGCCCACACTCTGGCCCAGCCTCTCCGCCGGGATAGGGGCACATCCTCAAAGGCCAGTCTTGAGGCTGTGGGCAGCCCCTCCGTGGAACCCAGACGCTTTTGGGGGAAACCTCTGGCTGCATCCTAGATCCATCATGGCCTCATGGAGAGCTGTCCCCATTGTCCTCACAGTCTGTGATCACAGAGGCCCGGAGAGGGTTTGGGCACCGCCTGAGGGCACATAGCTGTGAGCAGCAGAGCCCATGCACAGCCAGCTGTCCGGGTCCCCAATCCCAACGTGCCCCTCCTTGCAGTGGTCCCACCCCGTGCCTGGGGGACTTCCTTCCACAGAGGGCCTCCCTCGGCCTGTGGACCTGGCTCTTAAATAAGCATTTAATTTGAGAGTGGTTTGAGATTTACTGAAACTTTGCAAGGATAATGTGGAGAGTCCTCGATTGTCCACATCATACAATAGCACGGTGCGTTTGTCACAACCAGGCACCAACGCCGACACGCTCTCGTGAACGGACGTCCACACTGTGCTCACATCCCTCAGTTTCCCTAATGTCCTTCTGTCCTGGGATCCCATCCAGGGCCCCACGTGCGTGTGGTCGCTGGATCTCCTTGGGCTCCTCTGGGCAGGATGGTCACTCGGATGCACCTTGTCTTTGGTGGCCGTGGCGGTGTGAGGAGTGCCGGTCAGGAGCTTGCAGACTGTCCTCGGCTGGGATCTGACTGATGTTTTTCTCGTGGTCAGACCAGGGCTGTGGGCTTTGGGATGAGGACCCCAGAAGGAAAGGCCTGTCTCACCCGTCATATCCAGGGTGCGACCTCTCACTGCTGATGTTGACCTTGATCCCTGGCTGAGGTCACGTTGGTCAGGTTATCAAGCATCCAGTCGCTGTTTCCCCCCTCCATCCTCTGCTTTTTGGAAGAACGTCATTGCGCAGCCCGCTCGGGGGTGGGGGTCATGCTGCACCTTCTCCAGGGGGGTGTCTGTAGACATTATTTGGGAGAGATTTGCCCCTTCTTCCCCATTTATTTGTTTTTTCAATAATTTATTGATGTTACTATGGAGTCATGGATATTTATTTCACACTTTGGGTTATAACCCCAATCTGGCCTGCTTTGGAGCTATTTCAGGTTTGGTACCAGATCAACCGCCACAACAAAGTGAACGTCACAGTAAAGCGAGTCACACACATTTTTGGTTTCCCAGTGCATATAAAAGTTGTGTCGACACTATACTATAGTCTATTAAGTGTGCGATATAGCATTGAGTCTAAAAAACCAAAGTACACGCCTTAATTTAAAAATGCTAACCATCACCTAAGACTTCAGCGAGCTGTAATCTTCTTGCTGGTGAAGGGTCTTGTAAAAAACGCCGTGTCTGTGACGCGCAGGGAAATGAGCTGTGCCTGTGCTATGCTCTCCATTTGGTTGTTCAGATTGTTCCAGCTTTGGCCACTTGGAGTTGTTTCAGTGGGCTCATTGTGTGTGCATGTACATGTGCGTGTGTGTGTGCGTTGTGTGCCTGTCTGTGTGCGTGTGTGTATGTTCACAGCGTTTCCCTGCTCTCTGGCACTGAAAGGTGGTCCAGGCTCTCCGCAAACCCTCTGTCCCATCCCCACAGTTAGTCGGCCATTTCTCTAGAGCCCTGCTTTCCTTTCATGGGGGAAGATTCTTAGAAACCACAATCTGGGTGCTGGGTGTGCTCATTGCTATGGGGGTGTCTCTGCTCCTGGGCCGTCTCAACAGCCAGCCAGCAAATGTGCAGGTACACTAACCGTGTCCACACATGTCTGTACTTACTCCGTGTCTATATTAAGCTGAACAGATTGCATACAGATGGCTCCCACTCCAGCTGATGACCACATGGACCATTCCAGCCTGCCCTGTTGCCTCTCTGCACCCTCCCCCTCCAACAGCGAGACCCTGGCTCCCACGAGCCACCATCCATGTGCAGATTTGTTCAAGCCGGTAACATGTAAAGTGGTGTCAGGATTGTTGCCCATGCCCCCAAGAAACAATGTCACCAACCAGAGCACGCAGCCTTCACACACTCCCTGTCCAGTCAAAATGCCACTCTTCAAAGTCTCAGAGGTCAGTGTCTCGTCCCTTCCCCTCATGTGGCCCATTGGTAACAGGGGAACTGAGTGTTCCCCCTGTTCTCCCTCCCTTCCTCCCTCCCTTCCTCCTCCCTCCCCTCCTCCCTCCCCTCCTCCTCCTCATCACTCAGATGGGAAGTAGAGTTGCTGGTTTTCAAACTCAGGACCCTGGCCCCAAAGGCCCCTCCCAGTCACTCACCCTACCAGCTCTGGGTCCAAGCAGCTCGGGAGGAGCTGGTCCCACTGGGCCCCTCCTCTGAACTCACCCAGCCAGGGAGCATCTGCCCTGGCCCCCGGGAGCTCCATGTGGAGGCCCCAGCAGGGGATGTAACAGAAAACTGACAGTTCTAGGCCCGTCTCCTGCGCTCTGACTTCTCACCCATCGTCCTGGCTGGTTTGCTGGGGGCTGGACCCACCACTGGACAGTGAGGAGGCCAGAGAGCCAGCTGCTGGGCTTGTTCAGAGGCTGGGGGACTAGGGCCCGGCCCTGTCTGCCCCCCACCGCCCCTCCAGGTGAGTGGGGACGGCTCCTGCCAGGGTCTCCTCCCCGCACACAAGGGTCATCTGTAAACGTGGGTGGACAGAGCTGGGCAGACCCGACGGCCTCTGTGGATGGTGCATTGTCACACGGGGCGTCGGATGCTCGGCACTTTCATCTCACATCAGAAGAAACGCTTGTTCAGGGAGGGGCTGGAAGTACTGTGTGAGTGAGGGATGCCGGGTGGGAGCACCCCTCCTGTGGTCCCTCTGTGGCCCGGCTCCTCCCTCTCTCCCCTCCTCCTCCGCCCCGTGCTGGGTCTTCACCCTCACCTGCCTCTCAAATACTGTTCGCTCCCAGGACCCCCTCAAACTGGGACTCCCTCAGGGCAGCTTGTGTGTTGCCAGGGCCACGTCCCCCATAGCCCGAGGCCCCATCTTTATGTCCTTCCCAGCCCCTCACCCCCTCCCATCTTGCATCTCCAGCTGCGTATCCCCAGGCATCTCCAAGTCCACGCATGTGTCAGCTGAGTCCCCCTCCATAGTGCCCAGCCCCGCTCCTCTCCTCGTTTCCCTGAACTGCCAGTAACCCCTGGGGTCGCCCTTGCCCCCTGCCACCATCATGCCCTTGGTCCCAAGTCACCTGCTCAGCCCCCGCCAGCAGCCCTCCATCCCCAGATGCTCATCCTCGCACCCCCATGCTCCCCACCCCGCCCCCATGTGGCTGTGCGGCCTCAGCCAGGGGAGGGCAAAACCTTACCCCGCGGCTCTTCCGGGGGTGATGGCCCCGCCGCTGTCCTGGCCCCATCTATCCGCTCTGACTATGCAGGGTCTGCCGCCAGCGGGAGCTAAGAACACTCTGGAATACGTGGGTGTCTTCCCTCTTGGCCTCCGGGCACGTGAGTTGGTGTGAAAGGATGCCCGGAGCCCGGAGGGCAGCCTGATTTGAGGGACCCTGGTGGGTGGCCTGGGACAGAGCCCCCAAAGAGAACAGACCCAGGAAGCAGCCCCCTCTGCGCCCTGTGCCCCCTCAGTCTGCGAGGGAGAAATGACACTTGCTGTAACATTAACGCATCTGCCTCAGGCCCGGTCCCAGCTCTGCCCTTGATGGTGGCAGCAGGAAGGCCTGAGGGAGGAACGCGCTTTTCTGACAACGCAGTTCTTGGGCGCGTCCCCCTGGGGGTTCCCCTGCCGAAGGGTGGAGGTCTGGACCACTGCCCAGGAGGGTGCGAGGTGCCCACGTGCTGCCAGTCCCTCTGCTGTACTGGAGGACCCGGCAAGACAGTGGGGACGGCCCTGAGTCCTGGGCGGTGTGAGAGACCCTCCCGCCAGGGAGCCCGAGCTCAGCCCCCGCTCTGCCAGGGACCGACCACAGGGTATGGGTGAGTTACCATCCCTCCCTGGGCCTCATGGGGCCCACGACGGTCAGCAGATGCCGGGGATGTTCTGCAGACAGGCCCTACAAATAGGGGTCTCACTGCGGTCAGCCAGAAGTCTGCATCCTGCCTGGAGTGAGCTCGGCGGTGGAATGAAGGAGGAGCAGTGGCCTGGGGCCTTATCTGCCATTTCTTGTCCGCTCGCCCCTTCCTCCAGGAAGCCTTCCTGGGCCCTCCCTGGTTGTCTGGGCTGCCTGCAGTCTCCCACCGCTGCGCACAGGCACCAAGCTGGCTCGAGGGCCTGCATAGACGGTCCATCCCCAGTGCCCGGCACAGGGCCTGCCACTCGTCTGCTCAGTGAACCAGCGACCTTCCATGGGTTGTTGGGCAGCCGTCACATCCATACCATGCGCAGAGCGCGGCTGACCGCACCTTCAGACACAGACACACGGCTCCCTCCCTTGGGCCCTGTAAACTGCACATGGGGCTCGGGTGGCTGTCTTCCCGTGAGTCTGCTCCCTCTTGGGGGCGGAGAGTCTCAGGGCCTTTGTCACCACCCGTGGTCAAGTTTGAGGCAGGAAAGGGCTCACTTGAACCATCGGTGACTTAGCCTGTCGTGACCAGGCCCTGGGTCAAAGGTGGCCCAGGAGCTGGGGGGAAGGGGAAGCCAAGGCCTCGCAGGGGTCAGACAGGTCCCTGGATGGTGATGCCCTAGGGCAGAGCTTTGCGGGGAATTCCCACTAGCAGGCAGTGTCCACGCCCCGGCCATCCTGGCGGGGGAGGCAGAAGCCCCAGCGAGGGCCATGAGCAGGATTCAGTCTGCTGTCTTATCTTCCCGTCAGAGGCCGGCAGGGCATGGGGGCACTTTCCCTGGCTGTTGGGAGGAGGGATGGGGAAAGGAGTGTGAGCCGCTCACATGCACCTCAGGCAGTGCGCCCCCGCCCCTGGGGTGAAGACCACCAAAGACAGCAGTGTGGCCTGTGGGCTGGGAATGGCTTTTACGTTTTTAAAGGATTGTAAAAGAAGGAGGAGATGTGACAAAGACCACATGTGGCCCGCAAAGCCTACAAGATTTACTCTTTGGTATTTTACAGGAAAAGTTTGGGAGCCCTGGGAGGGAGGCAGGGACTGAGCCCTCGGGCCTCGCAGAGGGGCCTCGGGTGGTGGCCAGGAGCCCTGCAGCTGTGCTCCCCGCCTGGACAGCCCTGCCCCAGGCCCTGGTCGCAGCTTCTGTTCTGAGGGCTCCTCCCTGCACAGCCTCTCCCCCTACACTCAGGCCATGGAGCTGGTGTTCCTCCCTGGGGCCGCAGTTTCTTCATGTGCTTGGTTACTGGGCCGGACTTGCCCCCTCTAAGGGCCTTTATGACCCCAAATGACCTCATTCCCCAATCCCCCAAAGCTCAGGGACCTCCCCGAACTTCATTAACCCGTGGGACCCAGCTTTGGCACCAGGCCTGTGACACCTGGCCTGTGACATCTGGACCCTTTGCCACATCAACCCCATCACTGTTTTGGTGAACTGAGCAGTCTGCTCCGGTCATCACCCAGGCAAAGGCAGAGACGGGGCCCCGCACCCACCTCTGGTGCCACAGATCTCAAGGGTGGGTGGAGACAGGTGCAGGTCCTCTGCTCTTCCTCCCGCCTGACTCGCCTTCCCTGCGTCCGTCCATGAGCTCGGCCGACGGGCTGTGGTGGAAGTGCAGCGCTGGCAGGGAGTGTGGAGCAGCAGCCCTCCGAAGGCCCCTCGGATGCTTGCTACCGGAGACTGAGCTGCGTGGACGGAGGCTGACCACCCTGAGACCTCTGTGCAGGGGCCCTGGCTGGATGGTCCTGCCACAGTCCCAGCTAGCCCAGACTCCAAGCTGTCCCTGCCAAGGTGCCCACCATGGGAGGGACGCCACCTTGGGCCTTCTAGATCAGCCCATCCACCTTCTGACCACCGAGAGTGACCTGCGTCCATTCCATGTGGCACTGAAGCCTCGCTCCATGTGTCGTGCTGTGCTTCTGACCCATGGGATGGGGAAGTGCAATGATGCGGGGTGGGGGAGGCACTAAGTTTCGGAGTGTTTGTTACACAGCTGCAGGGAACTCTACCTGCGCCTGCCCACCGCCAGCTCTCCTTCCTTGCCTGTGGAGGCAGGGGACATGACATGTGGAGCGGACAAGGTAGGCTCACCCTGACCCCAGCACTGACGTGAGACTGGAACCACGTGGCGGGGAGTGCTAATGCTGTTGCTGCTTCAGCAGTGGCTCCGAAGCGCTGATTTCCAGCAGGTGGAAAGATGTTTGGCAGCATCGCTCGAGGGCCGCGAAGATTTCCCCTGCTGAGACAGCCCCCTGCCCCCTGCTCGGGGAGCACGCTGTCATAATCCAGTCCCATGGCTCTGCCAGGAGCTCAGGCCTTTCCAGCCTCCCTGTGAGGATGGAGCTGTGTCCTCCCTGGCCCCTGGAGGGGGCACCCCAGGGGGCTGTGTCATTGTCCTCTGTGAGAGGGGCTGAAGCGCCACACG
This sequence comes from Equus przewalskii, assembly GCF_037783145.1. Taxonomy (NCBI): domain Eukaryota; kingdom Metazoa; phylum Chordata; class Mammalia; order Perissodactyla; family Equidae; genus Equus; species Equus przewalskii. Next base: position 34,723,845 of record NC_091833.1, on the reverse strand, counting down.
TGGGGCGCTGGCTGGGTTTGCTGGGCCTGGAGGGGATGTGGGGCGGGGTTGCCGCATGAGCGGCAGGCCTGGGAAAGCGCTTTGTAAAGTGAGCTGGCGACGTCAGGCATCATCGTTAACAGAGGCGGCGGAGCCCGGAGTGATGACTTTGCCAGGACGGACCTGAGCGCAGCCCCAGGCTGGCCAGAGAGGCCTGAGAGTCCGGGGGCGGACAGGGAGGCTGCTGGACAACCAACTTCTGCTTCCCCGACAGGACGTGCCCCGCACACCTGTGGCACAGAGGCCAGCAGCAGCAGGACTGCGTCCCTGCACCGGGCCTCCGGGCCACCCGGGACGAGAAGGGAGGCTCGGGGCCTGGTAGGGCCAGAGGTGCTCAGCCTGAGGGCCAGAGTCCTGGGTTCCAGGCTCGTCTGGGCCAGTCTTGCTTGATTTACTGAGTGACCTTCTGGCCTCGACTCTGGGTGGGACATCCTCCCGACGCCTTGTGCACCCGTAGTGTCCCCTAGAATTCATGTCCACCTGGAACCTGTGAGTATGTCGTTATTTGCAAATAGGGTCTGTGCAGATGTGACCAAGTTAAGATGAGGTCGTGCTGGAGCAGGGTGGGCCCCGAGCCAAGGCAACTGGTGTCCTTCTAAGAGGAGGGGAGGCTGTGAGAGACGAAGCCAGAGGCTGGCCAGGAGCCAAGGCTCCCCAAATACTGCCGGCCTCCAGGAGCTGGAGGAGACACAAGGAAGGACCCTCCCCTAGAGCCCCCAGAGGAGGTGTGGCCCGGTGACCCCGGACTCAGATCTGTAGCCTCCACAACCGGGAGAGCATAAATGCAGGTGAAACAACTAGACTACAAAACAAAGAGGAACGGGCAGGGCTGGGGGTTTGCAGACCCCACCGCAAGGGAGCCACAGGGCTGCTTCTTGGGCGTCTAAGGTCATATGGTGACACGTGACGGGTGAGCAAGAGGCTGGGTCCTGTTTTCCAGGACTGTTCCCCCCCGCCCCTCCAGTTTATCTGCTGAAGGTTCTCACCCGCCACAGCCCCTGTGTGAAGGCTCCAGGGCCCGATGGCTGTTGTCTACCGACTGCCCCATCCCTGCTCAGAAACCCAGATGCTCCATCATCACGGTCAGGACGGAAATCCTGGCGGCCGGCTGGAGAGGGAGACTCATAAAACGGAGCTGACGGGACCAAGAAACACACCGAATCCCCCGGAATGGCATCCAAGGGGGCGAGGCGGGACGGATGGCCTGACCCAGGGGACTCAACCCTGAGGCAGCAGCCAGGCCTGGGGCCCTGAGCAGACGGAAGCAGGACGAGTTTAGATCCCGGGAGCCGTTGATGGGCCTGCAGCCTCCGCCATGTGTCAGGGACCATTGGAGGGACACCCGAAGGGCAGTGGAGCCTTGAAACCTGGTGACGTGTCCACATTAGAGAAGGTGGGCTGCCATTGAGGGCTTTGGGGGCCTCCGGGCTTGTTGTCTCCCGGCAAATTGAGTTGGTTTTCGTGGTCTTAGGACTCATTTGGGACTTGTGCACCCCCAGCTCGCTCTGCCTGCAGGAGAATCCCCAGAACCAGTCGCTTCCCCCAGCTGAGCGAGCCGAGCCTCCGTGAGCATCCTGGGGCTGCCGCAACGAAGCTCCACAAACTAAGCAACTCAGAAATTTATCTTCCTGGGGTTCTGGAGACCTGAAGTCCAAAATCCAGGCCTCGTAGGGCCGCGCTCCCCCCAGAGGCTCCAGGGGAGGGTCCTTCCTGCCTCTTCCAGCTCTGGGGGCTCCTGGCATCCCTTGGCTTGTGGCCATGTCTCTCCATCTCTGCCTCCGTCGTCACGTGGCCTCTCCTCTGTGTATCTCACATCTCCCTCTGCTCCTCTCTCAGGACACCTGTCACTGGAATGAGGGCCCACACAATCCAGGATGATCTTATCTCAAGGTCTGTACCTTAGCTATATCTGCAAAGACCCTTCTTCCAAATAACGTCACAATCTGAGGTTCCAGGGGCCACAAATCAACCCACTACCCGCTCCTGAACAGGTCTACCCTTCCCGGCTCTGGGAGCTGTGCCCACGCTAGATTTTCACACTGCCTTGCTAGTGACTTGGTGAAGAGGTGTCCCCACCAGCAGGCTGTCACTCCCTTTGGCACTTTTATTTACTACAATACCCTCAGAATTATCTCAAAGCCTGCCTCCAAGGGGTCCGAGGTGAGATGTGATGAACTGAGCTGACTCCTTCCTTCCCTTCTCCCCAGGGAGCAGGTTGTATACAGGTGATATTTTCAAACTCCACTAGCCCAATTTAGACACTGACTTACGTCCGGGTCTCGTCTCCCCCAGGCTGCATGGTTCCAGCCTCTGACACTTCTGTCCTCAGGAGCATCCCCAGAGACGCTGGCAGGGCGGGGGTCGCGCCTCCCCCATAACTAGGTTGAGTTTCCATTGATATAAACCACTTGGAAATATATTGCCACACTCGTGGGTATTCAAAGGCTTTGACGCAGGAACCCAAGCCACAGAAATGAAAACCAAGGAGAGCAACCAAAGTGCATAGACATGAACGCATGAGGCTGTCCACTGCAGTGTTCTTTACAAGGGCCAGTCTCAGAACAACTGAAGGTGCACAGCTGGGCAAGGCTGAGGCGAGTCCTGGCAAGGCTCTTCAGGGATGTGTCACGCAGCCAGCAAAATCTTATCCACAAGACTTTTCACGTCCTGGCAGGAGAGCTGACAATGGATGCCGTGTGAAACGCACGTGCAGCACGATCGCACCCACGCAGTGTGCAGGTAATCAATGGGCACCGTGGCAGGCAACCGAAGTTTGGTCCAGCATTGGGAAAGATAGCTGCAAAGTCTCAGAGTCTCTAGTTTGTTAGGGAAAGGGAGCGATGTTTGTACCACAGAGTGAAACTTCATAAGCGTCCTGCCTCCCTTCCCCTACACACACTCACACACTGAAACCACCTCCATGGTCACCGGCCGCTCCAACATCACACACTCTCCCACACTCTGTGTGGGTCGACTCTCAGCCTCTTTGTTCGTTTTGATCCTCCTCATCATCTTTAGCAACAGACAAACCTCCCTGGCCTGTGTCTGCTGGAGGAATAGAAGCTCCTTTCTTTTGGAAGGCGGGACCCCGTGTGAAACTACGTTTCCCTGACATCTCTCTCTGTGTCTGTCCCCATCTCCATCTCCATCAGGTGGGAAGGAAACGTCCCCAACTTTTAACCATCCCTGTGAGTCATCCATGGACCCCTCTTGCATGACCAGCGAGTCCAGAGCCCCTTCTCAGCCGGCCCTGCCCACAGGACCCCGGGACCTGGTCTCTGACCTGGGTTGGCCCTGAGTGGACTGTGGACTCCAGGACGCCCGTGTTGCCCACGAAGCACAGAGTGCGGCTGGGGGTGTGATGTTGGCCCAGCTGGAGTCCTTCCACAGAGGCTCACAGCCAAGTCACCAACAGGCAGCGGCCTGGGCCGTGACGACAGCTTGCACTGGGGAGGCTTCACTTGCTGGGAGCACAGCGCAGTGGCTCTGAGGGGGTGGGAAGGGCTGCAGGCTGGGAGGCAGGACCCCTGGGTCTCATGTTCCCCGAGTGAAGGGACAACCCAGGGGCCTTGGTCTTCTCAACTGCGGGATGGGGTAATAATAGCCTCCTCAGAGGTCACTGATGTCAATCCTCTGTGGAAAGACCTTTGCAAACCATGAAGTGATGGTCCTGGGCAGCTGATACTGGAGGGGATTTCGCCATGCTCCCTGACACCCCTCCCTCCAATGAGCCCCTTCTCGACTCATGCGTTTGGGCTTCAGTGAGAAGGCCTTGCTTCACTCGCTTCAGCGGTGCTTTCCCACTGCCCCCCATGACAGCACGCGCCTGGTGGCTGCACACAAAGGGTTTGCTCTATCAACGGCCCCCAGCCCAGCCTCGGATTCAGAACCAGATCTGCTCACGGCTGGTGCCAGCTCCGAGGCTGGTGCCCCAGCGTGGAGGTGCCCATACAGCCAAGAGCGCCGGTAGGGGGATGGGCACAGAGCATGCGCTGAGGGCCGCATTGAGGGTTCCCACGGGTGTTTCCAGGCCCCAGGCGCTTCCGCCAGCTCCTCACACAGACGGCATCATCCTCCTGCAATAAGCCACAGCATTCTTGGACACCGCACTGAAACCCGACCCACTTAATACCTAATGGGACGGCGCACTTGGAATGCTGTTTCCTATGAGTCATTTTCCATCCTCCATCCGTCAAAAAATGCAATTTTGTTTATTTCTGAAAGATTCTCTCAGTGGCTTTACTGATGACAACTAGAAACACACAGGAAGGGGTGGCAAGAGTCCTCTGTCCACTGTGCCTGTTCTCAGGACCGCAAGGAGAGCCGTCTGCTGAAGGAGACTCTGGAGCTCCAAAGGCCCAGGCCAAGGGGGAGGGCCCACCACCCAAGGGCCAGGGAGAGACCCAGCTCTTCTCTCAGTGCAGCACCTAGGGTATGCTGCCTCAGTCTTCCATGAACAAAGAAGGGACAGTCCCCAAAGCCTGTGTCCTAAGGTACCAGGAGACACGGCTGTCTCCACAGAGGAGAATATGAATGATGATGATAGTGATGGTGATGGTGATGACGATGAGGATGATGGTGATAACGACGATGATGGTGATGGTTATGTTGTTGATGGTGATAATGATGATGATGATGGTGATGATGGTGGTGATGATGATGATGATGGTGGTGATGATGACGACGGTAATTATGGTGATGATGGTGGTGATGGTGATGATGATGAGGATGATGATGATAATGATGGTGATATGACAACGGTGGTAATGGTGATGCTGGTGATGGTGATGATGATGATGGTGGTGGTGATTATGGTGATGGTGATATGATGATGGTGATGATGGTAATTGGGATGATGATAAATGATGATGGTGATGTGATGGTAGGGACGATGGTGATGATGATGGTGATGATGATGGTGATGGTGGTGATGGTGGTGATAATTGTGATGAGGATGCTGCTGCTGCTGCTGGTGGCAATGGTGCTGATGCTGCAGCTGCCCAATGTGTAATAAGCACTTACTGGGCGCCAGGTGTTTCCTCAGACACACTCTCTTGCTCAGTCTGTGTTTGCAGTGTAAGGAATGCTGCTCACTTTTCGTGGATGAGGCTCAGGGAAGTGAAAGGGTGGGCCTGAGGTCATAGGGCAGCGAACAGGTGGCGTGAGAGTGTGGCCGGTCGGCTGCCTCTCAGTGGGCTGCCTTCGTGCAGGCAGCTTTGGGAGTGGAGGTCGGGGGGGGTCAGGAGAAGGACGGGGCCCTCTCCTGGGGGCACAAGTCCCTCCTCCCCCATCCCAGCTGGGCATGGGGTGCTAGCTGTGCCTCCATCTCTGGGAGCAGCAAGCCAGGTGGGAGGATCTTCCCCGGCCCCACTCCCCATCACGGGGAAGTCCGTGGGAACCATGGAAATGCAGACTGAAGCGAGGAGACATCATTTTGGCTTGATTTTTGCTCAAACATGGGAACCACTGGTGACACGCAGTGGCAGTGAGAGAGTGGGGACGCAGCCCTCTGGGCTCTGCGGTGGTCCCCTGGTGAGCCCAGCTTTTCGGGAGGCTTGGAGTAGCATGAGCATTCTACACAGTGCCGCTGCGGCCCAGCAGTCCTCGTCTGCAGGATCCCTACTGATCCTACGGAAACGCCAGCAAGAGCATTCACACTTCTGTGCACAAAGGCTGCTCGCAGCTGACAGCTTGTGAAGGCAAGAAACGGAAGTGACCCAAACGCTGGTCATCAAGGGATTCGATGAACAAATTATCAGGTGGCCCCACAGTGAAAAGCTCCTGATATTGTGTCATGGGCTGGCCCACTACAGGCTGCCGTGGGAAGCGTCCTCTGGTGCAGTGAGTGAGGCAGGCTTTCAGATCCCATTAATAAAGACGCTATAACTCCGTCCAGCCATCATGGCATAGAAAGTTCCAGAAGGTGACACACCAGTGCTCACAGTGCCTCTCTCACAGAAGGAGGGGCTGGGTCTCCCTTGGATGCCAGTCCGTTTGGGCAGGAGCTGTCACATCTGTGTCTTCATGTTCTTAGCCCCGAGCACCGTGTCTGGCAGGGGCGAGTGTGGGTGAATGTGCGGAATGGACGAGCTGAGCTTAGCAGGAGCAAAGCGAATCGCTGAGCACACGAAAGCAGGCACAGAGCTTCTAGCCTCAGGTCTTGATCCACTTGCTGGCCTCCAGCCTCAGTTTACCCCTCCATAACACAGGGTGTGAAAAGCCCCTGCTTTGTGGGTTTGCTGTGAGGGACAGAGCCAGAGGGTGGGCATGCAGGGCGGAGCCTTGGGCTCTGTAGATGGTGCGGCCGTCCCCCTTTCTCCCTGGTTTTGCCAACTCTTCTTAATTAGGGGGTGAGGGAAGAAATTATGGTTGAAAAAAGACAGAGAACATCCACAGTGAAAACAAAGGCCCAAGGACCTTCCCCCAGGCCGGGCCTCGTCCCGCACCCTCCCTGAAGCCAGAGAGAGATTCCTAAGCAGAAACGTCAGCCCCTCCCCACCTCCCGCCCCGCTTCCCCCAGCAGAGGAATGGGGCAGAGAGGCAATTCAGAGAGAACCAGAGAGGCTCCAGGTAGGGACACTGCATCCCGCACCAGGGGACGGCAAGTGGGACCTTGGTCACGGTCTTGAAGGACGTGATGGCCGAGGCCAGCCTGGGTGTCGGGGGAGGGAGCAGCCGGCCTCCTGGTGGGCTCCATCCTTGGGCAGGTGGTGGACGAGTCTGGAAATTGGGGTCTGGGTGATTGCCTGCTCCAGTTTGCCCACGATGAGGGGGTTCCTGGGATGTGGGATTTTTGGTGTTAAACCCGGGAAGGTGGGTCACCTGGAGCCAGGGTCCACGTGTGTGTTCCCTTCGGGCATCTCACACCCTCTGGAGGCTGTCTGTTGGCTGAAGGGTCGGGATCAGACCACAGATGGCTCGTCCCACCTCTGTGGTTGGCCTGGCTGCCTGGGATCCTGAGCCAGGAGGACCCTCGGCCTCCAGCTCAGGCCCAGCTGCTCCTGAGGGTCTGTGCAGCCCCTGGTCCCCTGGAGGAAGCAGTGACCCCACTGGACAAGCTATGGCCCCGTGAGAGATGGATATGGAGCCCCCAAACCAGGCAGGTCAGCATGAGCCAGGGAGTCACTGGGTGGGGGGTGGTGACGCAGGTGCCACTCCCAGGACGGGAAGAGCTGGGGGGTGCGACCTCAGATGTGGAGCCAGGGTACTCACAGCCATGAAGGTGGCCGCTAAGATACCTAAGATTCTGGTTCTAGAGTTATTTCCACACTCTTCTCAGGAAAACCGGGAAGCAGCATTGTTGACTGGACAGTGTAGGTTTGTAGGAGGCACGAGGAGGCCTCAGGGGACATCATCTCAGTGTCTCAGAAGGTCCGGCGAGCTCTCAGCTCTTGTGTGCTCCTCACTCAGTCTGCCAGTCCAGGGTCTGGGGTTGCCAGCCAGCACTCCCAGCCCCGCCCACAGCTGTGCCTGCTGCATTTCTCCTGTCGCCCGCCTCGCGTTGACCTTGCATAGTAGTTCCCAGGTCCTGGCTGCCACGGGGGTCCGGTGATGTGGCCCATTAGTCTGCATCTGGCCCATCTCCTAGGGCTTGGAATTGCCTGATCAGTTTATAAGTGGACCAGCTACAGAACTTTGAAAGGAAAATGGCCCCCATAATCCAAAATAACAGCCCCTCCCGGGACGTGGTCACAGTCAGTCTTCTTCTCGGAGGTGTCATCTCTTTGTGGAGACGGATCGGGGTTTTCCTCCAGCTCACGAACACGGGCGGGGCCGGGGGAGGGGTGGGCCCGCCCCGCCCCACCCCGCCCCGCCCCACCCCGCCCCGCCCCGCCCAGAGCAGCTGACAGAGTCGGTCTGGAGGGCTGCCTGGGGGAGGCTCTCCTGGGCCAGAGGAAGGGAAGCAGGGCTGGCATGGGAGGACAGGGCGGAATGTGGACCCCCACCTCAACCACCCGGGCACCTGCTTCGAGGGAACTGCTGTGTGGATGGTGTTTATGGGGGGGAGAGGCTTGAGCTCAGGCTGGTGCCCCTCACTCAGCTGCTCCGAGCAGCCCGGCCCGCGCCTCTGGTCAGCCTGTAAAGGGCTGGGCCCGGGGCAGGAGCTGAATGCATGCTGGCTGAAGGGAAGAAAGAAAGGAAAGAAAACAAGAGATCCCAGGTGTGGTCCACGAGGAATGGGGCCCTCGGAGGCAAACCGTGGCCCCCAAATCTCTGGGGCCAGAGTCCCCTTCACAGCCCCTACAGAGCCGTCCCTGCAACAGGCACCTGGGGTCTCATCCCCTTGGCCCCGGTCAAGGGTGCCAAGCCTGGTTGCGGGGGTGACGTCCAAACGACCCTTCGAGTGGGCTCTGACTCTTTGGAGACCTGGGCCCAGCTGGCCTCCCAGGGCATGGAGAGGACACAGGGACAGACCAAGCTCAGCCCCTGGCCCACCCGGAACTTGGAGCTGCAGCCCACCCCTGACAGCGCCCCACGCCCCACGTGCCATATCCGCTTCTGACGGCCAGGCCTTCCACACGGGAAAGTGAAAGCTGATCTGGATTGGAAATCCCTAAATTCTTTGAATTCCCTCCTTCCAGCAGAACTCCTAGTTCTTTTGCCAAAACAAAGAGTGGAAGGGAGGGCATGACCTCCGTTGTCACCTTGCCTGGCAGCCTTCGCACCCACCACCTCGCTCACCTCGGGGCGTGGGCCGTGCCTGTCAGTTCCCACTGTGACGGGAGCCAGAGCTCGGGCACAGTCCTCCGCTGGACTGGACGCTTTCTTTTGTAGTTTAAAGATTACCAAAGTCACACTCGCTCAGCGTGAGACAGTCACACGTACGGAAAAGGATGTTTCTCTCCTACCCAACGGAAGCGTTGTCAACAGTCCAGGGCTTCTTATTATTACTTTAGTTTGTATAATTTTCGAAACCTCAAATACATGCTGATTACGAAAGGACTCTGTGCCTGTGAGAACGGGTCAGGAGGGAACGGGTCTGGCCTGGGTCGTGACAGCTGTGTCGTGAGCTGAGCCTGGTGGCCCCAGGCTGTCCAGGAGAGGCACAGGAAGGAAGCCCCGGCCCCACCTGCGTGGCCCCAGGGAATCCCAGGGAAAGAGCTCACAGGGAGAAGAGCCCCAGGACCTGCAGGAGCTGAGCAGTCCTGTGGTTTTAACTTTTTAAATTTCTCTGGTTTGTTGTTTTTTATTGAGATACGATTCACATACCATCAAATTCTCCCTTTCGAAGTGCCCAATTTAGTGGTTTTTGGTATATTCACCATGTTGTGCAACCATCACCACTATTGAATTCCAGAACTTTTTCGTCATCCAGAAAGAAACTCCATTCCCACTAGCAGTCACGCCCCCACCCCTCCCTCAGCGTGGCCCCCACTGCCCTGCCTTCTGTCTCTGTGGATTTGCTGACTCTGACGTTTCCTGTAGATGGGGTCATAGAACTTGCGATCCTTTGGGACTGGCTCCTGCCCCTTGGCCTGATGTTTTCCGGGTCCATCCCCGCTGTGGCCTGTGTCAGTGCCTCACTCCTTTTTATGGCCGTCAGCTTCCATGACGTGGCTGGGCCGTGCTGAGTCCGTCATCAGTGGATGGCCGTGGGGCTGTCTCTGCCCTCTGGCTGTGATGTGTTTTGGAGATCCCGGGTAAGCTCTGGACCCTTCCTGGCCTCGGGTGGGCTCCCATTTTGCACCCCAGGAAATTTTAAGCCCAAATGTTGTCCAAGAACTTCTTCCTTGACTCCCCCAGGGACAGCTGAGAGAGCAACGTTTTCAACCAAGTCCCAGCCAGCGCCACCGGCCTTCTTGGCTTGTCCATTGCTCAGTTGGGCACCTCATCCCGGGACACGTGAACTGGAGTCCCTGACATTAGCCTCTGAGCAGAAGACCCTCTGAGGGATGTGGGACAGGCGCCACTGTGTCCCTCCGTTAGAGTACCCTCGTTCGCTCTTCTGACCTGGCCCTGTGCAGCCTGGGGACTCTGTCTCCTGCGCCCTGGCGGCCTCCACTGCCCGCTCTGCCCCAGTGCTGCAGCACAGAGGCTCCGCGAGGAGGCCTCCCACTGAGCTGCGACCAGCGATTAGTGGAAGGAGCTGAATCACATCGCATTCATCCTCCCTTCTTGTCTGCCAGCTGTCTCCACATCTGGGCCAATGCCGACCCACACCTTGACCCTGGTGGCATCTCTATGAGTTCTCAAGAGATGAGGAAGAAGAGCCCAGCAGAGTGGAGCCCTGGGAAGCCCCTTCACCATCCTGTCCACAGCCACTCCCCACCCAGGTGAGGACAGTGGTGATGTGCCACTCCCCAGCTCCTGAACCTTCAACGGCTCCCTATTACTGACAGCCAAGATGAACACACAGACCCCTGGACCCCCTGCCAGAGTTTCTGGTCAGGGAATCAAGGGCAAGACTCAGGAACTCACATTTTAACAAAAACCACAGGAAATATGGAGGTGGGTAGTCTCTGAGCTTCCCTTGAAGGACTCCGGCTACAGGCGCGAGTAGGTACCCTGTGCTGTGGCAGCGACGGCCACGTCAAGTCGCCTGACCCCCCTGTCAACTGTGTCTGCCTCTGCTCCCTCTCTGTCCCCACTGGCCAAGCTGCACTCCATCCGTCCCCGGGGGCTCCGTCCACTTTTGGGAAACTTAACTCTCCTCCACTCGTCTCTGTTCCAGTCAAATGCACATGCACTCGCTCTTGCTGGAAGCAGACCGCCCGTGGCGGGGACTGCAGCGTCGCTCACGACCCTTACCCCTGCACTTGGCGATGGTGCTTGTCTCGGTTCCCCCCTACCCCCGACTCTCCAGCATTCCATCTGATGCGTGTTTGTTTCTCTCATGTGGTGCCTGCCCGTGGTGGTTGTCGTAAAAGTAACAGCGCCCAGCGTGGATGGAGTGTGGTGCAATTGCTGCCCATATTCTCCTAGAACTTCTCATGGGCATCTGCCTGCAGAGGAAGACTCTCTCTCCCAGTTTCCCTAGCAACCTGATGTGGCGTGTGCCTAGTGTGTGGAAGTGACGTGTGCAACAGTGGGTGGTGTCCTCCTCAGCCTGCATCCTAGCTTTTGAGGAGTGGGGAAGAGCTGTGATGGCAGGAGCTGAGGCAGTTATCTTACACCATGAGGTAAAGCCAGAGGTTGAAGAAATAAGAGCATCAGGGAGGACCAGCGCCCTGGACACCTTGGAGATGTGGTGTCAGTCCTGGGCTGCATCTGCTCAGACTCCTCAGCAGAACAAGTCAACTGCTACTGCTGTGTTGGGGCCATGGCGACTTTTATTTCAGCAGCAGAACATTTCCATCAACTGACGTGGCCAGGCCCTTGGGTGAGGGCTCGAGTTACATTTTCTCAGGGGCTGTGAAGAAGGCACGAGTATTGTTCTCATTTCACAGGTAAGGAAGCAGAGGTTCAAGAGATTACATGGCTTAGCCAACGCCAAATGGTCAGTGGCAGGGTGAGCATTTCAGTCTTCTAAAAACATTTAGAAGAATCTTTAAGATCAGAATATGTGTCCGGACAGAAAGGGGCCCTCTTCCTTCAGTGTACGGCTCACTCATTGTCCCAAGTGAGAAGCAGCAGGTACCAAGCCCTCGGGATGCGGCGCTGTGTGTCCCCTCAGCGCCCCTCCCTCCGGCGGGACCTCCGTCCCTCCCGGCTTCGCAGACCGCAGCTCCGTCCACCTCTTCTTGACTCCGGGATGTGCAGGCCCCCCGTGCAGGGCCCCTTCGTGTCTGGGAGATGCATCCCGGTGTGTCTACACCACTGTGAACACCCTCACGGTGGATGCCCTGTTCTGCTGTTGACGGCATGTGGGCAGCTGGGTTGGGGCCATGATGAACTGTCATGGGCACCCGATGCTGAGGGGTCTTCTAAATGGCCGTTCCAAACTACGCTCCCATGGTCCTGCGGGCAGCCCCAGCTGTGTCCAGAAGGAGAACTGTGAACCCAGGCCGGACCACAGAGCCGCATCCTCCTTGTTGGTCTTCAGAACATGTGCAAGGAGCGAAGGAAGACCACAAGGACAGAGAGGAGGAAGGAAGGGGCGGGCTTGGGGTGATTGCTCAGCCCCTGAGTCATGCTCGCTCTGCCTGGTGACCACAGAGCCAAATGTCAGGGCAGCCCCCTCCCACGCCAGCCACCCTGTTTAGATGACGGCCTAGAGAGTGGCCCCAGCTGGCCCTGTGGACATCAGATGTGATCAGCAGCTCCCACAAAGGCCTGATCCTGCCTCGAGGGGCTGGGAGTGCCTGACCCAGCCAGGCCTTGGCGACCCTGGGAAAGCTAGAGGGAGGGAAACTGCCTGATCGCCTGGGGCAGGAGGAAGGGCCCCACTGGGACCACCGACAGCTCCCGTGACCTCCAGCTCAGCCCCGGCTGGATGCTTCCTGGCACCCCATTCTCCCCACTCTCTCCTAGTGGATGGAATCCCCGTGTTGTCCAGAGGTCAAACCTCCATTCGGCTGAGTGCTCTGGGACAGGCTCACTGCCACTGGGGGCAAATCTGGATGGTGCCAGGCCAGGCCTGCTTTGAGAAGGGGCAGGTCATCCAGATTGCCCCGTGAGCAGCTGACTGGGGGCAGACCCAGTCAGAATGATCCTGTTCTCCGTGAATGAACCCTGAGAATCTTGGACCGTCTGCCGGAACAGATAGCCTCGCTGTCTAGGCCCCCAGCAATGGGGCTGCCCGCTGTCCCCCAGATATAGTACCCATGTCTCTGTGATGTGGTGGCTACAGCTGGGACTCTGGGGCCCTCGCGCCAGTGACAAGGGTAATCCCATTCTTGGGTGCAGAGTGACATTATCCTGGAGACCCCACAGGGAGGACGCTGGGGATGGAGGAGAGCTGGCAGCTGGAGGGGTGCGGCCCGGTAGCTTCTGGTGATTTCTGACTGTCCCGCCCCGTCACCTCCTCCTGAGTGGTCACATTGAATCTGATCAATCCCATTGGCCAATTCCAGCCTGCTCATGAGTGACAGTCAGGGCAGTGGTGACGGCACACCGTGTGAGCTGCGGGAGACCCGCCCCTCCTGAAGGCTTCGGGATGACTTGGGGGCAGGTGCAGTGGAGAGGCCATGGGGTTGGGCCTGGACACAACACACCCACAGGGCTGGGCTTCTCCGACCATTCCTGCCCCCACCGGCCGTGAGCCCACCTGATCTGGGGCCCCAGGCTCAGGCGGGCCGCTGGGAGCCTGGTATTTGGGTCCAGTCTCCTGGCACAGCGCCGATCCGCACAAGCTCTGCACCGTCGTCTGTGCCGGATCTTCGGATCTTCACCGGTGAAGAAGGAGGGATGCTCCGACCTGCCTTTGACTGACCTCTCTGACTTCTAATCACCAAATACAGGAAACTGTGGCTCTGGACAGAGGCTGTGACCCCGGCCTCTTCTTGAGGCTCATGTCCCGGTCTGGGAGGTGCAGCCCCGTCAAGCAGCTCCAGGCGGCTCGCCTCCACTTTGGGGCCCCTTGTAGGGGAGTCCCGGCACCCTCTCTGGTGGGTTCTAGGACTCTCTGAGCAGGCTCTCAGCCCCCAGACAGCCATCGTGGGCTGCGCCTGGTGTCCCATCTACTTGAGCCCATCTGCCGGGGAGGAAATGAGCGCAGTGGAGCCACACTGGGGCCAGTGGTTTCATCAGCAGTCCCACCACCTGAGGCTGCGGCTTGTGCTGAGCAGGGGCAGCCGGCAGTGAGGAGGGCTGGGAAGGCAGCTGAGCCCTCAGCGGCAAGAGTCGGGCTCGCCCGACACAGGAGGGAGCGGGGAGGTGAGGGAGGGGGCGGCCAGCTCCCTGAACAGGCAGACACCCAGGCAATGAGGCGGCGGGGGCGAGGGCGCCTCTGTTCCACGGCTGCCCCACCTCTGGCTCCGGCCGTGGGAGCCAAGAACGAGGGCTGCTCGGGCCTCGGCGACGGAAATCAGAGGCCGTTGGCTTGCTTCACTCATTCACTCATTCATTCCTGCCTTCGTTCACATGTTTGTCCGGGTGTCCATCAAGTAGAGCTGATCTGTGTCAGGCCTTGAGGGTCGGGGTGGATGAGTGACCGACTCAGTCAGTACTGTGCTTCACAGACCGTCAGGGGCGCGGGAGGCATAGGCCTTTAAATGTCCATCCACCACGAGCTGGCACTTGGGAGAATACACCTGCTCATGAGGAGCCCACTAATCATTGGCAGGATGTCATAGCCACATGTCCGGGCTGCTGTAGAAAGTTCTAGAGGTGGTTCTGAATTCCATGTTAGTCTTGTCATGGGTGTGAACCAACCTGTCACAGGGGGCACTTGGGCACACGAAGAGGTGGTGAAAACAGCCAGGGATGTGAAGAGCTGAGAGGGTGATACTACAGCAAAGGAGGGTGGAACTTTCTGGAAGCAGGAAGACCAAGGACAAACATCCCCCATTGCAGCACACGTGTGTTCACATATGAAAAGATGATCTATGTCACCAGTATTAGGGAAAATAGTCAAAACCCCAATGAGATACCACCTCACATCCTCTAGGATGGCAACTATTAAAAACAAACACAAATCCAAGAAAATCACAAGGGCTGGAGAGGACGTGGAGAAACTGGAGCCCTGTGCACTGCAGGCGGGATGTCAGACGGGGCGGCTGCCGTGCAACAGGTCAAGCTGCGCCGGATCCACCGTGTGGCCCAGCAGCTCCGCTTCTGGGTGTGTACCCACACAATGAGGACAGGGACCTCAACAGACACGTGCGCCCGTGTTCACAGCACCACAGTGACCTCGAGGTGAGGCACTGAGTGTCCATTGACAGGCGGACGGATAAAGAAAATGTGGTCCAGACACAATGGAATATCATTCAGCCTTAAAGAGAAGGGAAATTGTGACACCTACTACAACACGGATGGACCTTGAGGACATTGTGCTCAGTGAGATAAGCCAGACAGAAAAGTACAAACACTGTGTGCTTCCACTTACAGGAGATCCCTAGAGTCGTCAGAGTCACAGAGACAGAAAGTAGGACGGTGGGCGCCGGGGGCTGGGGGAGGGGGAGGGGAGTGAGTGTTCGATGGGGGCAGTGTTTCAGTTTGGGAAGATGACAAAGGTCGGGAGACGGATGGTGAGGATGGTTATACAACATTATGAATGTACTTAACACCACTGAAGTGTACACTTAAAAATAGTAAAAATGGTAAATTTTATGTTATGTATATTTTACCAAAAAAAAAACAACAAACCCAAAACACGCCAAGAAGAGTTCACTTTTTAGTCCTCTCGTGTGAACCGCACTCTAGTCGTCAAGTGTGTGTGCTGCCCTTGGAGTGAGAACCAGTGTGTCAGGGAAAGGATGGGTCACAAGCAGGTGGGTCTTGTCCCTTGGGGCCCAGGTATATGACATGTGGCCCCATGATACATGACACATGGCCCCAGCACCACCAGGCCAGCACGGCACATAGGGAGCAAGGGAAGCGAGTGGAAGAAATGGAACTGACTGTTGGGGAAAGGGGCCAACAAGGGAGGCTTCTTGGAGGAGGTGGCATGGGAGTCAGGTCTTCAAGAATGAGTGGGTAGAAAGGGGTACGAGGCGGAGAGAGGAGGGGGCGGCAGCAGAAGCAGAATGGGTGCCTTCCCACTGCCTGAGGCCAGCCCCCTCGCTCAGTGCCAGCATCTCTGTCTGTCCATGGGAGGACGCTGCGATCGTCCAGGCCGAGACACGATCTGCTCGACGCTGCGTCCCTGGTGCTCTCCCCACACCAAGCAGAAGTGGAGCTGTCTGCCAGCAGGACACCCGAATTCCACCTCAGACTCAGATCACAGCCTGGCAGGACAGGGAGGATGTGAGGGTGGGGACATTGGGCTGGTCTGGGGGTGGCACGGGCCATGTGGAGGGAGTGTGCTTTGCTCCGGGCAGACAAGCAATGGGTGGTGCTTATACAGGGAGCGACTAGCCCCGGCTGGCTTGTCGCATCCTGTGGGTGGTGGGAGGACGGCACTGAGGGGCCTCCCCAGGTGCAAGATTGCGGCCCCGTGGCTCTGCCTGCGATGGCCTCCCAGTGCTAGGACACCAAGGTGGGCTGGCGTGCACGGGGTGGGTTCTGCTTGCAGAGGGAGGGACCAGAAGATGGCAGCCCCAGCCAGCCCTGGGAGAGCCTGGCAGGAGTGTGAGTGGGGGCCCTGTGGGAGAAGGCCCGACTCTGGGAGCTCTGGGTCACCCGATTGCTCTCAGCACACATGCTGCAGACACTGGTCACTGATCCGAATCTCCATAACCCTGAGACACTCTGTGGCCCCAATGCCTGCGAGGGGGAGGGCCAGGGAAGGGGACATGATGGCAGGAGCAACAGCAGACGAGGGCTCAGTGCTGCTCAACTTGAATTGTTTATTCAGTTATCACAGCCACTTCCACAGGGTGGGAGGGGGGGCATAATCACTCTGTGAAATTTGCAGCCCAGGAAACCTCTGTCGGGGAGGGCAGAGAGCTTGTCCTTCTCTGTAGTCCTGCCTGAGCGTGAGACATTAGGGTGTGTTGAAGGAAGGAAGGAGGGACAGGAGAGATGGAGGAGGGATGGAGGGAAGGAGGAGAGATGGAGGGAGGAGGAAGACAAGGGATCTGTCTATCCCTCAGCAGGAAGGGCGTGGTCGGGGCCCATCAGACTGGGAGGTCCTGGCTCCCCTGTGGATCTGTGGGGTGGCCTCGAGGAAGCCCTGGCACCCCAGTTGCATCAAGACAAGCAGTCTTCTGAGGCCCCTTCCAGCTCCAGCACCTGGGACCCAGGTCCCTCCTGGCCAGAGGCCACCAGGTGCCACCACCCCTAGTGCCCCCTGGTGGCCGGCGGTGGGTCTGCGCCTTCTCCTGGTCCCCTGGGCTCCAGGGCCCTTGTGTCTGGTTAGGAAAGTGCATCCTCCGCCACTGGGCATAAACTGAGAATAAAGATGCTCCGAGAGAAAGCCCTGCATCTCCCACCACAGCTGCAACAGCCTCCTCCATGCGGGCACTGACTCATGTGGCCTGGGGGAACATCCTGGTCTGAACCCCAGGCTCCTGGTTCCCAGGGGTGGGACCCGGCACGGCCACCGGTCTCCCTGGGCCTTAGTCTGCTCGTCTTAGAATGGGGCAGTGGTGCCCACCTGAAGCCGACTTGTGAGGACTGAGGTCGTGATGTGAAGGTGGAGGGGAGCAGGAGGAAGATGCAGCTGTGGGAAGGGCGTTTCCCAAGGTGAAATGTGGCACTTAGTGGGATGGGAGAATGTTCTAGGTCTGCACTGGCCAATATGGCTGCCACCAGCCACGTGTGGCTACTTGGAATGTGGCAGGTGCAAGTGAGGCGCTAAATCTTCTGTGTTGTCAAATTTTAGTGAATTTACGTTTAAAGAGCCTCGTGTGGCTGGCAGGCGGCTCCGACGGCTCAGAGGCAGAGGATGGTGGGGGCACGGGAGGCCACACGTAGAACCAAAAAGCGAACGTTGGATTTTTTCTTTTTTGAGGAAGATTAGCCCTGAGCTAACATCCGTGCCCATCTTCCTCCACTTTATATGTGGGACGCCTACCACACCATGGCTTGCCAAGTGGTGCCATGTCCGTACCCGGGATCTGAACTGGCAAACCTGGGTCACCGAAGCGGAACGTGTGAACTTAACCGCTGCACCACCATGCCAGCCCCTGAATGTTGGATTTTGTTTCTTATTCGTCAACAGATAGTGGCTTTGGGCAAGTCGCTCAATCGTTTGGCAACTCAGTGTCATGTCTGGGAAACGGGGCCGTCCACCCTGGCCCTGACCAACGCCCAGAGTCCCGGATGACCGTGTGAGGTCTCAGAGGTTGGTGGTCGGGGAGCCGGGCAGTGATTGTCCACGTGGACAGCGACGCCTGGGCCTGGGACGGGCTGCTCCCTGGGGCAGCTGAGATGGAGCTGCGAGGGAGGCCATGGCCATCCTGTGGCTGGTCGCTGTGGCGCGAGGCCGTCTGCTAACGTGATTTCCTGTTTAAATTGTGACAAATGACTTAATGGGGACCGGGAGCTGACACATGGGCCCAGCAGCCTGTGTCCCAGGCAATCACCGTCTGGCTGTCACCAGCCGGCTGGCGGGCCCAGGCCCTGCTGGGCAAGGGGCCACTCAGGTGCAACAGGTGACGAGGGTGACCACAAGGGACGCCCCCGTGCCCCCTGCTCTCAACCTTCCCACACCCTAGGTGCCACCAGTTGGTCCTGGGGTGGAGAGAAGCCCTGGAAACATCCCCATGGAATGATAGACCTGGAGTTCCCTCTCTAACCCAAAGGATGTTATTCAGAGACCCTGTAGAAACTGTCACGAATGAGCTCAGGGCTCCGCCAATGCGTTTACACGATCGCATCTACATGAGGACCACCCCCAGACAGGCTTCCTGCGGCTGCACCTCTCCTAGCAGCTTTGTGTCACCTCCTTGCTCACTGGAGGTTCCAGGAGTCCCTCTTCCTGGAGTGTCAACTGGATGCCCGCGAGTTCATCCCACGTGGGGCCAGACAGGGCGGGAGAAGGGCCTGTTGGTTTACATTAAAGCTCCCTGGAAGGTCCCCCTGATGGAGGGCCTTGGGGAAGCCAGCTCACCCAAGAGCAGCCCCTGGGAGGTGGCCAGGGAGGCGGCTTGGCAGCCAGACCCACTAGAGCCCCAGACTGTTTCTTGAAGCACATGGCATTTGCTTAGCTGAGACCCAAAGTTCTCACGGCTGCAGGAGAGACACACGAAGGGTGGGAAGCGCATTTCCTGGGAGGGGTTGGAGGGAGGGAGGGCAAAGAGACTTAGATCCAGAGAGGATTTGCTCACGTCTGGTCCAGCCCCTCCACTCTCATTTTACAGACGGGGAAACTGAGGCTCAGGCAGGGAAAGTGGTGCTGACACTGTCATGAAACTGAGTGACGGACGGGAGGAAAGACGTCAAGCCCTCCCTCTGGCTACGTGGGCATCTACACTTGGAGAGTGCTGGGAGGCTGGTGGTCAGCTGAGGCAGCCCTGTGTTCTCTAGGGAGGTCTATGTGGAGTCGATGTCCCCTCCCCTTCCATCTGGACTTCTTGACCACAATACAGTGTGCAGAGGTGACGCTGAGGAAGCTTCCAGGCCGGGGTCTGCGGAAATGGCCAGCCGCCGCTCCCTCCATCCCGGGGTCCAGCCCCGGCTGTGAGGGGCTCTCAGTGGCTGGGGAAAGGCCACGCAGAGTGGCGCTGACAGCCCGTGCCCCTCGCCCGCCCATAGGTAGGTGCGCCATGTTGCAAGTGGACCCCTAACGCCCGCCCAACTGCCCCTACTGATGCCCCAAGGCACTGAGAAGGGCTGGGCCCCTCAAGTCCTTCCCAAACTGCATGAGCAAAACAATGAATTGTTGTTATTTTCAGCCACTAAGATTCAAGGTGGGTATCATGCAGAGTAGAGAACCAGATGGATGAAGGGGCGGATGCCCCCAAAGCCAGGATCACAGGCCAATCCTGGCTCCAGCACGCTGGCTGTGGGACCCGGGACAAGTGCCTGTGCCCTCGGAGCCTCCTGTCCTCATCTGTAGGATGGGAACATTAACACCCTTGGCAGGATGGTGGGGGATCAGGGGGGAATGTGGGCAGGTGTCTGACCTGTGCCTGGGGCAGAGCAGCCCCCAGTCCACATGCATGGGCATCACCAGCCACAGGCAGAGGCTGGCCAGGAGCTTTCCCACTCACCCCCCTCCCACCATGGCCTCCTACACC
The DNA here is from genome assembly GCF_037783145.1 of Equus przewalskii. Classification (NCBI taxonomy): domain Eukaryota; kingdom Metazoa; phylum Chordata; class Mammalia; order Perissodactyla; family Equidae; genus Equus; species Equus przewalskii. The sequence goes on along the minus strand of NC_091833.1, from coordinate 34,704,142 downwards.
TCCACACCATCTGCAGGACAGCAGGGCCAGGGAGACCCCGGTTCTCCAGGAGAGTGGCCAGCTGCTGGATCTCCCACTGTGTCCTGGGTGCTCCTGGCATGGTTTCCTCATATTCTCTGGGCTGTGTGTGACGGCCGTGCCCCTGCTCACTGCCCCCAAGCCTGCCTGGGGCTCCCGGAGCCTCATGCTGCTCACGATGTCAGAGTTCCAGGTAGCGGGCGGCCCGTAACGAGGGAAGTGGTTGTTAGCGTTTCGAGTTCGTTAGTTAAGCAGCTGCGAACTAAGGCAGCAGGATGTGGCCCTACCGTGACAGGGCCCTACTGACCCACTGAGGCCTGCGAGGGTGTCAGGGGCCAGGGCACACGGCCGATTAGTGTAGATGGCGGGCAGGTGTGGGAAGGCAGCATAGCTGAGGCAATGAAGGAGATGGCCTCAGCCCCCAGTGGCTTGGCACTTTACAGTTTACAAGGACTTGGGGCCGTCTCTGTGGAGCCCCGCAGAGAGCCCGGGGGCAGGCTGCAGGAAGAAAAGGTGGCGGGGGATCGCTCAGCCTGGCTCCCACTGGCATAGTGTGGAACCCCAAGAAAGGCAGCTGTTGATTATCGTCTCTGCTTTACAGATGAGGAACACTGAGGCTCCGTCGGTCCAGATAATAAGAGCAGCCAACAGCCAGACGGCCGTGGCCAGGCGGCACGTGAAGGGCTCCCTGAGCATCCTGTTTCCCATCCTCAGAGGGACGCTACCCGGAAGAGCTGTGACTCGCTGTCCTTTACGGCCCAGGCTCCGAAGGTGACACCCGGCCTAAAGTGGTCCTGGGGAGTTTGAACCTGGCCTCCCCGCCTGGGTCAGTGTGTGTCTCTGTGGCCCTGTCACCTGCTCTCTCCTGAGGGGTGGGGGCAGGGGTCGCCCAGCTGACCTTCACACCACAGAGCTGGGTGGCAGGAGATTGTGCACAGAGCGGGTGACTGGGTCCCCACGGGTTTCAGAGCCCCTTTTGGTGGTGACGGCCTCTGCCCGTTCTGCAGAAGCCCTCTCGGAAACACATCCTCCCTAGCACTGCTGGACTCGCTGCTGCTGTCCCTTCATCGGGGACCAGAGCCTCGAAGTCCTGCCTGACACGGAGAAAAGGGCAGTTGGTATTCTCAGTTCAGAGAGCAGCTGCGGGCAGCTCCTGCCAGGAAGCTGTCAGGATCGACGAGCCCAGAACAGTCTCGTGAGAGAGGGAGAGAGCGGGGGACTGGCTGATGCCACCAAAACTGGCGAATGATCAACGGCTCCCCCAGGCTGGCCTCACATGCCATCTCTTGTGCGACACGGGAGGTTGCTGTGGATGCTGGCCCGGGCCTGCCTGAAACTGGCCGTGGGGCCTGGGGCAAGTCACTTCTCCCGGGGGCCTTGGTTTTCTTGGGTAAAGTGGGTGGGGGACCCAGGCCCAGCCCTAAAGCTCTGTGGCCCCGTCTGTACAGGGAGACAATGCCCGGGAGCTGGGAAGGAAAGGCTCTGGGTGTGGGGAGGGTCAGAGGCCGCTCTGTTCCTCTTGCTGCTGTCCTATGAGGCCATGACCTGCAGGCCTGTCGGCTCCACCCTGGCTCACAGCTAGCGATCAGCCCACCTCTTTCCCTGACCGTGGCCTGTTTCAGATCAGCTTGTTAGGTAAATGTGAAGTCTGAAGATCAGCCTGCATCTGCACTTCTTGCAGCGCGCACTCCTAGCTTTGTCTGGGGGTTTGCACAGGGCATGCGCCCAACCCCTGCTTCCGGGGTCCTCCTCTCCCATCTGCCCGGGGCCCTCGGAAGCACAGCCGAGGGGCTGGCCCCGCTCTGCAGCCTGGTCAGCCCAGAACAGAGCGAGGAGGACCCTCACGGCCCGCATCCTGATCCCCAACATTTGAGAGCCACAGGCAGCCTGGGACGGCAGTCCCCGAGTCCTCCTTCACGCATTCATTCACCCTTTCATGCACATGCATCACGTCACGCAGAGTCTTCTCCCATTTGCAAAGCCCCAGGGCCTAGTCACAGCCTCTGTGGACTCATGTTGGGCATAACCACCTTTGAAATCAAAGCTGAGTGAGTCCCGCATCCTTAGGTGACACCCAGGCCACCTGGCAACATCTCCAGACTGGGTGTTGGTTAATCGATTAAGCAGCTGGTTAACCATTTTATTGTCACTGTGTCGTTTTTCTAAGAACACAGAGGTGGGACCCTCAAGCCCCTGTCCTCATCACTCTCTTCCCATCCAGTGGCTGCCAGGCAGCCTGAGGCCAGGGCCATCTGTTCAGCAAATATGGACAGAAGTGCACGTGGCCCTCAGGGCTCAAGCCAATGTATCAAATGCAAGACCCCTATGTCCTTGGAAAGAATCTCATGGTCATCACTTTCCAAATGATGCTGAAAACGGATGGCATCACTATGAGCAGAAGTTATCGTTGTTAATTATACGCTGTGCATCGTGAGGGCAATACAATCACAGCAGAAACATTTGGAAAACGACATTTAAACCCTTAATTTCCTCTGGAGCATAAGAAATGGATCCACTAATCACTCAGTAAACATGTGTGAGGCAGCCTCGGCTTTTTAACTCGCTCCCTCACCAGCAGCTGCCATCACGTGGCATTTGCCTCCCACCCGCCTGTGAAGGCCTCTGTGACCTGCCATGCCTGGTGACTCTCTGAATAGAGTGACTTATACTGAAGATGCCATCGGATGTGGAGTGGCTCCCGTCCATCGCTACCATGAACAATGCTCTTGGGACCCATACTAGCACATTCCTCTTCCACCACGTGCAGTTAGGACTTTCCAGCAAGGAAGATTAGCAATGACGATACCATCTGTCTTTACAGAATTTTTGATGCTTCTTTGTCCATCAAGCAAATGGCTTGCTGGACAGTCTCAGAGGGACGTTCTGTCTCTGACCCTTGATCGACCCTACCTGAGGCCCTCAGCGCTCCCATCCTCAGAGTGGAGGTAGTCCCACAGCCGCCCTGTGGGTAGTACAGGAAGCCTCGGGGCGCCAGGCGGCTTCCGTGAGGCAGCATTCAGACAACTAGGGGGCTGAGCTGTGCAAGACGCCAGGGGGCAGCTTTGTAAGGAGGGACTGAGATACTGGACGGGGAGGAGGTGGGACGGGAGGGGCTAGGTGGGGTCTGTGAGAAGAAGAGAGATCCCGAGAGAGCTATCGGGGAGGGCGACTGGCCTCTTCTTGTCAGACCCAGAAGCTTCTGCAAATGAGAAGGGGGGTAACTGATCGGCCTGTCCATAGGGATTCGAGAGGCCTCAGAGTCTGCCCTCCTCCCTGACGTGGTCCAGCACCTACCCCTCTCACGTGGCCCTGCCGCGAGGACTCCCTGCCCTGCAGAGAAAGAGCCTCCTTCAACTCCACGGGTCCTGTGTGTATCTGTTTGGAGAACACTGGGGTCCAGGCCCTGCCATCTCTAAGGGCCCCTCTCTGAGATGAGGCTGGGGGGACATCGGCCCCACATGTGGGTTCCTGGATGGGGTCTGCCCTAGATCGGGTCTGTCCACAGGCCTCACTGGGGTGAGGGATGGTGAGTCCCTGGAGGTTCAGGACCCCTGGGTCCTGCGGAGGGAGGCCCTCACCTACAGTAAGGTGGGTCCCCAGGCCCACCCTGTCTGGACGGCCCAGATGTCCTATCCCTGTGCCTCTGGGCAGCCTGGACCCCAAATCCAGCATCGCAGGGCCCAGGGCAAAGGGCCCCTCCAAGAGCTCTGGCAGCCAGGACCCCCGGCCACCCCAGGAGCACAGGCCCCACCCTAAGCCTGGCTCCAAACAACAGCTTCATGCCCGAGACCCGCGGGAGCACCCACCGCCCGGCTGGTCCAGCTACATAAGGAACCGGCCGTTCCCCTCCACAGCCCTGGACTCCGACAGAACGAGCGGCCCCAGGGTTTCGCTCAGCTGATAACGGAGATGCACTCAGCTTGGGGGAGGATGACAGCCATATGGGCGCGGGGCCACCTCCCACCCTCAGACCTGTGGCCTCTCGGCCAGGTGGGCCCTTCCCTTGAGCTCTGGCCCTCCTGGAGTTGACCCGTTGCACGCCATCCACGTGGACGTTGTCGTCCCTTCTCTGGATATGTCATTGTGGACACTTCCTCTAGCAGAGCAGCAGCACGTGAACCCTGGGCTCGTTTTGGCCACCTCACAGACAGGAAAGCGTGTCCAGGTGGCTGCGCCATGGGCTCAGGTGTCCTCGTTTATGAGGACAGAACACAAAGGGGCCCCTTTCCTGGATTCCCCCACCATCTGCCAGCAGAAGCCACTGCTTCTGGACCTTCTAAAGGGCTGTGGGGGAAAGTCACCCGCTCCTGTGTTGCAATTTCTAGTCCCAGAGCCAGTGAGAGGGGGCCTGCCAGCTGGTGAGCCTCCTCCTGCTGCACAGACGGCCAAAGAGCGGCAGGTAGAGGAGGCGGTGGCCACGGCCGAGAGGGGGCTGCTGGAGTGATCCTCACAGGGGGAGCAGTCCAGCTCCCCCAAACGCCCCCCAGAAGCCCCTGCCCTTCCCAGGCTCCACCCGCAGCTCTGGAGGAGAAGGACCCGCCGAGATGGAGGCGATGGAGGTAGCTGCCACCCGCCCTCCAGACCCGCAGTGGTCAGAGCCATGACTCTGGGGACAAAGGACCCTCTCGTCACATGCAGACACGTCTTCCATGCTGGAATCTGCAGCCATAAATAACTCATGACGAAGGGATTGCAGACTGGGGACAGGGCTGGGACAGCCCCCAGATCAGCCGATCCGGGAAGGGAAAGCCCCCACTGCGGGCAGGCACGGGGAGCCCCTGGCGTCTGAGCTCCTTGCTGCCCCGAGAGGAGGACAGCTGAGCGCAGACACAGCCTGGCTCAACGGCTCAGAAAACAGGAGGAAATGTGGTGAATCCTTAAACAGAACCAGATGGGCTTGGGGAGATAAAGGAGATTTCTGGAAGGTTCCTGTGAGTTCCTGAGGACTGGGGTAACGGTCAACGAGAACGAGTTGGGAAATGTCCCCATGGACTTCCTGAGGCTGACAAGCTTGTCGTTGGAAATCAGAGTGGGATGGAAGTCAGAAAAACAAAGACTCTGCCCGGGGCTGGTGGGGCGAGGGTGCAAACAGACCACAAGGACCCAGAGGCCCCTCAGAAGGAAGGGCACGTGGGAGCTGCTCCGTGAACCCCACTCGCCTGTGTCCCACTCCGCGTGCGCCTGAAATCCCAGAGGCAAATCTGCACCAGGTCAGGGGAGGACGGAGCGGAGGCCCGGGAGGGTCCCGCAGACCACACGCTCGTGCTCCTCCCTCTGCTTTAAGGGTGCAAACCTCTGCCCAAAACTCACCCAATGCCTCTTCTGAGGGCCCCAGCCTGTGTCGGCTGGGTATGCAAAGATGAAGACATGCTGGGGTGGGAGAGAAAAGCAGACGGGCCCTCTAGACCGTGTTTCACACACGGGAAGAGTGGAACATGCCAGGTGTTGTGGGTGCTCTGCCTTGGGGAACAGGAAGAAGGACCCACAGAGAAGGTGATGCCTGACTTGGGCTTTGATGTATAAGTAGGAGTTCACCAGCTTGGAGGAGCAATTGAGGATCTGCTCCTTGCCTCTGCTCCTGCTGACCAAGAGAGGGGAAATTCTGTTGATGCCTCCTGGCCGACTGGGAGGGACCAGGTCAGCCTGTGAATAACAGGCTTCAGCCCTGAGATTGATTTGATTCTATCAAACTAGGAGTGAGGGGCTGCCCATGTGTTGCCAGCAAGGAGCAGTCTATATGGCCATTCTCCTAAAGTCTCTGTCCCCCAGCCCTTTGCTCTGCCCTCAAACGCCATTCGGGGCTATTTATTTGCGTTAAGAATTGCCCCCTCCCAGCCTGGCTGGGGAGGAGTGGGCTCAGGACAGAGGCTCTGGGTTCGGGGCTTGGGAGCATGAGGGATTTGGAATTTTGTGTGTGCAGACATCTTTCATGGAGAGGGTCTGGCTGTCAGCAGACGCCTAGCGTGACGGGGAGCGGGGCACGATGATAATGCACACGTCCTGCCCTTGCAGCCAAGTCGAAGTCTGAGAACAGTGGGCTCAGGCTGCTGCCGGGCGTTCCTGCCTCCGTTCACGTCACCCTCATGGGCAGCAACCCCCCAGAGAGCGCAGCGCCTGGTTTCCTGGATGAGGACAGATGGGGCAGAGGACAGAAGGCTGCACCTCTGAGAGCAGCGCCGAGAGTGGAGTCCTCCCCCGGGACAGCAGTGCTTCGTCCATCCCAAAGGTGCTGGTGGAGGACCAGGGCTGGCGGCTGGCACCACCTTCACCCAAGGTTTAAAGATGCGCCTAGCTTCCTGGGCCCATCCTGCGGTTCTGATTCTCGAGGGCAGGGACTTAAAAAGTAAAACAACAAAGCTCCTGGAGCCCTGGCGGGTAGGACAGATCTGTGGAACCTGCTGTCTGCATGTCAGGTTGGGGGCTGCCGAGGGGAGGTTGCTTGTCCCTGCCTTTTCTGCCCACTAGGCCGGCTTGGATTAAGGATAGTGGCCTCCCTGGCCCTGGTGGCCTAGTGGCTGGGTGCTGTGCGTGGCCAGGCTTAGCTCCCCAGGGCAGTGCCTGCGTGACACGTGGGGCTCCTTTCACAGCTGGATGACAGCCGTGCATCAAGTGATGAGGCTGAAGAGCTGCAGGTGCACGGCCGGGTGGACGCGTCTCCCTGGCGGCACAGCCTTGCTCGGTTCAGCCCCTGGTGCTCTTGGAGGTTTCCTCTGGAACGTCCGGAGCAGGCAGCCTGGGTAGTGGAGGCCACACGTGGAGGCTCGCTCGCTCCCAGAAGACCCTTGCCTGTCCGCTCCGTGGCTCAGGAACAGGCGAAGGGTTAGGAGAAGTGGCTGGCCAGCAGCTGCTCCTGCATCCTTTGCCTGACACCCCCCACCCCTCCTCCTCCAAGGACCGCCAGCAGGCATGACCGTTCTCCCTGGCTTTGCATCCGACTCCCTGGGCCAGAGGCGAGGACGGCGGCCTCGGGAGCCCTGGTGTCTTTAGGGCTGAGCTCCGGGCCAGGGTCTTCTCTCTGCCTTCCCCGTGCAGGGAGATGCCCAGCTGTGCACTTCAGTGCAGGAGCTCGCAGCCACGGGAACATCCCCACCTTGGAGGCGGCCCTTCTGTGGCCACAGGAAAGATGGAGGGCCTCTGGGGCCCGGCTTCCTCTGCTGTAAAGTCACTTGGTGATTCTCTTGGTTGCAGCGGGGATAAAAATGAGCCAACGGGGTGAATGGGCTCTGCAAATGGAGCTTCCATCGCCCCCTTGTCGAGGGGTGAGCACCACACTGCAGAGTCCAGCTGGGTGTCAGGCACACATGTGGCCAAGATGGTGGGAATGGCAGTGGCCACCGCTTGCTGGGTCTGTGGCTGTGGGCACCTAACTGTCCCTAGTGGTCCCCCTTCACCTGGCACCCATGGGCCATGGGCACCTGACTTGGCCTCTTGGGGCCTCAGTTGTCCCTGTTCTGAGATGGGACAGCAGCGCCCACCCCATAGGGCTGTGAGGAGTGAACGAGGGGTTGCATTTTGGGAAATGAGAACTGACCTTTTAATTTTAACTCATTATTGGGGAGAGATTCTCCAGGTCCCCCCTCCCCCCAAATCACCCAAAGAGCCACATGGTTTTGAAGGCCCATTTCTGACTCAGTGCAATCCCTAGCACAATTCCAGCTGTCTTTTTTGTCAAAATTGCCAAGTTGATCCTAAAATTCATGTGGAAATGCAAGGGACCCAGATTAGCCAAAACAGTCTTGAAAAAGAACAAAGTTGGAGGACTCACATTTCCCGATTTCAAAACTAAGCATAAAGCTGTTGTCATTGAGACAGTGTGGCACTGGAATAAGAAGAGAGCCATGGATTGATGGAATGGAATAGAATTGAGACTCCAGAAATAAACCCTCACACTGACGGTCAATTGATTTTGACAAAGGTGCCAAGACAGTCCAATGGGGAAAGAATAATCTTTACAACAAATGGTGCCGGAAAACAGGACCCGCACATGCAGAAGAGTGAAGCTGGACCCCCACCTCACACCACACACAACACTACCCCAACAGGTCAACCAGCCGAGCACGAGAGCTGAAACACAGGACTCTTACAAGAAAATAGGAATAAATCTTTGTCATCTTGAGTTAGGCAATGATTTTGTAGCTATGACACCAAAAGAACAAACAACAAAAGAAAAAAATTAACAAAAGAAAAAAGAGGACTTTATCAAAATTAAAACTGTCATGCTGCAAATGATATCATCCAGAAAGTGAAAAGGCAACCCCCAAAATGGGAGGAAATTTTTGCAAATCATACATCTGATAAGGGAGTTGGATGTAGAATATATAAAGAACTCTTGCAACTCAACAATAAAAAGGCAAAATATCCAATTAAAAACTGGGCAAGGTATCTGAATAGACATTTCTCCAAAGAAGATATACAAATGGCCAATAAGCACATGAAAAGATGCTCAACATCATTAATCATCAAGGAAATGTAAATCAAAACCACATGAGATACCACTTTACACCCACTATGACGGCTAGAGTCAAAAAAACAGAAAACAAGTGTTGGCAAAAATGCGGAAAAACTGGAACCCATATTGCTGGTGGTAATGTAAAATGGTGCAGCCACTTTGGAAAATAGTTTGACAGCTCCTCAAAATGATAAACATAGACTTATCATGTGATCTAGGAATTCCACTCCTAGGTATATACCCAAGAAAAAGGAAGACCTATGTCCACACAAAACCTTGTACATGAATGGCCACAGCAGCATTATTCACAACAGCCAAAAAGTGGGAACGACCTAGACATCTTCCAGCGGGTGGATGGATAAACATACCGTAGTCTATCTGTATAGGGAAGTATTACTCAGCTTAAAAGCAGCGCGGACACAGGCTGCAACATGGAAGAACCTTGAAAACATTATGCTAACCAAAAGAAGCCAGCCACAAAAGGCCACATACTATATGGTTCCATTTATGTGAAATGTCAAAACCCACAGAAACAGAAAACAGATTAGAGGTTGCCAGGGGCTGGGGTGGGGGCAGAGGGGATGGACGGGGGCTGACGGCTAAAGGGTATGGGGTGTCTTTTTGGGGTGATAAAAATGTTCAGGAATTAGATGGTGGTGAAGGTTGCACAACCCTGTGAATACACTAAAACCCACTGAATTGTACACTTTAGAAGAGCGAATTTTATGAGAGATGAATTATATCTAAATAAAGCTGTTTGAAAAAATCTCACTTCTTCTCCTCTCTTCCTACCCTCTGGTTGTAGCAGGAACAGACTGGAGGTGGAATAAAGCCAGAGGCCCTTAAAACCCATTTCTGGAGCAAAGATCCTGACGCTGGTTGGGGTCCTGGGATCGCCCTGTCTGTGCCTGGCCTGGAGGCAGGACAGCTGGGTTCCAGTGGCGTCCTGCCCTGCCCAGGACCAGCTGAGTGATGTAGGGCGGGTTGCGGGCCCTCAGGCTGTTGGCGCTGGCCCGGCCGGCCACAGGGCTGTGGGGACCGTGCCCCACTGTGCTCCAGGGGGTGGGGGGACCCGCCTATGCGCTCCCCACGAATCAGCTGCTGCACAGCTCAGCCTTCTTCATTTAATCCTGGCTCCAGCCTCCCAGGGTGCCATGGAGACCAAGTGGGATGCAGTGTGAGTAAACCCACCTGGGACCCACGGACCCTGTGAGCTGGAGGGAGGCGTGCAGCAAGTCTTATCTACAGAAAGTAACCGTGGGATGGTCCGAGGGTCACACAGTGACAGCACAGTCCAAGAACTCCAACACAACAGGAGGCCAGAATGTGGCACCTCCCTTCACCCTCAGTTCCCTTATCTGTGACGGAGACAGAAAGACAGCTCCTCCCCACCGGGTATGCGGGCGCTCAGGGAAATACGCACGCATAGTGCTCAGCAGTCACGTCCAGCGCTGTGCCCGGCAATGTCGGCGCCTGACGGAGTTGGCACCACGGACACCATGCTGCCTTCAGCCCCCAGCCGGTCTGGTGGAAACGTCCAACCCTCGCATCTCCGGGTCCTCCCACATGGAAGCGGAAACCAAGATGCATAGCATTAATAATCAGAGCAGAGGCTCCTTGGGAGGAATAAGACACCAACAAAGCTGGGGAGAATGAGCTCGCCTTTTGTGCTTCTTAGCCTCAAACTCCTGACGTTGCAGTTGCTGTGGACGGAGCAGCTGGGTGCAGTCCGGACACGCACATTCCTGAGCTGAGTCTAACGCGCACGGGGCCTCGCCGGCCCCACTGGTCCCAGGGTGACGGGTGACTCGGAGCTGTGAGTCAACGCCCTCCCTGCTGCTCCCCCTGTTCTGCTGGCAGGGAGTTCTGGGCGGGGCCAGGCCCGCAGGTTCCTCTGCCCTCTCTCTTCTCGCTCTGCCACTTTCAGACGGTTTCTGGCTGTTGTACAGACTCGCCCACAGCAGCATGGGGAGATGTGTGGGTTTATCGGTGGGGGACCTGGTCCCTAGTGACGGGCTCTCAGGGTGCTGGTGACTCCAGACCAATGGGTCGAGGATCTATTCTCTCACCCCTTCCCTGGCCTCTGCCCACAGCCTTGGATGGGCTTTCTGAGAGGGTCCGTATCTGCTCTCAAAGGCCTGTGAAGACCCTTCCCGCAGCAAGCCTCCCGTGGGCTCCCTCTGGCCTGTGTTTCAGCTCTGGAGCCACCGAGTTACCCCGTTAGCCCTGGAAAGCTGCGCCTCCGGCTGGCAGCTCCTTGCAAAGGCATCAGCAGACACAGTGCACGACACAGTGCCGGCCAGCATCGTCTCTAACCCACACAACATCCCCATGAGATGGAGACAGTTCTTGTCCCCATCCTCCAGATGAGGAACCCCGCTCCCAGGGGAGCTTCAGGATCTGACAAGAGGTCTAAGCTCTTAAGGAAAGGGATCCGGCGTCTGTCTGCAAGGGGCTTGCAGTCTGCCGGGGAGGGTGGGTGAGAAAGATAACGGCTGAGGGCCGACGGGGAGCTGTAGATGCTGCTGAAGATATCCATCTGGGAAGACGGGGCTGAGCCAGTGCCCTTGGGAGGTGGCGTCGTTTCCAGCTCCGTGGTTTTGAGATTTTCTTCTGAGATGCAGCAAAGAATCACGAGCAGAACGTTCTGGCAGTGGAATTCTGCACGAGGCTGGCAAGAGGAGCAGCCGAGGCTGGTGGCAGGGCCCAGAGGAGGAGGGAGCTGAGGGCTCTGGAAAGCTGGGCACCGGGGGCGGGCAGAGATTTGGGGTCAGGAAGGGCCCTATTGGGGTGGATGGCCCTCGCAAAGGTGCAGAGCAGGACAGCGCACGTCTCCAGCCCTCAGCTGCGCCACCAGTAGAACTCACACGACAAAGCTCTTGGAAGGTGGCTCATGTGAGTGAGGACATGAATTTTTAACTTTATTTCATTGTAACTCATTCAAATGTAAGTAGCCACACATGGCCCCTGGCTGCCACATTTAGAGCAGGGCTCCGGCTACTCTGATGAGGACAGCCTGGGAACACGAAATCCTTGGACACAATGTCATGCTTTATTATCGAGCCAGAGATCAAGGGGGGACTGACATATTGGTTTGACAGACACCAAGGGGATGAGGAAACTCACCTTTGACCTTCAGGTTCGAGTTAACTGTAAGGGCAATGATGTGGAGACTGCGTTGAGGCCAACACTGGGCACAGGAGTGCACAGGGGGCTGGAGGTGGCTGGCGCTGTTGGGTTCCAAACCCTTTGCACACCATTTGTTTTTCTGCAGTGTTCTGGGATCGCTGCTGGGCCTCCCTCTGTGGCAGCCCCATAGCAGCCCGGGGCGGGGGGTTCTGCGCTGGAGCCCCCCAACCCTGGCCCCTACAGCACAGAGTTGAACTGGGAGGCAGATGAGAAATATGGGAGGGCAGAGAGCTAGGGTCTTTGGAGAGTGGGCAGATGGGGAGCCCGAGTGGGCAGGCCAGGGCCTGCGGGATCCAGACAGAACATCAGCCTGAGCCGAGGAGGAGAAGATGGGGTCTGCGTCCCCATGGCCGAACGTCCTGTCAACCAGGAAGTATCTATGGAGCACCTTCTGTATGCACAGCCCTGACCCAGTGTCTCTTCCGTCAGCAGGATGATGGAGTGTCCTCCCCAACCACAGACCCAAGTGAGCACAAGCAGCTGTGAGCAGCGGGGGGTGGCGGGAACGCATTTTCCTTTTACTGGAAGAGAGCTGAGGAGCGGAGCGCTGGGAATCAGGCAGGGTGGGCCGCGCTTACTCGGCCAAGGGAAGCAGCCGCTGAAATAGATTCTTAAGATAAATGAAGCACCACATTTAAATCTATTTGCTCTTAAAAACAAAGAAGGAATGAACTTTATCTTGAGAGACTCTGTCCGCCAGACTTGGAGATGAATACTTTTCCCATTAATACCGTCTGGGCACATATGTGATTGTTTCCTGAGCCTGGAGCCTCCGAGCTGCAAGCACAGCAGGTCAGACCACAGGTGGTCAGTCTCCTGTCCTCGCCTTTTCTCCTGTCCTCCCGGGTACAAACTGGGTCTCCCACCACCCGGGGAAGAGCGGGATCCCTCCCAACCGAGGTGTCCAGAGGCATTTCCCTTTTGGGGAGCCGCCTGGAAAGCCCTGTGCTTGAGCCAGGCTCGGCCCTGCCGAGGTGGAGCCTTGGGCTTCTCTGACCCTCAGTTTCCTTATCTTTAAAGTGGGCACAATTATGCCCACATCACAAGTGCTCTTGTGAGGATAAAGTCTGGACATAGCTGGTGACCTAGGAAGTGTCAACGACTGTCATCCTGGCAGTAAATGCCTGCTCGCCCACGGCCTGGGATGTTGAGCTCTGAGCGGGACCCGGAAGCGGCAAGAGGCAGAGGGTAAGACCTGATTCTCATCGACCCACAAGAAAGCCCTGCAGAGACAGAAGCGACAGAAGAGACGGGCAGAGACAAAGCCAGCCTCGCCCTGGGGACACCGGGGAAGTGCCACACTGACTAACAGCCGACACCCAACAGCTTCCTCCCGATGGCTCCTGGGAATCCCTGACTGTATACTCTCCACCTGCCACACACAGGTCCCATTTACAAATGATGATCCGCCCAGCCACGCGGGCGATGTCTGCATCCCCCACCCCATTCGAGTCATCATCCAATCTCTCTCATATGAGGCTTACTCCCCATGGCCTTGTTCTAGATGAGTCTTAGAGGTCATTGCGGAGGCCCCCGTGGGACCGGGACCCTTGTAGATTTACCCACTAACTATTCTCAGGGACTAAGTCCTCCCGCAAGTGTCAGGTCCAGTTGTGGCCGACGCCAAAGCCCCCGTGTGCGGTTGTGCAGCCCCCGGGAAAACAGCACGCACCCGTGGGCAGCAGGTCCCTGACATGGATAAAGTATCCAGCGGCGCCATCAAGCCAAAGCCAAGTGCCATCAAAGCTCCCCGAGGGGTGGCCCTCTGCTCTGTGGGTTCGGGCTCAGCCAGAGAAGAAAAAGCGCTGTACCTCCACCCGCCCAGGTGGAAGATGTAGATACGGCGTCACCGTGTCTCCAGAAGACTCACCGGCTCTTGGAGTAGAATCAGCCTCGGTGAAACTGAAGTGACCTTGGGCCAAGGGAAGTCGATGCGACCACAGAGAGTGGAGAAATTCCAGCCTCTTTTCCCGGGTCAAACAACCAATGTCAACTGGCGTGAGCCAGGTGGCCTGGAGCTGGGCCTTCCTCGCCGGGCTCTGAGGCCTCGGGGCCCCGCCCAGTTCCTGCTCGTCGGTCCGCTGAAGCACACTGTCTCCATCACAACGGAGAGCAATCTGGCAGAGGGACGGCCTAAAAACAGCCACATAGAGGTGTGGTTCTCTCAAACAAACTCCCGTACCCTGGGCAGTGTGGCCTCAAGGACCGAGGGAGGAGGCTCCAGGCAGTGCTCAGGCCCGATGAGGAGGCCGCACAGCTCGCAGCTGGGCATCTCGCTGTCCCGAGTCCAGCAGAAAGACCTGCAGCCTCCAGCCTGCTCCTCCTCATCCAGGGGAAGCACCACAAGAGCTGGCAGGACTTGGGCACAGCCCACCCAAAGCCTCAGTGCCTCGGGAGGGCTGGGCGCCCAGCTAGGTGGGCTCCCGTAGAACCTGAACCACACCCACTGCCAGGAGCAGAGGGATCCGCCTGCCCACCTCCAGGACCCTCCGCTCAGACTTCCACCATCTAAACCCCCAGCAAATTCTCACTGGGTTCGGCCTCTGGCCCCAGAAAGCTGCCGCCTCAAGCCGAGCCTTCATCAGATTGGCAAGACCGGGCCCTTGCTGCGCTTCCACAGTGCCTGGAGCTGCGAGGTCCCGTCCTGCTTCTCTGGCTCTTTTCTCCAAAGAGCAACATTTGCCAGCACCCTGAACTGCCCCAATCCTGTCTGATCCTCCTGTACTCCGGCCACCATGCTCCATGGTACCCTCAGGCTCCTTCATGAAGCCTCCTAGGAGCCCCCAGCCCCCGGCTTGCAGGGGTCCCCGCCTCAATTCTAGTTCGTCTGCTGGTGACTCTGGAGGTTGGAGACTCGTGAAGGCGGTCTCGGGTCTCCCACACAGCAAACATCTGTCATGTGCCTGCGTCCCCTAGCCACAGAGCTCACTCTGGAGGAGCTCACGGTCGAAGGCAACGTGGGCAGGGCTGCCATGATGTTGAAGGGGGACTGGCCCTCAAAGGGAGATGGGCCAAGTGGGTGGACCTTGCAGGGAGGGGCGTCTGGCTTCAAAGATGGAAGAAATTTCCAGCAGACCTGTCTATTTAAGGATGGAATGTTCTCCGCCTGCAGAGTTGTGAGTTCTTCGTCTCAGGAGGAATTCGCACACGGCCTAAGAACCACTGAGGAGGAGGGAGAGAGGAGGTCTGGCCCCGGGGAGGGTGGTGGGCCACCGCGACCTTTCGGAGGGTCGCCTCCCTCCGAGTCCCTGGATCAAGTCTCTTCAGCACACGGCCACTAGCTCAGGATGCAGAAATCCGAAATAACGGAACCACAAATGCTTCCATGTCCTGTGAGTGCTTCTTACACTTTCCTAACGTGAAAAGTTAAAAACGACAGGCGATATTTCTGGCTTCCGCCTTCCCTGCCTCCATTTGGGCTGCCTTGGACCCCTGGCTCTGCCAGCCTTGCTCCAAACAGGACTTCCGTGTGGGGGACGCAGAGAGGAAACAGGCTGTGTCGGAATACGGTGGCTGGACACAGGGAGACTTGGCTCCGTGTGCCGGATCCAGCCGTCTCCCCAAAGGCACCTTTGTGTGGCAACACCAGGAGGAGGGGGGAGCCCCAAGGAAGACGTTGAGTCAAGGTGCTCCTGATGGCCCGTCCCTCAGGGGAAGGCGGCTCTCAGGGGGCAGCTGCCACCTTTGGGAGTGGACAGCCGCCGGCCCGGAGGCCCCTTTCTCAAAGCCCCAGTGAGAGTGGCGCCAGGACTAGGGGATGGAACTCCAGTGTTGGGAGCCCGGTGCCCTGGCGCCCACCTGTGGGCTGTGGCGGGGATGGGACGGTCAAGAAGATGGTAGGCCTGTGTTTGCAACAGTGGTTTTAAAGAGCTCAGATGATTTACAACTCTGAGAAGACAGAGAAGGACTTGATTTCCGAGTGGCAGGCCCCGCGTCGCCCCCGGGCCCCACCCCGATTCCATCCTCCTCTCTCTCTCCCAGCCCTCCTCATGGTTCTCAGGTGGGCGTCCAGCCTCCAGGGACTGGTGTAAACAGTGGGGTCGGAGCAGGGCAGGCGGCGACTCCTTTCAGCAGCTGCTACTGCCAGCTTGCTGTGCCCTGTGGGGGCCATGGAGGGGACTGGGGCAGGCTTGTGGCCCCCAGGCCATGTGTGGAGGCAGACACAGGTGTCCTGCGGGTGAGCGTTACGACAGAGCGCAAAGAAAGACATCGCTCGGGAGAAGACGTAGGGACAGTGGGTGCAGACGGCGGGCTGTCACACAAGTGTGACCACCCCTGTGAGGCCAGTAGCACTGAGTGTGTCTCAGTGGGACCCAGAAACACGCCATCAGCGTGTGGGCTGTGAACACCATCACAGGACCTGCCCTGATCTCACCCGTCACTGACCCCGTGGGCCAGACGCCTCTGCCCTCCCAGAGTGACGGGACACAGGTGGCAAGCCCTGCACAGCAGGACGGCGGGCGGCAGGACAGCACCTCTCCCAGAGAAACGGATTGTGTGGAGTTTGGCAGACACGCTGTTGAACACATATCTTGGTTCCACAGCCGTCGTTTTCTCTTCTGACCCAACAGACACCAGATGTGCCCCGATCAAAACAGCAGCACAAGGAGCAAGAGCTGAGCTGTTGTCCTGCCTGGGGATGCAGTGGCCCTCCCTAACCCCACCATGCGGTGGGAGCCCACCTGCTGCCATCCTGGGCCCTCCGAGGATGCCCCTGCTGAGCCAGGCATCAGTGTCTGGGAGCAGTTAGCAGAGGCCCCGGGGCCTCGGGGCAGCACATTGGGGTCTGTGGGCAGCTCTCGAGGGGGAATTGTCAGAAGAAGGATCTGTGAGGGGAGGGAGGCTGCGTCACCTCTCGCCCCTGAGAGGCGATGTTCTCTGTTGAGCAGAGCCCAGGGGAGGCTGATCAGGACCAGGTGCCCCAGAGCGAACAGCGTAACATGCAGTCAGACATGTGCTACGAGCAAGGGGGTGGTGGTGCTACCCACACAGCCGCCTCCATATTTCTGGAATGACTGGACGCGGGTGGCAGGACCCCTGCCAGCGTCATCTGTGCACCGAGGAGCATGATCCACGTCTGCTGCCATGGCTGTGTGTGCAGGAAGCACAGACAGTCATGTATGGACGTCCTCTCCAGATCTCTCCCAGAGAAATGACTATTCTAAAACTCAGCCCTCCCAGTGCCACAAAGCACCGCGATGGACCAGGTCTATCCCGCCGGCATCGTCCGGGTCCCTCCCTGTGTGTGTCCCTCGAGTGTGCACGGGGGCACGATACCAGAGCACATGGTTGTCCAGCTCTGGCACAGATCACAGCTTTCAGACAGCAGCTCCAATCAAACCCCAGAAACAGGGGAGCCCCACAGCCCACCTCATTAGCAGGGGGAAGCTGAAGGCACTGGCGTCCTCCGCCGCTCTCAGCCCTGCCGATCCCGGGGCTGGAGGGCTCTCACTGGTCACCACGTCCACGGTGACCCCACGGCACAGGCTGTGCCTGAGGTAAATCACTTTTCAGTTATTACCAAGACCCAGTGATTTGACCCTTAAGAGAGAGTTCTATCTTCCTGGGAGGCCCCCAGTGTTGAGAGACCTGCATAAATGACCCTCTTCAGTGTCAGTTACTCGGTTATTCACTCCCTGTGCTTTCGTGGAGTAAACAGGTGTTTACTAAGTACTGGTCTACAGAGATGGCTAAGACCCAGCTTAGGGCTGACAGCCCGACGAGAGGAAGCAGGCCTGTTTGTTTTAGCACCTGGAACTAAGAATGCTTTGGAAAGAGATCGGTTTCACCCGGGAAAGGCTCATGGATCCGTGGCTTCTTCCTTCAAAGATCGTGCTGCCCGGTAACGCAACTATATGTAGTCTCGCCTCGTCCTTGACGAGATCAGATATTCTGGAGGCAGGGCCATGAGCCCAGCAGGGTGCCGGGGAAAAGCATTCGATGGACTCTGATGAGAGTCCACAACGTGACATGGGAAGACCACGTCTACACTCCCTAAACCACAGAAGAGGTGGGGAGACAGCCCTGGGCAAATCCCTGCGGACGGAAGGAAGGAGGGAGTGTGCAGGCGGGAAAGGTCGGACTTTGTCTTAGGAGCCCAAACGGGCAGAGGACAAGCTGGCAGGCAGCTGCCCTGGGCAGTGGCAGGGGCGAGGCGGCACAGGCGTCTACACGGTTCATCCTGATTGGCATTTCAGTCTCAGGATGGTTTCAGCTGATCTTTGTGACTGGTCCACCACATTTCAGCCATGAGTGGCATGGTCACAGAGGGATTTGGGCCAGAGGTTTTCTGCGAGAGCCTGGAAGATTCTGCCCACATCGGCCTGAAGTCAGGGAGCTGCTCCCTCTGTCCCCCTGAGGCTGGAGGGCTCTGAGTGCCAACGCCCTGAGCCACGGAAGCAGGGCACTTGAATGCTTTTCTTGGTTCAGATTAAGGCCTCCTGGCCTTCCTGTATGCTGTTCCCCCGACCTGGGTCACCTGTCCCTCACGTAGCCTGACTCTTGATTCGGGCCCTGGACCAGGTTTGGAGAGGCCTTCCCTGACTGCCCTCTTCATAGGCTCCTGAAGCTCTAGGCTCCTTCATACGCTCTTCCTGACTCCACACTGCAGACGCATTTGAGGAGTCATTTGTTTATTTAATGCTGGTCTCCCTGTGCAATCAGGGAAGAACTCTTAGAAGAGGTGACATTTAGGATGAGAGGTGACACTCTTATGAAGATTTGGGAAGAGTATTCCAGGAAGAAGAAATGCCCAGTACAGAGACCCTGGGATGGAATGCCTGGACAAAGGGCAGAAGCTTGGCGGGTGATGGGGAAATAATAATTTTCCTGTGTGTTTAGTGAATAAGTCCATCCATCCACCCACCCATCCACCCACCCATTCATCCCTCCATCCACCCACACATCCATCCCTCCATCTATTGATCTATCATTTGATCAATCCGTCATTCTATCCATCTATTCATCCATCAACCCAGCCTTCCTCCATCCACCCACCCATCCGTGTATTGATCTCTCAACTGATCGATCCGTCAATCAGTCCATCCTTCCATCCACCCACCCAGAGGCCTCAGTCAATGCAGGAGAATGGAAAGGAAGTGGGTTCACGCTGATGGCTGCTGGTAAGGCTCCCGCCATTGATCTCCATCACTCTGTGTGGAGGATGAGGAAGACCCCAGGGTCTTCTCCCAAGGACATTTGGGCTGGGACTGTCAGCATTGCTCCTCAGAAAGACTGTGTCTAGAGGACCAACGTCGAACAAAGGATCCAGGATGGGGAATTAAAGTTCAGAGGAGGCTGGCTGCAAATCAAATTCAGCTAGAAAAAAATTTTACTTTATAACATAGGCTGGAAGCAGTTAATATATGGAGATAATGACTTTCGGCAGTGATGGGAGACCTGGATGTCTCCCTGAGAGGTAGTGGTCAGAGTCTGTGGTCTCCAGCAGGAGAGGACTCTGCAGCGGGTCTGGTCTCTCTGCGCAGTGCAGCCTGAGACCTGCTGGCTCCCGTGCACTTCCACGTCCACCCTCAACTCAGCAGGCCCCTTCTCTCCTTCTCCAAGCCCTCACTGAGATCTGGTCCATTTGTTGACCTTTACGGCGTCTGGCTGTCTGCACAGTGCTTTCTTATACACTGTCACACTCATGAGCCCCTGGTTTCCCACCACAGCCCCAGCGAGGTGGGTCTTCAGCCCTTTTACAATGAGAGGTTGGCACACCCTGGCCTGCCCAGCCCTGGGGGCCTCTCTTGGAGAGAGAAACAGAAGCATGTTGGGTGGAGAAGCACCTGGAATGCTTTCAGTCTCTCAAGAAGCATTTCCTGGTGCCCCCTGTGTGTCAGGCACTGTCGTGGGCATCAGGCCAGGAGCAGTGATCAAGGCCCCAGGGAGTGCCCAGTTCAGTGGGGAATGAATGATTCTGTACCCATGCCAGGAACAGCAGGCTCAGGAGTGGGGCCCCAGGGGAAATACTGCGTCCTGAAAACAGGGTTGGCTCAGTGTACACTAGATTATTTTCGGTCAGGGTCATGAACAACTGGTACCTACTTGCTGTTACTTCATTCATTCACTCATCCATCCATCCATTCATTCAGCCACTCAGCAGACGTGTATTAACAGCCCACCGCGTGCAAAGCCCTGTGCTGACGGTGAAGCTGTGTAAGATCAGATCACAGAGCTTCTGCGTACTCAGTCCGGGGCGGGAGAGTGGGCGGCTGGATAGGAGCTGACATCAACAGTTCTACTGGCTGTGGAATGCTCCGAGCGTGGGCTGTGTAGACCCCCAGCATTTACGCATGCAAAGTCATATACAAAAGGTGGAGCCCTAGAATTTTTAGGAGTCCCTTGGGAAGGGAAAGACTCACACCTCAAATGTAACGCTGGGCGGGACTCTTTGAACCGAATCCCACCAGCTCATTGCATGAAACTGAATGTGGCCCTGACATGTCGTGGGCCAGATGCCGCCAGTGAGAATGAGTCCGTCTGAGGAAGTGGCACACATACCGTGCTGGAAGCAGGCTGCTCAAAGAACTTCCGACGTCCACCCCTTTTTTGCAAAAAATTTATCTTCATCTCCTCTTATGGACACACTTTCAGAGGAAGTGGGAAGTATCCAAGAGACAACTTTGAGATCAAGGGCACAGGAAATTTTGCCTTTCATCTGAAAATCCGTCAGCTGCAGAGGAAATCCAGAGCCGGGCAGATGCCTCGGCAGTGGCTCAGAGCACGTATTGTTTCCCGCGGGTGTGAAGAAGCCTGCGGTGATGGCTCCCGTCTGCGGTAAATGCCTCATCTTTCTGGGAAGGAGCCTGAGTAGACAGCCCGTCCACGGCATCCACCACTGCTGCGTGAGGTCCATGGGAGCCCATCGTGCTTGTGCTGGGGCAGGCGGCGCCCAGACAGAGTCTGTCTCCCGTGTGCTCTGACACAGCCCCAGGCTCCGGACACTCAGGAATGTCCATTGCGCTCAGCGACAGAACGAGTTTTCTTGGCCCGAGACAGCTATTTCCTGGTTAGGCAATGTTGCAAGGGATCCCCTCCCCTCCTTATAAGACACGCAACAGGCATGGGCTCTGGGAGGGTGGATATTTGGTCCACAAATCTTAATGTGAACATCTGCTGGGTTGTGCCTTTCTAACGTCTTTTCTCAGGATCTTGAGGCCCGGGGACTAAGAGGGCTCGGACACACCCTCGCCCGTGCACCTCCCTGGAGCCTGACTACGTGGAGCAAGATTCTGGCTCCACCACCCACAACCTGCTTCCTTCTTCTCTGTCTCAGCTTTTCACATGTAAAATAAACCTCATGGCTTGTGGCCTGGTGGGGGGGGTGGGGGTGGGCATGATGCGTTTGTCATCTCTATATCAGGTGCCTTTGTTTGTTGTTGTCATCACAGGGAGAACGAGAGGAGACCTGGGTGGGGTCCTTGCTGGGCAAGAAAGTCCTGTACGTGGGTTATGTGGGATGGCATTGGGGGTCCATTTAGTTTCAATATGCCAGGGGCCTGCTGGATGGCAAGGCTTGCTTTTGATTCATTGTAAAGTCCTCCAGCACACATAGTAGGTGCTCGTGAAACGTGCTGAATTGGTGAATAAATATGAAGAGTATAAATGCCACATGATGCATGATGCAGGCATGATGCAGACAATTCTCATCACAAGGTTAGGAGGAGGTTGGGAAGGCTTCCTGGAGGAGGTGGCAGTTGAGTTTAGCCTTAAAGATTGATAAAGATTTGGATGGGTGGGAGGGGATGGCATAACATACTAGGCAAGAGAAGTGGAGAGGGCAAAGCTGCACATCACGAATCAACAACAGGTCCTGCCACCAAGGAGGATGAGCGACAGTCAGACAAACACATCAGAAGCCTTGCAGCTCTCAACAAATGTGCTTCCCTAGTACCATCTCTCAGGAAGCTACTGGGGGACGTGCTCCAGGGAAACAAGGGAGTAATCCAAGAAAGTGAAAGACACGGATTTGGAAGCAGCAGATCCAACACAAGAGCAAAGTGAAGACGCCTCTCGGGAAGATGGAGGAAGGAGATTACTAGAATGTCAGCTGGGCACCAGGCACGGAGAACACCCAGTCCAGATGGGAGCAGCAAAAGGCTCCAGGAGAGATTTCTTCACGGAGATGAGGCGGAGAGATGATCTAATGTGTTTGAAAGTGTTGGGAGGAGAGTCACATGACGGGGAGAGAGTTTGGGGTCAAGTTAGTTATAAACGCACAGAAGAGGAAGCCAGCCAACCACAACCAATCAGCAAAAAACCCGAGACTCTTACAGCAAAATGCACATTAAAGGAAAGGAAATTACAGTCTACAACAAGACTCGACTAGGAATTGTGGTTACCTGACCATCACGAAGTCAACGCTGACGGTGGAGCCAACCCAGGTGGGCGCAGGAGGTCTGGGGTGGAGAGTGAACGCACATCGTCTAAACCAGAACGTCAAGAGCTAGCAACGTATGGATAAGCACAACGAGCCGGAGGCGGACCCCTTGAGAATCAGCTCCACGAGTTGAGCATAATTATGTGAGGACAGGACATGGTGTGGAGGGGAGGGAGGACCCAGGAGGGACATGTAGCATTCCACCTTCTGAATGACACATATTTATAATTGCAACAAAAAGAGAAACTAAATAAAAAGTGAGAGACGATTTTGCCGCCACTTGACTGATGAAGAAAAAGAGATTTAAGGCCAGTAAGCGCTGCTGCGGTGGCGCCTGGAGCTAGGGCTGCCCCCTGGTGGGCGAGGACGGCGGTGCAGCCCCCCGGAAATGTCTGGCTTGGCTGGTGCAGTTGTGCGCACACGTTGTCTACGCCGGCATCCACATGCACGCTCACACCTGGAGAGGACTTTGCACATCAGGGGCTCGGGATGTTCATCGTGGCTTTGTTGGTGGAATGCTGGAAGCTCCCCTGTGTCCATGGAAGGAGAATGGGGCATTCACACGAGGGAATAGTATACAGCAGTGAAAACAAAAGACCCTCAGCTACGGTTACACACACCTTAGACACAGAACGTTCAGTGGGAGAAAGCAAGTCACAGAAAAAGATATACCCTGGACGACACCACATGAATAAAATTAAAAAACAAGCCAGTCAGACTGTAGTGTTTAGGGACACTATGTAGGTGGTAGAACCGTAAGGAAAAGCCAGAGGTCCGGAGCAGCAGGTGGAGCGTGGCTTCCCCGGGAGCAGAGCCGGGGTGGGCAGGCAATGTCCAAAGAGCCGTGACGGGCGCACACACTCACCTGAATGCAGCACGTTCACTATAACAAGAGCGGCAGAAGGAGCCGGGCCACGCCCTTCAAGAGCCAGTGCCGGGCCACACGCCCCCGGGGAGCGGGAGGCATTCTCCCACACCCTCCCCAGCCCACAGCAGTTTACCTGTGCATCAGGCGCCTCTTGCTTTCAGCCCCAGCTGAGAGGTGGCGTCTCATGGGCGCTGACATCTCATTCCCTCCCACAGCGCTCCAGACAAAGCCCTGGCAGGGCCCAGGCCAAGAGGGGGCGGGGAGGGAGAGAGCGGCTCTCTGCAGCCAGGTCAGCAGCCCCCACATGCCCAGTGGCCAGAGGACGGCATGTGGGAACCTGCTCCCGCAGACAGGTGTGCTGGGCAGAGGAGGGGGAAGGGAGAGGAACGTGCTGAGAGCTCAAACAGGCCAATGCAGAAAGTCCTGACCACACCTGGGCATTGTGTCCTCCGATAACCAGGACCACTGCCCTGGGACTCCCAGAAGCACTTGATTCTGCCCAAAGGGAGGCACGGCTGAATCTTGAATCTTAACCTGTGAAGGATTCTGTGGGGAAGGACAGGGGCTTCTTAGAGGAGCACCTGGGGGCCCGTGGCTTTGAGAAGTTCATCCATCTCACAAGGGACAGGATGAATAGAACTGCCAAGGACCACAGGCGTGGCCCTCCCAGGGAAAGAGTTCCATCCCTGGCAGACAGACCAGGGTCACTGGGTATTAACATGTGTAGACAGTTCAGAAATAGAAATGAAATGCTTGTGGTCCACACTGAGAGATCCCAGATGGTGATGCCAGAACATAGGGACTCCCCTGCGAGTGAGCAGGAAGCTCTTCGTCCATTGGATTAGAGCCTTTGCTGCAGACACCAGCAGCCATGGCCCTTCCTGTGGCTGCAGCCACGCCTGATGCTCAGGCCCTCAGGTGGGTGCAGTGAACCCCATCCAGATGCAGGAGCAGCTCAGCCAGGCAGCTCCTCCATCCCCAGCCACCAGGTTTGTTCAAGGACAGTCACATGGCCCTCTCCCCTGGCCCTGGGTTGGTGGTAATGTGTGGTCCCAGCAAAGCTCAGGGGCAGGTAAGGGAGAGGAACCAAACCCTGAAGGCATTGCTTGGCCTCAGAATACAGCAGTACCTGCACCTGGGCAGTTCAATCATATTTGTCAACAAACTCCTTTGCTGCCCAAGCCACCTCAGGTGGGCTTTCTCTCATTCATCCCTAAAGTTGACCTGGCTGAGACACTTGGCCTTGAAGCCAGGAGGTCAGGGTCTGGGCCAGTTCTGTTCCGACCAGTCTCTGGACTGTCCTGTGGGTATAACCACCATCCCTCCTAATCCGAAGAGTCTACGAAAGAGATTTTTATCAGGGTTTGCAGGAAACAACCTCTTTGAATTTGGAAAAGGACAACAAAAAAGAGAAAAAAGAGCAGGAAATAGAACTAGTTCCAGAGGTGTGGCCCTCTGGCCCCAACGGCAGCCATGTGACTCCACAGTCACAGAGTTCGGCAACCTGGCCCGTGAGGCCAGGAGAGGGCATCTTCTTGAGCTGAGTGAGCTGTGATGTGGCCCGTCTGGCTGGGTGCTGGGCACCACGCCTCGTGCCACCGGGATATGAAGCTCGGGACCGGGTAACCCTCGACCTTCCTCGTTGAGTCAGCTGGAGGGGTTTGCCATGCCTCTAGGCTGCAGACGGTCAATAGCGGGAGGATAAAGACTCAGCCCAGTCAGCACGAAACACGTGGAACTGGGATGGGTGTGCCTGCCCGGAGGGCCACCACAGAGAGAAAGAGATGAGGCATTTCTAGGTTGTGAATCCACCTGCCTGGACAGCTGGCTGAGGTCAACACCCGCTGAGTACGGCTCCTCACCCAGGCCCCAGCCCACCCGGCGGAGCTGCATCCGACTGCCTGTCCTGCGCAGGCCCCATTGCTAAACGCTGTCAGGGCGGCATCGTGGTGCTGACCGCTGGCCTGTCTGCACCTGCCCAGTGAGGCCTTGGCTCTGGGCCCCCAGCCTGGGATCGTCGGCGGCTCAGTTCCTACTTTTTTCCACTGGAGCCTGTTTTTAGGTTTAGCAGGGGTTCTGTCAGATCACGGAGCTGCAAGTCCCCCACAGCAACATCATCAAAGCGTAAGGGAAACTGGGGCCCCTGGGTGCATTCAGGGGCTGCCTGGCCTCTGTACCCACAGTGAACCTGGAGCTGCGGCTCCCGTGGCCAGCCGTTGGGGGAGGGGCTCGCCTCGAGGACCCATGCCAACCCCACGAACCCCAGTGGATCCTCAAGTACAGAAAGATTTGACAAGTACAGAAAGGGCTAGAAAATAATATAACATGTACCCAGAACCCCACCTAGAACTTTCCTCCAACAATTTATTAGGAAAACTTTTCAATACACAGAAAAGCTGGAAGAGTCGACAGTGAATGCCCGTAGATTTGCCATTTCAGTTCATGATTGCTCGCATTTCGCTCTGTTTGCCTTATTCTAACTTTGTCCCCCTCTCCACCTCTCTATCTGACCATCGATCTGTCTTATTTTCTGATGCATTTCAAAGGAGATGGCAGACATCTGCGTGCACAGCCCTGAATACTTCAGCACGCATTGCATCAGCATCTGCTTGCAGGGGTCTTTTTAGGGAAAATTTATATACTGGGAAATGCACACAGTAGCAGCCAATGGGTTTTGAAAAAGGCACCCCCCGTGTGACTCCAACCCTATCAAGATACAGACGGCTCCATCACCCCAGAAAGTCCCTTCGTACCCCGTCCCAGTCAGTGCCCCGGTCCCTGACACAGCCCACTGCTCACCATCCAGCATTTGCTCTGATAATGTCAAAGGCTGAAATGGACAATTTGGGTGACAACGTGTTGGCTCTTAGCAATGGGGAAACGGTTGGCAGATTTCACGACGGGATGTGTTGACCACATTTAAGATGGAATTGTACGGGCCTGCTTCCCTTTAAGGTGAATGTCAAGGTGCTTTGGACGCTGCGTGCCTGTTCGCAGAGTCAAGGGCTGCCAGGAGGCAGTGCTCTCCTGGAACACCCACTTCCGCTTGCAAACCTCATCAGAAGCAAGCCCGGGAAGCTGCTGCCCCAGGGCGAGATTTTACGGACGCAGTAAACAGCCGTGTCCGTCCCACTGGGGAGCGTGAGATGTGGCTGCTTCTTGAAACAGGGATTGCCATCGTGGACAGCACACCTCACAGGTTTATGGTCAGGGCCATTCTCGTGGTGCTCGGCCACAGCCCACGGGTGCTCACTCGAGACCAGCTTGCAGATGAGGGTCTTGGCTGGAGAGCTGACGTCCAGACGAGCACTGGCTGACAGGCTGTGCACTCTGCTCAGATGCGGAAACATTCCACACCTCTTACTCAGCTGCCCCCTCACCCCTGCCCACACCCGTTGGCTCCAGACGCTCCCGCAGCGTCTTCAGCAGGGTGGACATCAGAAGATCTTTCCCGTCCCGAGGAAAATCAAAAGGCAGGGTGAGGACCCACGTACGACAGGTGAGACGAGCACGCTCCACAGGCAGCCCCTCTCCGTGGCCACAGGGGCTTTCCCGCCAGGTCCAGAGATAGCCCTGGGGAGCTTCACTGCTCAGCACCCAGGTCTCGCTTTCGATGTGACCCTACTTTTCAGCCTGAAAATTTACAGGTGAAAGTGCAAACCCAGAGGCACTATTTCTAACCACCATCTGCAGCACAGAACCCTCGCCCAGGGCTGCTGCCACCCTCCCGTGACACAGCCAGCACCACCCCACAAGCCGATTCCCACCAACGCGTGGCCCTGGCGGAAGACGATTTCCCTGCCTCAGTCCATTGAGAGAAATGCTCAAATGTCCGGATCACATCTCTTTATCCACACCCACCCCAAACCGTGCACCAACGTCAGCTTGATAGTAACCATGTCAACACAAAACACACCCGTGCACCAACATCATCTCAATACTAACCATGCACCAACGTCAGCTTGATAGTAATCATGTCAACACAAAACACACCTATGCACCAATATCATCTCAATACTAACCATGCACTGACATTGGTGCAATACTAACCATGCACCAACATCAGCTCAATAGTAACCATGTCAACACAAAACACACCCATGCATCAATAGCATCTCAGCACTAACCATGCACCAACATTGGTGCAATACTAGCCACACACCAACGTCAGCTCGATAGTAACCATGTCAACACAAAATGAACCTGTGCACCAATATGATCTCAATACTAACCGTGCACCAACTTTGGTGCAATAGCAACCACGTACCAACGTCAGCTCGATAGTAACCATGCACCACCGTCAATGCAAAACTAACCCAGGCACCCATATGATCTCAATACTAACCATGCACCGACATTGGTGAAATACTAGCCCATGCACCAACATCAGCTCGATACTAACCATGCACCAACATTGGTGTCACACAAACCCATGCACAATGTAGCCTGCGACAGTAAGCATCAGTGAAAGAAGGCAGGATGTGAAGCCAAATCAAACTCCAGAGAGAAGAGGAAGCCGCCACTTACCTCGACCCCCGCCACAGGACGCTATGTCCGCTCCAGGGCGAGCGCCAGTCTGCCCGCTGGTCCACCCTTCGCACAGCTCTTCTTTCTCAGCCACCGTCGATTCTGCAAATTATATACAAGCATTTAGACTGAAATGCTCAAAGACGCTGCTCTTCTCAGGAATCACCCTGGTCCAGACCCCAAGCCGTGGAGGGCAGGGCGGGTGTCTGCTGGGCCACCTGGAGGAGAGGGGCCTGCCTGATGCCCTCGGCCCGCCCTTCCCCACAGAGCACCCTCGCTGTGCCCCACCCTGGACCACGTCAGCAACCCAGCGTGTGTGCACACATCCCTCCACGCTCCCATGTCACGCACGACGCACATGGTCACGGTCACCTCCAGCATGCCCACCGGCTTTCTGGGATGGTCTCCTTTACCCCTGCCTTAGTTCTGTGGGCCTGTGTCCCCCCAGGAGCTCCTCTGAGATGATGGCTGGAGTCCTAATGTGCTCTTCTTGGCCACTGCATAGTGGCCCTGGGAAGAGGGGTGTCACTCAGGGGAGGGGGTGACCCTATTTGTCCCCCTACCATGGGCGTCCACTTGTGCATCTTGCCCGGCAGGGCCAGGGATGCTGAGGTCCTGGGGGGTCCCTGCCACGGACTCCCGGGAGTGGACCCCATCTTTCTCTTTCTGGGTTTCTCTTCCTGCTTTCTCCAGCCCATCTCATCCTCATCCTCCAGGATTCTCTGTCTCCCTTTGGAACTTCCAGCCAGCAGCCTGTGGTGTGGGCCTCCCCCCTGCCTTCCTGGTGTCCCCGCCTGGCCTCTCGGTTGGTGGTCCACCTGTTAACTTGCTCATCCTCTTCACTGGACAGGACAGCACAAGTGGCAAGAAGCCGGCTGCCAACCTGGACCCTTCTGTCCCCATCCACAGTCCCAGGAGGCTTTCGGGAAAGAAAAGATCAGAACTTGTGACAAACACCTGTTTAGAAATGGCGCTGAATTCAGAGTCATGGACCAGGTGTGTCCGACCCTCTGGGCCAACTCCCGCGGGAGCCCTGGCGCCGCCTGTCTCTCAGAGCCCCAGCTGGTCCGTTTAGGACACGAAGAGGAAGACCCTCACCTTCCTCTCAGGACTGTCCCAAAGACGGGACAAAAGCCATCAGGGCACCAGGACGCCGATGGCCACAGGAATGCCCGGCTCTGAAGATGTCTTCGGGAGGATGGTCTCAATTTTCTGCACCCTTGCGGCACCCAGTACCTGAACTAACTCTCAGCCATCTGCAGTGGTCCCTAAGGTAGATGTCTTCCTGCCCTCCGGGGACCTTTTACATTTAAAAATGGGGCTTCACAGTTATAGTTGTGTTCTCACGAAGTTGGTGGGTTCGCCCTCTCCAGGTGCCGCCTGGTCCCTTCTACCCTCTGGCTGTTGTGGATAATGCTGCTACGAACATGGGTGTACAAACATCTCCTCGAGATTCTCCTCTCACTTCTTTTGGGTGCGTACCCAGAAGCGGAATTGCTCGGTCATACAGTGATTCTGTCTTTGATTCTTTGAGGAGCTGTCATACTGTTCACGTTTCCACCAACAGTGCACAAGGGTCCCAATTTCTCAACATGCTCTCCAGCACTTGTGACTTCTGTTTTTTTATTTTGATAGTAGCTGTCCTAGGGGGTGTGAGGTGGTACCTCATTGTGGTTTTGATTTGCATTTCTCTAATCATTAGTGATGTTGAGCATCTTTTCATGCGCAAGATTTGTCGATATTTTTGTGTAAATTTTACTGTGGGAACATAATTTATCTCTCTGCTACTGGTAAGCATATAGGTAGTTTCCAGCTTGGGGCTACTATGAATAGCACTGTAAGAATGTTCTAGTATGTGTCTTTTGTGCACACATGAGCATTCCCACGGAGGAGGAATATCTGGGTTGTGGGTAGAGAAAGCCAAACGGTTTCCCAGTTGACACCCCCCAACCGTGTGCACCTTCCAGTGGCTTCATGTTCTCTGGACACTTGGCGTGGCAGGCAGCTTCACCAGAGCCCCTCTGGTGTTGGACAGCTGTCCCTTGTGGGGCGTTTCTTTACACCTCCTGGATGGCCAATAACACCGAGCGCGCTCTCCTGTGTTTCCTGTTCATTTGGATTTCTTCGTTGTGAAATACATGTGCAAGGCTTTCACCCATTTTTCTGTTGGGTGTTTGTCTTTTTCCTTTTGGTTTGTAAGAGTTTTTAAAATACATTTCTGCATTAAGGTCCTCTTGGATGAATAGGTATGGGGAAAGACTGTAAGGGACAGAACTGGGACTATCCTTCTCCAAAGGTCATTCTCTCCCTAACACACCATCACGCCAATTGCAGCAAATGGCTTCCTCTAGCAACTTCATTCATTCATTCATTCACTCATCCATCCATGTTCGAGAGCATCTGCCACGTCTAGAGCCTGACACAACCACCCATCCCCTCAGCCACTGCTCTGGTCTTGGACACGGTCCCTACCAAGCAGTGCCAACCGTCACTCCAGGGCCTTCCCCTCCACGCAGTGTCCATGTGGATGCCCCAGGGCATCCGAGGCCCTTGCAGCAGCCCCAGGGGGCCTGTCCGCCACCACCGTGAACTCACACCCCTCCCCAGGGGCTGGGAGCACTCAGGCCTTGAACCTCTGCCTGCGCTGGTCCTGGCTGGACCTCACTTGCGTGAACTCACCCTTCATAGCCCCTGAAACCGTCTGAGCCCCTGATGCACCCTCCCTGGCAACGATGAGCCACACCTATCCTTGTATTCCCATGTGCTCTGTCAGACTGTCACAGCAGGTTTTCCGCAGAGTCCGTCATTATTAACGACAACACAGATGATAGAGATTGACGTTGCTGAGCTCTGCTAGAAGCCAGCCCTGGACCAGAACGTTCCTCACAATGTCTCACTGACTCTTGCTAACAAACTGGAAAGCAAGTTCTGTTATTATCCCCATCTTACACATGAGGACCTTGAGGCTCAGAGACACAAAGCAACTCGCCCCAAGCCACACAGCCAACAAGTGACTCCACGATTCCAGAGCAGCTGCCAGCCCTAGATGGGGGGATCACGCCTGATGGTCTCTACATTCCTGAGCCAGAAGCCAGAATAAATGACGAAGGAAGGAGCGAAAGCTCAAGCAAACAGCACCTCTCGCAAAGCCAGAAGGACTCGGCACTCACCACTAAACAGGGGCCTTCCCACACGCCCCGGGCCCACCCCGTGACCAGACTTTCCTTCCTGTAAAGGAACGAGAAGAAGAGAAAAGCCAAAGGGAAAGTAATGAGCAGAGCAAAGCCACCTGACATGGCGCCCTCAGTGAGCGTGACCGCTCTGGGTGTGTGGACCGCGGGCGCAGCCGGAGGAACGTGGCTCACGGGTCACCATCAGCGCTTTATTTCACTCACTGCAGGCAGACGAGTAACCAGTGTCTGGAGCTGCTCACAGGGTCAGGGGAAAGCTGCGGAGAGGTCGAGCCGCCTGAAGCCTGGCAGTGTCTGTGGCTGACTCCGCTTTCTGCTCACTCTCCAGGCACAGGATGGACACGCTCTTGGGGCTCCCGCTGTCCTTGCGGACTTCACAGCCACCCACACATGTCTCCTGCAGGGCCCCGGCCACACTCAGGGCCACGGGGCAGGACCCAGGGCTGGAAACTACCCGGGGCCCGCACACTGTCTGTCTCAGTGACAGAATGCATCTGCCCTGGGGATGGAGCGCGGCCAGGGTTGGGAGGTTGGGGTGCGAACCCCCCGCGGGCTGGTGAGGCCCTTCTAGCCGGGCCCGTCTCCCCCAGGTGGAAGGATTGTGCTGGGCTAGAGGGCTCTGGGGCAGCTCCAGCCGGGGCAGCCGGAAGTCTCATCAACAAGGAGCAGGATCTTTGAACCCACGAGGCGAGGCAGGTGTTGAGTGGATGGGGAGAGCCCGCGTAATCCAGTGCGGGGTCCCCAGCCCTCTTCCTGGGGACCCACTGTGACACACCCCAGTCATAATAAAGGCTGAGCTGCCCACAGGGGATGTGAGTGTGATCCGTCCATCCGGGATAGGAGGCAGGGCGGGCACACCGGTGGTCTCCCTGCTCTGTTCTGCTCTGCAGCTTGCCACTGGCACCTGGTCACCCTGGGTTTTCTGATTTGGGTGAAATGCCTTCCCTGGGCTTGGAGGCTCCTCCCTTGAGAAGCCCTGGTGGACGTGCAGGGTGTTTGCCCCCATGGGGTCCACCGGGCTGGTGGGAACAAGAGTGGAAGGTGCTGGGCAGGCGCCTGCATCCTCTCTCTGCTGCAGGCGCTCGAGGGGCAGATCCTTCGCTCCCAGGGGACCCTGCTCTTGAGCTGCCACACCAGCTGGGTCACCACATGGCCCTGGAGCTCCTGGTGAAGGGGTCCTGGTCAGGAGGTACACCTGTGGCACTGTCAGCATCCCCACTCCTGGCTTCCCTCTGGCACCCCCCACCCTAGGCTTGCACGCCCCAAACAACAGTTGGAGCCCGTAACTTTCCTCAGCTCTGCCTCCTGGAGCACAGAGGCCACAGACCCAGAGCTACGGGTCTCCATCCCGAAGGTGCCCTGGGTGGGGCCAGGCGGGGCAAGGGGCAGGTGGCTGAAGGGAAAGGAAGAGAAGGCAGAAACCAGAGGAAGACGCAGGCCTTCAGACGGGGCATTGGGGGTGGGAGATTTCTGGGGCCAGCGGGAGCCAGCGACAGCTCTCCTGCAGGGAGACCGGGAGAAGCCTGTACCAGCCTTGGTTCCCCCAGACCTCCGCGTTCTACTGTGTAGACTGCACAGAGAAGCACGGCCAAGGAACCAAGTGAGGCTCAAGGAAGTGCAGGATTCGGAGAGCAGGGGGGGCTCCCTGGAGCACCACTGTTGCCACTATGAGCTCGAGACAAGACCTGGCCCTGTGACAGCCTGGCCCCTGAGGGCTCTGACACCCTGTGGGTCCATGTTTCCCCAGAAGTAAAGATGGCGCTGCAGCACTGGAACACAGAGCTCATTCCCTCACCCTCAGGCCCTCACCCTCAGGGCCTCACCCTCAGGCCCTCACCCTCAGGCCCTCACCCTCAGGGCCTCACCCTCAGGCCCTCACCCTCAGGCCCTCACCCTCAGGCCCTTACCCTCAGGGCCTCACCCTCAGGCCCTCACCCTCAGGGCCTCACCCTCAGGGCCTCACCCTCAGGCCCTCACCTCAGGCCCTCACCCTCTTTCCCTCACTCTCTGGCCCTCACCTCAGGCCCTCACCCTCAGGGCCTCACCCTCAGGGCCTCACTCTCAGGCCTTCATATTCAGACCCTGAATGTTAGGGCCTCAGTGTGAGGTCCTGAGCTTGAGGACTCTGAGCCTGGTAACCTGAGCCTGGGGACACAGTGCCACTGGCTTCCTTTCCCATTGGGCCCTTCAGATGGCCTGGAGGTGCCCTCCTCTCCTTTGTGTCCTGGTTCCTCTGCGCTGGGGCTCCCCTCGCCCCCCTGTGCTAGGGAGGAGCTCTTGTTGAAAACCGTGGTTCGCACATTGGGGTCCCATTGTCACCAAGTCAGTGTCCCTGCAAGGTCTTTGGAAATGAGACCCCGTCTCAGAGATGCCCCTGAGTCAGAGGCTCAGCGCCCATCGTAGTCTGTGTGTCCACATGCCCTCAAGGGCAGCGCTCGAGCTGGAGTCTCTGGACCTGTGTGTTGGCACACAGCGAAGCCGGGGGTCTGCCCAGCCTCCTTCCTTCGTGTGTGGGAGCTTACTGGGGGGTGCTTCCCTCTCACATGGTCGGGGCGCTGGGGCTGATGGGGCGCAGACCCCAGCTAGCCTCCTCCTGCAGTGATGGTCTCTGTCTTGAAAGAGGGCTGGAAGAGTGTTCTAGAATGATGGTCTGCATGATGATGAGGAAAAGTTGTCCAGCTGTATATATTTGTCAGCACTTGTGCAATAGGTCCAGGTAAGATTTGGCATTTCCCCATATTTTCAATTTATCTCCAAAGAAGAAAAAGAATCCCTGATGGGTGCCGACCTCCGGCTGATGAAGGGCACCCCAAAGTATTTGGGGAGAAGTGTACTGATGTCTGCAACTTACTTAAAAATATACGCGAGCGTTCTGGGGCCAGCCCCATGGCCGAGTGGTTAAATCCACGCCTCCACTGCAGGCGGCCCAGTGTTTCGTTGGTTCAAATCCTGGGTGTGGACATGGCACTGCTCATCAAGCTATGCTGAGGCGATGTCCCACATGTGACAACTAGAAGGACCCACAACTAAGAATATACAACTGTGTACCGGGGGGCTTTGGGGAGAAAAAGGAAAAAGATAAAATGTTTAAAAAAAAAATACACGTGAGCATTCTAGATTTCTAGAAAACCTGCTGCTTAAAGGAATGGGCATGGAGAACGCTGCTTCCAGCCTCGGGGGGAACGTGGAGGGGGAGCCTGGCACCCGTGTCAGGAAGCAGGGATGTGCTCCAGCTGCCGGGACGCATCTGACAGCATTGACGGTGAGCACACAGTGGATGGCAAGCCCTGAATCCAGCGCCCCGCAGACAGTCCTGGTATCAGATAAACACGGAAGTGGGAGGGGCAGGCGGGGCAGCTCTTCTTACAGTGGAACGCCAACGAATAAATGTAGAAGAAATGACTTTAGAAATGCATCCCCATGTAAGATGGACTGATGGATGGACAGACGGATGGACAGTGTGACGTGGGGATGACAGCCCTGTAATAAGGCACTTATCACCCTGTGGTGATGGGAGAGTCCAGTGGTGGGTGCAGGGGTGTTCAATGAACAGTTCTTTCAAGGGGGTTGTATGTTTGAAAAATTTATAGTAAGAAGAGAAAAGATAAAAATAAGGATGAAGATCGGAAAGAAAAAGAGAAAAGAATGTACCACAGTTGAAACCAAGGGAGGTAGGGGGGAGTGGCTCCTGCAGAGACATTAGCCCCTGTAGGTCCCTGTAGCTTGGTGCCCGGCACAGATGCCCCCATGGGCTCTATGTTGACTGGGGCTGACCCGCTCAGACTCAGAGGTGGGATCTCCGAGGGCTTTGTGCCTGGGAATCCAATAAAACCTGAACCAGTTGAGCCTGAGGGCACTTGCCAAAACTTACCAAGCTGAGGACCCACGAGACCCTCGGGGAGTCACTGCACCTTCCTCTCTGGGAGTGGGGCTGGGCACAGAAAACACGCCGGAGCCACAAAGATTAGCCAACAAACCACAGCCTTTCAGAGAGTCAAGACAGAAACGAGTTAAAAACTGCCCTCGAGGCCCAGCCAGAGGAACGACAACAGAGTCCCGTGGGGCCTTTGCCAGAAGGCAGCCTCAGCAAACGCAGCATCAACAGCGCTGGAGCCAGTTAGGCAGGAGTTGTCAGGGTCGAGGACCCCAGACAGAGACTCAGAAGATTCAGAGAAGTCAGACCTGGCACGAGGCACTGAGTCTGTTCCATGGACGGGGAGTCGGGCATCAGGTGGCCGAGGGCTGCCTTCTCCTGAAGCAGCCACTCACTCTCCCTCCTGAGACCCCCAAGGACCCCACCTCCCTAAGAGTCCCCACGACCCCCGTTACTGCTCAGACCCTGCCAGACCACCCCCTGTGTCCAACACACGGTCACTCTCACATCCCCTGCCCCCAGCAGGATGCCGGGGCCTCCTCCCCAAAGGCAGAGCTGCCCAGGACCTCCCTCTGTTTGGCGAGGATGGACCCAGAAGTCCTGGCAGCTGAGGAATGGGGACCAGCGAGGGTGTCAGTCCTGGAGAGGCGAGGCACTTCTGGATCTCGGTTCCACTTATTTTGTCTCCTCCTCCCTAGCCCCTTAGCTGAGCTGGCCTGAAGCCCAGCGATCAATTTGGTTGAAAAAAATTAGTGAGACAATTATTTGCCACTGCCACGTCCTCTCCTGTCTTTCCTAAATTAGCCTGGAGGGTGTGAGGGCCCCAGGCAGCTGGCGTGGCTGCCCTGCCAGAGTGGGCGCAGTAGGGCCGGGGTCCTAGAAGCCAGCTGGTGGCCGCGGGCAGGGGTTGCTGGAGTGTGGTGGGAGCCGGGCGGGGCTCTGGGCAGAGCAGCGTCAGCTCCCAGGCCTGTTTGGCCTTCCTGGGGCTGCTCTGGAGAAGGCCTCCTGCTGGGTTGCTGAGCTGGGTTGAGTGGCACGCACATGAACAGTGCCTGTCACGCCTCTCCTTGACACCGCTGAGTCTTTGAGAAAACACGTCTGTCAGGCTGCCTTCACCCGACGGATGCCCCCAACAGCCACAGCCCTGTGGGCTCTGCTGAAGCCAAAAGCAAGCCCTTGCTTCCTGTGGGTCCCCATATCCACCTCAGCGCCCGGCCCGACGGTGCCATGGGTATTTCCCCAGTTCTCCACCTGACTCTCGCTCAGGCATCTGCCATCTGTCACGGGGTGGAAAGGGCAGACATGGCTGCGGCTCCCGTTTCCCCATGGTGGCACAAGGACAGCATCAAAGTTCATGTTTTGGGGGTCTGTGCCAGCTCTTATAAAGGACACACTATGTTTGAAAGCTTTCGGCTGGAGAGACCAGATCAGCAGACCACGTGTGTTCTTTGCAAAGCAAGACCCTTGTCCATCCCGTGTCCTGCACCTGCTGGGTGAGCAAACAGTTGACCCTGCGTCACTGTGACATTACTGTGGAGGGCGGGGAGCCCCATAACTGGCTGCTGAGTTTACCTGAATCTAAAGATAACAGATAGTCCCTTAATATATAAAAAAGCATCTAGAATCAGTGAGGAAAACATCCTGAGTGGAAAAGGTGGTAAAGGATAGGAGCAGATGGCTCCCAAACACATAAAAAGATGCTCCTTTCCCTCCAATGCAAAAGAAAAGCCAGGGAACCTCCCCCGAGCTGCAGATCTACGGTGATTCAGACAGTGAGGTGCTGGCAAAGGGTAGGTACAGAGATGCGTGGAACAGAATGGAGAGCCCAGGAACAGAGCTGTACAACACAGCGTTAACTGAATGCTGGTAAAGGTGCAGAGGCCACTCAAGATGGGGCATACACCCAAATGTGTAACGCAAAGTAGGAAACTTCTAGAGAAAAACAAGGGAGAGTCTGCTTGAACTTCCACAAGATTTTAGATGTGACACCAAAAGCAGGATCCACGAAAGAAAAAATCGATACACTGGATTTTATGAAAATGTTGAAAATTTGCTCTGTGAAAGACACTGTTAAGAGAAGGAACAGACAAGTCACAGACCAAGAGGAAACATGTGCAAATCATAGTTCTGATAAAGAAATATTTCCAAAATACATGAAGAACTCTTAAAACTCAACAGTAAGAAAAGAAATAAGCCAATTAAAAAATTAGGGAAAGATGTGAACACCTTACCAAAGAAGATATACAGACGGCAAACGAAAAGATGCTGATGGTCACTCGTCGGTAGGGAAATGCAAACTGAAAGATGGAGATACAACACGCCTATCAGAATGGCTGGAATCCGAGAAACTGACACCACCAAATGCTGGCGAGCACGTGGAGCCACAGGGACTCTCGTCCTCGCTGGAGGGAATGCAGAACGGTACGGCACTTGGAAGACAGTTTGGCGGTTTCTTACAAAGCTAAGTGTAGACACACTATACAACCTGGCAATCGCACTGCTAGGTATTTAATCAAATGAACTGAAAACTTATGTTCACACAAAAACTTGTATGTGAATGTTTATAGCAGCTTTATGCGTAATCACCCCAAACTAGGAGTAACCAAGGTGTCCTTCAAGAGGTTTATAGAGAAACAAACGTGGTACATCCACCCAGTGGAGTAGTGTCCAGCAATAAAAGTGAACAAGCTAGTGGTTCACAACAGCACGGATGAGTCTTACGTGCATTTTGCTAAGTGACAGAAGCCAGACCCCAAATGCTATGTCTTGTAGGATTCCATTCCTATGCCATCTGGAAAAGGCAAAACTATGCGGGTGGAAACCAGATTGGTGGTTGGCCAGGGGAGAGGACATGGTTGATTACTAAAGGCACGCACCAGGGAGTACCGGGCAGTGAATATGTGACTGTGGGTATTTATCACCCAGACAGCTTCATGCCACAAAGAGTGAACTTTAACGTATGCAAATTAAAAAGAAATCAACTGGGAAGGCGGAAGATCCCAGGCTGGGATACAGACTGTGACCAGAGACTCTAATTGTATTACAAACCTTGACACCACCTCACTGAGGGGAAGGGGGAGAAAGGAGCTGACCTAGGTAACCTTGGAAAATGGACACTAAAGGCTGGGCAGTGATGCTAAGACCAAGGACCTGGCTGCACATCAAGACTGTATGTGGTGGCCAGCCCCGTGGCCTAGTGATTAAGTTCCTTGAGCTCTGCTTCAGTGGCCCAGGTTTGCGGGTTCAGATCCCGGGCATGGACCTACACTACTCGTCAGCCATGCTGTGGTGGTGACCCACATACAAAATAGAGGAAGATTGGCACAGATGTTAGCTCAGGGCGAATCTTCCTCAACGACGACGACTACAAAACAACAAAAGACTACAGTTGTTAGAGTTGCTTCTCATGGGGAGACGGGTTAGTTTTCAAAGTGTTTTACACAGATGTGGGGATTGGGCAAATAAATAAATGCATGGTGGGCGTGGGAACCACGCGCCTCCTTGTTGGAGTGGGGGTTGAGATCTGCAGGAAGGAGAGGCTGTCGTGATCCATGCGGTGCTGAGTCAGACACATCAGCATGGAGTGGCGTTTAGCTCAGTCTGGATACAGATGGATAGACAGAGGAATAAGTGTAGACCTGTGTGTACCCGCAGGTCAGCATACACATGTATGCTCCCTGGCTTGTCCACTCGGAAGGCCTAGAAACAGCGATATCCTAGTAGCAATGAGCACACCCAGTGGCCGGATCTTGGCTTCTAACACCATTCTCCAATAAAAGGGATGTACGAGATGGGCCTGGGGCATCTGGTAGCTCCAGAGAGTAAGGAAGTGCTCAATGGACAAAAGGATGGGGCGTCCCAGGGACACCAAAGCCAAAGAGCTGCCTACGGCCAAAGCTGGAATAACCGAGCATCAGAACAGATGACGGGGGTTAGGGCCCATGAGTCCATACCGAGATAAATAAACGACTGAATATGTAAGTACGCAGTGGAGAAGAGACACATCTTCTATACAGAAATACTCCAAATTATTGATGAGGTCCCTCCCCTCTAGGAGGGGGAGCTTAATCCCCTTCCCCTCCTCAAAATTGAGGGCGGCCTGGATTTAATGACTTGCTTCTAAAAATAGAGGATTGTACAGTGGAGGAACCTGGCAAGCAAGACCCCAGCCAGTGATCAAGGTCAACGTCAACCGTGGCGGCCTGGTGACGGTGTGCTCGCCCCAGGATGTGACAGAGCACGTGGCCGCTGTGTGTTCTCCCCGAAGCCTGTTGTCTCAGTCTAACCAAGAGGAAAACATGAGACAAACTCAAATTGAGGGGCATTCTACAAACCCCCTGAGCAGTGCCCCTCACACTGTCAAGGTCGTCAAACACAAGGGAAGTCTGAGAGTGTCACAGCCCAGAGGAGGCCGAGGAGACTAAATGTAATGGGGCTCCTGGATGGGGTCCGGGGAGAAGGGCATTCGCGGAAAATCTCCTGAAATCTGAACGAAGTCTGGCACTGGGTTCACAGCAAACGCGCTCATGTCGTTCTCCGAGTGTTGACGCGCGGACCATGGTGCCGTGGAGTGTTAATGAGGGGAAAGTCGAGCGAGTGCACGCAGGAACGCTCTGTACCACTGTTCCAACTTTTCTATAAATCTAGAAGGCTTCCAAATAAAAAGTTTATTTTTAAAATGGGCCAAAGATGTGAACAGATATTTCGCCAAAGAAGATGTATGAAAGGCAAATAAGCACACGAATGTAATCATCAGGGAAATGCAAATTAAACCACACGAGACGCCACCTCACACCCCGGAACAGCCCTGATCGCTGGGACGGGCTGTACCAGGAGCCGACAAGAATAGCAAGAACGGGGAGCACCGGGGCCTCCTTCCCAGCCCCGTGGGGCGCTCTGCAGTTCCCGAGCTTGAATTCCAAGACAGCAGGCCCCTCACTATCACGCAGACTCTGCCAATACCCACCCACCCACTCCCCACCTCCCTTTGCTTGATCTGGCCATCCAAGGAGTCAAACTGCCACCTGTCCTGGATGGCGGGATTGCTCCTCGCTAGCTCCACAATCTCAGTGCCCAGCGGCCGGCACGCAGTGCCCGCTCAGTCTGTGTTTGTTGATGGAACGGTGAGCTGTGTCTGCGTGGGGTCCCAGAGTGGAAGGTGAGAGAACACAGCCATCACTGAGTTCAAGCCGGCTATGTGTCCTTGGGGAAATCAGCACGCTTCTCTGAGCCTTATTCCTCGTGTGCATGACAGGCCAGGGCCGCCCTCCTGGGGCAGACGCCCCCTCAGCACAGGGCCAACGGAAGCTGCTGGTGCTGTCTCTGCTCCTAGGGCTTCCTCGCTGCACAACTCCAGCAGCCATTCTCGTTGTGGTCAATGTCTCTGGTGGCCCTTGCTAATGGCCGCCCTGTCCTTGTGTGTGTCACTCCTGGCTGACACACTGTCCTCAAACACTGCCGAGAAGTCATGAGGGGCCAATTCCACACAGGCTGGGGGTTCATGGCG
Source organism: Equus przewalskii (assembly GCF_037783145.1). Classification (NCBI taxonomy): domain Eukaryota; kingdom Metazoa; phylum Chordata; class Mammalia; order Perissodactyla; family Equidae; genus Equus; species Equus przewalskii. The sequence goes on along the minus strand of NC_091833.1, from coordinate 34,664,139 downwards.
GACGCTGGAGTCGGTGGTAAGCTTGGGCCGCCATGTGGACAGGACTCAAAGGCGGCTGATGCCTGAGTGTAGAAAAGCCAGCCTGACAGGGAGATGCGCCGAGGGGCCTGGCTGACTGGAGGAAGGGCCAGCTCAGACTTGGGGGAGGGATACCCCCAGGTGTGACTCTGGGCAAATAGCTGTCAGATGAGCCCCTTGACTTTGTGCAAACTTGAGAATGTGACTCTGTCTCTGAGAGGCCTGGACACAGCGTAGGAAGCAGAGACGCCAGGTGGTGGTCCAGTGGGGCCAGGGGGACGGGCTTACCTCCCTGATACCCGCAATGGCAGAGGGCAGCACACAACTGCTCTCAGCTGTTTCTCGCAGTGGCCTGTGAGCCAGGCTGGCTGGGTTTCATCGCTCCACCTCTCAGATGGGAGTACTGAGGCTCAGAGGAGCTGAGTCTGAGCATCGTTCCCCTGCCCTCGAGTATGAGGCTGGCACCGGTCTGCCAGCAGGCAGGCAGGTGTTGGGGGCACCTCCCTGTAGCACCATGGTCCCGGGAGGGCCTCAGGATGACCCTGGCATGCTCCCTGATTACGTGGATCCTCATCCTTGGTCAATTTTCTCTTCCTTGGGAGGATGTTGGGTCCCAGAGCCAAACCGGGTGAAGTCACACGCAGGGTTTGTTGGAGGACGAAGCTGGTGACTCAGCTGCACGAGAGATGGGGTGCTTCCAGACAGGGGCGGGGCCAGCCCATCAGGAGGGAAACTTCTCAGGGCTCTGCTGGAATCCAAAACAGTGTCTGGCCTGAGGTGTCCCTGCAGGGACGGAGATGACGTGGTGGCTGCTGAAATGTGCAGTGTCTCCCCACCCCTTCCTGACCTCTTGAACCTCATACATCTGGCCGGTCAGTGTTGGAGGAAAGTCTCGCAGGAGAGCAAGAGTTCAGTCTTGACTAGACAGAAAGGTCCACTCTGCCCTCTGTGCCCCAACAAAGGAGGAAGGATGGAGGGCCACTGCTCCTGTCACCTGAGTTTAGCCTCCCTGCCCCCCGAAGACTCCTGGAATACCCACTTCCCATAAACTCTCTAGAAATGCAGCCCAGCAAGTATTGAAGAAGCGTAACATGTGTGGGCCAGGTGCAGGAGGCAGAGCCAGCTTGGTCGGGGGACTGGAGGCCCAGGTAGAGCGGACACCAAGTTCGAGAAGGCGCAGAATGGACGGGAGCTTCGAGCCAGAGAGGGAGGCCCCTGGGAGGAGGGCACCTGCCTGTCCTCAAGGCCGTGGGCAAGATGAGGTCGGGTGGCCTCTGGCCTATGCAGAGGATGGGCAAGGACTCCCGGGTGGAGGAGGTGGGTTTGGGGTGGGAAAGATGGGACTTTAATTGGGGGCTTGGGAGGACTCCACAGGCAGTGGGGAGGCGTGCTGGGACGGGAGGCTCCCTGGCACCATGAAGGTTCCGGATGGGCCAGGCCTCCCTGCGTGTGCCCCTCCTGGGCGCTCTGGTCCTCCTGCCGCCTTGGCGTCCATCTGCCCAGCGCCAGGCCCAGGCCCTGCGGTTCCTCCTCCCTCGATAACTGCAGCCGCCCCTAAACACGGGGACCTCACTGCATCACAGAAGACAGGGAACCAAGCTCTGGAGAAAAACACAACTGGCTCCTCACACCAACAAACCAACAAAATGCCCCAGGGTGGAAGGTGTGCGGACGAACCTCTGAGGAAGCTGCTGAGCGTGGCCTGGGCTTCCCGTTGGACCAAGGTCCAGAACTCTCCCTAAGCACCCCCGTCTCATGGATGGAGTTATGGGTCAGGTTCCTGGGAGAGGAAGGGGCACTGGGGTGCCGCCAGAGGCCAGAAGGTCCATCTCTCTGGCCTCCGCCGGGCTTCCTGCAGAAGGCGCTTTCCTGCGGCCAGGAGCCCTGGGACCTGCTCCTGGGGCCTCCTCCCTCCTGGTTTCAGACTCCTCGGTGTGAGATGACAACTCAGGTCCGCCTGCCACCCCTGCTGGATGGGGTACAGGACCTCTGACAGATTCCAGACCTGCTCCTGGGAGGCCATTTTTAAGCTGTCCAATTCGCTCCCTGAACTCTTAAGTAACTCAGCTGCTGACATCACGGAAGCCAAGCTCCTGAGAAGCACAGGGACGTCCCAGTTCTGTGTGCCCCGGCCACGTCCCCACCACACCACCTCTTCCCTCGCCACCTCGCCGTCCTCTGTGCAACGGCCCGAAAGGTCCCTGTGCCCAGGCAACTCTTACTGAGCAGGACCCAGGCAAGGGCCACCCCCTGGGAAGTCGTGTGCACGGCCCTCTCTGGTCTAATACCTGGAGCCCAGACAACAGAGGTGTGCCACATGTGTCTGTCGAATAAGTCAGCGAATCCCGAATCGTCCCCGCCTCCAGGGCCCGATGATCAGGAGGGTCCTGCTCCATGCAGTGGAGATGCCCTGACAGTCAAGGACCCCAAATCTCTGCAAACTCAAGGGGAAACACAGCAGCCTGCCCCCGGCCCTGGGAGCGCTAACGGGATTCCTTGGAAGGCCTTCAACTCTTCCACCGTCCTGATCCTTTTTTTCCACTCAGGAGATGGGGTTTTCCCTGGGCTGACTCTCTCAGGGTGCCACACCTATGTTTTCTGGAGAACGTGCTCCAGCTGTCTTTGATGAAACGTGCCCCTGACTAACCCAGCCTGTGATGTGGGTCAGGGCTGGGCCACACAGGGCTCCGGGCGCCCGTCATGCCACCACGCGACCAGACCTCATTTGCCAAAAGTCTCTGTTTTATTGCACTGTGAATAATTTCCCAAGACAAACCCTTGAGAGTTTCTTTGTAAGCACTTAGGCCTTTGTTTATGAGGATCTTTGATCTGCTAAGAGTGTTTAGAACTCATGGAAGCTTCTGCCCCGCCCATCCCCCCAACTCGGGGGAGTTTGGCGGGGCAGTGAAGTTGTCAGCCTGTCCTTGCTCTGTGGGGGTCCAGGGCCCTAATAGAGAGCCCCCGATCTGGAGCCTTGGCCCCCAGAATGGAGGAGAGGCCCCTGCAGGGACCCTATAGGCTTGTGGCTGCCTTTTCCAGAACAGAAGTTCTGCTCTGGGCCCTGGACAGCTATTGGGAAGGGGCCCGTTTTCCTCCATCCTATATGCAGAACTTTCAACCAGGCCTGGCCTTCAATGCAGCTCAGGATGAGCGTCTGCCCCCCATGCTCCCCAGGTAGCCACCAGCCTGGTGAGATGGGGCGACTGCCCTCTCCAGCCCCTGAGACCTCTCACTGGCTCCCACGAGCCCCACCCCTTGGCTCTTCCGAGCCACCAGCCCCCTTTCTCGCTTTGTGTAATGTTTTCTCCAAAAGCCTTTGGAACGTGCCCAGTTCTTTTGTTATTTCAGGTCGTTTTATTTCCAGCACAGATTTCCATTCTGTTACCACCGAGATGGAAAAGGCCTCCTTCATCCGATTCCCGTGGTCCCAAGATTCCAACAAAGCCGAGTGCGGTTTGGGCCAGAAATAGACTATATGATCCAAAAGAATATGAGGGCGGGTGGTTGTGTGTGGTTGGAAATGCTGGCACAGCGCTGAAGTTGCCCAGCCTGGTGGCTGTGACGAGTGTTTGTCATCCACGGACCAGCCCCAGCAACTCTGGAAGCTGGTTTGGGACAAAAGGCCACCGCACCCACGTGCGTCTCAGGCCGGAGCCAGCGTCTTGGCTTCTGTTCTGCGGTTCTCTGGGGGTGCGAGGCCTCCCGTTGGCTCAGAGAGTGGGCAGCCCCCACGTCCAACTGCTTTTGGAGGCCCCCACAAAGCCTCCTTTCCAGCCCGCAGGGAACCTCCAAGAAAGAGCCACCGTCTGGAGACCCGGATGGAAATCTCGGCCCCGCGCTTGCTCCCCGCCTCCTTCTGCGGTGCAGGAACAGTGTGCAAGCTGCAGGCAGCCCCTACCTCAGACAGACCTGCTCCCCGATTGGCACGCAGCAGGGCCCCCTCATGGAGCAGGACCCCCAAGGGTGGGGAGGGACGGCCCGCGGACCGCGCAGTTGGCTAGCTAATTTTACTCATCTGTGCTTTCAGTCCCGTCAAAATCGGTTTCAAGGCCAGAACTGGGGTGTGGGATGGGGCAGTGCTGGCCTCCATCCTGTACGGTAGGTCCATAATTCCAAAAGGTCAAGGACTTGGGGTGACCCGCGGCAGGTCGTCTGCGAGAGGGGCAGGGTCCTCTCCAAAGGTCTGTGGCTCACATGTGAGTTAGGGGTCCGGAAACCTCTGGCAACCTCGTCCCTCCCCTGGGGGGTCGTGAGGAGGGCCACCTGTGGGGCTGGGGGACGCGCACCCACTCCCTTCACTGAGTGCCACGAGCCTCCCTCAGCCCAAGACGGAGTTGGGGAGGCCACACTGACTAAGGTGTGGGTGAAGGCTGGCCACAAGGGGAGACGGAAGGTGCCGGTGGGAGGGAAATGGGAGCCCAAGTTTTTCCCACCAGAGAAAAGCAGCCCCTGTGCAACATTTACCTTTCTGCCGTCCCTGCTCCCTGGAGCGAGGCTCCCTTCGTCCCCCACCCCCTCCATTGCCACAACCCCCAACAGGCCCGTCCATGCGCCCTCCCTGCCCACTATGCATGAGAACTCCCATTGGCCCCCCAGGTCACAGCGTCCTCAAACCTCTGCAGACCCCCTCTCAGCTTTCAGAACCAGGAAGCCTTGTCGACACAAGACTCCATATGCTGGCCCCAGACCCCCCTTTCCAGCTGGCTCCTGACGGAGATGGCCTCGCCCAGCTTCTAGAGGCTTCAGGCAAGCCTTGGCTTGTGGCCACATCACTCCACCCAGGCTCCATCTTCTCAGACTCTCCTCTCCGCCTGTCTCAAATCTCTCTCTCTGTCCTTCCAACAAGGGCCCCCTCTCCCTGTCTCAAGATCCTTAACTCAATCACGTCTACAAAGATCCTTCTTTCTTACAAGGTCACGTTCACACGTTCCAGGATTAGGACCTGGTTTCTTTGGGGCCATTACAGGTGGGTTTGGGGTTTGATAATGGAGGAAAGAAATGACGACATTTAGCGCAATATCATAGTAAACAGGAGGCCACTTCACATTATCAGGGAGAAAAATGTCAAAAACCAAGCCATTGTGTAAAAAACTGCAGTTCCTCTGCTCTATTCCAGTTCCTCCAATGTCTCAAAGAACAGGGGCTGCCCCTCCGAGCAGCAGGGCGCTGGTCTTCCAGGAAGAGTAACGAGGTGGGGAGAGGCCTGGGGGCTCCCCGGGGGAGCCTCTGCCACTCCGGACCCCCAGGGGATCAGAGGAAAGCTGCTACGCTGGATGCAGAAAAGACTGAGCCATCCCCCCCCCCCGCCCCCACTGCCTGTCGACGCGTTGGCTGCTTTGAGACAGGTGTCCTGCCAGCCTCACACACACCTGACACGTGTATACACCCAGATGGTGCCTGCTGCCTCAGACAGTCCCCCATGCGGAGTTCAGAACCTGACGGATCCCAGGAGAGATGGCTTGAACCCGAACTCTCTAGCTGAATGTCCTTCTGGACAGCACAGCCACTGCAGCCAGGTCTTGTAAAAGCCATGTCAGAGTGGGAGAGGGCCAGGCCCCTCGGCAGCTGAGTGTCTGGCCCCAGAGAGGGCCGTGGCCAGCCCGAGGCCACACTGGGCTAGCTGCTCACCTGGCCCCAGCCCTGAGCCCTCTCCACTCCATGAGGCCTTGCGGTCTGGGGTGACCTGAGACGGGGCAGAGTCAGAGATGCTGAGCATGGGACTGACGGCCAGAGGAGCCAGGAAAGTGAGAATCCAGTGACATCAATGACCAGAAAGACAGCTACGACCGGGTAACAGCAGCAGATGCCTGTCGAGGAATCTCTGTGTCCAAGGCTGTTGGTCCAAGAGCTTGACATAAATGGCCATCTTTCATTTAGCCAAATGGTTTTTCAGTAAACTTTAAATTTTAGAATGATTTTAGATTTATGGAAAAATTGCCAGATTGTTCAGAGGGTTTGCACATACCCCACCCCCAGGCCCCCTATTGTTGGTGCAGTACACTTGCATTATTATTAACTAAAGTTCATCCTTTACCCAGAGTTCCTCAGTTTCCTCTAATGTCCTCTTCTATCCCAGGGCGCGATGTCCCGTGTTGTGGTCATGAGTCCTTGGGCTCCTCTTGGTGGGGACGGTCACTCAGACGGGCCCTGTCTTTGGTGGCCGTGGCGGTGTGAGGAGTGCCGGTCAGGAGTTTGCAGACTGTCCTCAGCTGGGATCTGACTGATGTTTTTCTCGTGGTTAGACCGGGGTTGTGGGCTTTGGGAGGCGGACCCCAGAGGGAAAGCGCCTGCTCCCCTATCAAATCCAGGGCGAGTGCCGTCTCCACGACCGCTCCCTGCTGACGTTGCCCTTGATCCCTGGCTGAGGTCACGTTGGTCAGGTTTCTCTACGGTTGAGTCGTGGTTTCCCCCCTTCTGTCCTCTGCTCTTCAGAAGGATGTCACTCTGCGCAGCCCCACTGAGGGTGGGGGTGCCGCCCCTCCTGGAGGGAGCTCACTACTTGCATCTTTTGGAATTCTTCTGTACCTGAGATTTGTCTCATCTCCCCTGCGTGTTTAATTATTCAGTCATTCGTTGATCTCGGTTTGCTCTCCAGGATATCTACGTTAGACTGTGGGTACCCACGAATTTTTGAGCGCCAACCCTGAGCAGGCGGCAGGCCCAGAGCACAGGCTGTGTGTGATGGAGGAGGAGACAGCCAGCACAATGTCCTCACGACAGTGACAGCCACAGCCAGCGTCATCTTTCCTGCCTCGCTCAGTGGGCCCCGAAGCCCATGGGGTTCAGGCTGTGGACACAGGTCTCTATGGCCTGAGGGGACAGTGTTTGCATGCGGATGAGTTTGGGGAGGCCCTTCCTGCCGGAGAAGTGTGCTTGGAGACCCTGGGGAGTGGGTGCGAGCTGAGGGTGAGTGAAGGGGAGAGCCAGAGAGCAGGGAGGAGTGGGTGATGGGAAATGGGATGAAGGACGCCTCAGAGGGGACGGGAGCATGGTGCTGAGGGTGCAGCCCACATCCTGGGGGTCACGGGGCTCCTGGGGTCATCCTAGCAGTCACAGGGATCCTCGGGCCCTCTTGGGGGTCTCAGAGATCCTGGGGTCATGCTGGTGGTCACAGGGATCCTTGGGTCCTCTTGGGGGTCACGGAGATCCTGGGGTCATCCTGCAGGTTACAGGGAACAAGAACCCCAGGGTCATCTTGGGGGTCATGGGAACAGGGTCCTGGGGTCATCCCAAGGGTCATGGAGATCTTGGGGTCATTCTGGGGTTATGGGGATCCTGGGGTCATCCTGGGGGCCCGCAAAGGGGGGCTGTTTGGAGGGAGGAGGGTCCCTAGCTGCTGTGGCCCTGGGACAGTTTGGGGACCCTGTCATTCCAAGGGTATTTCCTCACTTAATGAAGAAAAGGCCCCAACTTTCCGCCTGTGGAGGAGAAAGCATGCGGTATGTCTAAATCTATAAAGGCTTAAAGTGGAAAAACCTGTTGTTTTTCCTGACCGCAGCTCGCCTGGAAACAAGGGTGGTTTTGTTTTGCAAACTCCCCACTTGCCCCGGCTGGCTTCCTGGAGGAGAAGGGGCGTGGGGAGCCGGCGGGTGGGGGGCACCAGGGTGCCAGCCTACCGGCCCACCTCCTGCCCTGCCCCGGGACGCCTCCGCAAGACCCTCTGGAGAGGCCTGTGTGCCATGGTCTGAGGGGACATCTCAGAAGTGCCCTCTCCCCGCCGCCTGCGGGGGCCAGGGGGCCTGAACTCAAACAGCCTTCTTCCCGAGACCTTCTGTGGGCATGGCTTGGTTTGTAAGAAAAGTCTGCTTAAAGGGGAAGAAACAATGTGCCATTCTCTGGTCCTTTTATGGGTTGAGCTAAGCTGGGTCCAGAAGAAATGGCTCCGTCCCTCAGGGAATGAAGAGCTGGGGGCGAGGCAGGTTGTGTCCTCAGCCCACATCCCTGTGCCCCACGGACGCGGCTTCCCATCCAGCTCTTCTGTCACCTGCTGTGTGATTTGGGCACGTTAGGGACACCTCAGTGTAGGCGAGGTGGAGGAATAACACCTGTGCTGGAGGATTATCGTGAGAAACGTTTCCTCGTGTGTCCCCTGCCACAACACAGGCTCCGTGGGGCTGGGGTACGTCTTCCCATTCACTGCTGCAAACCTCCCAAAGTGTCAGCTGCCTCGTCACCACCACAATGACTATTATTACTATTATTAACCCAAATTCTTCCGTCTCCAAGTTTCTAAAAGAAACAGAGGGTTCGTGCCAAATGCTACAGTGCTCAGCATCCCCGAAGCCAGCTCTGCCCCCAAGGAGGTCTGCCCCCCACATTACTGCCTGAAATTTCAAGCCCAGAACCTGGAATGACCTCGGACTCCTCGGGGGCTGGACCTCCGCCAGCCGATGGCTCCAGGCCCCCAGCCCTGACTCTGAAAGCTGATCGGCAATGTGGGATGGAGCTCCCGGCGGCGCGGTGAGGCATTCTGACTGTTGAGCTGTGCTGTCACGTGGGAGCGACCCTTCCCTTCCAGGAAACTTCCCTGAACAAGATAATCAAACATCATCCAAATGGTCTCTAAACCCATTCCTCTGTGACCCAACAATTCAGAGACCCTGATGACGTTTCCCCAAAGGGAGAACAGAGTAGCTGTTTCCTAGTCCACACGCACAAATTACCTTCATCTGTTGTGGTTGTCTCCCATGATTTTTTCCTTAAATTGTCAATGTCTATTTCCTCTGGTCTGTGTTAGAGTCTATTGAAATAACCCCTGTTTGGAGCAAAATTGCACTTTTAGTTATTTTATGAGTGTGTCCTTATATTCCATAGAGGGCACCAGAGCCCTCATGGCATTTGAGAACAGTGATGAGAGAATGCAGACTGAGAAGGAAGCTTATGGGCCATCCCTTCTGTTATGCTCATTCTGGAGTCCAGGAAGGACACGTGTTTAAAAAGGGAAGAGACTCGAGAACCTTCTCTGGAGTCTTACACACAGCTCAGTTTCCACAAACTTATGCCTCAGCTGAGTCCTGTGGATAGGAGCGGGGTTTGGGGTTCCTTTGCTGATCAGCGGGGGGACTTTATCCCAAAACCTCATCTGTAAGATGGGCGTGAAAATCTCTCTCACTTTACGGTATTGTGGAGATGAAATGAGGGAACACAGGGGAAGTGTGGGGAAAATGCCTGGAGGTGAAGAGTGTCAGATGGGACTTAATTATCGTTATTGACGATGGAGCGGCAGCTGGCTGAGCAGTACAGTGTCTGTGTTCGGACACAGAGCTGATGCTTGACGAATGAGTGTGGAATGAACAAGACAACACGCACAGCCTGCGTCCGCATACTGACGACAGCAGCCCACACTCAGCTGTGAGTGACAACTGGTGTTCAGATGCTCAGGATGGACATCCAAGTTTTGGGCTTCTCTCTGCTGACAGATCCTAACCACCTGAGGACGGGGCCCGTGTCTTACACGTCTGTGACTTAAGGAGCTGCTGAAGAATTCGACACTGATACTCAAAACGTTATAGAAAGAAATTAAAGAAGACCTGAATAAATGGAGAGACATACCATGTTCATGGATTTAAACACTCAATGCCATCAATCTTCTCCCCAATTTACCTACAGATTCAAAGCAGTCCCAATCAAAGTCCAGAAGACTTTTTCTTTTAGAAGAAATTGGCGAACTGTTTCTAAAAGTCATATGGACATGCAAAGGATCGAGAATAGCCAAACAATCTTAAAAAAGAACAAATTGAAGGAGCTACACTATCTGGCTCTTAAGACTTACCATAAATCTACAGTAATCAACAAAGTATGTTTTGGGGTATGGAAATAGATCAAGGCAAATAGTTCAACAAAATCAGAATAAAGAATTCAGAAAAAAATACACATACACAATTGGTTGATTTTTTAAAAAGGTGCCATGGCAATTCAATGGGGGAAGGAAAGTCTGTTTAACAAATAGTGCTGGGACAGCTGGATATCAGGATGGAAGGAAGAGAACCTCTCTGTCATTCTTTACACAAGATAAATTTGCAGTGTATTGATGTATTGAAAACCTAAGAAAGAAAGAGAAAGAGAAAGAGGGACCAAGATACACACACACACACACACACACAGTGGGAGAGACAGACAGACAGACAGAGAGGGAGAGAGAGAGACAGAGAAAGTGTAAGAGGGAGAGAGTGAGAGAGATGGGAGGAGAAACAGAGACAGACAGAAAGAGGGACAGACGGACAGATACACACACGCACAGAGGGAAAGAAGGCTGAGTGTGGGTGGGCCCCTGGCAAGATGGTGGGGGTGGAGGCAGAGAGAAACAGACTCAAGACCTTGTACCCCGGAGAGAAGGGCACCGGGCTGCAGCCCCGCCGCAGCTCGGTGTTTGCCTGCTCGGGCAGCCGTGTCTCCGGGACCTGAGTTTTCCATCTGTAACGCGCAGGAGTTGAGATGCTGATGGCAGGGGTTCCCAGCTCCAGAGTTCTGTTGTTCTGAGTTCGTCAACATGTTAAAACCACATCTTCTCTTTTATCCAACTTCACAATTAGCCTGTCACCTCCCCTCCCTGGCACTATTGTAGCACACCTCAGTTTTATAAATTCTACATAAATTAAAATTAATTGGGGGGAAGTTTTAAAGAGTATTGCAACCCTTTGAGGGAGAAACTGGAGCGATACTGGGAATATTGCAAAATCCCAGCACGTCTGCTCAGGGTTTTGTCGGAAACGGATCCAGCTGACCCACTTTTTCACGTTTGGCCGTATCTGGCCTGATTCATCCATGAAATTTTCTCTCGGTAATTTCCACTGTGGCTCCCAAGTGCCTCTCCATGCCTCAGCGAAGTTCACTCACCCCAACAGTGCTTTCTCCTCCCTGAGACGTGGGCAAGCTCATTCTCTCCATCTCTCCCGCTGGTCCACACGCCCCCGGAGTCAGGGACGGGCCTTATTCGGATTTGGACCCTGCTGTTGAGCTGTCTATTCAGCTCCATCTGGGCAGTACAAGTGGCCTCCCCATCGGTCAAGGCTGGATAGCTGTGGCAGCCTTCGTCCGGGTTACTTCACAGGCTGGAATGGCCGCTGAATGATGCTCGTGGACACGGGGAGTCAGGAAGGTAGATGTTTGGGGCCTCAGCTGGGAAGACCAGAGGCTGGAGATGACTTAACTGTGGGGCTGGAATCATTGGACTAGGGGCTCCTTCTCTGGGGTCTGGAACCCCCTGAAGACTAGAACAGCTGAGGGGGGCACCTATCCTCCCCAAACACAGCCTCTCCTTACGGCTTGGCTTCCTGAGCCTGGTGACTGTGGGTTTTTCACATGGACACTGGGGCCCCAGCAAAGAGTCCAGCAAACAGGGAGGAAGCCAGCCCCTGACGCCCAGCCTTGGAGACCCAGCTGTGTCTTTCCCACCATAACCAACTGAAGAAGACACACACCCTTCCAGTTGCAAGGGGAGAAGACCCAGACCCAGACTAGGCCTGTGCCTTAAAGGTGTGACAGGTTTGAAACCAGCCACAGCCTCCCAGTCTCCCTACCCTCCGCTCCTACTCAGCAGCACGAGAGAGCGACGCACAGTGAACATGGCTTTGCCACTGACTTAATTAGAACCTTCTCGTGGACTCCCTGCTCCCGGGATAAACCCTCACCCTTCCCTCTGGCCCTCATGCAGGCTACCCAGCCCCCGGCCACCCACACTTCTTCTCTAGCAGCGCCCTGAAGTAGTTTGAGTGTCACCCCTTCCCCCACAGATAATCCAAGCATGTCAACCTCAGCGCCCTGGCCAGTAACCAGTTTGGTATGGATGCCGCACGATTTTGGCCAGTGGCAGGTGAAGGAATCTGCTGGGGGTATGGGAGATATGCTTCCTCCCTGAGGGAGCGGGCGGGCTCTGGGTCTGCACCTGCCATGGCAAACTTGGATCAACAAGGGCAGCCTGACCTCCGTGCTGGCAGCCCAGGAGGTGAGCAGAAGGGTGTGCAGACTGGGGTCCTTGTGGCTGCATGAGCTGAGCCTGCCGGAAGCATCCTCCTGGGTCAGGCAGCTGAGTCTCAGCTTTCTCTTACTTCCCCCGGAGGAGGAAAGCGTCCTAAGGAACTGCCCAGTCTCCCCTGCACCCGGGCCCAGGTGGCCTCTCCACCAGCTCCAAACTCGCGCTCCCCTCCAGTGCGCCAGTGTGCTGGGAGCTGCCTCTCTGCTTCCTCCCCACTTTTCACCCGTCCTGCTCCCCCTCTAGGTCTCAGCTTCAATATTGAGACCCTTTACACTGACAACCTGAGTGAGGTCCTGTTTAAATTCCATGGACCTCAGAGTAATTGCCACTGTCAGCCGTCAGTGTGGTTCTCAGGTCTCTGCACTCACCGGCAGGTGCAGGGCAGACCCAGGCAGCAATGTGTCTGCAGTGCACACCCAGCGCCTGGCATATAGCAAGCGCTCAACAAATCTCCGTCATCTCTGAGGGCCATCCAGATGCGGCGGCATCCAGAGAGACGAGATGCTCCTCCCCCATGACAGGCACCCCTTTGGCTCTGGGGACCTTCACAGTCAAGTGAACTTGGAGGAAACAACGGCTCCAGGGGCAGCAACTCTGAGCTGACGCTTCCAGCAGGTGGGGAAGCTTGGTGGGGTGTGGGGGCTTCCTCAGCCCTGGGCTCTGCCTAGATGCCCTTCCCAGCTTTGTGACGGCTCCTGATGCCGAGAATGGCCCACGGTCAAGATGGCAGCTCTGTCATTCCGAGGAGACAAGTGGGTAGTGCCCCTAACACAGCCACTGAAAAAAACTTCTGGTACATTCTTCTGCCTTCGGTTTTCCAAATGAACATTTATTTTACGCCAATGCAGATTTTATCATCGGAAATGCATTTTATTTCCATTTTTGTTGAACAGTTCCATTAGGAACTTGTGGAACACATGTGGGGAAACTGTTTCAATGACTACAATAGGAATAATTTAAGAATTTCAATAGCAGCAACAATCTGTTGCCTGGAGCACGTGGATTACTCTGAATTGACTCACTCGGGGTGGGGGACCGTAACCATTGGCTTCCCCAGAGCCTCCCCCTCTTCATCGGTTTGTCTTGGGCGAGGGGCCACTGATGTGTTTGGGAAGCAACATGGCGCCCTGCTCTCGGGAAGCTGGAGCAACAGTGTTTCCACTGGACGGCTGGGAACAACAGACCGTGAACCGGTGGTGAAGAAAGTCAGGGGCACAGGGACGGAGGGGTTGATGAACAGGGGCTGGAGTCAGGCTGAGGGGGACACAGGGAGAGGGTGCTGCATGCTTGCGGGTCACCCACACGGCCATCCTCTCTGGGGGTCACAGATGCGCTGGCTCACCCTCTCTATTGCCCAGGGCAGCTTCTCCCAGGCCTTCGCTATGGGGTCAGGAGACCCAGTCAAAGCTGACCTTCCAACTGTGTGATTAACACGGTCATCAGCCTCCAGCCCAATAAACACACCTTGGCCATTGGATATGAGAGAGAAGATTCATCCACGTAGACCCAAGTCCAATGCGAGAAAGGCAACTCCAGCACATTCATTCATTCATTCATTCATTCATTCATCACACTGTCACCTCGATCCTTTGAACAGGCTGCTCTCTTTCCTTAAACAGTGCTTCTCAAATGGGGTCCCCGGACCAGCAGCATCAGCATCCCTGGATACTCATTAGAAGTGTGAGTTCTTGGCTTCACCCCGACCTGTCATTCAGGAGCCCAGGGGTGAGGCGTGGCCATCTGTGTTTAACAAACCCTCTGGCAGATTCAGATGCATGTTCCAGTGTGGGAACCATGTGCCAGAACATCTCCTCCCATCCTGCTCCGCCCAGTTGCTGCCTGCTCGCCTTTGACGCCCCTCCTCCCAGCAGCCTGCCTCTCCCAGCCCTCATACTCCCCTCACCACGGTGCTCATCCCTCCTGCGCCTGTCTCCAGGTGTAAATTCCCTGAGGATGGGACCTGGACCTAGCACGGCAGCTCCATAACCATGTTAAATTGATGAATGAGTGAAAGACAGACTTATCCACCCTTTTCTGGGGGAAACTGGGGTAATAAACGTGAACAAGGCAGAGCTCCTACCCTCGGATTGCTTTCAGTCCATCGCAGGATGGGGAGAAAAAAGGGATAGAGCCCTTGGGGGCCACAGGGCCAGGGCTAACGGCCATGGGTGGACACTCCGGGAGCTCTGGCTGACCCTTCCATGTCACTGATCTTGGCACAGTGCCCAACTGGACACTTCCTAACTGCTGTCATTGGGTGAGCCAGAGCAATCACTCTGGCCGCGGCCAGGCTGGAGGATGTCCCGGTGTCACGTGGTGGCTCCAGCCTCAGCTCCAGCGGTCTGACCAGGCTGCCATTGTCACCAGAGCACACGGCAGTCATCTTGCCTTGCTGCTCTTTGTTTCAGAGTCGGCGGTTGGACAGAGTTCCCAGAGCAGCTCCCATCCAGGGTAAACAAGCCCAGCCTGCCGCAACGATCTGGACAAATGGCCTAAAAATAGGCCAGGAGGCTTGACTCATGGGGGAGGGACACTTGGGGACTAGAATTGCCCTCTTCGGAGCTGACTTATTTGGGCTTGTGGAGGATGAGGAAGGTGACTGTCATGGGTGACTCATCTGGGAACTCTTGGAGGCGACCATGGCCTGTCAGCCTTTGATTTTTCCCAGGCAGCCGACCTCCCAGCCTCAGGATACATCTCCAGGACCCACAGAGGAGATGACAGCAGGGAGCCGTGGGAGGACTTGGTCCAGGGTGGGAAAGGCAAGGAGCTGACACATCTTCTCCCCTTCTCTTCTGGACCATGAGAAACAGTCCTGCTTCCACAGCCTGCAGAGACTGGTCACGGTCTTCCCCCCTACTGACTCATCCTCACATCCTGAAATTCCTACTTGTGTCTGCCCTGAGCAGCTCATGCTGCAGTGAGCCTCACCGTGCACCCACGACTGTGCCTCTGCAGATCCCAGAGGGACATGCTCGTCAGGGTGGGTGGCAGGCCCCTCAAAACATGCTACTCTCCCTTTCTTCCCTGGTAGCAGTGGGACTCTCAGTGAAACCAACAATATCACACAGAGACCAAACGCCTGGGACTGAGGCAAAGTCTAGTCTTCTGGAAAGTCCTTGGATTGGTTCATGATCTTCCCTTCAGCAATGATGTGTTGGTAGGGGATCTCTTCTTGTCATTGGCAGTAAATTCCAGGTCTTCTGGGGATGGTCAGTTTTTCTGCTTTCAAAGATTATGGACTTTTTAATCCACACCACTGGGCACATAAGATGGCCTGGTGTCACAGTTAGGTGACTGCTTTCATCCACCCATCCCCCCAAACATCCATCCCTCCATCCATTTACCCAACCATGCATCCATCCATCCATCCATCCGCCCATTCATCCATCCTTCCAACCACCCATTCATCCATCCTTCCATCCACCCATCCATCCATCCATCCATCCATCCATCCACCCATCCATCCATCCACCCATCCATCCATCCATCCATCCATCCATCCATCCATCCATCCTTCCATCCTCCCACCCATCCATCCATCCATCCATCCATCCATCCATCCATCCATCCTTCCATCCTCCCACCCATCCATCCATCCATCCATTCATCCATCCATCAATCCACCCATCCATCCATCCATCCATCCACCCATCCATCTATCTGTCCATCCATCCATCCACCCATTCATCCATCCATCTATCCATCCACCCATTCATCCATCCTTCCATCCGTCCATCCATCCATCCACCCATCCACCCACCCATCCATCCATCCATCCATCCACCCATCCATCCATCCATCCATCCATCCATCCATCCATTCATCTACCCACCCATCCATCCAAAAAACACATATGAAGCAGCTACTCTGTGATACTCTCCACACCTGCACCAAGAGTAAAGGTTGAATGAGATGCTCCATTGCCTATGCTCACCCAGGAACACAGGTTAGATGAGATGTGTCTCTCTCCTCGAGAAGCACAGTCTTTGGGTGGTCCATCAGTAGCGGAGCAGGGCACAAGTGCCAAGTGTGAAAACAAGAGATGGGCACCCTCTCTGCCTGGAGGGACTGAGGAAAACTTCCAGAAGGGATTGTGTATGCCTTGCATCCTAACTGAGGTCAGTAGCCACTTGCAGACAGGGCCTGGATTCTGTCTGCGTGGGCAGAGGACTGCTCTGCTGGACAGGCATGAATGAATGGACAGGCACACAAATGAGTGTTTGCAGGCTGTGAACAGACCTGCCCAGCACTGGTGTCCACGGTACCGACAGGACCACCTCCGGTGAGTGGCCTGGCTTGGAGCTTCTCTGTGGAGCCAGTGAGTCAGCTGCCGGCCGAGGACACACCACTGTTTTTCCAGCCTCTGAGGCCACCTCCTGACATCTTGTGCCATTATAAGCAGTGACTTAAGCATCTGGACAGCGGGTGCAGGGGAATGCAGACAGCCAGGGCCAGGGTAGGGCCTCGAGCTGGGGGGCAGTGAGGATGGGAAACGCTCCCAGCCCCAGTCAGCGGCTCCCGGGGGGGTGGGGGTTCAGTGAATGAGTCAAGCGGCTTTTGTTCCTCTTGTTTTCGCTCATTCCGTGAAGGATTTCTCTTGACTCATGATTTCCCAACCAGCTCCTTCTGCAGCTTAAGAAAGCAAGAGTGAATAATTGCTCTGGTTTTTTGCTGCTTGGGTTTTTTCCTTCATTACAGGAATGTGTAAACACCCTGGGTTTTCAGAGACGGGCTGCCAAACCCCGCGTCGGAGGCTCCTCCTGCTTTCAGGCAATGGCTGGCATCCTCACTGGGGGAACTGGGCTGACCCTGCTGGCGAGGGCTGACTCTCACCAAGTCGTCGAGGACCCTGGCCTGGGAGAGGTGGTGGAGGCCACGCCAGAACTTCTTACCCGTCTGTTATGGGCTGAATCGTGTTCCCCTCAAAATGCATATGTTGAAGGCCTAATCTCCAGGACCTCAGAATGCGGCCGTTGCTGGAGATAAGGTCTTTGAAGACGTGATTAAGTTAGAATGAGGTCATCAGGGTGGGTCCTGATCCACTAGGCCTGGTGTCTTTACAAGAAGAGGAGATCAGGACAGACACGCACAGAGGGACGACCACGTGAGGACACAGGGAGAGGACGGCCATCTGCCGGCCAAGGAGGGAGGCCCCCGGAGAAACCAACGTGCTGACACCTTGGTCTTGGACTTCCAGCCTCCAAGACCCTGCGGTTTAAGGCCCTGGCCTGTGGCGCTTTGTTACAGCCACCTGAGCTGACTTATACAGCATCCTTGCCCTCTCTGTGCCCAGGAGAGGAGCCTTCCCTGCCCCCTTACCACACCCATGACTGAGCAGTAAATCCCCACGGCTGGGCGAGGCTGACAGCCCCATCTCCTTGTGCTCCAGCTCTGGGGAGATGCTGGGGGGCAGGTATCTCTACTGCTCAGCAGCCCTAGGTGGGAGGCATGAGGGAGCAGAGAGGCCTAGGTGGGCAAGCGAGCCCAGCGGAATCCCACACGGAGAATGCGGGTGAGAAGGAGCCTGTGCCATCTGCCTCGTGTTCTGGGGGGACTCACACTCCCTGGCTTTCCTGGTTGTCCCCTTGCACTCAGAAGGGGCATGGTGCAGGGCCGGAATGAACAGGTGGACGCACACAGATTGGCTTCTCATGAAGTCTCCATTTCACGTGTGGCCTTCTGCCGCGGCCCCTGCTCCTCTCAGCTGCCTTGTGAGGGAAGTCACCCCCAGACAGAGCCAGAAGTTCTGGGAAGAGAACTGAAGGACCTTCTTCACTGCCACCCACTGCCTTCTCCACCAAGACGCCCCTGACCGCTATCACAGGCCACAACAGAGAATGCACAACGGCACACACCCGTCCTCTCCGTCTATCCCTCCTCGCGGAAAGTCAGAGTGAGGATGCCAAAGGGGCTTAGGTTCCATGCCAGGTCTGAGCTTCGGTGGCGGTCCTGTGCCAGAGGCCTGACAGGTCAGTGATGTGGGTCTGTGGACCAAGGGGACGGGGGCTGTGGCCAGGCTCTCAGGACGCACAGATGGGCCGTCCACTGCCGGCCAGACGGGGACTGAGGTTCTTCATGGGGGAGGGCTTCTCCACCTCAGTGCTGTCACATTTGGGGCCTGGGATGGGTTAAATTGTGTCCCCCAAAAAGACCTGCTCAAGTCCTAACCCCAGAACCTGTGAATGTGCCTTATTTGGAAATAGGGTCTTTGCAGATGTGATTAAGATGAGGTCATCCTAAATTACAGGGGCCCTAAGTCCAATGACTGCGGTCCTTATAAGAGGAGGGAAATCTGGTCAGAGGCCGTGTGACAGCAGAGGCGGAGACGGAGGGATGCGGTCACAGCCCAGGGATGCCTGGAGCCCCCAAAGCTTGAAGAAGCAGGAAGGATCCCCCTAGAGCTTCCGAGGGAGCCTGGCCCTGCGACACGTGGATTTCAGATGCTACCTCCAAAACTGTGAGAGAATCAATTCTGGTTTTTAAGCCTCCCAGTTTGTGTTAATTTGCTATGGCAGCCACAGGAAACTAATAAAGGGCCATGGCGGGGCCTTCTGTGTGGTGAGGTTGGCCTGGCCATCATAGGATGATGAGCAGCATCCCTGGCCTCAACCCACTGGATGCCAGTAGAACTCCTCCCATCCCCCCACCAAGTTATGACAACGCAAAATGCCTCCAGACACTGCCAAGGCTTGTGGAGCCTTTTTGGGGCAAACAGTCAGTGCCTTCCAAACGCATCTGGGTGCCAAAGGAGGTCCCGACCAAAGAGAGAAAGGAGGGCCCGGCTTTGGAGCGTGCTTACACCCCATGTCCGTGCATCAGCCCGTGGTCAGGGAGCTGGGAGCAGACCTGCCTCCTCTCTTCTCTCTGGTCTGGGCTGCAACAGAGGAGACGAGGGGACTCAGGTTCGAGTCCCACTGCTGCAGAGTCAAAGCCACATTCCCACAGCCTCCTGCGTGCGGGGTGTGTGCTGAGAGAAGGAGAGGAAGACTCTGAAATCCCCCCGCTCTGGCCTGCCAGGTGCAGGCGGTCATGGGCTTGTGGGGAAACATGGGGATGCTTGTGGAATGTCACTGAGGGCCTTCAGGCAAACCCCTTCACTGTGGAGGGGGCACCTTAGGGCAGAGCCCTAGGAAGGCGTGGCCATGGAGCCTCCCGTGCCCCAGCTGGCTAGTCCAGGCTCTCCACTCTCGACCGACCGCCCAGAGCTGGGTTGCAGAGGGCCTGGCTCCTGGTGGCCACTCCTGAAAGCAGACCCTTGGGACAGCTCTCGCATCTGCATGCTCTCTGGGGACACTGGGGGACAGGCCCTCCAGGGCTCCAAGTCCACCTTTGCTTCAGGAGGCCCAGGCCGGCTCCATCGAAGGTGTGGAGCCCCAGGAATGAGGTTTCCTTGCACATGGTCTTCAGTTACTTCCCCGGATCCCCAGGCGGGATGCAGCTTAAGCTCACTTCCTCCTATCTCGTCAACAGCGATGACGGGAAACAGCTCCTCCACTTCTGGGCATTGCTAGAACATGAGGTCACCCTCGTCCTCTCCTCCCAGCCTCGTCCTCCCAGCGGCGTCCGGGTGCCTCTGCTCTGAACGCTTGCAGAGACCTCTCAACCTTCCTAAGTGAGGACGGGGCACAGCCTGCCCCCAGGACCCAGTCCCTCACCCGGCCTGCCTCCCGAGGGGCAGGAGGGGGACTCAGCCCCTGTTCAGTCTCTTAGGTGCCTCAGCACGTGCTCCTTGTCACCTCGTCTCCACTGCAGGGACAGCCTTTTTCTCCCCAGCTCCTGCTTTGCCGAGTGGAGAGCTGGTGCAGTGTCGTGGCAGGATGCGGTGAGAGGTCAGCCTTGAGATCAGAAGGACATCTGGTGATCTGGGGACACCTCCCCCTGCCCAAGGAGCTCGGCACATACCCGCCACGGACCTGAGTCTGCCGTGTGCACAATGGAGAGAAACGACCATCACGAGGGGCACAATTACCTCTCAGGCCGTGGCCCCAGCCCTCACCTGGGCACCGAGTTCAACCCCTAACAACAGAGTCAGCCACGGGCGGAGGACACACAACGTCCGGGCCCTCTCCCCAGAGCCTCCCAAGTGCTGAATAAATAAACTTCTCAGGAAGCGATGAGAGTGCCGTCAGCTGTGCCATGGCCCTGCAGAGGGGGTCACCAGTTGAGTGTGTGAGCTGACATGTGGTGCACAGGTGTGCGTGTGAGCAGATGAGCATGTGTGGCACATGTGTGAGCAGATGTGCCTGTGAGCAGATGTCCTGTGAATCCCTGTATGACACGTGCACTAGGAGAAGTACTTCTATGAGACGTGTGCAGACATGCGTGTGAGCAGACTCGTGTGTGAGACGTGCAGATGTGTGTGTGAGCAGACAAGTGTGTGTGAGACATCTGCAGACACGCATGAAGAGACATGCGGGTGTGAGATGTGTGCAAAAGTGTGAGCAGATGTGTGTGAGACATGCAGACATGTGTCAGCAGATGTGCATGAGACATGTGCATGAGCAGACATGCATATGTGAGACGTGTGCAGAAGTGTACATGAGGAGACATGCATTTGAGACGTGTACATATGTGTGTGAGCAGACGAGTGCATGAACCGACATGTGTGAGAGACATGTACAGATGTGTGCGTGTGCAGACATGTGCATGAGCAGATGTGTGTGTGAGTAGACATGCTGTGGGCAACTTTTGCAGGGCCTGCCGGAGGAAAGGGCTGGCACCAGCCCCCGGAGTGGACCGGGGCTGAAGGTGGCTAGTGCAGCTCTCGCTCCCACGACACTGAGAAGGGGTCGGCAGCTGTGCCACAGACGTATGGAGGGTCCTGGTGCAGACAGGGGAGGGGGCCGGGTCAAGGAAGTTGGGGGCTTCCACATCACAAGTGCCCTCTCTCTCCAAGCCTCCAGACCAGCCAGAGGGAGCTGACGGCTGCGGATGACAGCTGGATGATGTCCCGTATCCAAAACGTCCGTGAGCCGTGTCCTTCAGGAGGGGTTCGCCGTGGGCTCCTCAAGGCTGGGGAGTCTGCAGGGACCCTCTGTGCTGCCCCAGGTTCATGTGCCCGGCTGTCCTGCTCCAGCGATGCTTCTCTGCACTTTTGGTCCATGCGTCTACATCCCCATGGATCCCAAGTCCACACCGCATTCATCACTATCCTCCCCGTCAGTCCTGGCACGCAGTGGGTGTGTAAGGGATGCTGAGGCCGAGTGGTCAGCATGTCCCCATCGGCTGACATGCGTAGGAAAACCCAGCACCCCCACCCTGCATCGGCCAGCTGCCAGCTGCCCCCACCCCTTGTCTCTCCGTCCCTCCCTCTCCCTCATCATCACACAATTATTACAGGAACAACTTGACTCTGTCCTAGCATTCCTTGAGAGAGGCACTTCTAAAGGTCAGGAGCAGCAATGACTGGGAGTGGATTTCCCGCGACGCCTCCCTCAGCTGATTAGGACAGGCGGGGCAGACCGGGTGATGAAAATCACCCTCAAACCGTCACGGGCAGCCGACATCACCAGGCTCTGGGTGGGCAGTGCACAGGTTTTCAGCTGTGCTCTACACAGGGAGCAGATGGCTCAGAGGGGCGGGGCAGAGACGGCGCTCGAGAACAGGGCCTCCACCCGGCCGGTCCGGCTGCCCCGCCTACTCGGTACCAGGGCTCCTGGTACCAGTGGGCCACCACAAGCCTGAAATGACGTAAGGGTGGGAGGGCTCTGAGCCTGCCAGGGGCCATTGAGATCACGCAGAAGTTCCCAAGCATCACGTCAGCACATTCCGGGCCTGACCGAAAGGCAAAGCAGTAGATGAAAGGATCCTGTAGCCCCCTGGACACCTTTTTCACAAGTTGACATCAAAAATGTAAAGCATCTTCATCATCTGTTTTTTAACCATGTAAGAGGATAAAATGAAATCAACCTAACCACTTTTCAATTTTTCCCTGGCCTCCTCAACCAACTCACAGTTCTGGGTTGTAAAATAAAGAGAAATCAAGAGGACTTGTAGAAAAAGTCCTGAGTGCCTGGGGAACTGCATGGCAGTCTTGATCATGACCCCATTCCCCACTCCTGCACCAGGGCAGACATGTCTAATCCACCACAGAGCACGCACACAGCACTCTAGGCAGGTATTACCAATCAATCCCAGCCAACCTGCAAGATGAAACCTGTCACTCATCCATCACATGACCTCGAATCAATGAAGGTCAGAAAGGGGAGAAGACTCACCAAACGAGGCTGGACCTGTCTCCTGCCAAGGAGCAGAGGGCAACGGCCGAGGAAGAGAGCAGCGCCCGGGTCTGTGGAAGACCAACCAATAGGAACTTGCAGCCACTAGTTCCTTACTCAGTGATTCGGCTAAAAAGCAGAGCATTTTGCTTTTCTCAAAAAAGGACCATGGGCTTCTGGAGGCTCTGGTGGGTTAGAAACAGTGAAGGCTGCCCCGGGGCCCCTGGCTCTGCTCCTAAATTCCTAGAGAGGATTGGGATCTAAATGGTCTTAAGTGGACCCAGAGGAAAATATCAGCTTCACTCTGTTGCCCTTCGGTCCTGATGTTTCTCTGACAGGTGCATCACAAAGAGTTTAAATTCAGTGGAGGTTTGTAACCCCAGCCTCCAGCCCCAAGAGAACGGAAGGGAGACACTGAGTCGAGGGAGGCTTCGCAGCTACCAGAGACGGGCGAGGACCCACCAGCATCCATTTAGGGTCTGTCCTCCCCTTTGGACTCCCTCTTCCTTCCTCCCCCCATGGATGTCACTTGTGTGGCTCTCCATCCCCACACGAGGACATGGGGTCCATTCCTCTCTCTGTCCTCATGTCAGAATCTGCCCTCTCTATAATTCCCCTCTGACGGAGCAGCCGCCATGTCGCTCACTCCCCGCAGGTGCTGCTGGGCAAGGGACACGAATGCACAGATCTGACGGAGCAGCCGCCATGTCGCTCACTCCCCGCAGGTGCTGCTGGGCAAGGGACACGAATGCACAGAGATCCCGCCCCCAGGAGCTCTGGGTCTGGTGTGGGCCACAGAGAAGCAAAAAGGTGAAAATTAGAGGGACGGATTTATTCATAGTTGCCAAAACCTGGAAGCAACTGAGGTGCCCTTCAGTAGGTGAGCGGATAAACAAACTCTGGTCCATCCAGACAATGGAATATTATTTGCATTAAAAAGAAATGAGCTGTAAAACCATGAAAAGACCTGAAGGAATCTTAAATGCATATCCCCCCGTGAAAGAAGCCAATCTGAAAGGCTGCATGCTGTGTGATTCCTGCTCTATGATATTCCGGGAAAGGCAAAACTATGCAGACAGGAAAAGATCAATGGTTGCTCTGGGTTGGGGGTGAGCGATGAACGGGTGGAGCACAGAGGATTTTTAGGGCAGTGACACTACTCTGTAGGATACTATGATGGTGCACACATGTCATTATACATCTGTCCAAACCCATAGAATGTACACCACCATCAGTGACCCCTGATGTCAACTATGAACTTTGGTTAATAGTAATCTATCAATATTGGGTCATCAGTTGTAACAAACACACCACACCAATGCAAGACGTTAATAACAGGGGAAATGGAGTAGGGAGGGCAGTGAAGGGGCAGGAGAGAGAGTATATGGTAACTCTCTGTATTATCTGCTCCACTTTCTGGAGACCTAAAACCGCTTTAAAAAATAAAGTCTGTTAAGGAAAAAAATTAGAGGGATGGTGATTTGAGCCATAGTCCATTAATTTTGTAAGTCCTAATGGGAAACAATGGTTTGTGTCTTTCTCTTCACAGATGCCGAGTTTACTGGGGACGTTGACCTTCAGGATGCTCACTTGGGTGGCAGAAATCAAGGACAGGGATGAAGCATCCCTCGGAGGTCCCTCTCCCTCTGTTGAAAAAACCCCCTGAAATAGTTGAAGGATAGATAGTGTTGGAGGCCCACAGGGCGGTTTCAAACCATGCTCTGCAGTTGGGCCTGCGGTAAAGAGGTCCGACCCTCGGAAGAACCAGGAGATGTGAGGACTCCAACTCAGGGCCGGGATTGGGTAAGGCTTCCGGGAGCAAGGCTGAGCAGCCAGTGTCCGTGGGGCTTCCCGTCCCAGGCTCCAGTGTGTGCTGTCGGGGTGGGGGTGACAACCCCCAGCAAGGAACTGGGGAAACCAGGCCTGCTCTGAAGCCGGTCTTGACGGGAGATGAGCCCAAAGAAATGAGCTACTAAAAGGAAAGAAATGGGGGCTCATACCCCAAATTCCATCCGGCAGGAGGGTGTGTAGAGACAGTGAGGAACTGCGGAGGGCTCCCAGGATGCCAACACCATGAGGTGGGGCCAGCCACATCATCTGTGCTGCAGGATGAACACGTGGGGCCCCTGGCCAACAAGCACCAAAAATTGCAAGATGGTGCAGCAGAGCATGGCTACAGCGCGGGCCTCCTGCGTGGGCCCGTGTGACTGCACCGCCGCTCCCAGTGTCCAGAGGCCTGAGCCCTTCAGGACCTGAGCCTTGGCTGGTGCTGCCTTCCTTTCCCAGAGTCCTGGGCTCGTGGCAGGTATTTTCTCAGGCGGACAGAGTTGCAGAGTGAGGAGCGGGGAAGGGCAGAGGCGAGGCCGTGGTGCAGGCTCCACAGTATCGGCTGTAAATCCCTCACATCCTCCCTGGGCCCAGGAAAGCATCCTGACTTCGGACCGGGTTCCTGTTTTCATACCTTCCTGTGAGTCAGACTGGGATGAGTCTGCGCCCCGTCCAGACCGTCCCGGCCCTTATCTGATGGGAACGAGGCTCTGTGCACAGCCCTGCGGGGTTTGGGAGGCCTCAGGACTCAGAGAAATAAACAGCAGCGATGATGTGGCTCCACGGTCCGGTCAGGGGAGGGCCGCGCTCCCTCAGAAGACACAGCCGCCGTGAACCCATAACGGCCATCTGTGCAGGGGTGCGCTGTCCAACCTCCCAAATGGACGTGCCCTTTAGAGGCTGTTAAACCCAGCAGAGGACGCCCAGCCCCTGCAGGCTGACCAAGGCGGTCGTGGTCCCCGGTGGATGACCCCGGGCTGTGCCCTGTGGCCCAGGGGGCCCCCCGCCAGAGTCACACTGCTCCTCAGCTCTTGTGGAGGCTGGATTTGTGGGATGTTAACCCCAGCCCGTGTTTAATATTTAAAATTGATGGTTCTTAAATCCTTTGGCTCACTTGAGAGGGAGGCGGAGACCATCAGCATCCGAAAGCTAACCCTCCCCAGGGCCTTTATCAAACTCCCAGTGGTCTCAGAAGGTCAGAGCTTCCCACAGTCACTGACCACGTGGGTGGGCATCCCAGAGACCCACAGCCTCTTGGTGCCACGGCCATCATCCTCTGGGTTCAGAAGTGCACGGCCCCCCAGAGGAACCAGCCCCCACCAGAGCCAGTGAGCTCACCCGGATAGGAAAAAGATAATTTCATATTTCAAAAAAGCACTTAAACAGCAAAAGTCCCTGCAGAAACCACATGTGGAAAACCCACTTACAGACAGGCCAAATCTCCAAACCGAGGCTCAGCGTCGCAACGGGTGCGCAGTGCCCGGCAGCCAGAGAACGGGGTATGAGGGCAGAGGGCGCGCACCACAGTGTGAACCCTCGCCAGGCAACGCGCACACCAGGTGCCATCGCCCCTCCCCGTGGGAACACTCCGCAACACCGAGGAGCCAATGGTTCCCCTGAGAGCTGTGCTGTCTCCTGAGCATCTCAGCACATCCAGGCCAGAGCCGCCCGCAGGCCCGCCTTCCCCCGGGGAGCAGGTGGCCAAGTGAAGCTGACGCTCTGGGCTCCGAGTTCCCCCCTCAGAAAGGTGGAGCTTTTTAAATCAAACTGAACTTTCTCAAGTCACCTGTCACTGGGGAGGCTGCCATGCATTCAGATGCCTGTGTGCACCCCTGCCCTCCCTCGGAAACCTCCAGAACAAGGCATTCAGTGTCTCCCAGCACAGTGCGGGCCCCTCCAAGGTGGCCGTGACTGAGTTTGTGAAAGGAATTCTGAGTAGATCCCACGACCCAGATGAAGGAGAGATCAGGGGCTCCAGGCTCCCGAAGGACTTGGACCCATCGCCTCATACTCTAGACGCAGACTGGGCGGAGAAGGGAGTTAACAGACCGCTGACCTTGGCAGAGGCGCCCGGGGAGAATGTGAGGGGTTTTCTCCCAACGCTCGTCATGAAAATAGAAGCAGAAATCTGGCTACAAGTGTGAAACATCGGAAGGACCCCTGCGTCTGCTGCGGCGGGCAGAGCAAGATGGTCACCGAGGCTGCAGCCCGGGCTCTGCTGCCCCCTGGGTCCTGTGGCGGTGTTCATGGGCGGATGGTTCTAGCGGTGCCGACCCGGTGCCCCCAGGCTGGAAGCCTCCTCCTCGGACGGCTGGAAGGGGCGGGATGTGGGCAGCTGAGGAAGCTGGGCAGCAGGACAGGAGGAAGGATGGAGGAAGGAAGGAAGGAAGTCGCTCAGCTGGGAGGAGGCTGCAAGGTCGGCTCCGCTGCTGGACCACAGCCTCGTCCAGCCCCTGCTCCTGGCTGTTACCGACGTACAAGGGCTTGGGCACTAGGATGTGACGTGCTCAGAGCCCGGAGAAGTGGCTCTGCATGACAAACCGTCGAGGACTCCCAAGGGAGACCACGTGGACCTCGCTCATGAACACACCAGGTGGGCAACTCTGCCACCCGTGCCTGAACCAGCCGCCCGGCAGCGCACTCTCACGAGCCGACACAAGCCCCTGGGGTGCTTTCTCTGCAAACAGCCGCCGGTGCCTTCGGACGGGCCCTGCCCGACCACTTCCACGTTTCACCTGGAAGTGTGAAGACGGTTCTGCTGTCCTCTCCTCCCCGAAATCTCAGGGAACAACAGGAAGTGGGACTGGAAACCAAAATTTCAATTCTGTCGTCAGCGAAACTGAGAGGCATCCGAACTTGGAGACACAAGACCTGGGGCCGTTGCAGAAGGAGGGCAGAGCCAGGACAGGACCCGAGGAAGGATGGCTGTCAGGGCCAACAACACAGTCCGGAGCTCTCCACAGCACAGCGTGCCCCTGGGAAGGCCAACCGCTCTTCTGGTGCTGCCCAGGACCCACGGGGATGCACGTCTGAGAGGAGTGTGCCCTTGGCCCATCACGGGACCCCTTGGGCACTGCAGAGCAGCAGGAAGAGACGCACAGAGATGCCACCATTGCAGGAAGCAGTGTGTTGGCGAGGCTGGGGGAGGAGAGGCTGAAGTCCTGCCTCATACACTCCACACATGCACACACACCACACGTGCACACAGCACACAGCACACACACTCACAATACCAGCACATGGGCACATACACCACGCACACTCACACACATTTGCTCCACATACGCTCACACACACCACACACATTGTCTCAGGCACACAACTCTGCGTCACACGGAGCCCAGCCTTGACGTGGAGTCCCCCACCAGCCCTGCACCTGGCACTGGCCCCCCCACAGCACATAGCTCATGCAGGAAGGACCCCTGTTGCTCCGAGAGGCTACAAGTGGAATCGGCCCACCTCCTGGGGGCTCCTCCACATGCTTGGGGCCCCGCAGAGGGGCATCATCATCTGACTCATCTGTTGGGTTGATGTGGGCGTCGATGCCCCCTCACTGGATGCTGTGGACGTGGCCTCACCTCGCCTCACAGTCATCACAGAGACAGAGACACAAGGCCTCAAACCCCTCCTGCCTCCTTCCCCCACATCCCTGCGAATCATGTCCAGCCGACAGCCCGTCCGCTCCAGAAGCCAGTTATCACTGGGGGCCGGGCGGGGGTCTTGGTGCAAACCCCACTCAGTCAAGGCCCCCGCAGAGTCTCTCAGGCAGCTCCTCTTGAGGAAAATATTGGGAAATCGGTGAAAATATTTACATGGATTTTATCTCTTTGTCCTGGTTTTGCTGTTTTTATTTTCCTTTTGGTCAACTCATTTTAGTGAGATGCAAAATAAATTGTTTACATTTGAATCTCAAAGACTGCACTCCTCAGAGACACGGCCGGCCGGGTGCAGGCTGTGGCCCAGCGCTCCCCCGACCAGGAGGCCAGTGCTGGGATGGCGAGCTCCACACCACCCTCATGCCTGTCAGTCCCTAGACGGGCTCGGCTGCATCTCCCGCACCAGGACCCGCAAACATGTGCATCTTCACTAAAAATAAAGCCACTCAGGACATCGACCCAGCCGAGTCTCCCGAGGGCTGTGTAAAAATTGTTCTCTGGGTCAACCTCAACCATCAAAACAATTCACAGGAAAAAAAGAAAGATGGAAATTAAATACACTGAAACGTGAATAATCGTTGTCTTTGGGTGTATTTACTCTTTCATCTACTTGTCTGTGTTTTCCAGATTTCTTAAAATGAGAATGTGTTACAAACAACAGAAGTGGCAGCCTTAGAAAGTTCAGGGTCAGCCTCCAAAGTATGCCACCAGTTGAACCAGCTCACAGGAGGGAAGAATCGAACCGCCACCAAGCCCCGGCCTGCGCAGGCAACCCTGCAGTGACCCTACAACATGGGTGCTGGGATCCCCATTTCCAGAAGAGGAAGGGGAGGCCCAAGAACACACAGCCCGAGGTCCCAGACAGCTTGCACGGCCACCAGAGCTGAAGGGGCAGGAAGGACACTTGCTCCGAGACCTGGAAGGAGCCAGCCCTGCCGACGCCTTGGTGTCGGACTTCTGCCTCTAGAATTTTGAGAGAAGACATCTCTGGGGTTTTAAGCCCCCAGTCAATGGCCCTTGGGTAGGGCAGCCCCAGGACACTAACCCGCTCTCACCACTGTGGACATCTGGTGAGTGAGGGGTTGGGTCCCGTATATGCCATTATGGGGTCAGGGCAGGAACTCGAGTGGGTACTGGGCCTGTGTCGGCCACCTGGGCCAGGTGCGGGGAAGACAGCGAGGAACTGGGGGAGCCCAGAGGCCAGGCTCAGCTCCGAGCGCCTGAGCAGATCTCCCGCCTCCCCCCTCCCCCTCCTGCCTCCCCATCCTCCCTCCCCCCTCCTCTCTTCCACACGCGTGTCAGTAACTCAGCTGTGTTTCGGGCACAGTCCCAGGCCCCGGGGTCAACAAGGCCTGGTTCCTGCCTGTACGGATCCTCAAGGTTGCTGAGTGGGTTTCAGAAACACCCACGAGAAGTTCTTGCTGCACCGTCTGAGCAGTGATTGCAAAGCTGGGCCTCCAGGGAGGAGGGAGCCTGGCACGTCTGGCCTGCAAGAGCGCTCCTCTCCCAGTTTCGTGTGGAGGACTGGAATTCCACTCGCATCCCTGTGGGGTGATTATTTTCCAAATGTCCTTTGCTTTGAAATCTGCACTTCTGAACTCTAAGGTGAAGGGAGCAGGGGTGAGAAGCAAGAATGTGAAAGGATGGCGGCGGGCCAGCGTGCGAGCTCCCCGGCCTTGGAGGGTGCAGGCACCTAGGGCCCCCGGGGTAGTTAACACTGTCTCCAGCTGGGGCATCGGCTTTTCCAAAAGGACGGTCCTAGGAGAGTCCTGGGGCCGCCGTTACACAGGCCCACAGAGTGGGCGGCCTTGACAACAGAAGCCTGTTCTCCCACAGTCCGGAGGCCGGAGGCTGAAGTCAAGATGTGGCGGCTGGGCTGCTTCTTTCCCGAGGCTCTGAGAGAGAAACGGCTCCTGGAGTCGCCCAGCTTCTGGTGGCTCCTGGCGACCCTTGGCTGGTAGACACAATACCCCAACATCGGCCTTGTCATCGTCACACGGGCTCCTCTGAGTGTCCCTTCTGCTCTTCTTAAAGGACTCACCCTAATGACCTCATCTAAACATGAACATCTGCAAAGACCCTATTTCCAAACAAGGTCACACTCGTAGGTACGGGGGTCAGGACCGAATCTGTCCTTTGGGGGACACTGTTCAACCCGCAACAGCTGTTCAAAAAGAGTCAGGACTTCAGTGAGGGGGACGGTGCTTAGAACCTGCACACACACACATGCACGCACACACATAGAGGAAATCCTCTGGTTGTGGTCTCATGGGTGACAATGGACACCAGCCCCATGAAGAAGGGGGCCGCCCCATCACCAGGTGCCGAGAGACCCTACGGTGTGCGCAGGGCGCCCGGCGGTCCACAGCCCTGCCGGCCTTTCGGGAAAGCACCCCGCCCTTCTGCGCCCCGTTCCCTCCGCGCCTCCCCAAAAGCGGACGTCGCCCCACAGTCCCTGTGCCAAGCAGACGCCCGGGGCCCCGGGAATCTACTCCCGTCCCCAACCCAGCCCTGCCACAGACGCCCTTCTCCCATGAAGGGCTGTTTATCCAAACCCTCCCTTGAAGTGCCATCCACCGTACAGATGTCAGGACAAGGGGAGGAACGGGTGTCGGGGTAAACCTTGGGGAAACCGAGTAGAGCTGCTGCGGGCATCCCACCAGAGCAGCCTCAGCAGGCGTCGGGGAGGTGCTGGGAGGGGCCGTCAAAGGTGGTTGGGAAACCAGGTGAGGAGACTCGAGGAGGTCTGGGCAGGGCTGAGGAGCCCGCCGGCAGGCAAAAGCTCAGAGTCAGGCCTCCTGTGTGGGCGCCCCGAGGGCCCAGGGGGAGGGGACAGATGGGGACGAGCACAGGGAGCACCGAGGGGGGCGGCTGGCCATGCTTCACATCCCTCGCGGCCCAGAAGGCAGGGGTGGGGCCTCGATCCCACCCCCGGGCGACCGTGGCCAGCAGGGGGAGGCTGAGGCAGCCTCTCCTGCAGAGCAGACCTGCGCCTGTCCCCTCTCAGCTCCCGGAAGGGACCAGGGCCACAGCCGGTGACACAGAGATGTCATGGAAAAGGAGAGGAGGGCTGTGAGCCCAGGGTGTGCACGTGTGCACACGCCCATACACATAGTCACACATACACACACAGAGCCACACACACACCTTCTCAGACATACACAGAGCCACCAAGTTCACCCCCACACTCTCACATGCTCGCTCATGCACACACACTCACACACACTCACACACACACTCACGTAGATGCTCTCACATGCTCGCTCACACACACACACTCACGCACACTCACACACACACTCACGTAGATGCTCTTCTCCGCCCTCCTCCCCACGGCCTATCATTAGGATTTTTCCATATAACGCTGCACATTTTTTCTGAGATGCTCTCTTTTTTCCACTCCGTGGCACGGCCGCACGCCGAGTCCTGCCGCTGTAACCAGACACGCCCTCGGAAAGGCCTGCGGACACGGTGTCCCTGACTGACGGGTCGCTCCAGGGCCTGTCTCTGGTGGGCTGGCAGCGCGGGGACCTCCCTCCCTGGAACCCCCAGCCAGGCCCGCACTCGGCCCCTGTCGGGCAAGTGGTGCCCCCTCCTCTGCGTGCAGCCCATGGGAAGCCTGCCCGCTCCTGCCGTGTCTGTGACGACTGGCTTGACCAGTCTCTCAGCTCGGGGGTAGCGCCTGGCACCCTGCCTGGACCCCACGCAAGCTCCTGGGTGGATGAGCGAGTGGACGCCCCACGGGGCACCATCCTCCCTCTCTGTCTGGCCTGGGGAGGCCCTCTTCTGGGGGGGCAGGAAGGATGTCCCCATCTCTGCTAGTGAGGCCTGGGCAAGGGACACACCTGCCATGACCCAGCTGACCTCATCACCCCATTACACCCCAGCCTTGGTATGCCCAGCACCTCGGGGCTCCCCTCCCCACCCGAGTCCAAGATGGGAGGAGAGGGGAGCGTATGAAAGAGGAGGTTGCAGGCATGAGGCTGGGAGGAAGGAAGCAATGACATGGCCCCTCTGCCTGTGTCCCCGCACAGGCCTGCCCAGCGAGTAGGGCCCCGCCAGGGAGCTGACTGCAAAGCCCTGCTTCCTGGTCCCAGCTCAGCCACCCTCTTGCTGTGTGGCCTCGTCAATTCCCTCAACCTCTCTGAGCCTGTCTCCTCATCATCACTGAAACAGAGCTGCCGTTTTCTCCCTAGGATGAGATCAGGACTAAAGGAATGCGTGCACGAGAAGAGCCATGGACAGGCCACGGACAGGCCACGGACAGGCTACGGACGGGGTGCGCAGACGTGCCGTCTCATCACGGCGGGGGCCCTGGGGTTCGCTGGGGAGACATGAACGGAAAGGACGCTGCCTCCATCCAGCGAGCAGTGCATCCCTGAGACTGACCCACACGGCGCCTGTGCTGGCGGCAACGGTAACAGAACAAGCAACTCACCGCTGAGGCGTCACATGGCCCCCGCGTCCTGACACAATCCGTGTGGCTTGCTAATACCGGCCCTTGGCACGGCGATCTCGGGGTCAGGAAAGGACAGCCTGGCCTGGGCGCGCGGAGGTGCATCGTGGGGCCATCACTTCTCCATGTGGCTGCGTGTCGAGGGAGCTCTTCCTTCCAGCCTCAGGGTCCTGTGGACGGGTCTCTTGTTCTCCAGAAGGAGCTTGGCTCCCTTCAGACACCTGTGTGGGGAAATAGCAGCTTCTTTAGTTTTATTTTATCGTGTTTCAAATGTAGAAAAATAAACATCACTCTTTCCATTTGAAACAAAATGATCTGCATTACAAATGGTCGGGAAAACAGTAAAAACGTCCAAACCGGCATCCGTCCGTCCGTCAGACATTCATTCAACAAAGATTCTTTGGGCCCAGTGTGGAGCTCCAGGTTGGGTCACAAGAAGACAGATGAGATTTGCACACTCATGCAGCCTGTGTTCAGGGGAGGAAACACACGGCCGAGAGGGACAGAGAAAGACGGAACTGTACAGAGTGAGACCAGTGCTGCAGACAGAGGAAATGGAGGATTAGAAGTGACCAGAAAGGAGATCCGCTCGCAGGGGCTCTGCGTGTGCTTCCTTCAGTCTCCCCCGTGTACTGTTCACTTATTCACTCAGCAAACGCGTAGTGAATGTTTCCCGTGCACCAGGCGCCGCTCCGGGCACCTGGGCCGCAGCATCGTCCCCGGGTACACGTCCTTCTTCAGAGTTCTCCACTCGACAGTGTGTTGGGAGCTTTCCTCCATGTTTGTGACCCATTTCTAACCATGGTCTTAGGGGCTGCATGGCATTCCGAGGCAAACATCCCCAGTATACTCTGCCTCCCCCGCTAGTGGACGCCCAGGTCGTCTCCGGTCCGTCCCTCTTATAAACACTGCGGCCGTGAGCGTCTTCACACTGAAGGTTGTCACCTGCGTGGGTGAGGTTTATGCAATTGGTTTTGAGCCTCCTTCACGAGTCAATATGAGTAGCCGGGTGTGCACTGAAATGTCCCATGTCGGATGCCGCGTGGAGGACCCGGCCCTTCCAAGAGGAGCCTCTGATACAGGCTGTGGGTCATGGGCGGGCCCAGGAGGCAATCCCGTGAGTTTGCAGCCAGTACGGAAGAAGAAACAGAACAGGAAGTGTCACCGTGCATCACACAAAACAAGGACGAGTATTGTGGGAAGTTGAATTTCAACCACGGAGGGGTGTGTGCGTGTGTGTGTGCGTGTGCGCGTTTTAGAGTCAAGATGAAAAGTGCATTCCCTGCGGTGGATCTCAGTCAAAAAAATATGAAAGCATGATCTAGTGGGTTGAATGTTGAACCCCCAAATGATGTGTCTGTGCCCCAGAACCTGTGACTGTGACCTTACTTGGAACAAGGGTCTTCGCAGATGTGTTACTGAGATGGGATTGGCCTGGATTGGGGGGCCCTAAATTCACTGTTCTTCTAAGGGAAGGAAGGGGAAAGCTCACACTGAGAAGCCCTGGGACAATGGAAGCAGAGATGGGGGGACACACCCAGACGCCAGTAAATGCCTCGATACCCTAGAAGCTGCAGGGCAGGCAGGAAGGGTCCTCCCTCGGGGTCCCACGAGGAACCGGCCCTGCCCACACCTGGACTTCAGACTCCTGGCCTCCAGAGCTGTGGGCGGCTAAACTTCTGGGTTTTTAGCCCCCAGTTTGTGGTCAGCCATAGGAGACAAACACCTGGGCTCTCAGGCGGCACGTGCTGAGATGCGGCAGGCTGGACCGTGGCTCCCAGCTGGGGCAGAGAGCCGGGCAAGTCCTTGCTGCTGCACAGTCTGAGGGACCGTTCAGAGGGCCTCCCTTCCCTCCAGAGACAGCCATGGTGCAGCTCCTTTGCAGCACCCTGTACCCTGGCCCCACAACCTCATCAGGGAAGAATACTCATGTGATCAGTGAGGCCTTTGCTGGCCTGGAGAGGAGAGCCAGCAGCCAGCATGTGATAACAGTCCACGGAGAGTGTTTATGAGTGACAAAGCATTTCCTCTTATGTCATCTCGCTGGAGCCCTTGCCGCCGTGGGAAGCTGGTTTTATAGCTTCCAGGATGAGAAAACCAAGGCCAGAAAGAGACGGCATCCTGGGGCTGAGCCAAGCCTGGCCTGCACCAGCCCCAAGCCCTCAGTTCTCTCCTGTGGTCCCGCTTTATCAATAATGTACAAAATGGCTCTAGGCCAGTGTCACTGTGGCTGGAGGTCCCGGGTGCCCGATCCACAGCACCGAGCAGGCACTCGCACTCAGCAAGAGGTACTGACTTGAATGACATCCCAAATGGATGCTGTCACCTCCCCTCCCAGGCCACACAGGGACCAGTGCCTGGCACAGGCTGGGTGCAGGCAGGGCTAGTTGGTGACCGGGTGGACAAGCAAGGAACCCTGGGCAAAGTGTGTGGGAGTCAGTGTTTCGGGCTCAAGGGAGCAAGTAGCAAGCAGGAGCCAGATCTGAGCAAGCTTTAGAGATGGAAAGCAGGCAAAAGCAGAGTCGGGAGGCAGGCCAGGAAAGATTCCCAGGGCTCTTCAAGGGTGCTCGTAGCCATGGCCCACCAAGGGCTATGCCATGCAGGGGTCAGAACTCAGGCCCTGGAACCCACAGACCGGGGATCCAATGCTGGCCCTGCTGCTTAAAGAAAGGTGACCGGGGCAGCAGTGTGGCCCCCACCTCATCTTCCCCGTCCATGAAATGGGATCATAGTGCTAAGTACTTCGTGGCTCTTACAAGGATTAAATGAGATGAATCACATGAATCAGTGAGCTCCAGGGGCTCCGTGAGCTGAATGGGAACACCCAGTTCTCCAGAGTGCCCGCATGGGTTTCCTCCTTAAGTTCTTCCGCCTGGCTGCCATTTGCCTCAACGCACTTCAGTGGGATGAGGAAGAGGCTGGCATCGCTCCCATACGGGGGAAGTCTGGCCTTCACTATGCTCGCTCCCCAACACGGGATTCCCAGGCCGTGTTGGCAAAGCTGGGACCTCATGGTTCTCCTGTTCGAAGCACCGCTCCGGGTTCTGCAGCACCATGGGGTGACATCTGGCCCGTGGGGCAGGTCTGCTCCTGGTCCTGCTGAAGGATGCATACTTCAGAGGGAGCCCAGAGAGCCGCCTGCTTCAGAATCCCAAAGTGGGCTCCAAGTGGGACTGAGGGTCAGCACAAGGCCACGCTCTTGCTGAGAACAACCGGGAAATTCTACAGGACACAGAAATGTCTGTTGGAAGGTGTCAGGAGCAGCTGAGGTAATGTGAATGGCAGGAGGACTCTGAGGAGGGAAGGACCGTTTCCCCTTAGGGAGTTGAGCTAACTCCAGTAGCTCCTTCTTTTTCTGGGGGCATCTCCTGATTGTAGGCACTAGTGGGAGGCTGAGAATCCCCGTGGCGTTGTACCAGAGGCCACTGCTGGGGGACAGAGAATCAGTGGAGCTCCGGGTGGAGACCAGGGGGTCTGAAGGGCCTGGCCAGTTTTCCCCTCAGGTCATGTGGTGAGTTCTGGGTTTTGTGGAAATGGGATATACGGAAAGTCATGGAGAAGCAGAGTCATGGCACAGTTTAGACGCCAGGACCCACCAAAGGGAAGGGCCCCAAAGAGCACATCGGGCTCTGAACTGAAAACCCTAAAGGCACAGAGGCCAGCTAGAGGGAGACTGAGCCAGGCCTGCAAACCCCCAGACTCAGCGGAGTCCCTGCTGGATGGACAGCATCCCGTGGAGGGAAGGGTAGACCCGCTCGGAGCAAGGAGCGCCAGCGGAGCCTCGGCAGGGTGCTTTGTCCACAGTGTTCAGACTCCACCAAAAATTACTTGTCAAGACAAGAGACGGACCACATGACCAAAACCAAGAAAAAACACAGATCTTAGAAACAGACCCAGAAGTGATCCGGATATCAGAGTTAGAGGGCAAAGACTTTAAAAATCACCATGCTGACTAAGTCCAAGAAAACAGAGGGAAAGATGGAGAAATTCACCAGAGAGCATCTGGGAATTGAAGAAAAAATACAATATCTGAACAGCAAGAACATGGATGAGACAAAGCAGAAGACAGATGGGTAACCCGGAAGACAGTGAGTAGAACACAGCTAAACTGAAGAAAAAGAAAAGACTAAGGCAAAATATAGAAAAAAAATGTTGGGGAGAGTGAGTCATGGTTGGAAGTTCACGTGCTGTAACTCGAGTCTCAGAGAGGAGGGAAAGGGGGACAGAGGAGCAATATTTGAAAAGGTAATGGAAGAACCCAACCCCCAAACCCACAGAGTCAGAAGCAGGATGACTACGGAGAAAGCCACGCGTCAGCGCCTCATATGAAGACTGCCTGAAGCGAAGACAAATCTTAAGCGCCACCGAGAAAAGACATCCCCTTCAGAGGGACAGCAGTGAGTCTGACAGCCAGCTTCTCAGCAGGAGTGATGGAAGGCACTGGATGATGCATGCGTGCGAGGCAACGGGTCCACACCTGTGCGGGGCGGAGACGGCATCCGCCAGCCTGAGCGCCATCCCCACTCAAATTATCCCTCCAAAACGCGGGTGGAACAAAGGCACGTTCAGGGAAGTAAAGACTGAGACACTTGTCGCCAGAAAACACGCTCCAAAGGAAATTCTAAAGAGAGTTCTTCAGACAAAAGGCAAATAACCCCAGAGAAAAACATGGAATTGCAGGAAGGAATAGAAAGCGACAGAAAGAGTAAATATATGAATAAATAGGCATGAATATTTCCCAGACGTTGGCTGCACAAAGCAAGGACTGGAGTGCATTGTGGGGTGCAAAGTCTACGCAGAGTTAAAACGCATGACCATAAAAGTACAAAAAGAGAGTGTTTAGAGAGTTAAGTTATTCTGTTTCTAGCATGGTCAGGGAGTGGCAAAGGTAATGATCGTATCAGATTGTAATCCATACACGGGCCTGTTGCAGTCTCTAGGAGAACCACTGAAAGACTAGTAAAAGTTAATAGAGGGAAATAATGGAATAACGAAAAAATTTTATTGATCCAAAAACAGGCAAGGCATGAGAGAAAGGGGAATATAAAAGAGATGAGTCCAATAGAAAGAACATTATGGTGGCTATAAATCTAAATATTTCCGTAATTCACTAAATGCAAATAGTCCTCCAACTTAATGACCAAGTTTGTTAGAGATGAGGTAAAATATAAACACCAAAACCCATCTATGTGTTGATTACAATAGACATTCTTTGATTATAAGGAAAAATAAAAATACAGAACGAAAAATCTTGCAAACAGTAGAGTACTGGGGAGAGCTAGAGAAAGCTAGTGTAGCTACCCTAATATTGCACCAATGAAGCTTTAGAGCAGGAGCAGGACCAGGACACCGAGGGACATTTCCTTATGATAAAATGGTTAACCCACCAGAAAAATACTGGAATCCTAGGACTGACGCCAACAGAACTAAACAGAGAGGTAGAGAAATGTGCAACCACCGTAGGGGCGCTAACACACTCGTTCAGGACACGGAGAGTGGTCTGGCTCCTCTCATTTGGAAACTTTAACTTCTAAAATTCTAAGGAAAACATGGCTGCAGCCTTCACGGGGAGCATCCTCTTCATCTGAAGTCCTCACTGCAGCCGGCTGCAGACGGGGCGGTCACAGAGAACACCCCAGCACGCTCCTGTCAACAGGCGATCAATGAACCCTTTTGGAGGGAACACAGCCTCTTTATGGAGCGGGCTAGTTCTGAGTGGACACACGCTCCCTTGTACTCAATTCCTGCGCCCAAACTCTTTGCTCTTTTCATTCAAAAGTAACCTCAACACTTCCCTGGGGTTACTCATTTCAAGGTACGAACGGTTCCCTAGTAAAAGGATGTGGGGCAGGGGCTGGGACTTCCCAGCAGCCATGACGATAGTGGTCACTTCAATCTGAATCTTTCTAACATCCTGTAAACATCATGCAGAGTGACAAGAGTCAAACCACACAAATTCCACGCCCTCAACATGTCTACGTGACAAAGAATACTAAAAATTTAAAATTACCTGAAGGTAGAAAAATAAACACTAATTTTAAGCAGAGCTATTTTTTTTTGAGCTCCCACTGCAGAAAGCTGGGTGGGAGCAGCAAGAGTGTGGAAAAGCTGCTTGGAAAATAGAAGCAGAGACTGAGCTAAGAGCATGCCAGAAAGAGAAGGTCCATCATAAATGTGAAAATACCAGAAAAAGGGTCCCGGCAAATCCAAGCACAGATGACGAGAAAGGCTCTTAGATGTGCACATGGGGTTGGAGGAGGGGGGCTCAGAAAGGCAAGTTCTGAGGAGAAGGGCAGGGCGCCCTTTGGAGACGGCCTGGCGATGAGCAGAAATCAGGAGAGAAATTTAGGATCTCACGGAACGTGAAAACACGAAGAGTCTATGAGCCTTTCTCCACACTCACCTCAAAAGCTCTTTGCTCTCCTGACAGAAGAGCACTCATGAACTCAAATCTTGTAAGGCACCCCAGCTTGCCAACCCTGTCTGTAAAATGCGGGTACGTAAGCATTCTTCATCTGTCAAAAGCTGTTATAAAAAGCAAACAGGATATGAGAATCAAAGCATTTCAGGTGATTGAAAATTATGCCCCCCCCCCATCAAAATGAAGCAGAAGGAAACAGGAACATGACACACAAAACTAAATTAAATATTTTCAAGCAAGCATTTGAGTGTGTGAAAATCACCTTGAGGTGTAAATCCAAAAACTAAGAACAGAAATGGACACACACAAATCCAAGAAGAAATGAAGTAAACATTGATCGAACTCCAGAAAGAAATAGAAGAAAAAGACCAAAATCACATCACAAATGAAGACTAAATTAAAAGGTACCCAAACGAGAACAAATTTGAATGAAAAAATAATGTCATTGAAGAAGAGCAGAAAATCAACTGAGGGAATAAAAATGAGATAAAATCATAAAGCAAAAAGTGCCAGAGAAAAAGAGTTTGCACTAGAAGAAGGTGAGGAGACCAGCTGCGTGTACTTGGAATCCCTGGAAAGAAAGACAAGGAGGCAGCAGGACCTTCGGAAATGGAAGAGCGGCCCCCACAGCCTGAACCCACTAGGGACCTGGGGAAATTCACATGGAACAGCGACGCTGAGCCATATCTCAGCGAAACTATTAGACACTAAAGATCAGGAAAAAATCCTCAAAGATGTAGGAAAGATCCTCAGGTCCTCCAGACAGAAATATCAAGTACCTTGAAAAGGCTAAATAAAAGAGTAAATGAGACTAGCAGCATATGAAGCCAGATGACTGAAATTCCATGCACAGCGATGGAGATTAACCCCTGAGAGACACGCTCCCCCACAGATAACGTAAACATCAGACAAAAGAGAAAGCCATCCCTGAGGGAAGTGGCGAGCATCCAAAAACAGACAGAAAATGGAATGTGTCTGCACACGGAGGAGGGAATGACGCTGGATAAATTTCCATTTTTATGGTGTTCTTGTCTTAGGGCAAGACCACACCCATGCTGACATTCTGATAGAAGACACACAGACCTACTGGGTCGAAAATGCAAAGGACAGCATTTGTAGAGATCAGAGAGCTGGAGGGAAGCGGGAAATCCAGGGAAAGATAAATACAGAGGAAGAGAAACCAAAATTCTGCATATAAACTGTGCCTAAATCCCTGTCTGATGCATGCGTGCGTCTGTTCAGCTAAGCAAATTGCCTGATAGAACAGACACATAAAAAAATCAATACACATCAGGGGGACATTACAGAATCCAAAAGCTATACAGTGTTATATTACATTAGTCACATTTTGAATATTTAAAAAATTTAAAATACAGACCACAATGGAATTAAACTAGAAATCAATAACAGAAATATAACTTGGAAATCCCCAAATATGTGGAGATTAAACAACACACTTCTAAATAACATATGGGTCAAAGAAGAAATCTCAAAAGAAATTTAAAAATATTTTGAACTAAATGAAAACGAAAACACAACTTATCAAAATTTGTTGGACGTAGCAAAAGAACTGCTTAGAGGAAGGTTTACACAATTGAAGGCATATACTAGAGAAGAAGAAAGATCTAAAATCAATAATCTATAATTCCACCTTAGGAAACTAGAAAAAGAAGCGCAAATAAAATCCAAAGTAAGCAGAAGAAAGAAATAATAAGAATTAGAGTAGAAATCAATGAAATTGAAAACAGGGAGTTAATAGAGGAAATCAGCAAACCAAAAGCTGGTTCTTTGAAAAGATCAACGAAATCCATAGGCCTCTAGCCAAAGGAACCAAGAAAAAAAGGAGAGGACGCAAATTCCTAATATCAGAAATGAGTCACACAGATCCAACGGAAAGTGAAAGCATAATAAAGGAATACTATGAACTATGCCCACAAATTTGATAACCTAGATGAAATGGACCAATTCCTTGAAAGACACAAGTGCCAAAACTCACACAAGAAGAAACAGATGATATTAATAGGCTTATATCTATTAAAGAAATTGAATCAGTAATTAATAACCTTCTAAAACAGCACGCGGCTCAGATGGGTTCGCTGGTGAATTCCACCAAACATTTAAGGAAGAAATTATACCAATCCTCACAATCTCTTTCAGTGGTAGAAACAGAGAATACTTCCTAACTAATTCTATGAGGCCAGCATCGCTCTAATACCAAACCAGACAAAGACATTACAAGAAGATAAGTCTCTCACGAACATGGATACAAAAACCTGCTGACAAAATATTAGCAAACTGAGTCCAATATCGTATTAAAAGAATTATACACCATGACCACGTGGGATTTATCACAGGTATGCAAGGCTGGTTCAACATTTGAAAATCAATTAATATAATCCATCACATCAATAGGCCAAAAAAGAAAAAAATACATGATCATATCAGTAGATGCAGAAGAAGAATTTGACAAAATCCAACACCTGTTCATGGTAAAAACTCTCAGTAAACTAGGAATAGAGAGGAACTTTCTCAACTTCATAAAGACTGCCAATAGAGTCTACAGCTAACATCCTACTCAGTGGTGAGAAACTTGCAGCTTTCCCACTAAGATCAGGAACAAGGCAAGGATGTTGCCTCTCGCCACCCCTTTTCAACGTCGTACTGGAAGTTCTAGTTAATCCGATAAGACAAGAAAAGGAAATAAAAGGTATACAGATTTGGAAGGAAGACATAAAACTGTGTTCACAGATGACATAATAATCTATTTAGAAAATCCAAAAGAATTGACCAAAAAGCTCCTAGAATCAATAAGCGATTACAGCAGGTTGCAGGATACAAGGTTAATACGTAAGAGTCAATCACTTTCCTACATAACAACAACGAACAGGTGGAATTTGAAGTTAAAATGCAACACCATTTACACAAGCAGCCCCAAAATTAAATACTTAGGTATAAATCTAAGAAAACGTGTACAAGATCTATATGAGCGAAACTACAAAACCGATGAACAAAATCAAAGAGGATCTAAATAAATGGAAGAACATTCCATGTTCATGGATAGAAGACTCAGTGCTGTCAAGAGGTCAGTTCTGCCCAACTTGATCCACAGATTCAATGCAATCCCAATCAAAACCCCAGCAACTTATTTTATGGATTTCAACATGATGATTCTAAAGTTTATATGGAGAGGCAAGAGATCCAGAATGGCCAACACAATATTAAGAAGAACAAAGTTCAAGACAGTATGGTGCTGGCAAGAGAATAAACAAATAGATAACGGAACAGAACAGAGAGCCCAGAAGCAGATCCCATAAACACAGTCAACTGATCTTCGACAGAGGAGCAAAGGCGACACAATGGAGCACAGACAGTCTCCTCAACAAACGGTGCTGGAGCGACTGGACATCCACATGGAAAACAGCGAACGTAGACACAGACTGCACACCCTTCCCCAAAATTAACTCCAAATGGACCATCGACCTAAATGTCAAATACAAAACTATAAAACTAGAAGATGACACAGGAGAAAACCTAGATGATCTTTTAGATCCAACAGCAAAGACACAATGCATGAAAGAAATAATGATAAGCTGGACTTCATCAAAATTAAAAACTTCTGCCCTGTGAAAGATAACGCCGACAGAATGAGAAGACAAGCTCAGACTGGGAGAAAACATCTGTAAAAGACACGTCTGATAAAGGATTGTTATTCAAAATATACAAACCTCAACAATAAGAAAACAAACAACTGGATTTAAAAATGGACCAAAGACTTTAACAGACACCTCATCAAAGAAGGTACACAGATGGTAAGTAAGCGTATGAAAAGATGCTCCACATCATATGTCATCAGGAAAATACAAATCAAAACAATAGTAAGACACCACTACACACCTACTGGAATGGCCCCAATCTAGAACACCGACAACACCAAATGCTGGCGAGGATGTGGAGCATAGGCGCTCTCCGTTGCTGGAGGGAGTACAAAATGGTACAGCTGCTTGTGGAAGACAGTTTGGCAGTTTCTTACAAAAGTAAACCTATTCTTACCATATAATCCGGCAACTGTGCTCCTTGGTATTTACCCAAAGACATTGAAAACTGATGTGCAACAGAAATACCTGCACACAGATGTTTACAGCAGTTTTACTGATAATCGCCAAAACTTGGGGAAGCCATCACAATGCCCTTCAGTAGGTGGGTGGATAAATAAACTGTGTACATCCAAACAACGGAATATTATTCAGTGCTAAAAAGAAATGAGCTGTCAAGCCATGAAAAGACACGGAGGAATCTTAAATACATATCACTAAGTGAAAGAAGCCTATCTGAAAAGTCTACACACTGTGTGATTCCAACTATAGAACATCCTAGAAAAGCCAAAACTATGGAGACAGTAAGAGAATGAGTGGTTGCCAGGGCTGGGGGGCAAGAATGGCAGGCAGAGCACACAGGAATTTTAGGGCCGTGAAAACAATCTGTTGATACTGTAATGGTGAATACACGTCATCACACCTTTGTCCAAACCCATAGAAGGAACGCCACCAGGAGGAACCCTAACGTCCACTATGGACTTTGGGTGACGGTGATGTGTCAAGGTAGGTTCATCCGTGGTAACAAAAGTAGCATCTGGCGAGTGATGTTGACGATGGGGGGGGCTGTGCGTGTGTGGGGGCAGGTGGTAGAGGGGAAATCTTGGTACCTCTCCCTCAGTTCTGCTGTGAACCTTAAGCTGCTCTGAAAAAATGTATCAGCCAAGAGAACAACAAAAATAACGAAAAGGAGAACAACTTCTCTACAGTTAAAAAAACCCCACTGTAATGAAATTCCAAAGGCAAATGACAAATTGGGAAAAATATATATAATATATATAAAAAATATGGAGATAACATCCCTAATATAAAGAGAACTATTGAAAATTGAGGGAGGGAAAGACCAAAGACCAATAGAAAAGTAAGCAGAGACATGAAGAGATAATTCACCAAAAATATGTAAAAATGGCCTTTAGACATATG
This sequence comes from Equus przewalskii, assembly GCF_037783145.1. Lineage (NCBI taxonomy): Eukaryota > Metazoa > Chordata > Mammalia > Perissodactyla > Equidae > Equus > Equus przewalskii. The sequence continues at coordinate 34,620,552 of NC_091833.1, read as the reverse complement.
AAAAGTTGTTCGACATCATTCACAACAGGAATGCACGTCACAACTGCCCTGTGATGTGATGCCTCACTTCAGATGGCAACAATTTAAAAGCATTGTTGGCAACACATCGTGTTGGCAAGGCTTTGGGGAAACGGCGCTTTCATACTCTGCTGGCAGGAATACAGATTGGTGTGACCCTCATGGAGGCAGGGTCGGTGGCAGGGTCAGTGCCATCCTGTACACTACGTGTGTACTCACCTCTGTCACCTCTGTCGCAGTAACCTCACTGCTAGATACGCCCCCAACATAGGGAAAGTCCACGTGCACAAGATTATTCATTGCAACATTGTTTGTAACTGCAAACTGTGGGCAGCAACCTAAGTGCCCCTAGACAGGACAGGGTAAATGAACTGGGGCACAGCCACACCATGAAGTACTATGCAGCTGTGGAAAAGGACTCATACGGAGGAATTTCCAGGACATGTTGTTAAGTGAAAAAACATGCAAAGGCTACCTGTAGTATACCATCTTCTGGGTAAAAGGAAGGGAAAATAAGAAAAAAAAATATATGCTTATTTTTGCAAAAAGAACACAGGAAGAGTAAACCAGAAACCAATGAGACTGTTTCTCTGCAGAAAGCAAATGACATTGAGGTGGAAGACATGGACTAAAGCGTGACAGTTCTCTGAATATACTCGTGTGGAGTTTTGTGGGACCCATGTTACTATTTTACATACTCGGAAAGAAAAAGATGGGGGAGGTGACGCTCACCGGATTACAGATAGAAACAAAAGAACCAACTGCATTTCAAAGGAATACCCCTGGGGAGGGAAATACTCCCCCAAGTACATTCCGAACAGTGTTTGATTAAAGACAAAAAGAAATGTCAGAGATACTAAACTCTGGTTCACAGATTTGTTTTCCACCGTGGTATGGGTCAGCACTTCTGAAACTACTTTCTGTTTACTCTAGGATTGAGCAAATACGTAATATACCGAGGTTAATGGCAGCCGGGTTTCTCCCTGGTGGAGGTGGGGGTTAGAAGTGTGGATGCGAGAAAGCAAGAATGAACCCCCGGGGGTTTGGGGTGGGAGCTGGAGGTGTCGGCGTGAACTCGTGGTCGCATCCATATGTGTGTGCACCAAGATTAGGCACAGAGATGTGTGTTGTCTTTTCTCTTCCTTCCCCCTGTCCCCCATATTTCCTTCCTCCATTCACTCAGGACTCCTCGAAGCCGTGGCGTGCCAGTGCCACAAGCACTCCTCACCCCGGATTGTGGTTTTGGGAGCGCGTTCGTCAGTAGAAGGAGGCTTCTTGGAAAAAATACCAGACTGCAGGGCTGTGGCAGAGAGAGCACAAGATAAGCTGGAATAGCTTTCTTTTCTTTTGGCCAGAAAGTAAGGAAGTGCTCAAAGAATGATGGGGACCTGTCAGAAGGACACGGAAATCAGTTGGAAGGTGTCCCACTGGCCAGATCTGGGACAATTTGGGCATCGAAACACATAATGATAGCAATGGATTAGAACTCATTAAATAAAAGAAAAGTCCATGAGGCCATACTATTCGAAATATATAAATGAAAACATAAATAAATGGGGGACAAAGGAACCCTCTGCCCCAGAGCAGATGCTCGCTGTCCGCGGAGCAGAAATGGTAGAATTGGAAAAGCATAATTTAGTAACCATGACATTTGATGAAGTACAAGACATCTATATATTCCCAAAGCATCTCATACAATACTGATTAATCACTGTGGTAGGATAAATAATGGACCCCGAAGACATGTCCACACCCTAATGTCTGGAAGCTGTGGCTGTGACCTTCTGTGGGAAAAAGGTCTTGGCAGATGAGATTAAGTTAACGATCTTGAGACGAAGAGGGGACCTGGGTTCCCCAGGTGGGCCCTACCTGCAGTCACCTGCACCCTTACAGGAAGGCAGAAGAGGAAGACTCCAGACAGAAGAGGAGAGGCCATCTGACCGCAGAGACAGATGGAGGGGTGCGGCCAGGGCCCAGGGACGCCTGGAGCCCTCAGGAGCAGAAGAGGCAGGAAGGACCCTCCCCTGGAGCCCCCGGAGGGAGCACGGCCCTGCCCACACCCTGACCGGATGTTCTACTTCTGGCTTCCAGAATGTGAGAGAGTAAGTTTTCATCGTTTTAAGCCCCACTAGTCTGTGCGCTCGGTTACAGCAGCCGCAGGAACCTCATACAACCAGCCACTTTCCAGGGAGAAACCTGGGGGTCAGTTATCACAGCGAGGGGCCCACTGGCCTCACGTGCCTCTGGCGGGGACGCACCGAGGAGTGCAGCCTCTGTTCCATGCAGCTCCCCCCGCGGACGCCCAGCTGGACTCTCAGCTCCAGGAGGCACCTGAGGGCATCACAGCAGACAGCCGGCTTGCACCCTCTAGGTGTGAGGACAGAGGCAGACCGAGGTTAAAGGAGACGAAGGAGTCACGACAAATTCATGCAACATGGGCCTCTGGGCTGGACCCTGGCTACGACCTTGTCGGGACAATACGCAGAATCTGAATGAGATCTCTAGGCCTGATGACAGGAGCGGATTAATGCTTATTTCCCAATTTCAAAAGCCAAACGGTGCTTGTGGGACAGACCACTCTTGTTCTTAGGAAACACACCCAAACTATTTGGGGGTGAAAATAAATTAAACAAATGAAAAGCCCTGGGGGGCCCCCTCCCTGCCACCTGTCCTGCTTTCTCTGGGTCATGCGTCTGCTCAGCTGGGCTCAGGATAATCTGAAGGTGCCCCTTCCTCGGAGCAGCAGAGGTTCGGCACCCCTACCTCCCTCCGGGGCCGGGGCAAGGACAGCGGTGGCCTTCTGTCCAGCAGGTGCTGACTTTTCCTCCCCTAGCTGAGCTTGCATGTTCAAAACACAGCAAGGACCAGAGCCGGTCACGGATGCTGCGGATGCCGCAGCACTGGGGAGAGCGAGCCCTGTCTCCTCTGGAATTGTGTGTGGTGCTCTGTGCTGCCAGGGGGCTCCTTAAAGATCCTGAAACCTGTGGGGCGAGGCAGTGGCCCCTGCCCTAACCTGCCGCACCGTCCCTCAGTCTAAGGGGACCCTCATCATGGGGCCAGGCCCTCCCTCCGTCCAGGACCCTCCACGGCCCCCCAGTCCTCCGTTCCTCCTTGGAACATTCCCGAGACGTGGCCTCCCAGCTGACTTTCCTTGGTTTTCAGGACTTCTTTCCAGAGCCGTGTTAAATCCATCATTTTTTCTGGCCTGCGCACGTCCTGAGACACGTCACTCTTCTCCCCTACTTTCCTCTTTTCGTCCCTAATACTCGTTACCACGACAGTAGGCTCTGCGATGGGAGACATCCCTCGTCTGTGCTTGGGGCTCTCCTGTGTTGTCTGCGGGGCCAGCTCTGGGGGTTTTCTTTGCTTGTGCAAACTTTGTGGAGAATTCTAGCATAATTCCAAGATCTTCTCTCCCACCTTCAGGACTGCCACGTTGGCGCTCAGCCCATTAAACTGGACGCTAAGGAAAAGACTGTGAGGTCAATGTGAGGCTTTTGATGACGGTTGAGTACAGGACCAGAATCCTGACAGACAGGGCCCTCTCTAGACGCAGCCCCAGTAGGGAACTCCACCTGGAAGTGGACTCCTGAGCCTGGCTGTCCGGTGCTCCTACCACCTCCCTCCGCAGTCCCGTCCCTGGGGGGTGGCCAGCATCTCTTCCAGAAAACAGGAAGATAAGCAGGGGGTCATAAGAAGCTGACTTTCTATCGGGAAATGTCTGCACTGCGGTTTGAGGTTCTGTCTTCAGATACTATTTTCCTCATTCACCATTTATTTTCTTAAAATGATCAGCTCCCATAGATTCTTGTGGCAAAGAGGTTCCAGTAACGTCTGGGGTGAAACTGGGGTGCTGGGAGGGCTGCAGACTTTCAGCAAGGACGGCTCAGGAAAGAAAGGTGGAACGTTCCAGTGATATACGGCAGGTCTCTGCTCCCTCAATGATGCCTTTGACTGTGTGCCACTGCTTTTCACATTAGAAAGGAGAACTGGCACACGCCGAGGTTTCTACTGGACGCCTCAGCTCCCCGCTCGCCAACTTCCTAGACGCTTGGAGCCGGGCTGCCAGCACCCAAGTTGGAACTCCAACTTAACTCCATAGCAAGCTACTCCATTTTCCATGTCGGGCTGGATCCAGGTCTCCGGAGGGACAGGGAAAAGCTGCAAAATTCTCCAGGAAAAATACAACCGGCGCCCCACCCTCCGATCCGTAGCTTCCAGAAGGCCGAGTTAAATCAGCAGGACGGTAGCAGAGACGGCTGTAACCTCCCGAAAGGGCTCGACCACCCTCCGTCTGTCTGCACCCTGTGCCCGATTTCTTCGTTAAAAGGCGCTCCTGTGTTCTCACCAACGTGGTTTTCAACCGTGTTTATCAGTATCTCTTCCTCTTGTCTGTTAGAGAAAATCCTACAGAAGCTTGAAGCTGAACATCTTGTCTCTCTTCTCCACCCACTACCTCTGGACAGTTTTCCACGATGAGGAAGAGGCAGGCCCAGCATCGCCAAGCAAGCGGCCTGGAGGAAGCGGATGAAACCGACTGGCTGGGGCTTTGCGGAGCCACACCCGGTGCAGGTGCACACGAGTCCACTCTGCTCTGGTTCCCAGAGCTCCAGTCACTTCTAGCCACTCTGTGGGATTTATGATGCACTTCCTAAAAAGATTCTTCTCATTTCAAAATTCATCCTTGTTATGGGTTGAATCATGCCCCTCCACCATGTATGTTGAAGTTCTAACGCCCAGTACCTGTGAATGTGGCCTTATTTGAAAATAGGGTCTCTGTGGATGTGATTAAGTCATGATGAGGTCATTAGGGCGGGCCCAAACCCAATGACTGGTGCCTTTATAAGAAGAGGGAGCCCTGGAGATGGAGAGGTACACAGAGACAGAGAGGAGAGGCCATGAAAAGATGGAGCAGAGATGGAGGGATGCGGCCACAAGCTAAGGAACACCTGGAGCCCCCAGGAGCTGGAAGAGGCAGGAGGGACCTCCCCTGGAGCCTCCAGAGGGAGCACGGCCCTTCTGACACCTGGATTCCGGACTTCTGGCCTCTAGAACTGTGAAAGGATAAACTTCTGTTGTTTTAAAAGCCCCTGGTTGCGGTCATTTGTTATGGTGGCCCCAGGACACTGGCACAAGGACTTGTCAGTGGGGCTGCTGTAGGGACGGGAGAGACGATGTGGGCGAGACGCTAAGGCAGCCCCTGAACAGCAGGCACACTGATGGATGGGGAGGGTCCTGGCATGGAGGTGGGATAGTGACCCAAGGCTGTGGTCCTGAGGACCCCCTTCCTCCCGGTCCTGGTCTCAGCGACGTCCAAGGCTGCAGCCTGTGGGGCTGGGACTCCTGCCTCCCCGGGAGCTGCGCACCCTCTGCTTGAGCCCCTGAGGACACGCTGTTCCCTACCCAGCTCTCCCTCGCGCCACTTCTCCCTCTCGACTGGACTCGCAGCACAAACCTCGTCCCCCTGATGGTGTTATGGTAAAGGGGACACTTACCGCAGTGTGCTGGACTCTAAGGGGCTCATAGGTGCAGACCCTCTCATGCTGGAAGCCCACCCTGGAGGGCCGTTCTCTCACCTGGGCTGCCGGACCGCACCCCAGAGCCCTTCAGAAGCCTTGCCACTGCCCTTGTTCCCCTCCGCGCCCCCGGGCGCTAGCCCAGCTTGATGCTCGGGGAGGTGTGTTGGGGGGGGTGGAGTGAGAAGAGGGGTCAGGAGTGATGCAGGTGCCTCAGGCCCGCACTGGAAGTGTGGACTCCGCCACATTTTCCAAAGTTCCGTGCAGCCCATCCTGCGCCCGAAGCCTCAAGTTCTGAGGGAAGATGAACCTGGGTTAGAGGCGCTGTCCTGCCAGAGCAAACGCCTGTGCGGTGTCGGTTCCGTTGGGGACGAGGGTGACGAAGTGGAAGATGACACGTCATCGGCACCAGACTTGTCCTGGGATGCAGCCTCCACGCGACTAGAGCCGCTGGCATCCAGCTCCCGGGCACAGTCGGCTGACTGCAGGAACATGCCAGCTGTCGGCCAGGCTCCCAGGACAGGCAACATGGCCCACCCCGAGGAGCCCCCATGCTAACATGTGCAGCTGGACCGCCCGGGCCTCGCACAAAGCACCCTGATCCCCAAACTTGGGGCCACACTCCCTCCCGCGGCCTGGGCAGGCTGGGGGCCCCTCTCAGCTCCTTTCCTCCAGTGAGACTCGGGCTGTGGGCACAGCCCACACCTTCCCGTGTAGCCGTAACTTGAGGGGTGTGTGGAACGTGATTATGTTCACTCTCATAACTGAATAACGCAACAGCCAGCACGCAGCATCGGTTGTGAGGTCTCAGGGACCCGGCCACGGCTGGGAAACCACCTGGGATGCCACCCTCTGTGCTAAGCATCATCCTGCTGGGGCCAGTGGGATGCCAATGTCCCTGGGAGGGGCAGTGCAGGAGCCACTGGCAGAGTGGCCTCCTCCTGGAAGGAGAAAGGATGAGGAGGAGATGCCCCAGCCTAAACGCGAGTGGGGGCGGGGGAGAGAGTCTGCGGGCAGGCTGCCATGTGCAGTCAAGAGCACAGATGACAGGGCAGCGGGATGGGCTCAGAGGGAGTCCCCTCGACCAACAGCTGGCACTTCTGGGAAATTCGTATCCTTTCTAAGCCTCAGGTTTTTATCAGTATAATGTGGGACTAATGCAAATGGCAACAAGAGCTGACCCTCGACGAGCCAGCCAGGAGCCAAGCACCGCTCCAGGCACCTCTGTGGGACCCTCTGAGGCAGGTACAGTTCCTGCCCCAACTGCCTACTCCAGGGGTTGCAAACTGTAGCCCATGGCCTATGTATGTGCTGTCCGTAAACCAAGATTGGTTTTCAAACCTTTGTTTTTAAAGGGTTTTGTGTGTATACATATATATATATGTATAATGCAAAGCAAAGAATAAGCACAAGAACACATTTACCATCTGGCCCTTTACAGAAAATGGTTTGCCAACCCCTGGTCCAAATGGGTAAACTGAGGCACAGAATGGGCCAGTGGCTGGTTCTAGGTCACAAGGGAGAAGTGTGCTGCTTAGTGGTGACAATGATGGCTTCTGGAGTCGGGGGATCCATGGGACACAGTGGACCTCATCTTTCCCTGTGGCACGGAAGTGCCCCTGTCCCTGCCCAAGTAACAGTGTGCTTGCAAAGAAAGTTGTGAGCTCGGACAGCCCGGCCACGTCACTACACACACAGGGGACCCATGCAGGCGGGTCGGAGGTCCCCAAGGCCAGAGGCACCTGTCCCCTCTCCTGCAGCTGGAGCAGCCGGGCATGGCTTCAGGAACACAAGGAGCGTGAGTGAGGGCATTTGCAGAAGAGTGACAGGAGCCACCGTTGTCACAGCAGTGGAGAGTCCCCGATGGCCCTCAGACCTGGAAACACGTCTTCTTGCTTAGAATTCTTGTACAAAGTCACCTCTGATGTCTTTCCTCTTCTGGTGGCTTTATCAGTGAGACCATACAGAGGAAACAGCTGCTGGTCACTTGTCCAGGTTGTCCTCACCTATGTGGCTGTGACATCCAGCCAGGGGCCATGCAGACAGAAAGCAGCAGTGCAGATCAGAGCAGAGCAGTTACCAGCCTCTGGAAAACACTGTCCTCATGTCGTGGACTGTCTGTCTAGGCACGGTGAGCTGTCAGTTGGTCTTTCTGCTTTGGCTCAGCTAGGGCAGCAGAGCGGCCCCGGGGCTGTGGGACGTACTCTCTTCTTGCACTGGCCTTCAGCGCTGGGTGACAGAGTGCCGGTCTCGTCCCGTCTGCAGTTCCTCGGTCCGCTGTCTGGAATGTGTTTGCTGGGCGATGATTTCTCAGCTCTGCCAGTCTCTGAGGGAAGGCTTCCAGCCACGCACAGGAGGCAGTTCCTGGACCCAAGTGTGTCCCTCCTCTTGGGCTGCCTTTAAGAACTGGGCCTGTGCCGGCTCTGTCTCTGCCTCCTGCTTCAACTGCTGGCTCCTGCTTAGTCTAACCGCTTCCCAGATGCTACCTCTTCTGGGAAGCCCGCCAGGGTTTGGTGGTGCCATTGCTGCCTGCACACTCCCCATTATTGCTCCCTCACTGAGTGTCCTCATGGAGGTGGTAACACCTTCCCTCGCCTGCTTGACTGTCCCCACTACCTGGGGATGGGACCTAGAGGCCTCAGTGAAATGTGTTGGTGACTGGAGGCAGGCATGAGAAACCTTGTGGTGTGCCATCTTGGACTCAGCCCACTGGAGAAGCCCACTGGGAACCCCCAGAGTCTCAGCCTTTTGGTTTCTCCACCAAAGAAAGAGGAGGACTCAGAGAGCTCGCTTTGGGCGGTCAAGTACAAGCACGTGGACCCACCTCGGCCTCCCCACCTCCATGGACCCCAGGTGGCCACTCCGCTCCTCACCATTCCCCGTCCCCGGCCGCTGAGTGTCTCAGGAGTCGAGTGAGGTAACGTAGGACAAACAGGATAATCGGAGGTTTACTAAGGCCCCGTGGGCATGCTCCGTCCCTCCTCGGGCACCTTGCTTGGGGTCACCGTCGCTTCCCAGGCACCTTAAACCAGGGCTGTTTGTGGAAAGCAGAAGCCTTGAAATTCGATGCAGCTTTGCTGAGAAAATCCGTGGGTGGTCCGGGCCGGCTGGCTCCTGAGAAAAAGTGATGGGATGTTCACCAAAGAATGTCCAAGGAGAGGGTGGCGCAGGGCGCCTCTCTTCAGCAATAGTTGGCGCAGAAACTGGAGACGGCCTCTCAGATCCGCATACTCTCAGCATCCTCGGAGGCCGAGCCTCGCGGGGAATGCTTTCCCACTGGCCCCTCCCGCCACAAAGACGAGGGCATCATGGGGCCGGCGGATTCCACTCTCGTCCATCAGACCCTGGCCCGGGGTCGGCTGGAGTTTTCCTCTGAAAACGCCCTTTTCATAACTGAAAGTTCTCATCTTTCTCTGGCAAGCTCCACTGTTCGCTCTCACGTGGTCCTATTGTCCCGGGGCTGTCAGATGCCAGGAGGCCAGGGGAAGCCTTGGAGACAAGCTCACAGACACAGAGCTTCCCAGGTGGGCCGGGCCAGCGCCCTGGGAGGTGCCCTGGTGCCACCATGCCCCTGGGGCTGGGAGGTGACCTGGGAGAGGAGACTCCCTAAACCATGAACCCACAGGTGCATGCGATGGGGGACTTGGCCCCGGGCCCTCGCTGTGGCCTGCGGGCCCCCTGTCTGTAGGACCAGCAGGTGCACAGCACCTGACAGGCTGTCCTTGGAAAACACCTGCAGCCCCTCAGGGAACCAGCAAAGCCCTCCACGCGCCGTCTGCGGTCCCTGCCCCGGGAAATTGGAGAGGGAGTCCCGGGAGGTATTTTGAGGGAGGCAGAGGGTTGAGGCATCAGGCCATGGCCCACTGCAAATCCTTGTGTGCCCCAAAATGCACTAAGGGGAGCCCTGTCAGAGCCTTGGCCAACACAGGTCACCAAGAGAACACCAGGAGGCAGCAATGGTCCTTCCAACCAGGACGAGCGCCGGTGCCGTTGAACATGGGGGCTCGTACCCTGGCCGCTTGCTGGGCTGCCGGAGCGAATATGTGCTGAACCTGAGCCACATGGGCTCGTCACTGTCGCACTGGTGCTTCTCGACACCCTCGAGAAGCCGGACAATGATTACGCCTAGTTCTAGTGGACTTGACGAGGTCTCGGGATTTCGGCCCACAGAACCACAGATCACCCAAGCCGGAACTCAAACCCAGATTTCACAGTCCCGACGCCCAGGTGATCAACAACCCGTTCTGCTCGTCACCAATCCATCAAGAAACCCGTCAGCCCACTGGCAGAATACACACAGGCTCCAGCCACTTCCTACCTCCTCCATCACGCCCTCCTGTCCCCAAGCCACCGCCGTCTGGACCCGCACTGTCCACCACGGTCACTGCTAGCCACAGGTGGCTATTTAAATTCAAAGTTCTTAGGATTAAATAAAATTTAAAATTTAGTTCCTTGGTTTCATGAAGCACGTTTCAAGTGACCGACAGCCACACATAGCTAGTGACGATCGTATTAGTGCAGATGTGGATCATTTCGGCCACAGCAGAGTTCTCCTGAAGGCTGCGGTCTGGACCAGTGCAGTAGCCCCAAGCTGCTCTCACTCCTTCTGCCCTGGAGCCCCGTCCCCAGCCTCCTCTGCCGGCAGCCAGAGCGAGCCTTTGAAGATGTAAGTTAGAGGTCCAAGGGGCTCGGTCACCTCCTTCAGGCTTCTGCTCCAATGTCACCCACCAGAGAGACTCCCCCGCCCTCTCCATCTCAAATAGGATTCTCAGCCTCAGTTCTAAACCTTTAAGTGGCTTTTTCTTTGGGGCACGTGCTGAGGAGTCCATGCATTTATTGTCCAGCTCACCCGCTCACTGTCGTTTCCACAATGGCCTCTGATGTCTGTTCCATCCCCAGAACTCAGGACACAGCAGGGGCTCATTAAGTAATTTTTGAATGAATCAATAAATCAGCTTATCTAGTTTCGATGGGCATTATGGTTTTAAAATATGTCCCCAACTTTTTGACAGTCCTCCCTCCAAAAAGTAGAGCCTGGGCTGGCCCCGTGGCTGAGTGGTTAAGTTCGTGCACTCCGCTGCAGGCGGCCCAGTCTTTTGTTGGTTCAAATCCTGGGCGCGGACATGGCACTGCTCATCAAACCATGCTGAGGCAGCATCTCACATGCCACAACTAGAAGGACCCACAACAAAGAATATACAGCTATGTACCGGCGGGCTTTGGGGAGAAAAAGGAAAAAAATAAAATCTTTAAAAAAAAAAAAAAAGTGGAGTCTCATTCCCCTCCCCTTGAATGTGGGCTAGGCTTCCTGACTCACTGTTAATGGACGGAAGGTTGTGGACTGACTGTGTGAGGTACAAGACGAGGTCAAAGACACTGCAGGCTCCACCTTGCCCTCCTGGATGGCTTGCTCGGGGGACAGCCACGTGGTGGGTGACTGAGGCCTCCTGCCAGCGGCCAGCACGAGTTCTCCAGGCACGGGTGTGGAGGAGCCCACAGCAGGCTCCAGCGGACCGCAGCCCGAGCTGACATTTTGACGGAGAGATGGTGAAGCCAGCGCCACCCCACTCAGCCACTCTCAGGTTCCTGGCCCACGGAGATTGTGTGAGGTGGTAAACGTGGACCGTGTTCAGCAGCTGTGTTTGGGGGTATTTGTTATGCAGCAGTGGGTAACTAACACCACGGGAAAGGGTTTTCTCTGAAACACAAACCTGGTCTCCTCATCCCCAGACTTCGATCCCCACGCCTTTGGGAAAGATGTCACTTCCCTCTGTGCATTTAACCGTGCGTATCACACGCTGACTGTGTCCCTGCTGTGTATCGGCACTGAGAGGAGAAAGATGAAGGAGCTAGATAGGTGGGTGGCCCAGTGTGAGGAGGCTGTCCCTGCCAGTTTCCATCCCCGTGGCCAGAGAGCTCCTTCCCCGCCTCTGTACCGGGAGGCACGAGCCCCGGGGGCAGAGCTGCGGTCTGGGCTGCCTTCTCCTCCCGTCTCCCACACATGCGTCCTCACACTTCTGCCCCGCTGCGTGGGCCAGGAGCGCAGCTCTCCCCACAAGGACGGTTCCTCCAAAGGCCTCAAGAGAGGGAGCAGCCAGTCCCCTAGATGCAACAGCCTCGGTGACTCGGTAGGCCAAGACCAGTAAATCATAGAGAGATGGGCGGCAGCCACGGGTTCCGAAGACGGCCAGTGGCAGGAACCAACGGACAAATTATGACCGGCTGAACAAGACGTTCCTGCTCTGAGAACCCAACCCGGGCACGACCCAGACGAGAGGGAACTGGCTTTTCAAGAGCAAGTTGTCCGTTCCAAGACGCCTCGCTAGAGGCACAGGCTGTGCTGATCGCCCTCAAAGAGCGGGCAGGAGGAAGCTCGGCCCGGAGGCCGCGTGGACTCTTGGGAGGCCTCAGGCGGTGGGACGGAACCACACACAAGTCCTGCACCTGCTCTTCCTACTGCGTGGCCTCAGGCCACTGGCTGCTCTCTCTGAGCCTCACTTTCCTGTCGACAACAAGCAGGTGACATCTTGGTACCAAGGCCATCATGAGGACCAGGAGGAGAGCAAGGGCGAGACACCCCCGTGGCCCTGGTCCACGGCAGATGGCTGCTAAACGTCACCCCTTCCCCGTGGCATCTTCCCAGCTCCTCTCAGTGGTTAACTCTCAGTTCCACCACATCCTCCTCCTCCTACTGCTCGGGGCCTCGTGAGTCGAGCCCATGCTTGGCGGACCCCCAGCCTCCCCAGTCCTGGCACTGGTGGGCCAGGGAGAGCTCAGCCAGGCTGGGCCCTCACCTCATAGGAATCATAAGCCCCGTCCCATTCAGGGAGAGCCTCTTACCTGATCCAGGCAGCCTCCCTTGGTGCCCTCCTCCCACCGTGCGGGCTGCCCACAGGCAGCAGATCCCACCCCGGGCCAGCCCCTCTGAGCCGACGCTGATGAGGCTGGGTGCCGACCAGACAACTCAAGGCTGAGATCAGAGCCCTGAGCTTCGGAGCACAACTTCACATCGTCGCTGTCACTCAAGGACGAGCCACACCCCTCTCTGGGCCTCAGTTTCCCCACAAACTGGAAGGGCAGGGCTGGCCTTGGAGGCTCAGAGGTTCCAAATGCAGCTGGGCGGGGTGGGGGTAGGGGGGTCAGAGCACGGATGTCAAGTGAAAGCAGAGCCCTGCTCGTGCGGCCCGAGATGGGGAGAGGCCCATGGACGCCGCCTGCTCTGGGCAGGACCGTTCTAGTCTCTCGAGTCGGTCGTCAAGGGACTGGTTGTCTGGCCATCAAATCATCCTCAGTGCTCTCTTTGGCGCTCTATCCCATCTTCCCAAACCCACAGAGGAAGTCCTCGGCCAGTTTCACAGAATATAAATCACTCCGGACGAGATTTCTGCTTAGATAGGTCAGGGCACAGAGACCAATAAAAGAATCAGGGGCCCTCTCTTGATGTTCCTGGCTCCTTTCTCGTTTGCGCCTCTGCGACACCCCAAGCTCTCAGTGCAGCTGCTCACTTCTGCCTTTCTTTAAATGGATTCCACACGCCATTGTTTGCAGGATTCATCCATTTGGTGAGGACTGTCACCACCTACATACCAGGCCCTTCCTGGACAAGAGGGGGCAGACGGCCACAGCCTCTAAACCCTCCCCCAACCAGCCTCTCAGAGGGGCTCTCCTTTCCCAGAAAGTCCTCACACATCAACAGCCTCAGATCAAACTGTCAATGTGAACCGAGTCACGAATTTTTACAAGACCATCACCATGGCCCCAAAACCAGCGATCTGTAGTAGTCGCAGCCTGGCCCAAACGCTGCACGTTACACAGGACCAGACCGGCCGGACCTGCCGCCCTCTCTTGGCTTCTTTGCACTTCTTTAAGGCTGGGAGACATAGCTTGTGTACACAACAAACATCTAGGCTCCTCTGAAAGCCTGGCCTGTGCACAGGCTCTTCATCGGTGAGACCCGCCCATGGTCACAGCGCAGCCCCGCCGTATTCTGAGACTCGGTCGTTTGCAACAAGACAGCCATGCCTTGAAACCTCTGCTTTCTCACCCAAATCGGCTCCCCATGGGGCTGAAGTTACAGAGAATTATCCCCTGGGAGAGCTTCCCACCGGAACCTTCTGTGAATGTCCACGGTCCATGGCCTCCTGTGTGACCCAACCCACGCAGTGGACTTGACTTCCTGTAAATCACGAAACTGGCCCTCTCTTGTCCCCTTATTGCTTTTTAAGGACAGACGACAGCTGACGTCCCCTTTGGGCTGGCGCTGTCCTGGCACGGGAAAGGTGAATTTATGAAAGTCAACTGAAATGTCGACAAACCACTGGACTGGAAAATAAAGAACGGCATAAATCTGCCCCAGAGAGAATCTCAGCGGGGTGGGGAGGAGGAGAGGAGGCGCGTGAAGCCCAGGCTGCCCGCAAACACACGGAGGACAGGAAGAGCCGACGTGGCGATGGCGCTCTCTCCAGCGGGCGCTAACCGCTTCCAGATGCCGGCTCAGCACCTGGGGCCCAAAGCCACCAGGCCTGGGAGCTGTGAGGGTCTTGTCCCCCAGAGGACACAAGTTAATGAAGGTCATTTCTTCTGTCATCCCACTTCCTAGTGTGAGCAGAGAAACCGACCTCTGCCCAGCCTTGGGACAAACCTGAGTGGTGTCCCAGGTCACCTCCCCTTCTCTCCTCTAAAAACCACAACTCCTTCCCTGCTCAGTGCTGGAGTGACCTCACAGGGCGCTGAGGTGGTTAAGAGGGAGCTCGGGCACTGGCCACCCCGGTGCCACCTGCTGGCCGTGTGAGCTGGGCAAATTACTTCATCTCCAGGCCTCGACTTACTCATCTGGAAGAGGAGGGTAATCAGTAAGCTCAAACTGGCAGGTTCGTGATGGGAAGCAACCAGCCAGTCAAGGTCGAGAACTTGCAAGAGTGGCTGGAACAAAGCCGACACTCAACAGGCATTGGCCTTCATCATTGATATCACCATCAGCACCACCATCATCATCACCATCATCGACCATCGTCACCATCATCATCACCATCACCACCAGCACCATCATTATTGTCATCATCACCATCATCCACCATTGTCACCACCACTATCATTATCACCATCGTGTTGTCATCATCACCGCCACCATTGCCACCATCATCACCACCACCTGCAATGAACTGAATGTTTGTGTCCCCCCAAATTCGTATGTTGCAGCCCTAACCCCCACTGTGATGGTATTTGTAGGTGGGGTTTGGGGAGGTGATTAGGTCGTGAGGGTGGCCCCTCATGATGGGATTAGTGCCCTTATAGAAGAGACACCAGCAATAACCTCTCTGGGTGCCATGCAAGGACCCAGCAAGAAGGCTGACATCTGCACAGCAGGAGGAGGGCCCACGGCAGACACTGACTCTGCCAGCACGCTGATCTCAGACTCCCAGTCTCCGGAACTATGAGCAACACGTTTCTACTGTTTAAGCCCCCCGGTCAACGGTATTTTGTCACCGCAGCCCAAACAGACAACTCCGCCGCGGCGCCTGGCGAAGGCTTTGGGTGAGCGCGCCCTGCATGGGATGGGTCGGGGGAGCGATGTCAGTCCCAGGGCTCCTAGAGCCTCCGGTTCTTTTCTCTGGCTCGAGCTAGGTCCTGGCGAGAAGTGTGGACCAGGCAGTTCCTCAGTGACTCTCCCAGGAAATGGAGACAGAATCCGGGGGCTGGGCCACCTTTTGGGGGGAGACAATGAACTGTAAGAAGGGGAAGAAGATGGGGAGCCCCAGGGGTTGGATTCTGTCCCATGGGATTTGGGGTCACAACTGTCTCTAGGCCATTTTACTGAGTCTCAACTCCCTGGCCCTCATGACATAGAAGCCAGTTGAGGGGGCCAGAGTGCGGGTATGGGCCCTCCTCCTGGTTTTTGGGGGCCGCCTGCTCTCCGTGTCTTCATGGCAGAGAGAGGGAGCTCGGCCTCTCCTCACACGGGCACCAATCCCACCGCAAGCTCCCACCCTCAGGACCGCAGCCCCCCACCTCCCAAGGCCCTGCCTCCAAATACCGTCACTTTGGGGGTTAGGGTTTCAACACATGAATTTCGAGGGTTTACAGACATTCGCTCCATGGCAGGCGGCCCTAACAGCAGCCCATGGGCCCCATCCCCACCAGAAGAACCTCACACAGTGACAGTGACTCCCCACCACTGTCACCGTCATCCACCGAGCATAACGTCATTCCTATTTGCCTACATTTGGTGAAAGCAGGAAGCGTTTATTATTCCTCTTTAACTTCTCCACAGGGTCTATTACTGTGTCTTGGTGTTTGTGGACTGAATGAATGAATGAATGAACGAATGGATGAACGAATGAATTCTATCGATCGGTTCCCAGGGGGGTGCTGGTGGATTCCGACTTTACCCCAGTACACTTTGCTCTTCTCAGTGCCGCCTTCCCACAACAGTGCCGCTGTTGTGTATCTATCTCCCTCTGCCCTTTCTTTCCTCTTCTGTGACCGAATGAAGAAAAATAAATATATTTAAAATGTGTCCAAAGTACTTTCAGATGCATCTTGTCAATTAATCTTCTCACAGCCTGGGGGTGACCACGTCATTACTGCTCCCGTTTGCCAGGGGTCAGATGAGGTCACACTGTTGAGGCACCTGATGGACTCAAATCCAGATTTTCAGACCCCAAACTCAGGCCCCTCCGACTGCAGGGTGCTGTGTGGTCTGTCAGCCGCCAGGGAGCCTCAGCCCGGCCCAGCAGGACCCCCGGCGCCCCTGCCCTCCCGCAGGAAGCTGCGTCTGTACAGGCAGGAAGGCGGGGAGACCAACTGCATGTGTCCACACGGCCGGAGCCCCGGGCAGAAGCACCTGCACAAACAACCCCTGAAGCCTTGAATCTCCCGTTCCAGTCCTACCAACCCTTGAACACCCCCTTCCACTCTGTCACAGGGAGCAGCCAGTGCGGTGTCCTCTCACCCCTCGGACGAGTTTCCCGTGGCTGCCATAATAGAGGACCACAGACCTAATGGCTTAAAACAACACAGATTGATTTTCTCCCAGTCTGAGGCCAGAATCCTGAAGTTGAGGTGTGGGCAGGGCTGCACTCCTGCTGGAGGCTCCAGGGCGGTGTGTCAGCGCCTTTTCCAGCTTCCAGAGGGGCCACGGAACTCGGCCCTCCGTCTCATGGTTCAGTCTTCCCACCGCTCCCTCACCCTGACCCCCTCTGCTCCCTTCTGAGGACCTTGTGATGACCTTGTGCCCGTCCGGCAATCCAGGATCATCTCCCACCTACGGGCCCTAACTAAATTACAGCCACAGAGCCCTTGCCACCTCGACCAGGTGACATGTTCACAGGTTTGCGGTCAGCATGCACACATCTTTGGGGTGTTATTCTGCTGACCACACTCCTTCTTTGCTTGCTTTTTGGAGGAAGTATTAACGAAAAGCAAAGTTTTAGGAGGCTAACACCTGGGGTGGAAGAAAGGATGTGTTGGGGAGGTGGATGGAGAAAACGGACAAGGATCTGGATGGCCGCACGCCAAGACTGACCAGCCAGGATGACCGGCCCGCGGGTGACGCGGCTTCGATGCTGGAAACCCATGGAGTGCTCCGTCTCACTTTAGTGGCCTCAGGGTCCCCCCCCAGGCCAGGGCCACCCTCCCAGATCGGCCCATCCCTCAGTGTGCAGGGCGTGACGTGCCTTGTGGTTCCATCAAATTATCTTCAGACTCCCCGTGTGGGTGTTCTTCAGTATTTTCTCCTTTTTTGGTAAAAAATAAAGTGAGGTGTCCAAACCCAGATCTACATTGAATGAGCCAGGCGTCTGCCACCCCCATCTCTTTGTCCCACCTCCAGCCCCACTCTCTCTCCCTGCCGTCTGGGGCGCTCATCACCCCCACCAAATGAGCTGGGATTTGGGACAGTTCATTTCTTTGAGTCAAAGCTCCTCCGGGAGAAAAGTGTCTGATGCTGGAACTGTCACCCCTGAAGCCGCTCGAGTGACATCTCCTCGGTAAGTCCTTCGACGGCGCTGGCCCACTCCTTTCCCCTAAAATGCCACCTGCTTCATGCACCATACCCAACAGGTGCTTAAAATGCTGCCTGGGTGCCCGAATATCAGAAAGAACATGCTGGCACTGGCCCGAGCCCTGGCTCTGAGAGGAGACAAGAGCCATCTCCTGGACTGCTGCCGGGGCAGGCCCACCAGAGACGCCAGAACGCCCGCTCCTCCCACACCGAGCAGCTCTCTTGGCCTGGCTCCCTCCCCCTGTCATCAGAAAGAACCGCGACCCAGTGAGGTCCCAGAGAGGCCACATCTGCCTGCAGCGCCCCGTCGGGACACGAACACTGGGTTTCCGTGCTGGGCCTGTGTTATCTGGTACAGCTTGATTCCTTCTAATAACAAAAGCTCCCAGATGGCGGAGGAGGGGAGACAAACCATGTCACAATTCCCAGGGGAGGGAATATCTTAAAATTCCCCCAAATGTCATCTGAGTTGCAGAAGATCCCAGCTCCTGCGCAGTCACCAAAGTCCTCGCTGGCTTTTCCGCTACCCTCCTCCCTCACCTCAGCCTCCCAGCGATGGGAAAGCTGTTATTGGCACAATTCAATTCACTTCCGTCTCCCTGGGCCATCACATCCCTCCTGTGGCTCCATCCATCACCAGCCTCTGTCCCCAGCAGCCACCACTCTCCTACCTCCTGTGTCCAATCAGCTGCTGGCCATCTTGACCTGGAGGCCTGCAGGCCTCTCAAAAGCGAGCCAGTGGTACTGCTATTTATGGGCACGCGCTCTGAAGCCTGGGTCCTGGTGACTTCGAGAAATCATTTAACCTTTTTGAGGACTGAGATAACAACGGCTCCTGCCTCGCGAGGCTGTGTGAGGGTGGCCGAGACCGCGCGCCTGCTTCTTCCTCGTCAGTCTCGCTTCCCCGTTGTCCTGCTTCCCGCCCCCAACTCAGCTCCTGGCCCACATGTGGCGTAGCTGCCCAAATGAGGAACTTGGAAGTGCCATCCCCTGCTTCCTTCCCTCCAAACCAGTGCTCTGTGCATCAGGTTCTACACTGCCCGGCTCTCTCTCACCTTCTTGCCCAGGCCACCACCTTCTTCTGACGGTATGGCCACAAGCACCCGCCGGCCCCTGTCCCCAGACTTGCTCCCACATCCATCACCCATGCTGAGCTGGAGTGACGCCCTCAGCCTCAGGTCCCACAGATCATCAGCTTAGGCCACTGTGCTGTGGTCAACACCCTGGGCTGCCCATCCAACAGCCTGAGCACACCCTATTCCCATTCATTCCCACCTGGCCGAGCTTGTCCCCATCCTCATCTGGGCTTCCTCAGTCCCTCTGCAGCTAGGGCTTAAGCACTGGACCACAGCCTGGCCACTGGGGCCTGAGGAAGTCAGCTGGGAAAGGCCACCCTTACTCTCAAAGACACGCGAGGAACACCCACGCACAGGTGCATCTGGTGCCTGGAGATGCAGGATGGTGCTGTGGGAACAGCCAGGGTCAAGGCCAGCATGCTGAGGATGATGGGGCGGAGATGCGGGAAAGCTGGGTCCTCGGTGCTGCTGGGAGCTGTGGGCCGACCCCAGCACTGCCCACCTCCATCCAGCTCCGTGAGAGACAGCTACCCTTGTGGTCTGAGCAACGTGCAGCTGAGCCCTGGGTTTTGGCTGTTGGAGATGTTGGTGGAGCATTCAAGACCCTTTCTGATGGTTCACCCAGCCCTGCCCTCTTCTTTGGCCTCGGCCCCCTGACAGCCAAGTGTCCACGCCCTGGTGGGACACCCCTCAAGGCCTCAACACCTGCAGTTCTCAGGATGGACTGAGGCTGGTGGACGCCCAAGTCCTGCTGGTAATGTGGTGCCTTTGAACAGATATTCTCTAAAAATAGCAAGGATTTATTTAGAGGGCAGTTCAGACACTGACTTTCCATCCATGCAACTAGCACATCTCTTTCTTCCAGTTTGTAACCTTTAAGCTCTTCCTCAAGCACCCCCAAACACTGCTCTATGGGCCCAAGGGCATCAGAAGCCTCATCCAGATAAGGAGAGGAGCCCTCAGGGAGATTAGGACAGGAGCCCTCAGGATGATCAGGACAGGAGCCCTCAGGATTGTCAGGACAGGAGCCCTCAGGATGATCAGGACAGGAGCCCTCAGGATGATCAGGACAGGAGCCCTCAGGATGATCAGGACAGGAGCCCTCAGGATGATCAGGACAGGAGCCCTCAGGATGATCAGGACAGGAGCCCTCAGTCAGGCACTTGCAGTCAAGGGGAGAAAAGCACCCAGAGCAAAAGCAGATGCCTCCTTAGGTCCCCAGTGGCCAGGAGATTTACTCTTTGCTCCCCGTCCACCTGCAATGTCCTCCCCACGACAGCAGACACAGCTCTCCCTCAGAAGCTCGTCTCCACATCCTGAGACGGAGGCCCTGACCACTGCAGACTGCACGCCCCTCAACAAGCAGGCGGTCCCCACACTGCCTCCCCGGCCTCAGCGTCCTCCTGGGCCCACCCCACTTGGCCATCCGTGATGGCTCTCACACTTGGCAGGACAGTACCAGCAATATGTTGTGCTGTGCTTGGCCTGCAGTCCCTGACACAATGAAGGATGAGTTGGACAACAAAAGCAGCGCCCATGCCAAACTAATTGATTTCACAAGCAAGAGGGCCACCTGCCAGGGCGCCCCCCACCCAAGGCAAGGAGGGCGCCAGCCGTTCTCCTGGCAGAGGAGTGGAGGGGAGAGGCAGGGAGGGGAGGAGTTGGAGGAACAGGGAGAAGGGGGAGGGGAGGGCCAGGGAGGAGGGGCAGGAGAGAGGGAGGGGAGGGTGGAGGAGGAGGGAGAGAACATGCCCTGTGGCCGTATCTACTCTCAGTGATAACCTGTCCCCTCCAACAGTGACCTGAGGGGCGGCCCACACACACCATCTCACAGGTCTGCTCTGACTTCTAGAATGGGCACGTGACCCTGCCAGGAAGCCGGGGCCCAGAGAGCACATAGCTTAGAACATGGATCCCCCATGGCCTCCAGGACCTCACGCAGCTGTGGGGGAGGTGCCACCCTGGGGGAGACATTGAGCTTTGAGTCTGTGTCTTCTAGGTCTCAGGGGTGTCGCCTGCAGAACGAGGATAATGACCTCACAGGGCTGTGGGGCTCAGAGGAACTGTGGGAGTGGAGAGCCAGCCTGGACTGTCGTGTCCATCACCGTCTGGGGCCTGCAGAGCCGCTGCAGCCCTAGCCCAGCTGTTCCGGGCGCTCGTTACGGGAAGAAAATGAAACCTCTGGTAAGAAAACACAGGCAGGCAGGAAGGCTGGCACACCACGGACCACAGCATAGCCCTTTGTGGACAGGCAACACGAAGCAGCCCCAGGACGTCAGCGAGAGCGAGGGCTCTAGTGTCGGAAGACCTGGACTGAGTCCTCGCCCTGCCTTTCTAGCTGTGCGACCTGAATTGGGGTCACGGGTTGGGAACTGGAGACCATGGCACCCACCGTGCAGGATTGCGGGGAACCCCCTGGTTCCCTTCCGTCGTTCTATGAAACGGGATCACAGCACCCAACCCCAGGTGGGCAGGAACTGCAGGTGAGGAGGGGAGGGGGCCGACCCTCCCCGCTTTCCATGCAGCTGTGACTGTGGACCCAGCTTTTCTCCCATAGACAGCGCCCCCCCTCTTACCCTCAAAGACTCTGGGAGACACTGCAAGGTATTCAGCCACGCTCACCTCGGAGAGCTCCTTAAACCCAGCACTGGTGCTGAGGCCCACAGTACCCTCTTCCCAAACAGCCTCCTCAGCCTCGGAGGGAATCCGGAGGCCCTCATGTCCTGCTCTCAGCTCCCCTCCTGGAAAGGGAGGGCATCTGAGAGACTGTCGACAGAGAGACGGCATTCTAATCCAGCAGCCCATGAGGACACAGAAAGGAAAATGTTTCAATTAAAAAGAGATATGAAGTGCACAGCACGTGTTCCCCCCGCTGCTGGGCATCCTTGGATAGGTCACTGACCCTCTCTGAGCCTCAGTTTCCTCTCCTGTGCACAGGGATAACCACATCCCCCTCCCCAGGTTGTTGAGGATTGAGTGAGATGTTCGTAGGATGCTCAGCACAGCGACTGGCAGGTAAGCAAGCATCCACTTCCCTCCTGCCCTTAGCACGATTTGCGGTCTCACAACGGCTTCCCGGCTTCCCGTACGGAGCTGTGATGAGAACGCAAACAGCTGAGCCTTTTTCCTATAAAGTTCAGAACGTCACTGGTGTGAGAAAACCAAGCTAACTGCAGACATGTGTAATTGCATTCACATGAAACTTTGCATTTTTTTTTCCCGGGGCACATTTGATGTGGTCGCTGGAGTCTTAAATGTTTGTGGCTGTTTGCAAATGTGCTCCTGTCCCGCGCTTGATCGGGAAGGAATGCTAAATGGAAGCCAGCCTCATCCCCTCGTTCGCATGCACCCTGCACTCGGCCTCAAGCTGACTCTGCCCCGGGCTGGGCCGGGAGAGTCATCCTTTGGTGTGGTTGGAAAGCAAGTTCTAGAACAGGCTCTGCCACCAAAACATCCCGGGGGCAGAGAGACTTGCAAGAGCACAGCGCTCGCCCTCCCCTCTGAGATGCGCGGGCTGGCAGGACAGGCCCGGCTCTGCCCGGCATCCAGGCCCGACTCCTGGTGATGCACCTCGGCTGTCCTCCCCACCCCGTCCCTCCTTAGGTCATGTGATCTGGGCAGGGCTGACCAGCTCCAAGAATGGCCACGTGATCCAGCCCACCAGAGCATCCTTCGCCTGGTCTCAGGGGCTGGTCCAGAGGGCGGGGACCCAAGGCAGGCCCACGAGATGAGGTCCTGCAACGTGGCCGGGGGCTCTGAAGAAAGGAGCTTGGGCCTCATGGGGGCATGGACCAGAACCTTCCAGAGGCCATCCTGCTGCCAGGAGGGCCGGGCCCTCCTGAGAAGGAAGCAGAGCCTAGAGCTGGAAACATGCCCATCGGCACACCCTCTGAGCTCTGGAGCCAGCCACCGGGTCAGCGTTTCCATTCGTGCTCAAGGCTGTCCGGGCTTCGTTCCTCTCTCTTGCAGCCAAAGGGTCCGAGGGGTAAAATCCTCCCCTCGCTTGCCCATCACGAGGGCTTTGCTCCCCAGATGGCACAGCCACCCTGTGTCCTGCCTCCAAGAATTGCCCCGGGTCCTCTCCCTCCAATCCATGCACCAGAGCACACGGCTTGCATCTGTTGGTGCCTCCCTGGCTGGGCAACCTGGGCCAAGTCACTAACCCTCTCTGAGCCTGTCCCTCCTCTGTCCAGGCAGGAGTAAAGCTGCCTGCCCTGTCCCTGGTTGCTGAGAGGATCAGAGGTCATGGACACAGACGGGCTTCCCAACGGCGGGTCCTGGTGAGGTCACGGAAGCCACTTCCAACTGACAGTTAGCCAACACATGGAGGGAAAACTTTGGCCACGTGTGGGGCTGAAATGGCCCCAGAGATATCAGGTCCCAGTCTCGGCAATGTGTAATGCTACCCGACACGGCAAGGACACTGCCTGTGGGTAAGGAGGGCTCAGCTCATGAGGCGAGATCTTCCTGGATGTCAGGGTGGGCCCTAAATGCCATCACAAGAGTCCTTAGAAGAGGGAGGCAGAGGGAGATGTGACACACCCGGAAGCGGACGAGGCCATGTGACTAGGGAGGCAGAGGCTGGAGTGATGTGGCCACAGCCAAGGGACACCTGGGCCCCCAGGAGCCAGAAGAGGCAGGAAAGACCCTCTCCTGGAGCCTCTGCGGCCCTGCGACACCTGGATTTCTGGCCTCCAGAGCTGTGAGAAGATAGATTTCTGTGGCTCAAAGCCACCAAGTTCATGGTACTTTGTTACTAAGGCAAGAGGAAACTAATATTCCATGTAAGTCAGTGGGAAAGTATGGCTTTGTAACAATTTGCAACAATCCCATTTACACAATGTACACATACCTCCCTAGTGCAAGCTGATGCCACCCCTCTCCCGGATTCTGCACCAGCATCACCCCAGCCTCCGTCTCAGCCCCACCAAACCCCACAGGGATGCTTCCTGTACATGGTTTTGCTTGGACTGCTCACAGCCTAGAGTCTTTGATGACTCCCTATTGCCCTTAGAATGACTATTCGCCAACGTGCACTATCGGCTGTGTGGGACCTCATCCCAGTTTCCTTCTCCAGCTCAGTCTCTGCTACCCACCCTCCCTCCTCCACTAACATGAGCCTCTGTTAATCTCACAAACATGTCGTCTCTCTGGCTGTGTGAATTACAAGGCTGAGTTGTGCCAAGCGCCTGTCGCGGTGCCCAGTGCGCCGGGACCATGGAGGGAAAGGCAGGGCACGGTCCTGGTTCGGCCGCTACCCAGGCAGGTGCCCACAGGTTCCTCCTTTCTCCTCTAAAAATTGCCAGCATTGGACCTGAAATTAGCCTTCAGAGGGCTTCCCCACTCTTGTGAGTCCAAGATAATCAAAACATTTCAGACCAAGAAAAAAATACCTGCCAGAAAAAGCGGAATATTCTGACCCGATGGATCCAGATTAGCAGTTTACGTGGATTCAGACCTGCCCACCAAGTCACAGCCCAGAGCCCCGGGTATGGTGCCTGTTTCGCACACAGCACGAAGCATCGAGGAGGAAACAAGACAGAGGGGAGTCGAGGCAGCACTGGGGTGTGGGTGGAAGTTGGACATCGCGTTTGAGCCTCTGGAAAGTTCTCTGGAATCTGCCTCCCTCCTGGTCAGTTAACATGTCTGCAGCTTTCCCACAGTGACAACCAGCAAGGGAACGACTCCTCCTCTGAGGGCACTTCCCCAGGGCCCCGCGCCGCCCCCGCATAAGTGGGGGCCTGACAAGTGCGAGTTGCGTGGATGAGCCTCTGTGCAGTCCACTGCTGGGGCGCAGGCGTCCGGGCCCTGACCATGTCTGTGCCTCGAGCTCTCCTGCCTGGTGTGATTGTGAGAAGGGCAGTCAGATTTTCGTTGTTCTCAGCAGTGTCACGCCTCCTGAAGGTCCAATAGCGGGAACACTGAATCGGCGCGGCCCTGTTTTATTTCCGCGTTTGCTGAAGCAACATTTCCTTGAACCTCCAGAAACTCTAAAATGTCAGGGCTGCTGTTTAAGCAATGCCCTCCTGGGGTTTCCAGCAGGGCATCTTCCCCTGGTCACACAAAGGCTTGCGGGGGACGGGTCCTCCTTTTCAAACGGGAAAATGAGGCAACACTTGGCTCACCAGCATTCACTCGACAAGCACTTGCGAGGTGCCCCACATGGCACTGGCTGCTAGTGACACAGGACACAGGATGAGTGACACATGACCCTGCCCCACGGAGCTGAGGTCTGAACTGAGACTTCTCAAACTCCGATCCACATAGGAGCCCCTGAGGGTCTTTCAGGACGTAGGCTGTCGTGCAGCCGGTCTGTGCGGGTGAGGGTCTGTGACTCTGACGGGGCCTGGGGGATGCTGAGGCTGCCAGCCCGGGACAAGCGCCAGCACCCCCCTGCCTGGGGGCCAGCCGCGCGGACACCCCCCAGCAGTTTGATGAAACGAACATTCTGGGGTCCTCCCCAAGACATCCTGACTCAGAAGCTCTGGGAGGGGCCTGGGAATCAGTGCTCAGCAAGCCTGCCCTTGGGTTTTCACGCTCCCGCCAGGGTGAGCGCAGCGGGGTCGAGACCGTGTTTGGGAGCTATCTGTCCAGGAGTTGCCTCTTCTTCCTTCCTTGCACACGAGGACATCATCAAACAGGAATGCACTGTCCTGTGAGCCACACTCAACCTCAGGACCCTTCCCAGCACAGCAGGCCAGGCACTCGGGGCGACAACTACCACATCCCAGGCCTACACGAAACAGACGACAGACGGTCACCCACGATGTGACAGATGCTATGATAATGGGGTGCACAGGGTGACGTGGGAGCTCAGCAGAGGGAGTAACTGTTGGGGTTTGGGGTGAGGTGTCACAGAAGAGGTGAAAGAGGAAGCGGGCACTGGAGGATGAATAGGAGTTCTCCAGGCCAACAGGGAAGGCACTCAGGGCGGGGGCACAGCACAGGCAAAGGTGGGGGTGCGAACGCCCATGGTTTGCTTGGAAGAGGTGAGTGTGAATCAGCTTCAGCCCAGACCAGAGTCCCCAAGTGGAAATGAGGTCACGGAAGGAGAAAAGGGGAGCACAGGAGCCAGAGGCTGTGTGAGAGAGACAGAGCCCGGCCGAGAGGCACCGTCACTCCAGCGGCCACCCCGGTCCTCCCTGCCTGTCTGCCCAGGCCCTTCCCCGAGACCCTGCTGGGGAGAAAAGGGACAGGCCACGGTTCAGGAGGAGAAGGGACCAAGGAGACTCCAGACACTGCAAGATAAACATACAGAGAAACTGGAGGAGTCGAGACCGATTGCATTAGCCATGGGAAAAACTAGCATCGGGCACCGCATTCTAATGAATCCTTCTGTCTGGTTTTGATTTCACAGACGTAAAAAAAAATGCAGGCACTCTGGAATTAAGTTGGACTACTTCAAACTGTTTCTATAAACCACATTTGGGAATCTCTCAGCATTTCTGAGATTCAATTTACAGAGATTTCTTCAAGTCGAACGAAAAAAAAAAAACTAAATAAACTCCGGGGGGCCGTTGTCGGTCTGTGGTTTGTAATCCATTTCCACAGAAAGCTCCGCCCAGCCGCGTGCGCCAGGTTCTCCTCTCCGGCTCTAATTGGCGTCATCTGGCGTTGTGCTAATCATGGAGAGACTGTGAAATGTGGCATTTAGAGACGAGGAGATTTTCCCTCCTGCTTTCCTTGCAATCTGCATCTTCATCGGGGAGAATGTGCTAAATAAGAGAACATATGCCTTCTCAGGTGGAACATGAAACTGAGTCTGGGCAGGATCGGTTCACCAGAGGTGCGGCCACGAAGGGTGCTGGGCTTCTGGGGACCCTGGTAAGACTCGAGGGGGCCTCTCCTGGACAACGCCGTGTAAGGACGAGGCCACGGGGCAGCCACACCCCACTGCATTTGCTCGGGGCTCACCAGCCAGGAGAGCTGGACCCCCAGCCACCTCAAGCAGAGACCTCAGTTGGACCTGACCTGCAGGCCAGACTCCCACCCGTGCCTCCTGGTGGTGGAGGGCACCTGCCACACTCCGCCTCCCCCAGGACCTCCCACCCTGTCTCATCTGCTGGGTCAGTAGCATCTTCTTTCACGATGAATCCTGCCATCACACGCTGGGAAGCCATCCCCGCCCTGGGGAGTCCTGCTGAAGGTCCGAAGTCCAGTGACCCTGAGGTCTCTCTTACCCAGAGCTCCTCTGGAGTTCACCCCCATCAGTCACGGCTGCTTCCTCCAGCCCTTTGGCCAAGCGCATCCCCCAGCCCCACCAGAACCTGGACACCGAGCCAGCCCAGCCCTCCCAGCGAGCGCTGTGTTTATTTGACTTTGCATACATTTTTCCAACACAAAGGAGCTTGAGCCGCAGCTCCCTGAGCCCTGGCGGGCACACTCTAACCGCGGCAGCTGTGCCACTTGGACTGAGCAATCCTCCGTTAGAAGAAGTGGGACCCCAGCCACGTTTCGGGGGGACTGCAGCTGGCCCAGATTTTTTGAGCTGTCTTCTGACTCTTCACCCCAGCTGGTCCTCTCTGGGAGAAAAGGCAAGCCCGCAGCTGAATGCTTCGTGAGAAGCCATCGCCAAAAACAGCTCTCCAGCATGTGATATAAATCTGGCTCACCTTCCCCCAAACACAGCCCAGAGCGGGAGCCTGCGGCGGGCCAGCCGATCCTCCGCGCATGACGGCCCCCGGCTGGCGGGGGGAGAGCAGCGCTGGTTTCCAGAGGCCCCGGGCCCAGCGCAGGGTCTCCCAGAACTGGCTGATTGTAACGAAAGGGGGAAAGGCCAAGTTTGGATACCCATCAGCATGACCTGATCTAGACCCTAGACAAGTCCAGTGTCCTGCCGGGAAGGTTGAGACCCAGGGTCAGGATTGTCCTCCTAGACGGAAGGTCACCCAGCAGCCCACATGCTTCTGGGGCACCACTTCCGCTTCTGGTGCCCCTGGAATCCGATATCCTTTAATAATGATGATGATGATGATGTTGATAATAATAATAATAAGGAACCACAACAGCTAATGTTGGTGGAGCAATTTATAAATTAAGGGTTTAAGATATTTGTATTGTTTCACTCTCCCCAGGACAACACCTGTGAGTGTGCGTGTGTGTGAATGTGTGAGCAAGGTGTACATGGAAGTTTATGTAAGAGAGAGTGTGTGTGAGCATGTGCGTGTGTGTACGTTTGTGTGTGTGAGCCTGTGCATGTGTGTCCACGTGTGTGTGCTTGAGCACATGCGGGTGTGTGTGTGTGTGTGTGTGTGTGTGTGTACTTGTGCATCTCGGCGCAGGCCCTGCCGCAGGCCAGTGAGAGGGCGTGTGCCCCGAATAAATCCATCAGCAGCACCTGCTTAACGACAAGGCTATGGGAACAACGTCACCGAGGGCTCCAGTGTCTCCAGCACTTTCCAGCACGCTCATGAAGCAACAGCTCACGAACGCCATCCCTGTAGCCGTGGAGTTCTTTCCTCATGGCTGTTTGTTAGGTTTGTGTGAGCCTTGGCACTTTAGTGCCGACCCAGAGGTGACCACAACCTGAGATGCGAAGACGCCGCCCACACCCGCTGCAGCGGGCACCACTGCTCGGTAGCGAGAGAGAAAACAGACCCAATGCCAAAGGCAGAGGAAACGGAGCCCACGCAGCCAAGAAAAAGTGCCTTTTTCTTTCCAGTCTCTTGCTAAAATAGCATTCTCGCTGGCGCATCTTCGAGGGGATGGCAGAAAGAATCCGGTAAACAGCTGATCCTCCCACTTTCCAGAGGGTTTTCCAGCGGCAGGCAGGCTGTGGCATGGCTCTTCCTCTGTCACTGGGAGATCTGGTGCCCTTCACCCCCCACTGCCAGATGGGGGCACAGCAGACCGCAGAGGCACCCGGAACGGCCAGGGGTACAGAAGATAAGGAGCAGTCTTTCTTACAAGGGAGCCCTGTTAAGGACTGCGGGATGGATCCAAGCCATGTGTGGCCCTCCCTCTCACGGGGAGAAAGTTCCGCCACCTGGCCTGCAGGTCTCCCTGGATATCTACACAGGGCTGGGGCCAATAGATGCTGACTGGGAGCCTCTCTCATCCTGCCACGCCTCAAAATAGTTAGAGCTCTATTCAGACAACGGCTGCTCGAATCAGCTCTCCCATAGATCCGTCATCTCGTCAGCCGATGAGCGAGCGTAGCCTGCCTCGGTTTGTTAACCATTTCTTTTCCCTCAGCCCCAGTTTTCACTAAACCTCGCGCTTACTGCTGCATCTGACACAATGGTACAAGGTCAAGTTCTGTTTCCATCACATCACCTGGTTTGCCCAAGAGCTTAGCCGGAGGAAGGGACAGGTGGGTTGGCATCTTTGGGAAAACAAGTTTGCTTAATAACGGGTGAGCTTGAAGGGGCAAAGTCCGTCAGGTAAGTCCTCACCCGTCTGGCTGTCTTCCCAAATGCAGCCAACCCCCCCCCCCCCGCCCTCCCCCCCCCCCCCCGCCGCCCCGTGCCACAAAGCCTTGAATGGAAGTCCCACAAGTCTGGCCCCCTGTGAGTTCAGCACCTCCCTCCAACCTCGCGGGGAGGAGCAGAACACTGGGGACGAGCAGGACTGAGAGGGCGGGGTGTCCTTAGGCCGAGAGCATGGAGAAAGAACCGGGGCTCCTGGCAGAAGTCGGAGAAGTTGGGGCCAGCATCTCTTGGAGGGTGCAGCCTGGGCATCATTATCCTGACGGTACCTTGTGAAATGGATACCAAAGACAGACTGAAAAAGCTTTGAGCCCTGAGAGACGTGTCACAGGACGGGGACAGGGAGCGGCGGGTGGCCTCACTGCCCTGACCCACTGGAGAAGTGGGGGCAGGAAGGAGCGAGAGAGGGATCTGTGCCAGGATATGTGCCTCTACTCCTCAGCTGCTCCTGCAAAGCCATGCCTCCCCTCCCACTGCTGGTGCCTCCAACTATCCCAGCAGCGGTTGTAGCTCCCAGAGGCTCAGAGCCTGGGGACACCATCTCCCCTCACTCAGTAGTTGCTTACTGTCACTTTCAGGCAGATTTCACAGGCATGGAGACCTGCTGTTCCTGCCTGTGGTCTGTGACAAATTCAGAAGAGGGGCGGACGACAGAGTTTTGGCTCACGGAGACCGGCCTATTCTTAGAGCTGTTGAGATTCTGTGCATTGCCTCTCCCAGGAGAGATCTTGGGGCTGTGTCTGAGCACAATCACATCGCTTGATGAAGAGGAAAGTGAATGAGACTCAGAGAAAACCTTGGCTGTAGCACGACAGGCATGAACTTCAGCTCTGCCCTGACTCCTAGAGCTTCTGGCAGTCCCCACCCCGTAACCAGAGCTTGGGCCTCCGGCCCGTGCCCAGCATGTGTCCCACACACACTCCACCCGGCAGACACTCCCACGTGTGCCCACCTTCTTGCCTCCTGCCTCTGGTGGGGCTCCCCCTCTGCCTGGGGCACCTCCTCTTGTCCATGCTCACAGGGTCACCTCCACCTGAGGGACACATTTCCCATTTCCCCCACTCAGACAAAGTGGGCTGCAATAATGGGATCTTCTTTTCATTGAACACCTAATTCCTTGGTGAGCTTTCACAGTGTGAGCCATTCAAGAATTTGCTCATTACATCCATATTATTAAATTTATTGTCATAAAGGTTGATATTCGCTTATTATAGTCCTTATTATTCCACTTTAGGTCTGTAGGATCTGTAGTGGTGTCCCTCTCTCATTTTGGATGTTGGTGATTTGTGACCTCCTCTCTGTTTTCCTTGATCTGTCTGGCTGCAGGCTTATTAATTTGACATTCTATTCAAAGAACCAGCTTTTGGTTTTGTTGGTTTTCAAAATTGTGTTTCTGCTTTCCAGTTCACTGCCTTCTGCTCTTATAGTTCCCTTTCTTTTGCTTACTTTGAATTTGGAGTGCTCTTCCTTTCTGAGGCTCTTGGGGGTGGAAGCTTAGATAACTGATTTGAGAACCTTCTTCTTTTCCAATATATACATTTAGTGCTATAATTTTCCCTCTAAAAACGGCCTTACCAGCATCCTACAAATTGTCATATGTCATGTTTTCTTTTTTGTTCAGTTAAATTTTTTTCTAATTCATCTTTTCATTTTTTAACCCGTGAGTTATTTAAAAGTATATTGTTTAACTTCCAATATTTGAAGATTTTATATATATATATATATATATATATATATATATATATATATATATATGTGTGTGTGTGTTAGTGATTTCTACTTTAATTCTGTTGTGGCCAGATAATGTATAACATATTTCACTTCTTTCGAATTTGTTGAGACTTGTTTTGTGGCCCCGAATGTGGTCTACCTTGGTGAACATTCCATATGCATGTGTAAAAAATGTGTATTCTGCTAATATGAGGAGGATTGTCCAATAAATGTCCATTAGATCCACTTGGATGATATTGTGATTAGGATTTCTACCCCCTTACTGACTATCCACTTGTCCCATGACTCACAGGGAAGAGTAGTGAAGTTCCCAACTATGTTTGTGGATTTTCTATTTTCATTTCACTTTTTGTTTCATGTGTGGATGCAACCACATTCAAAATTGTCATGTCTTCTGAAGAATGACACTTTTATTGTCATAAATGTCCCTCTTCCTCTCTGGCAACATTCCCTGCTCTGCTGTCTACCGTATGTGACGTTAACATCTCTACCCCAGCTTTCTTCAATGAGTATTTTCATGGTATAAATTTTCCTGTCCTTTTACTTTCATTTCCTGTATGTTTTTATGTTTAAAATGGGTTTTTTTGGGCAACATAATATAGTTGGGTCTCATTTTCTTACCTGATCTTATAATCTCCATCTTTTCATTGGGAAATTGAATTTAAATCTCTCATCTTGGTATTTATTTTCATCTGTCTAAATCTGTTCTTTTTAAAACTTTGTACTATTTCCCTTCTTATACTGGATTGAGTATTGTTTATGATTCCATTTTATTTCTACTACTGCCTTAAGTGTTACAACTTTTTAAATTTTTAGTGGTTTCAATAGGGCTTAAAGTACACCACTTTAACTTACTAAAGTCTGTCTTCAAAGAATATTCTAGCACTTCCCATCTAAGTAATAACTTCAAAACAGGTACTTCCATTTCCTCGCTCCCATCCTCTGTGCTGTTGTCATTGTACACTTTCTTCTCCACGTTATAAACTCACAATACATTGTTATCATTTTTCTCAGAAAGTCTATCTCCTTGTTCACGTTTCTGATATCTCTATTGAGACGTAATTCACCTGCATAAAATTCACACATTTAAAGTGCACAGTTCTGGGGCCAGCCCAGTGGTGTAGTGGTTAAGTTTGTGTGCTCCACTTTGGCGGCCCAGGGGTCACGAGTTTGCAGACCTACACAGAGCTGATCAGGCCATGCTGTGGTGGCACCCCACATAGAACTAGAAGGACTTACAACTAAGATATACACTGTGTACTAGGGCTTTGGGGAGAAAAAAATAAAAGGAAAAAGAGGAAGATTGGCAACAGATGTTAGCTCAGGGCCAATCTTCCAAAAATAAATAAAATAAATAAAGTGCACAGTTCTATGGACCAGAGGTTCTCAAGCTGTTTAGAATTACTCAGAATGCTTATTAAAAGGCAGATGCCAGGCCCATCTCCAGGGCTCCTGATTCAGCAGGTCTGGAGTGGGGCCTGGGAACTGGCACTTTTAGTAATTTCCCAGGTGATGCTGAGGCTGCCAATCCAGGGACCCCCTGTGAGAATCCCTGCTGCAAACAGCCTTACAGACACAGGTTATCAACCTGACCCAAATGATGGTATGTCCACATTAGGAGGAGAGAGGTGGGTTGCAACTCCACTCTCAAGGAGAGGGTCAGCATCCTCCGGCCGAGGTGAGACTGCCATTCCAACCCAATTGTTACTTTGGGTTTTGTTTTGTTTTGTTTTATTTTGCTGAGGAACATTAGTCCTGAGCTAACATCTGTGCCAGTCTTCCTTTACTTTATATGTCGGTCACCTCCACAGCATGGCTGACGAGTGGTGTAGGTCTGCGCCTGGGATCCGAAGCCAAGAACCCCAGGCCACCGAAGTGGAATGCACAGAACCTAAGCGTCCCCCAAGTTATGACTTTTAATGAATGAACGCACCTTTATTCTCCTCATCCTCTGGGCAGTGTGTCTCCTCCTAAACAAACCTCGCACGTGGGAAAACCTAAGTCTACACAAAATACATTAGTCAATGAATATTTGTTTTACAAAATATTACTTGTTTTGCTTTTCCAACATAGCAAGTTTAAACACTTCCTTTAAAAACAGACTCCTGGGTACACTGAAAACAGGCAGAACGAGGACAAAGTTCATCTCACATTCTGCCCTTTGGTGCCAAACTGCTGTGTCCTCCTGAGGGCAAGAAGTGGCAACGATGCTCCCCTCCCACGGCAGGGCCTCAGAGCAGGTCCCTGCAGGGCACGGTGCCCAGCCACCCCAGTGCTTCGAGCACTGAAGGCACCCCGTTCATAACCCGCAGCGTCCTCCCTCTCTGTCCCTGCAAATCTCACAGCCCACCTCCCAGAGCCCCCAAACCTTCCCCATCTATTCCCCAGCCCGCGCCTCCCCAAGTCCCCCCTCCTCAGTTCCGAATTTCCTCCCACACACGTCTCCGGCGGGTTCTCCCCTCCCACCTCCAATTCTGCATCCCACGCAGAGGGAGTGGGCGGTGGGGTGGTCTCAGTGGTTTGGTCAGTGGAATAATGACTGAAAAGTCACAAAACTCTTACGAGAGCGAATACACCATCAAATTCACCTGTTGCCCAAGTTACAGACGGAGGAGTTTTCCGAAGCTATGGGTTGCAAGAGTCAACATCACCCTCGTAAGAACCACGCCAGGTAGCAGCTTACACTCGGAAAGAATCCGGTGAGTGAGTTTACCTTGTTGCGTTAAAGAGCCTGGCCAAGTCTGGTCTGTGACTGACCTTGGCGGGAGGAGCTGAGAGCAGGGGTCGGCGGCACATCCCTGGGGCGATGTTCAGGATGCTGAGTGCCCGTGGGGAGAACTGACGCCTTTTTCTCTTTCCGAGTAACTGTAGAACACGCTGCTTCCAACATAACTGGTGTTCTGATTCCGACGGACTCACGTGGCAAGAAAAACAAGTTCGTTTGCCAGTGGGAGTGAGGACCCGGGAGAGGGGAGAGGAAAATAGGAGGGAGAGAGGAAATTCCACAAGTTACAAAAAGTTGGACCCCTCCATCCCTCAATAAATAGTATTTAATTGTTGTGATGAATTCAGCATTTCATTTTAGTTATGGATGTTGGGCACAGGGCATGTGTAGTTTGGCAAACCAGTTCAACGTAGCCCTTACCCACTTCTATTTTCTTGTCCTGTTCCCAGTGCTCCCCTTTCTTATCCAGAGGACTGAAGGAATAAATTAGTCCGGAAATATTTCTGCTCCAATAAAACATTATCACCTGTCAATCACCAGAGAAGTCCATGGGAGCCTCTCCTTTGCTGTGCGATTTCTGCTTCTTGGAAAATCTCGCACGGTCCCGAAATCAGAGCTTCCTTGCCATGTGCCACATGCGAGCGAGCTACACCCTGTCCTGCCAAAGCTCTAGGGCCGGGCCTGAGAGCCCCTCGCGTCCTCATCTGCAGTTCACATACGTGTCTCATGTGACATCTGTTTGGATTTAATTGTCTCTTTGTTTCAAGGCTGCTTTTCACCCAAACTTACTAGAAAAGCAGATCAGTAAGAAAGACGGCGCACTGGACATTTGTGAGTTTTGATGGACGATTGGATTGTGTTTGGACTGGTAGTCCCCAGAACTCCCTACCACAGGCAGCTCAGAAGCCCAGCAAGAGCCAAGGATGCAGTGATAACAATAAAAACTTCCCCCCACCTTAATCTTCCCTCAGCTATTGTTTTAGCTCCAAGGTCAAGATTTTGCAACAGGATCTGCTCTATTATTCGTGGGAGAGGGGGCGGTATGTGAAGCTGGCTCAGGCGCTGCAGCCTCCAGTGTCCCATGTTCTGTTGGAGAGGATTCTGGGAGTGTCTGGAGGGTGCTGGCCAGTCCTGGCTGGGCTCTTGGTGTTGCAGAGCAAACCTCCTTCTCTGACGCCTCTGGACTTTGGTTGACAGGACACAAGCTCCCGAGCCAGCTCCCTTGGCGGGCTGGGTCCAATTCAACATGTTCTCTTGCCTGCATCTGCCGGTCCTCCAGAGAGAAATGCCGGCAAAGGCAGTTTGCGCTGGCGTCTCCGAAGACAGAAGCACCCCAAGGGCGGAGTGCTGGGGACCTTTCATAACGGTGGATGGGAGGCTGAAGTTCACACGCGTTTGTGCAGCCTGGTGCTGATAACACAGGGTCACCAGCAACCTCAAACATTGTATACGACACAGTTGGTGAGGGTGCCAGACAGCTCCCGTCCACCGGGGGCAGACCACTGGCTCTCCAGGAGCTGGGTAGGCAGCCTGTGGTAGCAGGAAGGGGCGCGGCTTTCAAAGGCAAGAAAGGCTTGTGTTCAAATCGTGGCTCCACCATTTACCAGCCGCCGGGTCTTGGAGAAGTCTCCTGACCTCTTTGAAATTAATCCCCTCGTGGTCATATGTACTTTGCATGGTTTCAATTGTCTTAAATTTATTAGGATCTACGTTATGATGCAGAATACAGTCCATCTGGATGAATGTTCCGTGCGTTCCGCTGTCGTTGGGTGGGATGTTCTGTCAATGCCAACTGATGACGTTTCTCCAGTTGCTGACTTTCTGCCTACTGGTTCTGTCAGTTGTTGGGAGAGGGCTGTGATGGCTTTCTGATGTGTCTGCTTCGCTGGGCTCCCGTCCCCGGTTAGCCAGTCAAACACACCTGAGGTGCTGCTGTGAAGAGGAAGTTCCTAACCAGTTGACTTTAAGTAAGGGAGACAATCTGGGTGGGCCTGACATAATCAGTCAGAGGAGCTTAAACGCTGGGCTGAGGTGTCCCCAGGGAGGGAAGAAATCCTCTCCAGGAGCAACAGCATTGGCCATGCTGCACCCACGTCAGCCGTCAGCATTGTCAGACCTGCTTTCCCAGCCCTCCGATGGCATGAGCCCATTTCTGATTTCTTGCTGCACACTCCCCTCCCCCTGCTTCTGCCCCTCTGGCTGGGCCCTGACTGACATGGGGTATTGAAGCCTCCAGCTACAATTGTGGTTTCTCTCTTTCTTCTTCCCGGTCTATCAGCTTTGGCTCCATATATTTTGAAGCTGTTATTAGGGATATACATGGTTAGCATTGGTGTCTTTTGATGAACTGAGCCCTTTATCTTGAGGAGTCATCTTCTTCATCCCTGGAAATATTCCTTGATACTAATTGACTTTGTCTGGTCCATCCAGCCCCTCCAGCTTCCTACCGGTTAGTGCCAGGGTGGTTTCTCGTTTTCCATCCACTCATGCTAACCTGTTTGTGCCTTTGTGTTTAAATCGCACTTCTCCAGGCAGCATCTACTGAGTCTTGCTTCTTTACCTACTTTGTAATCTCTGTCTTAATTTTGAGTGTTAGACTGTTTACAATTCACGGAATTGTTGATATGCTTGGGCTTAAATCTCTCTCCTTGTCATCAGGTTTCTATCAGCGCTGATGACATAAGCCCTATACCAGCCCTGTATCTACTCTGGGTCCTTTATCCTATTGTCATGCCTTCTTTTAATTAATGAAGGTTTTATTTTAATGATTTTCTTTTATACCCACTATTATTAAAGATACATTAATTTTTTATTTTTACTGGATGTTCCAGAGGTTATGACACACATCTTTAACTTATCACATCCACCTTCAAATGTTATTCCACTTCACATAAGGTGTAAGAGTCGCTCAACAGCATAGTCCCCTGTCCTCCGACGTCCTTCTTCCTATTATTGTCCTAGATTCCACTTACACGTATGCTATAAACCCCAGAATACATTGTTCTTACTTTCCTTTAAACAATGAGTTATTTCAGGAGATACAAAAATGAGAAACACATCTTTTATACTTACCTATATAACTACTATTTCTGGCACTCTTCACTGCTTTGTGTAGATCTAAAATTCCATCTGGAATCAGTTGTCTTGTGCTGGAAGAACCCCCTCTATCATTTCTTGTAGAGCAGATTTGCTGACAATGGATTCTATCTGTTTTTGTTGTCTGAAATAGTCCTCATTTTATCTCCAGTTTTGAACTGTATTTTCCCTGGGTGATAAAGTCGTTGTTGACAGGTTGCCCCTTCAGCGCTTTCAAGATGCTCCCCCATCGTTCTCTGGCTTGCATGGTTTCTGGCAAGAGGTCTGCTGTCCCTCAGAGTTTTGTTTGTCTGTCCATAATGTGTCATTTTTATCTGGCTGCTTCTAAGATGTCTCTTTATCACGGTTTTTCAGCAATTTGTTTATAAAGTGCCTTGATGTGGCTTTCTTATGTTTATTCTACATGGGGTTTACTTAGCTCCTTGGATCTGTGGGTTTACAGTTTCCATCAAATTCAGAAAACTTTGGGCTGTTATTTCTTCAAAACACTTTTTTGTCCCTGCTTCTTTCTCTCCTCTTTCTTGCACTCCAGTCTCACAGAGGCCAGATGACTAGATGTTGTCCCACAGATCGCCAGGCTCTCTGATTTTGTTTTAGACTTTTCTCTCTCTGCTCTGGTTGGAATAGTTTCTGTAGCTTCAAACTTGCTGATCTTTTCTTCTCCAGAGTTTACTCTGCTGTGAAACCCATCCAGAAATTTTTCATTTCGGATGTTAAATTTTCATCTCTTAAAGTTCTATTTGTGACTTTTTCATATCTTTAATTTCTCTTCTTCCCATCATTATGTATTCCTCCTCCTTCTTGGACATATGGAGCATATTTTTAATAGCTGTTTTAACATCCTTGTCTGTGAATTCCATCATCCTTGTCACGTCTTGGTATCTTTTTTTTTTTTTGAGGACGATTAGCCCTGAGCTAACTACTGCCAATCCTCCTCTTTTTGCTGAGGAAGGCTGGCCCTGAGCTAACATCCGTGCCCATCTTCCTCTAGTTTATACGTGGGACGCCTACCACAGCATGGCTTTTGCCAAGCAGTGCCATGTCTGCACCCGGGATCCGAACCGGTGAACCCAGGGCCGCTGAGAAGCAGAACACGCGAACTTAACCGCTGTGCCACTGGGCTGACCCCTGGGTATCTTTCTATTGATGGGTCCACCCCCTCGATTATGGGTCTTCATTTTCTGCTTTTTTGCATGCATGGTTATTTTTGATTGAATGCTACACATCATGAGTGTTCATTGTTGCCTCCTGGCTCTTGTAGTGCTCCTGAAAACAGCGCCGGACTGTATTCTGTGTGCAGTTATTTGGAATCAAGTGGATCCTTCCAAGGCTTCTTCTAAGTATTGATAGGGTGGGTCTAAAACAGACTTAGGCTAAAGCTAATTTACCACCATTATTCAGAAAATACTCTTCTGAGGATTCTACTCAACACCCGGTGTTATGAGTCTGTCTACTCTGACTGGTGGAACGTAAACCTTCCCAGCCCTGCATGAGCTCCGAGGAGCTCCTTCAGGCAGCTCTCTCCCAAGCCTTCATTGTGTCTTCACACACGTGTGCAGATCAGTGCTCAGCCACAGCCCTGGGGCCTCTCTGCAGATCTCTGGAGCTGTCACTGGCAGCTCTTTCCTCTCCGGTCCTCTGCCCTCCGATTCTTGCTGACTCCCTGTGCTCCAGTGTCTACCTCCTTCACTCAGAGAGACCACCACCTCTACTTCACCCGTGTCTGCAGTGAGCTGTGCGGTCTGGGGACCCTTGTTCTTTTCCCTCATTACACTGTCTGTCGTCCAACATGTGAAAACCATGTTTTGTACATTTCATCCAGTTTTCTGGATATTTACAGCAGGAGGGTGAATCTCATTCCTGTTATTCCATCCCAGCCAGAAGCAGATGTCCAAAATTTAGTAAAATTTTCAGAAGAGTTTTTTGGTGTAATGTAGGGTGGATAGTTTTTATTTCCACATTTCAAATAAAACCCTAAAAATCCATTGCCCTCTATCATCATTATCATTCCATCAAATAATAAAAACTACACAGTCTCAGGATAAAAGACATTTCTCCCCCAGGGAGGACAGCTGTTGGTCTTAGGCCAATTTACAAACTTTCTGCAAGTTCTTTATTTAAGCACAGACTATGAACATTTTCCATAGGCTGACATCTGAGAACAATATTGATTAGAGATGATGGAGATACAGCCTGGCAATAGGAGTTAGGAGCATCATTATTATTAAGTCTGTGTATTTGAAGCAGACATCGTGAGCATGCCTTTCGTGCATGTGGTCCTGCAGAATTAAAGGCCGGTCTCCTGCATCAGGAGCTGTTGGACGCACTGGGGTAGGGTGGGTCTGTGGTGGCGCAGTCAGGGACAGGTACCCATCACTAAGCTCCTAGGGCAGCAGTCTCCAAAACACACTCCACACACCTCTAGTTCCCCCAGGTAAGCACTCATATCAATATCGTATTGAATTCTCAAAGCGATCCTGTAACAGGTGCCAGGTGGGCCCACCCCCATGAGAGGAGGAGCCGGGTTGGAACCCAGGTCTGCACAGAACAGGTCAAGGCATTCCCTCTACTTCAGGCTTCCCCAAACACCGAGCATTCATGTACCACCATCATGACATTGCCCACGCTCCATAATAATTACCTTCTTATTCACCTAACATGTGTCTTTATTTTTTTTTTTAATTGGCCCTGGACTCATATCTGAGCCAATCTTCTCTTTTTTTCTTCTTCTTCTCCCCAAAGCCCTCCCAGTACATAGTTGCATATTCTAGCTGTAGGTACTTCTGGTTGTGCTATGTGGGACACCACCTCAGCATGGCCTGATGAGTGGTATCATGTCCATGCCCAGGATCTGAACTGGTGAAACCCTGGGCCACTGAAGCAGAGCACGCAAACTTAATCACTCGGCCACAGGGCTGGCCCCACATGTGTCTTTAAAAACAACTGACTTCTTAAATATCTAAATTTTTATTAGAAAGAAATTTGTGTCACTACCACCTATGGAAAATCAGTATCATTTGTTTAAGAGTTGGGGAACTCACAAAAATAAAATAGGATGAAACAATATACAGTTTATTAAATTCTAGCTAGATGCACCTGCTTTCCTGTGGCTGTCTCTTTCTTCATTAAAAAGAAAGACAAGAAACTTTTCAAGGGGTATTAAAGTCATAACAATATCTAACTGGAGCTTCCTCTTAGATACAATTGAAGAATTTTTTAAAGACTCTACAGCTTCTAGTTAGATTTGGCTGATTGAAAGTGGGCCATTTTTCTCTGCCCCTTGACAAAACCAAAATGACAGCAAGAGAATGGAGGGCACAAACGCATCAGGAGTGACAGCACTAAAGGTGACATCACCAGAGGAAGGAGGAAACACAAGTGGAGAGAGAGCTGGGGAAGTTTACAGAAACTGAGAGCAGAGCTGAGGGACCTGAAACTCCAGAGCCTGCGGACGGAGGCCCACTGGAAAGCGTGTGATTCCAACAGAGAAGCTGTGAGTAGCTCAGGCAGTAAAGACCCAGGAATCTCCCCAAAGGTGGGGGTGTTGGCTAAGATGCAAAACAAGAGCATAGATGGACCCCTAAGTCCCCTTTCCTGACCCCCCAAGCCCCAAGACCATCCTTCACCCTGGCATAAGCGAGCGGTTTGTTCTTGATTCTGAATTGGAGGATCCAAGGCACAAGGTGTGGTCAACGTTAGTGGCCTCTATCGATCAATCAGTCAGCCATTATCGAAGGCCACCTGCCACACCCCGAGACCTGCACCCCTTTCTCTCACTCATTGCTGGGGCCTGCAGCCAGGCTTACATCTCCCCTCACCCTCAGCTGGAAATTGGAAGACCCCCCTCCAGAAAAGCTTATCTCAGGAGCAATGACCACAGATACTGGCATTTGTGAATTCTCCAGTGAAACAGCTGGCTTCTGGGTCCTCACCTTCTCAAGAAGCCCATGACGAGCCCTGCTATAGTCACATATCCAATGGTCCGGCCTTCTCATGCCCATCTAAGGATGGTGGTCAGCCAGGGACCACCACACACTGAGTGAAGGCATAGCAAAAAAGACAGAGATCAAACCCAAAACATGAGAGAAAAGAAAGGAAAAGGAACCTACAGGAAACAGAAAATGCAGGAATAGAAGAGAGCTTCCAAAAAAGCAGTTGATAACCTCCAGGAAAGAAAGGATGAGGATGGAGAGTGGAACACCATGAGAAAGAAAGAAACATTCAAATAACAAGAAGAAATTTTTGAAACTTAAAATCCATTAGAAAAACAAAATCAACATATCATGGAAAAGTAGGGAGAGAGGAAATTTCCCAAAAATTGAACTAGAGAGAAGGAAAGACATTGAGAGATTGAAAATGGGGGAGAAAAGATATGAAAATGAAAGGATCAACCCAAAAGACCCAAGACATGACCAACAGAAGTGACAGAACACACAAAATGGAGGCAAAAAAATCATTAAAGAAATAACAAAAGAAAACTTCCCAGAACTGAGGGGCGTGACTTTTCAAGTGCAAGATATGGCTGAGTTCCCAGACTCTTCCTCAGAAGACGCACAGGCTGCAGCCATCACCGTGAGGTTCCAAAAACTGGGGTCAAGAGGTGTCCTCTGTCCCCAGAGTGACAGAACAAGTCCCAAAGGATCTGGAACCTCACAGCATTAGTCTCTCAGCAGCAATCCCGGATGCTAGGACGTGGTGAGAAGTGCCCTCACAATTCAGAGGGAAATTGTTTTTAACCCAGAATTCTGTAGTCAGACAAGCTGTCAGACAAGTTATCAATTGTTAAGAGCAGAATAGGAACCTCTTCGGACACACAAGCTCTGAAAACTTACCCACCACACAGTTTCCCAAGAAGCTATGAAGGGAAGGAGAGCACCAAGAAGAGGCAAGATGTGAGATCCAGAAACAGGGCTTCCGACCAGGAGAGAGAGGCAGGAAGTGCAAGGAGAGCCGCAGAAAGAAGTGTCAAGGGATGCACAGAGAGGGCCGCCAGGGTCATGGGCAGAACACCACGAAGGGAAGTACCCTCCCCTGCCCAAAACAATGGACCTGAAAAACTGTCGGCTGGGCTTACCCCTGGAGGGGGGGGTCTCAGAGTGGGCCAAACGGCGTGGAGAAAAACAAGGAAACGCACGTAGGAAACGAAGCAAGAAGAAAGAAAGCGCTTCTTGCTCCCAGAGAAAATCAAAAGTTGTACCAGAGGAGAAATGTCATCACAACACATCATGCAGCATGGCGTGTATACCACTTACACAGCCCGTGAGGACTCACCAGGGCCACCGTGGGGCTGTATCAGGAGCACTGGGAGGAAGCTGCAGGAATGCAATTGTTTAGGGTGGAGAGTTGGGTAAGAAGGACAGAATGTGTAAAAATGTAAAAAAGTAACAATTGGCAATATAAGCAAAATACTTATATTTAGCGAAACATAATCCAAAGAAACTGCTAAAAGAGGTAAGAGTGGCGCCCCCTGGGACACGGGAGTTGCGGTGGGAAGACGGGCGGGGAGCGTGCTCTTCAGTGCAGGGTGCGTCCTGTTGGACTCC
The DNA here is from genome assembly GCF_037783145.1 of Equus przewalskii. Lineage (NCBI taxonomy): Eukaryota > Metazoa > Chordata > Mammalia > Perissodactyla > Equidae > Equus > Equus przewalskii. The sequence goes on along the minus strand of NC_091833.1, from coordinate 34,578,419 downwards.
AGTGCCATGTATGCAGATTCCTTTGAGGGGGAAATTACATTGAAAAAAAAAAGAGGCAGGGAAAACATGAGAAGGGATTGAGTTTCTCATCCCACGACGGCCGTCGCCTTCCCAATCAGGTGGGTGTGATTCGCCTGCAGGGACCACCTAATGGATAGTTCTTAATTTCCTTTCCTTGAACAAAGCTTTATTGTGAAACATCACAAGCTGGGAACTGGCGGGGGGTGGGTGTCACTAGCACTCCTCTGGACTCTGGAGCAGACCTGGAGTCCACCAGGCAGGAGGTCCCCAACCCGAGGGTTGCAAGGACCAGGAGAGCCACTCCCACCACCTGTCAGTCCTTCCTCCCAAGAAGGGTGCTCACTTTGGGCACGAAGGACATTTGGGGCCTACTCGTTCTGTGTTGGGACGGGTGGGGACAGGGGTCCGAGAGGGGACACTGGATCTGGCCGCTCTTTGGAGAACAGACTGCGGGGCTGGGGGGATCAGGGAGACCCCTTAGCAAGCCATGGCAGTAGTCCAGGCGAGAGCGGAGAGGACCTGGACTGGGGTCAAAGTGATGGAGGCGATGACAAGATTTTGGATCTATCTTAAAAATGGCACCACAGGTCCTGCTGAATGACTGGGTGTGGGCGTGCGGGGAGGGGGGCAGGAGGATTCCAAGGTTCCTGGACCGAGAAAGTGGAAACGGGATTACTAAGGGTTTCTCAGGAGAGCTTGCGGGAGGAGTGGGACAGGGCGAGTGGCGGAGGCTCGGACCTGGAGGATGGTGACAGTAAAGGGTTTTCCAGAAAGAATGGGTCACCATGTACCAGCTTTCCTTCCCACCCCTCAGAAAAGAAAAGAGACATCTACGTGAGACGGCCCGTTCCCTGTAAAGTTCCACAGATGGATTAATCACCGTCGTCTTTGTTATTGATTTCACGGTATCACAGTGGAGAGGCGAGCGAGGAAGGAGGAAATTTGCTAAGTCCACCAGCAGAAATGAAGTGTGGGAGAGAGATGGCGAGACTCTCGTGTGGCTTCTTAGGAATCCCAGCAATGCCCATATAGCAAACGTGTAACTGTGAAGCACCGTCCCACACTTACCCTGGCCTCCATCCTCACCACAGCCCATGAAGCACTATTACCCCCAATCACAGCTGCAGAGTATGAGGCAGAAAGAGGAGAAGGGACTCGCCCAAGGTCACACAGCAAGTTAGCAGCTGAGCTAAGCCCAGGACTCCAGGTGCTCCCTCCACCACCTGCAATAAACACTTTTCAAAAACAACAATGCAAGCCCATGGAAAGATGCTCAACATATCAGTCATGAGGAGAACACAAATCAAAACCCCAGGGAGGTGCCCCTGCACACTCGCCTGGATGGCCAAATCAGAGACGCTGACAAGACCCAGGGTCAGAGGCTGTGCGGCCACTGGAACTCTCGGGTGTCACAGGTGGGAATGCCTCAGGTGCAGCCACTTTGGAAAATGTTCCGGCATTTTCTTATAATGTTACATATACTCTTACTCTACAAGCCAGGAGTCCCTACAAACACTCATGGAGCACTGGCTGGGGGCTGGGGAGAGAGGGGAAGAACCACAGCCTGAGCGCAGGGGCTCATGGCAGCTCTGCACGACTGCCAAGAGCTGGAGTCTGTCCAAATGTTCTCCAGCGGATGAACGGGTCAACCAACGGCGGAGTGCTGCATCGCAGAATACCACTCGGCAGTAAAGAGGAGCGAACTATTGACACCCGCATCACCCTGACAGTCAGGTACATGGTGACAAGTGAAAGAAGACGGATCAGAGGGCTACTTCCTGGACCATTCCATTTTGATGATGTTCTGGAAAAGGCAAAACCAATCTACAGTGACAGAAATCAGATGGGGGCTGCCAGGGGCTGGTGGGTGGGAAAGGGTTGACTACAAAAGGCACAAGGGAATTTTGGGGGTGATGGAACCGTTCTGTATCTTGTGATGCTTACACAACTGTATGCATTTGTCAAAAGTCACGGAACAGTGCGATGGAAAGGGTGAATTTTACTGATGTCAATTTTATCCCCATAAACCTGACTTTCACACCAAAAAAATTGGACCAAGTCCGGCTCCTGCTGCAGACGTTGTTAAAAAAGAGACGACAGGCCCAAAGTGGAGTCACTTGTGCTAAGCCCCAGGTCAGCAAGCCAAGACTTAGCTAACTGCAGTTACAGCTCACAGGAGGGCAGACTTAACCAGCCAGTCTGGAACTTCCTGCTGGGCACCAAGGAGCTAATCTTCCTAATAGAGCTATTGTCCCTCAAAGGAAGGTGACTTTGCCCGAAACCATCCTTTTCTTTTTGTTTAAGTCTTCCTTGTCCCACCTCCTTTCTACCTTTAAAAACCTTTCCCTTTCTGTAGCTCTCTGGAGCTCCTGTCTCCTTGCTAGAAGAGATGCTGCCTGATTCATGAATCATTCAATAACGTCAATTAGATCTTTAAAATTTACTTAGTCGAATTTTTGTTATTTAACGCATCTCAACATCTTCTCATTACCCTTCAGATAAAACGCAAGCTCCTCTCCGGGGCCTACGAGATGTGCACCACCTGGCCTGGCCGTCCTCTTCATCCTCCTCCCAGTCGACCCCCCCACACAACAGCCACTCCTTCCACTTCTTCCCAGTCCTCGAGCACGCCCAGGCCTCCGAGACTCAGGGAGCCCAGGCACTCTGTTCCTCCATCCAAATGCTCTTCCTTTTGCCCCTCCCCACAGCCTTCCTTCTCAAGCTTCAGGCCTAGTCTCCCCATCACCTGCCAGAGGAGCCTCTGTCCTGTCATTCACCATCTTTCCCTTCATCACAAATTGCAGTCAGATTTGTGTTTAGCTGTTTACCTGTTGGTCGTCTGTCTCCTGCATGAGTCCGTCTGCTCTAGAGGGATACGTACAATGTCTCTGCTCGTCCCTGGTGACCAGCCTATCTTACAGTGCTGGTCACACAAGAGGTGTTCAGTAAAAGCTATTGAAGAAGACAGTGAATGGATGGACAAACCAAGTTCCGGAGAAAAGAAACAGACAAAACAACTTCTCTACACCCCATTCTTTGGCAAAAGAAACTCACCTACCAAGAAAGACTCCGTGTGAGACAGCACAGCCAGACACAGAGCCATCCCCGCCAACAGAGGAGCAAGTGACCCTGAGCCCCACTTATCACGGTGGGGTCCCCAATTCCCTGCTCAGAGCTTGCTGTCGGCCTGAGAAATATAAGGGGGAAAAAACAGTTACTAACTTAGCCTGGAGTCTAGTCTTTCCCAACTGGCTGGCTTTGCTCAGCCTAAAATCAGCAGAAAATGTTTGGCCAAGTTCGGTGCCCACTCCCACAGCAGAGCTTCTGAGTTTCGGACCAAAAATCAGTCTTTTGAAGTTGAGGTTCTTCTAACACTTGGCTGAAACAGCAGGGTCGGTCACAGGCTCATGAAAAGGGATTTGAAAGGCTGAGCGGGCGCCAATTAGCTCTTACAGACTGTATCTTGATGAGCAACATGTAAATGAATCAGCTACTCATGGCTTACATTTCCCTGGAAACGCCCGTGCGCTTGACGACCAGAGGGGGTGGTGGGAGAGGTGGGGCCCGTGGAGAGGGCTCCGTGGGGCCAAGCTGTGCTACAGGTTTTGCCAGATTCCCAACGGTGGGAGGGGGAAATAGTTTAAGACATCTGGCGGACATAAAACCACGGCTGGATTCATCCTTCCTCGAAGCAAATATTATTGTCATTAAAACATAATCAGATCATCTATTGGGAGGAGCGAGTCATCGCGGCGAGCGGCACAGCGCGTCCCTGTTCTTACACAACAGCTGCTCTTGGAGCGGGGCTGTGGGAAGGAGGCTCCGCCGCGGCCGCCCAGCTGTGGCTCCTGCCAGCGCGGCCCCCTGCCGTGACCACGGGACTCTCCTCCAGCGCCGTGCCTCTTCCCTTCCAGTTAGGTCTCCGGGCCTCCCTCCTGCTGGAAGTGGAAACCGCCTTCCCACCTTCTCAACAGGGTCAGGCAGGCGGTCTCAACTCAGGCGTCATATAGTGTGAGGGTTAAGTCTAGGTCCCCTTGGGGAGGCGACGGTGCCCAGCTGTTGGGTCAAACGTCAGCGTCGACGTTCCTGAGAAGGTGTGGGGTGGTGGGGTTGGCATCTACAGGCAGCTGGCTTTGAGGAAGGGAGGTTGCTCTCCATAAGGTGGGAGGGCCTCATCCAACCAGTTGAAGTTCTTATGAGCAAAAACTGAGGTTTCCCAAAGAAGAAAAAATTCTGCCTCGTGACTGTAACATGTCCTGCCAGAGCCTCCAGCCTGTTGACCTGCCCTACACATTTCGGACTTGCCAGCCCCACAATCCTTAAAACAAAAATAGATCTCTCTGTCTCTCTGCAGATAGGTAGCTAGATAAACAGACAGCTAGATAGATTAGATAGATGATAGATAGATATGGAAGGATGGACGGATGGCTGGCTGCCTGGCTGGATGGGTGGATAGATACATAGGTAGGTAGATAGATAGATAGACAGATATATAGATAGATAGATACATGGATGGATGGTTGGATGGATGGATGGATAGATTAGATAGATAGATAGACAGACAGACAGACAGACAGATAGACAGATAGATAGATAGATATCCTATTGGTTCTGTTTCTCTGGAGAACCCTGGCTGATACACAGAGAAAGCAAACATGTGTCAGTCCCCCAAAGCCAGCCCTTGAAAAACCCTGGAACCAAGTGGCAGTATAGACTGGTTGTTAAAAATGCCGACTGATTTATATGAAGTTCTAGAACAGGAAACACTAATCTGTGATGAAAACAATCAGGACAGTGCTTCCCTCAAGGGGTGGGGAAGGAAGGATTGGGAAGGGGCACTTTCTGAGGTGATGGGAAAGTTCCATGTCTTTATGAGGAGGCTTCACGGGTGTTTGTTTTTGTCAAAACTCAGTGGATGGTACACCTAAGGTTTGTGCATTTCACTGCATGGAAATTTTACTTACAAACATAAACAGATATTGACTGTTTCCCAACAGGGTTTGGGAGGTTTATATTGACCCAGTCCTGGTTTCTCACCCACTTTTCCTGACCACCAGGGCCTCACAGAGCCATGAAACAGTGTGAAATGATCTAGCCTATAAGGACATTGTGTTGTAATGAACCAGGAGAACATGCTTCAGACTCAGACAGGAAGAAAATTCACCTCCAAAGTATCAGTGATGCCCTTAATAATGGCTAATTTAATCCAATCCTCGTCCATCCATCCATCTACCCAGCCCCCCATATATCCATCCATCCATCCATCTGTCATCCATCCATTCATCCACCATCCATCCACTCACCCATCCCTCCACCCACCCATCCCTCCACTCACCCATCCCTCCACTCACCCATCCCTCCACACATGCATCCATCCATCCATCTATCCACCCACCCATCCATCCATCCATCCATCCACCCACCCACCCATGCACCCATCCATCCATCCATTCACCCCCCATCCATCCATCCATCTACCCAGCCACCCATCCATCCATCCATTCACCCATCCATCTATCATCCATCCATCCATCCACCATCCATCTGCCCGTCCATCATCCATCCCTCCTTCCACCCACCCATCCACCTACCCCTCCACCCATCCAGCATCCATCCATCCATCCATCCATCCACCCATCCAACATCCACCCATCAATCCAACTTTAAAGAGCCTTACATTACTATACCCTTGCTACATGCTGGGTGTACAAAGTTACAACATCTGGCATAGAGTCAACACTAAGCATTTGTTGGATAGCTGGATTAAGTAAATAATAAATACAGAAACAAGTCAGATGCCATTTGTATCCTTAAGGAGCAAAGAAAACAAAAGGGAACAAAATAATTATGCCGCAAATTGGATGTTATGCAATATTGTCAGGGTGACAATATAACTTATTGAGCAAACCAAGACACTGGTGAGAGAAAAGGGGGGGGGGTGCTAAAAATAATTTTAAAAATATATACCTTTTTTGAAATATCTATTTGTTATCTGATATTTTTACTTTCTTTATTGGTGGACCTATAAAATACTTCTTTTTAAACTCTATTATCAAAAATAAATTGTTACAAGTCTATATCTCTGTATATTAAGGCAAAACTTTAAAAAATTCTTTGTATGGATTATCTGGACATTTACAAAAACGAGTGGAATAATTATTCTTGGTACATATTCACAAACTTTATTTCATTTCTCAAGCCTATCTGGCTCTAACACTGTGTCGCTGGTATTTTTTTTTTTTTTTGAAGAATGTCTTTTTCCACTATTTTTTCATTTTATTTTCTCACAAATTTTCCCCGGTCTTCTTCAGTGTTGTACTTCGTGACTGATACATTCAAAACGGTTGACACCTTTGACTGACGCTGTCCGTAAAGTGTCATATTTTGTTGAGAAAGTGCTCTTCCTGGGTGCTGACGGACCTGCGAGCTCCACTAACTCGGCTCCGTGGAGAGTTTTCTCAGTTCTAACTTTCACATGTGGAAATGTGCGGCTCCTTCAGCCTGGATGGCTGGACAGGTGCTGTCTGTCTCTGGTCAGAGAACTTCTCGTCAACAAATACTTCACAAGCTGAGACTCATCAAACCAATTGTCGTTATTTATGATTCTTTCGAATACTTCACCAAATTTAAATACTTCAAAAATCTCCGGCGGTCTCAACTACATTCCATTTGGGTGCAGAAAATAAATATATCCAATTTAAAAATGTGGGCTTCATCAGAAGATTCTTCCCCGAGCCCGGAACATTCCCAAGTGGGATGACAGCACTGCGCACGCAGCCCCAGCCCCGAGCCTCACGTCTGAGGTCCTCTGCTCCTACCTCGCCTTTGCAGGAAAACATCTCGGCATCCCTCCGTGAGCAAGCTCTCTTTGTGGTGGTTGTGCTTCAGTTCCTGAACTTTTCTGGCACAATACTCATTGAAAAATGTTAAGTTTCCAGTGGAATTTGAATAAAATGCAATAAAAATTTAAAGGACTCATTTAAAAACAGTTCAGTACCATTGTGGGCCACTTGGTTTCATTTACATAAGGCTCTACATGCTGCAGCCCCTGGATGGCAGGCGGCACAGAAAGCCTGGACCGCCCGTTGAAGCTCCACCAAAATTTGAATTTGTGTTATCACTGCAAAAGTAAATCATTGTACCGTCAACGCTGAACTTTTAAACCGAGTCAAGGAAAGTGTTTGCCTCTGCCCCGCTGGCTGGTGGCCAGGTTTGGGGTTGGGGGGGAGTGGGGGCGGGTCCAGGTGTCCTTGGGCCACTGGTGGGCAATGACACAGTGTCCGGAAACCAGAGGCTGGCAGGGCACAGGCTCCATGCCCCAAAGGCAAATTCATTTTTAAAATCCTTAAATTCTAGGTGGATTCTCCTGCCCACCAGTCTCTGGGCCTGGGGAGAGTAGTTAGCATTAGAGACGACTAGTAAATGCTGCTGAGTCTCCCTCCGGGTCACAGCCACGGTCCTGGAAAGAACGGGCACCTGGGTCACTTTCAACGGGATTCAAGGTGCTGGGATGCCAGACACATGAAGTCATCCACACTTAAGGAAACTGAGTCACAAACAGGGAGAGCAAGTTACCCACAGTCACCCAGGCCGTGGTGGGACCAGAACCCTACAAGCCCACTCCTGCCTCCACCCTCAGACAAGCGGGCAGCTGGGCTGAGAGGGGTCACCCTTCTCTGTGGGATTCACCCTTGAGCCCATGCTGTCCAGCCACGGCCCTCGGAGCTCCTGGTGCAAAGGGGAGCCCTGGCTTTGGGGGACGACAGCCTGGCCCCTGCCATTCATGACAAGGTACAGAGACTGCTGGCCACACGTCTGCGAAGACAAGAAAGCTCTTGCACAACAGGAAACATGAAACACTCCCTAGAATATGGCAAATAATTTTAAATTATAGGAAGAATGCTAAAATAAATATTTACAGGTTTTGATGAACTGCAGCTCTGTCCCGAAGGAAATGAGAAGTCAGAGAAGCTGTCTCAACGGCTGTTTTCCCTTCGAAAAGCTGAGCTGGACGCAAGAGCCACACGCGGAGGAGCCGTGCTCTCCTCAGCCCCCCGCTGCCTGGCCCGCGGTTCCGTCATCAGCACTCAGCCCTTCCTCTTGCAAGGACTCTCACAATGCACGCGGCCTGTCCTCCAGGAGCTCGAGAACAGTGGGGCAGGCGGCCCACGCCCCTTCCACATGCCGGGATGATGATGATGGTGACTGGCCCACCCGGGCCCTTTCCCTCTTCACCAGTCTGCACGGTGCATGGCAACCATGCCTGCACCCTTGAGGACACCGAGGCCAGAGAGGGTAAGTGCCCAGCCCAGTGTCACCCTGGAAAGCAGGCAGCCCTTGCTGCCTCTGCACAGTGTCCTTCCCCTCAGCTCCAGCTGAGGTGTCCAGGGCAGGCTGAGGACCAGGCCAGGCGGTGAAGTCCAGAGCCCTCGTCCTGACAGGGGCAGGGCAGGGGGAGGCAGCGCTCCTGCAGAGGAGCGGGGCCAGACCCAGTGTCCGTGAGGGCAGGATGGGCTCCCTGGGATGGAGTTAGGCTGGTGGAGAGGTGGCAGAAGGTCTCGTGTCCTATCCTGGAGGCAGCAGGAGCCAGGTGCCTCTCTCAGCAGGTGAGGGAGGTGCTAGGAAAGCCCCTAGCAGAGGGAGGGAGGGATCAGAGGGAGTGGGGGAGCCAGGTCCAGGGGCTGGGCCCCACACTGACCAGCTGTCACTCAGCAAGGCTCCAGGAATCCCCACTCAGCAGTGACCAGGATGACCAGTCCTCACGCTCAGGGAGATGTGCAATCACTTAATGATGACAGAAAACCAAGAGGTACTGCCCAGGGGCTGTGGCAGGGCTGGGGACAGGTCACCCTGACATGGGGCCACGGGGGTGGCACTCTGGAAGGGCCAGACAGCTGTGCCATCGCCAGTACTGCCGGGGTTCTGGTCGAGGAGGGCTGCCCAGGGGGAGTCGGGCATTTCTTCATTCACCCCGCATCGGACCTCAGCCAATTTTTGCACCGCGCCCACCCGCTGCGGCATGTCTGGACCCTGAGAAGGCCTGCACAGTGCGGTCACCGAGAGCAAGCCGGGTCTGAGGGCCTCGGGAGGGGGCTGATGGAGGGGGGACCCTGGGGGATGGGCCCTGCCCACCTGGAGGGAACAGCACCTGCTCCAGACAGAAACGGCAGAGGGGGAGGGGAAAGGGCTGGGTCGGCCCACTGAGATGGGAGCATGGCTCTCCACAGGACACCAGACATGTCGCACGTGATTTTGCACAGGAAGCGGAATTTGGGGCAAACAGGATTCCTGGAGTCTGAGAAGGAGCTCAGAACCCCAGTATTCCCTGAGATGGGAGGCATGACGTCCCCGTGTGAAATGATGGGTCACTACTCATGCCCAGGAGGTGGATCTGAGAGGACTTGGGCTCCCCCACCCAAGTTTGGAGGCACTCCATTGAATCCGGCAGCACAGAACATTCTGGTAGGAAGACTATCTCAACACCAGGCCTTCCGAAGACTGCTGGGAAAGCTCATGGGGGTGGAGGTCTTTGCTTCAGCCTCCAGCCCCCAGCAGAGTGATGCGAGGGTGGTCCTGGGCCCACGCTGGCATGGGAATGACACCCCCTGGTGCTGGCTGTCCAGATGCCCTAGCACTTCCCAGAGATTCGAGAAGCCTCGAGGATGAGCCAGCCCTGCAGGGGGAAGAAATGCCTCCTGCAGCTGCTCCGCGGGCAACGGGGGCCCAGCGAGAGGATCTGGGGCGAGGCGGCCTCCCTGGAAACCACAGTTTTGGGCCATGTTTTCTCTGAGCCTTTGTTACCAAGGACGTTTTGTTCCAAATCCCTACCCCTCACCTGAGATCATCGTCCATCTTCACGAAAAGACGGAGTAATTCTTTCCATCCCTGCTGGCCAGGTTGGGTGGTGCAGCCAGGTCGTGTTGGCACAGCAACGAGACACGCTGGGAGGAGAGGAGCGGTACCCCGAGCCTGAGCTCCCCCCGGCCGCCCAGCCTCGGCCCTGCAGCAGTGCGGCCTCTTCCAGGAGTGAAGGGCCCGCTGCCGGCTGCCTGCAGCCACGGCCACTGTCCTCACCCACGTCACCGCCCGGTGCCCTGAGGGCCTGGTTGGTGCCGGGCCGTGCTCTGGAAGCTCCTCATGTGCATTATTTCACAAAACCCTCATAACAGCAAGCTGATGTAGGCATTAATTTTCGTTCTGAGTTAAAGATAAAAGTCTGATGCTGTAACCCCGCACACGTAGGGTCAACTGATTTTCAGCAAGGTGCCACGACCCTTCAATGGGGCAAGGACAGTCTTCTCAACAAATGGTGCTGCCAACTGGACCCCCACATGCAAAAGAACGAGGTTGGGCCCCTACAAGACAGCAGGTACAAAAACTTACTCAAAAAGATGTAAAGCCCTAAACGTCAGAGCTAACACAGTGAGTTTCGGGGGCCACCCCAGGGCCGAGTGGTTAAGTTTGCACGCTCCACTTCAGCGGCCCAGGATTTCACCAGTTTGGATCCTGGGCACAGACATGGCACTGCTCATCAGGCCATGCTGGGGAGGTGTCCCACACAGCACAGCCAGAAGGACCTGCAAGTAGAATATACAACTAGGTGCTGGGGGGCTTTGGGGAGAAGAAGAAGAAGGAAGAAAAAAAAAAGATTGACAACAGCTGTTAGTTCAGGTGCCAATCTCTTAAAAAAAATGAAAACTGTGAGTCTCAGAAGAAAGCAAAAGTGCAAATCTTCATGATCTTGGACGAGGCAATGATTTGTTAAATGTGACACCAAAAGCACAGCAAGAAAGTAAAAATAGGTAAATTGTACTTAAAATTTACAATTCTTCTGCTGCAAAGGACATCATCACGAAAGTGAAGAGACACAGAATGGGAGAGAATATTTGCAAATCATGTACCTGATGAGGGACCCGTATGTAGAATATGCAGAGAACGCCTACAACTCCATCAAACGAGGTCGAGTAAGATCGGCAAACGGGCACTGAGCACACGAAAGAAGACGCTCGCCGTGTCAGCCTTCAGGGAAACGCAGCAGGAGTCTACCTCGCGCCCATTACAACGGCTCTACTCAAACAGACGGAAAAGAAGGAGCGCCGGGGAGGACGTGGAAGGACTGAACCCGTGTCCATTGCTGTGGGAACGTGAGACGGTGCAGCGGCTGTCTCTGATGGCTCCTCAAAGGTTAAACCTCGAGTTCCCACATGAGCCAGCGTTCCACTCCTGGGCGTGTACCCAAGGAGAATGAACTGAGTCCACACAAAACCTATGCACAACGGTGTGTAGCAGCATTATTCACAACAGCCAAAAAATGACAGCAACTGAAATGTTCACCAAATTAGTGGACAAATGCAATGCAGTCTGTCCACACAATGAAGTATGACTCAGCCACAACAAGGAATGAAGCACAGTCAGGCTACCACAAAGAGGAACCTCGACAACGTCGTGCCAAGTGAATGGCACCAGATGCAAAAGGCCACATACTGTGTGATTCCATTTACAGGAAATGTCCAAAACAGGCAAACCTATGGAGACAGAAAGTAGATTCATGGTTGCAGGGGCTGGGGAGGGAGAAATGAAGAGTGACTGCTAATGGGTATGGAGCTTCCTCTTGGGGTGATGAAAAAGTTCTAAAATTGCCTGTGGTGATGGCTGCACAACCCTGTGAACATACTAGAAACTACTGAGTTTACACTTTGAACAGGTCAAGTGCACAGTGCGAGAATCGGGTCTCAGTAAAGCTGTGTTACAAACAACGGAGGTTCAGACAGGAGCCGACGGGCCACGGCCCACACGAAGGGCCCAGGCAGGACTTGAACTCAGGCCCTGCAGGCCAAAGCTCTCCACCGTCTGCTCTGTCACCTCTGGACTTCCATCTCCCTAACTCTGGATCCCCTCATCCCCAGTAACCCGTCCCCACGCTATTCAAAGTGCGGCCCATGCACCAGCAGCATCGGTGCCACCTGGGAGCTTGTTAGCAATGCAGAGTCTTGGGCCCACCCCAGACCTGTGGCTCAGAATCTGCACTTTAACCAGATCCGCGGGGGATTCGTGTCCACACTGAGGCACTAACTACATCCTTCCCATCCTCACAAAACAGCCTCGGGAGGACTCGCCAGCCGTGCCGTGTGAGTGGTGTAAGTCACCACGGTAGCAAGAAGTAAGCGCACATTTTGGAACAAGGAGAGCTGATTTCAAGTTCCAACTGGGCCACTTATTCATTCATTCAGTCAGTCAGCGAGCTATGATACAGCACACACTGTCACAGGGGCACGGAGATGGACAGAACAGACCAAATACCTGCCAGCCCCCGGGGAGCTCACATGATAACGAGTCTAACGAGCTCTGGCAAACTGAGAAAACTGCAGGTCAGTCCTTCTCTGTGAGCCTCGGTCTCCTGTCACTGAATGGGGTGATGATAATACGGGCCACAGATGCTACGAGGACCAGATGGGAAAACACAGGCACTCAGGACAGTGAAGCATCGCACAGCTATACACCAGCTTCTCCCAAAGTGTTCTTTAACAGAAGCAAAGGGAGGGTTCAGGGTCTAAAATATCTGAATAATCGCTTTGGCTCTGGCTGCTGGATTTTCATTGCTCTCCCAGGGCCTGAGGGCAGCTGCTTGGTCCCTCCCGTGTGAGTGGGAGACGCCTGGTTCAGGAGAGCAGATGAGGCTGGCCTCCTCACTTTGGGAGTAAGAGGCAGCTGCTGCCACAGTCCTGTGGTCAGCGGAAGCAGGTCATCAGCATGGCCCAGGAGCTCCAGAGACAGGATGCTACAGGTGAGCTGCAGGGGATTACAGCCACAGGCAACCAACTTGGAGGCATGGCGTTGGAAGGGACTTTAAAAGTCATTGAGTCAGCTTCCCACCTCCTACAGGAGACACCCTCTTGGGGCCCCCGATGGGGCCATCCAAACTCCAACAAGATCATCTCCCTCCCACACCTGCCCCCTTGTTGCATTGTTAAGCAGGAACAAGCATTTTTTAAGAACAGGGGCGAAGACCCCTGAGAATCTGATTTTTCCGTCTTTAAGCTCCTGAGGAATCACTGTAGCTCACGGATGCTAGCCACCTACACAGACGTCTTGGAATAGACCTCTGAGTCAGTAGCTCCCCTGGGTCAAGATGCTGTCCTACAGCTCCTCTAGTCACAGTGAAGTAGATCCTTTGGACTGGCCACTCATGAGAAAAGCTGGACAAAATGCAAAATAATAATAATAATAATAAAATTAAAAAGGTTTGAAGGTGAGCTGGCAGCAGTGAGGAATTATAAGGCTGAGATTTGTGGGAGAAGGGACACCCAGAGAGGTGAGGTTGACTTGGACTCTCCTCTCCATCCCAGGCAGCTGCTGATGAGGGTGGAGGCAGCCAATCCCACAGAGGCAACTGAGAGGCTGAGAAATGGAACAGAAAATTCAACAGACTCAAAGTGTAAGGGACACTGACTAGGAGGGGATTTAGCAAATACCAAAGGCTTTACATCGGGGCTCTGAAGGACTGCATTCTAGGAGTAAAGGAAAACTGGAAATGGACCATCTCTTGCAGAGACTGAAGCCAAGCTTCAAAGCAACTCAGTCTATGATTAGGTTTTAGTGACAATGGCATTCCTAACCCCCCAGCTGCCTGAGCTTACATAAATCCTCTGTGGAGGAAGATGATATGTCCTAGGCCTCAAGTCGTCTCTACAAGTTTTCATGTACAATACCCAGCAAATAATCAAAAATAACACAGATATGAGGAGACGGAACAACATGATCAAAAAGAAGAGAAACAACAGACAATAGAAATAGAGCCACAGAAGACAGAAATGGGGTTATCAGAATAAGGACTTTTAATAATCCCTTAAAATATTCAAGGAAATAAAAGACAAGATTGGGAAATTCAGCACAGTGGAAACTATAATTAGGAGCCAGAGGGAAATCCTGGAGCTGAGAAATATAATAACCGGAATTTAGAACTTAATAGGTCAGACCTAACTGAAGAAAGAATAAGTAAACTGGAAGATAACACAAAAGGAATTTTCCAGATGAAAATAATAATTGTTTTAGCTATTCTGGTGAAAGTATATTGGTACTCATTGTGGTGTATGTTTGCATTTCCACTGATTAATGACCTTCTCATATGCTCATTGGCCACCTGGAGATTATTTTTATGAGCTGCCTATTTAAACCTTTTGCTTATATAAAAAATTGGGTTGTCTGTCTTTTTTAGAAATACTAATTTTTATTAGAGTTTGACAAGTCATAGAAGAATATTTTAATTTCTGTGGTAACCTAAAAGAACAATTAATTATTTATAAATTTCAAGCTAATATACAGGATGTAAAATAATAAAAAATAATCATTTTATAAAGGCAAGAAAGGAGAGAAAAAGCAACGCAGAATAATCAGGATAAACAGAAAGCACACAGTAACTTAGACAGATGGGAATGTTAGCTGAAATCCCAAATATATGAGGCATCACATTAAATGTAAACAGACTAAATGCTTAAGTTAAAAGACAAAGATGATAACTTTTGTCAATGGGAGAATGAAACTTTTCCCCCAAATAAATTACTTTCTTGGAAGGATGTTTTTGTCTTTGTCCATCCCCCACTGTCACTACACAGGGGGAGGCAACCTGCAAGTCCACTCTCAGTTAGTCAGAAACGCTGATAATTATTGCTGATAGACTGTTCTGGGTTGCTACTAAAAAGTTAGTTCATTCTGCTAGACAAATTCCCTTTCTAAAAGAAAAGTTATCACTTCTACTTGTCAGGATCCTTCAAATAATGTGTTTTCAAAATCAGCTCTACCATCATCGTAGTTCCCTTTCCAATCCTCACAGCTTAGTCCATCCTTGACTCTGGAATACTGGTTAAAGTCTTGAGCTCTGGAGCTGCCTAGGTTTGAGTCCTGACATTTACCAGCTGTCTTAAACAATTTATTTCAGCTCTCTGGACCTCAGTTTCCTCATCTATAAAACTGGATAAAGGTTCCTATCTCATAGGGTTGTCGTGTGGATTAAAGAAGAGAATGCATGTGTGGTGGATAATGAATATACAATAAACAAGAGCTGTTAGTATTACTACAACATTAGAACCATTTTATTACTGCCACTCTCCCATCCCCTTTTTGATCTGGTCAGTTCCTCCTGGTTTCCTGTCAAGGCTCAATTCAGGAGCTCCTCCCTCTGTGCCCCTGTCCCGCCCAGTCCCACCTTCTCATGCACACACAAATGCTCAGTCATGTGCTGTAGCCAGGTGTTTAGATGGATTTAATTCACCCCACATTGGAAGTGAAAGATCCCTGAGGGTAAGAAAGGGATGGTGTTGTATTCTTCCTCCTTTGATCCAATACCCTGGAGTCACATCTTACACATGAGATTCTAAAGTCAACAAGGCAAGTCACAGGTGGATGTAGTCAGAGCGTCCCTTGAAAATCCTTTCTGTTGTCCTTTGTAGACCAGACGCAGTTGAGTGTGTACACCCTGACGTTAGGTCTTGCACACTGACGGTGGAGACCCACAGGGCCAGGTGAGGGCGGATGTAGAGGAAAGTCTACATGCCGATGCACAGATGCTCAAGCCGCTCTCCTTTGAAGAGGACTGGCCACCCCAAGAAGAGACAACGGCAGCGGTGGAGAACAGCGATGCGAATTCCACTGTTACTGCTCAGCAGCACAACCCACTCCATTCTGTCCCCATCAAGGTTCCATATCCCATTACACATGAAGGGGCTGGTGTTCATTGAGAGGATGAAAATAAATGGAGCCACGTCCTACAACACAGGGCACGTTCTCAGCCAGAGAGTTAGCTAAACGTGTGCCTGATGGAGGCTCCAATGCAGATGGCTTCTGAGGTCCTACTGTGTGTCGGGCATTGAACAATCATTGAAAATACAGAAATGAATAAGACTGTTTCTTCGAGTAGATTCCACTCTCTTCCTTGAAAAACAGTGAGGAGGGGGCAGTCGCACTGGTAGATGTTCCCAAGGAAGAATCTCTCTGTCTTCCATTGCTGATACATAGTAGGCTCCGTCAACGTTTGTGGTTCAAATGAATGAATAAGGAAAGTGGAAGAACAAACCTAGAGCGTTAACGTGTTAACAGCTTCTGCCTGAAGAACAGGCAGCTGCTTCTCCTGCATTTTGTGTCTGACCTCCACTTCTGGAACCGCAAGATCAGAAATTACGGCCCCTGGTGGCCTCTTCCATCCCCACGCAGGCAGCCACTTCACTCTGCTCCATCCCAGCGCTGAGAGCCTGCCCTCCACACACCCCCGGTGCTCCATCACCTCCGCGGCACCCTGTGAAGGATGAGCCCTTCTCCCGCTCAGTGCAGAGCCATGCTCACCCCGGGCGGCTCTCCCTTCAGTCCCCCTCTTCCCCTGTGAGCGGACCTGGAAAAGGAGAACTCACAGCAAATGCACACACTTTGCCTGTTCTGCCTTCCTCGGAGCTGGTCACGGGCATTCCCTGCGCCCCGCTGCCGGGCCCCCTTCTGGCGGCTGGACGCACGGCACAGAGGAGGTGCCCGGAGGGCCTCCCTTTTCACTCAGGGCACCCAGTTCAGCCTGCACGGCCAGCGCTCTGCTCCAACAGGGGCAGACCCACCTTCTGGGAAATGAACCGAGCCCAGGAGGGTTGGGAGTTGTGGCTACAGGCACGTCCATGGCGGAAAATATATTGTGCCCTTCGCTGAAATGGGCAGCCTTCCCACCTCGGAGGACTTCATCTTCTCCTGACATCAGAACTGCCACCAAGCAAACTAAAACCAGGAGGGGCCCCGTGTGCCCATCAGATTAAGATAGGAAGGAATGTTAATACACAGTATCTGCTGAGGTGTAGACAGCCAAGCAACTGGATATTTAAATTCACACACCAACATCTAAAAGGCACTTGGACACAGCATTAGCACCCCTGCATGTGTGTGGTGCAAAGATGTAGGCACAGCATTGTCTGAAATAGTGAAATCTCAGAAAGAGCGTCTATGATCCCAACAGGAGCAGGTAAGTCCAGCATGGCTCACCCTCCCTGTGGAATACAACGCAGCCATTCAAAGGAACGAAGTGGCTACACTTACGGGGGTGGAATGACTCAGGATGAGCCAAATGAAAACAGCAGGTGGGAGCAGTGCGAAGTCCAACCCACTTGGAGAAAAATAGAAACCAAGTGCCCACGTGTTTACAGGTGGGGATGATCTCTGGGAGCAGACACAGGAGCTGGAGGAAGGAGACAGGACAGGGAAGCGAGGGGCTTTAAAAAGAGAGAGACAGGATTTCCCGAAATTTCTATCTCACGCACGACCTAGTCAAAACAATATTTATTTATTTATTTATTTATTTATTTATTTTTTTTTCTTGAGGAAGATTAGCCCTGAGCTAACTGCTGCCAATCCTCCTCTTTTTGCTGAGGAAGACTGGCCCTGAGCTAATATCCGTGCCCATCTTCCTCTACTTTATATGTGGGACGCCTACCACAGCATGGCTTTTTGCCAAGCGGTACCATGTCCACACCCAGGATCTGAACCAGTGAACCCCTGGCCGCCTAAGTGGAATGTTCCCACTTAACTGCTGCACCACCGGGCCAGCCCCAAAACAATAAATATTGTCAACACATTTTACGTCCCTTAGGAAGGCCTTCTGAGGTCCTCAAGTTGTCAGACGTGTGGATTAGAGAATTTTAGTCCTTGCCATTGGTCTCCTTAGAGCAATGGGAAAGACACCCAGTTTCAGTTTGCCCCAGCGTGCAGGCTGGAGAACAGGTGGAGAGATGACGGCGTTTTGTAAAGATACTTGGGAAAGCAGAAAGCCCTGTGCTGATGGAGACAAACGAGAGGACCAGAGAGACTGAAAATGCAAATTCACGCGTGTGAGGGACTGAATCACGTTCCCCTCGAGTTCGTGGGTTGAAGCCCTAAACCCACAACACGACTGCATTTGGAGATGGGGCCTTTCAGGAGGTAATTCAGGTTAAAGGAGGTCATAGGGGTGGGGCCCTAATCCAGAGGGACTGGTGTCCTTACAAGGAGAGGAGGAGACACCAGGACTCTCCCTCCATGTACACAACGGGAAGACCACCTGAAGACACACAGGGAGGGGCCGTCTGCAAGCCAACGAGAGAGGCATCTGGAGAAAGTGACCCTGCGAACACCTTGATCTCGGACTTCCAGCCTCCAGAACCGTGGGAAATAAATGTCTATCATTAGGCCCTGCAGTCTGTGGCATTCTGTCGTCGCAGCCCGAGCTAAGACAACGTGTCCCTAAGTCTTTGATCTGGGGAGCCTGAGGCTGGCACCATCGCCCTCCACGCCCACGCACACTCACTCACGCACCCACAAGCAGACACAGGCTTGGGCTCCCCCACGACGGGAGGGCACGTCCTTCCACCCACTCAGAGGAGAATCTTCAGGGCAACCAGCAAATTCCACCTCACTTCCCTGTGTTTTTTTCCTTCCAAAACACCAGGGAGCCTCACTGACTCCGAGATGTTAGCGTCGCAAGAGACGGCATGGAACAACCTAGACCGACCTCCTGATTCACATCCAGAGGGGATTGGGGAGAGGTTTTGGCCAAGGACGCACAGTGTGGAGCCCCGGCATCCCACACGACGGTGAAGGACTCCACCTGGAGAACGCCGTGCTGGGCCACGCTAGGCGCACCTCCGCTCTGGCCCCTCGCCCTGGGCTCAAGGCGTCCAGGAACTATACTCTGTCAGAAATGGGCCGCCCTGTCCCGCCTGCACGCCGGCATCCTCTCCACCCACACCCGCACCCTCGAAGATCTGCCCAGGGCAGCAGGAGCTCCAGAATGAAGTACCCTCTGGCGGGGAGGGACCCCCTTCCCACTGCCCCCAACCCGGGAGGGATGTTAATACAGCCGCAGATACCAGCCCAGGTTGGCGAGGCTGGGGGCACGCTCGGGGCCGGGACGCCTTCGCAGCCAGCAAGAGGAGGAAACAGCCTTTGGAGCAGATCCCCTTGACGGAAACTTGCCCCAGGTCCAAAACCATCAGTGAAAACCCAAATGGTGTAATTCTGGCAACTCATGAGACAGCCGTTTGTGAAGAACCGTGTGAGGAATGGCCACAGTAACGGCCCGGCTTAAAGACCCGCTACACCGGGGTCCTTAGAATCTTAGAATTCCCAGAAAGCGACAGCTTTTCTGGAAATGAAGTTGTTTTCCTGGGAGGGAAGGGATTTACTAATGACTAAGTAATTCTTGCACTTAAGAAAAAAACAAAAATTCATCCAGAGGCCCAGGTAGAGGTGAATGTTTTTTCCGATTAGCCTGGATCAGGCCAGGATAAAGTATGTCAGAGGGCGGCCCTGCTCCCGGGGCTCCGTCGGGGCGGCACCAGCTCAGGCCAGGGGAAGAGCGGCCGGGCACATTCCTCGGGGACATTTAGCCAGCCAGGCAGACACCAGTGCAGGGCCCCCGGGCCCCTGGGCAGCCAAAAGCCGCAGCCACCCAGGCCAGTTCCGGCCGGTGCCTGGGAGCGAAGAGCAGCTGCGCTCCGGTGTCCCCACGTGAGGAAACACCTCCCAGGAACGTCGCACACCCCTCAGGGAGACTGGATGCGCCGCCCACCGTCTGCACACGGGCGGCCGCTACTTTTCCACCACGAAGCCCGGCTCGCAGGGCCCTATATTATTAGCTCCAGAGCAAAGCGGGGCCTGCTGCAGAGTTTTAGCCAAATGGTCATTTTTTTCAACACATGTTAAAATGAAACCTTCCTTTTGCAGCAGTTCTCAGAATTGTTTTTCCATCAACAGTCTAAGACGCCGGCCTCCTCCGCCCCCAGCTCAGCCCTCAGCCCTGGTTTTCTCTAAACGTAGCCCTCCGCTGGGCTCGGCTCCTCCCGCCCCCGAGAGCCGGCAGCAGGAATTTGAATTGTTTAATCTTCCACGGTGCGAGGGTGCTGGGAAATGAATGGGCGGCACAGGACAGTGGGCTCCTCCTTGGAAACATCCTTGATGAAAGTGCTCGTTAATCAAGAAACGACCCTGAGCTTCCCGGGCTCCCCGACTTGTCACTTGAAGCCACTTCTTGCTGTCATGGTGATGAACTCACGACGCCCAGAGGGAGGTGTTTGACATACTATCTGATGCTTCCTACCCAGCACGGGGCCGGATTTCCCGTGAACTGACGTCACCACTGCAGCAGTGGCCGGAAAGAGGGCTCGTCTCGAACAGCAGCCGAGGTGGAGAACGTGGACCAGAGCTCCAGCGGGCGCACAGGGTACGTGTCAGTTGTTCATCAAAGAATGATCACAATGCTAAAAGTCGGGGCCCGTGACCCACACGGAAGACACTAGAAGCAGTGGTGTGATGGATGGAATTATGACAAATGACTTCAGCAGAGGCAGTGTTGACACGTGTCACCTGGAGAGAGGTCTCATCCACAGGTCTGTGTCTCTAGGGACTTCTCCATGACCGTCCCCGATGGGCAACGCCCTCTTACAGATTTGGGTCACCACAAAGTGAAATTTCACAAAGTGAAATTGGTTAAAGGCAGTGGGTTTGCCTCATGGTTCCATCGGGGACACACCGCCCACTTTCAAACTCCCAGCCTGGTCCGGTTTCCGTATTTTAAGTAACTGAATCAAGGAGGCTGGGTGACCCCATGGACGTTCCAGGCTGCCCAAGGTTCCCGCACCAGTTCCCAGAATTATTAATGATCTGGGGGTGGGAGTGTTTCTTGGTGTCAAATAACTGGTTCAAGTTACTTTGGACGAAATAGGTGTCTCTTTCTTTCCTTCTCTGTTTTTGTTGTTGGATGAAAAGAAATGTCCAGACAAATATTCATCACTTTATGAACATCGTGACAATTACTTGACTTTTTTGCCCCATGAGTTCTCTTCTTATCTTATTTGAAAAAAAGAAAAAGCTGACAGTCCAGGCCTGGGTGACGTGTCCTCACTCAGCTTGACATTCAGTGTCAGCCACAGGTGGTCCCGGGGTGCCTGTGTCACCAGCATGCCACGTCCGGGGAGCACAGCTCTCACGGCAGCGTCTCACGGGGACCGGCTGGCTGAGCTGCTCCCCGGGATCCTGGCGGTCTCGCCCGCAGTCACTGTGAAGGACACTGGTTCAAGGACGAAACACCGTATCTTTGCTGTCTGCAGCGAGTCGTAAGTACTTTTTAAACACTTTCCCCCCTTAAGTGTCAGGACCACATTCTACACCCCATGGCTGTGGTCGCCTCCCGGGGCCTGAGGAGGCCAGACCCCCTGCCCCTGCCCTCAGTTTCCCCGCTGCGCCACCTCGCAGCTGGGAGAGACGACTCTGTGGAGCAGCCTCCACGCCCCCTCCAGAATCCCGCAGCACTTCTGCCATTGGGCCAACCACACGGTATTGTTTAAATGTCGCTTTCTCACAGTTAACGCCCCGCCCCCAGCAACAACCTCCGTCCTCCCTTTGTCCCCACCGCACCTGTGACAGCTCGTAGCTGTGAGTCCATGTCTCCGTGTGCTGGTTTTCCCCACACTGGACCCAAATCCACAGGCGGGGGCGTGACCGGGTGTGGGAGCGTCCACCCTGGCAGGCGTTTATCGAGGGGCTGAGCAAGGGCACGGGGCTCCGAGAGCAGACCAGCAGAGCCCGAGGCATGGTTCACGGCGCCTGAGCTCCCCAGCAATAAAACCCTCGTGGAAACACCTCCTCTGGGGCTGGGGGGCAGGAGGGAGTGGGGCAAGTTAGAAGTGAGACCTGGACATACTCCTCTGACAGGTTTTCCACAACGTCGCAGAGCGTGCCAAATGTCAACAAACCAAGAAAACAGCTCCCTCAAAAAATTAAAGTAGAATTACCACCTGACCCAGCAATTCTACGTCTCGGTTTATACCCCAAAGAATTAAAGCAGGTCTAGAAGAGGCATTTGCACACCCGTGTTCATAGTGGCATTGTTCACCACAGCTGAGAGGGGGAAACAACTCAACTGTCCATCGATGGAGAAACTGACAAACCAAATGTGCTTGATACACAATGGAATATTATTCAACCTCAAAAAAGGAAGGAAATTCTTTCACCTGCTACAACATGGATGAACCTTGAGGACATTGTGCTCAGTGAGATAAGCCCCTCACAAAAAGACAAACACTGCGTGATCCCACTTATATGAGGGCCCTGGAGGAGTCAGGTTCACAGGGACAGAAAGCAGGATGGCGGCGCCAGGGGCTGGGGAGCAGGAGGGGAGTCAGTGTTCAATGGGGACGGAGTTTCACTTAGGGAAGGTAGAAAAGTTCTGTGGGTGGAGGTGGGGATGGTCGCACAACAGAGTGAACACACTTAATGCCATTGAACTGGACACTTAAACATGGGAAAGACGGTAAATTTCATGTTCTGTGAACTTCACCACAATTAGGGCAAATAAATGAATGAGCCGAGAGCCCGGAGTCCTTCCTCCTGCGCCCTGGGTCCCCGCCTCTGCTAGGTACTGACTGCTTATTCAGAACTGGAAGCCCCCAGAGCCTGCACGGGACCCCATGGCTCAGTGAATCCTGCCCACGTGGCCCCGTCAGCGATGTGGGCAGGGTTTCCGCTGTGGGTCAGTAGACCACGTCCAGCAGATTTATGCAGCACGTTCCCGGGCACTGCTCCCAACTCGGAGTCGATCCTGGGGTAGAGGGGTTTCAACAAGCCCCTCACGGCTCTCATGCCCACAGGGACGCAGAGACCCACGGAGGCTGGGGCTGACTTGACCTGGATGCTAGGAATTACCCTTCAAAATACTGATTCACAGACCAAAACCCACCTCTGATAGAACCCCAGAGAAGAGAGTCCCCCCAAGTTGATTTACATAAGCACATTCTGTAATATTGCAGGTCCCCAGATCTCCATACTCTAAGAACCTTTTTTAAAAGGTGTTAATCTAGAGGTGACCTCCCCCCACCCTGTCACTAGTTGTGAGAATTTACAGAAGCACCGAGATTTTCAGGAGAGACCAATAAAACCCAGCCTCTTACTTGACAGCGAGGCCACCCGTCCAGCTGGCACGAAGCTGAAGCCCCACTAGCGGGTCCCAGCAAGTCACAACGCCCGCCAGGCCCGCTTGCTGCTCTGGGGCATCCACGGTGGCCACAATCGCTGCTCCTCTGTGGGGAGTTTGCTACCCTGCGGGGAAATGTGCATTTTCCCCCTGCCCCGGGAGTCAGTCTCGTCGGGCGTCCTGCCCGCAGCGGGAGGAAACTCGGGCAGATAGTCCAGAGGGGTCAGTTGCACACAGGGAAACTCGAGGTGGACCGCCAGCCCTCAGGGACACCGGCCGAGTGGGTAGGTCACTGGGGACATTCTCCTTCTCTCCCTTGACGAGTGAACAACCCAGAAATCCAAGTTCTAGTTAGTAGCAGCAAGCCCTCGGGTCCAGCCCGGCAGACGGGTGGGCGATGAGGCCAGAACTAAAACCAGAGGACAAGCGACTCGGAGGAAGGGGAGGTGCAGGAGGCACGTCTGGGCCACTGGGACCTGGGTGGGAAAGAGCCCCTCAGGAGGCCGAGACGCCGTCACGCGGCCCGGGTTCCCCTCCAGAAGGAGGACTTCCCAGGCGACATTCCGCACACAGAGGAGAGGGGGAGCGCACGTCAAACAGGCCCCTTGACAAGGGCCCCCAACAAGACCACCAGCTTTGAGAGAGTTAGCACTCTCCTCTTTTGCTCAGTTGATAAGCGGTTTTTGAACTCACAGATGTGCCAGGGGGACATATGCCTACCTGCCCAAGAGAAGAAACAGACACAGAGGTATGTGACGCATGGCAGGTTCTATGTTAGGGGCACAACAAAGCCCCAGAGGACAGCAATCTGTCCGCACCCTGCAAGGAGGGGCATGTGAGCAGGGCTTTGAAGGATATGTAGGAGCTCTCTGGGTGTAAAACTTTAAGGACCAGGTCTGCCTCTCATTTTCCAAGCAGAAATCTGGGACCTAAAGAGAGAAAAAAATGTGCCCACCACGTGTCAGTGCTAAGACTGGACAGGGGAGCTGAGGCCCAATGCCCAGAATTATCTGTGTCCTGGGAAGCTGGGGAGCTGGGGAGGGGAGATGTTCAGAGGTGAGACCATCTGAAGGCCAGTCCTCTTGCTACTTTGGGAAAGACGTTCTTTTAGCTGAGTCCCAGACACACCCACTTTTTACTGAATCTCTCTCCAGCTGACCGCACCCTGCAGAGGCTGGGAGCCCAGGGCCACAATGCCAAGGAGCAAGGTTGCTGACTGCTCGTCTCCGCTCAGATGCTGCAGTCACAGGTGGGGGCGAGCCAGGTATGGACAAATGGCAACTGCCAAGGGACAGAGACCCCAGCCCCAAGATAAGGGGACGAGGGGACAGCTGAGGTCTTTTCTATAAAAACCGACCCAGTGAGACCGCACGCCCCGTTGGATGCCCGGCAGAATGAACCGGCCGAGGCAAGGACCGGAGAGCCCCCAGGAAGGGTGTGGCATGCGGCCTCGCGTCTCTTTCCAGGAACAGTTGAGAGGGCGGTGGCCGCCCTGCAGGGCAAGCTTCCAGGCCCCGCCTGCTGGCGACAGGAGCAGAGCTCCCGGGGTGGTATTGGGAGACCTCGTGTGACCTTGGAGAAGACTGCCTTGACGTGAGCTCAGTTTCTTCCGCCAAAACATGACAGAAGAACCACATCGTGCCTCTCCTGACCCGGCCGGGGAAGGCGGAGAATTCAGTCTAATAAACCGAGCAAGCACAGCAATCTGGAGGGCTCGACCTCACTCTCAGGGACAAGCGTGACAGCGGCCAGGCCGTGAGCCTCCCCGCCCTCCCCACCGCGACCAGAGCCTCCCCAAGCACCTGCTACGCATCAGGCGCTCTCCCACAGCCAGCGCGCCCTCACAGGGTCCTCCCCCACAGGGTCCTCCCCTACGGAGTCCTCCTGGGGGCCATTCGAGGGGCCCCCTCCATGCCTGACAGAAGCAGCAGCCTGATGAGACTGGAGCTGGCGCCAAGCACCTACAGCAGCCCCCTCCCCCAGCAGACCCCAGCCTCATGCCACAGGGCACAGGTGACCCTGTAACTCCTGCCCACTCGCCCCAGGATTACCGGGGCCAGACTCAGGGGTCAGTGGGGTCCCAGAGGAAGTGGCGCTTCCAAAGCCTGGATTAGCAGCAGTGTTTCTGGAAAGAAACACTTGCATCAGAACCATCAATGACTTGAAAGACTAGGGGACACGACACAGGGTCCTTTGAAGCTCTGAAGAGCTGTGATTCGGGCACATGTCATCACCTCAGCTGGGCCCCCCAACCTGCTCTTCTGGCCAAACCAGAACTTCGTCCCTGAGTCTTGGGGTCCCCTTGTGAGGGCTGGGAAGAGTGTGGACAAGGTGCTGGGGGCGGAGCTGGCATTCAGGGGGCCCCCAAGAGACCTCTGAAGGAGACCCCATTGTAGGTAAAGAGTGAAGTAAATGGGCGGCCGTTCCCTCTGTGCTTCCTGCCCCCTGGGCGCATATGCCTCTGGCCGTGTGAGGTCCCAGCCTCACAGGTTCCTGGGAGCAGGATGTGACCCCTCTGGGGCCGGTGTTCTTCTGACCACTCCTGATGCCTGTGGAGGGCTGCTGTGACCGTGGGACGTCCCTAAGGACACAGAGCCTGGCTGCCCGCTGAACCGTGGCCAGAGCCCCCTCCACTGTTCACTGCCTGTTCGTCCCTCAGGCCCCTCCAGCCCCTGACCGGCCCTTCCATCCTGGCGGCCCCGACAATACCCCGCTCCATCGCTGCCCCTCAGGGCTCTGATCCCTGAGAAGCGGCCAGGGCAGGCCCCCAGGCGTCTCACACACACAGGCGTCGTGGGG
This sequence comes from Equus przewalskii, assembly GCF_037783145.1. Taxonomy (NCBI): domain Eukaryota; kingdom Metazoa; phylum Chordata; class Mammalia; order Perissodactyla; family Equidae; genus Equus; species Equus przewalskii. The sequence goes on along the minus strand of NC_091833.1, from coordinate 34,552,630 downwards.
CCGCAGGCCACCCCTGTCCTGTCCAGGAGGCTGGGGAGGGGTAAGGAAGTCACCCTCACGGACTGACAGTGCGAAGGGAGATGCCCTCCCCAGGGAGCTGAGAGCTCCTGGGCCCAGAGCCGAGGCCTGACCCGGGGGAGTGGACAGCTCCTCCCGCCTCCCGAAGTCGCGTGGGCGCCAGAGGTAGGTGGCACAGGCTGCCCGAGCCTCGTCCTAGCGTCATGTCACTCAGGGAGGAGTCAAGGCCAGATTTCCAGGGGAAGGCCCACCCCACTGCTGCACATGGTGCACAGGGTGCACATGTGCGTGCACACACACACACACACAGGTGAGAAATGGACTGTGACCTTAGGGGCCACGTGTGATGAATGAGAGCAGGCCAGGGGCAGCAGGGTAGCAGCAGCACCTGCCCGCCCGTCAGGATGGCAGCCCAGTCACTCAGCCCAGCGCAGTGAGCAGGGAAGCACTGTGGACGCTGCTCCCGCTCCAGCCCAGAGGACACAGGATGGTCCCATCTCCCAGCACGGATCTGCGAGGCCGGCTGGGCAATCCCAGCATCTCGGCTGTGTCCCAAAGGCAGGGCTGTGGTCCCGCTCTGAAGGCCCCTTCAGGAGACCCACACAGCAGCCCCCAGCCTCTGGGCCACGTGGGGTGCCAGCCTGGCCTCGGCTCCCCAGCCTCTTCCTGCATGGCTGTTCCTGGCCCTGAAGGGAGCGGGCACAGAGGCGCAGGCTGGACGCCCGCCCTTTGGTGCACTGTCTTTGTAGGGCCCCTCGGGGACCACTGAGAAGATGAGACGGAGCAGCACGAGACCCCTGCCCTGGCCTCCCCCAGCTGCCTCCACGCAGACAGCAGCAAACCCATGAGGATGGCCAGTCCCCAGGGCAGAGCTGCCGAGCGTGGCGCCCGAAGAGCTCAGAGCTGGGACTGCACGAGGAGGCAGGATTGCAACGCGTTATTTTGGGAGGGCGTCTGGGGTCTGCCTCCCAGGAGCGCGGAGGAAGGGGCGGCAGGGGGAGCAGAGAGCGCCAGGACCACCGCGGTGCTGCTGGGGGGTCCGTGTTCGTGTCCGCAACTGTCCCAGGTGGTTGCCCTCTCAGTCCTGATGGGTTCGACGGACCATAAAGTCACTGTTCCCCACAGCGTGGCTCATCACTCCTCCCTGACTTCAGGTCACTTAAGGTTTTAAAACATTTCTTTTTAATCTTTAAAAAGGCAAGGATGACATTTAACTGATGCCTGAGGTGAGAGACTCTAGTTGGAAATTTAGGGAAACTTCCAGAAAATAATATGGAAAGTGCTGCAAAGTCCAGGACGCTGGACTTCTCGTGTCATTTCATGCTGAGGAACAGGATGAGCTCTGGCTTCCCCTCTGCACAGGCGGATTCTGCCGGGCCACACGCGTGATCATGGAGAGGACTCGGACAACGCGTGTCTGAGACAGTCTTTGGGATCAAAGGCAAAAGTTAGCCTAGAACATTCCAAACGCAGAGGGTGCCACATCTGTTATCACATCTGCCGTTGACAACTGAGTGAGGGAAATGGGCCTTGAATAGCAAGAAGGAACCTTAAACGTAATGTATAAATGGTCGAGGGAGATGGACGGACAAGGTGGACTGCATCCCTCATCAGAGCCACGGCAGCTGGTGTCAACCACTCGGGACCCTTTATCTCCTAACAGCCTCCCAGCAGGACACCAGAGAGCTAGGCTGACACTGAGCCAGTATTCAGTAATCTTTTATTCCTATGCACCTCGTGGCCACACTGCATTGTCACTGAAGTTAGACACAACCCAGTCAACAGACAGACACAGCTGCAGCTTCCAGGGTGAGACCCCATCATGGACCACCCGAGAGAGCAGCTGGGTTGTGCACCCAGGTGCTCAGGCTCCCCACCCAGAAGGTGCCCCAGCCCAGATGTTCAATCTGAGCCCTGTGGCCCAGATCATCCATAGTATCTCCAGACCATTGATCATTCGCCCCTCTCCTACTTCCAAATACCACTCCCTCCTGATCTGAGGTGTTTGGAATCATTCCAAGGAGCACTGAGCTTTCACTCCACAATCAGAAACCAAATGTAAAATGAAAATCAGCCTACAGAAAGCAACACCCCAGCTTAAATTTATACTAAAGTGTAAATGACTGACAGCAGACTCCTCTAAGCCCAACAGACAAAGTCTGGGCTTCTTTCCATTAAAGCCTTCAAGGGCATCCCCAGTTTTGGCCCTGCCCCCACCCTTAGCTCCCCCCTGCTCTTTGTGCTGAACTGCTCCCACTTCCTGTCTCTTCTCCTGTGCCCCGACCCCATCCACTCCCCTCTGCTGCTCCACGATCCATGGGCTGGACCAGGCGCCCTCTGCTCCTGTCTGGCCCACTGCATCTCTGCCATCTCACTCTCCTGGGTGTGATCGCCGTTTGGAGCATCTGTCTCCCCAGATTGATGGGTTCTGCTTCTCACACTTTGCTGTTTCTCTGGTGCCTGGCGCCTGGCTGGCTCTTGGTACACGTTTGTGATGGAAAGAAGGGAGGATGGGAGGACGGGAGGCCCAGGACCAGACGATATCAGAGGCCTTGGGAAGCATAAGGCAGCTAACACACACACAGAAATAGCAGCAGGTCCTTGCTCTGGCTAAGGACAAACTGTGTCACTGACTCCAAATGGTGCACACAGAGGGCCCGGAACCACGAGCCAGCCCAGGTATCACAGCCCAGGGCTGACACCGGGCGATCAGTGTGAGTGACGCCCAGCGGACTGGGTGCAGGCGAGGGCTCACATTCCCAGGCCAGCTTGGCGTTTGCTCCCCTCCCGGATCTTGGCAGCTTGGCAGGCGGTATATCCGCTGGGATTTATTTGCATCCACTTTGGAACAAATGGATTTCTTCCATATTTACATCATAGAATAAACAGAGATCTTCCTGATCAAAGGCCGCCCCAGGCCTGGAGACGATTACAGGAGTGTTCTCCCCACTGAGGTCACGCCGCGCGCTCGGGAGACTGGCCGCGGCTGCATCCAGTGCGTGCTCCAGCTTGGGGACCGTCAGCCTACTCTGGAAAGGAACAGGACTTCACAGCATTCGGGGCAGGCGGCTCCCTGTTTGAAGAACTAATCCCGAGCCCAGCTGGTGGGGTTGGCGCTAACGTCCCAGCCGCTGCCACACACGGCGCGGGCATCGACACTGTGGGTGGGGGATCAAGCCTCCAGATGGCCCCACAGGGCTGGTATTAGGGTCACTCCACCTTATCAACAGAGGTAGAGGCCGGGCCTGGTGACACTTGCCCGAGGCCACACAGCCTCAAGTGGAAAAGATTTGAACCCACCCGGAGATGGTGGATGCTGTGCTCAGTCATAAGGCGACCTGGTGAGGCTGGTTTAGAGAGAAATGGTCCGGGGATGCATCTTCATCCGTGGGGAGGGAGCGCACTGAGGACGGCAGGACCTGGCACAGTCTACCTGCACCGTGAATGTAGGGCTACCTGGGGGCACTGCCACCAACAGTCAGTCATGGTCTCATGGTTTGTATTCCCTCGTGCCTCTTAGGGATGGAGTTTGGCTGTCCCCAAGCATTCTCCCGGCACGTGCTGGAGCTGGGCTCTGCCGTTGGGAATCCTCTGAGGGTGCCTGGGGTGCGTGCGACAGTGGGGGAACGCCTGGTAACACAGCAAGGCGTGCAGGAGGGGCAGGTGGTCCTGGGCCAGCCTAGCTCTGCGGTCCTCAGCAGGGCACCTGGGCCAGTTGCCGAGCCTCAGTTTCCCACTCTGTAAAACAGATGTTGGCCACGTGCTTTCTAGACCCACGAGCACCCAGAACTGCGCCCAGAACGTGGCAAGCGCTCAGGAGGCGGGAGACATTATCACCATTCCTCAGACCCAGCACGGGGTTGAGAGACTCGCCCTGAACAAGAATCGCTCATACAGCATTTCAGGCATTTTCAAAGTGCTTTCCCAGCCTCTTCCCCTTCAGTCCCAGGACAGCCCCCGGTGGGAGGCTGGGCTGCTGACTCACCCACCAGGACAGAGACGATCGCGGCTAGGGACGGGAGGGGCAGGCCCTGGGCCCATGGCAAAGCAGGGCAGGGCTGGGCCAGAATGTCCCGATGGAAGTCATCCCCCCACAGCCGGCCCCTCCCTGCCCCGGGTCTCCGGCCTGAGACAGCTCCTTTCTTCTTACTTTCTGTCCTGCCCTCTGCCTCAGACACTATTTCTATTTCTTCTTCTGGAAATTGTCTATTCAGGTCCTTGGCCCGTTATGGATTATTTTCATATCATCTCTAGAAGATGTAGTCCAAACATATAGGTCAGATATCCACGCATCAGATTTGATCTGACTATATGTGTCTGTCTGCATAAGCTTCCTGTTGCTGCTGAAACAAACTGACACAGACTTACGGGCTTAAACAGCTGGAGCTGATTCTCTTACAGTCTGGAGGGCGGGAGTCCGACAGGGGCCTCACTGGGCTAAGTCAGGTGTTGTGGGGCTGGGTCCTTCCCGAGCCTCCGGGGAGAAACCATCTCCTGCCTCTGCAGCCTCTAGAGGGGCCTGAACTCTGGCTCGTGGCCCCGCATCAGGCTGACCTCTGCTTCCACATCTTCTCTGACTCTGACCTTCCTGCCTGCCTCTTAGAAGAGCCCTGCAGTGACACTGAGTCCACCCGACCACGCAGAATCAATTCCCAGCTCGGGATCTTTGCTTTAATCACACCTGCAAAGTCCCTTTGCCAGGCGAGGTAAGCCGTCCACAGGGCCCGGGGATCGGGCCGTGGCGTCTTTGGGGCCGTTATTCTGTCGCCCACGCTGCCTTCTCCACACGTTGCAAGTCATTGCTTCTACTCCATCTTTTAACCTCAGTTTCAACGTCTTTTGTTACACAACAGTTTTAACTTTTTACATCATTGAATGTGTCCATCTTGTCCTTTATGGGTTTAGAACTTAGGGCAGAAAGTCTTTTCTTACACCCTAATTATGAAATGTTTTATTTTTCTTCTAATACCTCTACGTTTTGTTTTGACATTTAGCCCTTTAATCCATGTGGAATTCATTTTGTATGTGAGGCAGGGCTCTAACCGTATTTTTTTCCAAAAGGTAGATCAATTGTACTAACAATACTTTAGAATGATCCTTTGCTCTGAAGCGTTACCAATTTCCTAAATGACATTCCCATCTAAAGGGCCGCATGCTGAACTCTGCCCCTTTCCTTAAACCCACGCTTCTGAATCAGCGCTGCCTTAGAGTTTATTCTGATAACTAGGAGGCCAAGGCCCCGCCTTTCCCCACCGTCTTTAACACTGCCTCTCATATCCCTCCTATTCATCTGTAATCCCAGTAGTGGCCGCCGGACTTTGCCATCCCACCTTCCCTCCTCTAAATGGTTCTGTCCTTTTCTCCATGTGCCTGTTTCTCTCTTCTGTTTTGTGGGTAAATTCCTCAGATCCGTCTTCCAGTTGGCTCCTTTTCTCATCAGCTTTGTTAGAGCGTCAGTGTAACTCATTCAATGAGCTTTTTTATTTTAATAACTATGTTTTTCGTTTAAATAAGTTCTGCCAATTCAAAGCCATTTCTCCTGTTCTGGTCTTTTGTCATGATTCCTTCTTTATATTTCATGATTTTAAATCAATGTATTTGTTTTGTATTGTCCTGCTATTTCTGGTTGACAGAGGGCGATTCTGTGTTGGTTAATTACTCCTCATGGAGGTCCACCTCTTACTGTGGGTCACTGTGTGCTCCTCTTGGGTGGGAGTTATTATTTTCTGGGAGGGTCCCAGGTATTCCAGGTTGAGAAAATGGATTTGCGTTTACCAGCTCCCTGGGTTCTGGCCTCGGTTTTATGTGAATTCTTGTCTTCCTGAATCGGCGCCATGCAGACAGTGTAAACGCAGTCAGCAGACCCACATACCGTAAAGGTCTGAGTTTACTCTTCGTAGCAAACTTCCTGCCTCTCCTCAAACCCCTGGGCAGAAAGAAAGTTTCGTCATCACTTCTCAGGTCCACAGGCAAAGGGTTTGAATCAATTTTTTATCGTCTTGCAGCTTCTTGGAGCTCTGAGCTTCATGGGAGGACTCCATCCTGCCGCCCCTTACAACATCCGTAGTTGTGGGCTCCCATGGTTGTAGGCACACGTAGTTGTAGGCACACGTAGTTGTGGGCACACGTAGTTGTAGGCACACGTAGTTGTGGGCACGCGTAGTTGTGGGCACCCGTGACTGTAGGCACCCATGGTTGTAGGCACACATAGTTGTAGGCACATGTAATTGTGGGCACATGTAGTTGTTGGCACACATAGTTGTAGGCACATGTGGTTGTAGGCACACGTAGTTGTGGGCACATGTAGTTGTGGGCATGCTTAGTTATAAACACACAAGTCTGTCCAAGGATGCTGAGGTCTCTTAGCTCAGAAGACAGATTTCATCTTTCCGTCCTCCTCTCCCAAGGGCCAGACTCAGGACCAAGCTTTCTGCACCTCATCACTCAGATCCAGTTATCTTGACGCCACAATAAAAATCTAAGCCAGCACCAAGTGTCAGGCTCTGTCCTTGGCATTTGATACGTTAATACCACTTCATCCTCCCAACTCCGGGAACAGAGCCGATGAAGGGGGGGCTGGCAGGGCAGCCACCCAGGGCATCTGTTTACAATGGGCGGGAACAGATCTCCGGAGTAAATGGGCAGCTGGCTGCTCACGGGGTCCACACCCCTGTGAGGAATTAGCACCTGTGCACTGGCCTCGAGCGGGCAGTGCCCACACTGTCTGGGGGCCTGTTTGTGAGGGGCACTGCTCACCAGGAACGAGTTTGTTTATCTCTATTTTCAACCTTTTGATATAAAACCCAAGAAGTTGTGTGGTTGAGAAAACTGCATAATAAAACTGGTAAGAAGAGCATCTCCGATTTTTTCTGGAATCTGCATTCTGCTTCCACCAGAGGAAGTAAATTAGAAAGTGGGTCTGTCAACGTGGATGGGAAACCAGTTTTTCTGCCTCACGCGAGGGGTGTGGACGGACCCTCGGAAGCTGCAACCACAGTGAGCCCTCTGCATCCTGGCCTGGGACCAGGCGTCGCTGCCCTCTCTGCAGGTGAAGAAATCGAGACTTGGAGACAACAGCCACTTGCCCAAGAGGCCGCAAAGCTGACAGGTGTCCAGGGCGGTCTCTGTGCCCTCCGTGAGAGCCTGCCCACCTGCCGAGCCTGTAGGCGGGGGGTAGGAGGACGGGGCAGGCGCAGGCCCTCCCGAGAGATCTGAGGGCATTCCTTACATTCTCCATCCTCAAGCAGACTTCTGGTTAATTGTTTTTCTGCAAACAAAGCCTTCCACAGGCCTGTAACCCACTGGCTGATGGCCCTTCCAGAAGGCATTCAGCACAACCCCCAGTCCATGCAGTTTCCATCCAAGCTGGTGAAAAACCAGCTCTTCCCAGAACCCGGAGAGACGGCTGGAGGGAAGGAAGTCACACTGACCTGGGAGAAACTGGGCCCCCACCCCACGTTGGCTCCCAACCCGTCTTCCGGCCGGTCCCCGTGCAGTGCCTGCCTGGGGACCCAAGAAGCCAGGAATGGACCCCTGCCTAGACCCAGGCTCATGGCCAAGCCAGAGATGACTGCTCCATGTCATGCCTTGAGAATGCCTTGGTTTTATTGCAGATTTGAGTTTTGTGAAACAAAAATTCAAGAGGCGAGAAGGGTGGTTGTGCCCACAGAATGAGGCTGGATGTGGAGTGGAGGAGGCGGAGGGGCAGGGCCAGGCAGCAAGAGAAGAATAGATGCCACTCTCTGCTCTCTGGCTCCCCTGGGCGGCAGGGATGCCCTATTTAGTGCAATGACTGGCATCTCCTTGCACCTCTGCACTCCTGCCCAATTGCACTTTCACGATCCCGGGGTTAGGATGCAGACATCTTAGGGGCCATTATTCAGCAACCACGTGTAATAAGACGTCATGTTCTTCCCCTATGAAACAGCAAGAGCCTTGAAGCCAGATCTGGGTCCTTTTGCTCAGGAGGTCCCAGCACCCAGCCAGTGTTTGCTAAACGATGGAATAATCAGGAATAAGTGGACCCGCACATGGATCCTGGCTCCCAGCAACGTGGATGCCCCATGCTGTGCAGGGAGGCACGTGGTCACTCCTGTCCGACACCGGGCTTCAGGTTGGGCTGGTGGCCCGCTTCCAGCTCCACCCCACCTGGAGTGAACTCTCTCCAGTGGTGTCATTGACAACCGTCAGCCCAGCCTCAAATTCTTCTCAGCAGATGACATCTGAGTGAGCTGGAATCCCAAACATGGAGCAAGAACAAAGGGGACGACGCATGGCCTGTGCCAGAGGAAATTTTTCAGCAGATGTGGACTCAGGATAAAGAGCCTCTATGAGATAAAGGAGGAGAGAGACAAGGACACCACAGGGGAGCTGAGAGGTCTTCCACAGCCCTGCCCTAAGGAAAGCCCATGGGTCCCCAGCCAGCAGCAGTCCATCTCTGACACTGAGGGGAGCGCCCTTCTCCCAGGCTGTCAGAGCCCTCTGTGTCAGCTCCTGGTCACGGCAACATCCGTGAAGCACCCAAGAAATGCAAGCACCTGTGGGTCTTGACTAACAACCAGCCGCAGGCACGGGAAGGGGAGGTGTCCTGAAGGAGACACAGTCACGTGGGCTGCAGGACCCGCATCTGGGGTCAGGGGACACGCCAGGCTGGCAAATGGAAGCCAGTGCAGGTGCAGGCTTTGAGGGGTTCCTTGGGCATCTGTCCACATTTTAAAGGGGTTTACCCCTGATTCTGTGATCCCACTTCCAGGAATTTACCCTAAGGAATTAATGGGACATTTACACAAAGGTGGCTAAACCAAGACGCTCATTGCAATGTGGTTTGTAGGAGAAAAAACTCGAATTACCTACACTCATCAGTGAGGGATTTATCGAATAAATGCTGCTGCGTCCAAGCAGATCTCTTTCTTCCTCGCTCTGTGTCCCTAACCCAGAAGGTTCCTGGCACGTGGGTCGGTCGAGCCTCCACCAACGTTTGCTGAAAGAACGAAGACACGCAGTGAGGGCGGCCTTCCCGTGACGCCACCATCGCCCTAAACATGCTGGTGACCCTCTGCTGGAACCCACCGAGGGGCCTCCCTGAGTCTCTCCCCAGAGTGCCCACCGTACCCACAGCCACGCGGACCCCTGTCTGCTCCGGGGGCTCACTGGGTATCTGCTGACCTGTTGACAGGTCTTCACCCCCATAATGCTCCTTCCCTCGGGGTGCCAGGCGGGCTTCTGACTCTCACTTTCCCAGAGAACCCCAGGCTTACAGACTGGATGCTGGCCTGTCAAGGACACTCAGCGAGTTTCCATTCCAGACATTTCCATTTTGTCCTGAAATTCAAATCCACCTTGGCAGGATCAAAGGGCGCCACCGCCAAGAAGATTCAAAGGAATGAGATATGGACGCTTTAAGCAGCTCCAAAAATACTTTGATAAAAGGCAGCAGAGCTGGAGCGAGGGAGCGTGCAGTATCCGGAGCTGACCCCGGCAGGCCGGGGGTGGTGCGAGCTCTCATGAGTTTGCGGCCGGACAGCCGCATCTTAGGTGGTATTGGAAATAAGACTAACACCAGTTACAGAAACACGGCATCGCTCGACATGCTGCGAAGCGTCAGTGGGCCGGAGCAAACCTGCGGGTCGTGTGTCTCAGCCGATGCTCTCTGAGCACAGGACGGAGCTGCGAGAAAGTCAACTCTGCTCTGTGGCTCATATTTACAGTCAAAGAAGAGAAAGAGGAACGGGAGGGAGGTGTCCGGGTTTCCTGCTGTGACAGACGAGCACAGGCTCAGTGGCTTGAAGCAGCACAGTGACTCGCTGTGGGGCTGGGGGTCTGAGGTCCAGCAAGACTCTCACGGGGCTGCAGCCTGGGGTGGTCAGGGCTGCTTCCTTCCGGACGCTCCAGGGGAGAATCTCTTTTCTCGCCTTTTCCAGCTTCCAGTGGCACTGCAGTCCTCGGCTCACGGCCCCTCCTCCATCTTTGCAGTGTAGCATCTTCCAGGCTCTCTCTGACTCTCATCCCTCCTCCCGGGATCACATCTCCTCCCCCACCGCCTGTCTCCCTCTTGTAAGGACATTGTGATGACTGCGCCCCCTGGATAATCCAGGGTCCTCTCTCCACCTCAGGATCCTTAACTTAATCACACCCGCAAAGCCCCTGTTGCCCTGTGAGGTCATGTATCCACAGGTTCTGGGGCTCGGGATGTGGACATCTTTGGGGGGCACTTACTCTGCCACCACAGTGGCAGGACTTCCTGGGCTGGGCTCTGGGCGAGGCCAGTGCACACGTGTCGCTGGCTTGGAGCTCCACAAACTGCTGCCCAGCAGGAGCTGGTCAACCACCCACAGGGAGGAGCCTGAGAGTCAGGTCTGCCCAGCAATGGCGTTCCCACGTCCAGGACGCCCCCGGCTCAGAGGCTTTCCCGACATCATGCTGCCGTCCCAGCTGAATGCTGTGGCCGGTTACAACCCAGTGCATGGCAGAGTCAGGGCTGGACCCCAGCTGACCCTCTAGGTCATGCACTAGCAGTCGCCACTGTAAACCCCTAGACCAGCTTTTGAGGATCTCGAATCCATTTGGGAAGCCTGGACATACACCTGGAGACCTTAAATGTAATAGTAACATTTGCAAATCACCTGAGTGTCGCTTTGAATTCTGCTTCACACGAGGAAACACAGCTGGGAACGGCAGCGCCAGGCACTCAAGCTGCCCGGGGATGGAGGGATGGACGCAGTGAGCCAACTGGGTCTTCTGACTCAGTGCCACATGCACCCAGTCGGCCAAGTGCCCAGTAAATGAATGGCTGAAGGGGCAGAAGCTGGACAGCTGGCTGTGGCCGGGGAAGCCAGAGGTCAGGGCAGGGGAGGACAGAGGGCCCTGGGCCCTGAGCACCCTCCCAGTTCTGAGCTAGAGCGGGCGGCGGGCTGTGGTCCTGTGCCATCCCCACCAGGGAGCGTGAGCTAGCTGAAGTCATCGCAAGGCTGGGCTGCGGAGGGTAATTTCCAAAACATGTGGCCGAGGGTGATCATGAAGGCTCAGAGCTCCAGCCACGATGCAAAGCAGATGGAGAGGTCGGGAGTGTCCTCCCACAGCGCACGGGGCCGCCGCGGGCCCACAGCCAGCGCCATTGTCCTCAGCTCCCCCTGAAGGCAGCAGGCAGGATCCTGCCTGGTGGGCACTTTGCACGTGGGCAGCTGGGGGCCCCAAGCCACCCGCCAGGAGAGGCCCACCCCCCAGAAGGGGCCCACCCACCAGAAGGTCGTGGAGGGGGATCCCGCCTACAGGTGTTTAAGAGGAGCACACACGCTCCTGCCCATCAGCACGGATGGGGCAATGGCCGAGCCTGGAGGGAGCATCCACCAAGACGCGCCTTGTCTGCTTTCCCACGCCCCCCCCAAACACATCTGCACCTCCACGCAGCTCCGCCCGCCTCACCGGCTTGTGTTTTCCACGGTCCACAGAACACTCGAGTGGACCGGAGGGGCATTTGACGTGTTTTTGGAATTGAGGAACCGTGAAACCATATTTCCATCCTTGCTTGAGTTAGAAGACCCCTGGGGAGGGGGTGGTCAGGGAAGAAACACCCCCCGCCCTGGGAAGGGAGAGCCTCAAGGCACCAGCAGGAGCTCATCTGGTCTGGATGGGGTCACAGGCTTGTTTCACTTTTCATTTGTTCAGTCTCTGGCTGAGAAACGCCGTCATTTTTCAGTGTATCCGATGGGGTATGATCATGAGCGTTAACTCTTTACTTTTCCAAGCAACTCAGCAGGGGAGCTCAGACACGCCCGCCATGGCCACCACAAGCTCATAATGAAAACACCCATCAACTGATGGGTTAGGGATGGTGTGGTCCGTGTCTGCCTGTGTGCAACTTGGTCCCCGAGCATCCCTGGTGAGTGTAGACACCGGCACCATGAAGGGGCACTCGGAATGCACACACCTCAAAGCCTGCAGCGCCCAGCACCCCCGAGTGTGAGAGGCACGCCCACGGCCACCACTCACCCTCTGACCCCGGCCAGCCCTCCCCCCTCACAGCGGCCCCGCGCTCCCTCCCAGGCCCACGTCCCTGCGACTCCGCCCTTATCAGCTTTCACTGTGCTGGTTTTGTGTTTAACCATTTAACACGTGACCCTGGGCTGCCGTTTTCATTAGGTTCCCACCTTTTTGTGATGTCACTGTTAATGATTTTGAGGGTTGTGCCCCCAACCCCATTTTTCCACAGCCCTGTGGCTTTTCATCGCACGCTATTGCACGGTGCGGTGAATTTTAGGAATGTAGTCATCACGCTACAGCACAAGCGTCCACATTATGTGTGACGTGAGGTTTCCCAGAGAACGCCTTGTCCATGCACAGCCCCCAGTGCCTCGCTCGTCCTCCTTGAAGACCCCAAATAGCCCGTTGGCCCCTTCCTTTGGGGCTGGGGCAAGCAGGCCCGGCTCCCTCTTCAGAGCCCTTGGCCCTCATCGGGGTGAATGCGGCTGCGGTCTGCGTGTTTGGCATTTGGATGATCTACGACCGACAGGCCAGGACGGGACTGCAGTGAATTCCAGAGTAAGACCCTTACCCCACGTGGTGATAATGGTCTTTTAAATTCAGACATGGAAGCGTTTTTCGCTAAAGAGAAAATAACAGAATTTCTTCCTGCCACATGACAGGGTTTTTATTTCAAGTAAGAAAGGCTCAGGCCCAGAGTAGCAACTTTTTCAAACCAAAGACCAGAGAACTTAAGGATTCCCCCAGAATCACTTCAACAGCTGGTTAAGTTGAACAAGAATTTATCACCTACTGAATTCTAAGCACCGGCCATCAAACCAGAGCAAGACTCTAGGAGGAGAAACACCGTTTGTCTAACTTAACAGGATACAATGTAGCGCTCGTAACAAGGAACATCGTGCAAAGCACAGAGGGAGAGGACCACGAATTCTGCCTCCTGTGCTCACACGCTCCACCCACGGCTCAACGGAAGAGCAAGAGCAGGAGCAGCCAGCAGGAGCCTATCTGACACGCTCCCTGAGGTTCTAACACGCCCTGAGGGTCACCCCACCGTAAGACGAGGGGTCTAAGTCTCTGAGAGGGTCGACCCCTGCGGTTTGCAGAGTGAGCGGCAGAGCTGGGTGTGAACGCTGCTCTCTGACCTGCGAGCTCTCCCACCTGAGGGAATGAGTCGAGCCCTTTTTGATTGTTCAGGGGATTTTATACTCTCTCCCTGTATTACAAATTGTTTTTACTAACTCGTTTTACTTATTCTTAACCATTGATACCATATTTATCAGCACAGCACCAGTTTTGGAAGCACAGTGTGTATTTCACTCACTCACCTCGTGGTGCAGGCTTCCAGGACGTCAGAGGATTCGCTCAGTTCTTGATCTGGTTACCCTGAAGGAAGCACGTGCTTTTCCGAAATGGGCGGTGATGCTGCTGAGAGCAGAGCCGCCTCCCCTCCGCCTTTGCCTCTGGCCCCCGCCGCTCCTCCCCAACCCCCCCCCCGCCTGTGAGACATGTCCTCGCAGCCCAGGTGAGCAGCGTGCGTAGCTGTCCGAGAAGCGGCATCAGGACAGATTCACAGGAAGGGGGCAGCAGAGGCCTTTGAAAGGCTCTGGCAGGGATCCCAACTGTCCCGGGCAGCCTTGAGAACCCACACCCTAGAGGGGTTTGCACAATGCTCTCCAGCTGCCGAGGAAATATTCACGTTCACGGGCAGAGGGAGAGCTCGACAGGTGGAAGCAGAAATCCCTGACTCACAGAGAAATGTTCTCATGTCTGGGCTGAGGGTTTCACACCCACAAAGGGGGCACCTACTCCTTGGCTTAGAAGTTCAGGTTCCTACGGGTGGAGAGAACTTCCAGAATGTTCCAGGCCGGCACTTGTGAAGTGGAGTGAGCGCGTCATGAAAGACAGTGGTGCCTGTTCCGGAAGCATGAATTTTACTTGAGGGTTGGAGGGTGAGAACAGTAAAAAAAAAAAATTCAGCGGGTCAGTTATTTTAAACATTATTTTCACATGTTGTTACAGCTCTATGGTGGAATTAAATGTAAAACTTCAAAGAAATGCCATCTTTGGGGAGGGCTGCACCAGCCAGGGACCCCAGATCACCATGAGGGTCATCCCACAGCTCTGTCATCTGCCCCTCCCGGGGCGTGGGTGGTAATGATTTTATTCCCACGTGCAGATTCGAGTGTGTGAAAAGGCACCAGCCCCTCCTTTCCAGAACATACACGTCTTACACTAATTGCGGCATGGCGTGAAATCGCAATTTACGCAGATGCGTTTCATGCTTGCATGTTCTGGACTGTGTTTCTGGGGAGGCATCTGGGAATCAACTCTGATCTTCAGTGTTGGGATGGCACTTTAAGACCCCTCTATCCTGAGGTCAGGAGGTAGAACGTCCTCTGGTAATTTTGGGGTGAATAAGTGTTGCTCCAAGTAACAAAGTTTCCCTCCTCAACACAGTTCCACCTGCCATCAAATCTAATCTTCTTTGTCTCAAACATAGAAGCCAAGAGAAAGGAGCCCCACTCCCCCAACAGCATGAATGCGTCTACTCTCAACTCTCACAGCAACGTGGGAAGATGGGGACAGGGCACCCTGGGGCCCCTCCTGCTCCCGCCCAGCGTGGATGGTGTTGTTCACGCTTTAGCCTTTCCATCTCAAGGCACAACTTTTGCCATGTCTGAATACCCCTATACTGTTGTTCACTTCTTATCTTGCTTTAAACAGATTTATCTGTAAGCTCAAATACATGCATTGAAATCAAACGACATTCTACTGCAAATGAAAACATCAGAGCAAGTGACTAAATAGAAAGTATCCATAAAAATAAAAACAACGGAAATGAGGTGATGCCATTCAATTCTAGCCAGATCCTGAGGTCCAGATGGAGTCATCACTGAAGTCTACCAGACATTTGAGGGAAAAACTCATATTGAACTTAGACAAACTCATTCAGAAAATAAAGGAGAAAGGAAGGTTTTCTTATTCATGTCATGAGGTCTATTACTGATGCCAAAACCAGATGAAGACATTACAAGAAAACAACAGACTGAAACTCCTCATGAGCGTACAAAATTCCTTAATGAAATAGGAGTGAATCAATTCTGGCAACATATGAGGATGATAGCACATTATTGCCAAGTAGGGTATGTCCCAGGAATGCAAGGTTGGTTTAACATTTGAAAATAAATCAATGTAATTCACCAAACAGAAAAAAGGAGAAACAATAAAATCCTCTCAAAAGATGCTGTGAACAAGGGGCCGGCCCACTGGTGTAGTGGTTAAGTTCGCGCATTCTGCTTTGGTGGCCTGGGGTTTGCAGGTTCGGATCCTGGGCGCAGACCCAGCACTGCTCATCAAGTCACACTGTGGCAGCATCCCACATAAAACAGAAAAAGATTGGCACAGATGTTAGCTGAGCAACAATCTTCCTCAAGAAAAAAGATTGAAGATTGGCAAGAGATGTTAGCTCAGGGCCAATCTTCCTCACAAAAAAGAAAAAAAAAAGATGCTGTAAACAACTTTGACAAAACTCAGTATCTAATTATGATAAAAACTCCAAGCAAATTTTTGGATGGAAGAAAACTTCTTCAATTGGCAACTTGTAAACTCTAGAGCTCACATTATCCTTAATGATGAACTACTGAACTTTTGCCCTAAGAGGAGATACAAGGCAAAGACATCCACTCTCCTCACTCCTATTTAACCCTGTGCTGGAGGTCCGGGCCGGCGCAGAAGGACAGAAACAGACAAAAGGCATGCAGACTGGAAAGGAGGAAGGGAAGCTTGTATTCACAACGTGAATGCACACCTAGATAATCCCGGGGAATTGAAAAGACAAAAGCTGCTAGGACCAGAACTAAGAAGGGTCTGGGGATAAAGACCAATATCCAAAATCAGTTGATTTCTCTGTATAAACACAAGCGATTGGAAATTGAAAAAAAAAATTTAAATATCATTCATAATTGAGTCATAAAATGCTTAGGGATAAATTTAACAAAATCATGTGCCAGACTTGGCAATGACAACTATAAAATATTGCTGATAGAAATTGTAGGAGAGTTAGATGAAAGAAGACGTAAACCGTGTTCACAGATGGGGACAGGCAGGGTGGTAACTGCTTGATGGATTCAACTTGGTCCCAGTGAGGGACGAGCAGGCTGTTTGTGCAGAAATTGACAGGCCAATTCTAAAGTTTATATGGAAACATAAAGGATCTGTAATAGCCAAGACAGTTTTGAGAAAGAAGAACAAATTTAGAAGACATACCACGTAAGACGTCCTATAAAGCTGCAAACATCAAGACAGCGTGGTATTACCGTAAAGACAGACGTGTAGAGCAGGGGAAGAGAGTCCAAAACAGGCCCACATAAATGGCTAATCAATTTTCCACAAGTTACCAAAGTGATTCTGTGGAGGAACAAACAGTGTCACCAACAGTGTTGACACAACCGCCTTTCCAAATGAAGAAGAGTGTGAATCTCAGCCCTTCCTTCAGACCATATGCGAAAATGACCTGGCAATGGGTCACAGATCTAAACGTAAAAGCAGAATTTATAAAACTTCTGGAAGAAAACATAAGCAAATTATTCCTGACCTTGGAGTAGACAAATAGTTCTTGGAGAGGACACAAAGAAGCGTGAGCCATAAAAAAAGGGTAGATTGAACACCAGGAACTTCTGTTCTTCAAAGGACAGTGTTAAGAAAGTGAGAAGGCAAGACGCAGGCTGGGAGAGAACGCCACAAAACACGTCTCATAAAGGACTTGTGTCTGGACCACATTTAAAAACTCTCAAAACTTGTTAATAGGAATATAATACCCCAATACAAAAGGAGTAAAAGATGTAAGTAGATATTTTATCAAAGATTGCAAATAGGCAGATGAAAAGATGCTCAAAATGATTCGTCACTAGGAAAATGAAAACTAAAACCATAATATGACACCACTGCACGCCTAAAACATGTTTACAACAAGTGACAATACCACGCACTGGCCAGAGCGCAGGGGAGCTGGCAGTGCTGGGGTTAGGGTGAGTCAAGCAAGGCATCGAGGGTGAGCATCTAAGGAGAGCCCTCTCTGAGGGTCACGCAGGCTGGGCCATGGGGGACCCTGAGAGTGGGCACCTCCTTAAATTCGGTGCCCAAGGTGCCTACCTTGCCTCGCCCAGGTCCCAGCCCTGACACCCGGAACTCTTGCATGTTGCTGGTTGGAACACACAACGGAGCAGCCACGTTGGAAAACAGTTTGTCAGTTGCTCATAAAGTGAAGCCTATACTTGTCGTAAGGCCCTCCACGCCTAGGTATGTACCCAAGCAAAGGAAAACACACGTCCACACAAAGACTTGTACATGAATGTCCATAGTAGCTTTACTCATAGCAGCTCAAACCTGGAAATAACCCAAATGCCCGTCAGCAGGGAACATATAACCAAATTGTCGCACATCCAATCAATGGAATGCTACTAACGCCACAAAGGAGCAAACCTCTGAGAAACAAGCTGCTTGGATAGACCACAACAATGTCAGGCAGAGGGAGAGAAGCCAGGCACCAAAAAGTACACACTGTGTGATTCCATTTACATGAAATTCCAGAAAAGACAAATCTAATCTATGTGAGGGAAAGCAGGTAAGGTGGTGATAGACTGGCCGATGAAAAGGATTTATCAAAATTGTGGTGTTGGTTACAGGTGTGTATAAATTTGTCCAAACTCATCAACATGTAAAATTGAAATGATTAAAAGTATTTAACGTGAAGAAATAAAAGTAAGAAATCAGAATTTTAAAGGACACAGCAGCATCCTGAAGGGTTTCCCCTGGCCAATGATGGAGCAACGTGAGTATCGAAAACTTGACGGCCGTAGATTACAACACACAAATATGTGTACAAACCCCTGATTCATGATCATTCTAGCAAGCGTGTTTGGCTCTTCAGAGGCCACTGGATCATCAGGACAAATGCTTGGCTTCCCCCACCCCCACCTTACTCACCAACTACTAGAACCAAACGGATCCTTCATGAACTAGGAAAGTCCTTCTCTAGAAAGAACCACAGCTAAGAAACACAGGCGGAGTGACAGACTCAGACAGTCACTGTTGCGCAAACCCGGGATCCAGGTGCGACCACCACAAGGCCAGAGCTCCAGGTAAAAAGCCAGGAGGGCCTGACACTGAATGGAGAAGCCAAGGCGCGTCCACCCACTGTCAGCCCAGGCTGGGATTTGCTTTAAATACCCAGACGGCAGGGGTGGGGTGGGCCCGGAGGAGGAGTGGAGTTGACAAAAGAAAATTGCAAAACGTTGATAACTGTTGGACGGTGATGCAACGTTCGTGTAGGCATTGGTACGCTGTCTCTGCTGTGCAGTTTGACAGAGGGAGGGCAATGGGCTTGATGGGGATGCGGGAGCCACACCTCCTCTTTACACATTTGAATGACTCTCTACTCCAGTGGCCCACGGAATAAGAAAGAAGAGGCACATTTTGACAAAATAAAGCCTGAATTATAGAGTAAATTTGACCAAAGCAGGGGCCTAGCATGTTAATATTTACATAGTTACATCAGAACTATGTAATTTGGTTTTGCAAGGGTTTTGCCAATTAGGGATTAGGAAGGCAAAAACTTAAAGGTTACTGAACAACAGACAAAATGATTTATTATTCTTAGGTCATTGGAAGAAAATATAGATATGCATAACTATTTGTGGAATTTCACCTACTCACTCTCACGCAGGCCGAGGGCCAGATGTAAACACGCAAGCCAGCACCGTGGTCTTACAGCCAGACTTCAAGAGCCGTGCGGCCAAAGTTGAATTCCTTTCAAGGACAGTTTCATTTCTCTGCTAATAATGCCTTTCTGACCGTTAAGCACATTAGCCCATCCAATGGCCGTAATCAATCGGTTTGAAATTCTCAGCCCGTGATATGGCTTTGGCCACGTCAGCTTAGTTTCTAATTTTTGTCTGACTTTGGACAAATCTCTTGAACTCCCTGAGCCTGTCTTTAAAAAAAAAAAATCTGCGTAAAATCCGTTAAGCTCTGGGAGCACTCTGACACGGATCGGGGTCGGAGTAAAGACCCACGCGTGGTGCGTGGCAGGCATTCCGTCATCAAGGAAGAGAGAAGGGAGAAACATTGCACCGCTTGTGACACGGCTTCTCCAGAACCTCGAAAAACAAACTCCGTGGCTGAGGCCCAAAGAGGACCGCACCAAATTCCCGCCTCGGAGACACTCGGCTCATCAGATTTATTTTGCGGTTTTCTCAACCACACAACTTCTTGGGTTTTATATCAAAAGGTTGAAAATATAGATAAACAAACTGCGTTCCTGGTGAGCAGTGCCCTGCTGGAACCATCGATCGTATGCCCCTCACAAACAGGCCCCCAGACAGTGTGGGTCACCTGGCTGCAGCCGGGCACTGAGTTAGCGCTTACGCCCGGCTCGCCAACGGCGCTTGGCGAGGCCCCTCTCCTCCAGAACCCAGCACACTCTGCCGATGAGCATCTGTCCTCCACGTTGGTTTCTTCTGCATTTTCCGGCCAGCGTTCGCGCCGTCTGCCTGCCAGGAGCCAACTCGGAGAAGTAGCCTGGGAAGCACTTCTCCTCACTCCGTGAGGTCCACCCTGGGAGCTGCACTCACTCACGGCTTTCTCGCAGGTTGGGACGCCGAGCCCCATGCGCCCAGCTGGGCGCTCCACAGCCCAGGGCGGCGCCTTCCCCGGGGGCCTCTCTCCTTCACTGGCCACCAGCTCGGGGGTGCAGGCCATGGTTGCAGCAGCCAGCAGCTGGGGGACGCCCAGCCTCCAGCCCCTGCTGCCTGCCACTAATGAGTTTCCAGGTGACCACAGCATCCAATCACGTCCCCCAGCTGACTGGGGTTCTCGGGGAGAGCCACCTCTGCATCCTTTCCCAGCCCTGGAGCTAACAATGCCGTCCCAAAGGGCCCGATGATGTCACCACATGAAATGAAAATGAAGCCCAGAGGCACAGATGAATTTATCATCTGCCGTTTCTGTAACGTGCACGAAGGAGGAGGGAGGGCTGCGACCCGCTTCCTGAGCCCTGGGAGAGTCGGCGGTCAGAGGCTCCACGAAAGAAGGGCTGGGCCCCGGGGCCACTCCGGCTCCCTCCGAAGGTCGTTCCCATCCTCAAAAGCAATCTGGGGACAGGGGGAACTGGAGAGCAGATGTGGCAAGTGACTCCCTGCGGTCCGGGGACGCGTCCACCCACCGTGGACCCTGCCTCTGTGCCAGAGCCTTTCTCCAGGCCCCGTGCAGTGCAGACTCAGGGCGTCTCGGCTTCCAGCGCAGAGCCAGGCCCACGTCTGCAAGGGGCCTCCCAGCCCAAACCTCTCACCGCGTGGTCGTCCCGGGAGAGAGTGTTTCCCAAACTGCGCGAGCGATTCGATCAGAGCAGGCAGACCAGCGCCCGGCTCTCCAGGCCCTTTCGCGCATTTGCAACCCCTGGTCTGACCCAACCATCCCGTCGCCTCCCAAGCGGTACTCAGAGGAAGATCCAGATGCGCGTCTTTCTTCACTCACAGGCGAACCACCTTCCCTAACTTGCGCTCACACTGACATCTTCCCCGTGAACACACCAGGGTCTGGGAGGGGGACAAAGCCTCCTTTCCAAACCGTTCCCCACTTCCCGGGAGAGCAAAGAAGCATTGAGAGAGATACCATGGGAACTGCATGTTTGTTGACTGACTTCCAGACCTGCAGGCAGGGGACAGTTTCCAGCACCTGTGTCTCCATCTCCTTGACCCCACACTCCGTGAAAATCGCATCCAAGTCGAGGGTCCCTGGACCAGCAACAGGTGGGCGAATCCCTGGGCGTGGGGTGAGGGACTCTGCCGAGAATGTGGTTGCTTTGAGCAGCTGCCTTGAAAGGGGCATTGGTGCCGGGGAAAATGCCGTGTTGTTCCCCGCAGAACAGACCCACCAGCTGCAATGTGCTTAACGTCTCTGTCAGGAAGTCTCAGCTCTGAAGGAGGAGAGTGAGACGGAGGGCAGGGCAGGGAGAAACACAGAGAGATGGGGTGAACAGTCAGACCAGGCTCCCAGCGAGCTGCCCGTGCAACCACAGTGGGGCGGCCGTCCCCGTTGTCCCCCAGGCTCGTACAAACCTTGCACAGACGCGCCTCCACCCAGCCTGCTGCCCCCACCTTCCTTTCGGGGACTGGAGAAGCACTCTCACCTCTCAATAGGGCGACAGGTGTCAGGAAACTTGCAAAGGACTGAAACGGGTAGTAAGCAGGGAGGCCCGAGCATCCTGTGAGCACCCTGCCTTTTATCATCTGGGAGCTGGTGCACAACTCTAAATGACAGAAGAGTGGTGATGGTGCAAGCCGTTCCTGTGCACAGACGTGCAAATGCCTCCGTCTGGGCAGAGGGCTGCTGTGGCTACGCCGGCTGTGCGTCTGTGAATTCGTTCCACCATTCCTTCCTGCCTGTGTGTGGCTCTCTGAAACCTTTGAAATGCCAGCAACGTCCCGGCAACGTCTTCCTGGTTCCCTCATTAGTTCAGGAGTAAATCAAGTCTCAGGTGCATGTGCATTTTGTATCGATTTGAGTCAGAATTTTATCTTCTTTTAAACACGATCCTTTGCCACCAGGGTTGCACTGCTGGTCAATGGCAGAGAGGGGATCTGAGCCCAGATCAGTCCACGTGAGAAGAAGAGGACAGTGAGCCTGTCTCGTGCATCGATGATGGCCCGACACCTGTATTTCATTTCACCCTCATTCTTCAGATGAGGAAGATGAAGTTCGGCTTACATGGAGATTAAGCAGGAAATCAACCAAGCCGCCAGCGTCTGCTCCTAAATCCATCATCGGCCCCGAGGCAGGCACCTCCCCATCAGCGGGTGGACCCGCGAGCCTCCTGGCTGTTGCCCGTCTCCGTGTGGCTGACAGGAGGCCCCGGCCCAGAGGCCTTCACTGCTCAGGGCCGTGCTGTGAGCAGCCCTTGAAGAAATTTAGAAAAAACACACCACGTTTGCAAGCTCTCAGGCAACTTTTCCATATAGAGATGCAGGTGGGTAACTAAGCAGCCAGGCAGAGAGAAAAATATTTCTCCAGATGTGAGCGCTTAAGAAGAAAGCAAGAAAAACCTCTCGTCCCTGTTTGTCAGTGGCCTTGGGGAACTCTGGCTCCTTCTGTGATGGCTCCTGGCCGGCAGCTGAAATACCGGATGACTCTGATTACTAGAACGCTCCCTGCGTCCTTGCGATGCTACCCAACCCCAACCAGCGGGCACAAGCTCACCCAGGGCGGGGCTTCAAATGCAGATCCCCGGGCTCTGCCGACAGAGTCTGGATCCAAACACCTGGGGGAGCCCAGCGATCTGTACTTTTGAGGTGCGGTCCCTGGTGTTTCTGGAACAGCGTTCTACCCGGAGGTGCTTGCTTGGGTCCACCGGCGGCGTCAGACACAAGGTTCCACAAAAGGAGTCCCTGGACTCGGATGGGAACAACTACATCCTATGCTCCCTGCCCTAATTTAGCTGAAAGGGAGTGTTTCCATCAAGTATAGACGTGGAGCCAAGTGCAGGAGAATCAGCAGCACCACGGGCCCTGTCCCCGTGCAGTCGTAGCCGACATCTCGAGTCTCGTCTGCTCTCGCCGCGACATCGCGGTGGGCAGAGCTGCCTCCCCATCCCCGCAGAAGCCCTGGCTCTGATTGGTCTTATTGGATATCTGAACCGCAATAGCGCTGGGCTCCTTCGTATGTCCAGAATATGGTTTTTGTTTTACACATTTAGAAATCTTTATCCCGAGGGGGTCCCTAGGTTCCTCCAGAGAGACTGCCAGACGGGTCCCTGCCACCACGAGGGTTAGGAACCTCTGATCCGAGCGGGGACCACCGCAGCGTGACTGCACGTGGCCAGGGGTCCAACCCCGTGATGGGGAATGAGAACACTTTCAGTGCTGCAGCTGCTGCCACACACCCTGCTCGTCCCCCTGGGCAGCCTCTGCTCAGGGTATCCACCCATCTCCTCGTCCACCCTTCCAGACGGTGGTCCAGGGCATGCGTCTGTGGTTCCCCCAATAAACACGTGGCAGTGCAGAGGGGCAGACATGGGGAGAGCCAGCTCTGAACATGGCTCACTGAGTTCTTTCTTCCTCGCATCCTGGCCTGTCCTCTCGCAGTCAAGATGCTGGCAGGAGGTGCCCAGTGGTAACAAGACGATGCCATTCCAGAAGCCCCATTGCTTCTCAGAGAGGAGAGAGGGCTCTTAGCCCAAGTGGTAACAGAACTCCCGTCCTGATCAGGCTGCAGTGAGCAAAAGCGGGGCCGAGGCTACCCCTGGACCCCCATCACCCAGCCTGTCAGAGCCTGTGAGTTGGCTGAGGCCCAGAGAGGTCAAGGGGCTTACCAGAGGGCACACAGTAAGAAGTCTCAAAGCCAGGCCTCTAAGCAGATTTCCAGACCCCAGAAGCCCCACTTTCCCCTTCTCTCAGTGGCCTTCCCGTCTGGCAGATATGCTGTAGGATGCACACGTGGAGGCCACGGGAAAGTGGTTGGGCTCTGGGCACAGAGGGCTTCTCGAGGGCCAGCAGAGTTTCTCTGGCTGCGAAGGACCCCATGAAGGCAAAGCCGTGTTCTCAGGCCAACACAGCTCTCAGCTCCCTCACCTCCATCGCCCCGGAGCCCAGCCTTCCCTCGGCTATGCCTGGGGGCCGGGCAGAGGAGAGCTCATGCCAGGTCAGAACCCACAGGCTGCGCCCACCCAGGACTTCACAGCTGAGCCCCGGGGCCTCGGACGTGCCTCACCCTCAGCTCCACCGCCCTGCGACGCTTCCCTCCTGGGGCTACAAACACCTTCTAGAGCTGGCTGACCTGAGGGGACCCAGATGCCTCCTCCCTGAGGAAGGAATTCCAGGGGTGGGAGGCAGTGGGTGGCAGCTTGGGGAGTGGTCAAGCGCGTGGCTTCCAGAACCAGAGGGCCTTGGTTCAAAGCCTCGCTCAGCCACTCACCAGCTGTGTGACCTGGGGCAAGCTGCTTTACCTCTCTGTGCTTCACTCTCCCTTCTGTGTCTGGTACACGATAGGCGATCAGTGAATACCTGTTGAATGGACGCTGAGTAGCACCACTGATGGGAACACCCACTACCGTTAGCACGCAGGCCTCACACCCTGGCAATGCTCCCCCATAGTCCCCACTGAAAGCTGCCGAGGTCACTCATCCAGACCAGGCTCAGAGACTGAGTCCCAGGCAGGGCCGGGTCAGGTCTCCCGGGGAAGCACCCCCCATCACCCGTCTGGGGAGAAACTTGGAGCCTGGACTCAGAAGCCGGTGCCCCCGGAGCCTCCCAGTGACTCAGACGCTGACTCTAGAGAGCTCAGTCACTTCTCCAAGTTAGAAAGGATGAAAGCGACAAAATAAGGACTCATGGTGCTTTTTCTGTAGTTTTCCCCTTTTGTTAAACTTTTAAGTTTGAAATAGTGATAAATTCACAGGAAATTGAAAAGAAGCGCACAGGAGGTCCCAGACACCCGTCCCTGCGCCTGAATGCCCCGGGCTAACATCTCACACCTCCGCGGAACGCGCCATCCTTGCAGCAGCCAAACCAGGGGATGGGTGCACTCCACGGGGCGCGCTCAGATCCCACCAGTGCTTGTGTGTGTGTGCAGGCATGTGTGTGTGCGCACGTGTGTGTGCATGCTGTTGCTGGCCCGGAGACCCCTGCCTTATGTACTAGAGGATTGTCACCTTGTTAAGTAAAGGGGCTGGAAGGTCAGCTGGTTCCGCACGCTCACCTTTGGTGCCAGGGACAGCCAGGCCCATTGGCCCCCAGAGCTCCAGCCAGGCTCTTCTCAGGGAAACGACCACAACACCATCTGTGTGGGCGGCTAACAGCCTCACCCGGGCCCCTGTGAATGTGACCTTATACGGGAGAAGGGACTTTCGGGTGTGACAGAGTTAAGGATCTTGGGCTAGGGGCCTGTCCTGGTTATCCACATGGAGCCCAACTGCAATCACGGTGTCTGTAGAAGAGGGAGACGGGAGGGAGATTTGGCACAGATACAAGAGAAGGAGGCAAAGAGACCACTGAGGAGCAGGCTGGAGAAAGTGGCCACCAGCCCAGGGATGCCCGAGGCCCCAGGAGCTGGATGAGCAGGCGGGCTTATCCAGAGGGAGCGCGGCCCCACCCACGCCAATTTGGCCCAGTGAAACGGACTGCGGGCTTCTGGCCTCTGGAAATACAGGAGGAGAAACCTGTTGCAACTCGCCAGGTGTGTGCTGATCCGCCCCAGCAGCCCCGCGACGCTCGCACACCACGCGTGGACAGCCGGCAATTCTCATTCCAGCCTGACAGGGCAGGAGGGACCTCAGTCTCCTCTCGGCACAGGAGGACACCTCCTTCTCGAAGCTCGGCTGAGCCATTGTCCAAGGCCAGGCTACCAATAATCAGCAGAGGGAGGATTCTAAGCCAGGACCGCCTCCAGGGCCCACACACTTAACCGCCACCCCTCACCCAAGTGGCCAGGGCCGACTTCTCCTCCCAGCTCCTGCGGGCTGCTCTCGGGCCACCCCTTCTGTGGCCACAAGCCCACACCAGGACATCCTCGCCCAGGTGGGCAGATGCTCTGAAACTGGTGTGTCCTAGAGTTTGTCCCCAAGGCCTTGTTTTCTCCCTATGGGGCCAGAAGACCTACAGGAGCCAAGGAGTGAGTCTTCAAGTTGGAAGTAACATGAGAAGAGTTCTTTTGGAGACAGCTGCCGTGTTCAGGGCATCTTCATTATTCTGCGGCCACCAGACACTGCTGCCACATGCTGTTTGACAGCAGGAAGGTTTTCTTGAATCGCCCCCTCTTGTGTCACCTGTTCACTTCTACTTAACAAACATTTGTTAGAATCCTCTGTGTGTCCGGGGTAAACGTGGATGAGCTGATGAATCCCCCGTCCTTGGGGGAGAGGGGACAGGAATGTGGACACAAACACCCAGTACCCAGTACGGCCTGGTCAATGTGACATCAGAAGCTGCCAGGGCCGGATCCCCAGCACACAGGCGCAGAGGCAGAGACGTGAGTGCAAAGGGTCCTTAGAGGGGGCTCTCAGGAGCAATGTCTAGCAGCGAGCGAGGGAGGCAGGCCCTGGCAGAGCGTGGGGGAGCTGGGGTTTGGGTGGACCAGAGGCCTCCGCTAGTCTCCCCATCCAGGGCTCTGGAGCTGGGACACATCATGGCCATCCCGAACGGAGGCAAGGAGGCCGGGCCTTTATACCCATCAGGGACCAGTGGTTTCTCGCAGGCTGCCCCCGGAGGAGGCAGAGCCATGGGTATCACAGCAGTTTCCAAAGGGGCCTCAGCCCCGACCTCCTCCCTCCCCTGGTCATATTAGCTCTGTTTCTGCGAAACAAATCACTCCAAATTTTGTGTCTTAAAATGACAACCATCACTGGTTATCTCACAGTTTCTGTGGGTCAGGAATGTGGGCGCGGCTTGGCTGGGAGGTTCTGGCACAGGTCTCTCACGAGGCTGCCATCAAGATGTCATTGCTGTGGTCACGGAGGTGCACTGGGGCTGGAGGACCCACTTCGAAAGGGGCCCTCACATGGCTGTTGGAGGGGGCCTCAGTGCCTCTCCCTGTGGCAGGACGTCACACAAGAGCATGGCCTCAGGAGGCAAGGGTCACCGGGGCATGTGGGGGCCTCCCTCCCTGAGAGAACGCGTCCCCCGGTCCTAGAGGGCCGTCTGCATAGTACACGACAGCATCTATGACAACCTGCTCTCGGGGACGTGTTCCCGGAAGACAGGACACTTGAGCTGAGTGTTCTCCAGGTTGACAGAAGAGGGAGAAGACCCCAGGACATCCCGACACCAGCAACGTGGCCCCGAAGCCTCCTTGCCCTGAGGACTCCCCGTCACCATGGGTCCCTGTGACTGCGTCGTCCCGCTGAGAGCACTGCCTCCTCCCTTGGCCAGCAGGCCTCTGGCGTCATCGTTGAACTCACTCCCAGCGTCTCCAGGTGCTCCCTCAGCGGCCACGCCAGCAGAAGGATGTGCGAAGCGAGAACCTGGAAGCTTCCTCTCCCGTCGCTGCTGTGGCTTCCATCCCGCCTGTCGGTGGCCGTTTCCATAAGCTCACGTAGAATGACGGAGAGTCAGCACCACCGCAGACCCAAGGACCAGGATGGCACCGGCCTCCAAGCTGCTGCCCCACGGGCTTTTCCGAGCAAGGGGCCCTCCTCGCAGCAGGGCCGGGCGAGGCAGACAGGAGGACAGTGTGGACGTGTCTGTGAGCTCTTGAGTGCAGGGTTTGCATTATTGACAATGATGAGGGCGCTGATGTGGGGAACACTGCTATGCAGTGTCATGTAGATGCTCCCACTGCCCCCATTTTATAGAGGAGGAAGGCAAGGCTCGGGGCCGCAGACCCTCTTCCAAGGCCACACAGCAGCACTAGGACAGACCCCTGGGTCATTCTGTGTCCGCACGACCTGCTTTTGCCCCTCAACCACATTGAGCAGGAAATAGTGCATAAGCTCAGGACCAGCGGAAAAGCAGACCACAGCCCAGAATAAAACTGGGTGCCCGCCTCAGGCCTGGAGAATCAGCTTTCCCAAGACGCCCAGAGCAGACGAAAGAGCACCCAAGATCTGGTGGCCCTTTGATGGGAGGTGCCCCCCAGGACGGGCTGTACGACACCCCACACCCCCGGCCCCAGGCAGAGGGGAGCGGCCGTCCCTGTCTGACCTCTCACTCCACTTTCTGTCTCTGGGCCAAGTAAACGTCTCTCCTACTGGTCCTTGTCCCCGCCCCTCATCCTGTCTTGACAGTGGGGGGCCTCCTCGTGGAGGGCCGTGCACTACGCAGTCTCTGTTCCCTGTGACTTCCTGCATCTCACTCTGCCTCCCCTCCCCCGCTCTGAGCTTGGGGTCTGGAGTGGGCTGAACGGCGGCCCCCAAAAAGATGTGTCAGTGTCCTCGTCCCCAGAACCAGTGCCTGTGACCTTATTTGGAGAAAGGGTCTTTGCAGACGTGATTAAGGATCACGAGATGAGACGCCCGTGGGTTTGCGATTGGGATTCCCTCCAAAGGCTCTAGGGGAGTGTCTGCTCCTCGCCCGCCCCTTCCAGCTTCTGGTGGCTGCCAGCCATCCTTGGCTCATGGCCACGTCACTCTGATCTCTGCCTCTGTGGTCATGGGCCTCCTTCTGTTCTGGCTCTGCCAAATCTCCCCCACCTGCCTCTTATAAGGACCCTCTGATTATATCCAGTGCACCTGGAGCTTCCAGAAGCCTCTCCCCATCTCAAATTATTAACTTAGTCACATCTGCAGCGTCCTTTTGCCATGTTAGGTCATGTTTGCAGGCTCTGGGGGTTAAGACTGGGACATCTTTGGGGGCCGATTTTCAGCTTACCCCAGTCACCTTGTCTTAAGACAGGAAGGTCGTAAACCCATCCTCATAGGCCTAAGACTAGCCCCACCCCCAGCCCGCTCAGGTTAAACGCCTGCCCGTCACCAGGACGAGGAGAAGCCTGGGGCCAGCCCAGCCCATCCTCCCACATGTTGCAGAGCAGATGAGGAAACACCCA
This sequence comes from Equus przewalskii, assembly GCF_037783145.1. Classification (NCBI taxonomy): domain Eukaryota; kingdom Metazoa; phylum Chordata; class Mammalia; order Perissodactyla; family Equidae; genus Equus; species Equus przewalskii. Next base: position 34,524,103 of record NC_091833.1, on the reverse strand, counting down.
TCAAGGCCAGAGATGGCGGACGATATCCCAGGACAATGTCCGTGACGAGAAACCTCTGGTCAACCCAGATATGGAGAGCCTGGCTACTCCCCTCGCTGGTCACAATTCCTATCTGGACTGGTTTTGAAGGGGAAAATCTGACCTCTCCAAAGAAATGAATTAGGCAGGAGGTTGCAAACAAATAAAGGAGATAAATAAGGTGACACTGAGGGAAAGTTCTAGAACTCTGGCAGCATGAGTCCGGACAACCCTACTCCCCTGAGATAGTACGTATGGTTCTTCCCCGTCAGGCAACCCGTCTCATCTGTGGGAGTTCACGGTACTCGATGCACGGATGGAGGAAAATTCCTCCAGGAGCCCCATCTGCCAAGGACTGCACGTTAACTATGAGCAGGGGAGGCGTGGGGCGGCCAACGCAGGGGGAGGAGGCTGGCTCGTAACTCCTCTGCAATGCGCTGACTTCAGAGGTGTGGGGCATGCGGTGGGAGGCTGGAGCCGGCCGTGGGCTGGCGCCCATCCACACTGTCTCCCTCCGTGGGGACCCATTGTCCAAGAAGGAAACGCATGTGCTGGCCCAAAGGTTGCCAGATGTGGCAAGGCAATGGATTCTGGTTTTTAAATCCTCGATTACTCAGAGGTGGCTGACTTGGGAGATGACTTCCTCGTGGACTCCCTGAAACCAGCCGCTGGGTCCGCGCCCAGATTCTGCCTGCCTGAACTTGGCCTGGTCAGTGCACGGCTGGGGCTGAGGACGTGTCCTCCTGTCCACACACAAACACACACACACACACACACACACGAGCTGGTGTGGGTGCTTGCCTTCTGAGTGTGCCCTGGCCCTGACTTCCGGGAGCGACTTCTCCCTTCTAACTAAATTTGCACCAGATGCCACCCTACAGCACGCTCACTGTCACCCCCTTCCCCAGTCCACGGCAGACATCATTAATCAATCACAGACATCCCAGCGAGGGCCTTGGAATCCTTCACAACACAGCGCTGCAGGCCCTTGAAGCTTTATCCATCTGAAATGACACCTAGTCACTAATCTTCATACACTGAGATCACTATGCTTGCTTTCAAATATGCGCCTCAGACACTATTTTGAAAACGTCCCCCAGGATCCCCTGAAAGTGCTGTGTGTGTTACAGAGGGCTTTTATACTTTCAGTGGCCAAATGCCTCTAAGATCAAGCGGTGTCCTCTCTAGGAGGCAAAAGGCCGGAACGCATGTGTTGCTAGTGGAAAGCAGGTTAGGCACTAATTGAAGGCGCCGGGTCTGCAGACTTCCGTGTTTATCTGGTGGGGGAGGGGGAGGCTGGAGAGGCGTTTTCTTGTGACACAGAGAGCAGGGCCGGAAATGGGATCCCCACGAGGAGGGTGGAGCTGGCCCGCTGGACGAAGCCACAGCTAGTAAAGCCCAAGTTTCCGGAGTCATTAAGCCTTTGTAGGCTCCAACGTGAAAGGCTCCCATCCCGTCTGGAGATGCGCGGATGCACCTCGAGGACGTGATGCCCAGGGAGAGAGGCTGGACGCGAAGAGAACAGGGTCTGATTCCGTTCACAGGAAATGCCCAGAACAGGCAACTCCACAGAGACAGAAGGTGGATTAGGGGCTGCCAGGGGCTGGGGGGCAGGGGTGACTGCTGATGGCAATGCGGATGTTGTGGGGGTGATGACAGTGTTCTAAAATTGGGCAGCTCTGTGAACACGATAGAAACCACAAGACTGTGCTCTTTAAATGAGTGGCCTGTCCGGTACGTGAGTTCTAGCTCAATAAACCTGTTGTTCTTTTAAAAGATTGCATCTGGGATGCAGATGACCTCTCGACCGGACGGCCGGGATGCCGGTGGGCTCAGAGCTTCCGGGCCAGGTGGCTTTGGCAAGTGTCTTACCTACTCTGGGGCCCGATTTCTGTGCCCATAAAGTGGCTTAAGACAACTCACCGTGGGGGCTGCAGGGGCTCTCGAGAGGATTGAAAACCAGGGCAGAGAGCACATGGCACCAGGAGATACCACGAAATTGGGCTCCTGGGAATAGAATTCTCAGATGCTGAGCTAAGGGCAGCCAACAGCGTGATGGTGGCCGGAGCCGCCCGCGCTCCCCGACCCCTGACCCTCCTGAGGGCTGTTCCCACCCCTCACCCACCCGACAGTGGGGGTCTGCAGCTCCATGAGGGGAGACACGCTCCCTGCAGAAGAAGGGAAACCAGACCTTCCAGTGCCGGCGTTGTGTGGTGGGCAGTGCCCCAGACTCGGGGTGGGGAGCGCCCAGCCAGCAGCCCACCAAGAGGATGTTTTCAGGGAAGAGCTCAGGCTGCTTGGAGCGAGGAACAGAGGGGAACAGCACCCCCTTCCAGCCATCATGGCCTCAGTCTGTGGCCACTAAGGACCTAAGGAAGGGAGGGGTGTGGGGTGGGGGCAACTGCAATGAGGACAGTTTTAGCACCTGAGGCTGCTCTGAGCCCAGGGTTGAAGAACTACAGACTTTTAGAGTAAAACGTACCAGCAGGATGTCTACCCAGGTCTGAAGAGGGGAAGGAGGGCCCTTCCTATTTCCGGGAACCTTCGCACACTTGCAAATTAGACACCATTTCAAGAATAATCAAAACCATGAAAAGGTGCATTCACCCTGGAGCCTGGCAGTTTTTCCCCTTTTGGGGGTCAAGGCCACGAGGTGCACACCATGGGACACAAAACCGAGGGGACAGGATCCCAGTGGACGGACACAGGAATGAATACCCTTGCTCCCCGTGGCAGCTGACACGTGAACCGCGAGTGGCCCGGTGCTTGGCCTCCACCCGCCCAGCAACTCACTGCTGTCCTTTCAGCTTAGGCCGAGCTCCGGGTCTGGAAGGACCCTCTCCTCGGAGTCCGGTGCCGGGAAGACTGTGTGGACGATCGATAGCTGGCATTTCCCAATCTGGAAGCCTGGCCACCAGCAGGGACAGAGCAGACCGAAGCCCAGGGACAGTCAGGAAGCCCCACATTTCCACACCGTCCACATTGGGAAATGCTGCCAATGTTTTCAACGACCAAAAGCACCCCCGCCCTCTCCCCTTACAGCTCAGGCCGCGGGCAGGCGTGCGGAATCGCCCACACGTGGCAGCAGCACACCAGGCGTTTACACCAGGCCAGATTTTTGCATGAAGCGTAATGACACTTGGGGAGACACGTAGCTTCCGAAACCGGCCTTTGGCGGACCTCATCCACTTTCCTTCCCGTTTTGTCACTCAAGTCCCCCCAAGAATTCCCTTAACAATGCGGGGCCACCATCCTTCACAGCTACGCAGACCAAGCCCAGAAGCACCAACAGCAAATCCCCACGCAGGCGAGGGCCTCGGGTTGAGCTGGCACGTTATGAGGGACCCTGCACTGGGTTTCCAGGAAGTTCATACGCGGAACCGCGACTGTCACTTTCGCTCATCGCCCGACTTTATAATGGGAAACAGACATATCAAAGAGTAGCAGGAGGGGACCGGCTTTGAAACTCGCTCAAAGGAAGCTGTTGTGAAGAGAGTGTACTCACAAACACCGTAACAACGGCTTGTTATAGGTAGCGCGTACTTAAGACAGACTGTGTACAGATGCAAGCAGTCGATCCCTAGTTTTGCTCCTGGCTGGTTGGGGGCGCCCAGCCCTGCCTCCATCCTCTGTCGGAAGAGTCGCAATGAGACGCATATTTAGCAAAAAGTATAGCGAATCGGGTTTGTTCATGGCACCTCGGAACTCAGGTGCTGAGTGAGAAGCCTGTCACCTGGGACGTGTTACAGAAAGGAAAAGACAATGAGGGCATCTCATAGAAACCGTTAGAAGGAGGAAGCCCCTGACTGTGTCACAGCAAGACTGCAGACGGGTGTCTGTTCCCACTGAGCCTGCTTCTCGAGCTCCTGCATTTGGTCCAGGGTGTTGAATTTTCAATGGGAAAACAGAACGCTTTGTTTTGCCTTAAAGAAGTTTCCAGACTGCATTTGTTTCCATGCCTAGGTTGCAAGTCTGGATGCGTTAATAAGAATAATAAAACACAGATTGCCCTAACAGCATCTCATCCAGACTCCTAATGAAAGACTGTTTCCGACGTCCCCGGCGGCCAGCGCCCGGAGCCGCTCCCCGACAGCGCGATGCAGGAGCCAGCACTTACCCTGGAGGCAGCGGTGGGTGTCTGCCGCGTGTCCTGCCGTGTGGCGTGTGGCGGGACAGCTATTGCGTGTCCTCCTGACTTCGCGGGCCCAGGTGCCTGTGGGAGCCGCGGGCGCTGCCTCTGCCTCTCCTCGGACTGGCGGCTCTCCGCTTCAAGTTTCAAGTTCCAGGCAGCAGGGACTCCCTCTCCCTTCGCACACACTTAACCCTGCTTTTGCCTGGTTAGTAGGGATCCGAATACAACCACTCTCATGCGTTCGGGGACGCAGAGCAGCTGCGCTCGGAGGCAGGGGACCAGCTCTCCGTCTCCATCCGGCTTCCCTCCCACTCTCTCCTTAGTAAACTGGAGCCTGTGGGGAAGATGCTTCTTTGCAAGGCTGTGTTGGTCTCCTTAACCCTCTGGGCTGCTCTTCCCCAGGTAGCAGAGGGGCGCACCTGCTGGTAGGGAAGTCAGGAGACATCCTCCTGGGGGTTCCCAGACCTGTAGGCGGGCTGCTTTTGTTGGGCTCGTTGCTGGGGGCTTCCTTTGCAGAGTTTAGTGGCTCAGACCCCAGCCCAGGCTCAGGCAGGGTGGGGGGATCCGGGGAGAAGCACAGCTGGGTGGATTCCAGCCCACTCCTGATTCTCTGCGGAGTCCCCGTCAGTCCCTTCAGCCAGTCACGTTCCTCCCAGAGCCCAGCGCCCTCATCTGCAAGATGTAAACAGCACCCACCCACCAATAAACTCGGGGGAAAGCTATTTACGTGCCAGTGGAGGCGATGGTCACCAAAGATCTGAGCCAGCACACACTCCATGGCCCCTGAGTTGGCCATTCTGTCCTCTTAACAAGGCATCCTTGGCTCTCATGAGCTACCAGGAAAACTGCGTCATGAGAGTTGAACATGGCCATAATTTACCCCGTAAGTAGAGACTGAGCTCCTACTGTGTGCCAGACGGGATTCCACAGTAGATACAGGAAGAAGTGATGGTGGTGACCCTCTCAGGGACAGTGGCCCTGTAGGAGAACTCCCCGCCCCATGAGGCTCCAGCACGCTCACACACGTGTGCTGAAGCACACACACAGGCTCACACATGCTCATACATGCTTACACATGTTCACAAATGTTCACTGAAGTATGCACACAGGCTCACATATGCTCACACTCACACACGTGCACTGAAGCACACATAGGCTCACACATGCTCATACATGCTTACATATGTTCACACATGTTCACTGAAGTATGCACACAGGCTCACATATGCTCACACACGTGCGCTGAAGCACGCACACAGGCTCACTCATGCTCACATACTCACACACATGCACTGAAGCACACACAGGCTCACACACTTACACACGTGCACTGAAGCACACACACAGGCTCACACATGTTCACACATATACACACACATGTGCTGAAGCACATACAGGCTCACACACGCTCGCATGCTCACACATGTGCACTGAAGCACACACAGGCTCACACATGTTCATACACGCTAGCACAGGCTCACACACGTGCACTGAAGCACACACACAGGCTCACACATGCTCGTGCATGTTCACACACTTGCACTGAAGCACTCACACAGGCTCATACATGCTTGCACACAGACATGCTCACACAAACGTGCTGAAGCACATACACTCGCACACACTCACACATGCTCACACATGTGCACTGAAGCACACACACAGGCTCACACACCTGCACACACTCACACATGTGCACTGAAGCATGCACACAGGCTCACACACGCTCACACACGCTCACACATGCTTACACACATGTGCTGAAGCACACACAGGCTCACACATGCTTGCATATGCTCACACACGTGTGCTGAAGCATGCACACAGTTTCACACACTCACACACGTGCTCTGAAGCATGCACACAGGCTCGCACATGCTCGCACATGCTCGCACACATGGGCTGAAGCACGCACACACGCATGCTCCTGTGCTTATGTCCTTACTCCCGTCTGACCACACGAGGTTGTCATTAGAATGTTCCCTGGTCACACGAGGGTCACAGGACCCTCCCAAAGGGCCCTTGGATCTGGGGCGTCCTACGCCTTCAAGAAGGAGCCTTGGCAGCCATTAGATTGGGGGAGTGAAAAGACATGTCCCCAATCTTGGTTTGATTCCTGATTCCAGAGCTCAGCTGATGTCCCGAGAGCTCCAGCCCACAGAGGCGCGTCTCTGGGATCTCCTTCAGCGGGCCTCCCTCGGCCCCATGTGGGGGAAAGGCAAGACCCTGTCAGCACCCAGACCCCGTAGCCCCAGAGACAGCGGCATGGGGGGGGGGTCAGTCCCAGACCCTGGAGCCAGCTGCCTGGGTTCAAGTCTGACTCCACCACTCACCAGCTGTGCCACGTAAAGCAAATTGCTTCACCTCTCTGAGCTTCAGTGTACACATTAGCAAAATTTGGATGATAATAGTACCCCTGTACCCCTCTTGTGGGATGACATTCAGGATAAATGACCTTTAATACCTGTAACACTCTCGGAAGCGCTTTTACTGGAAATAAGGAGAGTCCATCATCCCTGGTCCTGACCCCTGGCTCCCGGGGAAACCCCGGAGGTCCGGGCATGAACAGCCAGCCCAGGCTCACACGTGTGACTACAGCAGTGTGCTGACTGGCGCCTGCAGCCTTGAAAATGCTGTGACCTTCACCGCGGTCGTGCCACGGGGTCTCCTTGACAGAGGAGGTCCAAGATCCGGGAAGCGTTTTACAAAGACACTAATTTGCCTGGGAACTAAATGCCCAGAATCAGGGGATGGTGAGTGAGGAGACATCATGAAATGGGTCAGGATGCAGCTCAGGGGGGACGCTGAGGGGCTTCGGGCTCAGCGGGGTTTATATCTAAAAGCGTGTTTGGATCTCAGTAACTCTATCTGGAGGAGACAAGATCTCGGAGATGGAAGAGCAGTGCACTAAATAAAACGATTAGAACTTTTAATTCACCTTCATCGACATCTCAGACGTCACCTCCTGCATCTTGGGTGGTGGGGGACAAAAGAAGCAATCGGCTAAAGTCCCCCCAAGCCGTAACCCTGGGGGCGTCTGGACACAGAATTGTAGGAGCTCTTTCCCTTCTTCTTTCTACTTCTCTGTATTTTTGAAGTTTCTTACAATGAGCATGGATTGCTTTTATAATCAGAGAACAGACATTTGTAAAATAAAAAAGCCAACCCTGGCTTCTCCCTCATTTTCGGTGGTGGGTTCCTCCTTTGAAACGTCTAGCTGTGTCCACTCTTCTGTGTCAGCTCTTCTCTGCCGGCCCCCACGGCCACCTCCCGCTTCCCAGGCAGCCACCCTCTGCCCTCACCTGGCGCCACTGCCTGCAGGGACCAGCCCCTTATCACGTTCACCCCTCCCAGCAACCCGGGGGCCGGGGCTACCGTGCCCAACTCACGGATAGGACAGTGAGGCTCAGAGAGGTTAAGGGACTTGCCCAAGTGGCCCAGCTAACAGGTAGCAGGGCTGGGACTTGAACCATCTTACCCTAGAGCCCTTCCCAACCTGAGAGGGGAGAAATCCTCCCCTGTGGGGGCTGAAGGCAAAGATGCCGAATTTCCTCTGGTGCTTCCCTTTCAAGGTTTGTCTGGGTGTTGCCTTTGGGTGTGGTGGCCTCAGAATTCATGTCACAGTCATCCTGAGCGTCACCTGAAGATCCCAGTTAGCATCTGGGGTGCAGTCACAGCGTGCAAGGTGCCGTTCGTGAACACAAAGATCTACTCCATCCACTTCTGAATGCTTGCTGTGCGCCAGCGCCACCTGAGCACTGGGGACCCCGCTGTGAGCGGGAGGCGGGCTCCCTCTTCGCGGGGGCTCACTGCAGTGAAAGCAGACAAATCGACAGGACGTGGACGTTGGAAGTGCCCGAGCCGTGTGGCCGGGCAGAGAGTTCCAACAGAGTGGCTATTTGGGGTGGGGGGTTGGGGGGGTGGCCCGGGAAGGGCCTCTGAGGACGGGGCAGGAGGGCCCTTCCCTCGAGGAGCCCAGGCCGCGTGGGACCTGGGATGGTCAGCTTTCTGTGCAGGCTTGGCTGGGCTGTCGGCCCCTGTCGCTCCGTCCAACCCCACCTGGGAGTCGCTGTGGAGGGACGTGGGGGACACAGTTAACCTCTGCCGTCAGCTGACTTTGGGCAGACGCAATTTCCCTCCATAACGTGGGTGGGCTCATCCACTCGGCTCAAAGACTTTTAGAGAAAAACTGAGGTTTCCTTGAGGAAGGAGAAATTCCGCCTCGGGACGGCCGCGTCCGCTCCTGGCTGAGTTTCCAGCCTGCCCCATAGGCCTCGGCTTGCCAGCCCCCAGGTCGTGTGAGCCAATTCCTTACAATAAATCTTTATGCACGTAAAATCTCCTGCTGGCTCTGACTCTCTGGCAGAATGCTGACCGATACGAGACGGAAGCTTTCTCTGAGTTCTGAGCCCCTATTGTCTGGAGGAGCCTCGCGAGTTATTAAACGTGGATTTCTCTATGGTGCTTCCCTTCGTAATTGAGTTTTGTCCAGCTGGGAAGCTCCGCGAGGCAGGGGGAGCCTGCGTGGGCATTTACATAATCGGTTAGCTGCGCCATTCCCATTCAAACAGCCAGGCTGGGCATCCCGCCCTCCCGGCCGCCCGGAGCACTTCTTCCTGCGGCAAAAAGCGATTAAACAGAAACCATTTCAGGTTAGACCACCGTTTCCAGAAAAACAGTTTCCTAAGATTGTGGGCTGCCTGTGCTGGTTGGAGTCTAATTTTTAACCAAGAGCTCTATTTTGTAAACAAGGCTGAAAAAAACTTTATAAGCATAAATCTGGTAGACTTAAGCCAGTGGTTTCAACCGTGGCTGCACATTAGAACCCCCGGGCAGGTCTGGAACCTCCCCGTGCCTCCAGACGACTGGAGAGTCTCGGGGCTGGGCGGGCACCACGGGCTTCAAGCCCCCTGAGCTGCTTCCAACGCACAGCCAAGGTTGAGCGCCTACGGTTTCCCCGTAAGAACTCTGATTTAGGCATTTCGGATGGAGCATTTTCCTGCATGGAGCAGACACAGAGCGTGCCCCCTGCTAACAGCATGCTCAACTTTGGGGGGAGTTGGGGACCAAATGCTGGCCCCTGAGCAGTGAAATTGCTAGGCTGTTGTCATCAAGTGAGGGTGACAGGTGGCCTGGACTGTTTGAAGGACCAAAGCTGTGAGAAAGCCCTCCTCAGGGCCCTGCAGGCCAGAGTGGATGACACTCCATTGCTAGTCGAAGTCGAGACCTCAAAGCAGGTAACTGACTCTAGTTGGAGCACAATTACTCCAGGATCATTAAGGATTGTGTTGGCAATAGCAAGACATGGAAGCAACCCAAGTGCCCATCAACTGATGAATGGATAAAGAAGATGTGGTGTATATATACAATGGAATACTACTCAGCCATAAAAAAGACAAATTCATCCTATTTGCAACAACATGGGTGGACCTGGAGGGAATTATGCTAAGGAAAATAAGCCAGGCCAAGAAAGACAAACACCAGATGATTTCACTCCTATGCAGAATATAAACAAACACATGGACAAAGAAAACAGTTCAATGGTTACCAGGGAAAGGGGGTGGGGGGTGGGCACAGGAGGTGAAGAGGAGCAGTTATGTGGTGACAGACAAGAAATAAGGTACAACTGAAATCTCACGTTGATGTAAACTATTATGAACTCAATAATAATAATAAAAAAAAGAAGTGTGTTGGGGAGGAAAAATAAGTGATTTTGTCTGTCCCTGGTCCAAAAATAGGGTCATTCCCACTTCTATATTCTGTGCAGGTCTGGGTGCTTGTTTCTGTCATCTATTGCTGTGCAAAAAATCACCCCAAATTGGTGGTTTAGAACAGCAAACTCACCTATAATCTCCCACACTCTCCGTTGGCCAACTTTGGGAAGGGCTTGGCTGGGCGCTTTTCACTTGGGGTCTGTCATACAGTTGTATCTTCTGTCAGCTGGGGCTGCAGTCTCATCCGAAGGCTGGACTGGGGTGGGAGGATCACTTGCAGGTGGCTCCCCACATGCCAGCAAGCTGAGGTTGAGTGTTGACTGGAGGCCTCGGCGCCTTTCCACACGCCTGCTTGAGTGGCCTCACAGCATGGCTGTCTCCTCCAAGAGTGAGTGGTCCAATAGCCCCAGGTGGGAGCTGCAATCCTTTTATAATCTAGCCTCAATGAGAACTCACATGCTGTCACTTCCACTGTACAATGTTGATCATGCAGGACCAGCCCTGGTTCAGTGTGGGAGGGGAGTGCACAAGCGTGTGAAGATGGTGAGGTGGGGACCATTGCAGCCATCTTGGAGGCTGGCCCTATAGTCTGTCCTGTATCCTGAAATGATTCACATGCCTCCTATTTCTTATTTTTAGCACTGTTTGCCACCATGAGGGTCTGGGAGTGAGAAAAAAATATTTTCAAACACAGAAAGTGTCTCCTTTATATTTAATAGTCCTTCCTTCAGCTGATCCCGTCCCTCTCTTGTTTTGTTATGAGTAGCTAGAAGAAGCTGCCTTCAACACTCTCCTTACAAGTCTTGCCGGCTCGATCCTTCAGTGCATCAGGCACAGGTTCTACTTTCCATGTTACTGCAGGCGACAGCATCACTGAGCCAGATAATCAGGACCCCCTTTTCTCTGGAAAGGGCTTGACTGGGCATTCTTGCTTGGGGTCTCTCGTGTGGTTGTGGTCTTGTGCTGGCTGGGCCTGTGGTCTCATCTGAAGGCTTGGCTGGGGCGGGAGAATCACCTCCAAGTGGGCTCCATGACGAGGCCGGCAACTTGTACTGTTGGTCAGAGACCTTACTGTCTCTCCAAGTGGCCCTCTCCACAGGGCTATGTGAGTGTCACAGCACGGTGGCTGGCTTCCCCCAGAATGAGCGATCCAAGAGGCCAAAGCAGAAGCTGCAGGGCCTGGTATTGCTTAGCGTCAGAAGTCAACTCTGGCAGCTCCGCCAGCCCTGATTCAACACGAGAAGGCGATGAATACCAAGAGGCATTGATCAGGGGGGTCCTCTTGGAAGCTGACTGCCACAGCGCTGCTCTAGAGAGAGGTCAAAACGAAGAGAGTTCAGAGAAAATGCAAAGGAAGAATCAAGGGAATCAGACGAATCAATCTGAAAATGACCGAATTCGACAGGAATGCTGATCAGCATGAAATCATGACAGGTCAGCTGACGTGAATGTACAGAAACAGCCAGAGTCAAAATCTACGGACCGAAGGCTGAGCCCGACCACTTCCCGTCTGGGGCTGTGGCCTTCACATGACTTCCTCATCAGCAAAATGGAGATGATGATGGTGCCTCCTCCCCTCCCCTCTACATCCCTTTCTTGGATGACCAAAGGAGTAACAGAAAGAATAGGAAAGTGCCAAAGAGTTACCCTGTTATCGTTAATTGATTGAATGTAATCGAATGATCAGGCCCTTTAAAAAATTATAGCTTTATGGCGATATAATTCACGTATGATTCATTTCACTGGTTTTTAGTTTACCATCACCACTACAGAATAACAATGTCCTTTTGACACTTGAGAGAGGATTTTTGGACAAAAAGAGAAACACCAGTCAATGTGGCAAGTTAACTACGGCACACCGCACCCAGGAGTACTAGGGACCATGACGTTCAGGCTGACTAAGGAGCCTGGTGGGAAGAGAGGTCGGAACACGAGGGGCTGAGCTGGGCGTGCAGGGAGGTCGGGAGAAGCCGCTTCATCCTTTGAGGTTGGAGTGGAGGCTGACGGCCTGTCTGAGCGCCCTTGCCCCACAGTCAGAACCTGCTTCCCGAATCCCAAGCACGACGGTTCCCCTGCCGACATCCCTTCCCACGTTCCCTTGCTCCTGCGGGGGAGGGCACCTGGCCTTCAAGGCAAGTTGTTTGGGGTGGGGGTCCCCGCCCCTCCTCTGCTTCAGAGAATGCCAGGCTCCTCCCAGGCCAGCCCCGGGACGGCCAGCCCCGTGGGGTGGGGAGAAAGCCTCGGAGGGTCCTGAGCTCTGGGATTTCACACTCTACCTCTGTCTGACCCTCTTGGAAGCCTTTCCTTTGCTGCTTTTGGCTCTAGCCAGGCCATCCTGCAGCCAAACCTGGGAGAAATGAGTCGGGGGAGCCTACAGGCCAGAGCACCAGGAGTCAGATGAGCAAATGGTGGCAGCAAGCTGGGGACAGGCTCAGCCCTGAGGGGTGGGACAAAGGAAATGGGCCACTGGCAGGCATGACTTTCCTTCTTACTAACCACGCCTACGTGGAGGAGGCAGGCTGCACCTCCGGCAGCAGAGGGGAGAAAGGGCCCGTGAACCGGCTTACTGGACGGTCAGAGCTGGACTTGCTTCTCTCCACCCTTTTCCTCGCTCGGCGGCAAGTCCACGAGCAGAAAGCCCACAAGTGAGGGCACGGCGGTGTCTTCTGGGCTGGAGGGTTGCGGGGCTCCATCATGACCCCAGGAAACAGGAAGCCCCAGGCCCCCGTGGATGTGGGTCGGAGTGCTCTCTCCTCCCCGTGACGCCCCGGAGCCAAGTCCAAGCTGTTTCACCGGAACACTCTCTGCTCTCACCGCCATGGGCTCCAGCCTGGAGAATGCCCTCTGTCGCCCTCTGCCCCTGGCCCTCACTGGGGAGACAAGAATTCCACGGCAGAGGCCAAGCCACAGTTTACAGAATCATTCTCTCCTTGTTGGGCACAAGGGGCTTTTCAACTTCTTACTCTTACAAAGAACAGAGCAGGGGTCCATAGGTCCTTCCGAAACCTGCTCAGAGAACCTCAGTGACAATTCCATTTTGAGTTCTGCCAGGTTCCCTGGGGAGTCCTGGCTGCTCCATCCATCAAATTACAGGCTCAAGGGAGATGCTTCCTTGGGGCCACAGAAGCCTGGTGTGGAGCGAGTGAGGCATTCTGTGCATCGATGAACTGAAAATGTGGACCGCTTGACAACGGAAGGAACCCGGGGACTGGCTGACCCAGGCAACTCATCGGCAGATAAACATGGACATAAAGGAATGAGGGCATTTGTGCAAGTGTATATTTGTGAGTGTGGGCTCACCCGCACACACACACACTTATCTGTACACACACACACATACATACACTTCCCAGTTCTGCCCACTGAGGGGGCTGGGAGCTGTGACACCACGAAGCAAGGGTCTCAGCATCCCCAGCACCCAGACCTTGGCTACTAAATATCGTCTTCCACTAAAAGTGACCAGGACTCTTGGGAGAGATGGCCAATTCCAGTCTGGGCAGTGGAAATAGCAGATACTCTGGAATCTCTTGCCACGGTGGATGGCCAGGAAGCCACCCAGGAGCCCAGGGGCCGTCAGCAGACTTGGGAACCAGCTTGACAGGGCACTGAGAGTAACAGAGGACGCCCTGTTGAGAAAAATTGTAAGTCACGAGTTCATACTCAGAAAAATAAATAGACAAATAAGTGGCAGTTTGAGGAAGTGGGGGTGAGCACGTAGCTTTAAAGTACCTTCCTAGAGAATACTTGTTTATAACGAAGAAGGAGAGAGTAACTTTGTGGGGAGGGCCTGGCAGACACCGCTGTATGAAATGGAAAAGCCTCACATGGACGGTAATGGGATGAATTGAAATTTTACCCCCCTCCCTGGATGGGTCGCACCAAGAGGCACAGCCTTACTTCCTGCCATGCCTGCCCAACCAGACTCTCATCTCCAGGAGGCATCAGACATCCTACGAAACAGCCGGGTGCCAAGCCCACGAGGGTCACACACAGACGAGGAAACTGCATGAACTAAAGGAGATGCAGGGGGTGTGACAACCTGGTGCAGAGCAGGACACAGGATAGACAGACCCTCTGCTCTCCGGTCTGATGGGGACGGGGCTTGGACAGACTGTGCTGCTTTCCCATTCTGACAGCACACTGGGGCTTGGGGTGGAAGGTCGTGTTTGCAGGAGCCACACACTCAGGTGCTGGGCCTTGCGGGTCATGGCCAGCTGCCCGGAGGCTGCATTTCCTGCGTGGCTGGCAGCCGCTGTCTGCAGGGCGCCCTGCCCCCAACCCCCTTTGCATGGAGCTGCTGTCCCCCAGAGTCGGTGTTATCCCTGGGTGCGGAGGCTGATCCGTCCACATTCCCAGCTCCCCTCCTCTCTCTGCCTGCCTCTCCTAGTCTGAGCTGAGCCCTCCCGACCGAACACTGCATGCTGCCAGGTGCCTCACGCCAGAGGAGGGCCCTGGCTAGAGGGACTGCAAGGGAGTCCCAGGGGAGCAGTGAGGAGGGCCCCCGGGGGTCGCGTGTCTGAGCAAGGTCCCAAGGGACAGGCGTGTCCCTTGCACCCTGAGCATCCACAGGAGGTCCCCAACCTGGTCCACCCACTGCCCACTCCTCCAGTGGATGCCGCATGCAGACGTCCAGGTGAGCGCACCCACGGGCCAGGGTGTCTCTTCATGGTGCTTCTTCCCTCTGCCCTTACATACTCCACTGTCACCCCAAGCTCTGGCCAAGGAAAGGAAGGGCTGCCAGGTGGGTGGGAAGCCAGCCTGTGCGCTGAGGGGCACCTGGCCTTGCTGGGGAAATGGGAGGCCTTTGGTGCTTTCTTTTCTCCCCCTCGCTTCCTTTGTCCCCACTGTAACTCCCGCACCTACAGGACCTGGGTCCTACCTCCACCCACTGGACGCCAGTAGCAGCCTCCTCCCCACTGTGACTACCAAAAATGTCTTCAGACATTGACGATGTCCCGGGGGGTCAGAATCACCCTGGTCAAGAACCAGGGGGTCCTCCTATGACCCGCCCTTGTCCATCTGTTAGCCGGCAAGCCTGTGGCCCCTGTGGCTTATGGGCGAAATGACTCCACCAGCTCCGCTGCTGAGCTGGGGAGGAGGGTGGCTGGGGCAGGCATTCCACAGTCCCCTGGGCCTCTGGGGGCCTGGCCCCGCCGGAGAGAATAAAGCCAAGTTTACTAGGGACACAAGAGATCCATCTGCAGGGTTTGTGATAAACTCTGGCAGAGACCAAACACAGGCCCCCTTGTAGCCAGCAGCCCGCAGGCCTGGAGTCTGCACGCCCACGGCGCTGAGATCATGCTTGAGAATCCCCAAGCGCACACTCGGCGAGGGCTGGAGGAAGCGTGGAGGATGGAGCTGCCTTGCTGTGATAAGCGAGTCTGGGCTCAGGGGATCCCTGGAGCTGCCCATGGCCTCCCAGGCTGGCTGGCCAGTATGAGGTCCTCTCTTAGGTATGCCGCGCCCCCGGGGGTGGGCGGAGAGAGCCTGGGACTCCACAGAGAGGCCTTGACCCACGCCCACTCGGCCTGGCTGGGGGCCAGGGGCCCCTGTGTGGTCACACCCGGAGGTCCTTGCAGGGAGCAGTGCCAGCGGCCAGGGCGGTGAGGGGGCTGGAGCCCGTGGCTTACCTCCTCCAGCAGCCTGGCTGGCCCGAGCAGGGCTGGGGGGGACATGGTCCTCCCAGGACACAGAGTGACCTGAAGGTGATGTTTAAGCTGGACCAGCCCCCGTAGGCAGGCAGGTGCTGGGCAGAAGGGTCCAGGGGGCCTCTGGGTCCTTTTCCCAGGACAGGTGGGGCTGAGAGGGAAGCAGGGGCCTGCCCGAGACAGAGGCCGGTTTGTCCAGCAGCCCCCAGCTCCAGGTTTCAGAGCAGCCCAGGGTTCCGGCGAGGCATAAACGGCTTATTTGGAGGGTCAGTGACCAGAAGGGTCCAAGGACGACACACAGAAATGAGCTGAAAACCAGACCTGCTGTGCACATCCCAGTCCAGCGTCTGTGGCCCCTCCCTCTGGGTCCTTCAGCCACCGGCCCCCGAGACCTTTCTGTCTGAGAGATCAGGGAGTTGATGGCTAGCTGGAGGACAAATCCAGGTTTTGTGGGGCCTACAGCTTACACAATTTTGGGGGGTCTTTTTCAAGAAAAGCAATACAAATTCAGGGACACCAGACTTTTCACAACAGTGAATGCTTAGTTCCTGTGCTGGCGTCACCGTATCGTTGCCGGGTGCACTAGCCACGTGGGCGGTCGGATCTCCCTGGGCACCGTTCCTACACCCACAACAGTGAGCAGAGGCTTAATCCTACTAGAAGAGACAGCAAACCCACCAACACACCCCACCAAACCCAAGTGCTCTGCATTCCCGCTCGCTGCCCCTCGGCCAGGCCCCAGACATGCAGGAGCCACTGCAGTGCCAGGAGGGGAGGGTGTGGGGCTGTGCGGCGGCCATAGCCAAATGCACTTAAGAAGACACCATGGGGCGGGCCAGTGGCGCAATGGTTAAATTCTCACGTTCCACTTCGGTGGCCCGGGGTTCGCGGGTTCAGATCCCGGGTGCAGACCTACGCACGGCTTGTTAAGCCATGAGGAGGCATCCCACGTACAGAATAGAGGAGGATTGGCAACAGATGTTCTCTCATCTACAGTTTTCCTCAGCAGAAAAGTAAATAAACAGAAAGAAGACGCCTCACTCTGCAAACTTTATGGAAGCTCACAGCCACGGGAGCACACGGCCAGGGCCCCTCCCAGGGCCTCGGAAGGGCTGCAGCCCTTTGGGGCGGGCAGGGCCCCTATGCACACCTCCCTGTGTCAGCAGAGGTCCAGTCGGGCAGCAGGGCCATCTGCAGCCAGCCTTCCCCAGCGGGTTTGAAATCCCAGCTCTGCCCACCTGGGTTTCCAGCCTGGTTCCAGGGTGGACCCTGACTGGCTGTGTCTTCCGGGAACCCCAGACCGCTGTCTGCTGTGCAGACAAGCCAGCTGCCAGTGGGTGCAGCTCTCTGCACCTCCTCTCCTTCCTCGGCCCCCTCTGGGCACTGCAACCACTCCGACCCTCACCTCTCACCCTTCCTCCTGACGAGAGAGCAGCTATCTCGACATCCGCATGGGTATCTGGGTCCTCAGGGAACAAAGCCAGTGGTAACAGCAGCAACAGCAGTGATAATAATAGCAACAACATCAATGACCTGGTGGCAGCCCACCCTCGATGCCCTCGCACCCGCAGCCTGGTGCCCTGTGAGTCTTCGCCCTCTGCCTCACTTTCTTCTCCAGGTAGATCTCAAGGAGGAGGAGGAGCCAGGCCTGAGCAGGGCAGGCCTTGGACTCCAGGTTTGTTCTGGGCGTGTCTCATCCTTCTGGAGGCCCACCAGCGGCCACCCCCCGCAAGGGCCCAGGCACTTGGGTTTGCAGAGAGGACAGCAGTGAGGCGGGCAGGGTGGAGTGCAGGCTCAGTGTGATCTGGCGCCATCTTAGAAAGCAAGCGGCGTAGTAAGGGGGTCTTTGGCGCCGCCAGAGTGTGAACCAGAAGCCTGATCCAGGTCTGAGTTCCACAGAAGAGGACAGGGACTGAGAGGAAGCCCGTCCACTGGGGCCCTCGCAGACCCTGGCCTGTCCTCTGGCATTGCAGTGTGTCATCTCCTTCCTCTAAACCAGTTGCTGGCCCCGCACCCCCAACTCTGCTCGGGACAGTCCCTGGGCCTCTCACACAGCCCTGGCTCACACGCAACCCTGGCTGGGGGACACCAACAAACCTCTAATCTGACCCACCAGCCCCGGGCCTGCATCAGGGAGCTGGGGACTCTGCTCAAGATAGGCAGTGGCTGTGGGGCTGACCCCTCCTGCCAGGGCCAAGAGCAGGAAACCGCCTCCCGAATGAGCCACCTCTGGACGCAGCGAGACAGGTCCCTCAGCTCCTGTTTGGACCCGGAGCCCATTGCCACACATGCCTCCTGCAGTCTGGGACACAGAAGCTGGGCCAGGCTCACTGCCCTGTGGCTTCAAATGGCTGGGCCACGAGGGTGCGGTGGGACAATCCTCCTGAAAATGAGACTTGGTTGGGGCAAGGAGGAGGCTCACACGTTGGGGAGGGCGTCTGAGCTCTGAGCCCACCCAGCCCAGGCCGAGCAGCCACCTCAGAAGATCTGGGATCATTCGTTCGTGTTGCAACCAGAAGGTATGAGAGAGACAGAGAGAGAGAGACAGAGATAGAGAGAGACAGGATAGAGAGAGACAGAAACAGAGAGAGATAGACAGAGAAAGAGACAGAGACAGAGAGAGAGAGAGAGAGAGACAGAGACAGAGATAGAGACAGAGAGACACAGAGAGACACAGAAACAGAGACAGAGAGAGACAGAGAGATAGAGAGACAGAGACAGAGAGAAAGAGAGACAGAGACAGGATAGAGACAGAAACAGAGACAGACAAAGAGAGAGACAGAGAGAGAGATAGAGAGACAGAGAGAGAGATAGAGAGACAGAGAGAGACAGAGCTAGGGAGACAGAGAGACAGAGAGAGAGAAACAGAGAGAGACAGAGAGAGAGGGAGGGAAAACGCTTTCATGGTTGATGATGTAAGCAGTTTTCCTCCCAGCCACGTGCCCTCTGGGACATGTTGAGTCCAGACCACAGGCAAACCCCTTGGGAGACCAGAAGAGCTGAACACTGGCACTGGGGAAGGTGCTGACGGGGTGCAGGGCGAGGAGAGGCCAGGCCTGGGTTTGGAGGCCAGGTGCTGTGTGCTTTCACACAAGCAGCCTCACCTCTCTGGGCCTGTTTCCCCGCTCCCCTGGTTAAACTGGGAGTGATTCTGACACGCATTTGTCTCACGAGGTCACGTCAGGATTCTGTGCGAGGATGCACAGGAAGCACTTGGCACGATTCGCAGCTCTGAGGCTCGATGAACGGCGGCAGAGGCGACTTCAGCACAGAGCCCCGCGCCCCATGCGATGGCTGAACAGGCGCAGGTTCCAGCTCTGCTCTGCAGCGCGCTTGGCGGTGACCCCCTGGGCTGTGCCGCTGGGTGTGGATCTCGGGGAAAGCCCAGTTGCTTTGGGCAGAGCAGCAGGTCTGTGCTGGGATCCCTGGGAGGTGCCAGGCACACGGAGACACGTGAGCAGCTCAGGGTTCAGGCCTTCAGTCAGGTCACATGTCCGTCCCTTAAGTCACGGAGTGTGGATGGCCTGAGACCAGCAAGGGCAGAGGCTGAGGGGGAGGCCTTCGTTGCTGGGACCAGGGAAAGGCGCCCTGACCTATTCCTTGCCCTCCGCCAGCTCCTGCCCCGCCTCCTACATCAAGGCCTGCAGGAAGCCATGCCCTGGGGCCTGGGTGGGGCCACAGAGACCATCCAGGGACAGATGGTGAAGGGCGTGTGCGCCATGAGCATCTCTCAGACCTCGGACTCAGCTCCAGGGTCTGGAGGGCCAGCTGCAGAGAGGCTGCTCCTCACGCAGGCTCATGGCCCTCAGGTTTACTGCTGTGCTGAAGCGTGAGACCAGGACGGGCTCCTTCCCACCGTGGAGAAACCTGCAGCCTTCCCTAAACTCATCATTTTCCCTGTTGGGTAACATTGGCCTCTGTTCATTTGCGTTGGAGGCTGAGTCGTGACCATTGTGTCGTAGCTGTTGGATTCTCAGTCACTGGGGGAAACCAGGCCCGGTGATCGATTGTCTCTCTAACTGCCATGGGTGCCAGAGGCAGTGAAGGTCTGGCCTGATCCCAGGGCCAGAGATGGAGGGGAAGCCTGCCCACACCCCCTGCAGGCCTGTCCCTCCCACCCCTGCCCATGCTAGACCCCGGACATCCACGCCTTCCTCTGTTTCCATCTGCTGAGTGGTCCTGCTTTCCATTGCCATTTGTGGCCAAGCGCCCAGAGAGCTCACCCTCACTCATCTTCCCGTGGCCTGTCCATGTGCAGCTGCCTGCTGAGGGGGCCAGGTGGGCAGGGCTCCTGCGCTGAACAGTGAGGGCTGGCTTTATGAGGGTGCACGGTGGCCCACTCACGGGAATGGGGGTGGGGTGAGGGGAGGCAGAGTCTGTGGCAGCGAGGCAGGCGGGTGAGGCGACGTGGTGGTGAGGCCGGAGGAACTTCTTTTCTGACTGCTCTAATGACGAAATAAGGAAGCGGCACCAGCAGAGTGAGGGTGGGGCGTGTAACAGGCTCAAGGCAAGGGGCAGGGAGAAGGGATGGCCAGGCAGAATGAAGGGTCCACCGGGAAGTGAGGGGTCTCACAATGAGCACACAACCAGCTCGAGGGGGCCTTTCTCCCAGCTAATCGATGCAGGTGCAGGTGCAAACCCCTAAGTGTGGGGTTTGGGCAAGCTGAGGAGCAGGAAGGGAGGCCCTGGAGTTCAAGCTGGGCCAGGAGGGAGGAGAGGGCGTGATGGGCGGCGGTCAGTGGGTTATGGCTCCTGAACAGGGTGAGGGAGTCCTGGGGTCAGGATGTGAGGAAGCGGGACAAACAAACAGGAGACAAGAGCCAGGACAACATGTGCTTTGTCACCCACGGGCCGGGACAGTCTCCCTTTATGAGATCTTCTCTACCAGCTTTCAGTAAAGTTTCATGATTTTTCCCCCGTAAACACCGTATGCCTCTTTAATTGGATTCATTTGCTGATATTTTATATATTTCAAGGCGACTTTAATGGTGACATTTTAACATTTCAAGTGATTGCTGCCAGTATATAGAAACGAGGTAACATTTTGTATATTGAGTTGGATCCCCAAAACCTTGCTGAGCTCTCCTAATAGTTCCGAGAATTCATCTTTGGAAACTATTTGGAATTTTCTAGAACACAATGACATCCTTTGCAAATAAGGAGTTTGCCTCTCCCTTTCCATCACGGATGCCTCGTTTGTTTTCTCCTCCTCTGCTGCTCTGAAGATCCAGCATGATGCTGAACCCGGGTGGTGAGGACAGCACCCCCTCCGTGTCCTGAGTTGAGGTGAGTGTGCTGTTGGCTGTCCAATTTTTGTGGAAACCCTTGATCAAGTTAAGGAAGTTCCCTTTTATTTCTAGAATGCTAACTGCCTTTTTCTTTTTCTTTAACATTTTGAATGAATGCTGAAGTTTATCAAGAGCTGCTCCTGCTTCTGTTGAGATGATCATATGACCTTTTCTCCTTTCTTCTGTTAGAGTTGGGTCACACTGGACGACACTCTAAGGTGAAACCAGGCTGCACTCAGCAGCTACACACACGTGGGCATGATGAAAACCTAAAGGATTTATCGTACTGATCCTTGTGAATTAGCATAATTAGCAAGGGAGCTCAGCAAGGTTACTGGATACAAAATAAAATCTCAAACCCAATTTTGTTTCTCTGTACCAGCAAGTCAGTTCATGAACAATATTCTGTCTGTACATTGCTGGATCTCACTTATTAATATTTTGCTTAGAACTTTTTATCTATGTCTGAGTAACATTGTTCTGTAATTCTCTCTACTGATCTTTTTAGCATTTTTATGCCAAAGATATGCTAGCCTCATAAAATGAATTGGGAAGTATTCTGTCTCTATTTTCTGGAAGAGTTTATAAAAGAATAATTTCTTCTTTGAGTGTTTGGTAGCACATTCTTCACTTTGGATATTTTCTTCCACTCTATGTTCCGGTTCACTAATTCTCTCGTCAGCCATGTCTAATCTGCTACTATACCTATATATGGAATTCTTAATTTTGATTATCCTACTGGAGTCATAGAATTACCATTTGGTACTTTAAAAACATTTCCAGTTCACTGTGTAAATTCTCAACATTTTTTTTTTCTCTCTAAACATTGTAAGCAGATTATATTTTAAAGTTTGTGGGATAACTCCAACATCTGGTGCCAAAATGGGTCTGCTTCATCATCTGCTGCTTCTGTAGGTTTTGTTTTCTCATTTGCCTAATTATTTCTGATTGTGTGCAGGATAGTATATGTGCAAAATTGCTTGTGGACAGAATTTGATATTATCTTCCTCCCACAAGCATCAACATTTGCTTCTGCCAGGCAGCTGAGGATGCTAGCAATGCAAGATCACAGCAGCCGGATGTCAGTGTCAGAGACAACATGAAGCTGATCGTTAGTCCCCCCCCCTTCCCTCCGAGGCCCAGGATGCAGCATTTCAGGATCCCAACCCAAGTGAGGGGGCCCCTGGGGCCCTCTTCATGCTGCACACTGCAGAGGTGGCAAAAGCACAGTGTAGCCATTCAGCTGCCACTTGCTGGATCAGAAGCCGTCCCAGAGGAAATATGACCCCAACAGCCCACCCATCTCTCGCACTCCTGCCTCTCTTGGACCCTTGACTAGTGACCCCGTCCTCTTGTGAGCTTCCTGGAGACTTTAAGCACATTCTGCAATTTCAGCTAGCAACTCTGCTGCCCTAGCAGGAGAGCAGTCTGCAATCTACACAGAGGCCCCAGGCTGGCTCCCCTCCATTCTTGCCTTCTTTGGATTGACTGGGTACTTTTCTAATCGCAACTTTCCCCCCATCAGTTGGGAAGTTATTTCTAGTTTTTTAATGGATAAGGAATTACAACTTAATGGACCCAAATCCCAATTTATTAGTTTCCTACTGTCTTCCCAAACACTCCCTTTGCCTTATGCTAATTCTACTTTTCTTTTTAAGCCTCGTAAGGTATTATTTTCTTTATACAGTCAGTTTTTTAGACTACTCACATATGTACCACTTTCTGTTCTTCTTCTCTTCCTGAATTTCAGATCTTCTATCTGGGATCACTTTCCTTTTGCCAAAAGAACAGTCTTTAAAACCTCCTTTAGTGCATGTCTGTGGGTGGCAGACTTTTGTCCTTTATGTGATTGATTGATTAATTGATTGATTGGTGAGGAAGAGACTGGCCCTGAGCTAACATCTGTGCCAATCTTCCTCTACTTTGTATGTGGGATGCTGACACAGCACGGCTTAATGAGCAGTGTGTAGGTCTGCACCCGGGATCCAAACTGGCAAACCCTGGGCCACTGAAGCAGAGTGTGCAAACTTACCTACTAGGCAACCAGGCCAGCCCCTGTATGTGTGTTTTATTTTTAAAAAACCAAAAAGCAACAAAAAAAATTTACTTGAAGAATGACAGAGAAAAGCACGCAGTCACAGCACCCCTTCTCACAAAGTGAGTGCACCCGGTTTGAGAAATACGCCACCACGAGGCTCCCCTCATCACTACCACCTCTTCCTCCCCAGAAGGTTTCTAACAACAGCCATGACTCTGCCTGTGTTGAAATGGGCATAAATGGGACCACATGCAGTATGTCCTTTCTTTCCATTATTCTGCGTGTGCGACTCATCAGTGTGTGTGGCTGCAAGAGTGGCAATCCGTTCACTTCCATGTCTGTTTAGTATCCCGAGGAATGAGCTGGCTGCAAGGAGGTACCCATTTTGCTGGTGATGGGTATCTGAGGATTTCTCTTTGGGGCTCAGCAATGGGCTGCTGGGGCATCCTGGCTGACGTCTTCTGAAGCACACATGCCTGCATTCTGTCGGGAAGACCCTGGAGGGACTGCTGGGCCATTGGCGTGCGTGTGCTCAGGCCAGCAGAAGGTGACTCACCAGTTTCCACAGTGGTTGTATTTCCCAGTAGCTCACATCCCTCAGTATCGTTAGTCTTTTAAATCTTAGCGATTCTCGGGGCATCTCATGCTGGTTTTGATTTGCCCAGTGAAGGTGATCACTTTTTCAGATGTTTACTGACCACTTGGAGATCTCTGATTACATGTCTGTTCACAAGTTCATGACTTTTGTCTTTTGTTTGGGTGCAGGGAAAAGGGGACAAAAGTTCATTAATCATTAGATAATTCAGCAGCAATGAATAAATCACAGTTATAACCCTTGTTTCTGAATATGACCAGGGTGGCTTTCCTCTTCCATCCCCTTTCCCTCTTTCGTAGGCTCCTGGTGGCACCCCAGAGCGTGGTCCATTTAAGCATGGAGTTGTTTGCATTACCTTACAGGTAATAAAACACCTTATTAACTCATAGACCCCAGATATAAGTTGCTGATTGGCTAAAACGACAGCAGATATCTACCCCACTCCATGGCCTGACTGTCCTCTTCTAATGTTGTCTTTTGATGAACGAAGTTCTCAATTTGCACAAACTCCAATCTGTCAGTCTTCTCCTTTACACTCAGTGCTACTGTATCCAGTTTAAGAAAACTTTGCTAACTCCAAGGTCACGCAGAGATCTCCTTCGTTACCTCCCTTTTGCATTTCGCTCCATAACTGATTTTGTATAAGATGTGAGATGGGATTAATAATTGTTTCCTTTATGTACACCTAATTGACCCAGAGACACGTATGGACGGCAGCGTCCTTCCTCGCTGAACTGTAGTGTCTCTTTCCAGCTCTGTATTCTGCGCCAGGCCCTCTGTCCATTCTCACTCTAACGTCACACTGCCTTGCTTTCGGGCAGCCCTTGGGACTCCAAAGTGGTCCTTCCAGACTGTCTTCCCTGTTCTTGGCCCTCTGCATTTTCAAATACGTTCTAGAATAAGCTTGTCAATTTCCACAAAAATCTCTACTGGGATTTCAATTGGGATCACACTTAATCCACCATTTAGGGAAGAAGTGACATTTTTGCAGTATTGAGGCTTTCAATCCACAAACAGGCCATATACTTCAATTTTTAGGTTTTCTTCACTTTCCTTCAATAATATTTCACAGCCTGCTGTTTCAAGTATCTTTTGCTATATTTATTTCTACATAGTTGAAGTATCTGAAAGACTATAATAAACAGCATTTGTAAGTGATCATTTTTGTTTGTTTCTGGTATTTAGAAATAGAACGGATTCTTGTATGTTGAGCATATGACCAGCGACCTTGCTAAATCCACTCACTGATTTTAATAGTTTCCCTGTGGATTTTTTCCATATATAACTGCATCATCTGCGAATAATGACAGTTTTGTTTCTGGCTTTCTAAGCCTTATACCTTTCAATCTCCTTTTCTGAGTAGGTTCTGCAGTGCAGTGCTGAACAGAAGTGGTGCTGGGGGGCCATCCTTCTCTCAACCCCACCTCGAGGACACAGCTTTTGATACTTCACAATTAAGTAGGAGGTTTGTCACAGATTTCTTGTTTGGTCAGATTCAGAAAGTTCCTGTCTATTTCTAGCTTGCCAAAAAACTTTCTTAATCACGAATGAGTGGTGCATTGTGTAAATGAAATGATATGGTTTATTTCTTTGTTAACGTGGTGAATTATATTGATTTTTTAATATTATGGAAAACTTGCATTCCTGAACCCAACCCAAGTTGGCCATAAAATATTCTCATTTAATATCATTGAATCCAGCTTGTTCACTCTTCGCTTAGGATCGTTTAGGATATTCAAGAGAAACACTGGCCCATAACTAACTTTCTCCCTCTCCTTCTCTCTCTTTCTTTTCTTTGAAACATCTGTCAGGTTTTGGTGTCAAGGTTATGCTGCCTCATAAAACAACACAGGATATGAGCCTCTTTTTTCGTTCTGTGGAAGAGTTCACAACAGAGTGCTGTTCTTTCTTAAACATTTGAGAAGACTTAAGAGTGAAGTGTGACCTGAGCTTGGAGTTTTCTTTGTGACAAGATTTTAAGTTGTAGGTAAGATTTCATAAAGATAGGAGCTATGAAGAGTGATGTCAGTGAGATGCCACTCCAGGAGTTTCCAGTGCCCGTCTCCTCTGAGAAACATCAATCTGAACAATGATCCACACATGAAAATGCTTCACAAGGGCTAAGGATTCCAGATGAGGGATTACAGCACGTGATGGAGCATAGAAATAAGATGCAGTGAAGAGGGTAGAACAGACAGTTTCACACGACCCCTTGTTCCCTTCCCCAGGCCTAGGCTGCCCAGCATAGAGACACCCTGCCCATAGGGCAAAGAGAGTGCAGTGAGCGCCCAGCTTTACCACAGACTCAGCAAGGCCCGCAGGTGCAGGCCTGTGCCAGTGAGCCCAGGCAGCAGGCACGCCTGCCAGGGCCTCGGCCCAGGTTCCT
Source organism: Equus przewalskii (assembly GCF_037783145.1). NCBI lineage: Eukaryota > Metazoa > Chordata > Mammalia > Perissodactyla > Equidae > Equus > Equus przewalskii. Next base: position 34,498,284 of record NC_091833.1, on the reverse strand, counting down.
GGATGGCTGACTGGTCCAGAATTTTGCCTGCTAAAGCCAGTCTGTAAAGTCCAGAAGAGGTGCCCGCTCCTTCAAACATGCAGACACCAACACGAGGCAACAAGGATTACAAATAATCAAGGAAACATGACACCACAAAAGGAAACTAATAAAACTCCAATGACTGACCCTAAGGAAATGGAGATCTACAAAATGTCGGGAAAGAATGCCAAATAATCCTTTTAAAGAAATTCAGTGAACTATAAGAAGAAGCAGATAGACAACTAAACACAAATAGGAAAACAATACGTCAACACATGAGAAGTTCACCAAAGAAAGAGAAAATGCTTTTAAAAACCCCAGAAATCCTAGAGTTAATTCATAGAGAGCTTCAACAAAAGACTTGAGCAGGAAGAAGAAAGAGCTAGTGAGCTAGAAGACAGGTCATTTGAAATCATGTAGTCAGAAGAGCAAGAAGAGAAAAGAATGATAAAGAGTGAAGAAAACTTGCATGAACTATGGGATACTATTAATAGAAACAATCTACACATTAGTGGAGTCCCAGAAGGAGAAAAGAGGGAGAATGGGGCAGACAGTTTATTTAACAAATAATGGCTGAGAATGTCCCAAATACGGGGAGAGATTTAGACATCCAAGTTCATGAAGCTCATATATCCCCCTAAAATTTCAACCCAAAACAATCTTCTCCAGGATACATTACAACAAAACTGTCTACAATCAAAGACAAATAGAGTGTTTTAAAACAGGGGGAGAAAAAAATTTCCTCACATATAAGGGAACCCATAAAAGGCTATCAGCATGTTTCTCAGCACAAACTATGCAGGCCAGGAGAGAGGGGGATCATATATTCAAAGTGATGGAAGAAAAAACCCACCAACAAAATACCCAGCAAAGTTGTCCTTCAGAAATGAAGACAAGATAAAGACTTTCCCAAGCAAACAAAAGGTGAGGGAGATCATCAGCACGAGACCTGTCTTACAAGAAACGCTAAAGGAGGTCTTTAAGCTTGAAGCTAATTAGTAACGTGAAAAAAAAGGAAAATACAGAACACTCTGGTAAAATAAGAATACAATCAAATAAAGAAAACTCTAATACTATAATGTGGTGGTATGTTAATCACCTAACTCTAGTATAAAGGTTAAAGAACAAAAGTAGTAAAAATAACTACAGCTACAATAATTTCTTAATGGAACACAATGTAAAAAGATGTAAACCTGTGGCATCAAATTGGGGGCAGGGGAGTAAAAGTGTACAGTTTTTGCATGCAATCAAAGTGGTTATCAGTTTTAAAAAGACTTTAAATCCACAAGATGTTTTATGTAATCTTCATGGTAACCGCAAAGCAAAAACCTACAGAAGATTCACAAAGACAAAGAAAAGGGAATCAAAGCATAGCACTGTGGAAAATCATCAATTCACAAAGGAAGACAGCAAGTGAGGAAGAAAGGAACAATAAAACAGCCCAAAACAGTTAATAACATGGCATTAGTAAGTGAATTGCTATCAATAATTACTTTAAATGTAAATGGATTAAATTCTCCAATCAAAAGGCATGCAGTAGCTGAATGGATGAAAAAACAACTCCACTGCATGCTGTCTAAAAAGAGACTCACTCTTCAGCTTTAAGGACCTACATAGGCTTAAATTGAAGGAATGGAAAAGATATTCCATGTAAACGGAAAACAAAAGACAGCAGAGGTAGCAAAATACATTAAAAATAGACTTGAAGCCAAAAACCTCAATGAGAGAGAAGGTAATCATATAATTACAAAAGGGTGAATTCATCAAGAAGATATAACAGTTGTAAATGTACATACAGCTCACAGTGCTGGTTTTTTGAAAAGATCAACAAAATTGACAAAGCTTTAGCTAGATTGACTAAGAAAAAAAGAGATGAATCAAACAAATAAAATCAGAAATGAAAGAGGAGACATTGTAACTGATATTACAGAAACACAAAGAGTCATAAGAGATGACTATGAACAATTATACACCAACAAACTAGATAACCTAGAAGAAATAAACAAATAAATTCCCAGAAACATACAACCTACCAAGACCGAATCAGGAAGAAATAGAAATGTGAAGGGGCCACTACCAAGTAAGGAGATTAAACAGTAATCCAAAACCTACCAACACAGAGAAGCCCAGGACCAGATGGCTTCACTGGTGAATTACACTAATCATTTAAAAAAGAATTAATGCAAATCCTTTTCAAACTCTCCAAAAAAACTGAAGAGGAGGGAGCACTCCCAGACTCATTCTACAAAGTCAGCATTGCCCTCATACCAAAGCCAGATGAGGACACTGCAAGAAAACCACAGACCGATATCCTCAGTGAATACAGATGCAAAAATTGTCAATAAAATACTAGCAAGCGAATTCAACAGCCCATTAAAGGACCACACACCATGATCAAGTGGGATTTATCCTTGGGGTGCAAGACGGTTCAACACACACAACTTAATAAACATGAGACACCATATTAATAGAATGAAAGATAAAAATCATACGATCATCTGAATAGACGCAGAAAAGCATTTTACAAAATACATCCTCTCATAATAAAAACTCTCAACAAATAAGAGTATAGAAGGAACATACTTCAACATAATAAAGGCCATATATGACAAGCTCACAGCTAACATTATACCCAACAGAGAAAGGTTGAAAGCTTTTCCTCTGAGATCAGGAACAAGACAAGGGTACCCACTCTCACCACTCCTGTTCAACACAGTACTGGAAGTCCCAGCCAGAGCAATCAGGCAAGAAAAAGAAAAGGCACCTAAATCAGAAAGGAAGAAGTTAAATTGTCTGTTTGGAGATGATCTTATATATAAAAAATCCTAAAGACTCCACCAAAAAACTCAGTATTAATAAATAAATTCAGTAATGTTGCAGGATGCAAAACTAACATACAAAAATCAGTTGTGTTTCTGTACACTAACAACGAACTATCTGAAAAAGAAATAAAACAATCTCGTTTCCAATAGCATCAAAAACAACAAAACACTTAGGAATAAATTTAACCAACGAGGTGAAAGATTTGTATACTGAAAATCATAAAATATTGATGAAAGAAATTAAAGAAGACATAAACAAAGGGCGATATCTCATGTTCATAGGTCAAAAGAATTAATATTGTTAAAATGCCCACACTACCCAGAGCCATCTGTAGAGTCGATGCAATCCTTATCAAAGTTCCAATGACATTCTTCACAGAAACAGAAAAAACAATCCTAACATTCTTCATGCAACCACAAAAGACCCTGAACAGCCAAAGCAATCTTCAGAAGGAAGAACAAAGATGGAGACATCACAATTCCTGACTTCAACCTATACTACAAAGCCATAGGAGTCAAAACAGTATGGCACAGGCATAAAAACAGAGGCTGCACCTGGATCCACAGTCCTGCTCTTGAAGAAAATCCCTCACAATTTCCTTTATAGGAGAGATCAATCGACAGGTAACACCTTCATTTTTGTTTATAAGTAGATTTTTAAATACCACCCAATTCTTTATTTTTAATAACTTTGATGTAATTTATATACCTACGTAAGACAATTTATATACACTACATAAAACAATGAAATTAAGAGCCCAGAAATAAACCCAGACATCTATGGGCAATTAATATTTGACAAGGGAATCAAGAGTATTCATGGGGAAAGGACAGTCTCTTCAACATATGGTGCTGGAAAAACTGGACAGTCACAGGCAAAAGAATGAAACTGGATCCTGTCTTACACGACTCACAAAAATTACCTCAAAATGGCTTAAAGACTTAAATGTGAGACCTGAAACCATAAAATTCCTAGAAGAAAACATAGAGAAAAAGCTCCTTGATATTGGTCTTGGTGATGACTTTTTGGATATGACACCCAAAGCATAAGCGACAAAAGCAAAAATAAACAAGTGGGACTACATCTAACTACAAAGCTCTACACAGCAAAGGAAACCACCAAAATAAAAAGGCAACCTACAGAGTGGGAGAAAATATTTGTAAGCCAGCCATCTGATAAGTGGTTAATATCCAAAATAACTCATACGACTCTAGAGCAAAAAAATAAACAACTCAATTAAAAACTGGGCAGAGGAACTGAGTGGACATTTTCCCAAAGAAGATAAACAACTGGCCAAAAGGCACATGAAGAGACGCTCAACATAACTAATCAGCACAGAGATGCAAATCAAAACCCCAAGGAGCTATCACCTCACACCTGTTAGAACGGCTTTCATCAAGACAAGAGGGGCCGGCCCAGTAGCGTAGTGATTAAGTTCAAGTGTTCCACTTTGGTGGCCTGGGGTTTGCAGGTTCAGATCCTGGGCATGGACCTAGCACCGTGCATCAAGCCACACTGTGGTGGCACCCCACACAAAACAGAGGAAGATCGGCACATATGTTAGTTTAGTGACAATCTCCCTCAAGTAAAAAGAGGAAGATTGGCAACAGACGTTAGCTCAGGGCCTCATAAAAAAAAGACAAGACGACGATGACAAGAGATAAGTGTTGGCGAGGAAGTGGAGAAAAGGGAAAAGGGAAGCCTCGTGCACTGTTGGCAGGAACTGGTGCAGCCACTACGGAAAACAGTATGGAGCTTCCTCAGAAAGTTAAAAATAGAACTACCATTTGGTTCAGCAATCCCACTTCTGGGAATATATCAGAAAGAAGTACAGATTTTTCTCTAAGCACAACCTTTGAAGTATTCCACAAGTTTTGATTAAAGTTAAATTGAATTAAAATGCCTTTCCATGTTGATCCACTTTGATCCATTTTGATGCCTTTCCATTAGATCTTCTTCGTGGTCTGGCATGCGGCCGACTTTGAAAAAGTTCCAACGAGCACGTGGGAAGAACGTGTGCTCCAGGACTGCCGGAAGCAGCGTTCTACACGTCCATTAGGTAATCACGTTGTTCAAATGTTCCACATCTTACTCATTTTTTATATACTGTTTCTTAAACGTTTGTCATAGATATTGAAGTTGACATCTTAAAATTGTATAGTATCTTGATCCTTTTTCTCCAGGGCAATAAAAGGGGGATTTGAAACAATTTAGCTCCTTTCCTGCTCATCCCAACTTAATATTTCCCAATATTTTATTGTTTTTGAAAATTTCATTGTGAGACCCTTTTGTGCAGAGCACTTAGACACATCTGGGTGTTTACTGTTCGATTTGTTCACCGCTCCTTCTTGCTCTTAGAACCTCCTCCTGGAGCCGTATTCCTGCTCTTGAAGAAAATTCCTTACAATTTCCTTCATAGGAGGGATCACCTGCAGGGAACGCCTTCATTTCTCTTTATAAATGGATTTTTAAATGTCACCCGATTCTTTATTTTTCATAACTTTGATGTAATTTATATGCCAAAAAGTTCACCCTTTTAAGTGTGCAATTCAATCACTTTCAGTGAATTTAGTTATGCCAATATCACCACTAATTCCAGAACAATTTCATCACCTCAAAAAGAAACCCACATGTATTAGCAGTCACTCCCCGCTTCCCCCACCCCCAGCCCTGGCAACCGCTAACCTGCTCGAGTCTCTATGGTTTGCCTATTCTGGACGTCTCACATAAATAGGATCACACAACATGTGGCCTATTGTGTTCGGCTTCTTTCACGCAGCAGAATGTCTTCAAGGTTCACCCACGTTGTAGGCTGTGTCAGTGCTTCTCTTTTTATGGCTAAATAATAGTCCATGGTATGGATGGACCACATTTTATGTGTCCATCATTCACTGATGCATCTTTGGTGTTTCCACTTCTTGGCTATTGAGGATGACGCTGCTCTGAACATGTGTGTACACGTTTATGTGCTACATGGTTTCAATTCTCGCGGGTGGACACCTGGGAGTGGAACTGCTAGGTCAGAGGGTGTTTGTCATTCCTGAACAACAGTTTTACTGAAGACTCAACTCTGTACTGAGAATTTTTTTCTCTCAGTGCCTTCTTGGTGCCACCGGATGCTTCCGACTTTCAGCGGCTGTTGAGCAGTCTGCCACGGTTCCTTCATGCGAGTGGAGGTGGGCTGTCCTTCCCCTGGCTGCTTTCAGAATTATCTTTGTCTTTAGTGTTCCGCGTGTGTCCAGGCAGGAATTTATTTTTATTTCTATTTGGGACGTGTTCTGCTTCCTGAATCTTTTAAATGTCATCTTTCGTCTGTCCTCTCCCCTCTGTCCTTCTGGGACTCCAGACACGTGTTCACCACACCCTCTCCTGCCAGCTTCACGGCTGTCCTTCCCAGTTCCATCCCTGGAGAGCGGCTCTCCTGGACGACTGTCTAGGGAGGCCCCTCATCTCGCGGTGCCCATCCTTGGAGGACAGACAGGCATGGCATATAGAAAAGCCGCCCTGCTGCAGGGAGCTCCTCCCCCCGCCCGCCTTCACCCCTGAGCATGCCCTGGTGTAAATGACCCAGCCCAGGAAGCCCCAACGTGGGGAAGGAGAAGAGGCAGGATGTTTGGGATGGCAACTTCGAACGCTTTCCAGAAAAAGCAATGAGAAGTCACGGTCTATGTCAGTGAGTACAATTTTGTGGTGGAATTTCACAAACCCTGCTAACGTAACTGCCAAAACGGTGTGATCGAAACAGGCCAGACACTGCTGGTCACATGTAATGTAAACCACCTCTGGGGCTTCTGTTTGGAACCGTTTCCTCTGCCTTTCTTCTTGTAAATTTTAGATGATAAGGCTCCTTTGGACACGACTTTCTCTAAGGACCCCAGAGCCTTAACTTTCCGGAGCTGGAAGAGGCCTGTGTCATTCGACAGCACAGTGTGCACTGCAGCAGGCTCCCCCTGACTCGAGGGGTGACTGTGTCTGAGAGGGGTGCGCCACCGGGCAGTGCTCTGTATCGGGGGAGTAGACATTCCAGGTCCTGTTGCATGGGACCGACAGAAACGGCACACCCCTTCCTTTGAAAGGACCACCCACAAGTACTGTCAGCCCAGCTAGAAAGGCCCATGGGGTGAGCCCTGAGCACCTACCAAGAATGAGGCCAGCCTGGGGTGAACCACCCCTTAAGAGGAAGTAACATTAAAGCTGCTGTGGTCATAAATACATTTTATTTCATTAGAAATGCATAATTACAGTGTTGAGAGCATTTCCCCCTAGAAAAGTAGGTAAGCAATATTTCCATCAAAATCATTAGTTGTCTTTGCAAATACCTATTTTCATTACACTGACAGAGCACACAGCAAAAGGCTTCTGCTACTCCACTTTTTTTTCAATTTTCTTTTTTGTTATAAACACCATAGCAAATTAAAAAAAGCTGTTTGAACAGAGAAAAATATTGTAGTTCTTGATTCTCCGCGTGAACTGAATACAATCCACACTGTGCTTCCCCAATCTTTCTCTGACACCAACAGTATGACTCAAAAGAAAGGGGGTCTTCTGGCAGAGGGGGTGGTTGTTACCATCTTTTATTTACTGGGGCACTTCCCCCGTGGACGAGGCTCTCGGACGCACTTTGACAGAACACGTGCAGTCACCTCCCGTGAGAAGCCGTGGGACCGGGGCACGTAGAACAGGGCGGTTGGCGGGAGCCGGTGCTGAGCGCGGGGCGGCCCCGGCTCGGGTCCTGTCGCAGTCGGGCGGCCCGGCCTGCATCACTGGATCTGAATCGCTCCGTGTTCGAGTTGCATCTCGGGCTGCAGGGTGGGCTGCAGGGTCTCGGCCGTCTGCGGAAGGGGAGAGAGGGGGGCTTTTCGACAACAGTGCCCACCAATGCGAGTCCGGGCCACTCACCAGTCATAAACACCATGGCTGTGTGAGTGAACACACCCAGAGCTAGACGGGCCGGGGGTCCTGGGCTCCCCTCTGCTGTGGGAGACGGCTCTCCCAGGACTCCAGCTGCTCGCAGCAGCTCTGACAAATCTGGGGCTGTGGGCCCTCCTTGTGGGGCTTCTGTGGCCAGCCCCCTCCCGACCCTCCACACACACGCTCCACGGCTCCCCCAGCCTGTGGGGCTCACTTCCCACTCCCACCCTCAGCTTCCCACTGGGGAAGACCCTGCAAGTGGCGACCCGTCCTTCACCTGACGTATTTCCCTAGACTGTCAGTCGCCCTTTGGCCTTCTTATACAAACCATCCCAGTGTTCCAAAAAAGCGTTTGAGGGGCAGCTCTCTTTCTCCCCTTAAAGACATGAGTTCTAATCAATGAGTTGAGAATATTAAGAGGAGTTTAAAAGCATATGTGCAGTTTTAAGTTAAAGGAAAAAATACAATCTTGGAATAAGTCAACCACCCAGCCCCCAAATGGAGATTATTTGGGGTTTTTAGGCTCCCCAAAGCCATGGGTCAAAGGTGAAGGAAGAGGCAGAGAAGCCATGGAGCCTGGGGTGCAGGGTCCTGGGTGAGGGGCCGGCGCTACGCTCTCACTACGGTCTCAGGCTACACTTCCGAATCCACACGTCTAAGGGCAGTCAGCAGAGTCTCCTGAGAGCAGGGGCTCCGTGCAGATCAAGGACGAGCACAGGCATCGTCCTGCTGTCCACAGGGCCCACGAGAGTGGCCGGGTGGCAGTAACAAGAAAGGATTAACCTGTGACCCAGATGGTGGGGAGGTCCCCACAAGTTTCCGGACAAGGGACAGTGGGTTAGGGTGTGCTGGTGGCTGCAGGCGGAGGGAGGGAGGGAGGCTCCGGGGGGTGGGTTACAGGCTGTGCAGAGGGCGCCTCTCCAGGTACTGAGAGCCCCTCCCTTTGAAAAACTGGAAGAGGCAGCTTTGGATTCGGGCACCCGGGGATGGTGGGCCAAGGGATAAGGAGCTGAGCCCAGGACTCCAGGAGCTCCTCTCTGATCAGGGATCCCTGCCCTTCTCCCCTGTCCTCAAAATGTACCGGCCAGATCTGTGTCTCAGGCAAGAGACAGCAGGGCAGCCTGCAGAAAAGTGGCTTCAGCTGCAGACGTTCGAGGGAACCTAGGACACCCCACAGCCCCAGGCACCCCACGGTCCTCAGCACTCAGGCATCTGCCACGCAAGTGGTGCCAGGACAGCACTCACGCCCTGGCGCTCGCGGCCCTCCCGACTGGCTGCTCCAGGGAGCAGGCACCACGTCCCCCGCCAGCTCTCTGCCCTCGTTTTAGGAGCAGCCCATCCCCTCAGAAGCCAGGCCCCTCCTTCAGCCTGAGAGACACCTGGTGGGACATTCTCGTCAGCTGATCAGTCTTCTCCAGGAACGAGTTTAGATGTGTGACCCCGTTCTGACCAGCACACTAGGCAAGGAAATCCCACAAGAATGAGGGGCCCTTCGTGCTGAGAAAGAGACCGTCCGGAAGCCCCTTCCTTCTGTGGGCATGGCCCCGCCTACACGAGGCCCAGTGGGGCCCAAGAAGGGACAGAAGGAAGCTGGGCCTCCAGGACACACACTGTGGTGCTGACCAGGCCTGGAGCCAGCACCTCTAAATCATTTGTGGCACCAGCAGCCTCGTGCTTTGTTCTCACTGACCCTCTCCCCTCTCAGGACCAATCCTATGGTTTTTCTCCAAAAAACAGGAATATGCCCTGACTTCAGGACTGGTCGTTCTAGACGCAATCAACCAACCAGATGAACTGGATCACGCTGTCCCCTAAAGGGGACCAAGCGCCAGGCTTCTGGCCGGCTCTCCGTGCCAGCACAGGGGTGGGGGGCCAGGCCCGGTTCCCCCAGACCCAGGGGACTCTGAAGAGAGAGGCCACGGTGCTCAACTGACCAAGCGCACTTACCGCGGGGTGGCTGTGTGAACACCTCAAACACAAGCAGTGGCCCTCTCGTCTGACACTCAGGAAGGTGTCCAAACGGCGTTTGAACCCGGGTTCTCCAGTGCTCCTGGAGCAGCACTGACAATGGGCAGCACAGGAGGGCAGCCGTGGTCCAGCAAAACCAGAAACCAGAGGCTGTGGTGGGGAGGCCAGTCGGTGCTCACAGTCAATCGACATGCTGAGTCAGCACGCAACGAACAGAGGGGAAATCGGGCCTTACGTATGTGGAGTTCCCGAGAAGGCCATTGGGCTGCCAGCTAGAAACGCACTGAAGGAAGCTGGAAACCAGGCCAAACGGTGCCCAGAGGACCAAGTGCAAGCACCCAGCTGTCCGGGCCATCCTGCGTTTCTACCACAAACGAGGAGCTGCTCAGACGCAAGGACCCTATAAACCTGCCCCTGGGAAAAGGGTCGAGGCTGAGGGCTGGGCTTACAAACCAAAGCCTGTGGCCTGCAGGAGCACTGACCCCTGGGCTGGGCCCACCCCACTCAGAGGAGCAGCGAGGTCTCAGGTGAACTGGGACGCCTTCGCTCTGCAGCCCCCAGGAACGGGCTCAGTATAGGACACAGGGCAGAGCTTAATTTTTGCCTCTGAATTTACAGATAAACATTTGCATTTTTGTCTCTGAATTTACAGATAAACATTGCACAAGACAGAATATCTCAAGAATTGGTTTAAGATTCGCAAGTGAGCCAGGATCTAACTTCCCACCTTCACGTTTTCAGGCATTCTTAAAAATTATAATCCCAAATGGGTGTCCAAGTCCAAATCATGCATCTTTCAATGACAGTTTACCTTCCTAGTGGGAGAATGTCAGTAGAAAAACCCAAGCTGTGTTCACACCCGCTGAAGCCCTGGGACCTGTCCAAGGACAGGTCCACTTCCAGAAGGGGGACCCACCTGAGCTGCAGTGGTGTGGTCAGTCACCGGCGCCAGCTGGACGTACTGGACCTGGATGTCACTGCCCTGGAGAGGTGAGCCGTCCACCCCTGCAGCGGCTGGGTCAGAAGAGGCCACGGCTATCAGTTGGGCCCCCTGCAGTACCTGGAGAGACAAAGCAAGCCACTGTCAGCACAGACACGGTGCAGGCAGAGGCAAGTGCCGCTCTACCATGACGCCACGAAGCAGGGAGGATGGCCCAGGACAGGACTCCACACCGTGGGGTCTGCCTGTCTCGTGAATCAGTTTGGAGTAACGTCTGATTGGTGAGTGTATGTGTGTGTGGTGTGTACATGGCTGTCAACATGTACGGCATGGTCAAGTTGTTCTGCTCCATCTGCAAGTTACTTCTCTCAAACATCCACATATTCGACAGAAAGATGAGTTTTTAAGCTTTACAGGAAAAAGAAAAACCAACCAGTTTGAGTTTCCAAAGAGTAAGCAGAGGGACACAGCGGAGGCTGCACCTGAGAGCCCTGGGATGGAGCGACGGCGGGGTCTGGACAGGGAGGGACCTTCTGGAAATCACTGTTGCTTTAGGTTCATGGGGAGGGGAGACCCAGAGGGCAGCCAGGACGGGGACAGGGAGACGGCAGCATGTCCTCGACTTGTAGTAAGACACATTCATCGGTTCTTTTGGGGAGCCCCCGAAGTACTTGAGAATTGGGGGAGATGATGAAGCCCCCAAGAGTTGACAGTCAAGTTTAAGAAACAACGCAGAAACGTGTGTGTAAGTTACCAAACCCAGCACTCCAGATGGAGTGATGAACTCCGGGTGAGGAGAGGTGGGTTAGGAGAGGGCAGACACGGTGAAGGAAGGCTGGAGAACTCCCGGGGTTGAGACCGAGCGCCTGGGGGAGGTCTCACACCCCCCGAGGAGACAAGTCACAAACGCAAGGGTCTCTGCCCTTGGAGGAGGGGGACAGACCAGGTCCCCAGAGATGGGCTCTGGGTGACTCCATCACTCATGAGCACCCCCATGTCCAGGCCCACCTCCCACCCAGCCCACCTGGGGCTCCAACAGCCAGGCAGGTGGGCTGGCACCTTGATGCCCCCGCAGGCCAGGATCCGGGGGTGGGGGTGCCTCTGAGGCTTCACATTCAGGAGAGTGAGTTGCCATGAGCTGTGGGGGTTTTCATTTGGGGTTACGTCTCACCCTCTCAAATTAGATGCCCATGGGACCACCTTCTGGGGTCACCTGTGGACTGTTCACAGCAGGGCAACAAGGATCACACTTCAGGGTCAGCCCGCTGCGTCCTGGCGCAGTTGTGAGAGCTGAGGAGGAAGGTGCGGATACTCGGAGAGAGGAGGGACTGCCCACCCCGGGAAAGGTGGGATTGGGCACAGACCACCAGGAGTCCGTATAAAAATACAGTCCATGGTTTTAAAACAGCATCCTAGTTTTTGATGAGCAAGAGTTCTATTTCTTTAACAATGAATCCATCAGTGGAAAAAACAGGTAAGTTCCATTTTTAGAATAAGAGACGGCAGAAAGTTCTGAACTATTTTTCCTTTTGAGCCTTCAGAAACCATTTGCAAACACAGTTCCCCATTCTGACACCAGCCAGCTATGCCAGGAAGAATAATGCCCCCTGAGACATGTGTGCCCTACTCCTCAGACCTGGTGGGTATGTGCCCTGACCCAGGCAAGGACACTCTGCAGATGGGATAAAGTTAATGCTCTCGAGATGGGGGTAGGGTCCTGGAGTATCAGGTGGGCCCAACGTCAATGGGCATCTTTAAAAGCAGAGAATCTTTCCCGCCTACAGAGGGGCAGAGAGATGCAACATGAGGCAGGGCTGACCGACCAGGCATTCCTGGCTTGGAAACCAGAGGAGGGGCCATGAGCCAAGGAATGCACGTGCCTCCGGAAGCTGGAGAAGAGGCAAGGAAACAGATTCTCCCCTGGGTTCTCCAGCCCTGCCACATCTTAAGTGTGGTCCAGTGAGACCCACGAGGGCTTCTGACCTCCAGGCTGTTAGTCAATGTGCGTCATTTAAGCCACTAGGTGTGTGGTCACCTGTCACAGCAGCCACAGGACACGCACACAGCGGCTCTTGCTGTTTCCTCGGCTGCCTCCTTCTGAGCGCAGAGCTTCTAGCTCCCCAAAGGGCTAACCCAGCCACGTTGGCTCTTTATTAACACACTGTTCTTTTCCATTATAAACCATTTGCACTAATGAGTTTTGGAAAGGTTTAAAAAAACTGGAGAAAACTGAAGTCTCCTCTGTTCTTCATTTCTTTTCCTCAGCACTTCTCCACCAGACCTTCCGTGTTAAGAAAATAGCACATGGTCCTGTCTGGTGCCGGAGCTTTGCTTCCCTATCCCCAGGGGGGCAGCCATCCCCTGACGAGGCCCGCTGGGGGACAAGCAGCCCTGGGCAGCAGCCGGCAGGGCCTCAGCAGAGCCGGGGCTGGCCCAGCCTGGGAGCAGCCGCAGGGCAGCAGAGCTTGGGGGCCTTTCCGTAGCGCTCAAAGCTGAGGGTCCTCTCCTCACGGGTCTCCCTCATGGCTTGGAAGGTGTCGTTTTGTAAGGAAGCACAAGTTGCAGGAGGTCTCCCTAGCCTCGTTAGCAAGTGTGGTGACATGCCCTCCACTCCACAAACACCCAGGCGACAGACGGTCAAAGGGGAAGGAAGCCGATGTTGATGAGGAGAGACTGAGACTGAGACACAAGGGAGAAGGCAGGCGGGCGTCTCGATGGGCCAGTCAGACAGGGACTTGGTCATGACACAGAGGAAAGTGGAAATGTCTGCGTGTGCTCTTACACAGGCTCTCCGCTGTCTAACGGGGCTCGTGTGGCTGGTCCTCAGCCAGGCAATTCTAGGGGAAAAGCTTTAGAGACTCAAATGAAAAGCGTTGAGAAGAAAAGATTAAGGAGGGTGAGAGTTCTTGAGAGTTCTGCCATCTTGGTAAGCAAGAAAATAAACGGTATGTTATGAACACCTAACTTTGCGGCAAAAACACAACATCACCTGAGGTGTGAGTGGAAGCAAGCGTGGAGAAATGCCAAGGGGGGAGGAGGGAGCCGCAGGAGCCAGGCCTGCGCTGAGCACCCGCTCCGTCCCACCACTGGTCCTCAAGACCCGATGCCGCCTCGCCTCACTCTCAAGGGGCTGGGCACCCACTCCACGGCCCCAGTGCGACACACTCCTTCCTTGCCCCTCTCAGCAAGGCTGAGCCAGCTGACACGTGTAAAGGAACTTTACACCACTAGGATTCCCTGTGACAAGACAAACCTACATCTTCAAGAGGGGCCATGAGCAGGCAGGCAGTCGTAGTCTCTGAACCCAAATGCCACTTTTCTACGCCAGCCAGCCCTAGACAACTCTTTGAGAAGGTTCACTCATGCGCTCTGTAAACTTCAAAGCACCACTGAAAGATCAAGCGCAACAGATTACAAAACGGTTACAAACACAGAGATGTCGCTACACTGAGCCAACTACAGACTCCTTAAAGTGCAAGATTATAGGCAGCATCTGATGAAAGCGAATGCAACTTCCTGGTAAGTCTGAACTAATGAAATGGATATTTGCTTTTTCTTCAAATTTTAAGCGAGCCATCTAAATCATCTTAAATTAAATTCTCTCTTAAGATCAAATGCCAACAAGCGACTGGCCTTCACAAAATGCTCTCCAGCATCTGCGGATCTGCATGCTCTGGAAGGCCATCGGGCTGCTCTGACTACATGTCACCCAACACGCTCAGGCCAAGCTGGTCCTGCTCCCCACCCAGGGCCCGCTGCTCCCTGCAGCACCCTGAACAATTTCGTCCCGGATGGCAGCCTATCACGTGAACCCCTCCTCTCCAGAACACCAAAGTCAGGTCTCTATTAAGGACCTACTGTGTGCAAGACACTGCGGGGGTAGGAATGAGACCCCAACGGGCCTACGCTGCAGAACAAACACAGAACTATGAAGAACCGGGGACTGTGTTCTCAGCATGAGCACACGAGAACTGAACAGGGTCTGGTTTCTTAGCTGAGGAGACTCGGGTAAACTCTACAGGAAGGTGGGGCTGGCGAGGGCAGGGAAGGAGACAGAGGGAAGGCAGAGCGCATCTTAGGGAGAGGGAACGCGCAGGCCCAGAGAAGGCAAAGAGGAGACCAGGGGGAGGAGGGTGTCAAGAGAGGAGATGTGGGCTCAGTGCCACACGGAACTAGCCGGCTTGTGACTTACAGCCCCTAGTCCCTCGGGGCCGCCCTGACTTCTACTCTGTCCCGAGTCCCTCAGGCCTCCTGTGACTTCCACTGTCACTTGCCCCTCAGGGCTGGTTTACTTGATCCTGGTCTGAAATTAAAAAAAACATCCACGCATGTTTTGATAAACTAAGCTAAAATTTTAGGTATTATAATGTGGTCACAGTTTTGTAATCATTGCACATTTTATAAGATCCCTTTAGTGAATTTAGGTCAAATCATCTATTTTTTAATTTAACTTACGAAATCATGGAGTTTATTTCCAGAAGGTTCTGCCTGTACTCTACTTTTGGTGATGAGCCAGTACCCCCTACAAATGGAAGGCATTTTATGCTATCATAAGAGTGATTTTTTTCCTGTCGGCAGTGCCAACAAAGCAGCTTTTCATATGATCTACAGTTGATTAAATCTTAAGAAGTATAATGTCAGAAACCTCAGAATCTAAATGTGCAGCGTTACAATAATGAAGGCGGACACATTACTAACCTGGCTGGTAAATGAAAACAAAATTAGGAAAATGCTCCTAACTTGGAATTCATTCAGAACGCCAGGCCTCAGAAAGGTTTCCACATCTTCAGATGGTTCTGATACGCGCTTCAGAAATGAGCTGAACAGGTGACCGCACAGGACGGAGGGAAAGACCCTCCAGCCCACTGCATTCCTCGCCCTCCCCTCCCGGCACTCCAGAGCCTGCAGAGAAATCCCGCTCACGGTGACCTCCAAGTGAGGATGCCCAGATGGGGTCCATCCGCCCAGGAGACACCGTGCTGCGAAAGGGGTCCGTGTTCTCCAGACGGGGACAGCTAGTGCAGCTGCTGGGAGACAAGCTTCTCTAAGGAAAGCATGGCTTTAACTCGAGCGGGAAGGAAGGTCCAGCTTTTCATATGAGAAAATGCCCTCACCCCACCACCCCCGCCAGAACCAAGTGAAGGCAGGGGCAGAGGCAGGAGCCTGGCCGGCGCCGAGGAAGCTCCACCGGGAGAGGCTGGCATGGAGACTCGGCTCTTGGCCGGCCCCAGGCCTGCTTCACCCACCAGGGACCTCCCACAGCCTCGGGACGGCACCACCGGAGACCTGGGCAGCTGGCTGGCCCTGCTCGCAGGCATCACTCCCCGGCCACGCCCACCCCTCGGGGGGGTCCCCGGTCCACATGCCCCTTCTCAACCTCTGCACTCAGGTGGGAGCATCACCCAGGCCCTGCGGTGGGCACCCTCGCCAGGTGCCCATCCTGGCTGACCAGTGGGTATACAGATGGGCCAACAGCTTGCCCAGGGAGGACGTTCTGGACACAGGCCCAAGGCAAAGCCTTGCTGGGGGGGCACAGCCCCCACGAGTGGGGCCCCCAAGGGGCCGTGTGGGGTGGCCCCCATCTGCTCCCAGTGACAGCAGCTCCCATGCCCGACTCCAGAGCCCAAGGAGCCGACTCTTCAGACAAAGCAATTCCAGACGCTTTTCAGGTAGTCCTCCAAACTTGGAAAAACTCTTCTAAAGTGAGATTAACATTTTGTTAAAGAATGAATCTTCTCAAAACCAGATGACAACTGTGAAGAGAGAGATAGACGCAGCAAGAAGGAGTCCCAAAGGTGTGCTCTCCAATTGCTTCCCTTGCTCCCCAGCCGGCAGCGCCAGGGTGCCCAGCAGGAACCCCCCCAAAGGAGGACTCAGGGAGCATTGGATCTCGCCCATCTGAAGCAACTGATAAATGAAGGAGGAGTTTATGATATTCTAAAAGGATCAGCAGGAGGATGGCCAAGTTATAAATCACTGATTTCTCAGCCAATCAAGACATATTTATTAAGAGAAGGTGGTAAATTTGTGGCTAGAGATGCCCCAATTTGCGTTTTAAAGGACCTATGTGAGCTTGTGCAGAGAGGACATATCAGAAATTACTGGTGGGCACCCCCGGGGGGTGGGGTGAGGGTCCAGGCTGGGAGGGAAACTCACTCACCACGGGCTTTGCGCGGTAGTTGATTTTTTCACCTTGTGCTGTTTTCATAATCAAGAATGAATCACGTTAACTAGCAGGATGACACACAAGAAGACCCAAAGGGACCCCTCTTTCAGGCCAACATGGTCGGGGGTAGGAAGGCGTCAGTGACCGGCACAGGGCGGGCAGGAGCCAGGGCACAGAGCGAGGCACAGAGAGAGGGGCTAGGAGGTGAGGAGGGGCAGGCACCCACACACAGCGCCTCAGGGAAGGCTCTGCAGCCTGGCCAACCCTGGGGGACATTCTGGGTCGAAATACACCTCGTCTCTTTCAGGATCACATCACCTTGAGGGCAGGTCGTGTTTTAAGAGGCTAATACAGTGAAATGAGTAAAAATAAAAACAAAGTCCTCCAACAGTCAATTACACAAAAGACTGTGATGTGCCCACTTCTCAGCCACGCTGCTCAAGGCACTCCGCGGCCTCTTGAAACACACAGCAGGCTGAGATGGAATGCGTTGGCTTGGACTGGATTTTAAATTGGCGATGAGTAAAACGCACTTATGGCAAATCTTAAACGTAGGGTAGCACAAATGAGGTCATGTGCCATTTTCACATGATCACTGTGGCTCCCAAAGAGAAAGCCAATGCAAATGTGCCGGTCGAGTCTCACTCTGTTAGGAGGACGGGGGCCCAGCTGGTCTGCCCAGGGCCCGATCCCCTGCAGGACAGCGAGGGCACAGCTCACCTGGACAACTACCCACTCGTCTCCCTAGAATGGAGCTTTCACCCTCCTTTGTTCTTCCCGCTCCTTTTGTTTGCAGCCTTTTCCAAACAGACTTTGGAATCTAGAAAGAGCTAACTGGAATGCAGTGAGCTCCCAGGCCAGTAGCCAGAAGCAGCACCTCCAGGCTTCCAGCTCCAGCTCGCCTGCGGCTGACCTCGGAGTGGGACTCCCCAAGAGCAGCACGTCGATGCATGTGGAAGACACTCAGGGACGGGGTGCAGGCACGCACGCCTTTCCAGGCTTCTTTCAGAGGGTTTCCCCTCAGACATTTTTAAGTAGAGTGAATTATTTTCAAAGAAAAGAAAAAAGGCATTGGGTATGAATCCGAAGCAGCCTACTAAGGGAATCCTGGATCTAAATGCACTTTTTTTGGAGCACACACATCTGGTTTTCCTCTATATACTGCCAATTCTGAAGCTATTTAGTACCCAACTGAGATAATGCAAAACTGGTGCAAAACCTAAAATAAATGCAAGAAGCCCAAGGACTTTTCAGTAATATTTAGATATAAAATTCTGAATCCAACCAAGTATCCATCTAGATGGAAAAAAAAAATCCCTAAAAAACAAACCAAAAAACCCCTCATGCACTTAAAAGATCCATTTTCAACACAGTTTAATTAAGTGTGTGGCCAGGAACAAGGATGGACCACCAATCCAAAGGCCTCTTGGAAAACCCAAGGTCATTTCCTGGTTTTTGTCATTTACTTTTGAATCCTACTTGTTAAGGGAGCACAATCAACCAGGCTGACTTTCTCAAATCTAGATGCTAATTCAAAGGGCAGCTTCCTCATGATAGAAAACGAGGCGTTGAGAGAAAGATGCCTGTCCCAGGGACGCCCCCAAACCACCACTGGCCAGGAGACCTACCAGCCCGAAACCTTTTTTCATACATTATACAGCAAATGCCAAAAATATTATCATTCTTAAGCCTTTAAACCCACGGACAGGAACACTAATGTGTCCCCTTGGAGTCCACCTTGAGTGCTTTCATAAACCAAGTCGCCCATGAGTGGACAGTCAGAAAAGAGCACAGACGGCAAGAAAACCACAGGCGAATGCACACGCCGCTCCTCTGGCATCATCCCTCAGCCCGCAGAGCAAGACCCAGTGGAGGGGCCTCTCACAGGCCTTCGGATGCGAGCCAACTGATGCAAGGTTTCACACAAGCATCCTACGGCCAGCATGGTGGCGCTAGCAAGCTAACGGGCTAACAGTCCTGAGCCAGGTTTGCAGCTTTCAGATGCAGGGAAGATGCCCCGGGGACTAACGCCCAGATCCTGTTCACAGAAAGATGCCGGGTGGTGAGCAGCAATGAAAAGCAGTTTCTGCTGTATGCTCTGTGGCTCCTTCCAGCATCAGAGCACGAACCTCAAACACAATCTGGGGAGAAAGAAAACAAAACCTAAAAAATATAATAAAGCAAAACCGGAAGTCTGGAGATACTTGGTATTCGTTCCTCACCATTCCAGATAGGGCAGCATTCCTGGGAGCAAATCTTAACCATGTGTCTTAAAACCTTCCAGTTGATTGGGGCGGGGGTAGGTTTAATAACTCAGCCAAAGTCAAATCCAAGGCCCTCCTCTTTTTCCTGTGGACTCCAGGCCTCTGGCTTCTAGAAGGGGCGGGCGGGGTGGGTGAGACAGAGCAGGAAGAAAATACAAGGTTTATTTTAATTACGAGTGTAAGTGATATATCAGATCACTACAGGGACATTCAGACACACTTGGGGAAGGGAGAGGGGGCACCAGGGAGCCCGGCCCACCAGCCATCACACTTCACCACTGCAACAAGCAGAAATGCCCGGCCACAGAAGGAACGCTGCCAGCTGCTGTCCAGACTGACCATGAAAACAGAGGAGCACAAGCAGCGGTCAGGGCTGCTCCTCTCACTGTCCCAGGAGAGGGCTCTCAGGGCTCTCATCGTTTCTTTTTTTAATTTGGAAAACTCACTGCACGGAACAACAAAAATTACTGTTGCATCACTGTGATGGGGCAAAAGAAAGAACTTCTAAAGAGAGGCAATGCAACTTTCCTACTGAGTCCCAGACAGCAGGAAGCATTCAGACCACCTTATATGTGTCTGTGCTTTACTGGGAGATGAGAATGTAAACCAGTATCCCCTCCTAATTGGGATGGAAAAAAGTGATTTTTACAAAGAGGGGGAACCAGTCTGCAAATCCTCACCTATTCACCCAGCTGGCGTGAGTGACAAGAGTGATAAGAGGCGCCAGGCCTCATGGGGGACGATGGAGAGAGGCGCCTCCTGACAGCAGGGGAAGCACAGAAGCAGCACCTGAAGCCCCGTCACAAAGGGAACAGCTCATCACGTCGTGAAAACACACGGCCTCGCTGTTGATGCAGACAGATGACTGACCGTGAGATGCCACTCACAGGACGTCTGCACGGTCCTCGTGCTGGGCGTGGCCTCGATCAGCACGGCCTCATTCCTCTACTCTGACAGGCCACAGTGCTTGCTGTCTCCAAAAGAAAAGTTCAGAACTCGATTTCTATGCCAAGTAAGACTATTACACACGAAGTAGATAAAATCTGCATGGTGACAACTTATTTCCATCTTCACCACAGGGGCCCTCTCTGGCGAGGACAGCACTTCTTCCCTTTTGAGGAGGTGGTCCTAGAGGCCACTCCATCCCCACAGCCTAACCTCAGAACGCATCATGACCTCAGTGCATTCAAGGAGGGACACGAAAAACTGCCTCCTAGCGCACCTCCTTCCATGTGCAGCGGAGAAAGGACGGAGCCCGTGTGCACCCCGGAGTGATGGGAAGAGGCCAGAGGGACGTGAGAGGCAGAGGACACAGGTGTCTCCCACAAGGAAGGCCCACAGCACCCAGAACTTCACCAGACTCACTTTGCCTCACAAACGACTTATTTCGTGGTACAGAATTTGGGTTTATCACACCTGAGGCAGGGGGGTCTGAGGTGGGGTGGTCAGCCAATATCCCCCTGATGAGGGGGTAGGGGTACTGTGAGTCCAACTGTGTCCTCCCGAAAATTATATCCATATCCTAACCTCCAGTGCCTATGAATGTGACCGTCTTTGGAAATAGGGTCTTGGAGGATGCAATTAAGTTAAAATGAGGTCACACTGGAGTAGGATAGGCCGTAATCCAATGACAAGTGTCCTTCTAAGAAGAGAGACATTTGGATACAGGAACAGGAAGGAGAACACTATGTGACCAGAGGCAGAGACCGGACTGATGCGGCCACAAGCCCAGGGCCGTCTGGAGCCACCAGGAGCTGGAGGAGATAAGGAAGGATCCGTCCCCTAGAGCTTCTGGAGGGAGTATAGCCTACTGATCACGATTTTGGACTTCTGGCCTCCAGAACTGTGACAGAACACATTTCTGTTGTTGGAAGCCACCAGCAGAGGTCACTGGCTTTGGAGTGATAGCCCAGGAACAGTCTCCCCACTTTCAGACCCTCAGCTGGAACGCAGTAACCCCATGCCCAAGGCCACCTGGTCAACTCTCTTTAGTTGACAAAGCCTCAGGCCTTCTGCTTCCTGAGAACATGCTGAGGGCTCCTCCTGTCTCCTAATCTTTCACAGCTCCTCACACGCAGGTCCCTCCAGGTGAGCTCAACGCGTAGCTTGCTCCCCTGCCCTTTCAAAGGGGCAACCAACAGTCTCCCCCAAACTGCAGGGCCTCGTGCTCCCGGATACCCTGACAGTCAGGTGTGGGGGCAGTCTGCGTTGGGCCGGTGCCACAGGCCCCAGCACAGCCAGTGCACAAGGGATGCCCCAGGCAAGGCATGCAGTTAAGGACACGGCAGGGCCGGTTGCAGCCAAGAGCAGCTGGACACAAGCACGAATCTTAAGCTGCTCACGTTGCTTAAAGACCATCACAAGAAAACTGTCAAAATTAAGAAGAAACGAGTGCTGGCCCCTAAAAAGCCAAATTCCAGCTTCTATTACGAAGCACAGGCTACCTCTGGACCAACTTCAAATTAACCTGCAGAAGAAGGGGCACCCCTCCCATATGCTGATGGCGGGTCTACCGCCCAAATCAGCGCAGGGCAGGGGCAGCTCTCGTGAGCGCTCAGTCCCCACCAGATCCACCGTGTGAACAGCAACTGGGATCCAACTCCACCTGGGGCTGTGCCTCCCCAGGAGCCTGACTATCTGAGGCCACGTCTCAGAAAATTCCGTGTTGAGGTAAGACACAGTGAGACTACTGTGTGGTCAAAAAGATCTCTGGGCACCAAGAGGCCACAAATACTTTCAGGCCCAAATCCCCTTTCTGCATCCACAGCAGAGCTTAATCCCAACATCCCAAACCCTCTCCAGGAAGAGACAGGGGGCTGTGGACTGAAAGCATGTGTTCCCCGCAATTCCTATACTGAATCTCTAATGCCCAATGTGATGGTATTAGGAAGTGGGGCCTCTGGGAGGTGATCAGCGCTAGATGAGGTCGTGAGGGTGGGGCCCGCGGGATGGGATCAGTGCTCTTCTAAGAGGAGGGGGAGACACAGGATCTTTGCGCGCTCACACCAAGGAAGGCCACGTGAGGACACAACAGGAACAGAGTCCTCACCAGAAGCCAACTGTGCCGGCACCCTGATCTCAGACCTTCAGCTCCAGAACTGGGAGGAACAAACGTCTGTTGTTGGAGCCACCCAGTGTGTCGCATTCTGTTATAGCTGCACAAACTCAGACAGAAGGTGACAGTAGACAGACATCATCATCTTCCTCCTAGTGAGGTGGGGAAAACATCCTTAGGAGATAAAGTTTCAAGAACTCTCTAATTAGCAAAAGACCCGCTTGGGGAGAGAGCAGCCAAGGCACTCTGGGCAAGCTGGCAGGTGGGTGGAAGGACAGACTGCTGTGAACAATCTCTGATGTATCTGCCTTGGGTTTGATCCACTTGGGTTTTAATCCACTGGGGTTAATTTTCAAGGACTTTTAAATGGAAGGGACGTTCTTGGACACACAGTGTTAGCCTCAATGGTTCTCAAAGACCTAGTTTATATACATTTCAAGTTCAACTTAGGAGAGTCCCTCTGGCGAGGCCCTGGACTCCCGACACCACGAAGTGTTTCTTTGGGAGAACTTTAAATCTGGAGAATTCACCAAGCATTCGCCTCGGCCCCTTCACACTACGCTGCTAATGGCTAGAGTTCAGAAAGAAGAAAATGAAAGACAGGCGAGGGCAGTGGCCTGTCTAACGTGCCCCAGTCTCTGGAAGACTCCTGGCTGTGAACGACGTTGCAGAACCCAGACCGGCGTCCTGGCCTCTCCTCACGCCCCTCAGTGGGAGCACTAGTGTTATGCTGTTGAGGACAGTGTGCCGTTCTCAAACACACTTGTGCTGACGAGGAGAAGCTTGGATTGAATGTGACCGCTGCCTGTCTTCGCTGCATGGCGCACTTGAGGTCCCTAACTCTGAGGTCAGAAAGGGGATCAGAAAGGGGGCAAACGTTTAACTTCAGGTGTAAAGAATCTCTTTAAACTTTCTCTAAGTGAAAAAACACCCCAAAAGCAACGCTTCACATTGAGCCAACGGTGGACTACCTCTGGGGAGGAGCGTGGGCAGCAGGGGAGGAGCAATTTCACACTATGCTTTACAACACGCTTCCTTCCACGCTTCTGTACTGCACAGCGTGGGCCTGTGTTCACGCTGTCACTCGTGCTCTGAAAACCAGAAACCACCACAAGTAACTCGGGATGCTCCCATCTAGAGCGGGAGGGTAGGGGGAATTTCCTCATGAAGGGGGTGCTCTCTCAGAAACAAGCGTTCTGCAGATAGGAAGTCCAAGATACAGGTTCAAGCTGTGGCCCCGGGGCAGGGAGTTGGGGAGGGGGGCAGGCACAGCCGGGAGGAGACCAGGGTGGGTCAGCAGGGTGACGACCCGGAGCTCAGGTCTCCTTTCCCCCGTACCGCCACTGGGCAAACCCACGGGAAGCTGGTGAGCAAGGACCAAGCCAAGAGAGCAAGGTTTCATATGAAAGAGCGGCTGATAACCAGGGATGTCCTGCTCCACCACACACGGAGTGTGTCCTTTCTGGAGGGTGTCCTGGCTGCTACCCATGGCTGTGTCAGGATCACACATACACTATTTTAGTTGTCAGAAGAGCCCCTGGGGATCATCATCCAGTCTAAATGTGAGCAGATAAGGACCCCAAGCCCTGGACGGTGGGCGGGACCGCAGGACTGGCTGGACGTCCTGGGGCCTCCGCTGCAGCACCAGCCCTCGGCACAGATGTCATCTTGTTTGTTATCATTAGCTCCACGTTGCCAGGGAGGAAACGGAGCCTCAGAGGCTAACTTCTGTGCCCAGGATCACGGGCCAGTGAAAATAAAGCCAAACAGAAGACGCTTTGAATGCAGCTGTGCCGACTCCTGTCCTACTACAAGGCCAGAGCCAGTCACCAGGGTGGGACTGAGATGTGTTAGGAAAAAAGTGAAAGAATGATGACACAGCAAATCACATAACTAAGAAACCTCAAAAACCTCATTTGACTTGAAAAATAATTTCCCTTTAAAATAACAAGGAAAATTATTTACGCTAAATCCCTCCACTTGAGCCTCTGTCGCGAGGAAAACACAGCTCCAGCTTCTCCTCACCCCAGGTTCTCTTTGGCCGACTTGTCTCTTGGTGGAGCACCTGCTGATCAGGAAGCACTTACCCTGGTATGTTCTCAGCTCTGGAGGGTCTTTTGGGAACTCAACTCAGGTGCTACGAGAGTGTCACCCCAAACGGAAGATAATCCTCTCAAAAGGATTCACAACAGGTGACATGGTGAAGACCCACTTTTGTGTGTGTGTGTGTGTGTGTGTGTGTGTGTGAGAGGAAGATTGTCCCTGAGCTAACATCTGTGCCAGTCTTCCTCTTTTTTGCATGTGGGATGCCGCCTCAGCTGGGCCTGATGAGCAGTGTGGAGGTCGGCACCCAGGATGGGAACCCGCGAACCCCAGGCCGCCAAAGTGGAGCATGTGAAGTCAACCACTGCACCACCGGGCCGGCCCCGTGAATACCTACTTTTAAGGATCCACACTTTTCCCTCCTCCTTCTGCAAACCTGCCGTTATCTGGGCCCGGGTTACCTGGTTGTTTTCTTGTCCTCTCAGAACCTAGCCAAGACGACTGGATGCTGAGGATCCCCCAGAGGCCGCTGGCTGATGGCCCGTGCCTGGGCATGTGGCCTAAGAGGGTTCACGGCTCACTGCTTTGTCACCACCCGCCCCACTCCTGGTAGGGGGTGATGCACCCATTAACGGACAGCGGCACCTGTCACTGGATTGGTGGCCGTGTCACACCATTGGTATTCCAAAGGTTTCATTTCAAAAAATCATCTCTGTACATTGACTTTCATCTTTTGCCACCTGTAACGCCATCCTCAGGGCTTGGGCCAACTGTCAATGGCAGGCACAGCGGTTACTTTTACGGGACATCCCCAATATCAACTGCAGAGCATCGAGTGCTATGCATACATCGATGACACAGGGACATGAGGTGGGAAGAGCTGCTGACAGCAAACACAACAGCTCCCACGGACAGGTGAAGAGGCAGAATAAAAACCAGTCTAGGGTCACATTACAAGCTTTGTTTGTTTTACTTTGGGAGTCAATGTGAAACAATAGCCTGAATTTAAAAATAAGTGACTGTATTTGTCCACACATGAAAATAATTTCTAGATTATATCTCTACCCTGAATGCACATAAAGCACAGAACAGCTCTTCATTTCTCCCTGTCCCTCCTTCTCTTACACACACACACACACACACACACACACACACACACACAATCGTCTCAGGTGGTACGCTTCCTCTCCAATCCAAACCCAGTGGCATGTCACAAATATTTCATTTTTGGACTGCAAATTGTTAGAGGAAATGTAAAGAAAGACGGTGCTGGATTTTACCAAATATTTGCAAATTCTCACCTTACTAGCTGTGTGGGAGGAAATGCGGAACCTTTCCAGCTGCTCAGAATAAGGCGGAGACTCCCCTGACTCTTTGATATGTTACTTGGTCAGAAATGGACCTATGCTCCGGTATTGTGTAAAAAGTCATAATATTAGCATTTGCACTGGTTCTGCTATGGATAGTGCAAGTTTCTAAACACACATCCTTATGGGGTTCGGAACGGAGCTTCATTACTGTAGGGGCATGTAGACACAGCCTGGTACGGTGCTGTTCGCCTGACCTGTGGAAGCCTGTCGGCGTGGCCACTCCCACGAATCACAGGCTCCCGGGGAGGAGGAGAGGGACCAGCTTCTCATCCTTCAGTTTCCCAAAGGTCAGCGAGCGAGTTAAACAAAACTGGGTTCTCTTTTAGTCATTTGAACACACGGTTAAAGCAGAGCTTTCACATTTTAACCAGGTCCTGATCAGACCGGACCTGGGATTGCTAGATGAAGTTTTCCTCATAAACACACAATGAATTTAACAGTCACTCAGCTGTTCACTTTCAAACCGAGTAAAAAGGGGGAAATTATACTGTGCCTGAAACGTTTTTTCCTTCTGCAGTAATTCTGTCCTTCCTGGTTCAAGGGCTCAGCGAGACTACTCGGCTCACTCGTGTCTTCTTACCCATCAGTTCCGACACCGTCAGCACTCGGCGCTCACACCGTAGGCCCCGCTGCTCATGTCTCTTGCCACTGGACTGTCCAGCGGGCAGTTTCTTTGATGGCCCCCCTCCTTCCCTGCTCAACACCCCACAATGACAATGACAATGTGCTCCTGAATCTCCAGACCCTGGAGACCAGCAGCGCAGGGACACACTCAGTGCAAACTACAGCAGCCCTCCAGGCCCTGACTCCCCTGGAGCGTAACCACCAGCGTCAAAACAAGACCAGTTACGGGGAAGGAGAACCAGCTTCGGTTTCACACCACATGCACCTGTCAGAGCTCCCAGAGTCTGCACGAGGGAAAAGCCGGGCTTGGTCAGAAAAGGAAGGAAAGGTCCTCACGGGTGTCTTCCATCCGCAACCTCTTTGACTATAAAGAAGTGAAACATCTGGAGCTCGTGACAAGTGTTCAGGGGGCATTCCTGATCCCCCAGTCTCCCCTCCCACCCCTCGTTCCTCTCCTCAGGTCAGAAACGCAGAGATTCAGCTCCTGGTGCAGCAGTGGTGGCTTGGTTTCCTTTCAACAATCAGCAGCTGCTCTGACAGCTTCTGGAACAGAATTCTTGGGTCTAAGGAATCCTTTACATGTTCCTTAGCTGCTCTGGGCCAAGTCCCCCACATCGACAGGTACACTGGCCCAGCACCCGCCGGGGACTCCGGCTGCTCGTCCTACCCACGACGCGGCAGGCCTGCTAGCGAGAAACACAGACACACTTAACAGATCACGACAGAAAAGCCCAAAGCAATCACCACACCTTCCTCACGCAGAGAAACTTCTACAGCTTGGATCCCACTCAAAAGAAATTTGGAATTACTCAGAAGTCACAATTTTCCAGCTTACTGAACTGTAAGTTTTAAATAAGTACTCTTCTATACATTTCCAGGTTAATACTCATGATTAAAATTATCAATGACTATATGCTACATTTTTGAAAGGCTTAAAAATGGATGAGTGTTTCAAAATGTTTTCAATTAACTGTGTATTTTACAATTAACTAAGTGCTAACTTGGAATAATTACTACTGTTATTCATTCATCGAAAAGCAATCATTAAATATTGATAATTTGATACTACACTTGGTACTGTGAGGAACAGAAATGAATAAAATTTGGATCTAATAGGATTAAAACTATTTAATTTAACCTTTTGAACACATATTTGAAAATGATGAAATGGATCAAAAATGGTTCTTGAATTTCAAGGCCTGCCACCCCTCCCTTGACTGACTGGAGTCACGAGACTTCGATGTGGCTCAGGGCGGGCCGTGGGCACAGTGACCAGCACACACTGTGTCCAAATAATCAGAAGTATCTTTGGGGTTTTATTATAAGGCGACTTCATTCTCAACCAGTATGCGCCCCTTCAAAGACATCATTTCAACTACCTCAAATACTGAAAATGTACATTAAGCAATCATTTCATCCAACTTCTCTCTAAAAAACATTATAATATCCTTCCCAATCCAGACTGTCGTCCAGCTTTTTCCTCGCCTTGCCTGACCTGAAACAGCCTTGCCCATTACAAGGACAGGGGTGCAACCACAGGCCTAAGGTCACACGCTAGTGTTACTAACCGGCTACCATTGCCCAAGCCTGGAATTACCCCCTTGCTGCTCACAAGAGACCAAGAGGCCACAGCACGGCCAGTTCTTGCGTGTTCAGTATCCACTTGCATCAGTCCATTTTGCTCCATATGACAAGCCTCTGCTGGGGACCAGAGGAACTCCTGAAGGAGTGGCGCCAGCAGCAGGAGATACGGCAGCCCCTTGTCCTGTTCGGGCCGGGCTGCCTGGACCAGGAGGCAGGAGATGCACAGTGGTTTTTGCGATTTTTCTAGGATGTGTTTTGGAACTAGTCAACACAAAACTCACTCCACTCTGACCGCCATGGCTTAAATTCTACTTTCCACCATTTCTGGTAGGGAAGGCTTTTCCATAAGGGATTAATTCCCTGAGCTACCTCGGTTCTCCAAGATTTCTGTTTGTGTTTTGGCATGCAATGCAGGCACATGTTTTCTTGAAGGGAAAATTTTTATTAGAAGTGAAGCGACACAGTGTATGCCATCTGTGAGGTTGAGAGTGTTCTCCTGGTGTGACAAACCATTAAAAGCGGACTGAAGCCTCCCAGAAATAGAAGAGACTGTTTTATTGCAACAGATAGAAGCAACCCACACCCACATACACACACCCACGCTCACACCCCCATAATACCCTACACACCCACCCAGATACACCCTTCATATTCATCCTCCACCCCCAAACCCCCCACTCACCCTATACACATATACACACACTCCCTACACATGCACCATAGACACCCTCCAACAACACCCACCCAGATATATCCTACACACACCACCACCCACCCATCCTATACACCCACCCCCACATACCCTACACACCCACCCAGACACACCCTTCACACACATCCTACATCTGCCCATCCCCACCCGCCTTATACATATACACCTACCCCCCACCCATACACACCCTATACACACAGCTTGTAAACACACACCCCCCTACCCACCCCACATACACCCTACACACACCCTATACACACACACATACACACACACCTTCTTCTCATCCACTCCAAAATAGTCCTACACAAAAAATGTTGGATACTTCCCATCTCTCTTCTAATCTTTTTCCAAGCTTGGTTTAGAAGGCCTCATTTTATGGAAAAAATTCTGAAAGCTACTGAAATTTACTTTTAAGCAAAGCATAAGGAGGGACACAAATGCCAAAGAAGTCGAGAGAGGTTTAAAAGTTTAAGAATGCAAAGCTGTTGTTAGCTGGATGTTGGTAAAGTCATCTAACAACACACAACAACCTGGATTTATCACTGTGCTGTTAACTGTTTAATACGTATGTATTGTGTGTATGTGTGGCATATTCATTATTACAGAGATGAGCTTACCAGAATGCAAAATCGCCCTGGTTTTCAAGTGATCTGACACTGTGTAGCCCAGAGACATATATAAACTTTTTGCATACACATCTTAGATAACATTAGCTACAACTGTAAAAGAAAAAAAAACCATGAGTGTCAAATGTTCATCTAGTTGAAACAGCACTAAACCGTTTCATGATTCATGAGCTAAGCAGCATGACTAAAGCTCACGTCTTTAAAGATTTCCCATGTGGCTAAAAATCTCCCAAACACAGAGAAATAAGCAACCCAGATTTGAATGTTTCAATAGATACGATATTGCCTAGCAACGGAGTTTGGTACAAAGTGAGTGTTCAACTCTTACCAAGTCTGAATCGACTGGATCGATTTCCACGCTGTGCAGACAGTAACAGAGCAGCAGTGACAACGGCCTTCTAGAGAACTGAGCCAGTCTGGGGCTTCAGGAGGCAGGAGAGTTGGGTTCTAGATCCCTCCCTGACTTTACTTCCCTGCGCAATCCTGGAAAAGCTGCTGTCCACTGTCCCCATGTGTAAAAGGGGAATAACACTCACCTAGCCCTTGAATTTATTTCACTTCCTCAACAGAAATACTACGAGAGAGGTCATGACATAGGCGAAAGCAGATGTCTGGCTCCAGAGGGGACGCCTGAGTCACTGCAGGCAGAAGGCTGGCTCCCCACAGTGCTTTGGAAGGCAGGGCATAGTTCAGCTTTCTAACGGTATCTGTATACGATGGGGAACCTCGATACCCTACATTTGAGGTTAACGTGACCCTGGCTTACTCCTCCTGGTTGCACTCCAATCTTCAGCAACAGTGTAGTGCTAACTAAAACAACCACGCACCAGCACCCTCTCAGGAACGGGTGCCCGTCCTTGGGTGTTTGAAGAGCCCAGTCAGCAGAGAGGAGCCGCAGACACAGCGCTCCA
Source organism: Equus przewalskii (assembly GCF_037783145.1). Lineage (NCBI taxonomy): Eukaryota > Metazoa > Chordata > Mammalia > Perissodactyla > Equidae > Equus > Equus przewalskii. The sequence goes on along the minus strand of NC_091833.1, from coordinate 34,468,263 downwards.
AGAGGAATCTGAGGTCAGCCAGGAGCAGCTGCCAATTATCCAGAAACAGAGTGCTTTTGGAGCATTATTTCTTAGTCACATGAATCAATGTTTAGGTCTTTCCTTTGTTTTCTTAAATTCCCCAAAGAAACGAGATGAACGGACAGAGCGCAAAAGATCTCTCAAAAATTGTATAAATCTAGATTTTAAAAATCTAAATTTTTTTTTTTTTTAAAGATTTTATTTTTTCCTTTTTCTCCCCAAAGTCCCCCCGGTACATAGTTGTATATTCTCCGTTGTGGGTCCTTCTAGTTGTGGTATGTGGGACGCTGCCTCAGCGTGGTTTGATGAGCAGTGTCATGTCCGCGCCCAGGATTCGAACCAACGAAACACTGAGCCGCCTGCAGCGGAGCGCGCGAACTTAACCACTCGGCCACGGGGCCAGCCCCTAAAAATCTAAATTTTTTAAATGCAGAAAAGTTTAAGACTGTCTTAACAGTTTGCTGATTATTTAACAATATATAATTACAAAAATGCATCCAACTTTTATCATCGGTCAAGCTGCCCCAACAAAGCACACAGTTAACAAACCACGTAAAGCTTCCCCATGGGGATTTTATGCCACACAAGCAGGCTGCTGTCCACCTGAGCTCATGACGCTGGCGCTGACGGACTCAGCTCCAACCCATCGGCCTCAACAGGGTTGCAGTGCACCATTCATGTGATAAATGTCCATGTGGAAACGCCGGAACTCTCAGCGGCAGCAGAGCCTTGCCTTAGAACCACCAGACCCCCTGCAACCCACGCTTCCTGCATGCCTACTGTGTGCTCGGGCAGGGCCCTCTCCCTCTCTGTGGCACAGGCTCTGCCTTTAAGGAGCTCAAAGTCGAGCCACGTTGGGCACAGAATGGATGCTGGGAGATGCCGTATCCCTCCTTGCAGGCAACCTCACACCTCATCCTTCCCCACTCAAGATTATGGCATGGACATTCCACACTGCAAGGACAGCAGGGTCCCCACGGGGGTTTGCAAAGTCTGCAGCCTCAGCTTCTCAAATGCTGGTGGCATCCCCTCTTGGAACCCTGCCACCATGCTGTAAGGCCCCCAGCCACGCAGGGAGTCTGCACAGAGGAGAAGGGGGGCTCAGGTGAACTGCCCAGCTGAGGTCCCAGTCGTGGGCCAGCACAGCTCCAGCCCTGGGAGCGAGCCCACTGAGCCTCCAGATGACCCCAGTGATGCCACTCAGAGCAGGACAACCATCCACCAAGCCCAATAAACCTAGAGTTACGAAAGACAATAAATGGTCATCATCTTCAGCCCTGTTTTGGGTTGGTTTGTTATACAGCAAGAGGTAACTGAAACAAGAGTGACAATTAAAGTGGCTATGTAGGGAAGTGTCCTTGTGGTCACAAGTTCCATGATAAAATCTTATGGTGTCTGTGACTTACTATCAAGTAGTTTAAAATACAACAAATAGGGTCAGCCCCGACAACCTAGCCCCGACAACCTAGTGATTAAAGTTCGGCATGTTCCTCTTTGGAGGCCTGGGGTCAGTTCCCAGGTGCAGAACCACAGCATTTGTCTGTCACTGGCCATGGTGTGGTGCCGGCTCATAGAAAGAAAAAGGGGAAGATAGGCAATGGATGTTAGCTCAGGGTGAGTCTTCCCCAGCAAAAAAACAAAAAACAAAAAAAAAACCCCAAATACACAAACACCCCAATAGTTACTTATACACATCTATCGATTTCTGGTTGCTTGTACTTTTACACTGAATCACGACTCATTCACGATTAGTTCTAATTCAGGCAGATTTAGAACTAGACTCCTCTAGGGCAAAGCCAAAGGCAATCGATGTCTGTGATGTTTACAGACATGGTGACTTCTTGTTCAATCTCCATGCCCACTTACATGACTAAATGGAGACAGACCACTTACTCGGTTTCACTGGCAACTCGCAACGCTCAAAGCCATCGTCAAGGAATAGCTGTCTCAAAGTGGCACGGATACCGAGTGCAAAGGGCCTCATCTAGATTTAACTGCATTTATCCCACTTGAGTCTCACCTGAAATACCCAAATGAACCCAAAAGACAAGGGTTCACATCCTTGTTAACCTGACTGAAATGCTCAGGTGGCCAAGGACTGAAAACCAAGCCCCGTTCTCTCCTGAGAGTGTTCTTCATCTGAGGACAATTACATTATGCTTTAATTAAAACAACACATTTCCTATGCCTTATGATATCTAAACTCCCAAGAAAACAATTATCTTTAGAGAAGTAGGAGGGAAAAATGAAGCGTTTGTGTCTGGCACACTTCAGTAGTTACAGGAAATGTCTGGTTTTGATAAGAAGTCATGTGGCCAGAGCCTCCTGTCGCCAGCGTGTGGTGGCGGAGCCCTCTTGCCTCCACTGTGTGCCACAGCCAGGCTGTCTCCTGTGTTGACCCCATGGAAAGCCTGCGGCAGAGTAGGGCACGCCACGGGGCTTCACAATCCATCTCCCCGACCTGCCGCGAGGACGTCAACTCTGATATCTTACACGTCCACGTCACAGTTTGTTTTACAGATGCCAGTTTGACACAGAATACTTTCAGAATAAACATCCTTTCTTTTTGGCCACTTCCCTCCTCCACTGCTCAAATTTAACCTCTTGCACAATGTCTATCCTCCCATGTTTAATTCTGTAACAGCATTGCAATCTTCTCAACTGAGTCTGAAAATTTAGCTGCTTCTCCAACTGATTAGATAAATCTGGAAAATTATTTTGAGTTGGCCAAGTCTTCAGTCACATCAAATTAATCAAAACCAAAGCCTGCGTCTCTCGCTATCTAAATGCGGAGGCCCAATATTCCCCATAAAGACTCGGCAACATTTTTATCCAAAATTCATCGTTAAAATTGAAAAACTGTTATAACAACTTTGCAGCCCACTGTTTGAGCTGCACGTGATTTCGGAGAGGCTGGAGTGAGCTCTGGTCCCACACGCGCTTGCCCGGGGGCCTGTGCACCTGTGCTTTGAAGCCTCCCCATCAGCTTCCCTCTCCTTTCTAAGGGTTACCCCCTTAAGTCCCAGCGTTTGCTTCTGCCAGCTCCTGGGGACACTACTAATTGGGATCAAATTTAGATAATATCTTTACATTGTTTAACTATAGTACATAGTCCCAGCCTTGCAAAGAGAATGTGTAGTTCACACCCAGTGTTTTAGTGTATTACTGCACAGTGCACAGAACACCACCCAGCCATGAGTGAGTGCACAAGGCACCACAGGCCCAGGTCGTTGGTGCCTCAAAGGCTTTCAACTGAACAAAAACCCTCTGTGGATATAAGACCACTGTGAGTGTTGCAGTGACATGTGGGGACAAGGTGGAAGTTCGAGATGGGCTGGAACGCACCGTCACGGTTCCCATTTAGCAGGTGGGACCAGAAAGCGCCCACACCCTGAAGGCCTGCTGCCCAGCACATGTGCAGGGAGAGTGGGGACTGAACAGTGAAAGGGACTCCCCAGGGCCAGCTCTGACCCACACCTGCGGGGGCTCATCTCTGAGCTCCGACAGCGCTAAGGGAACAGAGACACGCACTTCACTTCATCTGACCAGCCTCCACACCACACACACTTTGCTGTGCAGAGTGGGCTTACCTGTCCCACAGGTGAGTGGGCGAATGTAGAGCAGGACTGTGAACAACCCTAGGCTCTGGGTGTCGTCCACACCCCTCCTCTGAGGGGGATCCTGCCCATTCCCCACTCCTCACCTGAGAAAGCTCTTCTGGCAGACTGCTGGGTCCCGGAGCACCAGGCTGACCCAGCACCTTCTTGAGTTCGCCTGCTGAGCTAAGATCAGTGGAGTCCAAGATTGAATACTGATCATTGTACTTTGTGGGGTTGTTTGAAGCAGGCCCCACTTTTGAGGCTCAGATTCAAATCTTAAAAGTTGAAAGGGGTTCAGAGATCCTCTTGGTCCAATTACTCCGTTTTCCCAGGGAAGAGTTTGACTTTGAAGTAACGCTGTCTGTGTCCACAAGCTCCCTGGGGCTCCTGCCCTCCAGGCCGAGTCAGGAAGCAAAACACCACCGTGAGCCCACGCCGCAGGCCTGTCTGCTTCCTAGGACATGTGCTCACAGGAAAGGCACTTGCCGTAGACAGCGAATCTTCCCCTCCTCTTTAAGAAAAGCATCTTTTTTGCTTGAAGCCAGAGCCAGCACACCCTCACATCCCCTCAAAGGACACCCAGTGTCACGAGGAGCAGAGCCGCCAGGCCAGCACAGCGCTGGACATAGGGAGACTCCTGGATGGTGAACGCAAATAGTTAAGTGACATAAGTCTAGAATTTATGGGCTACGCCAGAAAAAGTTCCAGTGGAAGGACGGGCACTGTGTCACAGGAACACCAGGTACAATTTATTAGAATTTAAGAGTTGCTCCAAAAGCATATTTTTAACTGCATCATTCCTAATTAATGCATGAAACTGGGCAAAATGTTAATCCTGCATTATTCATTTAAAAGTTTGTTAAAGTGTCTTGCCAAGGTTAACATGTCCACATAACGTTACAAGTATTCTCTATATATAATAAGGGCGAGGCCAAGAAAACACGTGTTGCCAAAGTTAGTCCTAACTGAAGCCTGGCCTTTGTGACCAATGTGCAGGCTCTGAGGATTGTTCCATGTGTGCCTGGCAGACTCCCTGGTTCAGGGAAGGGAACAAGACTCACTGAGATGTATGAAAAGGTGGCCTTGACCGAGACTTTCACTTTACTTAACGAACATTTTGTAAGAAATGTGACTGGGAGTTTTCTCCAAGTAACCAGAACAGCGCTCAGCCTTCCTCCTCCCCAGTGCCCCGTGTTCTGGACACGCCCACCAAGTCCGAACCCTTGGCAGCACTGGATTGCCAACAATACAATCACACAAACGTAATGCCTCGTACCATCCAAGATTCCATGTGTTAATAGTTCCTGAAGATTACTAAAGCATGTTTATATTACATTTGGCATTTCTTTAACAAATAATTTGAATTCATTTTAAAAAGCTAAATTTCTGATTTAAATTGCTTTACCATGTTAGGCTCAGATGATCTGCTTTCTTTCAAAGGTTCGTTCATGGCAATAATTTTAACAAGAAAGGGAATATTTCCTAACTAATTAATGCTTTAAATATATAGCTTTCTAAATAATGTCTCTAAAAATCACAGACACACACACATGATAAAATGAAAGGGATGTTCCCTGCCAGACTCTACATCAAGAATTTCTAAGGGCTGCAGTACAAGGACATCACTCAAGAACAGACAGATATTACTTTTTTCAAGTGTGCAGAGTAAAAACTTCTTTCTCAGACGCTCTGCCTCACTCAGTGCCATGCCTGTGAGGTCAGCTTCCAAGGACCCACATCAGTGGGTTCAGGCGACTGTGCGCTCTCCCAGAGACCATGAGCGTCGACTGAGCGCTGACCAGACTCCAGGCCGAGACTGCGCGAACTTCTGCTCCTGCTGAAGGCATGACAGCTTCCTGAAGCAAGTGCCTGCTGTTCCCATTATAGTGATGAGGAAACCCAAGCAGAAAGAAGAGAAGTCACCTCTCCAAGACGACGCCCCAGTGGAGTGGCAGCACCGAGATTCAGATCCCACCCAGCCGGTTCTCTTCCAAACAATATTCCACCAAAAAGCCGGGTCCTGTTCTGCGGCCAAAATGAGGATCTTAGGAGGCAGCACTATGAGCGCGCATGGGGCAGCAATGGGCAGCAGCACCCAGCGGGGTAAGAGCCTGAATGGGTGCTTCACCGCTAACCCCCATACTCCCCCTCAGTCACTCTCACCCCTTCACCCTGAGTGTGAGTGCCCAGCATCACAGGGTCTACCTGGGGGTGGGGCACCTATCACCCTCAACTGTCTCTGGCAGAGAGAAAGTGGGAGACTTGGGTATGTTAGAGCCACTGTGAGCTGCAGGACGCCGTGGAGAGAGGCTCTCCCCGCTGTGGGCAGAGGCTGGCTCAACGCCCCGGGGCTGCTCCCAGCAGGACTTCCCAGCACAGACCAGCTGCACTGAGGTCCCAGGACAGGACGCCTCCTCTCCCTAGGCCTTCCCGCAAGGACGATGTCAAGACACAAGCAAACACAGCCGCCCAGAAGCTCAGTAGAAATGCGGAGTTACGGCCTTCCGCAGGCACAGTTACCTTAGGCCACACCAGCAGCCACAGCATCAACAAACGGCAGCCCAGAATCAGGTACAAACAATGAGGGAACGCACAGGCCAACTCCGGGGTTCTCAGAGAGATTTCATTTCAATACTCAAGTAACAAGAGTATCCCAATTTTCCTGATCTAGAAGAAAAGCTCTGAGGAGTATACTAAAAAAGAGTTTTTGATTAAGGTGTTTATAATGATTTTTCTTAAGCTTGAATGTGACTTTTAAAAAAGCTTTCTACACTATTGATTTATCTTTCCAATTATCTTTTGACTTATCAAAATGAGATGGAAAATGTATTAATATTTAGAGTATAAACTCCACATAGTTGTAAACGTTTAAAAAATTACTTAATTACAACAGCTTAGAACTACAGGCTCTTAAGAAAAGAAAGAGACATTACCGGTCATCTATTCTAATACTTTTCAAACTGTGGGTCATGAAATCAACTTAATGCGTCACAACCAGTATTCAAAAGAGATAAAAAGAAAATAAATGGAAAAGCAAAACAGACATTGGAATGAAAAGTATTAAAGCAACTAGCATGCAGTAAGGCTAAATATTGTTTTGTGAATCTGTTCCAATTGCATGTGCGTACGTGAGTGAAAAAGGGGTTCTAGAGTCCTAACGTGAAACTGTTTCCTTACTGTGGACATGATGCCGTGCAGCCACACATAGCACAAAGTTGCTGTTCCATAGGCAGGCCGGCAGCTGTTACACAATGCAAATCCTCCTCTTTGTGGGAGCTGTCCAGGGTCAGGCAGCACTGCTCAGGGGCCAGGGCGCCCCACCACTCACAGCCTTACAGTGGGTGAGAAAGAGCCCAAGGGGCAGGATGACTCACACAGTTGAGGTCCAGTTGGTTGGCAGAGCGAATGCACCAAGCGGGCCTCCCTGAAGCGGTCAACTGGTGTACCTGCCTGCCCTGAAGCAGCTAACTGGTCTACTGCCTTCCCTGAAGAGGCCAACTGGTCCATTTTCCTAAAAGCCATATCACCCCATGTTAAAGTTCCCATGAATTCGTAAGAAAGGCCATCATTTTTCATTTAAAATGCATCCAAAAATCATCTCATCTACCTCACTGCACATTGCAACCCCATGGCTCTTAATATTTGAGGCTTTTTGTTTTCATTTTTCAGAGTCTTCCAAAAATCCATACCAAATTAAAAATTCTATTATACCTAACACTAACTCAGAAGAGTGAAATCCCTTACATCTCAAGAAATTATTTTATGAAGCTGGCACATTTATAGATGGTTTGTCTAAACGTCCACCTTTGACTCTGTGAGTGGCTATCACGCTGGATTACTTCTCTTGAGCTTCAGAGTCTTCTCCGAATTTCCCTGATCAAGATCCGACTTACTACGCAACCCTATCCCCTATTCAAACAGATTCCACCATTCCCTAAATTACCACACAGGCAATAACACCGTTAAACCTTTCCAAGTTTATATTGTCCCCTATATGCTTATTTGCTCTTCATTCACATGAGAGTAAATGATTAATTTTAAAATACTCATTGAGTAACAAAGGAGACAGTAGCACACAGTAGTGAAAGAAATTGCCTTACACTCCAATAGTACCTACGGTCAGACTGGGGACATCAGAAATCAGCAGTTTGAATCAGTTTAATAATGTGACTTCCAACAACAAGAACCATTTGGAACAAAGCCACAAATGCACATGAACAGCTGAAGGACCAGGCCTGGGGACCAAGAACCTCACTCCCAGGAGATGCCCTCACATAGAGCCCTTGACCAGAATTAGTGTCTGTATTGTAACTTCAACTTTTAAGAAATTTAGCCATCAGGCTTCCCCTCAAAACAGCAGATTAGACGAAGGATGAGGAATGATCACTAAAAGAAGATGCGCACGGCTGAAGATGGGGGAAAGAGAACACGAAACATCTGAACGCATCACACAGCCCAGCGCTGCCTCAAGCCTGCTCACTGCCACGACCACGCCTCGAAACGTGGCTGCAACTAACCCTCCAGTTCTCCACTGCTCTGCAAGTGGGCTCTCCTTCCTGATGCCCTTTCCCACGGTTTGAAAGCACTGGACGCTGCTGCCCTAAGCCCCTGTGTCTATAAAGCACCAGACATGTTCACACACACTCATTTGACCCCACCACAGACCGGCCAGGGGCCACGCCCCTGCAAGGTAGAACCCACACGGCTCCCGCATGGGATGGGACAAGAATCTCGTGATATTTAATTTGAAGGAAATATGACTCAAAAAGTATGGTCCACTGGCAGAACAATGTTCCAGGATTATGTAAATGTCATAAAGACTTCAGATCTCACTCCCAGAAAGGAAGTTCCCGCGGGCTCAGCCTGACAAAGCCCACCACCAGCAGCGGCAGTGAGCGAGCACAGACGCGCTTCCTCCGCTTTCCTGCCCAGGTAACAAAGAGGAGAGGTACCTTCTCAGAAACTGGGCGCTGACGCAGAAAACAGTCACTCAATACAAGCAAGAACAATAGGAGAAATCCGGTGACAAACATGGCCTAACACAGGACGGGTGGGAAGGGGCTCCATGGCCCCCAGCAGCAGGAAGCAGGTGGAAGATGAGGGCAAGGGGCTTGGTCATCAGCCCCTGCATGACTGTTGGCTGCTCTGTAAGGATTCGGAGTGTTGCTGCATAATGATTCTTAAATGATGGTTAATCCTATTGGATAAGAATCTACTATTAAGCAGATGAGAGGGTCAGTGGATCTATGAACTCAAAAAGAACAATACTACGTAAATTTCTTTGTGGGTTTCTAGAATGCGGGAGGATTTTCTGTTCCCCAGAGTTGAGGCAGCCATTCAACACCTTTCCCCCATAAAACTGGAGCGAGCCCTGTGTTGTCAGCTTTTAGTAAATCAAACACCAACGTTCATACCAGGACTGGCAAAGGGCTCCCATCACATGGGGACCTGGGAGAAGCCACGTCTGGCTGATGGAGAAAGAGCCTGAGATTCCTGAGCGCTGTCCCCTTGTGGGCACGACAGAGAGACGAGGTGGGGACGGAAAGGGAAGGGGGGAGAGAAAGAGGTGAGGGGAGAGGGCAGGAGATGGAATAACAGGCGTTCCTGCCCCCAGCACAGCTGAGTTCCCTGTCAGCCCTATCAGTGACATCGAGTGGAGTGGGGTGTTTGTGTCTTGGGAAACACTCTCCTTCGCAAATATATTTAGAAAACAAAACTGTTACAAGCAGGTAACTTAATAGGAACAAGAAGTAGCCAAATGATAAAATAACACCAGAAAGGATTAGCTAAACAGATTTACTAGAAAAAGGCAGCTTCATATGAACACAGACTGTTTTTAAATCAGAAAGCAGTTTCCTCTAGAAAAGAAAAAGTTGCAGATATTAAACTCCTCCAACCACTGTCAGTGTCAGTGCTGCCTTTACTAAGTTCTGTCTCCGGCTGGAGGCCCTGCAGAGGTGACTGACAACGGAACCAGGAGGAGGTGGGAAGGCAGGACGAGACTTTACAGAGAAAAACAATCAGATGATTAACAAGTTATCATCTATGTAACAACATAGAGAGTGGTCGTACAGTAGTTTTATTATTTTGTGGAGAGGCTGCTAAGAGGAGTTAGTGGGGCCTTGGATGAGGGAGCAAAAGAACAAACATCAAGCATCGGCAGCCGGGTGGGACGGGCTGACGAGGTGCGCTGGTGAACTTAAGCAAGGTGGCAGCGTGGGGTGAGGGTGAAGGAAGGGGCAGCACAGAAAGCACTCGGAGAATTTTCGGAAGGTAGCTCTTCCAACGTAAACTCTGGGAGTCCCTCCTGAGTTGGGAACTGGGCAGGAGCTCGTGTGCCTGCCGTACCTGCCCACAAAAGCTGGACTCTCTGCCGTCATGATCTATCTGGGATGGTGTCGTCTGTAATCGTGCACAGTAACGTAATACTAACGTAATCTAAAAACCTGACTCTATTTCAAAAATCCCCAGTGGAATTTTGCTCAGAAATAGAGACAGACAGAAAGGGAAAATCAAAGGCAACACACCTACTTTTCTCATGAATTAAAGTTTAGCAACATTTTAATTAGAATAAAATTTCACTTCCAGTATAAATAGGAATCACTAAATCGTCAAAAACAAAGAGAAAGCTACTACTGCTGATGAGAATTACTGATGACGACCCTGCCCTCTCCCGCCCTAGACAGGACATCTGCCCTGAGCAAGAGAAACACGCCGAGGAAACCGGCTGAGAGCCGACGGCTCCCGGGCCTGGCCCACAGCCTTGTCACCAAGACAGCCCCAGCTCACAAGAAACAACTGTGGGTTTGCTTTAATTTTGCATTTCTTGGGCTTTTTGGCTATTTTCCAAGGCAGCTATGTTATATTTGTATATTAACAATGCTTCAAGACTCTGATTAAAACCTCATGTGTATGTTCAAGAAACTTTCAAACTAGGAAACTCCAATTTAAGCAAATGCTTTAAGGTCTGTCACACTTCTCCCAAGGTGCTCTGAGGATCCAAGAGAAAACCCAAGGGGTGGGGCCGTCCCTTCATTTCCGAGTCCAGGAATGCACATTCTCCACGTCCCCTTCATAGCAGACGTCAGACCCTCATGGAAGACGACAGGAATGTCCACGGGTGTTCCAGAGGGGAGTACGCACTTGGTTTTAATAACAACAAGTATTATTATCATGATAGTAAATGAGCTCTATGTTTACAGTACGTAAGTTATGTTTTATAAAAAAGGAACATCCTCCAGACTCTCTTTCATAATTATTCAGATGTCATAAATATGTCTTTAATACAAACTCTTCGAAAGGACACAAAAATGTAAATCCTCAAATATATTAGAAAGCAAATCACTCTCTGGAACCCCTCACAGCTGGGACACTTCACTTTGTAAAGACAGTTCACATCAGGGGTGCTTAGTTACTTTTTATCGGAGATCAGAAAAAAGGCGGTGATTGGAGTTCACACATGAACAAAAGAATATTCTAATATATAGCTACCGTACAAACACAGTCATCGACAACATTCATTTAAATTCACAGAAAACAGTGATGAACAGAGTTTCATCTGTAAGGCAAAGAGCTACACGAAACCCCCAAAGCAGCAGATGTAGCCCAGGGCCCCACCCTCCACATGTCCACGTCTTTCATGGCATCTGTGGCCACCAGGAGTGAAAGCCAGTTTTTCCCCGGGGTTGAGGGGGAGGCGCCCTCCGCTGCTCGCCCCCTCCCCACAGCAGTGCAATGTCTGGCGATCCACCACAGAAGCAGGCAGGAAGCGAGAGCAGGTGAGCACTTACCTGCCCATCCTGTCCCACGTGGTGTATCTGTAGATTGCCCTGCAAAAGGGATGAAAAAATGAGAGGTCAAGGACAAACATGACTTCAAGACATAATTAGACAGAGGTAGGCACTTCCCCATGCCATTTGTGAAGAACCAGCAAAACCAATTCTACAAAAGCTCAATCCTTTGTGGCAATAAAAACCCCAAAACAAATATTTAAGCTGTGTTTACAGGTACCATTTTTTTCTTTTCTTTTTTTGAGGAAGATTAGCCCTGAGCTAACTACTGCCAATCCTCCTCTTTTTGCTGAGGAAGACTGGCCCTGAGCTAACATCCGTGCCCATCTTCTTCTACTTTATATGTGGGACACCTACCACAGCATGGCTTGTCAAGCGGTGCTGTGTCCACACCCAGGATCCAAACTAGTGAACCCCGGGCTGCGGAAGCAGAACGTGCGCACTTAACCGCTGCGCCACCTGGCCAGCCCCCATTTTTTCTTATAAAAACAAACAAGCAAACAAAACAAACCAACTCAAAAAATCCATTGCCCCTGGTCCTGACCCCAAATGAAAATGTCATTTTTTTCTAATCTTTTATTTCAAAACAACTTCAGACTCTCAAGAAGAATCAAAAGTAGTGTGGAGAGTGCCACGTCCCCATCGCCAGCCTCCCCGCTGGGCCACCTCATATATGACGTCGCATTAGCACGGCCAGGAAACCGACAGGACTCAATGCAAGTAACCAGACCACAGGCCTATGGGATCTCACCAGTTGGAAACTCATTTTCATTCGTTTAAAAAATAATAATAATTGTTTTTAAGTCCAGTAGGCTCTGATAAATGTTTCTTTTCAGATCTCTTCATTTTGACAAAATAATTAATTTTTAAATGAACAAGGTAAGGTTTTATTGTGATAAGAAGACTAATTGCACATCGTTAACTTGTTGCAAAGTAATCTTTAGTAATATCCACAATTTCTTCTAATTCATGGCATTCAATTCCTAATGGAAACAAAAAATACTGGATTAATACAGACAAGAGGGATTCAGTTATGTAAACTAAAAAAAATGGGCAAAATTGATAATAAAAAATGGAATTTCAAGAAGCATTCTAAGGATTTTTTAGCAAAAACAACATAGAAGCAAATGTATGTTGATTTTCTCTTTTCCTATGACATCAACCTCCTTCCTTTCAGAGGGCTGCCAGCAAAGGGACCCTGATGGAGAGCGCGTGCTTCCAGAGTGGCAGGGGTCTTGGCTGATGCCTCTAAATTGCTGGTGTGGCCTCCACTTGTCTGTCCCTTTACAAAGGAAGCCTCCTGCCCCTCGACGGAACGCCTTCAGTTAGCCTGCGGGCCTACGGCACCACTGCCGCATCTCCCGGTTGCACCCCACCCTACACTGAGCTAACAGATTCCTCTCCCCGTCACCGTCCGGCTCACAGACACGCAGGCCCTGCTTTATGCAGAGTGAAGCCCCGCTCCTTAACTTTGATGGTCAGGCCTTCCAGGACCTTCTGCACTCTCCTTCATCTACCTGACGCCCCAGCCACACCTACGTGCCTTCTCCCATTCAGTCATCTGGCCACACGCCGATTAGGGAACTGATTATTCCTAGGAATGAACCAATCCCCTCATTTGACCAGCATTTATCTTTCCATCCACAGGAATTCATTTAGCCATGTATCCTCGTTCTCGCCCCAGAACCTCTGCTCATCTCTTCCCTTGCTGTCAGGAGCCCGGACTCAAGCTCTCACTACAGCAGCCACACCTAGCACAGTCATCGGCTCAGACCGGAGGCCCAGCAAGCATCTCATACACGGCTTGGTGGGCGCACCTACCGCTGTACCTACTGCTGCCTCCACCTCGGCCCTGGGTTCTGAGAAGTGAAAAGTCAGAGGGAGGTTAGTGTCCTATTCACTTAAGGAAGGTAGCCTGGGTCACCACTAGAACCTGAGGATAAACGGTCACAAAGTAGCTCTGGAAAGCCATCAGGCACCACTAAGCAAGTCAAACACCTCCCTCAAGAGAAGTCTCCTGAAAGGTCTTCGACAATCCAGGACTTTCACAGTTGCTGCTGGCTCTGTGTCAGCTTTTGAACTCAGTCTGTGGGAAACCTGAGAGCCGTGTAACACACACCACAGTGCAGGTCAGGCACGAGGCTGGGACCATCTTTGGGGCCTGCTTCAGCTCCCGGCCCATGCTGCAGGGGGCACGCCGTTCCACACCACGCCCAGCTAGTGGAGCATGTGCACTGCTCTGCAGCCACGGGACGAGGTCCAAGGAAGGCAAGGGCACTGAATCTGACACTGACACTGTCCTGTGCTGTAGGAAACGGCCAACAGCGTCCCTGTAACAGATGGCCACCGACCACCCACGCCCTGTATAGGAGGCTGGAAAGAGAAGGTGTTGCCCAATGGGCTCGTAGATCATCAGCGCCATGATCAGCCAGCTCACAGGGTCAACATGACCTTCACACACCAAACCCCGATACGCATATGCAGCAGCCCTTGAGCACTGGAAGGGCTCTCACATTCTGTCCTTATCACGGATTAAAATGAAAGAAAAGTGGAATGTCAAAGCACCGACACCAGTCATAAGCAGCCTGGATCTCATGAACCTAAGGCAGCTGAGGCATCCTAGAAATACAGGTATGTGGAGGGCCTTGGAAGCCGCACTGAAAGCTCACAGGACTCACCTGTGCGGCCTCACCAGATCCCAACCACCCCGCAACACGGCACTGGTCCCACAGTGCAAGGACAGAGCCGAGGAGAATGTGGAGGTGACAGCCGCAGGGGCAGGGCCCCACCTCACGCTCTTCCTACTCTAGCACACTGGGATGCTCCCGGGCAGGAGCTCAGGTCTGCATCTCAGACGGCAAGTGGGGTGGGCAAGGAGAGAATGGTGTTTAGAGGCAGTTCCAGCCAGGAGTAAAAACTCAACACAGCAAGTGTTCACAAAGACAACCACGTGGGGTTGCAGATGAACCAGCAGTGCAGCAAAGGCAAGAAGGCGTGGAGAGGAGGCAGGGCCTGGGGTTTGTGCCAGAGGGAACAGGAGTCGAGTGGCCACTGCTGGATGTCGGTGTCATCTGGGGACTCCCAGCTGTTCACCTCATTTGACAAAGATCAGAGTTGAAGGAGCCCGCTGGCACAGAGGGGGCGGGCCTGGGCAGTGCTGGCGGCCACAACTCACCTCACTGTCCTGCGTGATCTGCACCTGCTCCCCTTGAGGCACCTGGGCGATGTGGAGGTGACCCTGTGGGATCCGCAGCAAGAGAAGACACCAAGAAGCATCAGAAGAAAATGAAAACAAGACGAAACAGGAAACACTTTCTGAAACTTTGTTCTTGATTATCTGCTCACAATTCAAGAGAAGACAACTAACTCCTGAATCAGGCAATGTAATATGTGCATGGCACAGGCTTATTAAATAGCCTCTTGGAAGTTAAACTTTTAGTAAATAACACATACAGAATATTCTGCAGTCATTTTTAAAGGAGCAATGCAGCCTAGGAAAAATCTGTTAAATCTTTGAATGTTACTAAACAAGCAAATTTAAAAATTTGAAGGACACATAGAAAAGAACAGAAACAGAAATTTTCCAGAAAATTACAATGACAGCTTTTTTAAAAATCATACTATCAACTCAGAGGGACAAGAAAGCTTGGGGACTGTCAGGCAGTCTCTGCGATCTGGGCTGCGGGAAGGCTCCGCTGAGGTGTGTGGGGGTGATGTGCACATGTGTCTACACTGAAAACAGGTCAGGCAAATTTTCTTAAACCAAAGAAACACTTACATGACTATTTAAACAGCTGCAGGAAACACTAATAAACGTGGTTCCAAAAAATCAAAGAACCCAACTAGAGTGCATTTCTGTTTGTAGATACAGGCAAACAAATAATTCCTAAAATCTTAACTTAGCTAGAGGAAACAAATACCCACTATCTTATTTAAAATTCTACCTTAATCAACATGGGTCTTAAAATAAACTACTGTAGAATTTTCAATGCTTTCATTTTACTGTGTCTGTGTAAACCCTCTAGCAAAGTTATCTATTCTGGAATTCTTTCAAAGAACTTTGTTACTCATAAGATAAGAGTAACTGCCTTTGTGACTGTCACACAAAGAATTCACTATTTATAACTGCCTCATCTCCTTTGGAAGAAGAAGAAAAACCCTATTAAAAGTACTCGTCAGCACTTTCTGCAAGCCCACCCTTTCCAGGCAGAGTGCTGAGTGTAACATCAAATGGAGGCCGCCCTGAGACAGGAGTCAGGTTCCAGCAGAAGCCCTGGCGATGCAGGCATGAACAAGAGGCTGGGTGTGACTCAGCCATCAACAGGATCCCAGGGCACGCTGGCAAACTCCCGCCCTCCTGCTCTCCTGGGCCACAGGCCCCTCGGGGAGTCTGGGGGAACTTCCCTGGGCCGGCATCATGTGAGGAAGGGGAGGCAGGCTGTGACGGGCCCCCACTGAGCCGAGTACCCACACGAGCTTAGTGATTGTCAGACAGTCCAAAGGAAGTGCTGTGCTACAGCTAAGGCCACCAGCTTTCTCCACTGACTCCCGAAGGAAACACTGTCTTCTTCCCACAGCAAAAAGGTGCCCAAGCTTCTGAACTGAGAAAATATCTATGCTACATCTTTGATGCCTTCTGGGAGGACGGACAGAAGTAGGGACAGCTTAATGGCCTGACCCTGAGAGCCGACAGTGGCCACCTGGTATAGTACACATATGAAGCCACGAGGGGCCAGTGACAATGACATGTTCGTTTGGTGACTGCCCTCATCTGTGAAACGTAAGAGCTTGTACCACTCACATCTTCTAATTTAAAAGGGCACTTTTACCTTGACCCAAGCGATCAATGTGATCCAGAAACACCGGGAGAGCTGGTGGTGGGCTCCCCGCTCCCTGGGCCACACCCTCCCCTCTCTGTCCACAGAGGCAGACTAGCGAGAACGGTACATACTACTTGGACCTGGCCGTCCTCTCCGATCTGGTGGATCTGGACCTGCTGGGCGTTGGCCAGGGCGTAGTGCAGGGCCTGCTGCGGGGGCTGCTGCAGCTCCGTGGCAGGTGGCGGCGTGCTCATCATGGTCTCTGCGGGGAAAGGTAGATGGTCCTTAGCAATCAGCCAGCAGACAAGCCATGCAGGCACACCTCTGAGCTTCCTCCTCTGCCCCAACCCAAATTCTCACAGAGGAGGAAAGGAAATTCTGCATTCCTAGACTCCAGTCAACGCGTCCCAAGGAGGAGCCAGGGCCTTTTGTAGAAATCATTAGTAACAAGTGTTCAATAACCGATATTTCTGATCTGCAGACAGAAGGAGTCTACAGACCTGATTATTCATAGACACGGATGATTCCTCATCAACTTAAATGAAGTCCCTCTGGATGTATCAACGAGAAGGAAAAGTAGAAATAAACTTGAGACTAATCTGTTTTAGACCAGAAATAAGTAATATTTGTCCATGAATAATTAAACTAACTGGGGAAAAAAAGCTCCACCCACTCATTTAAAGATATACTTCTAATAAAATTTTACTTTCTATGTTTAATCCAAAATGAGATATGCTTGTTTTGATGTATTAATTTTAATGTAATGATATCTCAATCAGAAGAATTTTTTTAAACACTTAGAATATTAAGGGCTCAGAAAAGATTTTAATTTTACATACACACACACACACACACACACACATATTTTTGTTGCAGAGTTATAATGGATTGATCAATAAAAATCTTTAAAACACCAAAACTTATACATTAGGATGAAATTCCATGAGAGAAGTGGAATGTTAAGATGAAAGGAAGGAAAAAAAGAAAGATGTAAAACGTCTGATTATGAAGAAAAATTTTTCAATGTATTTTTTAATAGCTTAATGATAGGCATCAAACTGACATGGTAAATAAGATTCTACAACACATTTCAAAAAGTAATATAATATTAAAATGTTAATACTTGCAATATGCCAGACATTACATCCTTTTCAATTATTTAAAAGCATAATGGAACATTTTAGGTGTCAACATTTTAAAATGTCAACTTGAAAATATGCAAGGAAGAACACACTTTTCAAACCTCTTTAAGAGGGTATGTGACCAAACATTTAAAGTCCACTTCACTAGTTAATCAGAACCATATAACTAAGTGGATTCCCAAATAATTTCTGTTCCAATGTTAATAAAAATCAGCTGATTTTTCTCGTTCTCAAATGTTTCAAAGATATAGCCAAGAGGAGTGACAGACTCCAGGTTTTAAAAAAACCACAGAAGATACGATTTGTGGGTATGATGTACACAGTTCCCAAACCTAAGATTCAAATTACTGAATTTACCATTTAATCAACAGCCCCCTATAACTTACACAAGAAGACAATGTAAGTCTATGTTTTATGATTTATGCCAATATCAAAGTCCAGTGCAAAAAACTGCATTGGTTACTTGCTTGTGATCAAGAATGATCCAAGAGCCATAGCAAGTGACTGCAGACAAGAGTGCTCACATTGACGTAAGGCCAAGGGAGAGCACGGAGAAGGTTCCAGATTGCACCGCCCCTGGAAGAGAGTGAAGTGAAGGGCAGGCCCCTTGAAGGCCCCTCTCCCCGCTCCCCTGGCCTGGCTCTTCTCTGCGTCCAGAGGAAAGACAGCTGCACACACAGAGCTGCGGGCAGTGGACTGTCAAGGGTGGGTTCTTTGCAGCTGTAAGACACTGGGTACTAAAGAGACGCCCAGTAAGGCCTTCCATGCACCAGCAGACCTGCAGGGGAAAACGCTGACTCCTACTTGAAACAATAAAATGCATCATCTCAAACTCAAGCACATATAAAAGTTTACACAGTGTTGCCAGATAGGAGAGTGCAACACAAATGTTTTACCAAACTTATTTTTTAAAAATCTCTTGAAGCTAATGATTTTATGGTTTGTGTTCAAATTGGCTATACCAATTCAGCTTGAAATAGACCAGCCTTGGCTCAGAATCGCATTTATAGCGTTTACTTGGAAGTTCCTTTTTTGTCTGCTGATAATTCGATCAACAAGACAACTCTAGCTGGAATTACCACCAACTCCAAATTTATGGAATCCTGGCTTAATTACATTTTACTGAATTATTTCTCTCACCAGAATAGTCTTAAATATCAGATTTGCTTTGTTAGGCCAAGACTATACAAAAGGAATTGACAAAAATGCCAGAAGTCCCTTTAACTAACCACCTACTTTGCTTTATCTAATTTTAGCCAAGTATGCAGTATATTAAAATAGAGAACAAATAAACCAACAGAAACTTACAAAGCAATGTACTTTAAAAAAAAAGTCTGACAAAAGAAGAACACGTTCTGTTTCTCTCAAAGCGCATTCTATTCCAGCTTGTGAGGGAGCCGCCCTGGGGCTGGGAAGCCTCGGGCTTCTAGCAGACTCCAGGAAGGCGGGCTCGCCCCTGCTGCGCTTTATTAGCGGGAGCCTGAGGCTGCATACAACAGCTCAGAAACTTATCCTTAGTTCTCCCTAGACAAATAAACACCTAAAGGCCAAGGGACCATAATTATGCTAATCTCCCTCTGTTTAAGAACCCCACCTTGAACTCGCTCCCACTCCAGACACTGGGCACAGAGACCGGGGTCAAGGCAGCAATGGCCTCGTGTGGTACAATATCCATCTCCCGAGAGTGGGAAGACAGCTGACTCAACAGGAATACAAGGCCAGCCCTGCCGCCTGGGCCCAAGGCCCTGTGCCCCTGAGACAGCCGCCTGTCACCCAGAGAGGCAAGGCGCTGCCTGAGTCTGTGGTTCTTCAAAGCCACCGGGAACCAGCCAGCTGACGGGATTTCTCAGACAGAGTCCACTCCAAAAGGCCCATCCTAAGACACCGAGCTCATGCTCCCACACGCTGAGCCTGCCTGGGGACACAGGCCCTGAAGACAGGCTCACACGGTGGCTGTTCACCATCCAAAGAGGCTAGTGGCACCCAAGAATCATGCAAAAACACAGCATCTCAGCAGAAATACTGACATATTTACAAACAGAGTAACTGAAGAAACGAGCTACCGTTAAACTGGATTACTGTCATTCAGTTGAAAGAAACACTAACACGTGGAAGAGAAACAAACAATAATAAGTAAATAAGTATAAAAACAAATTATAAAATCACCAGCCACATAACACGTCAAACCCTGCGTGGAAGGTAAAGACAGCCTGAGTCTCCAATCGCAAGGTCAGGAGCAGACTCAAGGTCAGCCGGCCCAGCAACCCAACCATGGCTTAGCAGACTTAACACCCCGGCTCCTGGCAGACCAGCTTGAGGCATCCCTCAGGGACCTGCGAGAAGTGTGGAGCCTCAGGCCACTGCACGGAGGTACTCTACTCTGTCAGGATCTAATGTAACAGAGGCAGTCAGCCAGGAGAAGTACTGCTCCACTCCGCCTCGGGCACCTCCAGAGCCGGATGCCCAGGGCCAGAGCAATCCTCACACGGAGAGAGCTCTAGCATCTCAGCACTCCTCCTCGTTCACTCAGGACGTGCTCTGAGAGCTGCTGTGTGTCCAGCTCTGCGCTGAGCCACGTGGGCCCCAGAGTGAAGAGGCGAAACCCCAGCTGGGCTGCAACCTACCTCCTGGAACCTACACTCCCCACGCCCACCCTCCGAGGCCCACAGAGCCAGTCTAGCTCTTCAGGGAGCACTGCTTCAGCATCCCCCACAACTGCTCCCTCTCTAAGTGCTCAAGACAGAATTCCTAATGTTAAGAGAAAGGCCTGGATTACTCATGGGGAGGCTTCAGTACAGGCCACTCACAAAAGCACTGTTTGGGGCCACAACCTGTGTGGCCCACAGGAGCCGGCCCCCTCCGCTGCAGGAACCACCAGCAAGTTAAGGCGAGGTGTCCAGTAACTACCAAAACCACCAGAGGAAAAGCACTTCCTGAGGTCGGGTTCAGACAGAATAAAACTCTGAGAGGACTCCAAGTGACCTGCTTTGTCACTGTGGTGTTTCCAGAGCAAGAGTTCCAGCCAACCCTGCCCACCACTGCCCCTGAATCCTGACCCCGACCCCAGTCAAGGCTCAGGTTCTGAGAGCCGCTGCCAAGGCAGCCACTATGGGAGTTAAAGAGAAAAGAAAAATGTTTTTGTTAAAATATTTTGAGATGTCTTGGGTGAAAGGCAATACTAAAGTCGTACTGCCATTCCTAGTGAACATTTTTCTGGGGAAAAACAAGCCCTCCAACAAAGCCTGAAAGGAAAGTCTAAGGGAATTTGTTTCCACTGTCTTGCAGATAAGTCTAACTGAGCTCCTGAACTCAAAAGAGGCGTAAAGAGAGTTTAGTACCCACCCCTTCCCTTCGTATGTAGTCACCACGCAAATGTTAATAATAAGCCAGCAGTAAGCTAAACTGCCAGGCAGAGGGAGGAAGCGATGCAGCTGCTCCACGCAGCGCCGACAGGGTCCTGATCGAACTCCTGCTGCTGCTTCGGACCCAGGCGGCATCAGCAGCAGAGGCCCTGGTCTGACACCCTCCGAGCAGAAACTTCACGGAGAGCCTCCAACGGGTCTGGCTGAGGTTCCCCGCCTATCACATAAGCAGCACTCCCTAAATAACTTATACGGCATGAGTGTGCACAGAATCAGTCATTGGACTCTGAGCACAGTTGTAGGTCCCGCTGGGTGAGCCAGCCTCGCCCTGGACCATTCCCCCGAGGCCTACAGTGCAAGCTGCTCCATGGCTCTTCTACCAAGTGCACCTCAAGCGCTGTACAAGGACGAGGACACATGTACCTCAAGTGCTGCATGAGGACAAGGACACACATACCTCAAGCTCTGTATGAGGATGAGGACACCCATACCAGAAGTGCTGTACGAGGATGAGGACACCCATACCAGAAGCGCTGTACGAGGATGAGGACACCCGTACCCAAAGTGCTGGACGAGGACGAGGACACGCGTACCTGAAGTGCTGTACGAGGACGAGGACGGTGTTCTCCTGGAGAAGCTCTTGACGGCCAGGCTCTGGCCTCGCTGTTTTCGGCGCCAGGCTGTCCGACACTTGGAGTCGATGCTCTGTTTGATCCGATACCAGTCAGATTCTGTGATTCCGAATTTATAGAACAGGTGACCTGAAAGAACACACCCCAAATAAAAGCACCATGAGACGAAGGCCTTCTCCTTGGGTCCTGGCTGTCTGGGAACAACCTGAACACAAAAACGTTACTGGGGCCAGGACCTCCCCCTACAGGCACGCCTGTTGTATGTTATAAATTCCTCTCATTTATTTAACTTTGAAATGACTGCCCTCATCCACTCACACCATATGCAAGTACGGCAACGAGGTAGGTGCTGAGGGTTCATACAAGCCGCCCAGATGCTCCACACTCACACCCTTCTCTCCACTCTGATTTCACAGATGGCATTTAATGTCCTGAACATGAAGGATAAGATCGAGGATCCCGGCCATTTTATCAGGACTGCCTTTCCAAATGCCAGCTCAGGATTCCTTCTGTTCCCTCCACCTGCCCAGCTGTCTCCTTCACTTTCAAGTTCTGGCTCAAATGCAACCTCAGTAATCCAGCCCTGAACCAGGCCAGAGTCCCTCCCACCTCCACCCCCAGCTTGGTTCTCTAACATTTCAGAGAATTTGTGTGTTTATTGTGTTTATTCTTTGTTTCCTTCACAAACATAGGCATCTTTGTTTTGTTCACCCATGTATGCCAAGAACCCAGGAGCACGTGGGCCCGCAGTTGATGCTGCAATGTTGGTTAACTGACGGTGATTACAATTCATCTCAGGACGTTCCTTGCTGCTACTTGAGTCTGAAGCTGGCTCATGTAACTTTCCTGTCACCTGCCTCCTCGATCAGAATGAAAACCTCCTAAGAGCAGAGATTATCTTTACCTGCTAGAGCCCCACACACCCAGCTGAATGGCCATCAAGGGCCCGGCCACCGAGGGCGCGTGCAGCTCACAGTCCCCCAGGAGTTCCTCCCGCGCTCAACAGAGCGTCTCACTAGCACCCACATTTGTTAACCTCTCAGATTACAGGTGGCGCTCTCAGCGAGCCTGCATGGCACCCAGAGATCCCCTCACCAACCGCGCGGAAACCAGGGATCAGGGAGGCCCCTGAGGAGCAGGTGGCAGGTGGAGACCCCGCCCACCTCTCCCTAGACTCCATCACCTCTTCTTTGTGCTGAATCAACAGAAAGTGAGGGTCTCAAACGTGGGAACCATGAGAAATGCTCTAAAACAGGATGACCTCCTCTCTAGCTGGCTCGTGAAACCTCACTGATTAACAGGAAAATAAATGGATGAAATTCAAAAATTTAATAATAAAAAGATTAAGCTGAAAAACTTCCTGTTTTGACTACTAAGAGCATGAAGTTTGGACCATCTACTGAGAATTAAATTGATGCCCAATCCCTAAAATCCGCTCCCATCGAGACCAAAATACTAGAAATAATCCAAACAAAGGAAGTGCCGGCTTTCTCAAGAACTATATTAAGTACCAAAAGTTCCTTTTGTCTTGGAAAGACACTTGACTTTTTCTATAAGCACATACTTAAGACATCTTTGATTCTAAATATAATGACAATCAAAATTTCTGTGATCTGGATAAAAAAGAGAAGTAGGATTTATAGTATCAGAAAGAACAATAACCTACAATAGTGTCAGTGCTCTAACACTCATGCATAAGAGGAAACACAAATGAAGGAGCAACTCTTTGCTTTCTGATTTTCAGGTCACCTCTAAAATAATCACAGAATCATTACTCAATCGATATTTCCTGCATTTGGCTTTAGGTGCACGGGGTGGCCTCAAAAGTTTCTACGCTAGTCACCAACTTTAGCGAGAAGAGAACTCAATCACTGACTAATTACAGGAGAACCCAACTATTAACTACAGTTACGTGGTTATAGGAGAGCTCAGCTGTTGAGTGTAGCTGCAGAGGAGCCCAGCCACTGTGGTCTCCAAGAAAGAAGAGGCATGGCAATCGCACACCGTATCAAAGCACCCATCAGGCAGCTTCAGTAAAGAGAAACATCTGAAAACCATCCTCCTGTTCTCCTCATATCTTCACCCTCAAGGGAAAAACATTCCGAATGCTTCTAGAGATTAATGAGATTATAAAAAATCTTAAGAACTTGCAAGTAAGAGAAAAGAATATACACAAGACACACATGGGTGTATACATATAAGAAATGAACGAAAACATTAAAATTTAAGTTCAACTTTGTAAAAACCAATTTGCCCATTCAAAATCTGGCTTACAGTCGCTGAAGAAAAAATACACATTCATTTGGTTATATATTATCCACTTTTAAATTCTCCTAAGACATCCTATTACATATAATTCCTTCCAACAGCAGCTCAAGACTCCGACTGGATGGCAAACGCCACCTGACGGCTGCCAAGGAAAGCCAGCTCACGAACCTGCAGCGCGATGCCTCCCGCAGCCGGCTGGGTGGGAGGCAGAGGGCAGACCCCCGTGCAGGAGCAGCCACCCGGCTCTGAGCAGCCCCGACTGCTCCGTGGCGCCTGAAGCTGCGGCCTCCTCTGGCTTTTCCAAAAGTGGTCTTCATCTTTTCTGACAGCAGCGAGCAACCTCAGCTTAATGAATGGTGGAGGGAAAATCTTATAATGAGTGATAAAAAGATTACTTTGAATTGAACTGGTATGTCACCCTTGTTGAAGGGCTTTATCTCTTAAGTTCTTTGATGCTCATAAGAAAATGTTATGATAAAGAATGTCATTACCCTCACTTCAGTTCCCAGTCGAATGATCAGTTAGGAGTGAGAACCAGCCTTAAAATTCAGGCCTCCCAGCGCCCACCCAAGCAGAGAAGAAATGCCGCGGTCACTCCGCCCCTCCCCGCGAGAGCACCCGAGAACCCCACCAGGGACACTCAAGGCCACGGAAGATGCGCAAGGATCTCAGGCCACATGCCTCTGCTCCTGGGCCACCCCACAGCCTGGCGGTCACCCTGCCCGCCTTGCGCAGGAGACACAGCAACTCTGAGGCCGTTTCCGGTGCACTGCCCAGCCTCAGGGTCCCCAGGGAGCTGGGAATGCATCTCTTCTGGAAGGTAAGGCAGCTGCTCAGCCCCCTCAGCGTCTTCAGGAGAGAGCCGTTCAGCAGGAAAGCCCCCTCGGCCACTCCCGGAGAGACGGCCCAGGGGGACCTGCCCCCGTCTGCTTTCCTGGCAAGCTGTCTGGCCCCCCCAAAGATCTGAAGAGAGTCCCGTCCCTGGGAGCTGCCTTCCCACTTTCCAGAATGCCCATCATGAACAGGGGTGGTTCAAATCATAAAACCAGATTCCCGACTCTCAAATAACGAGCCCACAGAGGGGCTGAGCAGCACTGTGGGAAAGGACAGACAAAATAAAACCAACAGAGCTCCTAATCGCATGCTCGGTGGGTGCCATGGGCCGTAGCAGTCACCGAGGAATGAAAACACTCTCACTGCTGATGTGCTCTCAAGTGGAGGGGAAGAAACGCAGAGAACTGAGCACCAGCAACTCCTGTCTTAACACGACAGTCCTACTTGAAAGCCACTGGCCTCGGCAAACAACAGACCTCCAGAGCCCTCCAAGCGAGGGGGATGAGCTGTGTGCTCTCACTCAGGTGGGGCCAGCACCTCACTCACACTCCATGCACCACATGTGTCCAGTATGTCCCAGCCTCAGACCCAGGCTGGCCCTTCTCCCCAGTGACTGGTGAGAAGCACAATGGCGTAACGAGCTCCTCACTCTGTAAGAAGAGCCAATGACCACTGTCAGGGCTCTCCAAGGCCCAGTGTCCAGGTGACCTGGGAGCAAGGGCCCCCAACTGTTGTCCACTTCTCACAGGCTCCTTCTCACCCCCAGTCCACACAGACCAACCTTCCCTCCAGTTCTCCAGACAAATTGGTGCCTCAGCATAACCAAAGACCCGTATTAGGCCCCCAGGGAAGCTGTGTAAGACAAAGCACTTATTATCAAAGCTCTAGAGAACCCAGACTATGCTGAAGTGTCCCCCAAAATCACGTCCTTCCCAGGACTTCAGAATGTGACCTCTCTTGGAAATAGCGTCTTTGCAGATGTGATTAATTAAGTCAAGATGAGGTCATACTGGAATACAGTGGGTTCTAAATCCAGTATGATTAGTATCCTTATAAGGAGAGAAGAGACACGGAGAAACACACAGGGAGAAGATGGCCACGTGATGATGCAGACGCAGGGAGAAGACGGCCGTGTGATGATGGAGACACAGAGAGAAAACGGCTGTGTGATGATGGAGATACAGGGAGAAGACGGCCGTGTGATGATGGAGACACAGAGAGAAAACGGCTGTGTGATGATGGAGATACAGGGAGAAGACGGCCGTGTGATGATGGAGACACAGAGAGAAAACGGCTGTGTGATGATGGAGATACAGGGAGAAGACGGCCGTGTGATGATGGAGACACAGAGAGAAAATGGCTCTGTGATGATGGAGACAGGGAGAAGACGGCTGTGTGACAATGGAGACACGGAGAAGATGGCCGTGTGACAATGGAGACACAGAGATGGCCGTGTGACAATGGAGACACAGAGAAGATGGCCGTGTGACAATGGAGACACAGAGAAGATGGCCGTGTGACAATGGAGACACAGAGAAGATGGCCGTGTGACAATGGAGACACAGAGAAGATGGCCGTGTGACGATGTAAACAGAGATTAGAGTTATGCTGCCACAAACCCAGGAAGGCGGCAAACTGCTGGCCATCATGGGAAGCTGGAAGAGGCAAAGAAAGGTTCATCCAGACCCTTCAGAGGGAGTGTGGCCCCACCAACACTTTGATTTCAGACTTGTAGCCTCCAGAGCTGCGGTTTTAAGCCCCTACAGTTTGCGGTACTTTGTTACAGCAGCCACAGGACCCTCACACACCCTGCAACACGCATCCCCACTAGGGAAGTGCATCTGAGCACTTGAGTGTGAACGCAGCTTCTGTGTTATCCACCACGTTCCATCATGAAACACTGTCTTCTCTTAGCATGGCGGATCTGAAAACAACCGACCACAATCTCTGTGAATGCATGACTCTTTAATGTCTGCCAATTAACAAGATTTCCCCAAATTGCTATGGAGTCTCATGGGGATCTCTTATCCATGTCAGCACTCTTTAGAGACGTCTTCGAAGATCTGGAGTTGTCAGTTCTGATGTGAGCTTCATTTCATTTCTAGCCACGCATACAGACTGGCGTCTCACTCCACTGTGGAGTCTAAGCAGAGCCTGACATGATCCACTAGTGAAAAGCTGAGGCCGCACTCTCAAATCCAGGGGAGAAAACCCAATGGCTTACATTTTTAGGTCACATCCCTGAGGAACATGTTCCAAATCTTTTAAAGTTACAACAATGTGCCACTTCTGCATACAGCGTACAAACTATATGGTTTATATTCAAGTTTTTTAGAGGCCCAGCAACCCTTGGGAGCCCTAAAGAAGGTGCCATCCCGGAAAGCTAACGTTTTCTTCGTGGCCTATTTCATGTACTACTGCTCTCTCATCCCTCGCTAGGAAAGGCGGCTCTCAGAAACACTGCATACTATATGTCTCAAAATGCTGAGTTTTCTTCCCCAGAAAAAGAAAGGGAGAAAAATATTTCTACTGACAAATGGAAAAGAGAAATTTAAATGAAAATCTTCTCCACAGTAAGCTGGACTCGGCTGACTGTGGCAGCAGCAGGTTTCCAACCACGGAAGTTGTCGGTGTCACCCAGAGTCCGCGGAAACAGCAGGGACCAAGGCGGTCATGACAAAGTGGCCGATGTCACACTTGCTGCTGTTGAAGCTCAGGGCTTGGTAGTTTGATCTGTTCGCTCATTTGTTCTGTTCTGGTTTTTGAGCAACAACCAGCAATACGAATTACGCTGGGCCGAAGGGAGACAAGGTCAACAAGGACTTGTAACATTTCAAAATTCCACCTGAGTGCTCACACTGAGAAGGCAGTGTTCAGCCTGCAGGACCTCACCCTGCACACGGCTCCGCCAGGAGTCAGACTGGAGTGGGAGCTGTGGGGAGAAGCAAGGGCTCCCGTGGACAACCTCTCTCAGGAGTTTGTAGGAGGCGAAATCAGAAGGACCTAATAAGTGTGGAGGCAGAGTGGGCCCTGCCTTGTCACCCCAGACAGCAGTGCAAGGTTTCTCTCCAGGTGAGGATGAAGGAGCTGAGGCACAAGGACTAGCCCACAGCCATGTGGTTAATGTTCCTAAGTCTTGACTCAAACTCCGTCTGTCTGCACCCCCTCCCCCATAAGACACTGCTGCTGGCGCACACATCCGCCAGCCACTAAAGGGGCGCTGAGCTACAAGTACTCAGAATAAGGCCAGGCTCTCAGAAGAGCCGCGACCTAAAGAAGTGAGATGGGCAGACAACTGTGTGCAACCACACTGGGTGCTCCCTCTGTTCTCCTCTCAACTCATCTCGTCCCTCGCACCAACAGGCCAGGCATGTGGGTCCCAGGGCAGTCCCCTCCCGGCTCTCAAATGAAGACATGGACCATCCACTTACTCTGAACTTGCATGACAGAGCCGTGGTTCTTAGGGATGCTGTGTCCGCCTTGGACTGTAAACTCAACTGACGGCCTCTGCTCAGTCTGTCCATACTAAAGCTGCTTAGAGTCACCCACAGCGCGACTCTCGCCAGACCTGCAGTCTACCCAGGCCCAGCACCCAGCTCACTGTTCCTGCTGTGAAACTGCAGACAGAGGTGGCCTCCGGGGACCGGGTGTGCATGCCGAAAGCTAGACGCCTAGCTTCGTTCCAGGGTATGGGTTGGGACACCCCTGATGTCTCTTCTACCAGGCTTTGGTCTGCTCTCTCAACAGTGGCTTTATCGTGCGCTAACAAGGGACAGGAAAGAACAGCATGGTAAGGGCAGGCCCCGCTTCTCCCGGAGGACTCCACAGGAACGCTCTATCTCAACGTTTTCAGTGATTTTTTTTATTAAAGACACTTCTGCATTCTTTGTAAACTGCATATAACAAAAGTAGCAAATGTATATACTCTGGGTCAGGAATTCCTCTATTTTAAGGACACTCACAGGCTTCCCTGCCTGAAAAAGAAATTGTAAACTAAACATACAGAGCAACACTGGCTGCTTACACAAAGCAGCTGTCTGCACAGCTCTCTGCCAGCCCCCAGACACCCCACCACCCTTTTCCCAGGCACGGGCTGCCCCCACTGAGACCCCCACAAGAACACACGCAGGCCAGCCCGGTTTCCCGCCAAAACACTCACAGGCCACTTGGCTTCAATGTAAAACAGAACTATTCTGCTTCTAAGTCAAAAGTTTATGATGGTAAATCAGTCATCCTCTATACAAAAAAAAAATCTTTCACAGCACCCAGCGATAAGGGTGACCCTCTGAGTTTCTGTTAAGCCAAGGCTTGCTCATGTTTCCAGAATCCCTGGAATGTGTCCACTCCACTCTGCTTCCTCTGCCACAACCCTGGGCCGTACCCCAACAGTCTTCAACACACCCCGTGAAGACACCATCCTTTTCCACAGCCTCCCTGAAGGTCCGCCCTGCCCAAGACTCTCCCCAGAGCTGTTTCAAAAGCGGCGCTCACAGCACATCTTGGCAGTACCAGGTGCCGTGGGTGCGGACATGGGCACGCCTCCACCCCACGGGAGCTCACGACTGGAGAGACTTCTAGCAGAGCTGCAGCACCAGCAGGATGCTACCTTCCAGGGGGCGTGGCCCAGAACCCCAGGGAGGCAGGCCCAGTTGGCAGCGGGTGCACATGGGGCCTGTGGCTGGTGAGCACAGCCAATAACCTTGACTGCCCTGGGGACATACCCCGGAATGTGCAGGGCCAGGTGCAAGGGGGCAGCTCTTGCTAAGCCCCTAGTAAGCGGCAGAGGCCCGCAAGACTCATCTCCCACCTCGTGACACCCTGGGAAGGCAGGAGTGTTTCCAGAGTGAGGGAAAGCTTGGCAGCCCCACTCCAGTAAGGCAAACAGCACTTGCCTGACTGTGGATGCAGCGTCTTCCCCACGCCCCGAGGACCCCCTGGGCAAGAGTGTGTGGGCCCCATCACCGTGTGCTGCTGTTCTGAGTAGCACCCTGCCCAGCTTCCCCGCCCCCACCTCTCTGGAACATTCTCCAGGGCTCTGCCTAACCACCTGTGTGTCAGAGCCCATACCCAGGAAGCCCATACTCCTTGGACTGATATTCCAAGGGATCTCTCCAAATCAGAAGCAACCACCCTCCACCTTCACATCCCAGTAGCCCCGTCACCCTCTATGGGAATAGTGGCCCACCACCCAGAGGCCATGATCCCCACCCAGCCCCAGGCCCAATTCAGGCCGCTCAGCTCACGGAGCCTCTCTACTCCTCCAACCCTGCAGCACGGTCAGGCTCCCTGTAACACTCTTGGGGGGTGCGGCTGTTTACAGCAATGTGACCACACTGGGTGGGAGGGGACCCCTTCTTGTTCATCTTCACATCCCAACAGTGCTTTGCACTGTGGGTCATACTGTCACACACCATCACATGGTACTCTGTCACCCAGCAGACCCACGTGACCTAAGGTTGCATGCATGTTACGTGCCACGCCTGCACTCTGCACCAGGAGGGTCCCGGTCGGCATCATGCTCTAAAGCAAGGGTTAGCAGATGGTTGGCGGCCTGCTGCCTGCTTTTGAAAGTAACTTTTTATTGGAACACCGCCACGCTCATTCGTTTACAATTCTGTCTATGGTTGCTTTCAGAGCTGAGGGGTTACAACAGAGACCCTATGGGTCACAAAACCTAACACATCTACCATGTGGCCCTTAGGACAAGTCAGCTGACCCCTGCGACACTCTACTCATCCATGAACTGCTTTATCCCCACCAGAGGGGCTGATGTCGTCTGGTTACACGTACAGTTTCTCAGGAAGCTACTCAAAATGATTCTTTGGGTCTGTGACTGACAACCCTCGGGGTCAGATGGGAGTGGCAGAAAGCCTGGGGCCAAGAAGCAGGGACACCAGGATGACAAGCCACCTTAGTGTAAGGCTGAGACCGGGGTTCATCTCTCAGCAACTGTCAGGAAAATCTGCAGTCAGTATGAAACCTTCAGTTTTAACCAAAGGAGAGTATAAACAGCACGATGAGAAATCTTTCCACCATTTTTATAACAGCTACTGAAAAAGTCAGCCTTTCTACTCCTCGCCACTCCTAACAGAAAGGTTCACGGACCGATGTCAGAGTTCTGTGTGCAGGACAAGGCTCCTTCCTGATGGGACGGCAGCCCTTGTCAGTATGAGATCATGGATACGGGGTGACTGATTTTGCTAAATTAGACTTCAATTTCACACTCAACTGCAGCAACTCTCCAGAACCTGCGTTCTTGGATACGACTACCTAACCCTTTTGTTAGAAGTCTCATGTCTCGCGTGCTTATTTACTTTAGGTCTTTATTATAAGCCATGTCAAATGCCTTCTGCAGTCAGGCAGACTCTATGGGGTGAATAAGCCAATGGTGAGAGTCAGGCCAGGGATGCCTATGAGAGGATGTGAGCACGCCTGCTCCTATCAGATTCATCGAGGTGACACAGTGATCACCGAGGTGAGCACACACCACTCTTCACAGAGGAAGATACCTGCACAGCTGTGTTAGGTCGCAGGCTGGTAAGGTCAGTATACAAGAGCTGGCCACGGTCAGGGTGGTCAGCCCATAAACAGAGCCTTCTCTGAAGGGAGGCAGGTGGCACCCCACTCCTGCTTCTGGGAAGCCCAGGAGAAGGCTGTGGTCAGTGGGGGATAGGGGAGGCTCCGGCCCTGCTCCTCTCCTCCTCGAGTGGCCTGAGGACAGTGAAGGCAGGGGCTGAAAGGCTCACCGTCCCCAGGGTCCTTCCACAGGCAGGGCACCAGCAACACTCACTACAGGAAACGTCAATCCAGAAATCCCTATCCTTGCTCCGCGGCTGGTTCTGACGCCAGCATCCTTTCCAAGCTGACAGTGTGGGTCCTGACTCATCCCCGAAACACTGCCTCGCAGGGCCCACCCTCCAGCCAGGTTCTTCCTACGTCCACAGACTAAGGGAGGCGAGAACAGGAAGGCCCGCACTTACACCGGATCCCGTAGATGGTGAGGGGGTCGAGCTGCTTTTTGCCGTGCTTCCCCTGGCCCGAGAGGTTGGACACAGCCTGCACCTCCCGATGGAAGAGGTAGTCCAGCAGCGTCAGCGCCATCTTCTCGGCCGTGCGGCAGTTGGTGCTGATGTGGAGCATGTCGGAGGGAATGATGGCGCAGCGCACCCGCATCTCGGGGTTGTTCTCATCCCCCAGCCAGGTGCCGTTGGGGTAGTCCTCTGAAAGAGAGAAGGGGGAGGCTCAGCTCAAACACACTCAAGAAAGACACTCCACGGGGGCTGTTGGCAAATTGTCCCCTAACTTCCAAAGTGCTGGCCAGGAGCACTGGGACAATTCCACGGTCACAAAAGAGAGCAGTGTTGGCACTCACGACTGATGAACAGAAACAAGGGCATCACTCCCAAAAGAGCAGCCTGGGTTTCTGTGGATCCATCTCAGAAAGATGAACGCACCATGTTGTAACACATAAATGCCCTTCTACTGCCTTCGGGACCAGCTTCCACAGGGGCTACACCCGCCTCGTTAACTCACATAAGAGCCAGCAGAACGCAGAGCGCTGTGCGCCGTCGGCAGGCACATCTGCAGCCTCCACTACGGCCTGCCCACAGCGCTCAGAGTCTGACAACAGGAAGCCGCAGGAGGCCCTGCAGAGCCAGCCAAGGATGCCGCCTGGACCCCACACACAGGCCCAAGCATCTGGAATAGGCAACATCAAACGAGTGCCAGCCTCAAACACCAGGCTCACTTTACGACTCCAGCAAGTAAAGAGCTTTAAAAACACTTGCAAGGATTGCGTCTGTGTTCAGCTTTGCCCCCGTCGGGAAGGCAGCAAACGAGAGCAGTCTCAGAGTACGACCATCAGGGATTTGAAGGAGGCCGCTGGCAGAGCACGCCCCTCAGGTCCCAACCATGAATCTGGGGGCCGTCAGCAGCAGGAGAGCCACACGGAGGCTGCCTGCCTCTGGGACAACAAGAACCCAAGCACAAGCCCATGTTTAGAGGACTCTGGGACTTAAGCCTCTGCTTGGAACTGCTCTGAGAAGAGCCCGGCTGGAAGCTGAGCACATCCTAAGTGAGAAAGATGATTTAAGAGCCGTAAGCTGGTGTTCTGCATGGCGGAGGACAAAGGGCTCCGGGGATGCCAACCTTCCCGCTCCCTCCTCTCCTCCCAGCTGAGTCCTTCCACAAGGACTCAGGACTCTCCCTGTCCCACTTGGTGAGCCTCCCTCCCTCCCGCCAGCCCTTCCCTCCTTTCCCTCCCAGCGGTGAACCTGGACGTCTACAGATCA
Source organism: Equus przewalskii (assembly GCF_037783145.1). NCBI lineage: Eukaryota > Metazoa > Chordata > Mammalia > Perissodactyla > Equidae > Equus > Equus przewalskii. The sequence goes on along the minus strand of NC_091833.1, from coordinate 34,435,504 downwards.
GGAGCACCTTCTTGAGCCCCTGCTCAGAGCATGGAGACCCCTTCGTCTTCTCGTAGCCAAATCTCTTTCCTTGCCACACGTGCTTACCTTAAACCCTGAGGAACGCACAGTTTGTGATTTTAGGATCTCAAAGGTTACTAACTAATAACAGAATGAAAACCGCCGAGCCTGGCATCACAGGGAGGGAGGATCTGCAGGAGGAGGGGACACAGGAGGAGCAGGGCCTGGTGCCCAGCACACTGTGGGTCTCAGGGGGGCACCTGAGTGCCCAAGGGGCTGCAAACTCTGCCTGTACTTGACCTCTGACTCCTGCAGACCCTGATATCCTTGAACACTTCTGGAAATGGGCACTGTTCCACATGGATGCCACACGCCCCGGGTGACCTTCAGATTCGGATTTTCTTCCAGGTATCCTCACATCTAGGCTAGCTGCCTCATCTAGCTGCCCAGTCTGATCTCTCACCTCCTGGCCACTTCCCACAAAGAACAAGCTTTGGGATGACGGCTATAGAGTGAGCAGACAGCAGGGTGGGAGAGAAAGCAGCAGGTTTGCCACTGGCCTCCCTGTGCAAGCAATTCCAGTCTTTGCCTCTGCAAACTGAAAACTGCTACACACCCAGACCCCGGCTTTCTTGAGGGTAGTCTAAAATGCCAAAGCCCAGGTCTCAACATCCACGTGTGGAAAGGACCCCACTTCTCCACCTTCAGCAAGGCCTCAGTGACAATCACGGGACAGACACGATGCTGACAGAATAAGGAGGGCAGCAAGGCAGGTAGCTCTCCCTCCCATCCAGAGGAGACGCACGGGAGACGGACTTCCCACCTCTTTACCTGGCATGTGATATCTGCAAGTCCCTCTGAGATACAAGAAGGAGGCCAGGAGGTACAGCCCAGGCCCTGGGCCAGCCCTAGGCTTCCGAGATAGACTCTTAGCAAGTGGGCTGGCTTCTCTCAACCCCAGATTCCTTCTCTGTCTAACAGCCACCCTGGTTGTCGTAGATGCGTGTAAAAGGACTTGGTGATTGTTAAAGAAACATCAATTTAAAAAAGCTTCAACCTTTGGTAGAAGGAAACTCCATTTATGATCACAAACCAAGACAACTATTGATTCTGCTTGGAAACTCTGCAGCTTTCCAAACAATCTCTTCTGACCCTAAGGTGGAAGCAAGGTAAGGTGCGAGCGAGAGCCCCAGTACAAATCTGCCGAGGTGGGAGCCTAGGGACGTTAACAGGGAGAGTGAAACCTCCCTCTGGGTGGCCAGGATCAAGAGGAACACCCATTTTCTACAGAGTGACTCCCAGGCTTGTGGGCTGTTGAGTCACCTCACAGCTATGGTCACCACTGCTTCAAGATTTCTCATGAGCTTTATTCTGAAATGTCCTGGTAATTACCTTCCAGCCTCCATGCACAGCGGAGGTCCCCACAAAGGGTGGCCAGCACTGTCTCACTTTGCCAAAGGCCTGGAGCAGAGCAGGAAGCCAAGTGGCTAGGCCAGAAGCGACTCGTACACCCTGCCCCCTTCGCAGGCAGCCTCTCCCAGCTGAGCTCCTGAATCACGAGATCTCCACAAACATTAGGTGAGGCTCGGCAACCCCACTGAGATGACCACGTCGCCGCTGGGGAGGACCAGTGGTTGGAAGGGCTGCTCAGGGCTGTTGAGGCTGGGCTCCTGCTTTAGCTAGGGACAGAAAACAAATCCCACAAATTTGATTTTCCGAACTCAGAGTAAGAGATGAATAAGTAGCATCGTTTCTCAGAAACATCGACGGTTTAGAAGTGAAGAGGTGGTGCCGTGAGCATGTGCTCAGACACACGCATCTGAACATCAGTCAGCTGCTATTCTATTGAGCCCACATACACAAAACTAAAATGGACATGGGACCGAAACAGGGTTGTGACGGGACCTCTAGAGGGGCCACCTCGAGGTCATAGCTGGAATGCCAAAAGGCGCCAACTTCTGGGTATTTATTACTTTATCTGCACATATTTACTGGGCAATTCCATGCTGGGCACTGGGTCTGATGCTCAGGATCGAAACACTCAGTGAACCCAGAATCAGTCTCAGTCACACCAAACAGAGAGGAAGGACTACCCTCTGCCTGCAGCAGGCAGGCCAGGAAGCAAGTAGAGGGAGGAAGGGGCGCTGGAGGGGGAGGAGTTGAGGAAGGGGGAAGGAGAGGAGGGGGAGGAACAGAGAGGAAGGAGGAAGGAGAGGAAAGGAGGGGATGGGCAGGGAAGAGGAGGAGGGAGGAGGAAGGGGAGGGGGCAGGGGAAGGAGGGCATGCAGCAGGGGCAAGAGCAGGTGCTGAAGCAGGACAGTCTTCTGGGACCAGGAGGCTGTCTGTCTTTCCAAACACAGCTACGGACAGTTACTGGACTCAGCGGACTGAATCTTCACGCCAGAGCCCTTGGAATGCAGATGGCCCCGCCAACGCGGACACAGGGACCCAAGGGAGCGGCACAGGGCTGTGGAGGCTTCTCCCCACCACTGGGACGTCCCAGACACAACTAAGCCCCCTGGTGCCAAACTCATCAAAACACCACCCTGTGTTCCAGGCAGATCAAGTCTGTGGGTTCGACCCCTTGAAGACGGTTAGGACCTCGAGACAGCAGTCCCTGAGGAGTGGAGGCTCACTCTGCTGAGGGAGGTAAGAATCACCTGGAGAACTTGCTAGAAATGCTGGAATTCCCAAGATTCTGATCTCAGCCTCCACAAGCCGACACCAATGTGCTCGGTGGTCGGCTGCCTCTCCAGCAAATGACCGACCGGCCAGGCTTTCCACACACCTGGTCAGAATCGCCACCTCACTGCTCCAGGTCAAGTGTGAGTGAACGAACTGAAATTCCCGGGGAACATCGGATGAACATGAGAACCCGAGCTGCCATGGGCTCCAAGTCCTTGCCCTCGCAGAGGTCATGAGCAGAGGGGCAGAGCTGCCCACCCCAGAGGGAGGCCAGGGCCAGCCTCAGGAGAAGAGGACTTCACGCAGACATGGTAAGAACAACCACCCCTGGGAGAACCACAGTAAAGGTTCCAGAAGACGGAGCAGCTTGCACAGGCCTGGGCTGGGAAGGGCATGGAGACAGTGTGACCAGAGAGGGAGTACAGGGCAGACAGTGCAGATGGAGAACTGAACAGGGGGCTGAGAATGGATGGATGGGGGCGGGGGGCATGACAGAGGACACAAGTGACCACTCTGGGGCTATAGCAGTCCAAGAAGGACCCACAGCCCGTGAGCATTAAATCTCACACTAGGACCTACGGTCTTGAACCCCCCACAGTTCCAAGCACTGATGCTGACTTCACTGTGAACACGGTCAAACTGAAAGCGGTCTCTGGTGACACCAAGCATCTCTGGACTTCACGGTTCCATCAGGAGGATCTCACATGAGCCTGCAGGGAGGGGCAGCAACATCCTGAGCCATCAGGGTAGAGGGTGAGGCCGTGCCTGCCTCCCCAGCCACCATCGACACTGCACATGGGCCAGCACAAGGACAGGGGCTGAGGGCTCTCAGCTTGACCACCAATACTGTCAATATGGCTGGGGCCTTTCTCAGGAAAAAAAAGCAATGTGAGTCCACTTAGCAAGCTCCCCATGTTTACATAATAGTTTTAAAGCAATGTCAACACTAGACCAGAGCTCAGTGCTGTTTTCCAAACAGTGAGTCAATATCTTGTCAAAGTGATACCAAGACTGCATGGAATGCTGGCGGGATGGCCATGCAGTCAAGAAAGGATGACAGCTTGAGTTCTCTGTAAACTCGCCGTGAACTTCACTGCTTTCTCCAACCTGGGAACCAGCTTCCTATCGGGCTGCCCTCCACACCCCGTCCTCTCCTTGGTTCCCGACCTCAAGGAAGTATCCTCTTCCACCGAAGCAATGCTGTCTGCACTCAGAGGTCTTGTGGGGACAGAGGCAGTGGGGTGGGGCCCAGTCTAGCGAGCCCCCCTTAGCAAGAGGGCTTCTGACCTCGCTGGCCTGTGCTAGGAGCACCCCCCATTGTCCAAATCCTGGACTTTCTCCCTGATGCTGAAAGAGTGACATGCAAGAGAAAGGGCCATCCTTCTTCCAATGTCACCCCCTGGAGAGCCTGCGGTTCCAGCAACAACCAAGAAAACACACCAGCAGGCCAACACTGTGATTTTACATGGACGCAAGACACAGATGTGTCAAGGCAGGCATTTTCAAAGCGATTCAAGAGGAAGGATGAAAACGTGACTTCACCTATTAAACGTAGTTCTCATGAAGGTGAATCATGTTGTTAAACGAATAAAAGAATTTACAAATGAAAGTTAACCCTTAGTTTTTACCATGTAAAAAATCATCATCAGTGAGACCGATTAACCAGAAATTACTCAGTACTCATAGATCGAGCTCTGCTAACAGTGTTGTGGAAGATGACATCAAAAGGGCATGAGGCGAACAGAAGTGCAGCCCCGCCTTCTCACGTACAACGTGGGGTACAAGAAACGTGAACCTGGAGAACCCACAAGGCCGCCTGGACGGGCTCAGTGGACGTCAGCTTCAGTGTCCCACCACAGCCCTGCTCCCCACTGACTCCTGTCTATGGATGAAAGCCCTTCCTTAGTGCTGAGCAGACATACTTCCAGAAATGCTACCAGAATCTCCTGGAGGATGAGAGGTCACTGAAACTCCTCCAGTCGGCATTATTGCAGGGAACACTGCTCTCCCCTCCCAAAAGTAAATAAGGAAAGTCTAAAAATTAATTTTCCTTATTTTCCCTAACTTATCACTCCAGAAAATAATGGCTTAAATTTCTCTGGTAACATAGGAAATTATCCAGAAACTTTATTTCAATCAAACATCTCAAAATTTTAGAAGGCATTTTATAACCTATTTATAACCTACTCATTCCTAACGTCACTCAAACGCCCTGCGAATCGAGGTTGTGTGGTCATCTCTCAAGCAAGAAGTCTAAGCTAGACATTTAAGAAATACAGCCTGCAGCAACTGTGACCAACACGGAAGTGAAAAATCATTGCCGTGGGAACAGGGACCCATTCCAGAGGGAAGAGAGGACCAGGGCTCCACTGTCACCATTTGAGGGGCTTTTGGCAGAGGGGCAGCACCTCCAAGCTCCCTGGCAGGAAGAGAGGACTGCCGGAGACACTCAGGGGTCATGCTGGCTGCACCTGCTGACTCAGCTCTGTTCTCCCTGGAAATACTCAGCCCTAACTTACCACCGACTTGGGAGCCAGAACCCAATCTGGACCCCAGCTTCTCACCAGTGACAATGAATCATGTCTTTTCAATGGAAAACACGATGGAACACCTACCCACATATTTTAGAAATTTGTCTTTTGATAATTCAGAAAGGATATATTTATTTTACTAAAATAGCTTGGTCAGTTTTGGTATCTGACAAAATAGGAAGATTCTAGTAGCTTTATTTAAAAACTACCAGTTAGATTATAAGAAAAATAAACTTGCTTTCTATTCCAATCATTTAAATCTTCAATGAAAGTAACTGGCACTTCTGAAAACCGTTCAGCAGTAACTGGAATTTTCTTACCATTACAGCAGTTCAGAATACAAGTATTTGTTTTGAGGTTCTATTTTAATGCCAAGAAAGTGAAATGAACAGGAGAATACATTGCAATGAAAAAGATGACCACGTTCTTCTGACCGCCAAGTTGAAACGAAGAAACACAGCCACCTGGCGCTAGGCTTCCTTTCCCCAATTGTTGACAGACAGATAGTCACACGTTCCCTGAGATCAGGACGTGCACTCCTCCCAACACGGCCAGTCAGCCTGGGTTCCAAGTCACCCTGCCACGCCCGGGACCTAGGCTTGAACAAACCTCTCTTCCAAGTCTGACAGCAGATGGCATGGGGCAAAAACAAGACAATATTTACTCAGCACCTACCCTATGCCAGGACTTCACACGCGTTACTGCAGCTCAGCGGCTCTCTGCTGGGAAATGCGGGCAGCTGTGCTGAGTCCATACAGATGCGTCATCGCAGCTCCAAAGCACACAGCAAGGCTCCAGTCTGCACACAGCTTGTGCATCAGCTCATAAAGTGCCAAGGCTGGATACTCTAGAAGGTTGGTTACCAGCCACCCCAAATGCCTTCTCACTCCAACCAAGCCTAACTCGCCACCTTGGCTCTTTCCAAAGACAACGTGGTTCCGCCCATGGTGTCCCACCCGCCCGCCCGCCAGCCAGCCATGTGAAACATCTCAGTCATGGTGTCCCGTGGTGCCAGCAGCTCTGATGGAGGAAAGGACGAGGGAGCAAGTGCCCACTTCCCTCAAACATGCTGCTTGGCCACACTTGTGGGTTCTGGTGATGCTGTCTCTGCTCCCAGATGGCCCACGCGCTCGCTGAGAGCTGCCTGTCACAGCTGCTCTTCCGGTAGCTATTACTGAGACTGCATATATTCAGCACTCTGTAGCCATGACACGTAACTACTGATGTATTTCAGTCTCCACCCAGAGGATAACAAACAAACCGAAAGAAGGTCAGCCTCAACCACCTCCAGGCGAGTCTTCAGCGGACAGACTCACGGTCAGGAGCTGGTGTCAGGCTGTACTTTCCATCTATACCAAAAGTTAATTTTCACCTGGCTTTTGTAAAGCCCTGCCCAAACTGTTTAAGAATTTCAAAAGCAACATACTGCATAAAATGGAAGAAATAGTTCCAAATATGAATGGTAATGCAGAATAAATCCACATGGAATTCACAAGACAGGAAGTCTCAGGTCAGCGTCCTGACCCCTCCCAGGCTGCACCGTTGCAGACATTCGTCACGGCTCAGAGAGCTTCCAGAGCCCGGACGCGGACTAACCCTTACTGCAAATAATGGACTTCTTCACCCAAGACAGAGTCCGAGAATCCTCTGTATAATGCATGAATTCATTGTTGCACTACTTACAATTATCTATCCCATAAAAAAATCATGTGTTGGGCTATTGCAGGATCCTGGGGGCTATTTCTATTTATGCAGAAATAAAGCTACATTTGTCACAACATGTCAACTCCAGCCATCTGCTGGCTAAACTGCCATGATGTCATATATAGATGCTTCAAAAGAATCTTCATCCCAACAACCATGTATCTGTGGATATTTAATGAATTTTGGGATGGGAAGGGGGCCAGAAAGATGAACAGACCAGGGAAAGGCGTGGATGTCCTGAACTGTGTGATGGCTATACGCCAAGAGGACAACTGTGAAAACCGGGTGGCCTCCCAATAGGTTGTCCTTTCTATAAAATCAGGGATTTTATAATTATGTGAAACAGAACTTGAGAATTTCAGAAATCCATAAAACTGACATTCCACAAACTACAAATCACAGAGATTTCAATATAGAAAAGGTACATTCTGCCATTTTCTTTATAATGCTTTTCTGATATGGGCTATTTTTGCTTTGTTTTGTTTTGTTTTTTTGAGCAGGATGTTTTAGATCAATAATTCTATTACAAAGATTTTACCAGTAATGTTCAAACATTTTTTTGGGGGGGTGAGGAAGATTAGCCCTGAGCTAACTGCTGCCAATCCTCCTCTTTTTGCTGAGGAAGACTGGCCCTGAGCTAACATCCGTGCCCATCTTCCTCTACTTTACATGTGGGATGCCTGCCACAGCATGGCTTTGCCAAGCGGTGCCATGTCCGCACCTGGGATCCAAACTGGTGAACCCAGGGCTGCCGAAGCAGAACGTGCGCACTTAACTGCTGTGCCACTGGGCCATTCCCCGTTCAAACATTTTTTAAGTGAAAAAAACTATTCAACCACCCCTGAAGTAGAGTCTACGCATGGCCGTGAGCCCGAGTTCTCTGTAACTGGGCATCACCAATGCCCTGATGGCTAACGACCACTGAACAGAGGAAAGGAAGGCCTAAATCGCAACCTCAAGGTATCTGGACCCCACAATTCACATCCCACCCTAGCGCCCCTCCTCCCACCCTTGGGCACTTCCGAAGGCAGTGGTGGGCTGCTGTTTAAATTATTTGCACAATTCTCCAGCTTTTATATTTCTTTGCTATCAATTATCTCATCAGAGTCATAATTATGATCTCTCCCTTCTCTGAAACATTCCTGTAAAAGATCTCAGCCACGTCCATGAGCAGAAGGGGTGGAGAGAGCCAAGCGGACTCACTCCACGACCTCCCCAGGGCAGCAGTCAACGTCACAGGGCAGGAGCTGAGGGGACAGGACATCTTGTATCCAGAGATGACAGGTGCTGTCTGAAAAGGTGCAGATCACTATATTTCATTTACTCTCTCAAACTTTCACATCTTCCATGTTTCCCAAAGGAGTCAAGGGATGGAAGGCTAAGAACTGGCTTTAGAAGAGTCTCGCCTGCACATTCGGAATCCAGTACACCAGACGGGTTCGCACAGCACACGCCACAACTAAAACCAGCACATCAGTGCCTGTGGTGGGCAGAATTATAAGAGGGCCCCGTGACCTCTGCCCCGTGATCATGCCACGTGGCAAAAGCATCTCACAGATATCATTAAAGCCACTGATCAGTTGAGTTTAAGGTGCGGGACACTCTCCAGGTGGGCCTGACCTAATCACATGAGCCCTGTAAAAAGCAGTTTTCTCCCCTGATGGCAGATGGGGATGACAAAGATTTGACCTGAGAGAAGATCTCCTCTGAGAGATGGAGGGGCCACAGGGCAAGACCCTGAGAGCAGTCTCTGGCCAACAGCCAACAAGAAAACCGAGACCTCGGTCAGTCCTATAACCCAACAACCAAATTCTGCCAACACCCTAAATGAGCCTAGAAGCGGATTCTCCCCCAGACAAAGGCCCAGCATGGTGACACCTTAACTGGGGCTTTGTGAGACCCCAAGCAGATGCTTCTGCCCTCCAGAGCTGTGGGATGATAGCGGTGCTGTTAAGCCTGCTCGGTTGGCGGTAAGAGTCCTGCAGCATGGAAAACTAGCCCGCCGTCACAGCACCCATCGTGAAGCCCACATACCCCTGTGAATTCAAAAAGGACCAATCAGAAAAAGGCAGCGGGAGGCTGTAAGCATTTGCACGAATGTCACTGGGCTCCGAAGCTGCAGGACCCGCTGTCCAGTCTTGCTTTTGGAGGCTTCGGGGGCTGGTCAGCCACAGAAGCTACTTTAGGAACGTTGTCGGGTCAAGTATTAATACGAGAATTACAAGGTATTTATGAGTTATTTCCAAAACAGTATTAAATCCACGTTCACGCCAATCTCTGTACCGCCTTTCCCAGCTTTAGGTTCACTGACAAGCTTTAAAAGCCCAAGTGCTCAGTCTGTCCTTGAGCTGCTCCAGGACCCAGGGTTCACACCTCTCCTCTGACCCTCATCCTTGCTGCTCCCAACTCACGCTTCACGCGTTCCAGCACAAACACTGCCTTCACCACACCCCTCTCCTAAACCAGACAACCTCTGCAGCAAAAGGACGAACCCAGGAAGAAGGGCTGCTGGTTCTAAAACTGATGGGAGAGGCGCCGGACATGGGGGTAGGGGGTGAGGACAAGGGGGCTGCAGGCTAGGCGGGGACTGAGAGGCTTGCTCACGGAGAACAGCCCCGAATGAGCTGAACCCGAAACATGCCCTGGGGGGCTCATCCTCCTGCATGGATCACACAGGATACTTGGAACTGGCACCAACTTCTGAGCCCTTATAAATTAAGGCGTTTACACTCTGATCGTGACTGTAATCCTGTGTGACACCTCCAGTGGATGTCAATAACATCTTACCCCTCCGACTAGCCCACAGGAACTGGTGGCCCACCCCTCTGCTCTTAGAGCCAGTTAACTTTGTACCTGTAGCCCACACACCCAAGCTTATCTGGGAGTCATGTGACATCTTTAAGCTATAAACAAATGGATAATTTCAGGTTTTTAAACTGGTAATTCAAAAGGGCTGAGTTACATACAGGATAATGACAAAAGGAAAAGGGGAGGCACAAACAGTCTTAGGGGCTGGCAATCGATTCTTCCCCGGCCACTATGAGCACATCCCACGGGACCGCACCACCACACCACCGACGAGGGCCAAGGCTCAGGCCCTGGGGTCAAGTCCTGGACTCAAAGGGCGGGGCCAGACAGGCCTCTTCCCATGCGAACCCCTGCCTGCCTAACTCGAATGTCACTGTGAGCTCAACCATGACTAAAGCAAATGTCCAAGGACACCCAAGTCCCTTGGTACAACAGAGTGGGAACCACTGGGCGCAGGTGGGGTGTCCCCAACCAGTGTCACACACTGCCCATTCTGAAACAGCGTGGGAGGCCGCAGTGACATCGCCCTTCCCAGCACCCTTCTCTGATTGGGACAGCCTCAGCACCCACCGTACTGTCATGCTCCAAGACTCGCTGACATTCTTATGCCAGTCCGTCTTTACTAACTTGGTTTTATTTTGGTCACTAACCTGTCTGTCATCCTCCTCTTAGCAGTTAATTTATGATCACCAATAAAACGTGTTTAACACATAAAGAATTTACGCAAAAAAAGTTTATGTAAAATAAATTATATAAATAAATTCTCAAGAAATGTTTTTGGCTCAATTTCCTTCCTTACAAATGCACAGCTGATGTTTTGTGAACAGGGCAATTTGCACTAATCTCACTTTACAGCCCCCGCACCCTCAACCTCCCAGGGAACATACCTCAGCCTCCCACTGCTGTGACTGACAACCTCTCACAAGTGAGCTGCTTCTCCCAGGCTTTGTTTCGCCACCCCTACCGAGCACATCACAGATATTTACCATATGTCATTTTAGTGACTGGGCTTGGGAACATTCATGAGGCTGATTTCTTTTTTCTTCTCCACAAAGCCCACCAGGACACAGTTGCATATTCTAGCTGTAGGTCCTTCTAGTTGTGGCATGTGGGACGCCGCCTCAGCAGGACCTGATGAGTGGTGCCATGTCCGCACCTAGGATCCGAACAGGCGAAACCCTGGGCCGCTGAAGGGGAGCATGTGAACTTAACCACTCGGCCACGGGGCCGACCCCCAGGAGGCCGATTTCTGACAATAATTCAATTATAATTGAAGCATAATCTTCTCCATTAAAATTAAGTACTCAACCTCTTACACGCAGGATTAGTCAAGTTTTCTAAGAATTATCAAATGTATAAACAGCATGAATTTATACTCTTTTTGAAGATCTAACTAAATCCCTTCATTAATTAATAGAGCCCATTTTTGGCCCATTTTAGCTCATTTGTTTCTCTGACTCAATTAGCCAGCTTAATCTTTGGACAATTACACCCCGCATCCTTTCAGTACTCACCAAAGACAGGAGCAACCTCAGACCACACTACCAAGGGAAGAGAAGAACAGGAACTAAGAAATAAGTTTTCTGGCACTGCTCTCAACAGTTAGCACTTCTTTCTAATTCACCTGGAGTTTGTGCCATGACAAATGGAACCGTCTAATTAAAACACTGAGATGAAATGATCCAGTGCCTTTGCAGTGTTATAAAGTGACGCTAAATTTGATATAAAATGGCATGTCAATTCATGCAAACCATTTGGAATTCTTAAGAAATAACCATTTTGAAGCCAGTGGTTCTTTAAAACTTCAGGCACTTAAACATTTTTATAAGAAGATAAGAACAATCTGTCTACTTGCAGCTCTGGACTCTTATCAGGAACTAGAATGACTCAATCTGAAGATGAGCCCACGGCCCCTCAGCACTCTGCATATTAATAACGCTTCTCTCACATGAACTAGCTGACTTGACAGTCTCTCCAGTTGAGCAAGTTGTTCTAGTCTTGGAGGAGGACACGGCAGGGAAACGGCTAATCCGATCCTCAGTGCGTCCGTAAATCTCACGGGGACGTTTAACAGATGCTGCCACGACAGGTCGACAGTAAATCTGATACAAGAGACAGTAATGGATTAGCTCTTTTTCCAACATTTACATACACAGCAATCACTTAAAGATGACTCCATCCGTCTCTGTATCATCTTCCACAACCACGTGCCAACTAAGGCAGCTCGACCCGACAGTCTCATAACATTGCAGCTGCTGGGGCAGACATTCCCAAGGACGGGGTCAGCAAAACAGATTTATTGCAAAATGTTTCCTCCTACTGAAATGGTAAAATAAAATGGGCCTGAATTACATAACCTCTTCTTCAAAACAAAATAAAATTTAAAATCAGAAAAATTTCCCTAAATTGTCCCAATCCTAACAACCTATGTTGTATGTCAAAATCATATTTGATAGAACAATCACTTTTAAACGTGGTTAAAATACTTTGCTCAAAGTCTTTGCTAAAGAAGAATGTTTTTCAGAAAGTGTATCATGTCGTAGCTAAGGAACTTAGACTCAGATACCAAAAAAAATCCGCATTTCCTCTTACAGATATTAACAATACTAATAAGCTCAAAATGTGATTCCTTTTTGTATGTTATTTTGGTGTCAGTCTGCGGTTTCCCCCACTGAAGTATATTTCACATTAATTATATCACGTTAAGAAACATGAATTAAAAAGATGACAATTTTTGTTTGCACGATAATCCAGACTCTCCCAATATTATCAAATGTTATATTACTTGGCTGATACAGTTTAAACCAAACAAACATTAGCCCTAAAGTAGGCAGCCAGACCTGTGTGGGATTTACCCAAAATCCACATGGAAAAAGAGTAAGAACAATTAATTTTCTCTGAAATTGTTAGGAATGTGATTTTCAGTCAATACCCATTAGGATGAAATCAGTAGCATTCCTCTTTGTCTTCAAATTTAACGTGTAAAAAAACTAGCTGCCTTGACCCAGAAACTCCACTCCCAGGTATCAACCCTAGAAAAATGAAAACTCACAGGCACACAAAAACCTACACACAAACGTTCACGGCAGCACTATTCATAAGAGTCAAAACGTGGAGGGGTTGGCCCAGTGGCGCAGTGGTTAAGTGCGCACGTTCCGATTCAGAGGCCCGCGGTTCACTGGTTCGGATCCTGGGTGCGGACATGGCACCGCTTGGCAAGCCATGCTGTGGTAGGCATCCCACATATAAGGTAGAGGAAGATGGGCACAGATGTGAGCTCAGGGCCAGTCTTCCTCAGCAAAAAAAGGAGGGTTGGCAGCAGACGTTAGCTCAGGGCTAATCTTCCTCAAAAAAATAAATAAATATTTTTTAAAAAAAGAGAAAAAAAAAAGTGGAAAAAACCCAGTGTCCACCAACAGATGAACAGATAAACAAAATGTGGTCCATCTCTACAATGGAATATTATTCAGCCTTAAAAAGGAACGAAATACTGAGGCATGCTACAACATGGATGGCACTGAAGGACTCCACGTATAGGAAATGTCCACAACAGGTATTCCACAGAGGCAGAAAGCACACGACCAGTTGCCTGGGAGTGACTGCCATGGGGTTTCTTTTCTGGGTGCTGAAAACATTCTGGAATTAGACAGTGGTGACAGTTGCATAACCTTGTGAATATACCAAAACAACTGAAATGTATGCTTTAAAATGGTTAATTTTATGCTATGTAAATTAGATCTCAATTAAAAAAAAAGGTTGCCCCTAATTCTCTTCTCCCTCCCCTTACTCTACCATCCCAATCCTAGCAATGTATGTTAGAGGTGAAGGAAATTTTGAGAGAAACATTGCTTTCACTGTTTCAGGTATGATAACAAGTCTTTCTAAAAGGAAAATCTGTTCAGTAGAAAAATCTACATCGTGTTTTTAGGAAAAATCAATGACTCGGACATAGAAGCAGAAAAACCTCACAAGTTCTTACTAGTAGAGGCACGACAGGCTTTAGAGCTGGGTAACAGAAGGCGGAGTCTGTCTGAGTGCTCTCTTTTCTCTCCCTGCTGCAGGGGGTCCCGTTGGGAAGCACAGGGTACCCCTCACACGACGAAGGGGCCGTGCGGCAGGAATCCTGTGAAGGGCACGCCAGGCCGGCGCCCGGACCCAGGGCAGGAGACAGGAAGGGGCCGAACCCCAGTGCAGGTGAGAGGGGTTCACGCAGAGGCTGCCGGCCACGCAGCGCCCTCCAAATCTGTCGCAGGAGGCGGTGGCGTGACTCACGGTGTGAACGACCCACACGTGCAGTCACCTCTGAGAGTCTGCGTCGGGCCCTCATCAGAGACGAGGACAGACCTGTCCTCAAAGACAGAGAGCTGACTACTCGTCATACTGCTGGTTATAAAAGTGACAAGTGTCCATCACTGGAAAGCCTCCAGAACTTGACTAAGTCAGTGAAACTGACTGGAAACGATTATGTACATCCATATTAACGCGGAAAGATTTCTACTCTGCCGTGGAAAGGGGCGAGTTATAAAATCACAGACATGGCGTGCAAGTTAACACAGAAAAGGCCCAGAAGACTTAGAGTAGCCTCTGGAAGTGGAATTTTCCAGTTATTTTCACTTTCTTCATCATTTTTCCATTCTACCACTTTTTAAAAACATAAATTAAACATATATTACTTTTCTAAAAAGCGGGAAAAAGCCTGCAGCCCTGCCGCTCAGGCAGAGGAAAGGCAAGGCTTTGTGAGCGCACCTTCGGAGTTCAGGGTGATGAGGGTGACGTTGTTGCCGATGCTCTGACTTCCCGACTGGCCGCAGTTGGAGACGGAGTCGCTGGCCTCGGACCCGCTCTCCCCGTCCTCGTTGTGGCTGTCTTCTTGACCCGGCACCTTCACCACAATGGTATTCTGCCGACGCCCGGGAACCGCGCTGAGCAAAACAAAAACACCCGCCATGTAGTGAGAGCAACACGACCCACCGAGACCAGCCCTGAGCCGCTGCCATGCTCCTCCCTCTGTCACTGTCCAAGAACCTAACTCTGCACGGAGCAGTGGTCACAGCCCTCCACACAGCTCTTGCTACCAAGATGAATAGCAATTTAATAGCAGGAAATAGTCTTGGGTTGAAAGAAACTGTATGAAATTTAAAATGTTTGAAACAATGTTTACATCACAAAAGCAAAATCCCAACTGGCTGTGACTCAAGGCTGCTTTCCGACCACGGAGGCGCCCTGCCAGCACTGATGTCTGGGTCACAGTCCCTCTCAGGCCACGTCACAGGAAAGATCGCGTGAGACAAAGGGTGCCTTACACTGAACCCATGCGCTCCACACCAACAGACCTTCCAGAAACGACTCAGCCATGGAAAATGCACTTATCGCTCCCAACTACTCCCACTGACAGAAACCACCGCAGTGGGCTTAAAAAGACAGTCGAGAACCTCCTAGGGGATATTCTCACCACCACAAGGGACCCTGATACGGAACAATAAGATACCCAGAAAACAGGACACAAGCCAGCTCCAAAAAGTGCTCAAAAAAGATCATCTGGAGACCACCACGTGGCTTGCTAGGGACCCTTTCAACTTCCCTTCACACTGAGACCTGAACACTGAAGACAGCTACACACTGAGAACGGGGACAGAGGCACAAGTTCCCCGTGGATGGCATCAAGATGGGACTCCAATCCTGGCATGCTGGAGGAGGGAGCTGCACTCTGCGGCCTTGTCCAAGCTGACCATGCTCCTGAAGCTCAGGACCCGACGGCCGACCTGCCCCGGCCGCTTCCTCCCCTCCGACACAGCCTCTGCCTCCGGGCATCCAGACGCCAGGCGTCACCATGGGTCCTCCCTACGCCCCACACGACAGCCCTCAGCTCCCGGCCGGGCTCCTGGAGACCTGGGCTATGATAACAAAGAAAACAGGACACACCTGCAGGAGGGGCAGCCTGCAGGAGCCTGAGAGAAAGGCAAACGGAACTGTGTGAAGACATGAGAGGAGCCAAAGTTCCACTGGCGCCCCTGGGTGGGGCAGCTCTCACGGCAGCTGGCAGGCCAGGGGGAGGGCGGACCTTGCTGCCACCACGCTGGGTGAAACACCTTTCATGCACTCCCATTTCACCACGGTTCCATTCCAAGTGTGTAAGAAGAGAAAGGTGTGAGAAAAAAGCCATCACCTCGAAATGCCTCCATCACTCAGCATACGTAGAGGGTATGTGTTGACTGGACATGCTGCCGTGCAGACAGACAGACAGATGGGCGTGAGCAGTGAACAGTGAGAGGATCTAAGAACTCCACTGACGGTCGTGAAAACAAAGCACCTTCCCAATGAGACACGTGAGCACCAGACACATGTGCCCGGCACGCTGTGTCCCCCCTAACCTTGCGCCCCCACTGGCCTGGCCATCCACACTTGGCCCACACTCTCCCCGACACTGAGCACAGTGGCTCTGCCCATCCCCTCGGCTGGTGTGAGGACAGAAACGACCGACGGGGCCAGCTCGCAATGCGGACTTGTTGTTGAGGGGACGCATCATGGTGGTGGTGGCAGTGAAAGGTGGGGTTGGTGTTGTGGCTACTGACTTGCTAATGATATTTTCCAGGGAATCCGGCGCCCTGTTGCTCAAGGGGTCGTCCATCTTGGCTACAATGGTGTTCTGCCGATCACTGTTGAGTATTACTGTAGTCTGGGGGACGACGCTAGGGAACAAAAGAATCACAAAGAGAGAGAAGACCTTAAAACAACAACGTTCATTGTAAGAGCACATAAGAGTAATTCAACAGTTGCTCCCAGTGGCCTGCACTAAGGGAGGGAGGTGGCCCCACGCAGAAATCACATTTACAGGAATCTACAACTTACAATGGGCAAAAATAAACCAGAGATGAGGACGTCCTTAATGGAGGAGGTAACTTTCCACATTGTTGGTATTCTCAGTTTGCACAACTGGGTAATATGGGAAAGCTGAGTCAGGAATATTTAAATCTTTCTTTAGAATAGATCGAGAAGTCACAAGTTGCTGTTAGGCAGTTAATAAGGCTTCTGAAGGAGCACGTTTACAGGAAAAAGAGCTGATTATTTTCACTCATTCCATCCCAACAAATTCATACAGGACACTTCTAGGCTTTCATAATCATGATACTTAGTGATATTATTCCAAAATGTCAGTGCTCTGGAAAGAAACGGTGACTCTAACATAGGGACAGTGGGCTGAACCACAGACATTGCCACCTCCAGGCTCCGCAGGGAAAGTGTGTGAACTGCAACCATAGGGCCTTGGGAGTTTGCTCTGAAGGGAGATGGTTACAGCAAGAACAGAGCCCTGACCGACCTCCCCAGGGAGCACTGCATGTCTACCACACAGCAGCCACAGCTCCTCTCGGGCACCCACTCACTGAGATCTGCAGTCTTTCCTCTCGACCCTGGGCACTTACGGCCACAGGAAATCTCCGAGTGTGCTTTCTTGTGGAGGGAAGAGTGCGAAAAGAAGGCGCACTTGAAAGGCACAGTAATATTACCTGAAAAGAATGCTATCCCTGGATTTCATTCTCCAAAAAACAACTCGGGGGAAAATATCGCTTTTATGTGAGAAGACGTCATGTAACAAAAGCACACAGGAAAGTCTAGCCCGGTACCACAGCCACAGGGCTGTCAAACGCCCCCTCCCAAAATCGGGGCACAAATGGCACCATTTCATGCTCAAATAAATCATAGGACCACAAGGTGTTTCTCTAAAATAAAGTGCATTTCGCCCAAAGGTGTTAGTATTTTTTTCAATTATTCTATTTGTTCGTTGGTGATACCAAAGTAACCCACCAAATCCTGATGACCTATCCATAGGTCAGGCATCAGAAGTAACCCAGGTGATCTTGGACTTACACTGTGGCACACACAGTCTTCGACGATTCATGCTTCTCGTAGATCAAAACACCGACAAAAAGGGTTTGTAGGAGTTTGGTATTTTCCCAAAGCGTATTCTGTGCAACACCAGTGTCTCCCAGGATCCCCGCACACATCCCTTCCCATTCCCTCTCACCCATGAGCAGCTAAAGGACGATCCTGCTGAGGAGACAACCACTCCCTACTGGAAATCCCAACGGACGCTAGCACACCAAAGGTTCGAGAAGTCCTACCAGAAGCAGACTAAAATGTATTCATGCCACCATCGCACAAAGCTGTTTGACTAAATATACGTCTTCCCCCTAAAGATCCTTACTAACGAAGATGAAGGAAATGACATTCTGAGGCAAGCAGCTTCAAGCTGGAATAACTGCAGCCCTTGAGGCACCCCCAGGCTTCCAAGGGGTGGACAGCTCTCGGCAGATCGACGTCCAGATCCTCACCTTGCAGAATGTACTATTTCCTAAAAATGATTCTCCTTGAGAAAACACCTCTGTCTACGTGTTTATTCCCTTCCACAAAGCCTTTTCCCACTTAAAAAAAAAATTACCTCTAAATCCAATTATACCAAGGTGCACTGTCCATCCAGGATGCGCAAACTATAGAGGCAAACCCAGGTGCAGTCTGCAGCCGGCCCAGGTGCGAGAAAGCAAACGCCTCTGCCGACCAAGAGGGAAACTCTTTGGTGAATCACTGGTTTACAACTCTTAGCTTTCAAAAGAACTGACGGAGGACCTAGTTTTCAGCTCACAGATCATCAAAATTAATTTTGATGATAGGCCACGAAGATTTTTGGCACAAAACTTGAAGAACTGAGGAACCCCTTCCTCTCTCACATACTCATTTATGGGAATAAAGTTTCTCAGGAGTTAAAACTGTAAAAACTAAAAACAGAAATGGAGCCAATACTGAACCCTACCCCATTTGAAGCAATGTCATAATCATCCATGGATTCAGGAATTAACTAAAAGTCAATCCCATCCATCTCAAGAATACACTCCCGATACCAGATCATTAAGAGTTAGTTATAAACGAGTAACGCCTTTATATTGTTCAGTTCAACTGTGCACTGACAACTGTAACGAGAACCCAATTTGGAAGGTTATTTTTTTAACCCTTGGGGCCTTAGAGGAAATAAGTTTTTCAACTTCCATTTCTATCCATATTTCTGCTGCAAAGGAGTATGACAGCCTGGTTGATAGGATAAAATTTTGAGGGGGAAAAGAATCAAGAATGAAAGTTCAAAAAGCAAAAGTAACAACGTAAAACGACTGTCAAAAGCTTATCCACAAGATATTCTAAATGGATGATGGTATTTAGATTACAATGAAAACACTTAAGAGTGTAATAAATCAGTTGTATTTTTAAATATCAATATTACAGTATGCCAGAAATTATACTCTTTCAACGAATGTAATTTATGTAAACATCAAATTGTACAAAAGAATATTTCATTTTTCAAAAATTATGGAATGTCCACATCACATTAAGAAGAATGCAGGGTTGATATGGAAAAACTGTCACAATAACATTAAGTGTCTTGCTTAGGCTGAATTACAGCCCCCAGCTACCCGATCAGACACTAATCTGGGTGCCGCGGTGAAGGGGTTTTACAGATATGATTAACGGTCCTAACTGGTTGGCATTAAGCTAATCAAAAGGGAGATTATCCTAGGTGGGCCTGGCCTGATCAGGTGAGCCCTTTAAAAGGAGTTTTAGGCTTTCCCTCATCTTGGAGACTCCAAACAGCTCCTGCCAGCTGACTGCCATCTACCCTTCCAGTCCACCTGCTCTACAGACAATAAGAGGGGGTGGGAGCAATCCTCAGTTTATAAATCAGATACCCCGAGATCCTCAAGCCCAAGAAAGGCACACGGGCTGGG
This sequence comes from Equus przewalskii, assembly GCF_037783145.1. NCBI lineage: Eukaryota > Metazoa > Chordata > Mammalia > Perissodactyla > Equidae > Equus > Equus przewalskii. The sequence continues at coordinate 34,416,006 of NC_091833.1, read as the reverse complement.
GTCCACCAGGAGCCACTAGGCAGCCAGGTTACATTTCCAGGTCTCCTTCTGTGCACACACAGCCCTGGGACAGGTGCTCACGGACGCGATGTGATCCAGGGAGAGGGGTGCCACTCCCAGGTCAGCGTTCTTAAGAATAACAAGTGCCTTCTCCAGTCTCTTCCTTCCCAGACTGACCCAGACGCCTTAGGGGACGGCAGAGCACAGATGGAAGGCACCAGCATCAGAGCCACATGAGGAGAGCTGTGGGAAGCCCAGAAACGCCCACCGCACACCCCGAGCATCAGCAGGAGGCCAGCTTCAGCCGTGTCGGCACAAGCTCAGGGACTCTTCACCGCAGCAGCGCACGCCAGCAATCAGCACACCAAGCACTCCAAGGAAACGTTTACTAAAACTTGTCGTAAAGGCTCTATTTCTATTGCTTACAGGTTAAAGATTAGAAAGTCATAAAAACCAGGATCCAAAATAATACTCTTAGGGATCAGAATAAATTAGCATTAAAAATTTCTTTCCAATGTCTAATGAGATGAGCAAAACATAGTATAAAACCAACCCCCTCAAAATAACCAACTGCACAAGAAACAGGAAAACCTACTGCAACAAACTTCAAAACAAGCTGCTTAAGAAAGAAGGTTCTGGAGCAGACAGGCTCTGGAGGCTCAGGTTGTGAGCCTGCACCCCACCCCGCCCCACTGAGGCCATGCTTCTACACTGTCAACATTCTGTGACTGAAAACCAACAGCCCCAAATCAGAAGATGAGCACGTGGGCTAGGAATGCATGTTTGTCCTTCTTCTTTCCAGGGAGTGACAGAAATGACTACAAATGAGAATGGGAGAGCTGACTCGCGGTGGGAGGGGGGGGGGACAGGCGATGACACCCACGGGCACTGAGCCCTGCAGCGGGACCCTGGACACTCAGGAGACACCAGGGCCCAGATCTTGGTCTCCAATAAAAGGAGAAACGCCCGACTCTAGGACTGGGGCAGGGAGCAACACGATGAGCCTGGAGCATGTTGTGGTGCCAGAAAGTAAGGGAGTGCTCAAAACAAAGAAAAAACCCACAATGATTTGGGGGGAGGGGTCAAAGGACACGAGTCAACAGAGGGAGCCCTAGTGGCCAAAGACAGAATAATTCAAGCAACAAAATAAAGTAATATTGGATTCCAACTCAAAGCATACAATCAGCATGCACGAGTCCATACTGATATAAATGACTGACTAACTAATACACGGGGAAGAAGAGACAAATCTCCCGTGCAGAAGAATAACAAGTCACGTGAGCAGATGCTCTGCCTCCCAGGTGCAGCGTGACTCCCCGCCCCAAGAGTGGGGGGTAGCCTAGTGCCATCCTTCCCAAGAGCACGGACGGAAGGGGTGGGAGAGGACAGCATTGCACAGTGGAAGAGCCGGGCAGACACCCCTTGGCCCAGTGACCCACATCAACACAGCAGTGAGAGGCCACGGTGACAGCGCACACCCCTGGGAAGAGGCGATGAGAAGGGCGCTTCACTCCTGGGTCCCCCTGCCCAACCCAGAGCCCCAGCCTAACCGTGAGAGAAGCATCAGACAGATCCCAACTGAGGGACAGCCTATAATCACCTGACCAGCACTCCTACAAAGTCACAAAACAAGGAATGTCTGAGGGAGTATCACAGACCAGAGGACCAACAGACATTTAAAAGGATACACGAAACATTATGAAAAGTATTATGCTAATAAATTCCAGAGCTTAGGTGAAAAGGAAAAACCCTTTGAGACTCAAGGTAAACAACACTGACTCAAGAAGTTCCACGTTACTAAAGTTCTATATTTATTAAAGAAATTGAATTCATAATTAAAACTAGGCCCAGATAGATGGCTTCACTGGCAAATTCTGTCACATATTTAAGGAAGAAATAAAACTAATCCTATAGAAACACCTTCAAAAAACAGACGGTGAGGGACAAGTGCCCAGACGGCTTTTTGAGGACACCATTACCCTAATAACAGAACAGATGAAGACACATCAAGAGAGAGAACTACAGATCAACATGCCCCATGAGCACAGATGCAAAGCCCCTAGCACATCAGTCAATAATATATGAAAAGGGCGATACACTATGATCAAGTCAGGTTTATTATAATGGAAATGCAATGTCAGTTTAGCATTTGAAATCAATCAGTGTAATTCACTGTAATAACAGAACCAAGAAGACAAACCATGCAATCATCTCAAGTAGATACATAAAAAGCATGTGAAATTCAATGCCTGTCATGATAAAAACTCCCATGAAATAAGGACTAGAAGGGAACTTCTTCAACCCAATAAAAAGCATCTATGAAAAACCGACAGCTAATATCATACCTGATTGTGAAAAACTGGATGCTCTCACTCAAAGATTAGAAATAAGGTAAAAATATAAAAAAGAACACATTGAAATGGAGATCCTAGCCAGTGCAGGAATGTAAGAAAAGATATAGAAATTTGATAGGAAGTATAACTCTATTTAAAAATAATATGACTGCATTCACTTTTATAAAGTCCTATGGAAGAGCTACTAAAACAAGTGAATTTAGAAGTGATGCAGAATAAAGGTCAGCATAGAAAAATCTATTGTATTTCTATACACTACCAAGGAACAAATGGAAACCGAAATTTAAAACACAATATCACTTATGATAGCATCTAAAAATAGGAAATAGAGGTAAATTTAACAAAATATGTATAAGAGCTATACACTGAAAATTATAATAAGAACTGCTGAGAGAAATTAAAGACTTACATAAGTGGAGAGGTGTACCTCTCCAGACTCCAGGTGTTAAGATGACAATGCTCTCCAAATTGATCTACAGATTCAACACAATCCCAAAGAGCTAAGAGTTATTCTAAAACTAGAGAAGTACTCCAAATCATGAGAACGTGCACAATCTATTAAAACATTTGACCATATGTTTATTATCTGCATTGGTTACTAGGTCGTATCTCTGAATTATCAGATTATGCTAACAATTCCCTAAGTTGTATATGTGTAAACTCTGTTTTCTTTGGTTAGTACTCAGCCCTGACATGTACACGGTATCACACTTAGGTCACCGAAAGTGTGCAGCCGTGCAAGGTAGTGTAGACCAGTCAGGAAGAGAAATCCTATGTACACAATTAAATGGAAACATCAAAAATTCAAAATTTGATAAGGAAAGAATTAAACAAGTCCGTCCTGGCTGAGACCAAACCATTTCTTCACAATTCAAACAACCTGATCTTCAATGTGTCACATTCTAAAGCCTGTGAAACGCTACACTTTGAGAAGGTCAGTGAACCAAAACTGGAAACACTCTGAACACTGATCACCTGGCCAAGACAGCCAGTGCACCAGTGCTGGACAGAAATGCTCAGGAGGAGCCACTCTCTCCCCAGAAGCCATAGACACTTGAAACACCAGAGCAGCCTCTCCACAAACAGCCATCAACATTTAAAACAAAGACCTTCTGGGAAATCAAATGGAATCAGCAACCAGCACATTAGAGAGAATTTAAGTAATTTCTTGATCAAATATGTCAATTCTCTGTGGGTCAATAAATGAGGAAAAGTTTAGAGAAAAAGAAAGAAGAAAGGCCTACTACATACAGACTGCAGCTCAGCCCAGAATGCTTCAGCATCTGCCGCTTCCAATACCAATGTGAAAACACCTCTAGAGCTAAAACCTCCAGTCACTACAACTAGAATTAAAATTAAGCAAAATCCGAATCTATGGTACACCACTTGCAAGGAAGAAAAAAGCACCTACCTAGAAGAATTCAAGTCCATTTTTCTTTTCCCCAAGTAGAACATGATTGTTGATGAAATCCCATCCAAGTAATCTCACAAACATTTTTATGACAATGATTAAGCTTTAGCATCAAAAAGAAAGGCTTTCATTCTTTTCTCTTCTTTTTTGCTGAGGAAGATTAGCCCTGAGCTAACATCTGTGCCAATCTTCCTCCACTTTATATGTAGGTTGCCACCACAGCATGGCCAATGAGTGGTGTAGGTCTGCGCCTGTGATCCAAACCCTTGAACTCAGGGCCACCAAAGAGAAGCAAGCCTAATTTAACCAGTATGTCACAGGGCTGGTCATGATACTTTCTTTTCTTTTTTTTTGAATTTATTTAGAGAATCTCATTCAGGTGTAGAATCTGAAAATTGGGATCCAAAATGCCAGCTGAGGTTGGCAGCGGTCCACTACCTTCTGTGCTCCAGGGATTAAAGAGAATAAATAAGTAACACTCAGAGCTGACAGCATGGTCTAGTTCAGGCCAGTTTTAATTAGAAATAACCAACAGGTGAGTGGATTTTGGAGCCTCTTGCAGCTCCAGGGCTGGCTCCAGGCCATGTGCAGCCTCCCCAAATGGACAGGGGAGTGGTATTTCAGTGGAAAGCTGCTCAACTATCCACTATCCAAGGGCCTCACTAGGACTGAAAAGACCTTTCTGGCGTCTGCACTTGTCCTGTGAGGTTACACTCAGACTTCCCATGACATTATTCATAACAAACCAAAGTGGGCCTAAGGAATCTTAAGTTATTTTTAAAGGTATATGATTTGCATATAAAATAACCTAGGACTTATATACTTATTTTATTTTAAACATCTGAGACCCAAAATAATTGATAGAAGCACCTTATTACTCAGAATGCTAACCAATTTTTAATTGTCTTTGGAGATTTTCCCTCTTCTATGCTCCATTAGCCACATTTAAGACATACAATTCTCATTTACTTAGATGTCTTGACACATTAGCAGCTTCCTAATTTAAATATATTGGGGCCAGCTGGTGGCATAGTGATTAAGCTCATGCGCTGTGCTTCAGCAGCCTGGGGTTCATAGGTTCAGATCCCAGGCATGAACCCACACACCACTCATCAAGCCATGCTGTGGCGGAGTCGCATATACAAAATAGAGCAAGATTGGCCCTTGCGTCAGCTCAGGGACGATCTTCCTCAAGCAAAAAGAGCAAGATTGGCAATGGATGTTAGCTCAGGGCCAATATTCCTCACCAAAAAAAACAAAAAAAACCCACATTCTTTTCCTTAATCTACTGAGATTAAATTATTTTCCTTTACTTGGCCAAAAAATTTCTTGTTAACAGCTTTCAACTGTTGGCAATTTTTATTTCTCATTTCAGAATTTACGTGAGAGAAATGCCAGATTTAGATTCTTCTTTAAAAATCATTAATACACATCCTATTTAAAATATGCCTATGGGAGGGGCCGGCCCCACGGCCGAATGGTTAAGTTCACATGCTCCGCTTCAGCGGCGGCTCAGGGTTCGGATCCTGGGCGCCGACATGGCACTGTTCATAAGGCCATGTTGAGGCAGCGTCCCACATGCCACAACTAAAAGGACACACAACTAAAATATACAGATAGGTACTGGTGGAACTTGGGGAGAAAAACGAAGGAAAAAAAAAAGAAGAAGATTGGCAACAGTTGTTAGCTCAGGTGCCAATCTTTAAAAAAAAAAAATACGCCTATGGGAAAACAGAGGAATGATTTTTCCTTCTATAAACTGACATTAACTTAATAAGTAATGGTTTTATTACAATATTAATAAAGCTTGTGCCAATATACAATAAGTGCATTCTGTAATGGGTTGATTTTATCTCACCAATACAATTCTTTAAAACCAGAAAACCTAACTGATTTGGATTAACTAGATTATACATCTGAGTGAATTTTAGAAAACTTCACTTTTATTTTACCACTCGTTAACACACACACAGAGGAAACCACAGCAGGTCTCTAACTGATAAACTCCACCCCTGGAAGAGGGAAGCATGGTGGAATTCCTGACCAGGAAAGCTGCTAACGGTGTCTTCCTGTAGTCCGGTAATCACTGAACACTGAAGGCAGCCGGAGAGACAGTGGCCCCGGAGAGACAGTGGCCCCGGAGAGACAGTGGCCCCGTGCAGCCTGGAAATGGCTTCATTCAAGCGAGCAGCTCCGTCATCTGACAACTCAAACCCCAGAGGATCATGCACACCAGCCAGGAAGGACGAGCTCCCAGAGGCAGTGCCCACCTCTCCCCACCCCCGGCGTGAGTGTGTGGGGGCAGTCCCATCACCAGAACTGGAAGAGAAACCTGCAGCTGACGAGCCCGGGAGCAAGCCCAGTCACCGGGCCAGAGGCTTCTTCTTACAGATGAGGAAATTAGAAACTGAGACTCAACACGACTACCACTTGGCCGAGGTCACCCGGCAGGTTCAAACCAGGATAATTCGTGACAGCAGAAGCCTATTCACCTCCCAACATGCCCTGCTCCCAACACAGAAGGAATCCCAAAACAAGCCATCCTCAAGGTCCAAACACAGCTGCGTCCGCACTCGTCCTCGGCCACCCGACCCTGATGGAAGCAGCGCAAGCACTGACAGTGGAGCCTGAATGGACAGATTTCCAACACTTCCCCCGACTCAGGAAGGTCACCTCTTCCAGACACAGATGAGAAGCGACAGACCACCAAGGAGGACCATCCTCAGAATATGCCGGCTCTTACTTACAGGCAGGAAGTGTGTCACCTGCTCTTCTCTTACCCTTCAGAGCAATAGTTCTCAGTGGAGGAGAACTGGGGGCATTCTGCAATCCAGTGGGACATATTTGGTTACCAATGGGATTCAGTGGGTATAGCTCAAGGAGGTTACAACATCCTTTAATGCATGAGACTGTCTTGTCTAACAAAAACTCTTCCTGCACAAATTTCAAATGCCCCACACATTCACATGAGTGAAAAGCAGGCTTCTAATTCTCTGAGCCCAAAATCTTATTCCCTTCTACATTTAGACACAAAATATTCTTGGATAATTTTAATGTAACTTGAATTTTCCAGGAATTCTTCAAGTCTAGAGAAAAGTATACCTTGCTTTACTTGAAACTTGAAACTTCATCAAGAACTGCTCATCACTCTGTAATATTCCATCACCAGGCAGTATCAGAGTCCCTAGGGGGACAGCCCTCCTGGTCCAGGACCCGACACACGATGTCTGGGCATCTGGCCTATTCCCTGCCTCCTTGCGCATTTCATTCAACCATTCACACCTTAAAATACATGCTATTTTACTATACACTGTTATCCTTTTATTTCTCCCTACATTACAGTTAAGGCATTATATTAATTTTTAAAATTATATTTTCTAAACATTGCATTATAATTTATTTCTCCCTACATTACAGTTAAGGCATTATATTAATTTTTAAAATTATATCTTCTAAACATTGCATTTTAGGATAAAAAGGCATTACGAAAAAATTATTCTAAAAAAAAAGGGATTGGGTCTGACCAGTCTGAGCCTCACTGCCTGCACAGAGGACCTGCTCACAGATGTTGAGAAAATACCTGGTGATCCTTTAGGACACAGTACGGACACAGGTGAAAGGCCCTGTCTCAGAGCAACACCACGGCCTATCCCATCTTCCCCTGGGGACAGAGAGCCCTGGAGTGCCCCCCCAACTGGAGAGCAGGTGTTGGGGCCGTGCAGGGTGTCAAACACACACAGCAGGACACTTTGGAGAGTTAGAGGAGGCTAGAGTAATTATGCCACACGGCAGCCGTCACCCACAGGCGTCCCAGACAAACCAGGACAGCTGGTCACCTTGAACTTGGGGCATGTTCAGGAGCATCCCAAAACCAACCAGGAACCCCTCCTCGATCCCACATTCCCCTGAAAAGTCCACAAAGCCCCTAGTGCTGCTCCTGTCCCCAGAGCACATGGGCAGGCGGAACCCAGCAGACGCCGGCAGGAGGGCCGGCCGCCATCCATCCGGCTCACTGTGGCTCACACTCCTCTGAATCTGCCATGCGCCCCGACCCGACCGAGCCACCGCCCTCGCTCCCGAGACACACAAGGCGGGAGGCAGCAGTCGGTCCAGAGAGAGCAGAGCCCTCAATGAAAATGCTGCGAGCTCTCAGCAAGTACAAAGACAGATTGTGCCACCACCACCAATGTGACTTTTGTGTTGCCAATTGTGGAAAAGGATAAAAACACCAACAGGACTGATGGAAAGTGCTGCCCAGAGCCCCGTGGGAGCTGTTCACAGAAGCTACAGCATCTGAGGGGCGCCTTGGACTGACGCATCTATAAACAGGGCAAGGACTAGGAGACATCCTTCCAATCTAACTAAACTCTCCATCAAGTTTCAATTCAAACGGCACATAAACTACAACACACCTCACTACGATTAGGTTCTAAAGATTTTAAAAAATAGGCACAGTAAGAACTACAGATGTGAATGGAAAGTTTGATATACTCAAGTGAAATTTACAAACACTGCTTATGAAGAAAAATACCTGAAGACTAGCCAGATAGAAAAGGAAAGAACAAACAAATGGACATCTTCAAAGATTTGGTGGGTTAGTTCCAAAGAAAAGATGCACCAGTCTGGTCTATGTCAAGAAGAAAATGTGAGAATGACTTTGAGTCATTCGGCAAATGTCGTGTGTGTGGTTCTGGCCCAACTAACATCGGTGAGGATGCCGCTGGGGCAGAGCCCCTCGCGTGCAGAACAACTGAGTCAGCAGCTGCGAGCCCGGCGAGGGCGTTCCCGCGCCCCATCTGTTCTTACCATCGCACTTTGTTGCACGTCTGCGTCGCGCCGAGAGGGGAGCCTGCCACCATGGGGACCTGGATGGGGCTGTGCTGCTTGTTCGTGACCAGATCCAGCTTTTCTTCCAGCGATTTACACGTCGCCTCGAGAGCTTGCAGCTTGGCCTCAATGCTATCCAATCGCAAGCATATGGTCTGGTTAATGGAATACAGGAATGACTGAAAGGGAAACAAAGATACACTTCAGAAGGGACATCTTGGACTGGAAGGAGACAATTCCAAGGAACACCAGACAGCTCCTTCCTCATTTCAACTGTATCTACTCCAACAGAACCATCCCCACGTTGCAGCTCTTTAGTTACAGGCCAGGAACATCTGAGTAAGAAGCTCAACTTTCTGTACTGAAAACGAACACCACAGCCCCGGCTCTACTCCTACGTGCAGCTGAGCCTCTTAGTTACCTTACGTCCACACAAAAACTTTATGTAGTCTTCAGGATGCTGTTCTGTTTACCAGTAGATTTACACTTAAAACTAGACCAATCTTCCTAACTATGAAAATAGATGACACCTATCCTCAAAATGGCCTGAAAACCAGCGGCCCTGCACATTCACATTATTCCCAACTGCCTGGAGTTGCCGTGTGGGACCGAGGTTCCCGTGCTGCTGTGAACAGCAAGCCCGCCACCTAGTGGCCGACATGCAGAGCAGCCTCCGGTTCCAGTGTCACTGCTGAGTCCCAACTGCTAAGTCCAATGAATCCCAGTGAGCAGAGACATGCACGACTCCAAACCCAAGAAGAGGATCAAATACACAAACCAGACGGGGAAGCTCTCACTCCCCACAGCCGCCACTGCTGCCGAGAGTCAACAGGATACAGATGGAAGCGTGTTGTTCAGGTAAGACTAGTACTGTGCAACCAACGAACACCAAAGGCCGGTCCTACCAGGTGATCCGGGGATCAGAGTGCTGGTTAGGAGCGAGTTCTTAAAGCTCGATTTAGCAGCAGGCTGGCTTATGAGCCGGCAGCTGAAAGTCACGAAGAATTTGCCATTCTTCTTTAGTGCCCTTGACTGACCAGAGTGAAGTGCCTGAGGTGGACACATCGGAAGTGAGGGGGCAGCCCAGGGGGAGCAGGAGGCCCGGAGGAGCTTCAGAGCAGGCCGGGCCCTCAGCACACGGGCGGGACGATGGCCAGCCTCTGTTGCACTGACAGGGCCCTACCGTTTACTCATGCTGCTCCTCCTTGTTAACAACAGGAACTGAATATTTCTAGACAGATGCCCCAGACAAACAGAGGAATTACAGGAAAAGTTACTTCGGTTTTCACTTGCTTGGCTTTCTTAAACTTCTCATACGCGCTGATGTGACTGTAAACACCAGACCGGCCAAGGAGATCCAAAGATCCAACATCACTGATGGACTGACTCAGAGGTTTCCAAGACCACAGGGAACAAACCAAAATTTAAGGACTTAAACGACAGGCGCAGAAGTACTTCGTCACTGGTGGGAAATATCAGCCACACGAATTGGTCACTTTCCTTCCATCCACAGTAGGTTACGGGTCTAGGGCAAGACGCCTCCTGTGGCAGCAATCTTAATCTAAATGATGTTTATTCTTCATACTTTTCAAGGAGAGAAAGCAGCTTTACGCATGTTGTAGGGGGTTGAACGGTGACTTGAAAAAACAATACATCCACGTCCTAATCCCCAGAACCTCTAAATGCAGTCACATTCTGCAAAAAGTCTTTATAGATGTAATAAGCCAAGGATCTCGAAATGAGATCCTCCTGGATTAGGGTGGGCCCTAACTTTAACAACCATGTCCTTAGAAGAGACGAGGAAGGGGAGAGACACAGACCCATGGGGAGAAGGCCGCGTACAGATGAGGCAGAGACGGAGGGGCACGGCCACAGCCAGGGACGTCCGGAGACCCCAGGGGCAGAAAAGGCAGGAAGGACCCTCCCCTGCAGCCTCCGGAGGGAACACAGCCCTGCCAACCTTGATTTCAGACTTCTGGCCTCCAGAACTGTGACAGAATAAATTTCTGTTATTTTAAGCACCCCAGTTTTTGAGAATTTGTCATGGCAGCCCTAGGAAACTAAGATTTAAATAATGAAATATGCTGTATTTTTACCTTTATAGAGGGGTCCTGGCAATTGATCTCTAGTCGCTGGCGTTTCAAAGCTGGTTCATCTTCATCTGTTACGACATGGTTCTCCAGCACAACTGAAAACCAACAGCAAAAACAAAAGACTTAAACTTCAATATGACAAGCTTTATAGAACTGTTTTAAAATCAAGACAGTAAACAGTTCTGACACCTTAAGGTTATATGAGAAACGGCGCAACCTCTTTCATATTTTACCTTTCTACAGTTTTAACTTAAAATTCTCAGGCAGAAAACAGGATATCTCCTTAATCTCAAGAAAAACTGAGATACCAGGTAAATTACATCCCTAATGTGCTTCTCATTCAATGCTCTGTTACGCCACCCTGTCTGAATTTCGGCATGATGAAACCTAATCAATAATAATGATTTCTTCCCAACCGGAAGCCTTGCCTGTTGGCTATCTCATTTCAAAACCAAAACCACTCTCTGGTTATTACGTTGTCTTAGGTGCTGGTCACCAGACAGTCTCCAACTTAACAGGCTGCTCCACAGAAGCCACCGCACAGTGCCGCTGGACTCAACGTGTCCCCATCAGCACCCTTCAGCTGATCCTCGAGGCTTCCCCACGGAAGAGCAACTCGGCACAGATTCAAGGCCTGCCACAAGATGGTCCCAGATGCCTTCCTTTCGTCTAAAATTAACTACAGAAACAATATTAAAGATAACCACAAAACCAAAGACCAAAACTATCCACAATCACCTCATCTCTGCACAGCCCAACCCTGTGCCTCGAACAGTCTTTCAACATGTCCATGTGGGCGACTATGGACAGAATCTATATTCAACACTTCCTGCTGAACATGGGGCCATGGGTACTTCTCCATTTCACCACAGGATTTCTCCTGCTCACCTCCCGGCCCGAAGCCACAATGTTAACTGCCTGGTGTGCTCCTCCTCGCCTCCTTCCACCTGCTCACACGTGGACACAAACATCAGACGCCTATGGGAGGGCCAGGGTCCTCTATCAATAGACCTGTCTGCATCCTTCCTCTCCACTCAGCCTTGTCACGTGGCCAGCCCTCCCAGCTGATGGCTTCAACTCACTTTTTTAACAGTAATAGCAGCGTGTGAATCTATTGTACAGAAATGAGTGCCAGTATACGAGAATACAGATTATATAGGTATATACAGAGAACACGCATATTATGATACTGTGTGTGTACACATGCACAGAAGCGTGTTGCTGTAGCACTAATGGGAGAGGGGCCACCAACGGAGCATAAACTATGGTGCACGCACACACTGGCACATCATCCATCCACCTGTCCAAGACATTCACGGTACAGCCGAGCAGGATGAGCTCGCTGTGGACAGACGATGTCAGCCTCACCTGGACAGTGCTGTCTGGCCACGTCCCGGCTCCACCCCTCAACCCTGCCCAAACCTCCATCTGCCCAGCCACCTCCACACAGGGAAATCCATCCACCTTCCATCCAGCCCCACTTGGATACCGGAACTCATGTCCACTCACACTGTGACACCAGCAGTGGCAGCCTCCCCCCAGAGCAGACCACCCCCCAGCCCCTTACACACAAGGCTATCCACAGATATGGGCAAAGCACATCCTGCTGGCATTGGATTCCTCATCTGCAAAGGGAAGGTTGGGGGCAAGCACAGGAAGCACAGGTCTCTGCGGTCCCTGCCACCAGCTCAGTCAAAGCACCTCCACTTCAACAGGCTGTATATACTGAGCTTCCAAGAAGATCTCGATTAAAAAAGAGTGTCAATGCCTTTCAGCCTATACATACCAGATGATTCATCTCAAAGGTCTCAAATTTAAAGACAGTGAATCATCCTAGGGCTCGAACACGAACCTTTCACAGGTCCTAGGCAAGAGCAAGAAACCGATCTCCTAGAGGTAAATTAGCCAAAGCTCTACCCGGCAGGAACCAGCCAAGGGCCAACAAGAACAAGAAGCACCCGCTTACCTAAGCGCTGTGCCTCACACACCATGGACCTGGCTGCAGGGGCCTTTCCAGAGCAATGCGTGCGAATGAGTTCTCATTAAGTGAAAAAGGAAAAATCTATACCTACAAGTGTTTGTGGTTAGCAAAACACACATTCTCAGAAGCTTAGTCAAAGCCTATTTACTTCCATTAGGAACTGGTAATTTAGACCAGGGTTGGGAGGACAGAGAGAGACCTGGCAATCATTCTAATCCTTCTAATTTGCTGAATAGAAACCAGTCCAGAGAGGTTAAGTGACTTGCCCAGGGCCAAACAGCTAGTTTCTTGTAACTACAGAAAAGAAGACTCAGTGCCCCTTGGCAGCGTGAAGTCCCTCAAGGTTGTAAGTAAGGGCAGCAAGCAGACGTGTAAAAGGAAATGTGCCCGTGAAGACGACTGAGATGCACACACCAGGGTTCCAGCAGTGACTTTCCAGGGCTATTGGACTGTGAGTTTGTTTTTTTCTTCATCCTTTGCTGCACTGCTTTGTATAATTTTGCGTGCATTACTTTTAGATTTAGACTAAAGAACCCAGCATTCATTTTAAAGCCATGGCAACCAGCTGGAAGCCAGGCCTGATGAGAGCTCCCATCTTAGGGAGGTGCAGACAGGTAGAATAAGTGCCACCATACGGGGAGCACGTGCAGAGTCAGAAGAATCTAAACATTTCTGCTTTAAATGGAAATTGGAAAAAACTAGAAGGACGTACATGCCAACAATTTAAAAGCTGTTCTACCGCTAGGACTATGGGAAATTTTCATTTCTTCTACTTGCTTAACTATGCTTTTAAATATTACAAAGGTCATATTTTAGAGATGAGGAAAAAATAATCTCACTCTTAAACACACTCCGGGTGCAAACGTGTGTAATGCACTATGGTATTTGCTGGCTGCCTGCAAATTCCTCTAGGTCAGAGATCGCAGGCTTTCTGTTGAAGGCCTCAGAGAGCCCTGCACACAGTAGGTTTGCATTAAACAGTAAATTGTAGCTGCCAGTTAATTAAAGAACAGAGATGGAACAAAACCAAGACTGTAAATGATTTCGCTAAGCCTTCCTTGCACTGCAATCTATAGAGAGAGAGAATTTACTTGGGATGTAAGCTGTCAGAATTTTAATAGTCCTAAAAATGCTTAAAATTTATGTAACTGGAACATTTTTCTTTTATAACATTGCAATACGTACTGTCTAAAGAAATTGTCCTTCACCTCCCAAAGTCTGCACAGATATTTTCAGAATTGTTACGTCCAACAACAGTGCTGCTGCTTCTTTAAGTTCAGCGGTGTCTGAGGTGTGGGGCTCGTGAGGCCAAGGCCGCACGGTCTCGCTCCAGCCACACTGCTCAGCTTTGACTGAGAAACTCTGGTTAAACGGCAACACCGCTATGCCCCAGCTTTGTTCAGTGATCTGACACTGATCTTGCCAGTTAAGAGTGCTGCTCAGAAACCAATCAGAAGCAAAATAAAGGGGGAAACGGACCAAAGAATAGCATTTCTGAAGGAGCGCCTTCATTTCTTTGTGAAAGCTCATTTAACCCCCAAATTATTTATATTTTATATATTATATTACTCTCTTTCCATACCATAACTAATTCCAAATGAACTTTTTCTATTTTTCAAATAGATCACACAAGATAGACATCATTATACTTTCTTATGGGATTTCTGAAAATTCTCTTTTCTGTGGGGAAAACAAAAGTCAGCATTTCAGTTCTGCTATTCCAGAAAGAATAGCCGGGCAACCAAAACACCCAGTGACCTAACTCTGTGTACTCATCACATCAAACTTCACACAATATAAAACACACAAAACTTTAATGCAAAAAAAAAAAAAAGTTGTTCTCACATTCAGTCGATGGAAGAATAACAAAATAAGACATTTCCGGGAGATTTGTCAGTGTCTTATCAAAATTCTGAACATACAAAGCAACTCTACTTCTAGGAACTTACCCTACAAAAACATCTGCCAAGATACACGCATGGATCTTTACGGCAGGGGGGTATTTAAAAGAACACCAGTGCAAACAGTGTAAGAGGCTACACTGGGATACACCTACAAGGGAAATACCACGTGGTTGTCAAAAAATGAAGTTTGTACACACCAACACGGGAAGACGGCCACAACACAGGCCGAGAGGGAATTTTGAAAAGGAGGAGGTGTAAGGAAGAAGGCTGTGGAACCTTGTGCAGGTGGGGGTGGGGGGCAGCAGAGGCTGGACGTGCTTGTGCACACATCAGAAGACGGAGAGCGGAGCAGGTGCTGGAGGGCTACCCACCTGGGAATGGATGCACGGTCTAAGATTGTTTACACGCTCTAAGACTTGCATTTCTCACACAGAGCATGCATCTCTTGTTCTCTTGCTTTATTTAATGGAAAGAAAACTTCTGGGAGCTCTGCTGGATTTTTAAAGAACAGAGAGAAGCACGGTTCCCCTGCTGTCCCCCAGCTCTGTACCTGGGTGATCAGGACTCAGGTCTCCCACTGCAATCTGCACCACATCCGCCAGATCCTGTTCCGACATCATCCAGAAGGAGAGGGGAGAGGCCAGCCAACGAGCAAGAACCAAACTCAGGCAGGATCGGGTTTCTATCGCCTGTAAAACAAAACCAAAGACAGAAGAGAGGGAGATTAATAACTGCGACCTGGGAGATGATGGCAACTGCTAACCATGTGTATTCAAGAGGATGTCAAACGTCTGTGGATTTTAATGTAGGGTTCTTGTTGCCCCAAACCACCAAAAGGTTAGTCTTCTCTGAGAACTGAGAAACAGCTCAAAAACACTGCTCATTGCCTCTGTCTTAACCACCCCACTAGCCCCTACCTGACAGCCTCTCTCTTTATCAATGCACCCCTCACACCGCCTCCTAAGTCCCCTTCCTAAAACACGTGAACACGTCATCCCCCAGCCACATCTCCAGCAGTCCCCTGCTGCCCACAGAGCACAGCCTATGCTTCGCCTGCTCCCCGCGGAGCAGGGCCGTGGTGGTGCTAGCCCCTGCTAGACACACCTCACCCGAGAAAACCACCACACTGCTGGTCTCCCCCAGTAACACACCTCCCCACGTCCCGAATTTGACCCAAAGCACCCTTCCACATAGGCTGTCCGCACACACCATTTCTGCCACTCAAACCGCCCTCCCTCTAAGCGCCTCTGCTTTGCTTTCCTTTGGCTGCCAGTGCAGACCTGCATGCAATACCACCCCACTGCCACAGCCCCAGGGGCACTGCCGTCCCGCCCACCACTGCACTTGCCAGGGCAGGGGCCGCCTCTGGTTTGAGTTGTCCCCGGGGGGAACACTGTGTCTGCAACAGTCAGTGACGTTCTTCCTGCTCCTGAAACACTTTGATTAGGCCCAAAGAGAGCTTATCTTCCAAAACAAAAATGAAGCCATGTCATTCCAAAGATAGGGACACAGTATGTGAAAACAGGATGCCCTGGAGAACTGAGGAATCAATGTCACCACAATATTTTTATCATATTATACTTTATATTTTAATTATTATAAATAAATATAAAATAAGTTTACAGGATAAACTGTCTTTCTCCAACCCGACCACATGTTCCTTGACGGCAGAAACCACACGCTCAGCTCTCTGTGGCACAGTTCCTTTCATCAGTAAGTGCTCACTGTCCCAAGTCACAACTCCCGTGGGGCAGAGGGGAGTTGAATTAAAATTTTCAGATCATCTAGTTTCAACTAGGAGTCTACTGGCAGCTGCTTTTAATGGATAAGTTCCAACAGGCACAAAATTAAATTCACAGGTTTCACACATGTTCTTAAATCCTATAAATAACATGGTTCCTCTTCTCTTTTGTCCAGATTTAAATTCTACAGCTTAAACGGTGGCAGCTCCAGAATTTCTTAGGGACAACAATTTGCAGAAGGAGGAACCAAGCTCCTGTCCTAAATCCTCCTTTCTAGAGTAAATACAACATTTTTGCTTAAACATATAATTGAACATATGATCAATAAAATGGCAACGGTGTTTTTCTTCCCAGTTTATTCCCACTTCACATAAAACTGAATGAATTGAGAAAACATCAATTGTCCTTAACAAAGAAGAGAGACTGATGACAAACAGGAGGGAAACAAAGAACCTCAGAGGCACTACGACTGACCACTTTAAACATCCAACTATGAAAGATGGCATTGACAGAGATTTTTAATCTCCCCAAATCCCCTTGTAAAGATACATGGAACAACTAGGAGGGCAAAACCCAAATCCAGGTCAACATCTACAATACACTGAGTGGTCAGGTGTCCTAAGGAAGTCCAAACTCCGAGTGGGTGGGGACACACCACTGACAGCCACGAGATGGTCATGGCAGAAGCATGCGTGAGGCAGGAGCAGAGAGAAGCAATGGGTCAATCTGGGAAGAGCAGCCGAAAACAGCAGGTGAGCACAATCCAAGAGCAGACAAATGCAGTGGGGTCTGCAGTCATGTCCAGAAGGCCTAGAACATTCTGGGCCCCATGAACTCTCTAATCATCTGAAGTTCCCTTCTAGGCCAAATACACTGAAAAGAGATGACGGGGGATAGAATACAAGATGTACAGGACAGGGAAACAGAAAGAGGAAAATGAAAGTCTAAGGGCGAGAGAGAAAGACAGAGCCCAGTGAGCTCAGAAAATAAGCTGCCACATTTTTTTTAAACTTCCTAAAATCAACAGAAGACAGAGCTTCAGAACACTGAAATTAGAAAAACTATTCTAAGTCAAGCTTCCCTTCAAATTCAAGAAAATTAATGCCACACAAAAATGAACAGAAAATACTGAGGTGAAATCTCACATACAGATAACATTTTAAAAGAGAATGTGGAGCAAAATAACATTGCTACAGATGATGAAAGCATACTAGAAAGACATGTCCTCAAAAGAGATGAAAAATCTATACTGATATTTCAAAACAAGGGGCTGCCCGGTGGCACAGTGGTTAAGTTTGCGTGCTCCGCTTCAGCAGCCGGGGGTTCACCAGTTCAGATCCTGGGTGCAGACATGGCACCGCTTGGCAAGCCATGCTGTTGTGGTAAGTGTCCCACATATAAAGCAGAGGAAGATGGGCACACATGTTAGCTCAGGGCTAGTCTTCCTCAGCAAAAAAAGGAGGATTGGCAGCAGTTGTTAGCTCAGGGCTAATCTTCCTCAAAAAAGGAAATTCAAAACAAGTTGAAATACATGAAGGAAATGATGTAAGATATCATCAATCATAAACCAGCAGTAGAAAAACTCAGAAACGAGGTAACAGAACTCAGAAACAATCAGAACTTTAAAAAATAATAATTTCAGAAATGAAGATCAATCTAGAAGAAATCCAAGAGCAAATGCACAAACTGTGCCTTAAGCAAAATGAGAAAAGAATGAAAATTTTAAGAATTAAAAAAAAATGAAAGAAAAAAGTTCAAGAAAAAGTAGCATAGTGACAGGCAAAGCAGATCCAACATACGTATAATAGAAGACTCTAAAGACGAAAACCAAAGCAAGCAACAAAAGGGAACACTGAAACTCTAATTCAAGAAAACTCTCCAGAAGGTGGGGAGGGGAGGGGATGTTTCAAACTACTTATGGAAAAGACACATCACAAACAAACCTGGTGAGGAAAAAAAAGCAGAGCCACCAATACCAAGACATATTCTAATAAAAACAGTATTTAAAGGAAAGAAAAATTCCTTTAGACAGCCAGGCAAAAAGACCAGGTGACTTATAATGGAAAAAAATTAGGTCATCAAACTACGACAGAAGAAAATATATTTAACATATTTGAGATACTCAGGGGAAAAAATGTGAGCTTTTATAACCAGACAAAACGACTTTCAAGTACAAAGGCAGCAAACTTTTATTAACATACAGCACTCAGAGAATAGTATTCCCACAAACCCTTCCTGAGGAAACTGCTAGAAAACATGCTTCAGAAAACCAAAATCACTAGAAGAGACAACACAAACTGGTTAGTGGTGAACATTCTATATTTACATGTAGAAATAAGACTAAATGAAGAATATAAAGGAGAAAGTGTAGTATGCAATGGCTATATGCTCTGATGATGTAGATACAATTCAACTGTTTAAAAATGGGGAGAAAATTTGGGAGAACATATACGAAACAAATTTTAACAATTTTCAATAGTCACACTGAGTGGTAGTGTTGGAACTCCCTTCTGAGAATGTTCTGTGTGCAAATAAGGACTTACAGAATATCCCAGTTCTACCGTTCCCGATGTTCTTGAAAGGTCAGATAAAAGAGGTCAAGTAGACCTTTGAGCTGTGGATTTGAACTGGAAATATGAACTTGGGAACATATGTTTAGACATACACTCTATCTCTGTCCACTAAAAAGGCGTAGAAACAGTGGTCAATCCGATAACCATGTACATGCCTGGAGCACAGACTGAGGTGTTGAAATACCATCTCCCACCAAAAGAAATCAGAGCTTCTTAGAGAAGTGGCTGATTCCACCCGAAGCAAGGAATATGCAAGATGAGCCAAGAACATCTTGTTAAGCCAGACGTAAGGAAGCTGCCAAAGATATCAGGGTTATATCAAAAGGAATCGGGGGCTAACTTGAAGAAGCTCCTCCTGGCCAAAGATGAAAAAGATTGACCATCAAGAAGGTTAACAATGTCAATGGCTTGAAAGGGAAATATTTTTAAATTCATGAGTTCAAAATGATACCAAAAAAAGGTCACCTTTGGAGGGTGCTAGGGAACTAAGTCATTAATCTTTTTAAAATGGTAATGATGAAAGAATCAAGCATTTATCCTGCCTTTTGTGGAACGCAATAAAAGAAATCTGAACTAAACTGGAGTCAGGGCAGCCTGTAGGGGGAGCTCTCATGCCCCATCACACATCCTCAATGACACCAAACAGGAAGAGGTGGACCCTGCACCTTCCACAGGAAGCACAACTACTTTAACTACTGAGGGAAGACTTCACTCCACCCAGCAACAGCTCAGCCAATGAGAAAGGCCACAGCCCAGCCAATGAGAAACGCCGCAGCTCAGCCAATGAGAAATGCCGCAGCTCAGCCAATGAGAAATGCCACAGCTCAGCCAATGAGAAACGCCATGGCCCAGCCAATGAGAAGCCATTGCCGCCCTGAACTGTTACTGTCCTCCAATGGTCTTTCATTTAGAACAGCCCCTCCCCACTCCTCCTTTTCTCTATAAAAGCAGCTCCCTCCTTTGTTTTTTAGATCTGCCTATGGTTTGCTGTAGCATGCATATTCCAAGTTGCAATTCTTTGGGCTATACCCAAATAAACTCATTTTGAGGGTAAAATAACTGGCAAATTTCCTTTTTTTTTTTTTTTTTTTTTTTGCTGAGAAAGATTTGCCCTGAGCTAACATCTGTTGCCAATCTTCCTCTCTTTTTTTTTCCCCTCCCCAAAGCCCCAGTACATAGTTGTATATTCTAGTTTAAAGTCCTTCCAGTTCCTCTATGTGAGCCCCCACCACAGCATGGCTACTGACAGATAAGTGGCATGGTTCTGCGCCCAGGAACCAAACCCGGGCTGCTGAAGCAGAGCATGCTGAACTTTACCCACTAGGCCATCAGGGCTGGTTCCAAATTGGCTTTTAAGTTGACACTTTCTATACAAATTGTACCACTGAAAAATAAAAAGTTTCTCTGTATGGAAGTATCACAGCAAAGAAATGAAGAACAATCCTCACTACGCAGTCCCTGAGGAGTTAAGAATCTAGTGGTGGAGCTTCAGTGGCTGTTAACATCACTAAGAAAACCAAACACGGATCCCAGGATCCGCCTTATTTAATGAAGAACACACCACCACCTATGAGGTCAGTTTGCTGCCACCAAAACAAACTGACAAATGAAAATGCCCAAGTTAATACTATCAACATACAGGAAACACAGGGGTCAGAAGAACATGCCTGACAACACCACAGAAACGCACGATGCAAAACCAAAATTCAAACTGTGGGAAACTCTGCAAACTATACCATTTAATCAGCAAATAAACTGCATGTAGGTGAGGGGCGATCAAAAGGTCCCCATAAATTAAAGGTGACTTGAAGCAACAAAACACTCATTTTCTATATTTGCATTATATTTAATAAAAGGGGCTTTTAAAGGCAAAATTCAAACAAACTGGAAAACAATATTTGCTACACATACACCAATGAGCTAATTTCCTTCTTTCACAGCAATAGAAAAAAAAGACTAATAAATCTAATCAAAAATGAGCATAGGAAATAGAGTAAATTCACAGAAAAAAAGTCACAAGGCTTTTAAACATGAAAAGAAGTCGACCTCTTGCGTCATTTTTAAAATGCGAATTTAAACACAACATTTTCCAACTCTCAGATTGGCAACAATCACTAAGTGTGACACCGTGCAGGAAGAGTATCAGATGAAACAGGCGCTCTCTTGCACTTCTGCTGGGGGTGTAAACTGTGTAACTCTGACAAGCATCAGGCAAAAGCTATCCAAATGTTACTGGTCACAGCCCTGACCTTGTCAATCCCGTCAGGAGTCCTTCTAACACTCAGGTTCACACATTTGTGCAAAGATCCACATACCAAAGAAAACAAAACAACTAAGGCACTGCTTTTCACAGCCAAAGAATGGATCTGACCTAAATGTACAGCAACAGGGAGTTGCTAAAAAAAAAAAAGTATTGCACAGCTAAACAATGGAACACCAAACTGTTTAAAAGAATGAGGCAGATCTAAGGGAAAACTTCCCAAGATGGGGGATTATATGAATATAAATGGAGGAGAATGTGTATAACAAGCTTTTTTTTTTTAAAGTAATATGCTAGATACACACAAAATATGCCTGGGACCTAAAGGGTGACAAGGAAATTATTTTTCACTGTTCATCCTTTTATAATATTTGCATTTTTTATCATGTGCATTCATCACCTTTTCAAAATGAAAAACACACTTTTTAAAAATGGTCATACAACTAAATATCTAGGCATAAACTGTGGGGGAAAGTCTCAATTCCAACCTCAGTTATATACAGTAAAAGTCTCTGAACCCTCACGCCTGGCTCAACACTGGGAGTTTCTTCAACCTTCAACCTCCAGGATTCAGAAACAGGCAGAACCTACCTGAAGTGAGTGAGGAGAGCCTGTCAGGCCTACCAGGTGTAAGGAAACAAGGTGTCATGCTGACCCTGTGTCCTCTGAAGATGCAGTCTAAGTACAGACTAACTGGTGGGCAGTTTGACGATCAAAGCTACTTATGTCATAAACTGGATCTTTCTTTTGCCAATTTAAGAACCAAAAGCAAAGATTACTAAAGGCATACACCAAATTTCTTATTCAAGGCGGTAGTCCTCAGATAATACCAGCCAACCAATCTTTGAATTGATGGATTTAAAACATTTTACAGTCACAGACTG
Organism: Equus przewalskii; assembly: GCF_037783145.1. Lineage (NCBI taxonomy): Eukaryota > Metazoa > Chordata > Mammalia > Perissodactyla > Equidae > Equus > Equus przewalskii. The sequence continues at coordinate 34,393,977 of NC_091833.1, read as the reverse complement.
CTTTCAGAATCAAATCAAAAAAATTATGGACCCTTTTCCAGGAAAAAAGCACGGATGGACAATATTCTGCCAAGTTCCAGAGGCTTCACAAACACCAGGGACTGCTGGCTGCCTAGCCCAGTACCTGCTCTCCCTGGTGCTCAGTGTAAGAGCCCTAATTTATAGGGACATGTGGCCACCAGAGCCTCTCCCCTGAGCCTCTCCTGCAGCATGCTGTGACCACATGACTAATTCTGGCCAATGAGATATGAGCACAGAAGTGGTGCATGGCAGCTCCCAGGACAGCTCGTTAAGAGTGCTGGCATGTGGCTTGGCCCTCCTACTTGCCCTCCTGCTGCTGGACTCCAGGGATGTGGATGGACAGAAGGAGCAAGAATGGCAAAACAAGGAACCAGAAGGAAGTAGCCTGGGGCCCTCACGTCAATGGAACTGCCACACGTCCCTGGGCTGCCTGCCTCACACTTCCTTATAGGAAAGAAAAATAACCAACCACACACTTTAAAACGAGGTATTTGGAATCTGTCACATGCAGCCAGGCTAAACCTAAGTGACAGGATAGGCCATTCATGATGGCCCTGAGTCCACAGGTTCCAGCTAATACCTCTCATAAAGGGCTAGTGGAAAGTTTTCAAGTGCCCAAGTCAAGCTTTTTCCTGGTTTCTAAAAGCTCTACAAGTGGCTTAAGAAAAGACACCAACCAAGCTCACCATAAAATCGTGAATCCTAACCTCTTCCAAATGAGGACACCACACGTTATCCAAGTTGTTTACTCAAAATGATTCTGTTGCCAGGATAGTCATTTAAAATTCTGCTAACAGTGAAGGTTTGAATAGAAAAAACTAGGGCAACAAGCCCAAGAAAACTGGAACACAGCAATACATGCGGTTGCCATTTTGGCAAGTTAAATTTGCCGTTTCTCAGAAGTCCTGGAGATAGTCCAGTCTTAACATCATAAAGCAGCTGGACTGAGATTAATATTCAATAATGTCTCTAACAGCAGTGACTTGTTAGGACCCCAGCTGGCTTGTGAAGAGAGCAGCTTCCACGGTGCCCATGAGAAAAGGGCCACCAACCAGAGTCAACAAGCCAAGCACTCAGTCTCAGGGGGACAGTAAAGTGAGTGATGGCCGCCCATGCTGTGAAATGCTGCAGCCACTAATGTGCATGAGCCTGGCCTAATGACACGAACCAAATGGAAAGGCCTCCAGAGTACAGGACTCAGAGAAAGGAACATAAAGAGAAAACTGCAGAACAGTATGGTATGATCCCGTGTGTGTGTGTGTGAATGCACACCAGAGGTCTGGAATGACACATACTGACGGTGACCCGTGAGGGAAGGAGAGGACAGATAACACGAGCTGACCTTCCTCCTTCATCCTTCTGGATTGGTGAATTTTCTATAAGCACATATTATTTATTTATCACCTGTGAAATTGTTTTTTCTAAAACAAAGTAATAAGTATACAGACAAGGCCAACTGCTCAAATCTTGATAAATGTTAGGAACCTTCTTCACCCCTGCCTCAAACCCATCTCTCAGCCCACAATGCACGTGCATCCACAGCCATGACCACTCCTGCAGATGCCCCCGAGGCTGTGGCCGCTGCTCGTCCGTCCCTGCTCTGAACGCTTCCATCCTCCTGACCACTGGATCATCCTTTCTTCTCCCCTTCCAAATTCCAGTCCCTTCTTCCCTGGGGTTCAGCTGCCCATCTTGCTCTCTCTCCATCAGTTCCCATGAACTTGGCTTCCCCTTCCCTCTGTGGCAGCCTCGCTCCTGTCCGCCCCTCGTCATGCCCAGGGCCCACACTTGAGCACTCTCCTTCTTGGTCCCTCAGCATCAGCCTCCTGGGTCATTCCCAATACATATCTTGCAGCCATTTCCCCACCTCCCTCCATCTCCATTCCTCTGGTGCCCCTTCAGAGCACAATTCCCCAGAAAGTTGCCTATCCATGCCGTCTCCATTTCCTCTCCTCACATTCTCTCTAAACCCAGCCCAACCAGACTCTTGCTTTCCACCCACAAAACTGCCCCGTCCAGGGGCTCTCCACGCTCACCCTGCCCACCTCAGCGCCCCCCCCCGGCGTCACTTCCGCCTCCTCCACAGCCGTCCTCCTCCCTGGTCTGACTTCACTCTGCTGGCGCTGCCCCGTCCTTGTAGGTTTGCGTCATCTCCAGCCATGGAAGCCCAGGGCTCGGCGCTGGACCTCCTCCTGATTGCACTGAAACACCCTCTACGTGCTGATGGCGCAGGTTCACCCTTCGACTCAGACGTCTCATGTGGACTCCAGATCCACGCCGCAAATGGCCTGCTGGACATCTCCCCTGGGTGCCTGGTCTCAATTTCAACATGCCCAAACTGAACCCACCCCACAACCAACCTGCTCCTCCCAGACTTTCCGTCTCAATTCATGGCGAAGGGCAGTTGCTCAGGCCACAAGCCTTCAGTCCCTCTGGGTTCTTGTCTCTCTCACACCCAATCCCTAGGCAAATTCTCTCATTATATGAGCTCCGGCCTCGTCATCTCACGTCTGGATTCGTGCCCTGGCCTCCACATGGGTCTCCTTGCACTGCCTCTGCCCCATAATTATGCCCAATACCTAGTTAAAAAGCTACCGGGATCATGTTAAACATGTCAGGCCATGTCCCTCTGTTCAAATCCCTCCAAAGGCTTCCTGTTACTCAAGATGGCTTACCTGGCGCTCTGAAGCCGGCTGCGGACCAGCCAGCACTTCTCCCAGTGCCCCTCAGGCCCTTGCTGCTGCTCACTCGACCCTCCAAGGAGGCCCCCTCAGCTCAGCAGGCAGGCGCCCAGCTCAGGGCCCTAACACCCCGACATCTGCCGGCCCCTCTGCCACCCACTGCCTCTGCCCCAACGATGCTGGGTTACAGCCCGACAAAACGCACACCAGCATGCACCTCCCTGCTCTCCTTTCCTGCTTCAGCGCAAAGCACTTACGGTCTAACTTACTACATATGCTAAGTACTCGCTTTGCTCAGCACCTGTCACCCCACTAGAAGATAAGCTCCGTCAGGGCAGGAATTTCCATCATTGTGTTCATGGCCTGGCACAGGGCCTGGCACACTCAGTGAACGCTCGTGTGATAATCTAGTGAGAGAACCCCTACAGAGTTACACACCACTGCACAACTACGAAGGTGAGCATTTCTACTTAAAAATCATGGACCAGAGGCCGGCCCGGTGGCGCAGCAGTTAAGTTCACATGTTCCGCTTCAGCAGCCCAGGGTTCACCTGTTCAGATCCCAGGTGTGGACGTGGTACCATGTGGCAAGCCATGCTGTGGCAGGCATCCCACATATAAAGTAGAGGAAGATGGGCACGGATGTTAGCTCAGGGCCAGTCTTCCTCAGCAAAAAGAGGAGGATTGGCAGCAGATGTTAGCTCAAGGCTAATCTTCCTCAAAAACACACCAAAAAAACCCCATGGACCAAGGTCTTCAAACTTCTCTGTGCCTATGTTCTGAGTTCAATAAGGACTGCGCCCTAATTAAGTCACAAATATATTTAGTTTATGACTGTGAACTTCACATGAATGACGCATTCGGTTGGTAACTGAAAATACAGCAGGCTGCTCATCGACTGTCAGCAGCGGACACCAGGAGCTGTTCATCAGCTGAAACACAGAACTGCACATTTATCTTTAATTTTGTTAATTTTTAAAGATTTTGAAATGCCCATAAAATAAGAGAGAGAGAGAGAGAAGGAAGGAGAGGGAAGGAGAGGGAGGGAGGGAGGGAGGGAGGGAGGGAGGGGGAGGGAGGGGGAGGGAGGCATCCTAAATGCAAGTCTTGGAATGTAATTACGCAGAAAAGACCCTCAGGCCCCAACAAGGGTGATGGGAAGGACTCTGTCACCAAGGTCCTAGAGCAGGCCCCGCCTCCTCATCCCAGCCCTTCATCCGCCCCCGCTCCAGGTGGAGGCTCGGGGTCTACCTGAGGAGGAATGTCGAGTCCACAACCCAGGAAAATCACAGTAATTTCCACTCCCATTTAAGGAAGGGGCCATGTAGCGCCTAGTTAAAAAGCTGCCTCCAGAAACAGGGAAACCACCAAGAAACCAGAGATCACTCAATCCTTTTGGATCTAAGTGTAGTAATAAAATAAGTAGTTAACAGCCAGTTGAAGTAAACAAAGGAACCAAGGTACACTAAACTGAGATATGCGGAAAAGACTGGCTTACTTATCTTTCCCCCTGAATCAGCGTGAGATGGGAGGTGTAAATGGGAACAGGCAAAGAATGAAATGAGGAAGAGAGAAAATCTGACTGCACATGGCTGGTCAGGCACTAAACTGGGAACTGGGAGAAGCGAGGGGGCTTCCTCCTGTGCTTTCGACTCATTCCCAGGACAACCCAGGCCACACTGCTTCTTCTTCAACACAGCCCCCCACATTTACGTTTAAAATTAGGAAAAGAAGGTCAAACTAGCCTCTGACGGCAGGTCCTTTCCCTCATGGTTAACATGTTTGATTAAATTTGCCACTGTTCGTCATGCTTTTCAAACCCATGAACCTCCTCAAATATAGACCACAAGTGCAGGAAAGAGAAGAGGCTGGCAGAAGCCGATCCCACAGCACCCAGAGCCCGGGCTCACAGATCAGCGTCTCGGGACCCCCTTTATCATCCTAACGTCAGTGAGGCCCCAGAGCGTGTGCCTGTACAGATCTATCTCTCACTAGTTATCACATTTGAAGTTAGAACACGAAATGTTTGAGTATTTCTTTATTCACTTAAAAATTATAAAAATTAACACATTACATATTAACATCCAAAACATTTTTCATGAAAGATAACTATAGTTCCCCAAACAGCAGCAGCAGCAAAATCTTTGCAAGAAGAGGGACATAGTTTGGCATTTTCACAAATCTCTTTAACGTCAGACTTAATGGAAAACAACCGGAGTCTTCATCTGCACCGGCTTCCAGTCCGCTGCGACTGGGGCTCTGGCTGGCGCGCGTGAAAGCTCGGCACACATGGCAGCGCGGCTGGGAGGGGAAGGGCACCTGCAGAGCCTTTTCAGGCGCCTGCGGACTCTCCTCTCCAACGCAACGCCAAACTCCACACGCCGTTTATTTCTCCCCAAAGGCTTGCTGCAGTGCAGGATCTGAAGCCATATCGGTGAACTTTCTGTACTTTATGACTTTAAAACCCACTGCCCTGTCCTGTGCTTCAACTGGATCTTCCACCCAGGTGTGATTTTGTAACTTCGCACATGGGTCATTTGGAATACACTGCTTCACTGAGTTGTGCAGATCTTCCAAATGCTGTTTATTATATATGATCAAAAGCATCACATTCGTTAACATCAACACTGATCTCAGCAGAAAAGTCTTCAAGTATTATGCAGCTGTCAGGCTCATGGTGGCAGACACGAGCTTTCCGAAATTCCAATTTCACCTGCAAGCTCAAATTTTATTCCTGGCAATAGTGCTAGTTGCTTTCCTTCAAGTGACAGGCTAATCTTGTTCATTTAGTAAGAAATATTGTAGTTTGTCAATTATTCTTTCACGGTATTCCATGAAAAAGCATCCAGTCCAGCCAGCAACTCAAATGACTGCAGAAGGGTGTGTCCTGGAGGCAACGCTCCAGCTCCGAAACCACCAGAAGTGCTCTCCACACACGTTGTTTTGTCACACGGACATTAGACGTGTACTCAAGGGTTGAGATTCAATAAAATGAGTGATTTTTACTGCTTCCTCAGGACATTCTTGGTGAAAATGGCTCCTTTTTCGTTGCTTGGCAGTGAAGAATACAATGACAGCTGCAGCCGGGGCCTTGTGCACTCCGCCCACCCCACCGCCCCCCCCATGTCAGAGAACAGCGGCTTTCCCACCACTGACGGTCAGTGCAGACGTCGGCATGCAGAAGAGGCAAATGACCCCTGACCATCATCATGAAAACTGTTTGACCGCACACATCCCCTGGAAGGTCTCAAGGACACACCTGGGGTTCTGTGGGCCACACTGTCAACCACTGCTTTCAGGTATTATGTCTCTAGAAAGAAAGCACGAGACCCATATGCATGTTAAAGTGAATTTCAGATAACTTCTGCTATGAAACATCAACCACAAATGCAATTAAAAGCAACCTTTACTTGATTTACCAACTGCCAAAGATAAATGTGAATACACTGCAGAAGCTTGCATATATCCTGCAATGAAACTTTTTGGTTTTTACATATATAACACCCATTTTAATTCTTCCCTGGTAGCTACTAAATTGCTTACATTGTAAAGTACTTATTCTGAAAACATAAAATACTACACCTGCAAAGCTGCAGGAGCAGTCATGTACAACTGACCGTAGGCATAAATACCTTAAGCTTACCTCACAGCTCTCCGCGAAACTTAAACGAGTCTCTGCAAACTCTTCTATACAATTACTACTAAGTGACCTTACCGCCTTCATTCATACACTCTCTGCCACTGGGCACTGAGCTGAACGTGCACCGCAAGGGAGGAGAGCACAACCCTGCCCTTCACACGCTTACTGATGTAGTGCGTACGTCAAAGAAGTGACACTTGGGATCCACTTGAGATCTGCTGCTTAGCCAGGGCGAGGACCAGGCGCTAGGGGAATGCAGACTGCGGCAGTTCCCAGCCCCGGCTCAAGGAAGGCTGCCCAGAACCGGCAGAGATCTAAGGCCGTCACAGGGCACAGAGGCAGGAGCAAGGGGTCAGAGGCGCAGGTCTACTGGCCGGGGCTCTTGAAAAGCCCATGGCGCAACACAAACGAGCAGAGGCCTGCTCCCGATGCACAGAGACTGAGGCGCCCTGCCAGCTACAGTGAGGTCTGCGGGGTGGTCAGCCATAAAACAATTTCAGGGGAAATTTAAATACGGACAGTCTCTTTAGCGACTCTGGATTACTGCTCATTTTCTTAGGTGTGGTTATGTAAAAGAATGTCCTTGCTCCCCGGACATGAGTGCATAAACATTTAGTGGTGAAATAAGGTCTGCAACTTACTTTCAAAAGCAGAAAGAAAAGGGGCCAGTCCAGTGGCATAGTGGTTAAGTTCATGTGCTCCACTTCGGTGGGCCAAGGTTCATGGGTTCAGATCCTGGGCACAGACCTATGCACTGCTTATCAAGCCATGCTGTGGAGGTGGGCCACACACAAAATAGAGGAGGATTGCCACAGATATTAGCTCAGCAACACTCTTCCTCGAGCAAAAGGAGGAAGAATGGCAAGAGACATTAGCTCAGGGCCAATCTTCCTCCCCCCAAAAAATAAAATAAAAACATGGATAAAGCAATGTGGCAAAATGTTAACCCTTCATGAATTTAGAGGAAGGACACACACCTATATACTGTGAAAATTAATCAAGAGAAACATCATTAAAATAGAGTCGAGAGGCCAAAAGAGGGCGCTCTCACACCCCATGTCAATAGCTGAGCCCAAAAGGAAGAAGAAACACTTCCTCTTCTCGACCAAGAGCTCCGCCAACAAGAGACCACAGCAACTCAGCCAATGACGAGCTACTCCACATCACTCTCAATCCCTCCAACGGACTCTGCGTTTACAAGCCCGAACTTCCCCCTCCCTCTGGCAAGGTTTCCCCTCCCCTCCTGCTCAGAACTTGCCTGAAGCTCACCATGGCTGAAGACCCTGAAACGCACTTCTTTGTTGATCTTGAAAAAACCCATTTTCGCTGGAGAAATAACTGGCTATGTGTTTAAGGTCAACAATATCCATTGTACTCTTCTAGCAACTTCTCTAGGAGAGAAGTTAGGAGGCGGGGGCACAGACCCACTGATTTAGTAAGCCCTGCTCCTGCGGACAGTGGAGCAGAGCGTGGAGAGCTCCAGGCTGGCAGCCACCAGCCCTGGTCCTGGTGAGGTACGTTGTCTACAGTGGAGGAAACTGGGTGCGGGGACACGAGAACAACCTGTACAATCTCCACCACGTATCTGTAAATCTCAAATCAGTCTAAAACAAAAGGGTTTAAAATCAGTCAATTTTTAGGAAAAACAAAGATAATAAAACCCTCCATTTCACTGTGCCACCCACCAGCTACCATCACAATCCTCCTGTGTCAAACTCCTAGAGCACGTTCTGGAATCTTGACCCCAGCCCGTCCACAAACATTGTCTCTTCCCACTCCCTTCTGAATCTCAAACCAAAACTCTGGTTTCCAAACTTGCCAGCAGACTGCACCTCTTCTCCAAGGGACCAGACATGAGCCCGGTAAACAACCTCTCAGGGCCTTTGGACACCGGCCTTCTTCACTCAGCCCGCCCTGCTGTGCCTTCCTCCAGGGCTGACCCAGGACCTCTGCCCTCCTTCGAAAGCTCCTCCCTTGCAGACAGAGTTCATCCACCCGGCTCCGCCTCAGGCGGGCTGCTCCAGCCACAGGGAGAACTGACGGACACCGTGCGGGCCCCTTCTGTGCTCCCGGGACACAGAGCACAATGGGAGGGCAGCGTGCATCCCCCCAAGTCTCTGTCCGCCGCCTTGACCTCTCACCAACGCTTTCTCTAGGCCAGTGTTTCAAACCACCCTATGGCCACATGACAAGAAAGCCCACTCCAGCACTTCCAAAGCTGGACTCATCTCATGTCCCTATTAATTCCTTTTCCCTAAGAACACTGCTCAAGGAGATACCACCAATCTCCCAGCTCCTCCAAGAAACACTTGCTCTTCCTCCTGTCTCCCACTGCACCTGGTCTGCTAGGTGCCTCGTCACCTATGAACTGGCCTCTTACCGAGTCCCTGCCTCCAGCCCCAAGGACGTGGTAGGCGTCATCTCTCTGTGACACACCCTAAAGTGGAGTCCACTGATCTGGCAGGCAGGGTGGCCCCTTCGTCTCTCCCAAAGCCACACATGGTTGAGGCAGGAAGCCAATGCTCCTCACCCATCCTGTAGATAAATTCCAGAGTGTATAGAGTATATACTGCTGAAGAGGGCTCATCCTCCCAGAGCCCAGCCCAGAACCTTCCAAAGCCCCCTCTGCTCACAACACGTCTAAACTCCTCGATTCAGGTGTCAAGCCTTTCTCCACCTGGCACTGCCCTGCCACGTTATATATGACCTCATTTTATTCATTCGCTCGACAAATGTATTCTAGGCCACTATGGCCCCATGGGCCAAATCCAGCCCCCGACCTGTTTTTGTACAGCCTATGAGCCAAATCAGAAGAACAACAATATGCTGTGACGTGAAAATCTAGGAAACTCCACTTTCAGTGTCCACAAAGAAGGTTTTATTGGAACACAGCCACGCCCAGCTGTCTGCATACTGGCTACGGCTGCTCTGGGGCTGTGACAGCTCCCCCAGTGGCTGAAAGTCGACTGCACCTTAATGTAAAAACCACTGCTCTATGCACTGGTCCCCAGTGGACACAGGACCGTCCATGAGCGCTTGCTGAGTGAATAAAGGCATGCCCTCGAGGTTCCAATGCTCCTGCAAGCACAAATAATCCTGAAACTAGCACGTTGAGTCCCTGGCCTGACCCCGCTTTCACTCCAGCTGCAAGAGCAGCCGAGATTTTGGTTCTAATCATCTTCTCGTTAGAAAAAGTCAAAAAAGCATTAAAAACTTGGAAACCACCCCTGGCCCTCGGCTACCCTTCCCTGCGCTTGTGCTTCTATTTTTTACAGTTCAAACGGAAAACGTTCTGAGACTTGAAAAGGAATTAGATGACAGAGGTCATTTTTGTACCTCTACAGAAGAAAGCTATGTTTCAAAGAGACATTATCTTGATTTTGATGATTATATACCTAAATCTAACTATAGCTCATTTTACACTCAGATACTGAAGGTAAAATTAAAACTTTTTCAAGTCATTTTCCCACTGACATATGTGCGAATAAGAAATCTTGGCCCTAAGATTCTAAGAATTCATACTCAATAGTGCAAATTGTCTAAAACCATTTAATAGAATTTAAAATTCTCAATAAAGTATCACTGAAAAACAAATAATACACAAAGTTACAACACTGTATAGTAACAGAATCTATCACAATTTACAATAAAAAGCGTGAGAGAAGAGGTGCTTCCCTGGAGAGAACAAGAGGGTGTCCGAAACCTAGCGGCTATCCAGGACAGCTGCGGGGAGGGGTCTGCGGGGTCCCACACAGAGCGTGGGCTCGCACGCTGTGCTGGCAGAGTCCTCATAGGAGGAGCACACAGCTGTCGGGGGGCCTTGCCCTTACAACAAGTGTTTACTTTACAACCATGGCCAAGCTTTTAATTAGCAGGTTGAACTAATTTAAACACCTCTAAGCTTCTGTCCAGTTCTAAATTTCTAAGATTCTATGATGTAAGTTTATTACAGACAAAATTCTGACTGTGTGCAAATTTAAATCAGCATCACGTGAGGTTGACAAAGATTAAAAGAACAGGCAAAGTTGATGATGATAACAATTACCATAGTTACCATTTACTGACTCCTAAGCACTATATTAAGCATCATCTCATTTAATCTTCAAACCTGTGATGTAGGTGTGTCCCCATTTTATATCCCTAACACTCCCCTCATCTGAAACAGGCATCACGAATATTTATCAAGAGAATATGAGACCAGAGAGCAGTGAAGAAAAGGGAGTGGGGGTGGGGAGGCAGCAGAGCGCGCTCCCCCGTAACTCGTTTTGTGTTAACTAGCCCCCGTGTTCTCCACCCCCGTGTGTTCTCTCCTGTTCTCTTTTCCTCCCCCGGAGTTTGGGTCTGCATACCCATCTGTCTTCCAGCTCCCTCCAGAAACTGAAATCCTTTAATCACCCTTCTGCCCCTCCTGTTTATTCCCAGGACTGCAAAGCTTGCGGAGGAGGGTAGACAGCAGTCCAGGAGGATGGTCCTAATCTCCTTTTTCCACCTCACAACGTCACAGAAACCAAACAAAACAACTAGCATGTGCCAAAATGTTACGGGAATTTGCAATCCTAACCAGGCAACATAAAAACAAAAGAAAATTAACTCCCAATTGAGCAGTCATAAGACAAGTAACAATGACAGATGGCAGATGCAGGGATCATCCCAGAGGTTTCTGACCCACACAAGAGATGTCAGGCAAGCGCACCTCTCAGAGACAGGGCCGATAAACAAGGGGAACCAGTTAAAATGAGCTAGAACAGAAAACAGAAGTCTAAGCAGGCCTGCTAAGGTCTTGCTGAAGATGCTGGCTGACCCCCGTGAGCTGGCTGGTGGCAGACACAGCCTGTGCCACCATCATTGTGCAGGCCAAGGATCCAAGCTTATGGTCTTGGTACTAGATAGGATGTCTTGGCCCATTTTACTCAAGATCATAGTTCTCGATGTGTAATCAAAACTTAGTCATGGAAAACAATAACCAAGAGATTAGAAACTGCACTTGGAATGCAAAAGTTACTGGATCAGATCTAAGACTGACAGAGAGGTCATGCAATCAAAATGTCCATGGAAAGCATATCTATAAAAGATATTTTAACTTTTTAAAAGCCACGTTAATAGTCAAGCGTCTTAATCAAACTAGAACGCCCTCCAATAAATGCTGAAGAATACCAGGAAGCCTGTCTGAATTCTGATGAGAACTCCTGAATTGCAAGTTGCTCGTCGGCCAAGGTCTGCAGCGAGTTAAAAAGCATAAAGTCAGAAGCTGGTGAACACACATGCTCAGATCTGCGCCCCGCTCCGCCCCGGAAGGCAGGGTGACAGTTGCCCTTCACTCTGAGGGGACACTGAATAGTCTGCCCAAAGCCAAGCAGGCAGGACATAGTGGTCTGGGGTCTCTGGCCCAAACTCTCTCCTTTCACCACCAGCCCACACAACGTAGACAACTCTACTAGCAGCCAAGCTCTGAGACGCCTTGTTTGGAAAGGATTTTAAGCCTGACACAGAAACGTCTGAAGAGCTGCTAGATGTAGTGCAGAGCTCTGATCAAGACCCCAGCGGGGGAACAAGACAGGGTGTGCCAGGGAAACCAGAGCCCCAGGCACACACTTAGACAATGACAGCCATGTAGGGGCAAGGAGCTGTTGGCTACACTCTAAATTAATCCAAATTGAACTTATTTGTAAATTTTAAGAAAATCTATTTGCTACACTAAAACAATTTACTTTGACTAAAGAAATATGTTTCATACATTTACCTTCATCTCAGAAACGTTTTTTTCATCTTAGTCCAATAACAACATGACTTTCAGGGTGGACAAATTTTAATTCAGTAACCCAAAATATTTAGACTACTTTGATAAATAAATGGGTCTAGCAGAAACCCCTGGAAAATAACCCTTACCATAGCCCAACAGGATTGTGTATACTAGACAGGAAACTTAGATCATTTAACCTTTTTTGTTTTTTTATAAGAAATCTAGCAAATGACACCATGTCAGGTCATACTCATTTCTGACCCACGATTCTAGCACATTCTAATCCCACTGCATTTACACTTGCAACTAATGATCTAGGTAGACTTTAAAAACAGCTGGGCATTTGCCTCTGAACTTTACTGAAACAGTCTTTCCCACTCCTCTCGCAAACAGAATGGCAGAAGGAAATGGTTATTCAAAGTGATTTCTGTCAACCATAAATTTGCAGACTTTTGATTTCACTAAATTTGTAGTTTGTAAGGAATATGGTGCCTAATTTATGATTATGTAGGTCAGGATAAATATTCTTGCAGAAAAATATATCCATCAAAGTTCATAAAGGAGTCCCCTTTTTCTCTTGCAATAAAAGACATTATTGGCATATTTAGTAAAATCTGAATTAGATCTTTTGTTTAGATGATAGAGCTGCATCAATGATAAATTCCTAATTTTGATAATTGTACTGTGGTTATACAATGTCCTTGTTATATGTAAAATGTCCTTGTTTGTAGGAAATAGCCACTTAAGTATTTAAGGGTAAATGAACATCATATCTTAAAACGGTTCAGGGAAAAAAAACCTTATATATACACACAAATTCATGCACAGTTTTAGAGAGGATACAGCAAATATAAAATATTAACATCTGAAATCTAGGAGACCATACCATACTTCTTTGTACTACTCTTGCAACTGAAAAAACCCAATTCCTATAAAGAGACGTTGAGGGTTTTTCTCCAAAGAAAGGCAGTGAGGATGGAGAGAAGCATTCTCATTGGGAGGGGATTTTGTCAACGCTAATTATACTTCTGATAGGCTGCCACTGACATTCCCTTCACAAGTAGATTGTCCCAAAATAAACTAAAAGTTTCTGACCTATAACTCTCAGTGCCTTCACCAGATAACTGAGATGTTTCAGTGGATTCCTCCAGATGGCCCCAAACTCTCGAAGTCAGCAGTGAAGACCACGGGCGCTGGAGGAGACGGTCAGAGCGATCTGTAAAACGAGGACAGCACTCTGAACAGTGCTTGGCAGCAGCTGAAGTGCTCCTTACCAAGATCTTACTGCTGCTCAACTCCCAACCTTGACTTCTTTCTCCAACTTGCATTAGAACCTTAGTCCAGAGCCTGGGGATTCAAACTATGGCCTGAGGGCCAAATCTGGCCAGCTGTCATCTTTTGCAGGTAAGTTTTATTGGAACGCAGCCATGCCCATGCCAGCTTCCTCTCTCCTAGGGCAGAGCTGAGCGGTTGTGACAGAGACCCCAAAGCCAAAAATATTCATTTGTCTAGCCCTTTACAGAAAAGGTTTGTTGACTTCTGCCCTACTGTTTAATGACATTCATGGCATCGTTAGAATCTTGAAAAGTGCCTTGAGATTGAGGGATAAAACAATTGGGAACCATCACTGAAGAACAGTAACCTTGACCTCCGGGAGGCGCCTGCGCTATTGCAGCACCCTTCAGTTGCCACCAGGTCTGGGTGGCTCTTCTTGCTCTACTGTTAGCTGTAAGGAGCGAGTGCTGTTTCAGATTATAGTGGATCCACAGAAATCCCACTGAGGCAAAGCAGGCGTACCGAGCTCTTGAACGATCCCCAGGAGAACCCACGAAGCAAGTCAGACTGAATTTTTATTACCAGCTATGCGTGGAGGGAGCCCCATGCAGTATATGTTTGCTTTCATCTTATTGCATCCCTCAGCTTCATTTCTCCTCCCTAACATAGCATGATTGTTTTTATACAAACTTGAATTATACAAATTTAAATTATACAAATTTAAAATAACATAATAAATATTAAACTCTCACTTGGCAGAAAATGTGAAATTAGTCGAACCCCACAAATCTTAAAAATCCATAAAATGTTTAATTTGAAAACCAGAGGGCCAATTAATTGCAAATTGTTTGCCTACTGACAGCGGCAGCAACTTTTAGCTGATAAAGAGGACACCTAGAGTTCGCCATCATATTCAGTCTAAAGACACGTGGGGTGCGAAGTGCTTGGCATCTGCAGGGAAGAGTTCTGGGCATAAAATGCAGCACTTTGCTCCCGAGGCCGATCCCCGGCTCGCGCCGAGGAGACTTCACAGCAGGATGGCGTGGCAGCAGACCGGTCAGTCCTGGCTATCTACCTACCAAAGGGACTGTAGGGCTGCACTTCAAGGTGGCAGCAGGAACCGAAGCCTGAGTCCTTCCCTGTCACGTCTAGTAAGAGTAACACGCCTGTGCTCCCTGCCACATTCAGGAGACGTGTAGTTCACACCAAGGAAATGCCAGCAGCACACATAGCAAGTTTTCACTGCCAGTTTTATCCAAACCCATTTCTAGTTCAGAAAGGTTAAGTTTTGCTTCAAGTCATTTGAAGATTCCCCACCTTGAGGAAAAAGGAAAAATCACTAGAGACACAAACAGAATTCTTTGAAGCACAGAATGTAAATCTTTATTACTAAGAGGTTTGTCAGTACAGAGGTCCACCCACAGTCACTGAGGGCCCCGCCTCATTGGCTCAATGACGTCCCAGGTTTCCTGCCGGCATTCTCGCCACCCCGCCAGGCCTCCATCCCTGCCCAGGCCATTCTGCGACTCACTTTCACTTTCAGGGCCTTACTTAAGCTCAACTATTTTAAGGGCTAATAGAAAACAACTTAGGGTAAGAAAGTGGAAGTCAGTTTCCACAGGCTTTCAACTGTGCCATCTGCTTTTTCAGAGATTTAATTGACCTGCTCTCATCTCATCTTCTCTGGCCTTTCCTGGTGGATTTTATTCTTCCATTGCCTATGCGCTGTAACAATGGGACCTTGTGGGTTACCTGTCTGGGGAACCCCGTCACTCACCACCATTCCCCCTCCCCAATGTGAGGCTCCTTACAGGGACAAAGCGAATCTTACCATCCACCCCACCATGGAGGTAGATGGTCCAAAACATTTAATCAAATTGGACAGTTTTTGACTTTGAGAAGCCCTGAAAGATAGAGAGACGTTAACTCAAAATGGGAATCAATTTCCTGTGACTTCACAATGCTTGGGGCATGCTAATTGTGGCTTAAGAAGTGAATGTTTCCATCACATTTTAGTTCAATGGGAGGCTCCGGGTGCGGATTCCAAATCCCGCTTCCTCTTAGAGGCTTACTCTGGAGCACTACGATGAGGACGCCACAGCTCGCCACTGCACTGGGCGGATGAGATGAGGGGCTGAGCAGCCCTCCTGCTCCCTGCCCTCTAGAACTGAGGACAGACACCCTCTCTTCCGACGAGGCAGGCCAGCAAATGGACAGAGCGAAAGGCAAGGTAGAGGGCACAAAATGAGATGATTAGCTAAAGCGCTCATTTTTAACTGGTTTCGGAACCCACACAACATGGAAACCTAAGGGTTAAGTATTTTTACGCTACTCTGAAAGGCAGGGGTGACTGCTATCCATGACTCGATTCTTCTGTGATGAGCTAAATAAGCTCCAGGTACTGTCCACCAACAAGAAAACAAGCGTAGCATGTGCTCCCACTCAATACTTGCTCTCAAATTCCCGAAATCTCCTCACCTCCCAAAGGTGAACATTCCAGAATGGATCAGAGCACTTCCAGTGAACAATTCGGTATGTGATTTTCTTGTGACCATCATATATGTGAAGTCAGAGAATCCAAGAATGACCTTTCTTTACTTCTGGTCCAGGGAAGACTTTGCATTTACCTGACACATTCTCACTGAGACCCTTAATGTGTGTTTTCCCCAAGAAGTCTTCTCCTTAAAATGAGAAAATGTTTATTGTTTCCAGAGTTAAAAAGCTAAAGTGGTACGGCTGCATAGACGTTTAAAGTTAGTCTTGCACTGTCATGTAATATTCCTAACTGTACGGCTAAAGCTTTCAGGATTTATACAGTGTAGACGCAGATCATAAGGAAAACTAATAAGCTATAACAGGTGTTATCAATAAACCACTAACGCAAACTCATCCAGAACCTGTGCCTGAAACACCCACTTACCAACCACAAAACAAGCTGGTGGTTCTTTATCTCTTATTTCCTTGGCGCCCATCTAGCACAGGAAGTATTTCTTCAGTATCAAAGTGCATATGCTGCACCCGGCAATCTTTTTAAATGTAAATTCTGAGTCTCTCCTTGTCTTTCAAGACCTGGACACTTTTGGGGAACAGTGGTCAGGATTTTGGTGAATGTCCCTGAATTTGGGTTTTCTCATGATTAGACTACAGGGACACATTTTTGTCTCAGCGCATCATATCAGAGTTCATGACGTGATCTGTCTTATTACCGGTGACGTGAAGGTGCTATCGGCCGGGTTTTCCAGGGAGCAGCTACTATTTTTCCCTTTGTAATTTATAAATATCTTGGGGGAGATAGTTTGGGGCTATGCAAATATCACAGATTGGAGGAGACTTAAGGAAACACAACTAAATACAGAGTGGGATCCTGGATTAGATCCTGAAACAGAAAAATGACGTTAGTGGAAAACTGATGAGTTCAAAGAGGTCTGTAATTTAGTTAACAGATCTGTGCCAACGTTACCTTTTTGATTTTTATAAGGACATTTGATTATGTAAGATGTCAGCATTAAAGGAAGTGGATGAAGGAAATAGGGAAACTCTCCGAACTATTTTTGCAACTTTTCTGTAAGTCCAAAATTACTACAAAATTAAAAGTTTACAAAGCTGCAGATTCTGATTCTATACGTCTGAGAGCCTGAGAGTCTGCATTTCTCTCAAACACCCAGTGATGGCAATGACGATGTCCATGGACCACTTTACCAGCAAAGCCCTGGCAAACGCAGCTCACCCATTTCACTGTGCACAATCTTCAAAGAACAGTCGACTAAAACGCATCATGACTACACTTCAAATACAGTAATCACTGCTTAACTAGAGGCATTCCTTAAACTTCGGCACTCTGAGCTGCTATCTTCGTACTGCAATCAAAATCTTCACTACAACACGCGTCCATGGTTGGCCTTCCCCAGCTGAGCCTGGCGCCCCTCCAGGCTGTGGAGCCAGAAGAACCTCGAGCAGGAACGCACGCCATCAGCCCACATTGCAATGTGGAGATGGCCAGGGGATGATGATCTGGCCGTCTGTCCCACTGATGGTGGGCGTCCATCACCAAGGCCACCGGGAGGCAGGACAGCAGAATGATGAGAACGGGCTCCGGAATTCTTGCTCACAGTGAGCGACAGGCCACACAGGTGATCGCCACTCATCCCATTAAAATGATTTTTAATAGCATATAATAAACCCACAAGAAAGGAAACAAGACAGCAGGCGAGAGCTTTCACAAATTTCTAGCAGACTAAGAGGCTCTAAGGAGAGCAAAGGAAACAGCAACCTGGAGCACAGAGGAGTGGGTGCACCCAAAGGAGGGCTCTAAGCCTGAGCAGACAGGAACCCTCAGCAGAGGGCGAGGGCCGAGCCTGCACAGGGAAGTCATCAGGACAGAAGAGCTGTACGAGGGCCCTTCCTAGACCAAGTGGAGAAGCCCCCAACCAAAAGGGTCTTCCTTAGGTTGAAAGGCCCAGAGAAAATCTCTCTGCAATGTGGCATTTGAGGCCCCAGCACAGTAAAGCTCCCAATCACCCGAAGGGAAACCCACACATTTTCAAAAGCAGCCCCAGACTCAGAGCTCTCTGCCCACTTCCTCTTGCCTCAGACAACAATGAACAATACTTGAGTAGGGGCTGGCCCGGTGGTGCAGCGGTTAAGTGCGCACGTTCCACTTCGGCAACCCAGGGCTGGCCGATTCAGATGCTGGGTGTGGACACGGCAACGGTTGGCACGCCATGCTGTGGTAGGCGTCCCACATATAAAGTAGGGGAAGATGGGCATGGATGTTAGCTCAAGGCTAATCTTCCTCAGAAAAAAAAAAAAAAGGAATATTTGAGGAGTACCTGCTATACAAAGCAAGAAACCACTATTTTCAAAAAGAAAACAACAGTGACACTAGAGGAAACCAGAAATCAGAGAACGAGAACTGAAGAAAATCCTTATTAGTATCCTCAGAGTCAAGGAGACAATGGGTGTATTCACAAAACAGTGTTTCTAAAAAAAAAAAAACAATAAGCTCTTGGAAATTAAAATTTCGATTGTAGAAATAAAAATCTTAAAATAGGATTGGAAGATAAATTGACGCCCTCTCCCAGAAATGAGAATAAAATGACACAGGAAGAAGATAAAGACAAGAGACTCAGGGGGTCAACAGGAAGAAGATCAAGACAAGGAATTTGCGGGGTCAACCCACGATGTCCACTGCCAAACTAACAGGAACTCCAAAGGGAGAAGAGTAAAAGCAAAGTGGGAGAAATTCTCAAATAAATGATACGAGAGAATTCCCCAGGGCTGAAGGATGAGCCCCGAGTCAAAGAGCATTTGCAATGCCCTCCCCATCCTCTGACACTCTGGGAATGTCCTGAAACCAAAGAGGACCCTAAGGAGTCACCCAAAAAGAAGAAGGCTACTTGGCAGAAGGGTCTCATTGAAACGATGAAGAAAGCCAAGATTGAGACATGGAGTCCTGAACAACGCAGACGTCTAAGAAGGGAAAGTATCAGGACAATCAATCTAGCCTGGAGAGAGAGGACGGGGCGGCGGGACCCGACGCCACCCTCGAGAATGCAAAACAACGTAGGGAGCCGATGGGGGCAGTAAACGCAAGACCGTTACCAACAACAGAGAAGCAGCGCTGTGAAGAAGGGAAAGACGTCCCCGGCTGCGAAGCGAGCAGCACTCGCACAGCGATGACAACCGAGTTAACCGAACTTAGTGACGTCGGGATAAGGGAGCGCGATGCGACAGGAAGAGCTAAACCATCCCGTCCCAACGGAAAGTCAGGGACGCCTAAGATTCCTAAGACAGCCGCTTCTCACTTGGGGCTACGGAGAACCTCCTGAGCAAACTACAGAGACCAAAGTCCCCGGGGAGGGACCGTAGGCGCACGGGGACCGCGGCTCGCGCTGCACGGACACCTCGCTGGACGCTCCTTTGCAACGCCGATGGCGGACCCAGCAGGCGGAGCTCACTTCCCCGCCGCCCCGGACCGTGAGAGCACGCGCCCCCCAAGCGCAGCGCTCCTTAAGTCAGAGCCCCCGGCGACAGAAGCCTCCTCCCGGGACACACCCTCACTCAACTGCAGGACGGACGGGAAACGCAGCTGAAGACACAGCGACGGGCGCTGCCGGTGGCGCACCACACACTGTCCCCAGGGTTGTCCCCACGGCAGGACGTCAGCGACACCACCCGCGTTCTGACGTCACGCGCCCTCGCTCTCCGGGGCCCGCCGCCCACCCCGTTTTCGCCCCGTCTCCCGGACTTCCGTTCCCACGCCCCTCGTCACCAGGCCGCCTCGGAGCCGGCCGCGGCGCCGGGGCCTGCGACAGGCGACCCGCCCCGCGCTCGGACTCTGACCCGGGGCTGACCCGCCTCCCGGCCCGGCCCGGCGCGCGCCCACGGGGGCACGGGCGGCCTCCTCCGCGGCCCGGGGGGGAAGACGCCTCAGGGCCACATACTACAGCCCCTTCCGCAGGGACGCAGCCGCGGACACCGCACGGAGTCGGGACGCCCGCCAGCGGGGGCTCCGGCTGCTCCCGGCGGCCTGACGGGCCACGGCCCCGCGGACGCCCACGCGCCTTCCTGGTCTCCCGGCTGCGCAGCCAGGCGCCCCCGGCCCACGCCCCGCCGCGGGCGTCCTGCGCGGGACTCGGGGGCCGGCCCCGCCCGCGCGGCTGCGGGAGTGGGCTCGCAGCCGGGACGCCACCCTCTTCTGAAGACGCGGAGCCCGGGCGGCAGACGGGGCCGGGAGGCGGGAGACTGAGGGGACGAGGGCGCTGAGGACGGCCGGCAGGAACCGGGCTGGCCCGGAGGGCTGACAGGTCCGAGGGCCGGCGGGGACGCAGGAACGCGGGCAGGTCCGGAGGGGCTGAGGGGGCGAGGCCGGGCCCGAGGGCGCGGAGAGGGCCGAGAGGACGGCGGGGCCGGGGGTTGAGGGGGCCGAGGGGGCGGCGGGCGACCGGCGGGCCGGGCAAGGCGTCCCGGGCGGGGGCGGCGGGCGCGGCGGCCGGAGGAGGGCGCAGGGAGGAGGGAGGAGGGGAGATCTCGCTCTCGCTCTCGCCCCGCGGGAAGGGGGAGGTGGAGACGCGACCGGCTGCGGGAGCTGCAATTACCGTGTGGGCTGCGGAATTCTCGTGGTGTTTGTCGGGGAGATGCGATAATGGCGTCCGTCCTCGCGAGAGAAGCCGCCGCTCTGCGCAGGCGCCACGAGTCCCTCCCCGCGGCCCTCCGCCCCGCCCCGTCTGCGCAGGCTCCCCGGGTGGGACGCGCCGGGCGCGGGGCAGGGCGGGGCGAGGGGCGGGGCCTGCCCCTCGAAGCCTCCTGCGCGCCCCTCGCCTGCGCCGACGACCGCCGATCATGCGCATGCGTCGTTCTCCTGCGCCACAGTTTGGGCGGTGCGCAGTTTTTACTACCCCATCGTGCACTCAGTCTCCTCGACAGCCCCGTGAGAAGCCGCATAGGTGGACCGTTGGAAGAATTTGCATTTTCTTTGAGGCTGAATGAATAGGAGTTAGCTACCCCTCTCCAGACGACTACATATCCCGGAGGGCCCTGCGCGAACCGTGAGCAGTGCATCTTGTGACTTGTAGTCCCTGCGTTTGCGCCATGCCCGCCGGTACTTGTAGTCTCTCCGCACTCCGGTCACCTACCCCGCGCGCGCGAGCCGTGGGCCGCTGGGACTTGTAGTTCAGATCCTCCAGGCGGCTGGGTCCGTCCCGTGCCCCGGCTCAGTTCCCCCAAATGTTGCTGGTGCTCAGGATTCCCCAGCGTCTGTATATACAGTCTCGAGTGCACGCGAGTGGAAACAATATACATAAATTATATGTTTATGCATTTTACATGTAATGAATACGTTATATATAATATGTATATATGTAATGTATTAGCTATATTATACGTGAATATAAACATAATATGAATGTGGTTACATTGTATTTATATAGCATAAACGTGCGTTTGTGGGTACTGGTAGGAAAAAATTCCGCAACTGTAGTCAATTTCCAGAAACGTTATTCCTGCTTATCTATCTCTTTGCTGGGATTACCATTGTTTTTCATTTTTCTTTTTTATACGTTCTCTCCTCTATTTTCTGAGTTGTTTACAAAGATCATCCAAACAAAACGAGAGAGCTGTTTTCATTTGGAAAAGAAACCGCTTTTCTGAGAGTCTCCTGCCTACTTCCCTTCCCTGGCAATGAAAACCTGATTGAGGGCAGTACCAGCTGTGCGACCTTGGGCAACCTTGTTGAGTTAGGGTCTCTTCCAGGATTAACACCTGGGGTTCTGCAGAGGCCGGTGACTGAATTCTTCTGCAGGAAAAGTGCCTTAAAGAAATTCCAAAGAAGCAGATCAACGCTGGAAAAGATGCTGATAGTGCAATGAGCTCTGTCCTGTTTAGAGATGCGCAATCCAAAGATATTGGGAAAATTGTTCAGCAAGGTCACATGGCTGGAAAGAGACAGAAGTGGGGTACGGAATCCAAAACACCTTGACCTAGTGTCCACTCACAGTGGGGAAAAGGATTGCAGAAGCTGACCACACAATCCTGAGAGAAAACCCTGGGGACAGGAAAATTCTAGAGAGCCGTGCCTTCAAGCCCCACCTCTGCCTCAATCATGGCCAAATCTACACATAACTATGCAAGAAGTCTTAACATAAGTACGTGAATATCCAACTAGAAAGCAGATAAACGTAGAGTGACATTCATATCATTTCCAAATGTCACACAGGCCTCGTCTGAGCCCCCTTTCTGTTGTGGCTTTGCCTGCTCCTTCCTGCCCAGCGGGGAAACTGGCTCCAACTCACAGCTCATGGGATGTTGGGAAGATTCCATGAAGCAGAGTTTGGCGAGGGTCTGACTCAGGAAATGATCATGTTACTATGTGTTGAGTTACCACACTTTGAGCCAGGCACCTCTTATTGTGCTCTCTATTCTTTGCAGAACATGAAATTCAGAGAAATTAACCAAACACCCAGGGTCGCACAGCTATAGTAGTGCCAGAACTTTGAGGAGGAAGGTTGTGAGATGTGACCGGATGTGGGCTATGCAGGGCTTTACTGGCCAAGCGACAAATTTTGTCTTGATCCTCAAATAATGGAAAGCCTTTACAAGGTTTGGGGCAAGGGTGTATATGATCAGAGTTGCATTTTCAAAAGTCACTCTGGCTGGAGTGCTGGCAAATAAATTGGGGGTGGCAGGAGGGGGGCTGAGAGGATTTGGGTCCCCCACTTGAGGCTGTGGCAGGGGTCCAGGCAGGAGAGGATGGAAGCCTGGACTAGGGCGGTCACAGCAGAGACTGAGATGCAGAGAAGTGGACTGAATCAAGAGATTCCAAGGGGTGAAATCAGCAGGATTTGCCCCTGAATCTGATACTGAGGAGTAAGGGAGGGGGGCGTGTGGGATGCAGTCTGGCCTGTAATTGTGTAAAACCCCGTGAATGGAAGCCCCATTCCCTGCGATGGGGAACCATGCGCACCACCAGCTGCTGGCCGCCACCCACGGCTGTGTAGACTGCCCTGAACAGTGCCCATTGTAGTTGGTCCACCCAAGGGGGCCTCTTCTGTAACTCTTCTGTACTTCCTCCCCGACCCCGGGACACCTCTTTCTGCTTCACACGGGGGCACTAATGGGTTCCTGGTACCTGCTGGGAAGAGATCAGGTTTGGGGGTGAACTGGGGTCCTAGAGATGGAGCTCATAGGATAATTCAGGGAAAATGAGAAGCAGCAGCCCCCAGCACTCACTGGAGCCCCATCTCCCCTGGCTTGGTTTCTGCCCAGAGCTGAGACAGCCCACAGCCACACGTTCTGGGCCATCCAGAGGTTTAAGGATCAGGAAGTAATGTCAGCAACAAAGCAGAATAGGAGGTCCCCTATCATATCCCGCCTCAGCAACAATAATCAGGTAGCCATCCACAGACAGAAGTCCCTTTGTGGGAACTTTGGGATCCAGGTAGCAGACTGTGAAACCCTGGCAGAGCCCAAGACCAAACAGGGTCATTTGAGTTGGCCTGTACCCAGGTGGCTGACTCCCTGACCTTGGTCTCAGCTACAGACCCAGAATCAGGCCCATCCACATGTGGACTCGCCTACAGCTCCCTTTGGCCTTGGTCCTACCGCCAGCACCATCTGCCAAGGGACCTGGCAGGAATCTGGCCTGCCCATGCCTGAGGTAACAGGCCTGCTGGATTTGGTTCTGGCTGTGGGCTCCGAAACAGCCCTGGGACCTGGCTCTAACCCCTCTTAGCCGTGGTCCAGGAGCAGTCCTGCCCACCCGGGGACCCGGAGGGAGACACCCGTCCATGATGTGCTACACCACATTAACAAAATGAAGGATAGAAATCACATGGTCATCTCAATAGATGCAGAAAAAGCGTTTGACAAAATTCAGCATCCTCCATGATAAAAACCTTCAACAAATAGGGTATAGGAGGAACAAAGCTCAACATAATGAAGGCCATACATGGCAAGGCCACAGTTAACACGCAACAGAAAGGTGAAAAGCTTTTTCTCTAAGACCAGGAACAAGACAAAATGCCCACTCTTGCCACTTCTGTTCAGCATGGTACTGGAAGTCCCAGCCAGAACAGTGAGTCGAGAAAAAGAAAAGGCACCTAAATCAGAAAGAAAGAAGTTAAATTGTCTCTGTTTTCAGACAACCTGATCTTGTACATGGAAAACCCTAAAAACTCCACCCGAAAACTGTTAGAACTAATAAATGGATTCAGGAAAGTTGCAGGATGCAAAACAAGCATACCAAAATCAGTTGTTTCCATACACTAACGACGAACTGTCTGAAAAAGAAGGGAAAAAATAGCCCCATTCACAACAGCATCAAAATAAGAAAATACTGAAGAATAAATTTGACCAAAAAAGTAAAAGACCTGTACACTGAAAACTGTGTCATTGATGAAAGAAACTGAAGAAGACACAAATAAACGGAAAGACAGTCCATCCTCATGGACTGGAAGAAGTAATGCTCTTAAAATGTTCACACTATTCAAAGCCATCTACGGATTCATCGCAATCCTTATCAAAACTCCAATGTCATTTTCCACAGAAATAGAAAAAACGATCCTAAAATTTGTATGGAATCACAAGAGACCCTGAATAGCCAAAGCAATCCCGAGAAAGAACAAAGCTGGAGGCATCAAAATCCCTGATTTCAAGCTGTACTACAAAGCTATAGTAATGAAAACAAAACGGTGTTGGCATAAAAACAGGTGTATAGATCAATGGAGAAGAATAGAGAGCCCACACATAAATCCACGCATATTCGGTCAACTAATCTTTGACAAGGGCACCAAGAATATGCAATGGGGAAAGGACAGTCTCTTCAGTAAATGAGGTTGGGAAAGCTGAATATTCACATACAAAAGAAGGAAATTTGACCCCTATCTTACACCGTACATAACTTTAACTCGAAGTGGATGAAAGGCTTAAATATAAGACCTGAAACTATAAAACTCCCAGAAGAAAACAGAGGGGAAAAGCTTCTTGATATTGATCTTGGCAATGATTTTTTGGATATGACACCAAAAGCGAGGCAGCACCAACAAAAAGTGGGACTACATCATACTGAAAAGTTTCATACAACAAAATGAAAAGGCAGCCTAAAGAATGGGAGAAAATATTTGCAAACATCTATCTGATAATCAGTTAATATCTAAAATATATAAAGAACTTATAGAACTCAATAGCAGAAAAAAAGCCCCTGATTTTAAAATGAGCTGAGGACCCGAATAGACATTTTTCCAAAGAAGACATACAGGTACATGAAAAGATGCTCAACATCACTAATCATCAGGGAAATGCAAATTGAAACCACAATGAGCTATCACCTCCCACCTGTCAGAATGGCTGTTATCAGAAAGACAAGAGGTGAGAAGTGTTGGGGAGGATGCACAGAGAAGGGAATCCTGTGCACCGTTGGTGGGAACGTAAGTTGCTGCAGCCACTATGGACAACAATAGGGAGGTTTCTCAAAAAATTCAAAATAGGACCACCATTTGATCTAGCAATCCCACTTCTGAGTATTTATCCAAAGGAGAGAAATCAGTATCTCAGAGAGATGTCTGCAGCCCTGTGTTCACAGCAGTATTATTCACAATAGCCAAGATATGGAAACAACCTGACCGTCTGTCAACAGATGAATGGCTCAGGAAGACGTGGTGTGTATATATATATTGTACATATGTATATACATGTACAATGGAATATTATTCAACCACAAGAAAGAAGGAAATTCTGCCATTTGTGATAACATGAGTGAATCTAGAGGACATTATCCTAAATGAAATAAGCCAGACGCAGAAAGACAAATACTGTATGATCTCACTTATATGTGTGGAATCTAAAAAAGTCGAACTTACAAAACCAGAGAGTAGAATGGTGGCTGCCGGAGGCTGGGGGGCGGGGAAATGGGAGATGTTGGTCAAAGGTACAAACTTCCAGTTATAAGAGGAGTAAGTTCTGGAGATCTGTTGTACAGCACGGTGATTATAGTTAATAATACTGTACTTCACGCTTAAAATTTAGTAAGATCTCAACAATTCTCACCACAAAAAAGAAAAATGGGAACTATGTGAGGTGGAGGTGTTAATTAACCTGATTTGGTAATTCATTCACAATGTGTATGTATATTAAATCATTATTTTATTTGTCAATTACACCTCAATAACACTGGAAAATTGATAGATAGATGATAGATAGACAGACAGACAGATAGATAGATAGATAGAACAGATAGATAGATAATGGATTTTTTTAATGTTTTATGCGAACTGGGACCCACCCAACTGCTGCAGCATGGCTGTGATGTCCTGTGAACTCGGGAGGGCTGCCTGAGCCTCCTGCGCTGGAGTCTTGTCCCCTGTGAGTGGGTGGTGAGGCCTCAGGAGAGTCATGCATGAGGCAGTGCTGCTTTGAGTGCAGACCGCCCTGGGCTCCACGCCCAGCTCACGTTACTCTGTGTGGCTCTGTGACATAACATCCCTGGGCCCAGGAGCCTCACCTGTAAAATGGGACAATTAAAGCTACCTTGCAGAGTTGTTTCTAAGTTTTGAAATTGACCATGGAAAGTGCTTATTGCAGCTGTTGGCACAAAGGGGACACTTATCCTGATTTTTTTTAGGTAAAACTTTCCGTCTATACAAGCGACTTAGACAATGGTCCGACTGCTGATGAAATATCAATAGCTGCCACTATTGACCGCTCCCTGGGTTCCAAGTTCTGTGCCTTCCCCTAAATCATGGAATAACCTGCTGCTCCATCTACACCTTGCAAACCTGCTTGACTGCTTTTTTCTCCTCTATTTTTTTATTGTGATTAAATACATACACCATAAAATTTACCCTTTTAAGGTGTGCAGTTCAGTGGCATTAAGTACGTTCACAATGTCGTGCATCCATCACCACTAGCTGGTTCCAGAACTTTTTCATCACCCTGAAAGGAAACCCTGTACCCGACTGCAGTCACTCCCCATTCCTTCCTTGCCCCTACCCCCACCCCACGGCAGCCACTGACCTACTTCCTATCTCTACACCTTGACCTATTCTGGACATTTCATATAAATGACTTCATACATATGTGGCCTTTTGTGAGTGGCTTCTTTCACTCAGCACCATGTTTTCAAGGTTTATCCTTGTTGGAGCATGTGCCAGTACTTCACTTTTTTTAAAAAAAAATAATCATCTTTATTTTTTAGAGCAGTTTTCAGTTTATAGCAAAGTTGAGCAGAAAGGTACAGAGATTTCCCATCTACCCCAAGCCCCTCCAGACACACAGGCTCCACTGTTATCGCCATCCCACCAGAGTGGTGCATTTGATCCAACTGGTGAACCTGGATCGACATGATCATTGCCTAGAGTCCATAGTTTACACTGGGGTTCACTCTTGTGTATTCTTTATTCCTTTTGCAAGTATTTTCTCCTACTCTGTGGCTTGTCTTCTCATCCTCTTGACAGTGTCTTTCACAGAGCAGAAGTTTTTAATTTTATTGAAGTCCAGTTTATCAGCCATGTATTTCATGGATCATGTCTTTGGTGCTGTATCTGAAAGGTCGTTGCCATACTCAAGGTCATCTAGGTTTTGTGCTATGTTATCTTACAGCAGTTTTAGAGTTTTTCATTTTACATTTAGGTCTGTGATCCATTTTGAGTTGACTTTTGGGAACTGAGTAGGGTCTGTGTCCAGATCCGTTTCTTTGCATGTGGATGTCCAGTGGTTCCAGCACCGTTCATTGAAGAGACTATGTTTGCTCCGTTGTTTTGCCTTTGCTCCTTTGTCAAAGACCAGTTGACCATATTTATGTTGGTCTATTTCTGGGCTCTCTTCTGTTCCATTGATCTATTTGTCTGTTCTTTTACCTGTACCACACTGTCTTGATTACTGTAGCTTCATTCCTTTTTATGGCTGGATAATTGCATTTTGTGATATACCACTTTTGTTTATCTACTCATCCATCAATGGACATTTGGGTTATTTCTGCCTTTTGGTTATTGTGAATAATGCTTCTGTGAACATTTGAGTACAAGTGTTTGTCTGGATGTATGTTTTCATTTCTCTTGGGTATTCACCTAGGAATGGAATTGCCAGATCACATGGTAAGTAACTCTAGGAATAACTTATCAAAGAACCTGCTTGACCTCCCAAATAATACTTTTCCTTATTTTGGATGAGCAAATGCTGACTTCCTGATTCAAAGAGGTGCACATAGAGAGGAACTGACAACCAGCACCACCTCACTAGCCATGTGGGAGCACTATCTTGCAAGTGGATCCTCCAACCCCAGATAAGCCATCTCGGCCAGCGCCTCCTAGAGCAGAGATGAGCTATTTCCACTGAGCCCTGCCCAAATTGTGGATGAGTGAGCTCAATAAATGATTGTCGTTGTTAGCCACTGAGTTTTGGGGTGGTTTGGGGTAGGCAGCAATAGATAATTGAAGCATGGTCTGCCATGCACACTTTTTATTCCAACCAAAAATCTCCTTGAACCAGGTAAGAATTTGGAATAGATGAATGGCCACTTCCCTGCAGTACAACATCACTGATTGTGCACCTGATGCGCATCCCTGTGGAGTGAAGAACAGCCATGCGGTCGGGCTCAAAGAGGTAATGAGCTCAAGGCCACGTACTTGAGCCTGCCTCCGCCGCTTTCTAGCTGGGGAGAACTTAGACAATGCACATCTCCACTCTCAGCTTTGGCTCCTTCATCTGTAAGATGGAGACTAAAATGTCTGCTGAGTTAGGACCCCTTGGAATACAGAGAAAAGACATTAAACTAGCTTAATAAAAGAAACTTATTGATTGATATAACTGATAAGTTCGGAAGTAGACTTCAGGATATAGGAATAGAAATTGCTTGGCTGAAGCAATGCCGTGTTCTCTGTGTGTGTCTCTCTGTCTCTCTCTCTGAATCTGTCTCTTCCTCCTCACTCTTCCCATCTCTGGGCTTGGTTTTCTCTCCACTCTTGGGGGGAATCTCAAGAAGGGTTCCCAGGAACTGCAAACAGTGCTCATCTTACCAGTAATGATAATTATTAGGTGACTATATATAGCATGTATATCCTCTACGTAGGGTATGGTTGTCTCCTGTATTAAAAATAGGGAGAAACACACACCTATACAGGCTTATATATCATGGAAATTTCCAGGAAGAGCCACAAGAAACTGCCGTCAGAGGCTCACTCTGGGAAAGAGAGAGACTTTTACTTTCACTTTTGAACTGCTTGAAATTTTTTTAATTTCAAGAGAGATTGCAGTGCTGTCCAAGTCAGCTGTGAGGATGTGCGGGACAAGCTGGGTGGTGGTGTTTTCTAAATGGAGCACAGCCCTGCCAGGTGGCTCCAGGGAGGCTGAGGAGACCCCAGGCCCACAGGGATGGCCAGTGATGCAATCTACCTAAATAGGCAAGCCGAAGATGGCTGAGGACGTGACCGGAAGAGCAAAGGGGCCTGCAAGTGTTGGCTGACCGGCTCGCCAACCCCGGGGGAAGCGTGCGCGCATTCAGGCCTCGGCCAGGGCTTGGAACATGGTGCTCGCGTGTGGTAATAGAAGTGGCACCATTCTAAGTGCTTCACTTGTATCAATTCTCTAAACCTTCACAACCACACAGCAGAGTCAGTGCTGTTATCTCCCGGCTTCGCAGATGAGGAAACAGGCAAAAGTCAGTGAACGAATGGAGCCACCCAAAGGTAGGTACATTTCTAAAATGACCCCGTGGGAAGAAAACATGTGCATTCCAGGCTTGGCTTTTGTTGATGCCAGCAAGGTGATCCAACTCGTGGCCCGTCGGAGAATTGGTGAAGGCTGGAGACCAAACTTTGCATCTGATCACGGGGGTTCTTGGGTTCTCGGGAGCCCCCGGGGGGCTCAAAGTTCAGAACCCCTGTTCTGTGGGGTTACCCACATCTGAGATTCCAGGATTCTGTGATAAGTGATGATATCCCTGCCCCCTCGAAGCTTCTAAGTTTAAATCCCCCACCCCCAAAAATGGTAAGCTGTTCCCTGTGAACCACGTAGTCTCCACTGCCCAGATAAAGAGGGTCTGGGGAGTAAACTGCTGGATGGGCCAAAGTGTGGTTTTCTGTTATCTGCATCTGCAAATATTACAAGTTGTACTGTTGGGCGCCCATCTAATTTATTGTCCAAAGGTGGACAATTTTGTGCGTGAAAGAGGCACTATTAATATTTATGCTGAGACAAGGCCACAACCTGGGACATCTTGCTTTAAGGCAGAAGGACTTTGTACCAAATCGTATCTGTTTTTTGGAAAGTGGGACTGGCTGCTTTTCCGGGAGTCCTGGGCAGAGAGGGGTCCTCTGCTCTCCTGACCATCCACCCGGCAGCTTAGGGTCATTCGCGTCCCATCGCTGTGCTTCTAAACCTGCCATTCCCTATACACACACACAGTGTGGCTCGGTGCCTGCTCTGGAGCCGCCCGCAGCTGGGGAGCTGCCCAGTCCAAAGGAGGGGTGACCCCCAAGAGCAGGGCTTTGCCCTCATCTCTGCCTCTGGCCCCCTCCCCAGTTCTCGCAGCGGGCTCTCCATAAAGTTCTCCTGACTCCTGACACACTCACCCCACTGTTTACTAGAGCAAAGCCCGGTGACCTAAGGGAAACGCCACGGGCGCAGGCCACTCGCCACAGTACAGCACTGCCCCCAGGCCAAACCCAACAGCATCCACGAAGCTGGGGCGGGCACGGGTTGAAATTTAACCATCAGGCTCAGGGGTTTGAGTGAGCGTCTACGAAAAAGAGGTGAGTCCACTCCACTCCTCGTGTGTCCCCATTGAAGTAAGAACAGACAGGAGGGAAAAAATCACCCTCTTTTTATTGGGGTCCACGGGGAACAGACCCAGGATGCTAAGGACCCCAAAGTCCTCGGGTCTCTCCGTCTTGGTCAAGCAGATGTGGGGGACTCTCGGCAGTCATCCGCTAAGGCTGGCGCGACGGTGCTCACGGCGTCCCTGTGCTCAGAGGAACAGCAGCAACACTCGTAAGTAGGTCCTCGCGTTCCTCCAGGGGCGACCTGGTGTTGGTCCCATTTTATCGTGTCTTTCAAAATGGGAGACTGTCCCAAGCCAGACTGCTGGGATTCAGATTTCCACTCTTTCTCTTTCCTCTGGGTGCCCTTGGGCAAGTCCTTAACCTCAGTTTCACGGGGCCAACGAGAGGGCAAGATGCCCAGAACAAGGCAGGGAGCAAGAGTTCCCTCAAAATAAACTGTTATTATCAACAGAAGGAGCCACTCCAAGTGGTCATCAGAGCTCCAAAACCCCCCCAGCAGAGAACATTTTCAGCAAACGTTAAATAAGTGGATCACCAGGCAGCTCTGCCCAGAGGCTGCCCGAGTCAGCCTCATCCTGGCTGAGTCCTTAATGCTCTGTGACCCTGGAC
Source organism: Equus przewalskii (assembly GCF_037783145.1). Classification (NCBI taxonomy): domain Eukaryota; kingdom Metazoa; phylum Chordata; class Mammalia; order Perissodactyla; family Equidae; genus Equus; species Equus przewalskii. Next base: position 34,362,742 of record NC_091833.1, on the reverse strand, counting down.
TTGTCCCTTCCTCTTGGTGGCTCTCAGACTCTGCCTGTGTGATATAAAGGGTTGGCAATGACGGCTGATAAGTTCACTTCTGACATAAGTATTCCACAGTTTCCAGGTTTGGGTAGTTGAAAGGGCATGGGCTTCAGAGCCAGTCGCTTGGGGGGTTGGGGGTGGGCACTAGTGACATGTGTCAGCTGGGTGGGTTGCTCCACCTCCCTGAGCCTCAGTTTTCTCATATGTAAAATGGGATGACTAAATGGTGCACAGGGCCTCATGACCATGAAATGACGAGAATCGAAAGCCCGGCACACACTAGGCTCTCAGTGAATGTCATTGACTCACACTCAGAGTGGGGGCCCCCACACCACATCCCTCGGGAGCTTGCTAGAAATGCACAACCGCAGGGCGCGGCCCAGACCCACCTGTAAATTTCAAGCCCTACCGAAGGGCACACGCTCCTACAGAAGACCCTGCCGCCTGCGCCCCTCCACCCCGATTCCCAGAGGCAACTGCCTATTTGAGCACAGACTGCTGGCATTGTCCTCGGAACACACAGAAACATGTGTCTACACACTCACGAGACTATCCAAAAACTGAAAACCACAGCACCGTACTGTCGATCTGCACCTTGGTTTTCGTTATTTAACTGTAGGCATTTTTACGACTGTCTCTCAGTACCTACCCCTCTTGTATACTTAATAAACCATGAAGAGCATCAGACCACATAGGCAGGACTCCTGGTCCCACCACTTTGAGGCTGGGTGCCCCTCAGCAAGTTTCTTAACCTCTCTGAGCCTCAGTTTCATCACCTGTGTAAAGTGAATAATAACAGTACTTATCACACCATGCTGTTGGAAACATGAAATGAGGTGACGCTGGGAAAGGTTTCTAACAGTGCCTGGCACCTCACAAGCTCTCTCCACATGCCCGGGGAAACCCTAGGGCTCTGCAGAGTTGTTCAGAGTTCCGCAAAAACCAGAATATATTCTGCCAAACAGGGAAGACGTGAACTTCCCAAGGAATTCATTTCTCTAGTTTAGTATTTTGTTATTTGTATTCGGCAGAACATTTCATTTGGGGAAGAAAGAAAATTTGTTAGCAAATATGATTTGAAAATTACTGGTAATTCAGCCTAGAGAGAAAAGTCAAAGAGTTACAAAGTGTTCGGAAATAATTTTAGAACCATTTCAGCTGAGCGTTCTCCAGCTGAATTTCTGCATGTGCAGGAGGCACCTTCTACGGACAGTGAGCATCTCTTCCTTAGTCTGTGGTGGGGACATCCACGTCGGCAGCTTAAAACTGGACACTGTGATACCAAACCTGAGCTGAGTTCACTCACCCGTTGCGCAGCAAGCCAATCTCTGACACTGGGTATAGTGGAAGAAAGTAGGAATTTTATTACTGCACAGCGCTTGGCAAGGAGAGGACAGCTAACGCTGAAATCCCAAACTCCCCGATAAGCTAAAAGGAAGGGTTTTTATTTGGGGTTTTAGGTAGGGGAGCGGGAGCATATGGCCTTGCTGGTCAGAGCTTTCCCATCAGCCTGGATCTCTTTGCAGGGAGGAGATAGTGAATCCAGGTACTTGTCCTTGGCAGTGTCTGTCTCCATGGAGGATAGTGGATTCTGGAGCCAGGAAGCCAGGGAGTAAGCAGGGAATGAGTGCTTTGGTTTTAACCCCATATATGCTGGGTTTAATGTGGGGAAACTGATATCAGGGTTGGTATCAATTGGGGAGTATTTACACCATGGGAATTGGCCAGCACTACACATCCAGCCTTCCTATTCCTCGGGAGAGCCGGCACAAACATTTCTCAGCATGCTGCTGCATGTTCTTGAACATTTTAACAGGTACTTCTTGCTCATCCATCTGCCAGCTTTGCGGGTTGGCCAGGCTGTGCTGGGCTGCAAACTGCAGTGGGTCCAAGATCTGTTCAACGTGTCTCTGATCCTTCCCTGCATGTGTGCCAATGCTTGAGCCATAGGAGGAGCGCTATAAATATTCACTGAATGATGGGAAAAAAGGATAATGTTTTGTTTTATTACTTCCCCGCAAAGACCTGCTTTAACTAACACGAGACTGACTTTGCGGCACACACACCAGCTTTGGGCATGGAGACACGCGGCCGACACGACAAACGGAAGCCTGTTCCGTATTCAGGCGGTGTCACCTCTTTGCATGCAGCGATGAGCAAAGCTTTTCACTTGGTGTCAGACTGTGCTCATCACCGGTGGTTCGTGTTGGCGGCCCCTTCGTGCCGGTCAGCAAATGCGACCTCAAAGCGCCCACTCTTCCTTCCACACCTGGGTCTCCACATGTGTGTTGGGGGCGCTGAGCCGAGTCTCCGGGTCCAGTGTGGGCCTCCTCTGCGACAGTAGCTGCTCCCGTGTTCCCTCTGCATTGAAGGTTGGGGCCACCGGATCGAAGCCCCGTTTCCCCGTGGGTAGGATGGATGCGAGCAGGGTTGTGAGGCTGCGCTGTTTATTAAATGTCACTTCCCATCAGACGCAATTGTGATTAGCGCTGGCTCAGAGGAACTCACGGGAGACAACAGTGGAAGACCCAGAACTGCTGGTGCAACCCAAGTAAAGGGGAAGGAAGCTGGCGCAAAAGACACCCAGACACAGGTGCCCGCCACTTCCTCGGGCTCAGGAGTCCACGGTCATCCATTCATCATCGTGAAAAGGAGGGAGCCCAGCTGGAGGGCAGCACATGCCTGCAGGACACTCCAGGCCGCTCCATCCCTGAGCACAGTGTCGTCATTCTGGGGACTAAAGGAGTTCTGTGCCTGAAGACAGTGTCTGTCAGGCTGTGAGGCAGAAGCAGGAGCTAACGCGTATTCCGACCTTGGCTGGTCTCTGAGAGCCCGCTGTTATTTTCTGCTATTATTCTCCTCCTTCCAGAGGAGGAAACGGAGGCCCAGGGTGGGTTGTGTGGATAACTTGCCCAATAGCTCAGGTAGTGAGTAGGGAGAGCTGATTATTTTGCCCCACAAATGGGTCTGTCCCCCTGCAGAATGTTGAAAACTTTAAAACAAAATTATTTGGCGACACTTAAACATCGGGAGAGGTCACACGAAAATCTGTATTTTTAACTCCTCTTGAAAAACCTAAAGATCTGGCCACAGATGCTACCCATGCCCTCCAGCCTGCCACAGTCCCTACCTCTTCCTCCTGCCTCCTAGCCTCAGGGTAAGAGTCAGCATCCCCAGCTGCCTCACTCACTGACTTAGCTGCAGGCCCCCAGCCTGCACCCCCAGATCAGGTAAGATGATGGCCGAGCCCCCGTTCCGCTGTCAAGGCTCCGATTCTGTGAGTCAGCGAGAACCGGACCGTGGCTGGGGATTTCTCCCCCAGCCTCAGCCCAGACGGTCATCTCCTACAGGAGTAAGGCGGGCGCCTCTTCACTGCGACGCCCTCCAGCTTCCAGCTCTGCACCCCTCCCCAGCTTGTTCGCAAATCTAGGTGTAAATCATTTTTTTAAAAATTTGTGTATATAGGGGCCGGCCCCGTGGCTGAGTGGTTAAGTTCTTGCGCTCCGCTGCAGGCGGCCCAGTGTTTCATCAGTTCAAATCCTGGGCACGGGCATGGGAGCCAGTTCTGTGGCACGCCTGCATCACGTGTGAGCCATGGCTGAGCTAGTGATGGCACTGCTCATCAAACCATGCTGAGGCAGCATCCCACATGCCACAACTAGAAGGACCCACAACTAAGACTATACAACTAGGTACCAGGGGGCTTTGGGGAGAAAAAGGAAAAAAATAAAATCTTAAAAAAAAAATTTGTGGGGGCTGGCCCCGTGGCCGAGTGGTTAAGTTCTCGCGCTCCGCTGCAGGCGGCCCAGTGTTTCGTTGGTTCGAATCCTGGGCGCGGACATGGCACCGCTCATCAAACCACGCTGAGGCGGCGTCCCACATGCCACAGCTAGAAAGACCCCCAACAGAGAATATACAACTATGTACTGGGGGGCGTTGGGGAGAAAAAGGAAAAAATAAAATCTTTAAAAAAAAAAATTTGTGTATATAGGGTTTCTTTTAGCAACATGTGCACTTCCTTAGGGAAGCCAGACACACGAATCTATTGGTGGGATTTTAGGCCATGGGAGGCCATTGGCGGAAGGGTTTGTTGCAGGGTGTTCCTTCAAGGGTCTACAAAGAACAGAGAAAACCCTGCCAGGTCTGGCGGCAGCCCAGAGCAGCAGGAACCTCAAAAAAGAGGGGAGGGGAGCCATTCTGCTTAAATGTCATGCGGCTGGAGTAGTTTCACCTCCTCCTTGCAGGAGAGGTTGAAGGATAAGACTCCGAGGCATCCTCCTATCATCCAGGTGGGTGCGATGTGACTGGGAAGAGGTTCCTAACCGCTCTACACTCTGCCTCCCTCCCCACCAGCAGCCTTCCACGCCCCCGACCACGCCACCCCCAGACACCAAGCTGCTCACCTTTACTTTCCCGCCTCCACCCCTGAACCCCCCCTGGAGATGGAGCAGGGCACCGTGCACGTGGGCGGGGGCAGAGCAGGGCACCGTGCACGTGGGTGGGGGCGGAGCAGGGCACCGTGCACGTGGGTGGAGGCTAAGCTGCTAAGTGGTCTGGTGGCCCCCAGGCTCTACGCTGGGCCGGTTCCGAAGTGCTGGCTCCTCTGGGATCTCGTTTGCCCCCGTTTCTGCCAGCTCTCTCTGAGGCTCTAGTGGCTGATACATCAGTCAGGGCCTCCTTTTCCTTCTTTCCCCCCAGTTCACCCCCTCTGGAAGGGCCCAGCCTGCATGCCAGGGGGCGCCCGGCAGTCCCCCATCAACATCTGCCAGAGGGACAGCGTCTACGACCCCCGGCTGCAGCCGCTTCAGGTCTCCTACCACGCGTCGGCCTGCCTCTACGTCTGGAACACGGGCTACCTCTGCCAAGTGGAATTCGACGACTCCACTGAGGGGTCAGGTGAGCCTGAGGGGCCTTCTCTCCCCCTGCCCCTCCTGAGAGTGGGCCTTGGGCTTGCAGAGAAGGGGATGATGTGCTTGTGTCGGTTGTTTGGAGACGAGGAACAGAGGGGCCTCGGCATTGTGGAGGCGGGAACAGGAAGAACGTGTGAAGTAGACGGGGGCGGGGAGAGCGAGGCTCGCCTTAAAGACGATAACCCATCACCCACAGTCACACGGGTTTACCAACCAGGGACAAAACTGTGAGCAAGTCAAGTCGCTTCCCTCCCTCGGGTTACATTCTAGGGCAGAAAGAAACAGTGAGCTAACAAAAATGTAAACACATGGCAGCTTCGAGGAGAGAAGTGAGGAGAGAGGCGTGGCGGAGGTGAAGCTGGAGAGGAGAGAAGGAAGGGCATGGTGCCCATGGCAACGGCAGGGCTGGGCGTCCGGAGCCTGTCACCTCGCTGATTCTTACTCAGAGTGAGAGGGCCACCAGCAGACAGTGAACTGGCTGATGCTTTAAATGGACTCCCTGCGGCTTTGAGGAACAGGACGGGAGGAGGGCAGTGGTGGAGCAGGGACCAGGCAGGGGGCTGTCTGGGATGACAATGGTGGATGGCTGTGTGGTGGGGCGGCAGGGAGGTGGTGAGAGAGGCCCCAGGAGCCATTGATGCTGGCTCGGCAAGCCAAGGAGTCAAAAGAAAGATTTCTTGGACTCTCAGGGTCTGGCAGTAGTGCTCTTTTATTCAGAGAACAGCATGGAGTAGCGTGGGGACACGACCCACGGGCAGTGAGGGCTGCAATGTGTTGAGGGCAGGGCTAAATTTATAAGGCATAGGTATGGGAGTTATTTCTTTACCAGACAAAGGAAAGATCATGTAAAAAGTCATTAAAATGGTGTCAGTGCAGGTGGGGTCTGTTATCCGGTGGTCGTATAACTTTGGATGGGAGTCAGGTCAGGATGTCGTATGCTCCCGGAGGACGGTATAGATCGGCGTGTAGGCCTGGACGCCTGGGCTTCTCTCCCTGCGGCAGCCTTAACCCACGTCACCATGAGCCCTCGCTGGGTCCCAGCACTGTGCCAAGGGCTCCACCTGAGCCTTGCCCTTGCATCCTCATCAGGAGTCCTCAGGAGTGTGGGGTGGACACTCCAGCAGCCTTGGGAAGGTTCTTTCTACCCTGATTTTGCTTATCAGGATCGGCTGCTAGATCCACCTGGCATTTTCCAGCACCTGTTGGTATCATTATGAGGCTTGTTTCTGCTGAACATCCATTTTCCTTCTGGGAGTCGGGAATTTTGGTACATGCCAGGTTGGGCATCCCTGGTGCGTCACACTCCACACGTGCTGTCACAACTCGTTGCTGGGGGATTCGGCTCGTCCCGTGCCACTCCGCCAGAGAGGCCTGTGGAAGCTGCGCCTGGTTTCCTCCAGGCTCCGCAGTCGGCGCCTCTCTCTCCCTTGGCTGATTTTGCTTGTGTCCTTTTGCTGCAATAAATCTCAGCCATGTGTACAGCTGTATGCTGAGTCCTGGGAACCCTCCTAGGGAATTATTGAACCTGGGCACCCCTGACATAGCCCCCGGGCCCAGGTCCTTTCCGGGCCAGCCCTTGGTCGGTCGTCTTGTTCACTGCCCCCGTGAGGATGTGAACTCCATGAGGGCAGAATCACTGTTCCATACCAGGCACCCCAGGTGCTCAGTCAACTGATGGATGAGTACTGAACGAAAAGTTAAAGGAACAAACAAGACCCCATTTCCTCACCTGAGAGTGGAGAAAGGGAGGAGGCCACTTCAAAGGCTGTCGGGGGAAGAGGCGAGACCACCCTAGGGAGGCACTCAGCGCCGCTGCGTCTGCAGAGACAAGCTCCCAGCATCCCCTGCTCTGGCTGCTGGCCCAGAGCCCACCTGTCTGTGTGACCAATAGGAGACACTCCAGCGGGAAGGGGCTTTCACATGTGCCTCTGCACTCATCCCGCGCCAGTGCAAAGGCGCCGTCTGCCTTCACCAGCACCTGGGACACTCTCTCAGCTCCTCCTGCCCAGCCCTGTGTCCTGGCTTTGCCGTGACTCTGTGCTTGCACTTCCCCTAGTCAAGACTGCATTCTCCTGAAAATTCTCTGTCCCCCGACATGGGAGGCCCACTCTGAGCACCCTGAATGTGTGATGGCCGTGTGTTGGCCTTCTTGGAGCCCAGGGAGAGGGACCAGATGGAGCAGAGGCCCAGACTGACCTGCCCCACCTCTGATAGACTGGAGGGTGGGGAGCCCTGTCTCCCTGCGCTGGGCCTTTCCAGGTGTCTCTGTCCTCGCCTCATGGGTGAAAAGGAGGCCCTGTTTCCTGAGCAGCCACCCCTGTGCCCACAGTTGCTCCCAGTTGCTCTTGGCCAGTCTTCACAACATCTCTCAGGGAACTTCTCACGTCGGGCTCACCTAGTGAGGGATGGAAACCCCAACTCCATCCCACAGAAGCAAAGAAGAACTTCTTGGAAGGAGAAGACCAGCTCAGAGAAGAGAAGGCGGAGCTGGACACCCAGATCTCGGGAAAGAACCAGCCCGGCTCAGCCATCGGGGAGCAGGGGTTTATGTGCTTACTTACTTGGTGTGCCAAATTTTTCTGCTGTCGTGGGTTTGTTCCAAGTTCAAATTCCCAAGAAGCAAAGGAAATTGGATTTTCAGGTTTAACGTGGTTTATATTATTTTAAAAAATTTTATGCAGCAACTTTAAAAGATTGAATAAAGAATAATAGCTCCTGAACTGTTAATTGCTTGGTTAATAGTTGTGTGAATATACTAATAATTGTGAGAAAACCAGATATGGATGTAGGTGAGTTACTGTAGAATTCCTACTCTTCCTGTGTAATTTCTGTGTGTAGTTATGGGTCACGCTGATATCTGTATGACAGATTTATTTCCGTTAAGTCGTGAAATATGAGAAACTCTGAAGGTCGCTTTGGATTTCTGTATGTGTATTGTGAAGATGCATTTGACAAAATAATTCAGAGTCCTGGGGGAAAGGGTCTGGCAGCTGAGCCTGGTGCTCACCCAGCCCTCCGTCAGTGGAGCACCCCATACCCTGAACCATGTCCTTGCCAAGACCACACGCTCAGGAAAGGGGTGGTCCCGGGGGAAGTCGTGATGCTATTTCTAAAAGGGGAGAGTACGCTGGACAGACAAGCAAATAGCCTCTTTAAAAGCACCATCATCCGATGAGTAACAGCACAGCACAGATGGGAAATATGAGGCCCAGAGAGACCCCTGGCCAGAGGTCACAGAGCCCTCACAGCGGCATTCCCTGATCTCCAAGAAGGCATTTTAGGAGCATGAACACTCTATGGAAAAAATCTGCATCCAACATGCACAGAGATCAGGCCACAGGCGCCAACCTCAGCATAAGGGAGGAAAGTGCTAGCACATGCAGGGAGTGTGGCCAGCTCACAGTCAGGTCCCCGGCAGAGCCAGCAGTCTGCGCACGACCCAGGCAGGGCTCCTGGCTCCAGCTCAGCCAAGCCTGTGTCCAGTGTGTCCACACCAACGGGAGGGCCAGTGGGCAGCAAGGGTCAGCCTGGGACGCCATCCCTCAACCACCAGCAAGAAGAAGCCCACGCCGGACCCTCCTGACAGGTGGGGCAGGGACGTCTCTGTGGTTATTATTGTTGTCTGGATGTCTTACATCCTGTGCGCCCTGGAATCTAGATGTTCCTGTGTCTCTCAGGAGCTCAGAGTCAGACTTCAGGTTGGGAAGCTAGACTTTCGCAGGTGATAATTCTCCCCAGAATCACAAGTCAAGGCCTCCTTTTGGTCAAGAATTTCAACCTCTTGAATTTTTACCCAAAGCTTGAACCATAGAATGGGTGTGGCCAGTCCAAGCAGCCATTCCTCTGGCTTCAGCACTTGGCCCAGCGTGGATATGAGACTCAGGCCAGACCAGCGAGAGCCAAAGAATTTTTCTTGGAAATGTTAAGAGAATCTCTCTTTGTGCCTGCGCTGTGCGAGGGTCAGCTGTGGCCCTGGGCCTGCCGTCCTCAAAAGAGAGCAAAGCCAAGAGGTGGAGAGAAATGGAGGCCCGAGGCCATGGTGGGAGCCTCTAAACACAGCTGTGCCGGAGGCCAAACCAGCCCCTGCACTCATCAAGCTCTTTTTTGATGAAGTCGGTTGATTTAAGCTTCTGTCACTTCTTTCCGAGAGTCCCAATACAAGTAGACCAGTAACAAGTGACTAAGTTGGGAGAGAAGACGTAGAAGGGCGGGAGCTGGAGAATCGCCAGCGTCCATCCTTCTCGTCTTTGCTCAAACGTGATTCAGCTGTGGGCTGGCCTGTGCGGCCCGTGTGCGGGGCAGCATTGGCAATGCTCTGGCCAACTTGGCCCACAGAGATGGGCAGTCAGGTGCTTTAAGATGCTTAGGCCGAGCCTCCGGGAAGCCAGGCCTCACATGAGCCCGGCCCTTCCGCGTACGTGGCTGGTGGAGTGCTGGGACTGTTCAGCAGCTGGTCTTTGGGTTTGGGGGAGGGACAAGAAGGCATGATTTGTAGTGTTTGCCAGGTTCCTCGGTGTAAATCCTCCTGCACAGCCGATTTCGAGCTCCCAACGCAAAGGCGCTGCTCCTAAGCTGGGAAGAGATGTGCACAGTCCGTTTCCAGGAGCCAATACATACGAACCAGTCCCGCATGTCACTGTCCCTAGCCCTCTTCCCTCTCAGTGCCTGCTACCTCTGATCTCATTTTTGCTCTCCAAGTGAGACATTCACTGTATTCATTAAGGCTTCTTTTGGGTTGCATGACTGAGCTCAACTCAAACTGGCTTAAGCAAAGAGGAGGGAAACTCACTGGCTCAAATCCTAAAAAGTCCAGGGCTTGGCTGGGTCAGGTGGTGGAACAACACCAATGGGAATCTGAACACTCCCTTTCTGGGCTCTGCCTTCCCCGGGGTGGACTCATTCCAGACCAGGGATTCCCAAATGGGGGCAAAGATGGCGGCCCACGGCTCCGGCTCACCCTCCCCATGGAGGGCCACCAAGAGACAGCGCCTCTGTCCCAGCAGTTGCAGCATCGGCCCCAGAGCTGATTCTCATTGACCAGCTTGGGTCACTGTCCTGGGTGAGCCAATCACAGTGACTGAGGATGGGCCTGCCCTGGGGCAAGGAGGTCAAAGAGTGGAGGACCACAGGGTTCTGGAGAGGCATCCTAAAGCCCGCTCCACTGGGCCAGACGTCCTTGCCATTGACCCCAAGCTGACCTCAGCCCACCCCGATTTGTGTCACTCTCAAAGTTCAAGCCTTCTCTGCCCTGATGCAGACAGGCCCCTGTGTTGACCTGGTCCTGACCCCGCTTTTCGACTTCTCCACCACCTTCCCAGTCTGGTTCAAAGAGACTCGCCCTGCCCTGCCACAGACCGAAATAATTATCTGGGTGTCTCTCCCCAGCCATATAAATTAGTCGGATAATTCCGCCTGTGGCTCCTGTCCACACAGGCCAATCTGGTTTTACTTTACTGGTCATTTCTCCCAAACCCAGTTTCCTTTTTCTTTCTCTCCTACTCAATTGCACATGCTCCTGCCCCCCTCCATGGTGACAGCTGGTTTTCTGGCTTCCAGCCCCCCTCTTTCAGATCCCCTGTCTCCTTTGTTCACCTCCATTGGAAACTGGGAGCCGCCGGGAGCAAAGGAAATGGAAAACACAGCTGAAAGACGGAAAGTACTAAAAAAAGCTTTGCAGCAAGAAAATGAGAATAATGAGACTTTCCCATAATTTAAAACAAACCCTGGATAGAGGCAAAGGAAAGGCCTCGGGAGCAAGAAGGGAGGTGAGTGGAGAAGGCGCACGCATCGGAGTAACTTTGCATAAAATACGATGGCTTAGGTTGCCTTAGGCCAACAACAGGGGAGAGCCAGAAACTCAAAGTGAGACATAACCAGGAGGTCGAGGACGTTCTCTGCCAGCGTGGAAGGTTCCAGCAGTTTTTCCAGTGGGCGAGGGATACTGTGAGCACTTGGAGATTAACGCTGGCCAGCGAGGATGACTAACAGAGGTGGAGGCAGCCGGCTCTCTCCAAGAACGTGAGGGGCGGTGCTGGAGGCCAAGGAAGAAAGGACTGGTGGAGGGGGCGGAGCTGCCTGCGAGTGGGGATGGGGCTTTTGAGGAGGGGAGGAAGCAATGGAGGGAAACAGCGCAGCTCCCAAGAGACCCCTTGTCAGACCCCATGCACCACCATGCTGGGGAAGCCCTCTTGTCCCAGCTCAAGAGATGCTTGTCCTCAGGCACAGCGGCACTGGCCCCATCTGATGAGCAGTGTTGGCACCGAGTGTGATGGAAGGCCACAGACAGATCCCACTGCTTCTCGAGAAGACGCCCTGTGTGCTGGGAACCAGATCCTAAATGACCTGGTGGTACTGGTCATTTCTGTCGCGAGACGACATTTGAGAGCTTGTGACAAATCAACGGCTGATTGGGGTTTAAGTCTCACGATCACCCCAAGAGATAGGCAAATCTTCCCATTTATCGGAAGAGGACACCCACATCCAATATTCAAACCCAGGGCTGTTTCCAAATCCTACTGCCTCCCGCCACCCGTGGAAGAGCAGCCAGGGCACTGGTGTCTTGCTGACAGCGCCAGGCCTGACTCCAGGGAGCTGAGGTGCCCTGTTCCCCATCCCCACCCCTCAGCCTGCCCACTTAGCTGAGTGGCGTGAAGAGAACAGCAAATGGAAAAACACCTCTGTCTTCCATGCTAGACCCTTCTCTTCTGGGGGACAGGGTCCTGGGCTGCCCCCCAGCACCTCAGTGGCGGCTCATCTTACTCTTTAAGGGAGTAAGCATGGTGGTGAGAGCCCCATCTCTGGGCAAGAAAGAGCAACTTGGCTGCATTCCTCCACTTACCAGCTGGGTGGCATGAGCATGTCCCCTAAACTCTCTGACCCTCAGTCTCCTCTTCTGGAAACTGAAGCTCTGACGTTGGCTGGTTGGTGGGAGGATTAAAAGAGGGCCTGTGTGAAGCGCCTAGCACCGTGCCAAGAGAATTGAGCAGCCAGCCAATGACAGCTTCGCCTCCTGGGGTTCATTCAAAATAAAATCATCAAATGAGGCACCGGCCATGTGCTCTTTTAATGTTTTCCACTAGGGGGAACACAGAGAAGGCAGAGAAGCAGCTGCCGGCCAGGCTGAGTCTGGCTTTCTCTGACTACGGAGGACTCCATGTGTTTGTGTGACCCAGACAATTGGCCAAAGGAAGAAAAATGGGAACTCCAAGCCTGGAGGCCCTTATCCTACTTGTGAGCAGCCTTCTGGAAGGGGCACTCACTCGCGAGGACAGTAATCGGCAGCTGAGGTGTCAGGCACTGAAGCCAGGGGCCCGCTAATACTCCTTCCAACATCAAAGTGAAATTTAAGTCATTTGTAAAGTGGGGCCAATAATGGCCTTTTATCCTCTAAATGGCAGTTAATAATTATCCCCAGTGCCAAGAGATCCCAGCTGGGCATGGTTCCTGAGAGCTGAAGGCCACGGGCGCTGTTCACCAATGTAGAATCTGCAGCTGACACACACAGCAGGAGCTCAATGAATGAATGTTTGCTCCTGGAGTGAATGCATGACCTGCAGACCAGCGTGAGTTTAAAGTCTGCAGACCTCACTTCCGCCAGTTGGGGATCTTCGGATGCAAGCCAAAGAAACTGACTCCAGCCACATAAGAATTTGGGGGCTCCCTCCTGGAAAGGTAGGCTGGAGGTCGGGCCTGGAGACAGGTCAGGAATGCGGCAGGAAGAACTGCTTTGTCACCCTCCGGCCCCAGCATCGTCCCACACCGGACCCAAGTCCCAGGGACCCTTCCGTGAACCGGGTTAGGTGTGAGGTGCCTGCAGCAAGGCATGAACTAGTGGTTCAAGATTATGCACAGGAGGAAGGGAGGATTCCGGAAGGGAATTCTGTGCTGTCAGGAAGGGCACTGTGGCTGCATGGTCCCAAGATGACACCTTGACTGGGATGAGAGAACGTGATTATCACACTGTGGTCCTGGGGCAGTTATGTTTCACTGCAAATTAATAAACTGGTAATCCAGTTCCTAAAACTATATATTTTCCATCTTCCTTCCTTATTTATCTACTGTCTCTTCTCTCAGGTCCTGGGCTTGGGAATTTTTGGGGGGTCAGAGGTGTTATTCTGGACGTTAGGTGCAGGTGTGGTTCTCTGACCCTGTCCCCTCACCATGCTGCACAAGAAGCTGCAATTATGAATCTGCAGTGTAGCAGCTCACGCCACTACCTCTTGGCTTTAGTGAGCGCTTACTGTGCACAGTACTGCGTCAGGTCCCAGAACCTTCCAGATGCAGTCTTTGCTTGCAAGGAGATCTCAAGTTAGGAAATAAGTGGAAAGGTGAATTGAAAGATAAACTGAGTCGCACATGGCAAATGCAAGCCCTGCCACCCCCTCCCCCACCTCTCGAGGCAGACGTGAGCTCTGGATCCTGCATCTTCCCCACACCCCTGCACCGGCCACTGCACACGGCTGCACTCAGAGAGGGCAACGCAAGGAGGGTCCACTGACCACGTCTGCAAGGCTGGCGTGTGGATCAGGAGGGGCCACCACGTTCCTCAGGGTTTCGGGAGGCGGAGGAGGATCAGTGGCTGGGATGTGAGGTGTGTGGGCAGCGTGGGAGGAGAAGGGGACAGAGCAGAGCGGCGTGTGGTGGGGGGGCCTAGGAGAGGAGGCAGGGGCATTGTGGGCAGAGACTCAATGGAAAGGGCGAGAAAGAGGAGAGACTTGAAAGGAGCCCCGGCGGAGGCCTTGGGAGGATGACTTTGAGGACTTTGTGTGTGAGATGCTGAGCAGATTCCTGTAACTTACTCAGGAGAGCCCACCGCAGACTGTGGTATTCTCCAGGGCTTTCCGCGTTGGCCTTGTGATTGAAAGGAGAACGTCAGCGGGCAGCAGCACCTCAGCCTCCAGGCACCCCGCATCCTCGGCCTTCGTGCTGCTCACCGGGGCAGAATAGCACCAGGGAAGGGCTCCGGGCGCACCCCACAGCACGTTTTCTCCCCGCTCACCCACCTACAGTTGAGTTCGGAGTCAGGCTAGGGGAGTGGAGGAATCGAACAGCTGATGGCATCAGCAGAATCTTGCAGGATGTGTCTGTTTGTAAAGACTGGAACATTCAAAGTCTGTTGATGAAAGCTCCCCTACCTGGCCCCTGCCCGCACCAGCCCCTCTGCCCCTCAACCCACCCCTCATTGCCCCCTGCATGAATGTCCACCACTTGGAACTCCCACCTGATCCACCACGGTGACCTGCTCTCCCTCCAGTCCTCGCTCCCTCTTGTCCCTTTCTGCCTGGAACTGTCTTTGTCTCCATTCCTCAGGCTCACCTAGGCCACCACTTCCTCGAGGAGGCCCTCTCTGATGCCCTACACCAGTTGAGCTTCCCGCAAAACATCCCATCTGTGCCTGCCCCAACGCTCCTCGCCGTGGATGCCCGTCAGTGAGGCACCGTCCGCCCTCCCCGTTGATCCCAAGCTCCAGGAGAGCAGGATTGCGTGTGTGTCATTCTCTCCCCATCCCCGCTACTTAGAACCGTGGGTGGCAGAGAGGAGGAACTCGGGGAATATTTATTGAATGGATGGTTTATTCTCTTTTATGCTTCTGTGGCTGGCTGAGCCCCTTCTCATGGACACTTTCTTAAGACATGTCTGTCCTTCAATGTCTTTACATGCAGGTCCTGTCTTGGGAATAAGAGTAGCTGTTTTGGGTGACTGCAAACCTCTGCTATGATGATGATGATCATCATCATCATGGTGATGATAATTTTAATAATAATAATACCAGCAATACAAACAGACAGTGCTACCACTAGTTGAGCCCCTGAGAGGTGCCAGGGGCCATTCTAGGGAGCGGTCTGTAGGCGTCACTGCATGTGATCCTTACTGTACGTGATCCTCGCCGTGTTCCAACGAATGGATGTCATTATGGTTTTACCAATACATGTCAAGCCTGAGATGCAGAGAATTAAAACAACCCGCTCAAGGCCACCCTGCCTGAGACCACAATTTGAGCTCTGGTCACCTGGCTTTAACACCAGAGCCAATGTGTGATGATCTTAGATTTTGACTCCCAGACAGCCGTCTGGACTCCCCCACTTCAGGGGTCTCGGGTGGGGCTGAGTCCCTCAAACGCTGGCAGCGTGCTGGTCACCGGCTCCTGCTGCTCCCTGCCTGGAGAGAATCCCAGAGACCGTCTTGGTCCAGAGGACACACGGAAACCCTTTGCCCTTGCACTTTACAGCTTCGGAACGTTGCTTAAACCCCAGAGCAGCATCAAGAACAGGCTGATCCTCGGCAACATCTTATTTTTTGCAGTTGTGACTAATTAGAACATCTCTAACTTCTCTTGCACTTATTTTAAGCCATAAAACAACCGTGACTGCCAAAAGCCTGCTTGTCCTGGAAAAAACAGTGAACTCAAATAGATGGCTATTAACAGCAGCTATTGTAATAGACAATAGTTTCTGGGGTCAGCAAACAGTAGCCTGGAGTTAGCCTCCAGCATCATCCGTCCTCAGGGGGTTTGGAGGGGCTGGTTCCGGTGCAATTCTCCAATTAAATCTTGATGCACCTGCTCGTGGGGACTGCTGGGGTGACGTACGTACGGCCTCCGCTCCGTGGGCAGACCCTACTGATGCAGGAGTCTGGGGACTGGAGGCTGGGGGCTGGCCAGATAAAGGTCCCCTTTTTACGAATTGGGCTTACCTTTTAAAACTGTTTTATTGAAGAGAATTACTCTGACACCATATAGCCATTATGAAAAGTGACTTTGAGATTATTTTATCCAGGGCTGCAGCCTTAAATTGGGTTCCCAACTTTCCCGGTGGGAAAAGTCGCAGAGTCTGTCTTGAACCTTGCTTCCAAAGCTGAGGGGCTGCACCTTCAAGCAGCCCTGGGTTGAGGTTGCCTGGTGACCTGAGGCAGGTGGCTGACCTCCTCTGAGTCTCAGTTTCTTCATCTCGAAATTGGGCTAATAGTGCCCACTCGCAGGGCCATTGTGTGGAACCAATCATGGGAGGAGGAGACGGGGAGCAGGGGGAGGACATGGGACATCAAGTGCTTTGCACCATGTCCAGCAGCGGGCAGGCGCTCAATAGGCGCTGGCTGTCGGTTAGTGGCATTCACAGCACGTCCTAACTGCCCACCAGGCTCTGAGCATGACTTGAGCTGATGGGTGTGGTTGCACAGCACCCAGGACCCACGAGACGGCCACTCCTCCTTCATCAGCTGCTTCGTCCCATTTCAGAGACATGTCATGGCTGCTGGTTTTCGTTCTTTGGGTGCTTCCAAAATGCCAAGCATTGTGCTAAGAACTTTGTGTCTCACACATGACAGAATCCTTGCAATGTCCCTTGCAATATCGAGTAACCTCTAGGTTCATCCCCATTTTACAGCTGGGGAAACTGAGGCTGGGAGTGGCTCCCTAACTGGACCAGAGTCACTCAGTTTGGAAGAGGTGGCGCCAGCATCTGACACCAGACCCCGCTCCTGACCACTGCAGAAGGGGCAGGAAACGCTGTTTTCCTTTTTTAAAATAAAGACACTTGACATTTTGCTAGGGGGCTGTCTTTGCCCGTTGGTCTAATTTTAGAGACATTGTTCCAGGGAGATTTTCCGTGTAGTCGATACCCGCTGTGGTTCTTGAAAATAGAATTGTGCTTTTTGACAAGCTCTTTTTCTCTTCCTGAGATGCACTTAAAGGAGTGAGGCTGCAAGGGGCATCAAGCCCAGGACGGCCAAAATGCCGGACCCCAGTGTGTCTCCACCACCTGCCACAGGGGGCCGCTCCAGCCCAGCCCACGTTACAAAGTATCCCCCACTTATGCCCTAGAAATTCAGCCAGACCCAGACCCCTTGCTCTTCACTCATCGTCCTAGGAATCTCAGGTTTCGCCGTCTCCTTATTTGCTCCTGCACGTTACAGAGCTAGTGAGGTGCAGCAGCCTTCCGGGGATTCTGTTATGGGGTTGTTTGGTCCCAGCCCAGGGCAACCGCCGTTCATTGACAGATGACCACACAGCAGCCTGAAAGATGGGAGGAAAGGCATGTCCGGGAGGCTCCACTGAGAAGTAACATTCTCTCCTGCAGAGGGCAAGTGCCCTGGGCTTCCAAAGGACAGACATCCGTTTGTATTCTCTTACTGAAACGGGAGACAGTGTCTTAGGGAAGCAAAAGGGCGGGAGTCCGACTGGCGAGAGGCTGCTTCAGCAGAGAATCTGGGGGCAGTTTGATGTCGGGGAGAGCATGAAACCATGGCCCGTGTGTCCAGTCCTGCACGGAGGGTGACCTTGGGAAAGTCTTCCGACCTCTGTTGCTCTTTACCTGCCAGAGGAAGGAGGAATGCTTTCCCTCCACCCGTCCCCTCCCAGCCCAGCAGTCTCCCGTTCTGGGCTCTCTGTCGTTAGCAACAGTGGGGAGTGATTTTTCTACAGGGTTATTTTTGGTGGGGATCTGGCAGACATCCAGCTGGCGGTACATTTATTCCTCACACGGTTGGTATCAATCTTCTTGGATTCTGTATGTGTGTGTCTGGGTAGAATTCTAAGATGCTTGAGCTGGAAAGAAAAACAACAACCATTTAGCTGGCAATTCTATTTTTTTAGTCATTGAAGGAGCCGAGTCCCTGAAAGATTAGGTGCTGTCTAGTCACCAGCATCATTATCATCATTGTCGTCTGACAACACTTTACAACGGGCTTTCCCTGCCGTCGTCTCAGGTTATCCTGTCAGTACTCCTCATGTCATAGCCTCAGAGAGGCTGAGTAACTTGCTCAAGGTCACAGAGCAAATTAGGGGCAGAGCTAAATTACAAATCCAGGCCCACTCATCATTGTTGCCATCTGGCACTTTTGTTTTAGAAGAGATGTTATAGACGTGCGTGGACATCCACGTGGTTACCTTCTGGGTAAGTGAGCATATTGCCAGTCTCAGTCTCTCAGTGCCCAGGGCATCGCCTGGAGGAAAGTTGGTCAGATGAGTGGCAGACTCTCCCCTTAGGCTCACCTCTTGGTCACTAATTGGTACATTTTGGTGGCACAAGGTCTCTGGCTGGACAGTACCACAAACTTCCTTTCCACCACAGCTACAAGGCTCCAGGCAGAAGAGGCACAAAGATTACCACTGCCTGCGTTTCGTGATTCTATAATTTCCTTAGAATATGTTTTTCACTTTGAAAGATAAAGTAGAAAAGGCATGGATTTTGGCACCAGATCTGTGTTCAAATCCCAGCTCCCATTGCTGGGATTACCAGCAACCCATCTAACCTCTCCTGATCAATGAAAATACGGTGCAAAACTAGGAAGGCTGATGGGCTCGAGTATCCTTACCCCTCAAAGGAAAAACATCACCCCTCTTGTATTTTTAGCCACAGAAAATCTCCATTAACATCTTGCCCTTCAAACCCGCCTGGGAGGTTTGCCCCTCTGCCTTGCCTTCCTCATGCACAGGGGGCTCCTTCCAGCTGCCCGTGCTGTTGGCCGCCAGCAGATTAGACTTCATGGTTTACAACGTTTTTGTGTACTTGCTGGGGAAGAGATACTCCTGTGTATTTTTTAGATTGAGATATAATTCATGCGTGTGTGTTCAGCAGAATAGATTACCTCTCAGAACCACAGAACTTTACAACCAGGGGTTATAGACCAACACTGTCATTTGCGAGTGAAGAAAGAGGAACGGGAAACTTCATGACTTGATCGAGGGCGCAATCACGAGCTGCAACTGTTTCCTAGTTTGCAGCTCAGTGCTTTTCTGCTACCAACTTTTTATGGCAAAAGCAAAACAGAAAACACCACTCGCCGGTAGCATTTGACACCGTCCATGGCATCCTTCACATCACTAAATGTTTTCCCTGGTTTTGCCACGTGGAGGAGTTGGTGCAGGCAAGGCCACCCCCGGAACTCACCCCATTCTCCGGAGTGTCCTCCAGACTTGTCCCAGCCATCCCAGAGCACGAGTGCTCACTTCCATCAGAAGCAAGATGTCCAACAGTGACCATTATATTTGTAGCAGTTGTTGGTGGAAATCTGTTAGCAAAATGCAGCCAGAGACAAGCTGTACCGCGTGCATCACAGTCACCCGGCAGCTTGTTAACATGCAGATTCCCAGGGCCTCTGGTGGGGGTACCCCCAGTTCCACAGGTTAGAGCCAGGTTCCTTGGTGATGGGAGCTCGTCACGTCTGAGCCGTGGGCGTCAGACTAACAGCTCTTGGGGAGGCCACACCAGTTGTTTAGGGTGACTTGGAAAGAACATCCCAGTAAAACCTGGTCACGTAGTGGGACCAGACTGAGCAAGGGCTGCAAAAAGGTCAGCACCGGTGGACAAGGTGGCTCATTGTATCTCAGAATGGGTTCATTTAAACGTCTTGCTCATTACATGTTAGTTTATGGAATTATTTTGTGACAGAATTTAAGCTGCTGTTTTTTAATTCAAAAGACATCATTTTTTTAAATTAAAGAAAAATCTGGAAATCTTATAGGACCAGCATGTACCTCAGAAACAGTTTTTCTTTGCCTATTGCTGCACGCAGCCGGGTTGAGGCCCCTACAGTCACCTGGCGGCTGCGCAGGAGTCTGTTCCCCGAGGCGTTTACAGTGAGGGAGGTGTGGCCGGCCCAGGGCCAGGCGGTGGCGACAGAGATGAGCAGAGGAGATCTCAGCTCTCATGGACCCACCTTCCAGTTTGTCATTTCAGTGCGACATCCTTTTCTTGAGAGTGAAATCATGTGACCTCCACGTAGACAGCAACACCACCGTCCAAAGACCAGACAAACTAATGCACCAGTTCTACTGGCTTCATCTTCTAGGAATTAGCGGTGGCCCCTTGGAAAACCACTACAGACTAAAGCAGTTCCACCTCCACTGGGGAGACGCGAACGAGTGGGGCTCAGAGCACACCGTGGACGCCCATGCTTTTCCGGCAGAGGTCTGTAGACGTCATCCTAGCAAGAATTGTGGGTGCTTTCTACCCTGCTTGGTTGCCCAGAAACAAAGGATTTCTCTAGTCATAGGGGACTCCCACTGCTCAAACTGGAACAATTCACTGCCCTACCCATTCAATCACACAACTTTCCTAACAGGAGAGTACTGTTAGCACTTTGATTTAACAGAAGAAGAGACTGAGGTTCTGAGTGGTTACGTAACTTGCAAAGTCAGACAGCTGGGATTCAAGCACAGCGTCTGCGCTCTTAGCATCTCTCTCAGCCACCCCCTTGCTGCCGGTAGATTATAGACTAGAAGCTTCCTGTCCTTCAAGGCAGGCGAGGCTTTCTATTGAGAATCTGAAAATCTTCACAATAGAGATCATGTTCTTCAAGCAAAGTGATATTTGCAACATTCCAAATGGGAGTCAGTAAGTCACAGGAGTGGAGACAGATGTTAGGAGCTGGGTTTTGTAGTTACGGTGGGGTGACGGATGATGCCTTACAGATTTCCCCCGGTATTTTATTATGAAATTTTTCCAACATACAAAAAAATGGAAACAACTGTGCGGTGAGAGCCCGTGCACTGCCACCAGATCCTGCAATTGACATTTTGCCACAGTCACTTGATCACACGGCTGCCCCCTGGCCTGTCCCTCCGCCCCTGACCAAGCACCTGGACTTCTGATGCATTTCAAATTAGGGACTGTTCCGTCTCAACTTTTTGTGGCCGTTGAGGGGAAGGAACACGATAGTGAAAATAGCACTAGAGGCCAGGCCACTGGAAACGTGAAAATCACCTATGATCACACACCCAGAGTTTAAAAATAGGGAGTCACGTCCCTTGCTATGATTATACATGTATTTACAAATATGACAGAAATAGAGGAACACTAGCTTGCCACATGCTCCCTTTGGTTTAACAGCTCACCTTCTATCTTAGTAACTGTGTGTCTGCGCTGTGGTTTTTAATGAACAGCTATTTTAACAGAGGAAGTTGTGATTTATTAGAGGAGATCAGCGCTCGGGACCCGCCAGGGCCTCTCCCTGAGTGGGGCCGAGCAGGGGCTGCGGCCGTCCTGGCCACGCCTCTGGCCCAGGCTGGAGCCTACCGTTCCTGGGGGGTTGGGGAGGCAAAGCCAGCTCTAAAGGCAGGGTCTGTGACGGAAGAAGGCTTCTGTGGGGGCCAGGGCCCAGCCATCTCTGTTTCTGGGTGACGGCACTAGGACAGTGGGCGGGGGCTTCAGGTGAGCTATGCACCAGCAGGGAGAGGCCATGCCACTGTCACTGTCCCCGATGTGCATGGCCAGAGCACTGAGGCTTGTGTGGAGTGAGGTGCCACACGGGGCACATGAGGGCCCAGCACCCTCGGCAGAGCCCTCCAGGCCCTGGAATCCAGCTGCTGCATAGGGAGGGAGGGTCTTGTTGACCATGAGAGGCCACAGGCTTTCTGGGCTCTGGCTTGGTCGCCGTTCAGAAAGGCCTGGCCACAACTCATGCCTGTAAAGGGGAATATGTACAGACACCCAGGGCCCTTCTAGACGCTGAACCAAACTCAGCCTCCTCAGGACCACGTGTTCTCGTCACACAGAGCCCCAAGCCAGCCCTGGTTGTCCTGGTTCTGCCTCCTGCGCGCCAGTGACCCAGGAAAGCCCGTTTCCCCAGCCCTTACCCGCCTCTGATTTAGATCCTTGTCACCTGGCCAATCCCGATGCCGAGTTTGGGCTTAGGAAAACCAAAGGAGGGAAGTAAAATAAAGTCACAGACGAAGTTCAAGGTAGGGTGACAGATATAGAAGAAAAGAATGCAACATTTGGGGCACACTTAGACTAAAAAATTATTCGTTGTTTATCTGAAATTCAAATTTAACTGAGAGTCCTGGATTTTATTTCGCAGCCCTCGTGCAAGGATGTCTGAGAGCAACAAATAGTCCAACCGCCAATTTCTATTTTATAAAGTTGAAACGTGCCTCCTTTCTCTCGCCCCGACCCGCCGAGGCCCCTCCTCTCCGTGCTTTCATTGTTCGCTCAGCGCTGCAGCCCCCTCAGACCCAGCCATGATGCTGAATTCATTAAAATCATTAAATGGACATATAGGTCTGCCCCACAGAAAGAGGAGTGACTCTTTTGTTTCTTGCCGCATCGTGATAAATGTCATTTCTCTCGCTCCTGTGTTCCAGCTGCATTTAGTCCACTGGAATTCGGTGAAATACCAGAATTACAGCGAAGCTGTGATGGGAGAGAGCGGCCTGGCGGTGATAGGCGTCTTTTTAAAGGTAATCCTGCCAGGGCGTAGCTCTTCCAGAGAAGAAAGTCGTGTGCGGGAACCAAGAACTGCCTTTAGACACGGCCGATTTAGAGTGAACTGTGCTGTCGTCCTATCTTCTGCTTTTCCAAACCAATGTTTCGTGTCTGTGCTGTACAGCTGGGCGCCCATCACGAGGGGCTGCAGAAGTTGGTGGACGTCCTGCCGGAAATAAGGCATAAGGTGAGCTACGTATTTTGAAAGCAGCGTGATTGGAAAAGTAAAATTGTTTAGAGTAATGACTCATTTGCAAGGGAGAAAAACCATTTTGGTGGCCAGAGCATTGCAGAGGGGGTCTGAGGCCGGGTCTGGGAATGGAACCCCCAGGGGCCGATTCTAGTTGTGTGGCTCCCTGGCTCACACTCTGACCTCGAAGGCGTCACTGCTATCCTCAGGGCCCTCCCTCTGCAGTATAGTAGGGGTGCTGGACTCGAGTTGAGCTTCCCAAAATTGAGTCAATCAGGCAGCATCTTGAAGATTTTTGCTATGTCCACCCACCAGTGGCACTATTATTTACTTAATATCTTTCATTACATGGACCCGCTTTTAAAAATCTTTAGCCTGTCCCAGGCAACGACACCCACTCGTGATAACATTTGCTTTAAAACTGATCGACCTAAGTACCATTAACAATTAAGAGTGCCCGCCCGCGTGCCTCCTAGCGCCCTCGTCCGGAGGGAACTGGGATGGCCCAGGAGAACCTGGAGGCGGGAGGGAGGGACCGCCATGGAAACCCACCACTCGCTCGCTGGTGGCAATGGCTCTTTGCTCAGCTCCTTGTACGCCTTGCTGCGTTAAGCACAGCTCCAAAGATGGCGACGAGAACAATGTAGCTTTTCTCCAACATCAGCTGAGAAAGGACTTTGATGGAGAAATGGAAATTCCAGAGAAATGTCGTTTATTTGTTCGGTACCAAACAAAAGAATTCCAAGCAGGAAGGAGTCACCGTGGTCCTTGGACATGGGGACGGATAGGGCTCTGACCTGTCTTAACAATGGCGAGAGTGGCTCCAGATGAAAGCTGGGGGCCAGCCCTTCCTCGGCTGATTCACAGGGATTGTTTGATCTGTGTGGTGCGTTCCCCTTGATGTTGACCTCCTGGCCTGCCTGGTGGGACGGACAGCAGATCGCCCCCCGCTGCCCTGTCCGCCAGCTCAGGAACTCGGCAAGGTCAAGGTGCTGAGAGCATCCTCTCCGTCGCTGGTCTGCAGCCAGAGTAAACCTGGGATGTTTTCCCCACCAGCGTCCACCTCCTACGTAGCGTGGTCCCCACCTCTTGGCAGGAGAGAGAAGAGCTGACTGAGAGGTGCTGTTTACTCAAGGAGCTGCTTTCCTTCCTGGAAGGTGCTGGAGCGTTTCTCTCCCACGGGCCAACTCCAGCTCTTCTGGGCAAATCGCAGGGCAGAAATGGGTCAGTGGGAGATAGAGGACATGCCTGTGGCTCAGTTCTGGTCCTGACACTCATCTTTGGGGCTCAATTCCTCACCTGAAAAGGAAGAGTGAGACTCTTAAGAGACAAAAGGCCCAGCCTTGGAGAGCAGGAGTCTGTGCTTCGCGGGTGGAGGGTACATTCCATTTCCTGTCATTTGTCACAGTCGGCTCGCCATCCTGGGTTTCCCCAACGTCTGGGTTGATTATTGGAATTTGCGATGTTGTAAGTCTCCTCTGTGCTGTGCACTTCTACAGGTTTTGACAAATGTGTAGAGCCACGGTCCCCCATGCAGGACCATATAGCACGTTCTGTCCTGTGGCCTTTTGGAGCCAACCCCCGAACCTGGGGGAGCTGTGGTCCGTTTCCAGCCCTAGAGTTTTGCCCTTCTCCTGTTTTTATTCTCCCTCGCTGTATCGCGTGGAGCTTTCTCTGTAAGCTACTTCTCTTCCCTCTGGAGTGGGATGCTCATCAGCAGCAAAGAGGACTACACGTCGACCCACTTCTCCCAGCAAAGACATCTGGGGTGGGCGCCCGTCACCACGAGCTGGTCTGTCTGTATTCGAGATGAATGGGTGGTCTCCACCGTAACACCCTGGCCCTCCTGGCTGATGGACACACAAAGGAGGGGCCTTCGCTTGCTCTGGGGGCCCCAAGGGACAGCAGCTGTCTGTAAGCAGAGGGCAGCTCTGAACCCTAACATGCTTAAGAGAGCGACACAGAGGTCCTGGGAATGCTGCTGGAAACATAGGGATGGCCTCTCAGAATTTCAGTGGACAGGTGGTTGGGTCCATCCGTCTGCTCCTGCTCGTGGTCTGCTGCCTTCACCCCGACCCCTGCAGCCCGGGGAGGGAGGAACCAGCCCTGGCTTTGGGACGGGACCGACCTCCCGTAGCATCTGGGTTCTGCCACGTCTAATTACGTGGCTTTGAGAAAGTCACCTACATCTGTCTTACTTTCTTCATCAATAAAATAGAAGCACCTCTCAAGGGTAGTTCGGAAAGTTCAAAGCCTTGGAAGGTGCCTGGCACGTCAGCACCTTTGGGCTGGGGCGGGGGGAGGCGGAGGGCCTTCACTTGTCACCACACACCCACTGGTACTTTTTGCATTTGTCCCATGTGCCCATGTGACCTGTTGCCTTCAGGAATTAACTAGACCACATGGTGGAATATTACCAAGCTGTGAAAAGGAAAGAAGCACTGACACGCACTGCAACGTGGATGAGCCTTGAAGATGCTCTGCCGAGTGAAAGAAGCCACACACAAAGGGCCACATTTTACATGATCCCACTTACAGGGAGCGTCTAGAACAGGCAAAGGCATGGCGACAGAAAGCAGATTAGTGGGGCCTGTGGAGGGGTAGGGGCATGTGGAGGTTGGGGAGGGCTAGCTAAAGAGTACCTCCTGGGGTTCTTTCTTTCTGGAGTTCTTTTTTGAGATGATGAAAATGTTCTAATGTTGACTATGGTGATGGTTGCACATATCTATCTGTGACTACACTAAAAACCACAGAATCATCTACTTTAAATGGGTGAATTCTATGCTACCTGAATTATATTTCTTTTTGCTTGTTTGTTTTTTGTTCTTCCTTTTTTTTTGAGGAAGATTATCCCTGAGCTGACGTCGGCTGCCAATCCTCCTCTTTTTGCTGAGGAAGACTGGCCCTGAGCTAACGTCTGTGTCCATCTTCCTCTACTTTATATGTGGGATGCCTCCCATGGCATAGCATGCCAAGCAGTGCCATGTCCGCACCCGGGATCCAAAGTGGCAAACCCCAGGCCACCGAAGTGGAATGTGTGCACTTAACCACTGTGCCACCGGGCTGGCCCTGAATTATATTTCAATAGTGCTGTTTTTACGACATTAACCAGACAATTAATTACAAAGTGGAACAGCAGGCAAACACGAGGCAATTTCTAAGTGTCTGTCACTGTGAATCAATTTACTTCCTTCTCTTTGGCAGCTTAATTAACGTCCCCCTGTTCCAACTGGTGAGAGTCAGCAGCTAGGGGACAAGCCAGGTGGTGGGGCCACTTGCTTTTGGCTTTGAAGGCTGGGTGGGAGGACTTTGCTGGGCAGGGCGGCCACCTTCCTTGGGGATGGGGGAGCGTCTGCTTAGTGCTTGAACACCCTCTGTGGGACCCGGAGTGCGTCTGGGTCTGGAGCTGAGGCCGTTACTCTGGGCCTGGTTAGTGTTAACTTGCTTCTGGGCCTGTGCCCTCGGCCTTTCAGGCTCACTTGCTTTACAGAGGCGTGGAGGCCACTGTCCCGGGCCTGCCACCCTGAGGGACCCCCCAGGGATCTTTTCCTCTCTGAGTAAAAGCCTGCTTGGATGACTTTGGCTTGCAACAAGGCAGAGACCGGCCAAGAGGCTCTCCTTTCTCTTTACACCCCCGGGGGCTGTGCTGAGCAGCATCCAGACAGCAGCTCCAGTGCTCCTGCCCCTGTTGGTGGGTTTCTTCAGGGGTCCCCATCCCTGGGCAGAAGCAGGGCTGTCCCCAACTGCAGGCGCTCTTCCCACTGGTCTCTTTTTATTGCTTTTGTGTCTCATTTACTCATTCCAGCCATGTAGCCTCTTTGTTGTTCCTCAGGCCCATTGGGTCACACCCTGTCTCAGGGCCTTTGCACTGGCTGTGCCGGCTTCCTAGAAGGCTCTTCCCCTGAAATCTGCATGGCCTCTTCCTTCACCTCCTCCATGTCTTTGCTCAAATGTCACCTTTGCAGTGAGGCCTTAGGGACCACCCCTCTTAAAACACCAGCCCCACACCTGAATCTCTTACCCCACGGTCCTGCTTTGCTCTGCTCCATCACCCTTACCACGTGTGAACTGCTGGGTGTCTGACTCACTCAGTTCGTGCGCTGTCCGCATCCCTCCAGTGAGAGGTGAGTCCCCGAGGGCAGGTGGTTTGGGCTGCTTCATTTACTGCAGTACCTGCAGGGCCTAAGACGGGCTCGGTTTACCGCAGCGCTCGACAAACAGCTGTGAGGGAATGAATGAATGAATGAATGAATGGTGGCAGCCCACTTGAAACTCAGAGAGGCAGGTTTCTCACTCTCCTTCTATGAAACAGGGAAAGCAAGCAAACCAAGGGCTCCCCTGAGCAGGAGGGTGTGCTGACGGGAGCCCCTCCTCGAAGCAGCTCCGAGAGCCTGGCACACAGTCATGGAACAACCGTGAGGAGGAGGAAAATCCTGGCATGTGGGTCAGGGAATCCCGCACAATGGACAGCGTCCTCCTGAGCCTGTGGCATTGCCACGCGCGTGCGTCAGGGAGGGCTGCCGGGAAGGGGGGTCCAGCTGTCCTAGAAGTGTAATATTTTCTGGTGTAGTCACTGTGGGAAACAGTCTGGTGGTTCTTCAAAAACTTACACGTACACTCACCATAGGATCCAGCAATTCCACTTCTGGGTATACACCCGAAATAATTAGAAGCACGTCTAGAAGAGATATTGGTACATTTGTGTCAATGGCAGCATTAACCACAACAGCAGAAAGTGGAAGCAACCCAAGTGTCCACCGACAGATGAATGGATAAACAAAACGTGGTCCACCCACACGACGGAGCTTTGTTCAGCCTTAAAGAGGAAGGGAATCCTGACACCTGCTACAACGTGGATGGACCTCGAGGACTTTATGCTAAGAGAAATAAGCCGATCTCAAAAAGACAAATACTGCAGGATTCCACACACACGAGGGACCTAGAGTCGTCAGATTCACAGAGACAGAAAGTAGGACGGTGGACACCAGGAGCTGGGGGAGGGGGAGGGGAGTGAGTGTTCAACGGGCACAGAGTTTCAGTTTGGGAAGATGACAAAAATTCAGGAGATGGATGGTGGGGATGGTTGCACAACAATGTGAATGTCATTAACACCACTGAACTGTACATTTAAAAACGGTTAAAATGGTGAATGTTCTGTTATGCATGCTATTTTACCACCATTTTTAAAAGTGTAATATTTTCACAGCCAAGGTATATGAAAATGAATAACTTTAAAAGGAAACAAATGAGCATTTGGTAGGAATCCCTGCTCTGACAGAATAGTCACATTTTCTTGTTACTGCTTCCAAATGTGAGAAGCCCGGCCCCACAGCCTTTATCTCAGGGAACGCACTCCCCTCCGAGCGACGAGAAGGCCGCATCACTGAGATAAAGATGGGGCACCATTCCCTTCCCTCCTGCGCCCCCTCCACCTCCGCTGAGATCTGACGCTGCCTGTGGTCTCGGTCCCTCAGGATGCGCGGGCAGCCATGGGCCCCTTTGAGCCCTCCTGTCTGCTGCCCACCTGCCGGGATTACTGGACCTACCCGGGCTCCCTCACCACCCCTCCGCTAACCGAGTCGGTCACCTGGATCCTCCAGAGGACGCCCATCGAGGTGGCCCAGAGCCAGGTGAGCCGCGCCTGTGACCGTGTGGTAGGACTGTGTTGGAGAAGTTCCCCTGTCTGGCAGCATCACTAAGATTGCGAGCAAGCCTCACGGAGTTTCCTTCTCTGAGCGTGTTTGATGCTCCTGCACAAGAAGAATTTTCCAATTGGAATAGGAGCTCGTGGGGATTGAACAGAAGTTCCTGAGATCACAGCTCTCCCTCTGACGTTGAGATATTAGTGTGTGAGAGGGAGAGAGACAGAGACAGAGAGAAAGGGAGGGAAGCCGGAGAGGGGACTGACATGAGGGGGCACAGCTATACTGCCGCACTTCCGAATCGTGAGTGGTTTGGGATTCAGACGCGGCATGGATCCCTAGGGTCAGACGCTTGAACTAGGTCACTGCTTGCTCTTCAGTCTGTGTCGAGGTGAAGTGACTTTAAAAGAGAAGAAGTGACGTTATAGTTGGGACATAGGTCCTTGCCTGTAACGGACCACAGTAAGTATCTGTTGACGAATAAATTAACCGAGAAAGGGGTGTCCCGGATGGAAGCTGGAAAGCGGTGAAAGAAGTAGGGTCATTGAGGGCAAAGAGGCAATTCTGGAGGTTGTCCTGCTCTTTGGATGCTAGAACAGGAAGAAATCGAGATTGCAGAGGGTTTTCTCACCTGCTGTATTGAGAAGTTATGGCACTAGATATGCCGGGAGGAAATTCCAGAAGGATTGTGTTAGCCTGCTGTTGCTACTGTAATGCCGAGTAACAAACCACCCCAAAATGCAACGGCTTGTAGCAAGTCTGTGTTTTTCCTGCTCCCGGGTCTCTGGGCTCGCTGGGGAGGCTCTGATTGGGACCATTGGCTGCCCAGGGCTGGTTCACAAGTTAAATGACAAAAATGCAAAAGATAAGCCACAGGGCACATGCACAGGCATCTGCTTATGTCATGCCCACTCACACCCTATTGGCCAAAGCAAGTCACAGTGGCCAGGCCAATGTGAGTGGAGTAGGGAGGAGCGACTGAGTGTTTACTGAGCCGTGTCCCAACCTATCACATACACACACTAGAGAGTCAGGGCTCACTGTCCTGGGGTCATAGGTCTGCAGTGACTTTTGTTTGCTTCCTTTTCCTTGTCTAAATATTCTACTTTTTTTTTTTTTTTTTTGCTAAAAATGAGTAGATATTACTTGTATACTTTTTAGGAAAGTTATAGTATCTTTTTCTCCGGAAATCTCCAGGACCTGGAAAAAGTCTGTCTGTCTAGGGCAGTTTCGGGTTTAGGAATGATGATTATGCAGCCAGCGCGCTGCCTCTCTCCCACCCCATGTCCAGGGCTGACGTTACTGGTCAAGCCCCGTCCTCTTTCTGGGGGCTCTAAACGAGGTCTTAGAGGGTCCTCCAGCCTCACGATTCTGTGAGAATATTCTCTTATTTAAAAGTCTCAGAATGATGCTGTTGGCTTTGAAGGGCTGACTTCGAGATGTGGGGTGTGTTACCCACCGTTCCCCCAGACCAGAACTGTTACAGACACGAGGAAGACATGAGGAGACACGAGGAAGGCCTTGTTTGACAAATGACCCCTGTCACCCAGACCCCTTTTGTCACCAAACAAACAAGTAATAAGCCCCCATCACGTGTCACATGTTGTAACAGAAGAGGGTGGGAGAGGCCTAGGAATGAGGGGGTGATGGAAACAGGGATGCATCTCTGCACACTGCCGTCTGGAGGGAAAGTAGAAACAGGCTGGGTGGTGGAGTACAAAAATGCAGAGCAGAAGCCGCTTACCCTGACCAGGGAGCTAGGGCGTGCACCCTCTGGGTGGTGGGCCAGAGTTTGCCAGGTGGGGGAGAGGAAAAGGGCGCATTTATAAGAGGGTGAATAACACGTGCACAGCAAGAGCATCCTGGACGGGCACACTGTGCTGAGTGCCCGGGAAACTGTGCACCGCACTCCCACAACTCCAGGGGGCGCCCCATCGGTCCAATAAACGGTCACTGTGAGATCTAATCCCAGTTTCCGTATTTAATTAGACATGTGACTTATTCTCACAGAGCTCATCAGTAAGTTCTGAGAAGAGATGAGATGATGCATAAACGTTCACTCTGAGTGAAAAGCAACCAGTGTTACCTTAGCGTTTATGCTGTGTGCATGAGTTATCTATTGCTGTGTAACAAATTGCTCCAAAATTTAGTAGCGTAAGAAAACCATCATCATTTCTCATCCCTCAGAGTTCTGTGGGTCAGAATTTTGGGTGGCCCTGCCTTCAGATCTCTGACGAGTTGCTGTCAGATGTCAGTGGGGCTGCAGTTACCTGAGAGCTTGATGGGCCGGGGGATTCTCTCCCAAGTTGGCTTATTCAGGTGGTTGGCAAGCTGGTGCTGGCTGTGGCTATGGGCCTCAGTTCCTCTCCCGTGGGCCTCTCTGTGGGGCTGCTTGAGTGTCCTCTCAACATGGCTGCTGGCTTCCCCAGAGCAAGTGACCCAAGAGAAAAGGTGGAGGCTGCAAGGCCTTCTCTGACCCAGCTCGGGAGACACTCCCGCTATATTGCATTGACCATATAGGGCCAACCCTGATTCAACGTGGGAGGGACCGCACAGGCCGGAGGGATCCTGGGGTTGGCTCACTCTGTACCCACACCTGGCTTACTCTGTTGCTCTCCATTCCAGCTGGCCGCGTTTCGCACGCTCCTGTTTTCTGCCCTTGGTGAAGAAGACAGGACAATGGTGAACAACCGTCGCCCCCTGCAGCCCCTGATGAACCGGAAGGTCCGTGCGTCCTTCCAGCCCGCAGGAGAGGGCGCAAGGTCCTAACCTGATTACGTCCAAGTTAGCGGGCAGAATCGGCTTTAAAAAGAAGTATTGTGTCCCGAGTGTCATGGTCTGATCACACGTCACCTCAAAATTAACATACAAAATTAAAAAGAGAGAGCACTGTTTTAGTCAAGGTACTTTTCAGTTGCAAGGAAAGCAAATCACTTCAAAGAAGCTTAAGGATGATAGGGAATGGAACCCTGGGACAGAGTATCCCAGGGGACCCACGGCAGTGCACGGTGGCCTCATGGGGCCGAGCAAGCCCCAGCTGACCGAGGTCGTCTGCCCGGCCCTCTCACAGTTCCACGCTTTCCTCTCTGCAGACGGGCACCCTCTGTTTCCCCACATTCATGGCCACCCTGTCGTTTCCAGGCAACAGAGGCTAAGACCAACATCCTTCTTTGCCATTTCCAAATTCCTGGATGTACCAGCGTCCTGGGGCTGCTGTAACAAATGACCACACACTGCGGGAGGGAGAGAGAAACAAACGAAATGCATTTTCCCACAGTTGTGAGACAGAAGTCCACGATCAAGGTGCCAGCAAGGTCGGGCTCTGGCGAGACTCTCTCCTTGAGCTGTAGACAACATGTTCTCACTGTGCCCTCACCCGGCCTTTCCTGAGGGCATGCAAGCACCTTTCTCCTTTCCTCTTCTTCTAAGGCCAGCAATCCTACCAGATTAGGACCCCACCCTTATGACCTCATTTAACCTCAGTTACCTCCTAAAAGCACCACCTCCAAATGCAGTGACGCTGTGGCTTAGGGCTTCAACATATAAATTTGGGGGGACTCAATTCAACCCATAGCAGCTGCAAACTTGGTGGCTTGAAACGATAGACATGTATTCTCTCATTGTTCTGGAGGCCAGAAGTCTGCAATCAAGGTGGGCCCGACTGGGGGCTGGCCCCGTGGCCGAGTGGTTAAGTTCGCGCGCTCCACTGCAGGTGGCCCAGTGTTTCGTTGGTTCGAATCCTGGGCGCGGACATGGCACTGCTCATCAAGCCACGCTGAGGCAGTGTCCCACATGCCACAACTAGAAGAACCCACAACGAAGAATACACGACTATGAACCGGGGGGCTTTGGGGAGAAAAAGGAAAAAATAAAAAATCTTTAAAAAAAAAAAAAAAAAAGGTGGGCCCGACTGGCTCCCCCTGGAGGTTCTGGGAGAATCTGCCCATTGTCTTCTCCAGCTCCTAGAGGCACCACATTCCTTGGCTCATGGCCCCTTCCTCCATCTTCAAAGCTGGGGAGTTTTCCAGAGTTGCTTGGTATATGCTGCCATTTAATTGCGGTCACTGGAGGGTGTGTAATTGGTTTCTCCCTGCGGGGTTTTTTTTTAAATTGTGATGAAATACACACAACATGAAATTACTATCTTTAACATTTTTAAATGTACAGCTCAGTGGTATTAAACACATTCATAATGTCACACAGCCATCACCACCATCCATCTCCAGAGCTCTTTGCATCTTGTAAAACTGAAACTCTGCCCCCATTAAACACTCACTCTCCATCCGCCTTCCCGGCCCCTGGCGCCCACCATCCTACTTTCTGTCTCTATGAATTCGACTCCTCTAGGGCCCACATATAAGTGGAATCAGACAGAATTTGTCTTTTGGTGTCTGGCTTATTTCTCTTGCATAATGTCCTCAAGGTTCATCCATGTGGTAGCAGGTGTCAGAATATTCTTCTTTTTTAAGGCAGAATCACGTCCTAATTGAGAATGGCATTTTTATTTTAATAGCATTAAAAACATTCCCTCTGGTAGAGATGCAGCTCTACAAACAACCTAATCATATTATCTTCCGACGTGACCTTACCGTTGGATAAATGGCGAAAAACAGCACAGAAAAATAAGCAAGTGCAAACCTGTCCACAAGGTGTGGTGATAAACTCCATTTCATTCTGGGGAGACAAAGAATAAATAGACTTATTATAATCCACAAAAACGTCTGAAATCAAAGAGAACCTATGGGATGGATGTGGCTTATTTTGGCACAGATTTACAGGTTTTCCCCCCATCACAGAACTTCCTCAGGTACCAACAATTTACGGTCTGGCGTTGGGCCATTCAGTGTTCTGGCGCCAACTACAGAGAAAGCCGCCCTAAACTTCCTTATACGTGTTCTTTCCTGAAAAGGGGGCACTGCTCCCCAGCGCCCGTGACAGCGCAACGCTTTGTCCAAACACAGCCCAACAAGCTTTCATGTTGGTTCACAAAGGCCCTGGAGGCAGTGTTGCCTCACCTCAGTCTGGGGGCCTGGGTGACGGTGCACGCCGTGGCAGTCAGCGCTGGGTGCGGAGCGTGGATGGGTGGATGGTTCCCATCACCAAGGACAGGTGGCATCCTGGAGGGAAGGAGATATTTTTAAGTTAGGTTTGGACCCAAAAATATTTCTTGTCCTCTGGGGAAATGCAGCCATTCTTGAGTCTTTATGGAGAGTTTGCTGCAGCTGCTGTAACAAGTTAACACAAACTTAGTGGCCTCCAACAACCTTACAGTTCTGGAGGCCAAAAGTCTGACACGCATCTCACTGAGCCGAGTCAAGGTGTCTGCAGGGCTGGCTCCTCTAGAGGCTCCAGGGCAGAATCTGTTCCTTCACCTTCTCCAGCTTCTAGAGGTGCCCACACTCCTTGGCTTGTGGCCCCTTCCTCCATCTGCAAAGCGCATCACTCCAACCTCTGCTTCCATTGTCATGACTTCTCTCTGACTCTGACCCTGCGCTTCTCTCTCACGAGGACCTTGTGATTCCGTTGGGCTCACCAGATAATCCAGGATCATCTCTCATCTCAGGATCCTTCACTTAATCCCATCTGCAGAGTCCCTTTGCCACGGAAGGTCACATATCCATAGGTCCTGGGGATTAGGTCAAGGACAGCTTGGGTCCTTACTCAGCTGACCACACTGTATATGCAAAACCAGAATGTGGCGACTTCCGCCAAGCTGCACACAACAGCCCTGAGGTTGGTCTGCCCTGGGGGTTCATGGAGGGGATAGACTAGGCAAGGCACCAGGGAACCACAGGGCTCAGTGGGGGAAGAGATGTTGGAATGTTCTAGAGCTCACTATCCTATATGGCAGCCCTCAGGCACACATGGCCATTGAGCGCTTGAAATGTGGTCAGTGCAACTGAGGGACTGAATTTTGATTAGATGTAATTTTAATTAGTTAAAATTTAAGTGCTACATGTGACCAGCCAATGGCCACCATGTTGGATGCACAGTTCTCTCTCTTGACCTGGGCCTTACATAGGTGTGTACATGGGAGCACAAAAAACCACTGAGGTGAGCACTCAATATTTGTGCCCTTTACACACTTATGGGATGTATATTATACCTCAGTTTAAAGCAAACACT
Source organism: Equus przewalskii (assembly GCF_037783145.1). Lineage (NCBI taxonomy): Eukaryota > Metazoa > Chordata > Mammalia > Perissodactyla > Equidae > Equus > Equus przewalskii. The sequence continues at coordinate 34,328,649 of NC_091833.1, read as the reverse complement.
TCGCTGCCCACTTGAGAGCTGAGGTTTCTGAGGCCCTGCAGACAGGACACGAGGCCACCTGGGATGTCGACACATGCAATTCTGGGAATAAGTGAAACAGGCGCTGGGAATAAGATCAGAGGCACCAGGGTGTACCGACGAGGGTACAGGGCCCACAGAAAGACTAATCAGGGATGTCACCAGGGTCACCTAGTGGAGACCCCCGACAGACAGTCCTCCCGTGGCCTCCTTCCTTAACTGCCGAGGACGTCATGAAATGTACTGCCACCAGGTAACTGGTCCCACCCAGAGAAGTCAACTCTGTTTACGGAGTCAGGACACGAGTAATTCATTGTCAGCAAAAACAGTTTAAAATAAAATCTGTTTTGGTTCGTAAAAGGATCGAGTTCAGTGGCGATGCCAAGTGAAAGCGGGTTGGCTTGAAGGAGTCAAATAGATGTTGAAAAAGGAATGCGATTAAAACGGATGTGTCTCAGCTCAGCTTTACGCTGACATCCTGCTCACTTAGGATGGAGAATTAAGAGAATACCCAACAACAGGCCTGCCGCCACCAACAGTAGTCCACACAGCTCGGCCGCGCTCCCGGCCAGGCCCTGGGCTCAGTGTTATGCACATTCTCAATCCTCATCCCCTGTGTGTGTTGGCACCACACGGAGCCCGGCCCCGACCCCTCAGAGCTTATGGTACCCTGGTCTGAGGACTGGTGCTTTTAAAAAGCTCCCCCGTGACTGGCCTGTGTGGCCAGGTATGAGCACACAGCAATCCTGTTTATAATGGGTTCACAGAAAGTTCCATGCAAATGTCCCCAGGTTTTGATGGGGAAACTCAGGCTCACTTGGGAGGTTGAGACCTGCTCAGGAGGGCAGAGCAGGGGGGAGCCGCTCCTGGATTGTGGGCCGTCCTGGGGGCCTGCACAGAGTTTGTTTTTGCCCTTCTGATGTGCGCAATTAAATGCAATAAAAAATGCAGCCTCGCAGCAAAAGGACAAAGTCCTGGACTTCACCACTTAGTGAGAAACCTTATCCTATAATAACCTGAAGGTGGATCGTGATGGAAACTCCACCCCGAAGGCACCTGCTCAGGCCTCCTGTGGCTCATGGGGACGTGTCCTCAGAGAGGAAGCAGCGGCCATCATTGGAGGGTTGGAGCTGGGGATGGGGGCACAGAGCAGCCAGGCGGCTGTCCTCTGTGGCTGTCCATTTCCAGAGGGACTTTGGGCCGAGAAAGGTCCGGGTGTCCAGAGGGGTCTCACAGGCCAGAGAAGGGATGGCAGCACCCTGAGCTTGGTGCCCCTCGCCACACAGTGGTATCACGTCTCAGCAAGAATTCGGGGGAGACAACTTTCATCCTCCTTTTTCCTGTGGACACAACGGTCTTTGTCCCCTGGTGGATGTTCTCTTCTTTGTAAAACTGGCGTTAATCCTGAGACCCAGATCCCCCCGGGACCACGTGGAACCTGGGTGCCCTGCAGGGAAACCACCAACCCCTGGGGAGGAAATACCTTGACTGCAAGCCTCAAAGCGACGGACGAACAGCAGGCCGGGCCCTTCCACACCATCCTGAGCGCGGGGACATCAAGGTCAAGGTCTGCGGGGCTACTGGCCGGACAACGTGCACTGTGACGGGACTCAGGACTGTGTGGTGGGGTTTCCGGCCCAGTGTTTAAAGTTCAAGCCTTCCTCCCTTTGCTTTCATGCTATTTTCTCGTTTTGTAAAAATGCAAATGTGTGAGAGGCCTTGCTCCCTGGGGACAGACGGCCACCCGCCTCGCCTCCACGTCCTGGGGTGATTGACCCGAGAGCCAGAGAAACTCACTGGAGTGGCTGCAGGACTCACAGGGCCCCTCCACACTGCCCCCCAGGACAAACTCCACAGTTCTTAGGTGGGTGCCCCTGCCCACCTCCCCACCCCTCTCCCTGTTGCCCATTCTGTGCGGCCAGGAGTCCAGCCCCTTCCCACCCCAGGTCTCCTCGGCCGCTCCTGGCAGGCCTGGCCATCCCCACTCTCCCCCCGCCTGACGTCTGCTCCTCCTTCTGCCCTCAGCCAGAACACCCACTCCTCCTGGGGGCCCCCCTGGAGTCCCCAGACTGCACCTGGGGCACTGCTGTACCCCAGCAACAGCGGGGTACCTCGCTCGGTAGCGCTTGTCCCTCCTGCCGAAGGGGGCCCACTGACCCCATCTCAGTAAATGGTGCCTCCACCTACCTAGCCTCGGGATGCCCCCTGGGAGCCCCTGTTCCCTTATTCCCTGTACCCCAGGCACCAGTGGGTCCTGTCGGCGGCACCCCTACCCTGCTGTGGATTCCAGCTCACTCACTGTTCATTTTTTCTGCTGCTGCCACCAGGCTGCCCCATCTTTAGCCAGAATTACACCCTGGCCTCCTGATGTCACCACTCCTTTCCAGCATCTCCCTGTTCCCACCTAATCAACTCTTCTCTTAAGAGTGTAGGGATTTTGGGGGGGGGGGGGGGATGTCAACTTGACTATCTGCTTCGCTGTTTAAAACCAAGGCTTCCCGTTACACTTGGAATTAAGCACTAGCTCCTTCTGGCGGGATCTGGACCCCCAAACTCCTATCTATGGTGACCTCCACACGTGGGGCTCCCTGTTCCAATTGCTGTCCCCACAGCTATTCGCACGAGCCACCCCTCACCGTCAACCTCCTCCTCTGCCCTGCCCGCTGGCCTCCCTGCCGTCCTTGGCCCGCCGTTTGGATCTGGGCCCTCATTGCTGACTGCAGCGCTCAAACTCGTTAGCTTGCTTCCCCCGACAGGGTGGTGTCCTTGTTGCTCACAGCACCAAATAAACATTCGTTTGGTGGAAACTAAACGAGGTGCTCCACCTTGTAGAGCTCAGTGTTCCTGCCACCCCTAAGTCCGCGTGGCGCGCTCTTGCCTCAGCACTTAGGCCTTGCTGTTCCCTCTCCTGGGAATGCCCTTCCCCTCTTGCTCTGCTGGCAAACATCCTTCTATCGCTCAAGGCTCAGCCCGAGAGCCTCCGCTTCTGTGATGCTGTCCTTGGCGCCACCCTGGGAGTGAACCTCTCTCCTGAGTTCTGCACGTCCTGCTGACACCTGGTGTTCAGACCCTTCACGTATTGTCAGGGGCTTGCAGGTCACCCAGGGGCTACGTTTTCTTCTTCCCAAGCTAGGCACGTGTTGAGTGATCACTAAATAATAGATGAGTAGATGGAAGAAAGGCAAGGTATTTGATGCTTCAGGTTACATAATCAAAAATCCACTTCAAATCAGGGAATCCGCTGACTCTCATCACTGAGCAGTCTAGAGAAAGTAAGTGACAGGGAGCAGGCATAGAGCAGCTATGGAGCAGCATGGAGAAGGTGTGGAACAGCACGGAGCAGGTATGGAGCAGCACTGAGCAGCACGGAGCAGATATGGAGAAGGTATGGAGCAGCACGGAGCAAGTGTGGAGCAGCACGGAGCAGGTATGGAGAAGGTATGGAGCAGCACGGAGCAGGTATGGAGAAGGTATGGAGCAGCACGGAGCAGGTATGGAGAAGGTATGGAGCAGCACGGAGCAGCACAGAGCAGCACGGAGCAGGTATGGAGAAGGTATGGAGAAGGTATGGAGCAGCACGGAGCAGCACGGAGCAGCACGGAGCAGCCCAGGTTCATGGGCTCTCACAGGAGGAGCCATTGTGTAGGGCGGTGAACAACATCCTCCCAGACATTTCTGAAATACAGAATCGAACTCGCGGCTCCCAGCATCTGCCTTGGCAGCTCTGAGCGCCCATCCCTGACCTCGTGTGCACAGCATCTCCCTCACAGTCGCTGTGCCCAAAGCTGAGAGGAAGGGCAAAGGGGTCCAAGCAAGCAGCTCTGAAGGCCGTGGCTGGAAACAGCTCAGGTCTCTCCAGACTGCAGAACCACAAGGCTGCTTCCGGGCATGGGCGCCAGTCCCGGCACTGCTTAGCCCCGGGATGTGGAGCGCAGGATGGGCTCTCCTGGCAGTCCAGGGCAAGCGGCAGCAAGCTCAGCGTGAGAGTCAGCTCGTCCACACGCTTACTGACACACAGGTTCAGCTGACACTTCTGAGGCTAAGCAGGAGAAATGGCTGGCTCCCAGGCCTGTGGAAATGTCGAAATGTATGTCAACAGGAATAAAAGCTCTCCTGTTTCCTCCATACTAAAATGTGTTCACCAACTGCAGCATTGAAGATTAAGACTGTGTATTTTTTCAATGTCAAGATTATTCTGTCAGAATTTCCTGTGTCAGTTTGGGATTTTTTTTTTACTAGCATTGAAACAGAGGAATTATTTTTAAGCAAAGTGAAATCTTCTGAACCTTTTTACTGAATTCTGGAACTTCAGAGGGGGCCACCCTACAGGTGTTCAAGGCCCCGGAACACATAAACACAAATGAAAGGTGTGGACATCAAACAACAGGCGTACCACGTGGGCTTTTCATGTATATCCACCTCACCTCATCCTTGATTTGTTTTATTACTTCACCACAAAGCACACAGCTGCACTCCAACTCAACACCCCACAACTATTTATGGAACACCTCCTACCAGCATGAACGGTTATCGTGCAAGACATTGAGATCCATCAGTGAATGAAACTCCAAGGCAGACCGAGCCCTGGTGCAGCTTCATCAGCAGGCAAGATGGTGCAGACAGTGGATGCAATAAGAAAGTGTGGAATAACTCTTTGACATCAGTATTAAAAGGATCTTTTCGGACACCATGTCTTCTCAGAGAAGGGAAACAATAGAAAGAATAAACAAATGGGACTTCATCAGACTAAAGAGCTTCTTCAAGGCAAATGAAAACAGGATTGAAACAAAAAAACAACCCACTAACTGGGAAAAAATATTTGCAAGTCATATATCTGACAAAGGCTTAATATCCATAATATATAAAGAACTCTCACAACTCAACAACAAAAAATCAAACAACCCAATCAAAAAATGGGCTGGAGACATGAACAGACATTTCTCCAAAGAAGATATACAGATGGCCAATAGGCACATGAAAAGATGCTCATCATCGCTGATCATCAGGGAAATGCAAATCAAAACTACACTAAGATATCACCTTACACCCATTAGAATGACAAAAATATCTAAAACTAATGGTAACAAATGTTGGAGAGGTTGTGGAGAAAAAGGAACCCTCATACACTGCTGGTGGGAATGCAAACTGGTGCAGCCACTATGGAAAACAGTATGGAGGTTCCTCAAAAAATTAAAAATAGAACTACCATACGATCCAGCCATCCCACTACTGGGTATTTATCCAAAGAGCTTGAAGTCAGCAATCCCAAAAGTCCTATGTACCCCAATGTTCATTGCAGCATTATTTACAATCGCCAAGACATGCAAGCAACCTAAGTGCCCATCAACAGACGAATGGATAAAGAAGATGTGGTACATATATACAATGGAATACTACTCAGCTGTAAAACAGAACAAAATCATTCCATTTGCAATAACATGGATGGACCTTGAGGGAATTATGTTAAGTGAAATAAGCCAGCGAGAGAAGGATAATCTGTGTATGACTCCACTCATAGGAGGAATTTAAACATGTGGACTAAGAACAGTTTAGTGGATACCAGGGGAAAGGTGGGGTGGGGGGTGGGCACAGAGGGTGAAGGGGTGCACCTACAACACGAATGACAAACATTAATGTACAACTGAAATTTCACAAGATTGTAACCTATCATTAACTCAATAAAAAAAAATAAATACAAAAAAAAAAGAAAAAGAAAGAAAGTGTGGAATATTCTAGAGGTGACCAGGCTCAGAGAAAGCAAAGTGGAGGCAAGGAGCCAGGTGCCAGGAGCAGGGTAGCCTCACTGAGGAGTTGACATCTGAACAAAGATTTGTGGGAGGTGAGGGGGTGAGCCATGCAGATACTTGAGGATGGTTCTAGAAAATTCCAGAGCAGCTGAGAGACCAGCCTGGCTGAATGAAGTGAGCAAGGGGCAAAGTGGCAGGACAGGAGGACAGAGATCTGATCAGAGGGGACAAGATGCAGGGGGCCTTGGGCGCCACGTGAATGTGAGGGCTTAGCTTGGAGGGCAGGGGGAGAGCTGCAGAGCGGGTGCACACGTCACTCGTGTTCCTGAGGTGAGACGACACAGGCAGACTGGCAAACCACCCCGGGCAAAACCAGGCCACAGCAGGGGTGAGAGAGTGGGTGGCCAGAGACTTCGTGTTGACTTCCAGTCCTACCGGCTGTGGGACACGAGAGAAAGTGGGTGTCAGGGGTAAAGCCAGGGCATTTGGGGCAAACCCTGGAGGACAGGGTTGCCCTCTGCTGCCCTGAAAGGCTGGGATGGAGGTTTAGGGGGAGCAGGTGGTGAGATCTGAGCAAGACTGAAGACCACCCATCCCCGCACCTCTGACTTTGTCTCAGTTGCTTTAAGTTCTGAGACCGTCTGGGTTCTCCTAACCAAGCTGTCCAGCCGCACGGCGTGGGGAGCAGAGGCAGCCACTGTCGGTGTCCACTCGGGGTAGAATTGGCGACGGGGACAGGACAGATCGTGTCGGAGTTCCCTCACCCAGCCCTTGCAACTTCCTTCCTGCCGGCCCCAGCTGGCCACTGGGAGCTGGCTGACCACTCTGAGCTACCTCATTCCCCGTACACCCTTCACTCCACGATTGAGGAAAAGACAAGGTTTGAAAAGGCCCGGAGGTGGCCAGTCGGAGGAGGGCGGTGACCTGGGTCTGATGACCTGCACGCTTGCATCGTTGTCTGCAGGGCCCATTGTGGAGGCTGCCCGGCAGGGCCTCCATTCCTCTGCAGGGCAACGTCGCAGCCTCACCCAGAAGCTGATTCCTCAAGGACACGCTTTCCCCAGCTTCTGTGGCCTTTGTGTCCCACTCATCTCAGAGGCGTCCGCAGGGAAGGCCAGCCTCTCTACGGAGCTGGGCAATGCAGGGCCGTGCAGGCGTTCAGAGAAAGGAGCACTCTGCCGGGAACGTTGTTTGGGAGGGTCGGGCAGGCGCTCCCTGCCCCTTGCACAGACTAACATGAATGGCATCGGAGAGAGGGCCCAATGCAGAGACTGCCACACTTTTTTAAATATCTCAGGACTGGTCTGGGGGCTGCTGAAACAAAGTACCACAAAGTGGGGGCCTTTAAAAAGCAGAAGTTTATTCTCCCACAGTTCTAGAATCTGACATGGGAAGTCAGGTCCACGTTCTCTCTGAAACCTCTACCGGAGGCTCCTTCCTCCCTCCTCCAGCCTCTGGTGTCACTGGGAACGCTTGGTATTCCTTGGCAGCATCTCTCCAGTCCTTGCCCCCATGATCACTGTGTCCTGTCTTCAGGTGGCTATTTCCTTTTTTTTGTTGTTTGAGGAAGACTAGCCCTGAGCTAACTGCTGCCAGTCCTCCTCTTTTTGCAGAGGAAGACTGGCCCTGAGCTAACATCCATGACCACCTTCCTCTACTTTATATGTGTGACGCCTACCACAGCATCGCGTGCCAAGCGGTGCCATGTCCGCACCCGGGATGCGAACCGGTGAGCGTCGGGCCACCGAGAAGTGGAACCCGCGCACTTAACCACTGCACCACCGGGCCAACCCCACGTGGCCGTTTCTTATAAGGATACCAGTCACACTGGGTTAGAGGCCCCTCACTTCAGGATGACCTCGTCTTAACTAGCCACATCTGCGACAGCCCCATTTCCAAATAAAGTCATATCCGGAGGTACTGGGGGTTAGGATTCTACATATTGTTTTTGGGGACACACTTCAACCCATAACCGTGGGATAGGGCAGAAGCCACCTCCCAAACGAGCCCACACAAGGAGATGCAGATAGACGCCAAGAACCGAAGCCCTGACCGCATATTATCCATGTGAAAAAATCAGACTCAGACCAAAATGTTCACCAGCCAGTTCCAGCTTGTCAATCGGGCCTTTGGGGATTCCCCAAGAGGACCCCTGAGTCCCAAACCCAGACCCCTGCTGAGGATCCTATTGGTTTAGGTGGTCAGTGTCCAGGGGCGGTTATCTGTGGCCAGAGACTGGCAGGGCCGTCAACACCAACTGGCTCCAGGGCCACGGGGTGGGCTGGCCTGTTCTCAGAGAGGGGTGGATGCCAGGCGAGTGCTCTTGGGGTCCACTGTAATGTCGAGTGATCACGGAGAGGGGGGAGGCGCATGGCAGCAGACAAGAGAGATGAGTTTCCAGGGGCTCATTGCTGCCTGACACCGACATTCCTGCCACTGAGACCCAGCCCGGACAAGGGACCACACCAGGACAAGGGACCGCTGCACCTCACAGGAGCACAGAGAGTGTGATGCTGGAATCACCATTCTCTCCACGTTTCCTGGACACATATTCCAGCCCCTGCTGGGAAAGAAAGTCAGAGGGTGGAGGCCCAGCACCAGCCAGCCTGTCCGCTGGCCAGAAGGACACGTTCTGGTCGTGCACTGATACTAGCCGAAGCTCCAGTGGGGATGGGGCTTCACCATCGGCCCCTCCTACCTACCCGGGGGGCCAGAGTTGACACCTGAAGAGGAAACTGAGGCTCTGAGAGCTGGGTGGAGTCCTCCTGGAGCCCATTATCCACAGCACAGAGGCAGGATTTGAACCCAAGGCATCTGGCTCTAGGCTGAGCTCTTTTTCGCTTTTTGGTAAAATTCCACATAACATAACATTAACCATTAACCATTTTAAAGTGGACAACTTAGTGGCATTTAGCACATTCACAATATTGTGCAACCACCCCTGCTATCCAGTTCCAAGACATTTCACCACCCCTGAGAGACCCTCAGTCCCCATTATCAGCAGTCCCCACCCTCCTCCCCCAGGCCTGGCAACCACTAAGGTATTTCTGTCCATGGAGTTACCTGTTCTGGACATTTCGTATAAATGGAACCATACAATCCCATGTGTCTGGCTTCTTTCACTGGGCATAACGTTTTCCCAGTTCTTCCATGTTGTCGCATGTGTCAGTGCTTCATTCCTTTATACGGCTGAGTAATAGTCTATTGTTTGCTTACCCCACTTGCTATTTGTCCATCTACGTGCTGGGGCAGGCCAGAACTCTCCAGCCCTGTCTCCTACTATTGCCTCCTGTGTAATCTCCAACAAGCTGGGCACCCTCTCTGAGCACATCAGCAAGGCCAAGCTTACGGACAGAGCTGAGAAACGACGTGTCACCCTAAAGTGGCCAGTGCCTGAAACATAAGCAAATTCTTCTTCTTTTTTTTTTTTTTAACTTAATTGAGCCCTAAGTGAAAACTCTAGCTCTGTAATCTCTAACTTTGCTTCTAACCATCACTCAGAAATTCCCACGTGGATTCGACCTGGAGTTACAGACACTATTACCATTTCCACCATATGAACTTCAGAAAATTGGGTGATCCTGCTGAGATTTTAATGAATCTGAAAATATTCTGTGAAGGAAAGTCACGAGTCTTTTTTCTCCACAGAATGGGGATTATTCCAATGAAGGGCAAGGAAGCTGCAGGGAGCCGCCAAGAGTAGCTGAAATAAAGCTCTCTTTTAACCAGAAGAATCCACGTGCTCGTCAGCCTGGTCCGGGAGGGCAGGTGGCATGATCGCTTGTGTAGGAGCCACGGTCAGTATGGCTGCAGCATCACAGCTACGATTTAAGGCCTGCCCTGGGTCTGAAGCTGGGCTCAGCCACTTACTGAACTTACCGAACTGCCTTATTTCTCCAGCCACAAGTAGGCAACACCAATAGGGTCTAACTAGGGTTGTTGCAGGAATTAAATGACATAAATATTCTTAAGTCCTGGCCCAGGCTAAACACTCAACAGGTGGTCACTATGCACACACATCTGCTCAGAAACAGAACTGAATTTCGGATATGGCCAAGGGCAGTCCCACCTTTTCAAGCACGCAGACAGGAAAAACTAAAGGTCAAGCACAAGAAAAGCGTGGCTTTTAAAAACAAATTATCAGAAGAAGAAAGGACACTTGCTATGTGAAAAGAACACAAACATTTCTCCCCTCAGCCTGAGAACAAACACTGCAGGCAGCCACAAGATGGGGGAAGCTCCCACATCAATGAAGGATTCAGCAGGTCCGTTTCTTCCTGAGAAAAAGAATGAGTTCAAAAGACAGGCAAGGATCTAATGGGACGATAAACACTCAGGCCGTCACTCGTGCATTTTGCAGAGTGAATAAACCCCAACCTTTGGGTAGAAAGAAGACCCCACTGCAATTGGCAGACAGAGAATTGTGCAACTTCCTCCCATCCTGATGCTCAGCCTCCCTGCTGCCCCATTGCGGTTGCTGCAGATGAGACAGAAAATAATGCAACTTAACCTGGTTGGACAGGGCAAGCTGCCAACCTCCCCATTTGGGCGCTCTGGGAGATACATGCACCTTACCTCATTTAAACCTCGGACGAGCACCATTACTTCCCCATCGCACAGATGCGGAAGCTGAGGCACAGGCTGACCCATGGCCACACTGCTAGAGCTTCCTTCTTAAGGCAGCCACTAGCTGCTCCGCACACATCTAAGGTAGTGCGATTCTGGGTAGGCTGTAACAGCAGCGTCACCGACCAGGGCAACCAAATGCAGGAGAAAAACATTTCAAACACTGTAGGATTTGAGCCCACTGTCTGTCAGAGCAAACGGTCTGTCTGGAAAGCAGAAAATCGCTCTCTGTGTGTGTTTCGTGAATTTTTTTTACCTATAGAAACAACAGTCTCGCTTTAAGTTAAACACCTTGGTGATGACTTTTGGTTGGGACATTTGTAAGAGACATTGAAGCCACTGCTGCTGTTGAAAGATTTTTAAGGCCATTCAAGTCTCCCTGGGCAAGGGGACCAAACTTTTCTTTCCCAGGGCCAAAAACAGTTTGTCCCTCCCTACAAAGGGCATGAGAGACCAAGCCAGGTGAGCAGAGGGGGACTTGCAGAGGCTCCTATTTCACAAAGAAGAGACGCAGACCAGGGTCAGGAGTGGAAGGTGCAGTTCGGTTCGGAAAGAGAGGCAGAACCGAGAGGCTGCTCACGTGCTCCGCGGCTAAATTTTCTTTCAACTTTGGGGATCTGTGAAATGGGGCTTCTTAAAAAGATGAACGATGGAGAGGGAGTATATGGTCACTGTAGAAAGTTTAGAAACAACAGGGAAACATAAAGAAGGAAAAAAGATGTATAGAGACCCCCCCCCCCTGCACCTGGAGATGGCTGCGGTTACTGTTGAGGTGTATTTTTCATCAATTTTCCAGCCATCGTATAGACACTATTACTCCTGCTAGTGGCTACTATTTATTGAGTTGTTCTTTTGTGAGAGACACTGTCCTAAGAGCTTTGTATGTGTCAGTTTATGTGTATAGGTACTATTGTTCCCATTTTATAGCACATGAAATTGAGGCGCAGAGAGGTGCAGGGCCACCCACGTGCCTGCTGCTGGTATGCAGTGGGGCTCAGGCTGGGACTCAGGAAGTCTGACCCCTGAGCCCACGGTTTATACTGCTGCCATGAAACCCCCCTCCACGTTCTCTGCCTGGCCCAGCTCCACCCCTCCCTCCCCCGGAGGTTTATAGAGATCTGTGCAAGAACAAAAAGCTCCTTTTGTCCATCCACCAGTAGATGGCGCTCTTTGCTAAGACTAGAGTCTTGGATTTTGGGTAAGGAGTTTTAGGACTTTATTCAATCTTCATTAGGAAAGTCTGAGATGCATATTTATCAAAGCAAATTTGCAGGAGGAAACCGAGGACGTTACCGTATGAAAACCAATCCATGGTGGTGGTGAAACAGTGGGATCTTGGGATCCCGTGGGATCTCAAACACACTCCTGGGATGTTGTCACTCTTTTATCTATTAAGGTCTCCCTGCAGCTTCCCAGGAGCCCCGCAAGGGAGGCGAAAACACTCTACATGCACCTCCACCTCCCTTGTTAATTCTCACCCCGGGAAAGTCAGATTGGACCAGCCTGGTTCCTTCTGACCGGCTCTGCGCGCCCTCGGAGTGTCCTTGGCTTATCACGGTTGTCATTTTATGCTTCCATGTGCGATTATTGATCTCCTCTCTCTGTCGCTGGAGGAGGCACTCACTGTCGTGTGCCTGGAGCACAGTGCCGTGGCTGGCACAGGGGACACACCTGCATGTGTCAGCTGCCAGAATCCAGGTGGAGGTGCTTGGGACCTTGCCTTAGAGCTTTGCCAAATGATCGCCTTCCATGTGAAATCAAAATCTGTCCTGAGATTGTCAAGTCTTGGCTGCTGTGAATGACAGAAACAGAAACAGTCTACATGGAAATAAACCACAAGAAGGGCGGCAGAATGAAGAAAAGTACCTAGAGGTTCAGGGGTCCTCAGAAGGACAGGGTTCCAGCCCACTTACTGGTCAGACGAGTTACATTACTCTGCTAAGCCTCAGCTTCCTCGTCTATACAATGGCTCTATAATCTATAATAACAGCACCTCCTCTATTTAATAAGAATTTGGCCATGGGGGATCGGCACAGTGCCTGGAGCCTAAATAAGGGCTCCGTTGAGTTTCCTCGGCTGTTGGGAGTCCCATCTCCTGCCAAGCAACACCCTCTGAAAGGACGGCAAGAAGAACCAGACTGTTTCTTCCTCCCCCCGAACCACCAATTTGGACAACATCCTGCAAGTTAACACTTGTGCTGTGTGACCTCTCCGCTGCTGAGATTTCAGTGGGTTCTAACATTGAAAATGAATGGCTGGCATGTTGGACGGGGTTTGACAGGGGTGGAGGGAGGGGCTGGGGTGAGGAGAGCCCAAAAGGACCTGCCTTGACTAAACCTCTCTGGGAAAAGGGATTTGAAGTTCTTTCCTTGTTCCTAAGTTTAATCAGCAAGTGTTTCGGATTCTTTCTTGCACCCAAGCCTGGGGTGACTGGTCACCCTGCACCCCCTCTTCTGCCTTCTGATGGCTAGTCACCTCGTTGCCCTTCTTACCTGAGGTGCCTCTGGCATTCTTCAAGAGTAAAGGCTGAGGGGCTGGCCCCGTGGCTGAGTAGTTAAGTTTGCACGCTCCGCTTCGGTGGCCCAGGGTTCACGGGTTCGCATCCTGAGCGCGGACACGGCTCGGCTCATCAGGCCATGTTGAGGCGGGGTCCCACATGGCACAACTAGAAGGACCCACAACTAGAATATACTATGCATTGGGGGGCTTTGGGAGAAGAAGAAAAGAAGAAGATTGGCAACAGATGTTGGCTCAGGTGCCAATCTGTGGAGAAAAAAACAAAGAATAAAGGCTGAGCCCTTGTCCCCTGCAGCCTGCCATTGAATCCTCAAGCTAGACTTGGAGCGGGGTCCTCCGCAGGCCCCTTCCGAGGAGGGCGGGGCCTGGCACGGGGGCGGGGCGGGGCCCGGCACGGGGGCGGGGCGGAGCCTGGCAAGGGGCGGGGCCGGGCCTATAAAAGCGGCACGCATGCCGCTGGCAGCATCGAGGGGAGGCTGCGCCGCCGGAGCCGGCTCTCCGCCGTCGGCCGCACGCGCCTCGTGTCCCGGCCGCCCGCGCGGCAGCATGGCGGCCCCCGCCGCGGCCCAGGAGGAAGAGCGGCAGGCGCGGGAGCGGATGCTGAAGGCCCGGCGCGCGGACGGCGCGGGGGGAGAGGCCGTGACCCTCCAGAGGAGCATTACCCTGGTCAACGGCGTGGCGATAATCGTAGGGTCGATTATCGGTTCGGGCATTTTCGTGACCCCCACCGGCGTGCTCAAGGAGGCGGGCTCGCCGGGCCTGGCTCTGGTGGTGTGGGCCGTGTGCGGCATCTTCTCCATAGTTGGGGCGCTCTGCTACGCGGAACTTGGCACTACCATTTCCAAGTCCGGGGGTGACTACGCGTATATGCTGGAGGTCTACGGCTCGCTGCCCGCCTTCCTTAAGCTATGGGTTGAGCTGCTTATCATCCGACCCTCCTCTCAGTATATAGTAGCATTCGTCTTCGCCACCTACCTGCTCAAGCCGCTCTTCCCCACCTGCCCGGTGCCCGAAGACGCCGTCAAGCTCGTGGCCTCCCTCTGCGTGCGTGAGTACCAGTCCCCGGCCCCGCCCCGCATCCCCCGGGCCATCCCCGCAGTTCTAGGCTAAGGTCCCTGGTCCCAGAACCCACGTGTGTTTCATTCATTCGTTACACATGCTGTTGGGAGTGCCGCAGGGAGACAGACAGCAGGGTCCCTGCCCTGAGCCTCTGCGGGGCGTTCCGCTACCCAGCCAGTCCGTTCAGATTCGTTGGAGCTGAGCAATCTCCCCTGCCTGATGCAAGACCACGTGGACTTGTGACAGAATTTCCTTTCTGAGCTTGGGAGGGAAATTGTGGTTAAAAAATTTTTTATTCCTTTCTGATCTCGGAACTGGTCGATGACGAACAAGCAGAGACTGACTCATTCATACAAAAAGTGTAGTAAGTAAAATAATGCGTAGGTAGCGAATCTGGCTCCTTATTTACCTTTTTGGGGAGTCTCAGCGATGTCACAGTGATGTGAGGGACCCAAAAAGCTTTGGTCCCAATCTAGGACTATTCATAGCAGTGGCCAGCTGAGGACAGGCTAACCTGCGGCTCTGGTGGCTGTGAGATGAGGGTGTCAGGGGTGGTGCCATGGGCTGAGTGAGAAGTCCCTCCAAAGGCAAGATGATGTGTTGGCTTGTTTTGTTGGAATTTTAGTAGTCTAGTTTCCATCAGAGTGGTCTGCTGGTGGTGAGAACGGGACTCTGGGGCTCTGGGTCCCCTTTCAGTGTGGTGGCCCTTTGTGGGGTTTAGAGAGCACTTTCTGCCTTCTCACGTGTGGGAGATAAATGGGGTTGCCAGGGCCCCCCTAGAGCGATGTAGTCCCCCACTGTGACCCTTACTTCACAGATCCACGTGGGTTGGGGCTGAGGTCGTCCTCAGCCGTCATTCCTCTGGGGACCCATGACCTGAGGTATTTTCCACGTGGGTAAAGAGCCTGCACTGAACAAGTGGACAGACCCAGGTTCTGTTTCGAGAAATTGACTGGGACCTCCAGCCTCAGTGTCGGCACCTGTGGAGTGGGGGTTTCTCATGGCCCTGTCTGGCTTCTTGTGAGGCCTTTAGGCCATGGGGTATTGAATGAGTGTGGCACATGGGGACCCCAGTCCCGTGATGGCTGTGACTTATTCTCAACACTGCTCTCTGTCTGGTGTTCCCCTTTAATTAGCATCTTGAGCTGTCCTAGGACTCGCTCTTTTCTGGTTTCACAAAAGGAAGGAAGGAGAGAGTGTGGAGAGAAGGAGGGGACAAGCCAGAGGTGGATGCCAATGTTTCCGTCTCAGGGATGGGGTCTGAGCTGCCGAGATGCCCACTGCACGGGCGTTAGCCTGCCGGCCCTGCCCTCAGCTCCTCCCCAGGGAGTCAGGACAGGAGACCTGCTCCATGTAGGTAAAAGGCACAGATAAGATGTGGGTTTGGTGGCTGTGGGGTGACCCTGGGCCAGCTGACTTGAGGGTCAGTTGGTCAGTTGGGGTGATGACTAAGGAGGGGAAGGGAGACCATGGCAGCACCCCCTCAATCTTCTAGCCGCCTGGCTCGTCTCCATCAGTGCCCGTGACCCCGCCAACCCAGGGGTGAGGGACCCTCCCTGATGTGTCCACCACTGTATCCCTGAGCCTCAAACCAGGCTGTCACAGCAAGGCCTGTGTACTACTCGTTCCCAGTTCGGGTGTCTGGACACCTGCCAGCCGCCAGGGCTGGGCCCCTCGTGCATGAGGCAAAGGCTTCTGGGTGTTTCCAAGGAGCTGGTGCCCCCAGAATCTCGAGCTGTGAGCTGAGTGCAGACGACAGCCCTGTAATTAGCTCTGAAATCCGACTTTCCCAGCCAGACATGAAAGCGCTCCGGCCGCTGAGCAAGTCACGCCGAGTCACGGGACTGGGGCTGAGGCCTGTCAGGGGTACTCCACTGAAGCGCGTGACCCCCAGCAGGGCCGGAGATCCGGGCGGGCATTTCTGACCCTTTTTTCCTTGGGTCACAGACCCCTTTGATAATCCCATGGAATGTGCAGACTGTCTGCCCAGAAACGTGTTATCAGGAGCGTTCACTCTGAACTGCGTGTAGTCATGGGGTTCTCAGACCCCCCGAGGCCCCGGCCCTGTCTGGGAGCCACCTCTGCCCCAAGAGTGGTGTCCTCATCGTGGCAGAAACAGATGGGATGTTTTCTAGCTGGCTCACACTCACATTCACCCCTCTTCTCACACACTCTCCACCCCAGCCTTTGAAATCAGTGTTGTTATCCTCCATTTATGACTAGGGAAACTGAGGCAGAGGTGGGCTGGGAGCCCAGGGCTGTGGCGCTGTCCTCCAGGCTGAACCGCCTTTTGTCATCAGGCATGTGGGAACACATGGCCACATCTGTGGTGAGGGTAGCAGCTGCCAGGGGTCTGGATGGCATTGGTCACCACATCCAGTTGTCTGGTCAGCCAGGGTAAGGACACATGTGGGTCTAAGGTTTGTCTACGTCCCAGACTCCTTGGGAAGCACTTCCCCCCTAACTGTGGAGAGCCAGACTCCTTATACAGAGAAGAACAAGAAAGCTTTTTCTATTAAAATCTTCACTTTGCAAAAGAGCTTCCAGGGCAAGGTGGGCTGACAGCCATGCTGTTGGTTCCAGCTGCCCAGCAGCCACAGGCCCTGTCTCATGCCCATGCTGGCCTCTAGTCCCTGTGCCCACTTTCTGTGACTCACAGCAGGTACTGGGGCCCAAGGGGGCTGTGAGATTCCATGCCCCTAGTTGGTGTGATCTTCCCAGCCCTCATCTGCATTGTTGGCGGGGGAGAGGCCCAGAGGGCACCTGTTCTGACCGCCAGGATTTGCCCCATCCTATTCCCATAACAGGACAGCTGCCCGGTCCAGCGGCTTCCTGGCTCTGATGGTTGGAGTCCCATCCATATCCTGGCAGGAGGCCCCCCCACCAGGTCTTCCTTTGATCCCGACAGGATCCTGAATTTGGAATCAGCTGGCTGGTTAGGACTGATGCTCAGGGCACCCTAGACCCAGCAAGGCAGAAGCGCGGTGGTGGGGGAGCTGGGGTGGAGTTTCTCATGGGCAGCTAGGGTTCAAGACCCAGGTCGAGTGGCCAGAGCATGGGAGAGGGACTTAGGAGACCTGGGCATCCTCATGCGACTCCCCTGGTGACTGCTGTGTGACTTTCAAGTCGGACAACCTCTCTGAGCTCCCTTTACCCCAACTATCAAACGAGAGTGTTGGGTTGGATGCTACACCCATCCTCTCACCACTCAGGTACTGAGGCTGCAGGTTTTCTCTCTTTTTTCTTCTTTATTAGCGTGACTGCTAGAGGAACAGAGGGTTTGGGGTGGGGGTGGGGTTTTTCAGGCCACAAATGTACAAGTGTGTCCCTGCATTTAGCTAGCCATGGAAATTTCTAACCGCTGAACCCCCAGCACACACAGCCTCATCTGTCCTCAGCAGATCGTCACACTCTGCAGTGCCCAGTCAGATTAATAATAATCCTGGATGGGGAGCTGGCTGGCATGCTTGCATGTTAATTCACCCACAGAGCAGGCAGCAGGATTCCTGTTTAGCAGATGAGGAAACAGAGGCTCAGACACGCTACGTAACCTGCCCAAGGTCACATAGCATGTCAGAACTGGGGGCGATTTCAGAGCAGGGAGGCCTCCCTCCTGTCCATCCTGGCTGTTCCAGGGGCCGGGCCCTTCAGGAGCCTCCTCCTCCTCCAGGGCTCCGGCTTTGGAAGAGCCCAGTAGGGTGAGAAGTCACTATCTGCTGGGTTTCCTGCTTACCTGGGCCTTGGTGTGTTGGCAGACTTCAGAGCTGACTAAATCTGCCTCTTCCTGACGTGTTTGGAAATGAATGAGTCAGCCCCGTTCCAGACGCTCAGGCCGGGGTGAACTCTGTGTGGTCGGGCGTAACCCAGCCCCGTTAAAATAGTTAAAAATGGAAAAAACATGGAAGTGCGTATTCCAGGGCTGCTCACAGGAACCTTGGAGAATGTGAGGTGGGCCTGTTGGTAATCCCTTTCTCAGAGATCAGTGAACCAGCCGGGGGGGGGGGGGGGGGGGGCGGGGGTTGAGGGCCAGCATCCCTGCTTGGCCTGAGCTTTGCCGGCCGCCTCTCCTGCGGGCAGCGGCCTCGGACCCTGTACCCAGGAATCAAGCCATCCCCTTTGCTCCTGGGGAGCCTTGGGTCCAACCTCAACAACTCCCGGGCCCGGGAATTGTGTCACATTCCTTCAGTTTTCCAGACTATTGGGAGGGCCCGTGCTTGGTTAGTGGCCAAAGATGGGGATGTGGGTGGGGGTGGAGCCAGGTGTTGACCTGAGCTCGCTCCACGTTCTAGCGCGTTCTGGACGTGAGGTCAGCCCGCTTGGATGGTTTGGGGTGTCACCTTCGTTCTTTGAGCACAGTGAAGGTGAATCGTAGGTCCTGAAGTCACCCTCCAGTTCTCCACGTAGGGTCCCCGGACCTGCAGCATCAGCGTTCCTGGAAATGTGTTAGAAATGAAGATTCTCGGCCCACCCAGGCGTGCAAATCAGAAGCTCTGGGGTGGGGCCTAGCCATCTGTTTTAAAGGCCCCAGGGACTCTGATCCACCCTGGAGTGAGACCCTATCTGTCATTAGGAGGGATGGGAGAGTTAAGGCAGGAAATGAAGAGATGCTGGGGGGGGGGGGGGATGCAGCCGATCGTGGGGGACTGTGCCTGGGGTGGGGCTGATGTGGGGAGAGGGCTCCCACTGAGCCCAGAGGACATCTGAACTCGGGACCAGGGAGGAGGGTGCCGACCAACAAGCCCATGTCGGCTGAGCACCCACCATCTGGGCACCCGTGTGTAGGGGATGGGTTTCGGTGGCCAGCCCTGTTGGTGTCTGCTCTCTTGGCCACCTGGGCTACACCAGCCAGTGCTCCTGGTGCCTGAGCAAGCTCATGGTCACTGGAGCCCGCTGTCCTAGGAGCCTGCCCCCCTGCAGCCAGGGCTCAGAATCCAGATGCCCAGTGAGAGCCACGATGTTCAGCAGGTAGGGGCAGGCTCCAACTCAGCAGGCTGGTTGACTGCCTGGGCCCAGGTCACGGGCTAGGCTCGGCCACAGTGGTCAGCAGGCGCTGCTCTCTGGCCCAGTGCCAGCTGCTGCCCTGGGTGCACCCGGGAGACCAGGCTGGCCGAGCTCCTGGAACCCATTCAGCCTGCCGGCCACTCCTGCTCCCATTTGGGGGCCTGCTGGCTGAGCTCTGGGTAGACCCAAGCTCATCTGCCAACTTCTGACAGCCAGACCCCACCTGTGGGAGGCAGCATCACTCCTGGCCTCAGCCCGTCTTTGTCCCAAGGATGGGTCCTTTTTACGGAGGGCCCTAAAACCGTGTCAAAAAGCACTTTCGTTTTTAAAGACACTCATCTGAGGAACCATGAGTGGCTTCTCAGTAGGATGCACTCGGTAGCGAGGTTCCTGGTCTGGGCTCTATGGGGGCCGTGCATTAAGCCAGGTGACACCCTCCCCTCCCTGCACCCCTGCCCTTCCGTCAGTCAGAGCCTTTGCCAGAGAGGGGCTGGGTCCATCGCCACAGCCCCTGAGGGCTCACTTCATCGGGGACATGGGGACATTGGACGGATTTTCTGATGACTGAGGGCCGGCTGGTACCTAGATGCTGCGGCTCCAGATGGTTCTGGTGGGCTTGCTCAAGACCCTCCTCTGGTGTGTTTGACCTTGAGTCAGGGTGGGAGCGTGGAGCTTAGAGGTGGTCTTCCTCCCCGCGCCCCCACCCCCATCCCCCAGTGCACTGAGAGCTCTGATGATCGAGTCTGAGTGTACAGCAGGGGCTCATGCATTGCTCTTGTTGCCGGGCTCGCACTAGTTTTATCAGCATCCACAAAATCTGAGGGAGCAGAGCCCTGGTCCCTGGGCTGATAAATCTTATCAAGGTTTTACCCTGAGTTGGGGAGGGAAATGGATTTTGATGTGTTATTTTTGTTGTTGGGTTATGTTTGGGTATGTTTGGGTATGATGTGTTATGTTTGTTGTAGGGTTTTTTTTTTTGGTGTTTTTAAATGAAAACAGCCTCCCCTTGCACTTCAAGCCCTCCCTTGTGAGTGGGACAGGCAAATGAGCCAGCACTGCATCTAACACAAGGCTGTAAAACTGGCAGAAAATAGCGTGAAGTTGTTGGCTTGAGAAGTCAGGTCTGGGGGCAGCACCCCGGCAGCTGACAGCCCTGGGTCTGTGAGGAATTATCAGGAGACGACAGAGGGCCTGGAGATGGAGATAGCTGGCGTCACGCCGGGGAGGAGCCTGACGTCCAGTTGGGTCAGGCTGCGAGGGGAGATAACCACCCTCCCTGAGGTGGAGGCCAAGGCTGGGAGGAGGCTGCGGACACACGTGTCAACTGTGAACGGCACTCCCCGTCAGAGCATCTTGTCAAGTACCCCCTGTGCCACTGTAAAGTCAGCATCATGGGGGGCAGGCCCAGATGGGGAAGCAGAGAGAGTGAGGGGTGTCCCGAGTCACACTAGTGGGTAGAGCCCCCCAACATCAAGCACCAGCAGTGGCAGCCCCGCCCCGGACACCCCACACTTAAGGTCGAGGAGGGTCCCAGAGGCGCTGCCCAAGGGGGACCTGAGAAATGACAGATGGAGGAGAGGAGCTGCTGCGGATCAGGGAACTTGTGCTCAGCCACCGTCCTTGGTCCCTGTGGTCCTCTGGGGACGTGCTGCCCTGGTGTCTGCAGATAGGAATCTGAACCCAAGGCTGGGAGCTGGAGTTGAGCTCATGGCCAGCGTGACCAGGTGTCCCCTGAGGCCACGGGGTAAGAGCAGCCCAGGAGACCCGGCCAAGGGGTCTCCCTTCCTTCACTGGGCAGCACTTACCCCCATTGAGGTGCACCTGGACATGAGGATGGGGGTGCAGGTGGAGCCCCCATGGAAGGAGGAGAGCTCGAGCCCCTTAGCAGAAGGACAGTGACTTTTCAGGAGCTGGGTGGGCCCTCCAGTGCAGCCCCAAGACCTTGGCTCATTTGCTGAGGTTGAGCTGGGGCACTCTTGCCAGCCAGCTAGGTGGGCTGTGTTATAGCAAGACAATGATGGGGACAGACACAAACCTGAAGAAGGACAGGCCCCTAGCTTGACCTGTGGGACGAGCCACGAGGCCCAGTCTGCTCCTGGCCATCTGCACACAGCCCAGAGCCCAGCTGCTTTCTGGGGGGCACCAGGCTTTATCTCCCAACCCCAGCTGTCGCCCGTCTCCAGCACAGCCATGCTTATCTGGGGTTGCTGGCCCAGGGAGCCCTGGAGAGGGCTGGTGCCAGCCAGGGTGGCCTCCTGACAGCACACCCGCCTCTACTCAGCCAGCCTGCCAGGCCGGTGCCCTGCAGCATCCCCATCCTCTGCCCCACTCCTGCGGTACAGGAAGTGTGTCTGCAGCTCCCTTCCGTGGAGGGACAGTGATGGCGTGACAGCAGCACACCCTAACATTGCATCTCGGCATGCCTAGCACCTCCTCACGGCCCTGCAGAAATGCAGCAGTGTACCCCCAACCCTGCAGGTGTGGACTCGGAGGCTCAGAGAAGCAGGGCACCTTGTCAGCGTGGTGGGGCCTGACAGCAGGGCAGCTGCGATGCAGCCCAGCCGCGGGCCCTCCTCCCGTAAAAGACATTGGGTCCAGATGAATTCATTTACTTACTGAAGATTACATTTCATTTTGAAATTTTCAAAAAAAGGAACACTGGAGAATAACCCAGCATGTGTTTACTCATCGACCAAAATCAAGGAACACTGAAATTTGACCATAAGTTTCAGTTCTTTTTATATAGAAATAAATACTATGAAGTCCCCTTTGTCCTGTGCTCTGGTCCAGTCCCCTCCCAACTCTGGCCGGCCAGCACCTTGCCTGTCCATGAGCTGGTTATCTTTACTGTCGTGAGATAAGCTGTATTAGTGTGGAAAGAGCCTCTGTCCAGACTGGCTCTTTGACACCTGCTGGGCAGGGCCCAAGACTTTTTGGCCGGCAACAGCCGGGTTGGATCTTGGCCCGGGCAGGGTGTGGGCCCTTTGCTCTGATGGAGGGGCGTTGGGGTGGCACAGAGGTGTCCTGGGTCTCTGTCCACCCCAGTGATAACTGAGATGAGTACAGTGTCAGTGACCACCACAGTAGGACAGCCCACGGCCTGGGGGAGTCTCAGAGCCCCCCGTTTGAAAGGGGAGAGGTGCTGCTGCTTGCTGTGGGGTGGAGAGACCCCTTATGGGGTGAGTCGAGCAGAGGTGACAGCCAGAGCTGGCTGTGCTCCGTGCCGGCGGCACCACTCTTTTCTGGAGCCTGACGGCAGCAAGCTGCCCGTGCTGAGGGGAGGAAGGGCTAGCCTGCCTGCCTGAGGCCACAGCCCAGAAAAGCCGCCTCCGCACCTCCCCCGCCCCGCCTCCCTCGAGGCATGAATGGAGGAGCAATGCAACAGGGCACAGCCTTGCATCAGCCGGAAGGCTGCTTACGTAGGCTGTGCCTCCTCTGGGAGGAGGGGCCAGACATGCATGCTTCTCAATTGTTGAACCCAGGGAAAGGAAATCTCGTAGTACCCCCGCCTCCTTGCACTGTCAGTGCTATTGGGGAGAGCCGCAGAGACCTTGTCTCACCTTGGGCAGGGGCTTGTTTCCTCTTCTGTGGCAGGAATGGCAGTGCTGGCGTGCTTAATATGGACAGCTGTCTCCGCATTGGTCTGGAGGGCCTGGACTGAGTGTGCACCCACCCAAGAGCCACACAGCGAAGGTCAGCGGTGCTGTTTGCCCTGTGCGCACGTTGGCCCCCTCCTCTGAGCCTTTCCCAGCCCGGGCTCAGCTCCTGCTGCGCACGGTGGCTTCAGTACCATGACAAGGACACTTTTCATGAGTCCCACATTCTCGTGGGGTCATTTAAACCCCCGCCACCCTGAGGGAGCTCCTTTTACTACCTCTGACAGGTGTGGAACCACAGCCTGGGGGCTCAACCAGAGTGCCCCCTGAGTGAGGGCCACGCCGGGTCCGTATGTCACAGCCCTTTCTGTCACACTTGGTGCAGGGGAACTTCTGAGTATTTCAGTGTAGGAACAGCAGCCGAAAGCAACTGCTTTCAAAGCAGTTTTCAACCTGAGCTTTTTTAGTGTGTGGCATACTGTCTTGGTCAGCCATTGCATCAGCAGGAGCAGTAAAGACACCATGAGGGAGAGGAGGAGCTATTAAGGTGTCAGTTAATTTCTGAAAGAGATAAGCAGGTGGCAGGGAGCAGCAAGGCCCTTAATCCTCTCCAGAGCATATGGGAGACAGTTCCTGCTTTTCTTCTCCCTGATCTGCTGGATCTCATCCAGTTAATCAGTGGGCATTTATTTCTTTGGAGCCTATTCCTCAAATTGTAAAATTACATGTCATTAGTTTAGCTGGGGAGAGAAGCCACTGGGGGTCTGCCAGCCCTGGGTTAGTTCTGTCTGGAAAAGAGAAGCGATGAGCAGACCTTTCCAGATTTTCTTACCTTGTTGCAGCCCTCCGGAGAAGCAGTGGGTGTTTGCAGGGCCTTGTGGCCAGGGGTACTTCGCAAGGGCAAGGCGTGCTGGTTAATGTTTCACAACCAGCCGTCCAGAAAAGGCCCCACCCGCACCCTTGCTCACGTCCTGGTGTGAATGTTCCCTGGGCGACTGACTTCAGGCACCAGTGCCAGCAGTGAGCGGGAGCTGGGACAAGCGCGTGCAAGCTGGCCCTCCAGGAGTGTTCCCATCATAGCAATCCCGCAGCACAGAGCGCCTGAGAGCATGCGTGAGTTAGAAGCAGTGACATGGAAAGGGGTCTGTGTGGAGCGGTCACCACCTTTGTTTCAGTATAATTTCATCTCATTGTATATTTACGGAGTTGCCGTATTCACAGCCAGCTCATCAGATCCTGGACACTTGTGGGCTGCTCCTGCCCCCTTGGCTCAGGGCTCAGGTGTCACCGGGGGCCCAGTCTTGCTTGTGTCGGGGTGCATTTGTTGGGCCTAGCTTAGTGAGTCCCTGTGCCGCCACCTCCGCTCCCATCCAGGGAAGCCACCTGTCACTTTTGTCACAGGGCAATTTTCAGTTTTCAGTGTGTGCTGGTGAAGCAGCAGTGGGGTGCAGCTTGCATGTTTTCCTTACCAACTAGGACCACCTGAGCACCCCTGCTCGTGGACCCCAGCCGTGGCGCTCACCTCAGCCCCTGTCTCAGGTGTCAGAATTGCCCCCGTGGTCCCACCACTTGGCTCATCTACTGGATTTGTGCTAACGGACACCTCATCTCCCTGTTTCCTCTGTGGGATTCTAGAAGATTCTCTTTAAAGAAAGGGCTTCCCACCTTTAAGAAGTTTGACAACCTGTGTGTGAACTTGATAAGTTATGCCCACACATTGAGTGGGTGCAGAGAGGCGGACGCCGTGCTCCTGCAAGTAGCGGATTTGCTTTGTCCTCTTTTGAGGGTCAAGAACATGTGGTTCTCAGCTTTGACCTTGGGCCTGAGAACTGTCCAGTTTACTGAAACAAGTCCTGGAGGATCAGAGCCACCAAAGGGGCTGGGCTCCCCCTGAGCCTGTGCTGACCGCCTGTCCGGCAGGACTGACTTCGCTGCCCTGTCTCCACAGTGCTGCTCACGGCTGTGAACTGCTACAGCGTGAAGGCCGCCACCCGCGTGCAGGACGCCTTCGCGGCCGCCAAGCTCCTGGCCCTGGCCCTGATCATTCTCCTCGGCTTCATCCAGATGGGGAAAGGTGAGTGTGGCCTCAGGGCCCCAACAGCTGTCCCTTGAGGCTTTGCTATGCCGGGGGAGGGGTCCCCATCTCTCAATGCCCCCAGCCCTCAGATCTGCCATGATCCAGCATGTCACCCACTCTGTACCCTCACCCTAAATGGGGGTCCCCATCTCTGAATGCCCCCAGCCTGCAGATCTCCCACGCTAGCATGAAGGGGCTTACTCCACTTAGCTGGGTCACACTCCCGGGAGAAGCCGACACTGAGTTAGACTGAATGCCCCCAACAACAGTGGTCCCACAGCTGTTTGAAGGATCTGCCCTGTCTGCTCTGAGCCCCGCCTCCTACCCACACGTGGGGTTGGGGGCTGGGCAGAGGATGGAGCCACAGGGATTTGTGGAGAGAGCTGAGTGCTGTGCCTGGCACGTCGTGAGCACCAGGAGAGGAGCTGTGGCCAGTTTTGTGTTTATTGAGGTGGATGTTGTACACTGGAACGTGCACGAGTCGTCGGTGCTGATGGGTGAATTGTAGCTGCCCCCAGGGGAGACTGTAGAACACCCTAGCCCCCAGTGGAGTCCTTATGCCCATGGACTTCCCTGCCCTGCCAGCATCCGCCATGCTGAGCTCTCCCCTCGTCATCTGCCGCTGGGTCCTGTCACATGTGGGTCACGTGCCTTGGTGTTCAGTGGCAGTATGTCCTCCTAGTGTCAGGCTGCGTTCCTCGGGGATGTGCTATGATATATTCTGTGGATGGGGATGGAGTCACTCCCCGTTTCTGGCTACTATGGAAGATACTGTCGGGGACATTCTCCTGGGTGTCTCTTGGCAAATGGAAGCACTGGTTTCTCCAGGACGGGGTGGACAGCAGACCCAGGGTGGGTGTCTGTGTGGCTTTCGCAAATCAGCAATCCTGCAGCAGCTGGTCCAAGGCAGGTTCTGAGAGCCCCTGCAGAGAAGGTCACCATGAGGATGCACAGCAAGCCCCCACAGCCCCGTGTGTAGGGCCAGGTGGGACCCCGGGCCTCACTCTCTGTCTCAGTGCTGTTAGAAAGCTGGGCTCATGAGAGGCCAGCACCTGTGTCCCCTAGCACACCAGGGGCCTTGCCAGCTAATTTGGCTGGTCCTGGAGGCAGCTCTTGTGGGGAGAACCAGGATTTGGGCCTGGTCTGCATCGCTGTGTCCAAAATCCCATGAGGCACAGGGCCTGGATACAGCACGAAGCCCCGTTCAGGCAGTGGCTGTCATTTTGTGGTAGTGCAGCTTCCTCGCACACTTTGGGGCCGGCCAGCAGTGGATTGGGCTGGTGGAAAACCCCTAATGGCCACATCCCTGATGTGTCCTTGGGGCTTCTGCCTATGATGCCCAGAAACCCATCCTTGCAGTTCTGGACCCGCCTGTGTCCTTCCCCCCTCTACCGGCCACATGGGGCACTGCACTTTCCAGGAACCCAGCATCCGGAGACAAGAGACTGTGCAGGAGACGCTCACAATCCAGGAGAATTGGGTGCACATGAGGCTGCAGGGGCTGCCATGGTACCAGCCCTCGCCAGCCCTTTCTCAGGAAGAGAGAAGCGCACAGTGCTTATCTACACTGACCTGGTAAAGTGGAAGCGCGAATCCAGATAATTCAGGCAGACCATCTTTTATTAAATACGTTAATATGTGTGAAGCCTTTAGCACAGCGGCTGGCACCTAGTAGGACCCCAGCATCCATTGGCTGCAGTCGTCATCGCTGAGGGAAAATCCACCTGGTTCCCAGATCTGTCTGTACGGAAGGTAGCCCAGGCCACGGCTGCAGGAGCCTGGCTTCGTCCTGGAAGCATGTGTCTGACCAGCGACTCAGCCCTCGTGAGTCCGGTCACCCAGGGAGTCCTTGATGGACCGCCTGTGGGTGAGCCCGAGGCAGGGCTGGGATGGGCCGGGGTCTGCCTATAAGCCGTGCCTCTTCTGCTCCCCGTGCTACCCCTACTCCAAGAGCCCCCCTGGGACTGCAGGTTCCAGCATCTTCCTGAAGACAGGACTCTATCTTCTTCCCTATTCCTCAGATCTCAAGGACCCCGGTTGGGCTAACTCCCCAGCCTCGTAGAAAGCTCAGCCGGGGAGGGCCAATGGGCAGAAGGAAAATTCCCTCCTGTGCCCACCCGGCTGTCCAGCCAGGAAGGCTGCCGTTTGATGGAAGATTTGCTTGTGAAGGCATTTGCTTGGCTGGCATGTTAGATGCAGACAGATGAGGAATGTCGGGGGAACCTGATTTGTAAAAACAAAGTTTGGTAGGGACAGCAAAGAGCCTTTGTTCAGCTCGAGCACATAATATGTTTATAATTCTGTTGCCGTCGAAAACATCCTCCCCCCGAGCAGTTCCTTTCTGAACTTGGGATATAGTGCAGCGTCTGCAAATTCCTGCTCCCTGTTTTTCTTCGAGATGTATTTTGTTCCCAGATGAATGCTTTCCTTTCTAGAGGATGCATTGTTGCAAATGTTGACCCTTTTCTCTCACAACAGTCGTCTGACTCTATTTCCCCTTGGACGCAAAGCTCTTGGGCAGCCTGCCCGATCCCATGGGTCCTGTGCTGATGGCTGGTGGGAGGGCCCAGTCCTTCAGGCAGGGGCTCAGCTCGATCGTGCCCAGTTTGGCCGCCGGCATCCTGTGTCTGGAGAATGTGACCAGCTGTCTTATAGACTGGCCTGCGCATGCCTCTCTCCTTCACCCTGGGTGCCCGCCCCACCCACACTAAGCCGTCTTCCTCCTCGGCCCACCCAGCACCCAGGTGGGCCAGGGGCTGCAGAAGGGCTTGGGCACGAGCAGATTCTTCCTGTCGTCCTTCACCAGAACTTTCTGAGGCCCTGACTGCAGCTCTGTGCTGAGACCCAAGGAGGACACAGTCCTGTTGCCCAGAGCTCACACCATGTGGGGGGATACCAGACAGCCAAGGCTCACGGACAGGAGAGTTGCAGACAGGGCTGCAGCCCAGACCAGGAAGGCCCTTCTGAGGGCCAGAGGGGTATCTAGATGAGGGCACAGACATAGTGTGATGAAGGGACAGCTCCCCAGGCCTGGGCTGGAACCCGGGGGTGGGAGGGGCTCAGGCTGCCCCTGGGGCTGGGAGCACCATGGGGGGGGGGTCTGGGTTTGCTCCCAGCTTTTCCAAAGGGGAGCCTGAACACAGGTCAGCATTTTAGACCCGGGTAGCAAGTCGCACGCAGCATGGGTGGGGTGGCCGGGCCTCAGAGGCCACAGAGAGAAGCAGGCAGACGTGGTGGGCAGAGGGCGCGTCTTGGTCCAGGAGGTGCCCACCAGCTTTTGTCCTTGTTCTTTTGTCTATCGGCCCCTTACCTGTTACACGCCAAGGTCAGGCTGTTCCCAAAGCAGAGTGGGTGTTTCCAAGACCAGAGGCCGGGAGTGGGGTGTGGGAAGCTCGTCCCTCATGCCCAGGTCCCTCCCGGAGGACACACAATGGGACCCTTGTGGTTTTGCTAGGGCTGCAGCGTCCCGTGGGGGAAGAACTCGTGTCTCCTTGAGCAGTTGCAGAGTGGATTGCATAGTGGTGCAGATAAAATCCACAAAAATGTGTCCTTCCTCCCCCACAGTGCGTCTGCGCAGGACACCCTCTCCTGGAGGGTGTGGGAGGAGGGAAAGGCTCCCTGCACCAGGGCAGGCCCCGCCCCAGCCCCCCAACCCAGCCTCCATGGCAGCTCCCAGGAGCTCACCCAGTGCTGGGTCCTTGGCCCCAAATGCCAGGAGACCTGAGTGTGGTTTGCACCATGAGTGGAGGCTCTTAGGCTCCCTGTTGATTATCTCTTATGTCTGAGTGCTGTCCCCAAGAGACTCGGGGATGGGGAGATGGAGGAAGCAAGGGAGATGCCCCGGGGCTGGAAGGAGTGGCCTTACAGTAGGGAAGGCCCAGGAGAGCTGGGAATGACCACTTGCCCCCAGGGCTGGAGACTGGTTTCTGAGTCACTTTACAGTTTACATTCGGTTCTTAGGTTAGTGGGCCCCCAGGGCTCAGAGGAGAGGTGGCCTGTCACCTGCAATGGTAGACACCAGAGCGGATGTGTGCGCTCCCTTGGGGGAAGTCCCGCCCCACCATCCTGCCCTAGGGCCGGGTATGGGCATCACAAGGGAGGTGGTGGGAAAGGCCCCAGGCAGCCAGGCCAGCGCTGGAAGCCCACAGGGACAGGGCAGAGACACTTGTCCCCAGAGGGTCTGGGTCTCAAGGTTGGCTCTCCTTGGGCAGATCCCTTCACCTCCTGGAGCCTCAGTTTCCTCATCTGTGAAATGGTGGCAATGGCAGCAGCTGCCTCAGGGCCCTTGGGGCCATCTCTCGCTGTCTTCAGGCCCCTCAGAGCAGCCCTGAGCGGGGCTGTGGTCCATCGCATGGAGGGGACAGGCATATCACATGCTCCCAGGCCCAGCCACCCCCTTATGGGAGGACTTAAGGGTACTTGTGACAGAGCCTGGCTCAGAGTGACTCAGGGTCACACGGGACCACAGGACACTGTAACCAGGGGCCTGCTCAGGGCTGGAGTTCAGTTCTCCACACCAGTCGCCTGTGCCCCTGGAGACGGGACAGGGCCAGGCAGGGCAGGGCCATTGCCTGGTGGCCAGTGCCCCGTGGGCCAGTCTGCTCCTTGAGAACACCCAGAGCGCAGGTCACGCGGCAGACTCAGCAGTCCCCCTCTGCCACCAGGAAGGACTGTGGTGATGGAACCACGGTCGAAGGAGGGTTGGCTGTTATTTCCTGTGTGCGTTCTTTGATAGTTTTTAATTGAAGCCTTTCTGTTGGCCCTGCAGGGCTCTCTGCTAACTTAGCATCCAGAGTCTTAACAGGATGGAAGTTACAGGCTCTGGTGAGCTGGCCTCCCCCTCCAGGATGAGAGCGAAGGTCCCACAGCCACCCTGGGCCTCTGGATGGTGCCGGGGAGCCATCACTGTGCTTTCTCCCGAGCCCGCTAAGGGCACCGGGCACTCAGAGCCCACTGACCAGACGGGACTCAGAGCCCCGTGGCCCCATGGCGTGGGCAGCCCGTTTCACAGCGCAGGAGCCCGAAGCTGAGCACTTGCTCTCTTGGCCCATGATTGTGAAGCAGGATCTGAGGCCATAGCTGCTCCATGTCGTCCGTGTCCATGAAGCACAGTGGAAACCAGGGAGGTCTGACGCGGATGGCGTGAGGCCCGCCTGTCCCTGTCTGCAGAGCGTGTCCTGGGTCTGCCATAGCAAATGGCACAAACTGGGGGCTTAAAACTACGGAAATGTGTCCTCCCGCAGTTCCGGAGGCCAGGGTCCAAAACCAGGGCACACTGCGCTGACACCTGGAGGGAGGCTCCCTCCTGCCTCCTCCAGCTTCCGCTGGCTCCTTGGCCTGTGGCACTATCGCTCATCTCTGCCTCCGTGCTTATGTGCCTGCTTCCCACGACTGTCTCTCTGCTTCTCTGTGTCTTAGAAGGACACTCATGGGATTTTGGGCCCCCCATCCATGATCTCATCTCAAGGTCCTTATCTCAGTTACATCTGCAAAGAGCCTTTTTCCAAATCCAGTCACATCCTGACGTTCTGATGGACATGAATTTGGGGGGACACTATTTAGTGCACTGCATGATGTAAGTGACCATCATGTTGAACCCCAGGGGATTCAAGTGGGATGGAGGTGGAAGGTTCCGGCACGGTGGATGCTCCCCCTGTTTGGGGAATGACTTTCCCCTCGTCAGCGTCCTGAGTCCTGTCCCAGGAGGGGTGCCCGTGGGCCATGACGGGAGGGAGAGCAGTGGGTGGGGCGGGGCAGGCCCAGTCAGCCCAGATACTCTGGGATTTCCTCTAGCTGCCTCCCAACCCCCATCTCCAGATGGGGGGTGTCAGTGGGCTGCGGTCCCATGCCCAGGCCCAGGCAAGGCCCTGCTGAGCATTGAACCAGGTCTTCCTCCATGCAGAGGCCTGGCGTGGTCCCAGGAAACAGGGACTGTGGGGAGCCCTTGTCCTCTGATTCAGGAGCCGAGGGCTGGGGGGCAGGACCACTCCCGGTCCTGTCCCTCTGTGCACCTGGCCGCTGGGTACCCTCCCAGGCTTCTGTGCACCAGGAGGCTTCTCCGAGAGTGGGGGTGCCCCCCGGGGTCGATGGTTCCCATGGCTGTGTCTGCATGACACAGAGATTTGGGCTGCTTTTCCCTGAAGTCAGATCCCCAGGGCCCTTTGAACGCTCCAGCCCCCGTCACCCTGGCTCTGCTTGGTTCCCAAGGCTGCTGTGACATTGCGATTTGCCGGAGGGCCTGGTCTCTGGCTGTGTGCTAGCTTTCTCATTCTTGGCAGCCTCCCGCCTGGCTGCATTTCAGGGCGAGGCGAGGAGAGGCAGCCTCGAAGGAGACGGAGCTTAGGGGCCTGCCCGAGGGCACATATGGATGCCCTGAGGGCTAGGACCTGCCTGGGGGGCATGCTGCCTTCTGCCTGGGCAGCAGGTTAGAGGCAGCCTTGAGATCTACAGAAAAGCCCCAGGGAAGGGGCAACAGCCCAGGGAACCCCACGGTGTGACAGGAACCATGGGTGTCCTACTGTGGGGCCCCCCTGGTCCCCATGGGAGGGCCTGCACTTCTCTGTCGTCCATCCTGACCGCTTTCCGGCTGCCCTCCCAGTCACCGGGGCCCCCTGATGACAGGGCCTAAGTGAGGAGCTCGGCAGTCTTGGGGCTGTTGCATCCCTTCCTCCCGTGTCCGCCGGTGCCTGGATTTCTGTGCCGAAACAGCGATGAAGCCCTGGCTCGGGGTCCAGGGGAAAGAAGGCTGCGGGCAGGCAGCATGTGTGCCCTGGCCTTGGGGAGTGGTGGCACGTGGGCCAGGCATTTGTCACTCGCCCTCTAGAGCAGGGTCTCTGCTTGGCACTGTTGCATCGGGGACTGTCTGCTGTGGGGGCCACCCCATGTGTTCCAGGTTGTGGGGCGGCACCCCTGGCCTCCACCCACTACATGACTCCCACCCCAGCTGTGACAGCCCCATGTGTCTTCCAATGTCCCCACATGTCCCCGATTGCTGGGGGCAGGTAGGTTATTGAGAACCACCGTTGTGGAGTCTAGAATGTACCTTCTTCCCGGGAAGGAGCGTGTCTCCCGTCTCTGTCCCGTGGCGGCTGCCAGGCCTGGGGCAGCTGCTGATGCGCATCGTTCAATGGAGGTATGGCTGCCTCCCCAGCTTCTCGCTGCCCTGGAGACGGGCAGGCGGGCCCTCCCTCCAGCTCTCCAAACCCCCCTGAGCCCACCTGCTGTGAGGGCTCCAGCCCCGGCAGGACAGCCAGACAGAGCCGCTGCCCCTGGCTGTCACCCCTGAGCTCCTTCAGGCTGCGCCAGCCCTGTGGGGGCCAAGCTGAGCACTGCCCAGAGCCAACAGTCCTGGCGCCCGTGTTGTGGCGCCCATCAAGAGAAGGGGCAGTGCGATCGGCCAGCGTTTGGTCGGGTGCCCGTTGGAGCTCCGGGTCTTCAATCCAGGCCAGTGTCCAGCACAGGCTGAGGCCAAGCAAACCAGGAGCTCTGCCATGGGGGCACGTGTGCCACCCACTCTCGGGGCAGTTCACTCTCAGATGCCTCCCTCCGTCCCTGGTCTGAAGTGGGGCACACTGTGTCCATGGGAGGCAGGAGACAGAATGAGGTGACAGGGCAGGGGTACAGCTCAGAGGAACTTGTGGTGGGTTGATTGGGGCCCAAAGCAGCCAAATCCTTGGCTGAGCTTTGCCTGCTCTCCCCCCCACCCCCCACCCCATGTCAGGAGAGAAGCAGGAGGTCTGCTGGCTGCCCTCAAGGCCACGGTGTCAGGGGGCCGTCCCTCTGTGCTCCTGGATGTCTGCTTTCCTCCAAGGGACATCAGGAGGGAGGCCCCAGACAGCTGAGGGAGGTCCCGGCAAGACGGCGAGATTCTTCAGTCTGTGTTTGCCCAGAGCAGCTAGTGTTTTCTTGGGGTTTCAGAGGCTGCAAAATCAAGCTGTCGATCCCAGGAAATACCGCTATGGCAGAAATTCTGTCCCCAGCATGGCCATCCCAGGGAGACAACTGCGTTAATATGTCAGCACTCTGAGCCGGGGACCACAGAGCCGAGTCACCCCTTCATGAGAACATCGAAGCTGCCCAGGCCTCAGGGCAGCTGTTCTTACCTGAGATCCCCAGGCCGATCTCAAGCCTCGAATTTTATCCTCAGCGAGAACAGCAGCCGTCGCCCTGCACAGCAGGGTCTCACACACACATACACAGAGACACAGACACACTGTGTCGCTAATTCAGGATCATGCTTGAGGTGGGAGCCAAAACCCATATCCCAGCATATGCGAAGAGAAATTCAACTTGAATAATAAACAGGAGATAGAAAAGTAGATCCTAATGGGAAAATGGGGCAGGTTAATGAGGAAATTAAAATTCAAGACAAATGTGCATTACCTGTGAGGAACCTTTACTGTGAAAGACCTTTAGTGCTCCAGTGGGTGCAGGAGCCTGGCCTGGCAGCGCCCTTCGGGGGTCCTGATCTTTCGGAGATCCGGGTAGGGGGAGCCATCCTGGGTGGCCTCCCCTGGGTTCTCAGGGGCACCCGCAGTGTCCCGGGAGAGCAGCAGGCCTGAGGTGGCAAGGACTCAAGCTCATGCATGCGGTACCCGGAGGTGAGACACGCCAGCCCCGGCCTTCACAGGAGCTGTCCTTGTGGTCCCAGACCCCTGCTGCATGCTGGCAGGTCCCTATGTCCCTGGGCAGGTAGCCTGAGCCTCAGTTTCCCCAACTATAGGACAGATGCTCCTCCCCCTTCCCCACAGCCGAAGTATGTGGGCAAGGCCCTGGGACGTGCAGGGCTCTGCAAATGTAAAGGAATACACATTCCAGAACATTCCATTGGGGAGCAGCTGGGAGGGAGCCCTCTGCTGAGGCACTGTTGAGGGGTATGCCATCCTGAGCTGGCTCTCTGCACTGCCCCCACCCGCCCGGCCTGCTGACCACCCTGTGACCGGGCAGTGCCAGCCCCGGGCCTCCAAGACAGGTCATGTGCAGGCGTCAGGTCAGGTGAGGTGCCAGCGGCCCTGGAGACTGTTCTCATCACAAGACCAAGGCCTCATCAGGGGGTGGGGGCTCCGGCTCAGGCTGGAGATAGGCAGCCTGAGCACACCTGCATGGTCAGGAGAGATGAGCCCGCAGAGTCCAGGCGTCCAGAATAAGACGATGGATCCAGAAACAGGAACTCAGGGGCTCGCCTCCCTGTGTGGTGTTTGCCATAGGAAACCCGGTGCTCCCTTTGAAATGCAGGCTTCAGCTGAGTAAAATGACAAGGTTTTATGGGAACCTCTCTTTCAAAGGGTCCCCTTTGCAAACCTCCACATGTACCATCACCCTGTCCTGTTCCTGGGGTGACCAAGGCTGTCATCCTTGTGAAAGGCATAGAACCCCTTTGTGTCCTCCATCCCCTGTACCCCGAGGGGCCTCAGACCTACCAGCTATGGGTGACATTGACCCATGGAGCAGCCCTGGGGTCACCTCCCAGCCTGGTGCCATGGGACCTGGGCCAGCGGCTTATCAGCAGGATGAGGGCACAGACCCTTGCGTCCAGAGCCACAAGGACTCAGTTAGGAACGGTCCCCAGGGGGCCAGCCCGTGGCCGAGTGGTTAAGTTCGCGCACTCTGCTTCAGCAGCCCAGGTTTTGCCGGTTCGGACCCTGGGCGTGGACATGGCACTGCTCGTCAGGCCATGCTGAGGCGGCATCCCACATGCCACAACTAGAAGGACCCACAACTAAGATACACAACTATGTACTGAGGGGATTTGGGGAGAAAAAGCAGGGAAAACAAAAAAGAATCGGTCCCCAAGCTAATGAGCAGTCCACATCTGACTAAGAGTCCAGCTTCTTCAGCTTTGTGCCTGACAGGCCAGCCACTGTCGGGTGGGTGGGAAGTGACCCGGGTGCCTTCGTTTCCATTGGTGTCTTTGCTCTTGTTTCAAGCTCTCCTTCCTGCAAGGCAGTCATCTGTGAAGTGCGTGTCTGTGCGCTGGCCGCCCCAGAACTGAGGGAGCCAGGAACTAGAAACCCACTGGGCAGGTGACCCTCGTCAGTGGGGAGCTGAGGGCCAGCCCATCCAACCCCTGGCCTGTGAGCGTTCCTGGACCGTTTCGCAGACGATGTAACTGAGCCTCGGGAAGCACCAGAAGCTGTCCCAGGAGCTGGGGACCCTCTGAGATGCCCACATGTCATGGTGTCTGTTGTACTGGGCTGAATGGTATCCCCCAAAACACATGTCCACCGGAACCTGTGAAAGGGACCCTATTTGGAGAAAGGGTCTGTGCGGATGTAATTAAGGTGAGCATTGAGATGAGACCATCCTGGATTCGGGCGGCCTCTCAAGGCAGCGAGGTCCTTCTGAGAGACAAGAGGAGACACAGTAAAGAAGGCCGTGTGAAGATGGAGCAGAGGCTGGAGGGATATGGCCACAAGCCAGGGGACGCCTGGGGCCCCCAGGAGCGGGAAGAGGCAGGAAGGACCCACCCCTGGAGCCTCTGGAGGGAGTGCGGCCCTGTGACCCCTACGTTTCAGACCTCTGGCTCCAGGACTATGAGAGAAGACATCTCTATTGTCTAAGCTGCCCAGTCTGTGTCCACCTGTGAGGGCAGCCCCAGGACACTCACACACGGACCTCACTGAGCCACAGCACAGATTCGACGGGCTTGTCTGTCTGCAGGCTCTGAAACAGGGAGACTGTAGTCCCCGGGGATGCTGGGTCCTGCCCGTTCCAGGGAGAAAGGGTCAGCAGAGAAGTGGACTAAGCCATCCAGACCCCACCCCACTGTGTCCAGGAGCCCAATACCTTGTCCATCTGGATTACGGACCATGGCTGAGATGCCCGTGTGGACACCTGTCCAGAAGGCTCTCACTAAGCAGTCCCCGGGGAGGGAGTGTGTCCTGGAGTAGGGGCACCATCCACCGGGACCGTTTCCTGATTCCCAGCAGGGTGTTGGTGCTGCCGTGGTCCCAGGACAGATCTGGGTCATCTTTGGGTCATTTTGTGCTTGCAGCGGCCTATGAGGGAGGTGGTGTTTGGAGCTGCATGGCGCAGTGGGAGGCCGGGGCAGGTTTCGCAGCTCTGGATTCTGCTGCACTAAGGGCTGCAGCAAAGCTCAAACCCACATCCCCCTGACCTGAAGGGCGCGTCACGGAGCCTCGGGGGTGACCAGGGCTGATCGGCCCCTCCCTTCTGACCTGCACCCCCGAGGAAGCAGGCCCGCCCCTGCATCTACCGTCTCGGGTGTCCCGTCTCTCAGAGTATGGACGGGCGGCTGGCGCCCAGAATGGCCAAAAGTCAGCAGAGCTGACATCCCCTCAGGTGGACCAGGGGCCTCTCAGGGGCCACGTTTCTCCAGGTCACTGCTGCTCACTCTGCTTGCTCACCCCCAGCCCTGGGATAAGTTTGGGAAATGTGTGCACCCGGCGGCTCAGCAGGTGCATTTAATTAGTCGCAGTGGAAAACCTTCACCCCTACATTTTTGTTTGTTACTGTATTTTGCTCCAGAAACATTCCAGAACTTGAGGCGTGCCCTCTGTGCAGCACTCTCTAACCCACATTCCTTTCTGTCTGTTTGGCCTTTGCCAGGTGACATCTCCAATCTGGATCCCAAGTTCTCCTTTGAAGGTACCAACCTGGACGTGGGGAACATCGTGTTGGCGCTGTACAGTGGCCTCTTTGCCTATGGGGGATGGTAAGTTCCAGAATGTCTGGGTCCCTGGGGCTTGGGACATATAGGCTGGACCCCCAAATGTCAGAAATCTAACTCTCGGCCGTCCACAGGCAGTTTTAGAGAGTGGCAGGAGACCCTCTGGGAGCTGCTCCGAGCCCCACGTGTCCTGAAAAGGCACAGAGGGAACACATGGTAGCACTTACAGCTGTGTCTGGCCCCTGAGGAGAGGGCCTGTGGATGAACCTTGGCCGATGGGCAGAAAGCATCTGGGCCTGATGGTCCTCGGCCCCCGAGCAGAGTGCCTGCCTGCAGCTCTGTGCTGGCACTTGCTGCCCCGGGCCCCTAGCTGTGGCGCTGCTCTCTGGCCGGCTGCATAGGACCGCCAGTAGGGCTGCATGGCAGGTGGCGGGAAGGCGCTGGACGGCAGGCCGGGAGGTGGACGTTGAACCCCTAAGGGCTGCCCTTGCAGTCTTGCCCCAGGTAGCCTCTGACCCCAGCCCGCAGTGCTCGGTGCGGCGTGTGAGCAGCCGGGAAGCAGGTCTGCGAGGGCATGCGGGGGGGAGTCCGCTAGACTGGGCTCCGTGTCCCCTCGGAACAGAGGGGCCTGAGGGGTGTGGATTTCTTAGGGGAGCAGCGCTGCACCCTCTGCCCCGGTGGCTTACCAAGTGGCCGGGTGGCAGGTGCGGGGGTCTCCCCTCAGCCAGCCCAGAGCTGCCAGGAGGGGATCCCTGAGGACTCTGTGTCCTTTGTCCCTAATGACTGGGAGGAATGTATAAGTAACCTCTGCTCTCTAAATTCTAGGAATTACTTGAATTTTGTCACGGAGGAGATGATCAACCCCTACAGGTAGGCGTGTATGTACAGGCATTCTGTTACATGACAGGAGGTGCACGGAGGGAGAGGTCTGGCTCTCCAAGCCTGTCCCTGGGCCCAGCCCAGCCGCGGACAGAAGCAGGGCAGGGTCAGTGGGAGGGGCCTTGGGGTTGGATCAGGGTGGGGGGTGGTTTCTGGGCTCACACTGGCCACATGGTGGCCATGTGATCTTGGACAGAAGCCCCATCAGAATGTGCAGGAATCCCCGTTTCACAGACATGCCCCTCCTGTTCCTTCCAGAAACCTGCCCCTGGCCATCATCATCTCCCTCCCCATCGTCACCCTGGTGTACGTGCTGACAAACCTGGCCTACTTCACCACGCTGTCCACTGAACAGATGCTGACGTCGGAGGCCGTGGCCGTGGTAAGACACCACCTGCCAGCATCCGCCCGGGTCTCCTTGAGGCCAGCCCTGCCGCCTCCGAGCCCGTGATGCAGAGCAGACAGGGCCCGTCGTCTGTAGTGGACACATTTTTCAACTCGGAGGGCTTGAGCTGTGCTTTGCCAAGCCAGCCGGAAGTACAGCGCTGGTTCTCACCCTGCTGTACTAGTGAGGATCGAGGGGACTTTAAAGTGCTGCTGCCCCGGCCGCACCCTGGCCAGCTTTAAATTGGCGCGTCTGCGGTGGTGCTGGCATTGGCCGCCTTTAAAGCCGAGGGCTGGACGGCTCTCCCCCTCTGCCCGGGTACACCCCGAGCCACCTCTGGGCAGTCTGGACGCAGGGTTCAGAGTAGGGGCGGCAGCCCCACGGTGGCAGCCGGCTGAGCGCCTTGTCAGTCTCCCAAACCAAGCAGGGTAGGGCCCCAAATAGAACCAGCAGGCTTGCGAATGCCCGCCTGGTGGATCCAGTGGGCTCACCCCCCGCGGTGTCCTCTCACTTTGGCAGGCGAGGGTAGTGCTTGCCCGTCCCAGCTTCTGAGTAAATACTCACTGTCTTGCACTGGGCCGGGTGCTGGGGACCCAGCCAGAGGCAGCTGCCTGTGCTCGGGGGGCAGACTCACGGGTGGGGAGAAGGGCTGTGCACACAGTGGACCTGGTGGCATGCCAGGACAGAAGGGCCTGAGGAAAGTGCTAGAACCAGGGGCCGGGAGTGGGACACGGGGTGTGTTCTGAAGAAGGTCCTGTCCCTGGGACACCCCCAAGTCCAGACCCCGAGGAGTCACTGCGTGTGCCGAAGCCTCATGATGAGCTGGCGGGAGGGCCGTGCAGACAGAGGTGGGCCGGGTGGGCTGAGGCTGGGCCGTGGGGACGCGCACTGTCCAGGGGGAGAAGGTGGGGCCTCCGAAGTTGGAGCCGCAGGCAAGGGTGCTCATGTTCAGCGTCTGTCTAGGACTTCGGGAACTATCACCTGGGTGTCATGTCCTGGATCATCCCTGTCTTCGTGGGCCTATCCTGCTTTGGCTCCGTCAATGGGTCCCTCTTCACGTCCTCCAGGTGAGCCCCAGGTGGGGACCGCCCTCCTGTCACCCAGGTTCTGCGGGAGCAGGAGCAGAGCCCGGTGACCGGCTGAGCTGGCAGGGCGGGCAGCCGCCGCACACGGCTTTTAACCTGTGCTCTGGAAGCGTTGTGTGTTATGCTGAGTAACGTATAGCTGTCAAAACCTTGAAGTAATACAGAAATAAAGGAGCAGCAAACTCTCCCCCACCACTCCAGTCCCCTGCCCAGAGGTGACACAAATTCTGTGTCCTTCCAGACTCTCTCATGGGTACATTTTGCACCCTGCCAGGGGGGCTGGAGGTGAGGAAGGTGGCTGAGTTCTCTCTTTGCCAGCTGAGTCATCAGGGTCACCAAGAGGCCACGGCAGGGACCCCAGCCTTCGTGCACGGGCCCTCTTTGCTCCCACCCTGCCTGGGGTTGCACGGGCACATGGCTGACTGCCTGCTCCTCTGTCCACAGGCTGTTCTTCGTGGGGTCGAGGGAGGGCCACCTGCCTTCTATTCTCTCCATGATCCACCCGCAGCTCCTGACGCCCATGCCCTCCCTCCTGTTCACGGTAAGTCTGCGGTGCCGTCCACGGTCCCCTGTCCCTGGGAGGATCACAGCAGATTGAAATGGAGACTGCACTGTCCCTCAGAGATCGTTTGGGGGGCTCCCCAACGGAGGGGACAGGGAGGGAGGCTGCCTGTCCCGTGTGCGTGACACCCGTCCCAGCTTTACCTCGTGTCCACTGGGCTGCAGACCGAAGGCAGAGACTGAGATGCAGATAGTGAACACGAGTGTTTCCTTGCATTGTGGCCTCTGCTGCCGCTCCGCAGAACACCAAAGGGCACTAGGTTTGTTTTTTCAAAGTTTTTAATTCCAAAAACAATACATGGTCGCTGTAAAGAAACTTCAGACAGTCTGGAAGTGTGCGAGGCCAAAGCCCCATTCTCCCAGGGAACTGCTGAGTGTCGGCAGCCTCCTTTGCTCTGTGCCTCTCTAGAGCCTCGTGGGTGTGTTTACAGGTGTGTGACACACGCGGGGTTTGTTTTTTTAATTGTTCACATTGCGTGCGTTTTCTTCAGCTTGTTTACGTCTTTCCACGCCAGTACGTGCGATCATATTAGTTCTCTGTTGCTGTGTAATAAATCGCCCCAAAATGCAGCGGCCTGAATGGAAAAGATTGATTGCCTCTCAGTTTCTGTGTCAGGAGTTTGGGGCTGGGTGGCCCTGGTTCAGGGTCCCTCAAGGGGTTGGTGATCAACACAGCGTTGTGGCTGCCGCCCCTGCTGAAGGCTCAGCCGGGGCTGGAGGAGCCACTTCAGGACGAGAGGCCTCGGTTCCTCAGGGCGTGGCAGCCAGCTGCCCCGGGGCCAGTGAGCCAAGAGGCACAGCGGGCAGAAAGTTGTGTGCGTGTCTTCTGTGACCTGCCTTGGAAGTCACGCTCCGTTGTTTCTGTCTCGCTGTTTGTTGGCAGCAAGTCGCTAAGTATGGCCCGACACAGAGAGAGGTTCCACCTCGTGAAGGGAGTGTGTCGAATAATATTTGGACAAGTTTAAAACTACCACAGGGTGCAGTCTCCGTTTGGAAGCCGCTCCGCGGTGTTCATGGCGCAGTGCACGGTGGCTCATTTGGTGACCCCGCAGAGGGCGCCTGGGCTGCTTCCCGGCGTTGCTCCTGCTGTTGGTGGTGCCTTCACCTCCGTGAGGTCCACGCAGCTTTGCCATTTTCCCATTTGCACCTGCCTCTGCTATCTGAGAACTTGCGTATTGCTCAGCCCAGGGCTTCCTCTGAGGCGAGAGCGAGTGGGGTGGTGGGCTGGCCCCGCTGTGGCCCGGTGTTGGGGCGGCCTCCGAGGGCTCACCTGGCCCCGGTTTCTCTGCTTGCAGTGCATCATGACCCTGCTCTACACCTTCTCCACGGACATCTTCTCCGTCATCAACTTCTTCAGCTTCTTCAACTGGCTCTGCGTGGCCCTGGCCATCGCGGGGATGCTGTGGCTCCGCTACAAGAAGCCGGACCTGGAGCGGCCCATCAAGGTGAGGGCCTGGGCAGCGGTCAACCCTGGGCTGGTGGGGGCTCGCAAGGTCGTGCGCTTGAGCAACAGGGTCCTAGTGTCCCTCAGGGCCCTGGGTCACGAGGCAGCACCCACACCGCCTTGTGCTTCTGCCCCTCCTGGCATGTGCCTTGGGCAAGCCACCGTCCCTCTCTGAGCGACTGTCCCCTCTGCAGACCAGGGCAGTTCTGGTGAGAACTGAGCAGGATGCACATGTGAACGCGCTTCTGAGCTAGATGTGGGGGGGCATGATTCAACTGACAAATATTTATTGGAAGTCTCTTGAGTGCTAAGCGTATGGTTCCAGGTGCTGGGGTCCATCCTAGGACAAAATAGAGCCCCCAGATCCCTGCCCTTCTAGAGTTTATATTCTAGCAAGATGTGAAAAGCAGGACATAAGAAACCTGCAGCGCTGGGTGGGCAGGGGATGGGGGGCAGGCAGGCAGGGTGATGGGCCTGACTGGCCTGGGTCAGCGTTGGGCAGGACAGCCGGGGGAGGGGGGGCATTAGAAGGGGGCATGTGGGCAGAGGTCCCATGTCAGCCTGGCACGTGGTAGGCTGTGTCTCATGGGGGGCCATGTCCCTGTCATCCTGGGCATGTGGTGGCCTGTGTCCTTGTGGGGCAGAGGGATGCACAGTCTGGGCTGAGCAAGTGGGGTCCTTCCTCACCTTCATCTCCCGGGGAGTCATGCCAGTGTGTAGACGGACGGTTGATTCTGTGTAGACAAACTCCCCCAGCACAAGGCACAGTGGATGTAGAAGGGGATCAAGCCTCTGTGGAGCCTGGGCCGGGCTGGCTGTGGGCACTGCTGTGGCTCGTCTGCTGTGACCTCTGTGGGTGGGCCTGTCTGCCCGGGGCGGTGCAGACTGTGGTTGGCCTGTCCATGAAGGGCTCTCTGAGAAGGCGGGCGCTCATTGCTTGTTCATGGGCAGACATAGTCTCCCCAGAAGCACCGACTCCGCTTCAGGCGGCCAGAGGGAGGGGTGCTGGGCCAGGCTTTCTGCCTTGTGTGATGGGAACCAGAGAGGCCGACCCTCCATGACCTTGGGAAGCCTCGAGGGACCAAGTTGTCCGTTCACCCTTCAGCACTGTCTGCACTTTGGGTAATTGTTGGCTAAGCTGTGTGCTGAGTGAGGGAAACGGAGAGCAGGGTGAGGTGTCTGTTCTCAAGAGGCCCTGGCCTCGTGCCAGGCTGACTCAGAAGAAACCAGCGCAGGTCAGATCCTGGTAAATGCTGGGAGAGCACGACGGGCAATGTGACAGCCCTGGGAGGTCAGCGCCGTTCCTGGACCGGGCGGGGGGCAGGAGTGGGCTCAGAGCAGGTCATGAGGTACACTCTCGGGGGCCCATGGGAGAGGCTGGGTGGGCCCAAGAGAGAGGGCCACTCCAGCGAGAGCAGGAGGGTGGTGGGCATGCAGCGCTGCCAGGGTGGGCAGGACTTGTGACCAAGAGGACGTAGGAGGTATGGGAAGGAGGTGATAGATGACCGACAGCCCCGCCTCAGCTCCGGGCCGATGCCCATCATTCTGCCCTCCGGCCCCAGGTGAACCTGGCCCTCCCGGTGTTCTTCATCCTGGCCTGCCTGTTCCTGATCGCCGTCTCCTTCTGGAAGACCCCTGTGGAGTGTGGCATTGGCTTCACCATTATCCTCACCGGCCTGCCTATCTACTTCTTCGGGGTCTGTTGGAAAAACAAGCCCAAGTGGCTCCTCCAGGGCATCTGTGAGTACCTCCTGGGCCGCAGCCCAGCAGCCTGGCAGCCAGGCCTCGCTCCGTCCCTGCCCTGGGCTCCCCAGCGCCTGTCCCCAGAGCAGCCTGTCTGCTGCTCTCATCTAATCCCCCAGCTGGGGGTGGGGCAGTTACAGCATTGACCGAGGGTCCGGGCTCTTGGCGTGTCTGGCAGTGATGTCTGGCCCACAAATTTTAAGGATAGATGCTCAGCTTGGCCCCAGCTAATCTCAGAACAAGGGGTTCCAGAAGACCAGGCTGCTTTGGCCAAGTAACGAAATCTCACTGTCTGTTGCCAGCTTAAACACAGCCGGCCAACCTAGAAAGGCAGAGGGGGAGGAACAGGGTGTCAGCACCTCCATCCCAGGGTCCATTTACAAGCCACGTTAGGGCCCTGTACTGAGACCGCTGTTAATGTGACAGGCTCCTGGAAAAGT
The DNA here is from genome assembly GCF_037783145.1 of Equus przewalskii. Taxonomy (NCBI): domain Eukaryota; kingdom Metazoa; phylum Chordata; class Mammalia; order Perissodactyla; family Equidae; genus Equus; species Equus przewalskii. The sequence continues at coordinate 34,285,842 of NC_091833.1, read as the reverse complement.
CAGTGGTGTCTACAGGCCTTCACCCTGATCACAGCTCCCGAGTGGCTCTTAAAATCCCCAGGATGGCGATTGGCACCTGGCCGGTCACTCGGTCATTTCAGTAGAACTTTGCTTCCTGCCCAGACCATAGGTGCCCAGTTCATCGCCTTTCAGAACACACCAAGGCCTAAGGCGGGAGCACCCCAGCCTGCAGTCAGCCCCGAGAGGCAGTGCTTGCAGAGGACCATGGGTGACAGGTGTTCACCTGGGCCCCTTGCACAGACCCACCTGCCCTGTCCCCCTGCAGGACGGCAGGCGTGCAGCCACCATCCAGCGATGGGCATGCTTGCTGCCATCCTGGGTGTCTGCCAGGCAGGGGCCCAGGTGTGGACCCACAGGAAGGGCCTGTCAAACTGTCCTCCAGCAGCGGGACCTGTTACCCCATTGTCACTCCCGATGATCCTGGGGTTCTGTGACAGGGTGGGGGCAGAGCCAGCCCCTGCCTGTTGCCGAGTTCCTCGACCACACCCCCTGGGTGACTTAGAGACACAGCAGACACACAGCACTTCTCTCTTCTAACCAGGAGTGCAGGCTGGCGCCCACCGCAGGGAGGCCCGTGGCCTCAGTGTACCAACGCACGAGTCAGGAGGCTTCGTGTCAAATTCTGGGTTTCTGGCTTCTCTTACCCCTTTGGAAGGCATGGCGATGAGGAGCGGGGGGAGCCGAAGCCACATCACTCACTGGTGCCCGGCCCCCAGGCACTTGACCGCGTGAGCCCCCCTAACTCTGCTCTCCTCTCCTCTTGCAGTTTCCACGACGGTCCTCTGCCAGAAGCTCCTATATGTGGTCCCCCAGGAGATATAAGCGAGAGGAGCCGAGACCCTGCCAGACAGAAAATGCACAAAGATCGTTTTAGGACAACTTACCCACTTAGAAAGCGACCCCGCTCCCATCATCCAGGCAGCTCAGCTGAGCACCCCGCCCTGTCCCCCCACCAGGCCAGGCGGTCGGGGCCACTGTGAAAACTGGTACGAATTTAGTCCCAGAAGACGGACATCCATCGATACCTCCACGAGTGTGCGAGGCGCGAGTGTGCGAGGCGCAAGTCTGCGAGGCGTGATCGCTGCACGGAGAAGCGGCGGGGCTCCCACCGACCACAGACTGTTTGCCAGTTGGGCCCCCTCCCTTCCCACCTTGGTTTATTTGTATTATTTTTTAACTTAAGTTTTGGGTCAAGTAATGCCACAAGATGATTATTTTTTAAAGAAACGGGGCAAGGAAGCAGGGGGAGAGTCTTTCTTCCCCGGACACCGCCCACAGCCCCATGTGCCTCAGAGGGACCAGGTCCTGTCACCAATGTGACCCGGGGCCAGGTGCCTGCACGGTGTCAGGGAGGAGAAGGATCCAGAGAGCGGAACACGTCAGCCCCCAGCAGAGTTACTGAGACTCGACCTCGAGGTGTGGACGGCGGACTTGCACTGACCGACAGACTGACAGGCGGCGGCCACGTGCACTTGGCACCCTCGTGCTTTTGTTGTTGTAGACGTAGCAACGTCAGTGAAAACCTGCCCCGGGGCTTGCATCTCTCTGCCTTAAAGACCCAAGGCAGACCCCTCCCTGGCCCCAGAGGAGAGAAGGAGAATCTCGAGGAAATGGCCACCTTCAAACAAAGGACTGGGGCTGCTGCTGCTGCTGAGCCGGCTCTGCAGAGAGAGCCGGTTCCTGGGCCTGGTGTCTGCTGCAGGGGGTTGGGGGGGTGGGGCTCCGAGCAGAGGTCAGGGCAGCTGGGTGCTCCCGGAGCTCCAGCCAGCACACGCTGCCCGGGATGTGCAGAGCAGGGCGGGTTTCTGGGCTAGACACCAGTCTCGAAGGATGCTGTTGGGCTCTGACTTTGTACATCCCACCCTGGATGTCAGCCTGTGCAAAGGCGCAAAGGCAGGAGGATGGCACACCTCCTATGGGTGGGCAGCATGCCAGGGCTGGCCCATTTGTGTCCAGTTAGGGAGCCGAGTTCTAGTTTTTTCAAAGCCTTCTACTTGAAATCTTCTAGAAACAAACACTACAAGAAAGGCAGGTGCCTCGCCACTGATGGGCTTCTCACCTCGGGCCCACAGGCAGCCCTCTCCCAGGGGCTGAAGAATTGGCCTTGCCGGCTGGACGGCAGCCCCCACAGGCCGCCTGGGGCTGGCTCCTGGCTCCTGGCCGAGGCACCATCACCTCCTCCCTACCACCTCCTCCGCCTGTCCCAGGCTCCGTTCCAGCTGTCAGGAAGCTCAATCCGACTTCACTGCTCACACTCCGTACCTGCTCCGGAGGCCGCACTGGCTCTCCCGGGGTCTGCCTCCAGGGAGAAGGCTGCCCAGCTACATACATCCACCCCTCCCTAGAGAGGCTGTGCTAGCAGGCTTTTGTTTCTCTGGTTCCCATGGCATGTTCCCCAGGGGAGGCAGCTGCAGCCTGGCCAGCGCGTCCCGCCACCAGCTGGCTTTCCTGGGCCGTCATTACGTCCCGGCAGCCAGCTTAGGGAGCAGTGTCGTCTAAGGTCAGATCGTCTCCCTCCAGGCCCCAGTGTTAGGCACTGGTGGCCCTGCCGTGGCCTCTGCAGGGTGGACTGGGGTCCTGGGTTCCCTTTTCGCGCTGAGGCGGGGGCTGGGGTGGGCCCTGAGCAGTCAAAGACAGCTCTGAGGTGCAGCTCTCCACTTCTCCCTGATGCCAGGGCCTCCACTGTGAAGGTGGGTCCGGGGCCCAGTCTGCAATTCCCGGGCTGTGTCCCCCTCCCAGCCCAGGGACCCCTCGGAAGGCGGGGGCCGCCGGGGCTGCGTCTGCGGTGCTGAGTCAGGCGGCCTGCCCCAGTGCCCTGCGGCCCCGCCGTGTCGGGTGCTGGGGAGGCAGAGGTCTGGCCTTTCTGACCACTACTGACAGGTGTCCCGAGCGTTCAGTTTGCGGGATTTAGTTTTTTTGTTAAACCAAACCCTTCAGGGCACAACAAGCTAGCGTTTGTCCAGTCCTTCTGCTGTTTTGTTTTGTCCTAACGTCTCACTAATTTAAAGGATGCTGTTGGCACCATGTTTATTTATTTGCGGGGTCTGTGCCACATCAGTGCTGCGTGTGGTGAGGGCAGCAGCCGCGGGCGCCTCCGCCGTGTATAACGTGTGTGGCTTCAACGTCTCTCCCTAGTGTCCTGTTAATGGCTAACCTGTTACGATCAGCTGGTTGGGGTGGGGAGTTCTGTTTTTTTCTGTGGGGTTTTTTGTTTATTTTTAAAGAAAAACAATCAAATTCTAAGTATTTGGTGGTCTTCTGTGTTCTTTTCTTCAGCACCGACTTTGGGGAGTAGGAATGTCCTTGGGGCTGCATCCCCCAGAGGGGTCACTCATCCCACCTCTTGCATTCACTGACAGCCTCCTCGAGGTGTGGGAGGCCAGACGAGGTGGGAGGAGGTAGGAGGTGGCCGCAGCCCCTGCCTCTGGGGGTGGATATGCGCTCCATGGGTGATGAGGCTGGAGGGAGGCAAGGGGGCTGAGCTGGAATTCAGACCCACCTCTTGGGCGGGGCATTGAAGTCAAGACCAAGGAGGAGAGTGGAGAGAAGCTTCCAGGCCCCGAGGTGGGAACAACTTGGCCTCATGGGGCTAGCAATAACACAGGCCTTCGGGTGACTGGTGACTGCCAAGACCAGCACCGGTCAGCGAGGAGGCGCGTGCCAGCTTGGGGTTGGAGGGGAGGGGCAGGCCCGGCTCTTCATTTCCAGAATCCAGAATCCTAAGAATCTCATCACAGCCTGGGGGAGGCGGGGCTGAGAGGAGCAGGGCTGAGAGCCAGGGACAGCACTCACTCAATTCAGGCAAACTCCATCCTCCATCCCTCGAATTGGGGTTTGAATGGGGCCTTGGGTACGGGTGTGATGTGGGTATGCCAGGATGGGAAGAGCGTGTGGGGTGGCCACAGCCTGAACCATGGTAAGGCTAGGACCATCCATGGCAGCTCCAGGCGAGACCAGGCCAGGGACACAGGCTGGGCCCATGCACCTTGAGTGCTCACCAAAGGGGCTTGCACTCTATCCTGCAGGCAGCAGGGCCCCCAGACAGGCTGACAGGGAGGGCTGCCTTGAGCCACCACAGTGGGCAGGTGCCCTGCTGAGTGCCAGGTCCCTGGTGCAGCTACCACTTGTGAGAACACCAGGGTCACATGAGTGCACCCCTGCACACTGGACCCCACAGCCAGGCAGGCTGGGCCCCCCCAAATAAGCACAAGTCAGAGGAATTCTTCCCTCCCCGCAGGCTGGGTGGGGGCAGTGGGGATGTGGAGCCCCCCGAGTGGGCAGGGGGCTGCCTGTGCAGGCTGACTCGGTGCTTGCCTCCCTGGCTGTGCTCATGCGCCCGGGTGGAGGCCGTCTTGCCCTGGCCCCTGGTGGTCAGAGGCCCACACGGTTCCCGCTTTTACCCCGGGAGCCCAGCTGAACAGCAATTCCAGGGGCAGCTCTGTGGGAGGCACAGATCACGAGGCTCAAGAGGCGCATTAAGATCCTACTTCTGTCTGTGTGGATGCAGGCAGGAAACGCGATGGAGAGAGCACCCATGTGAAGAGAATGGGAACCTCCTCAAGTCTGTCCTGTGGCCCTCGCTGGACCCGGCAGCTGGCCCTGACCCCAGCCCAGGGATAGGCTCTCCTTTCTCTGTCACTGATGGAGAAGTCTTGACACTGCAAAGGACAGTTCTCAAATTAGCTCAAGCAAACTGTCCCACACGTGCGATCAGAGAGGAGCTGTCCAGGCCAGCTCTTCCTTTGAGAGAAAGGAGGGAGAGAGGTTGAGACAGAGACGGGGGAGAGGAAGGAGAGGGAGAGATGTCCACGGGGGACCAGGGACACATTCACACAACCTACAGTTACTCGGCCCCTTGCATGGGGACAAATGCCTTTGTGTTTGGAGGGGGAGTGTGAGGAGGAGGAGGGAGGCAGGAAAATGGGATGCTGGCTGCTACAGGAGACTTCTCCCTGTGTTCCCCAAATTCGTAGAAAATCCCACCAGGCTCTCCAGATCCACCATGTCCATGTGAGGAACTGGTGAGGGGGTTGGTGGGGTCTGACCATCATCAGTGAGGCAGGAACTCTGACACCACAGCCCCCCTTGCCTGTGCAACCAGCCAGACCACCATGAAAGCGTGGGATTTGGGCAGGCTATGGGGATGAGGGTCAGGCAAGTGGAACTGGGGTTCTGAGCTGAGTGGGAGAGGTTGGGGGTGACATCTGAGCCAAGTGGGAGAGCTCAGAAGCCTCGGGATGTCTCGAGAACCCCAGGGAGGAAGCGACGCTTACCCCTTGAGCTCTCTCTGGTCATGCTCTCGCCTCTGGACAGGAGCCCTTTCATGCATCCTGAACACTGGACACTTCTCTGGCCTCTAAAGAGTTTGTAAGTCCCCAGTGTCCTCCGAACACCCTCCAGAGATGGTGAAGGTGGGAGGGGCCCTAAGCCTAGATTGTCGGGATCAGTCCCAGTGACACAGGCAGATCGTTGCCCCAAAGATGCTCTCCTGCGGTTGCATAGACTGTCAGCTGTCAAAGGTTAGCAGTGTCCCTTGGGACCCAAGCACCATCCACCCTTCTGCCAGAAACTTCTCCTCAAGTCCTCCTGTGAACACGGCCACACCAAACAGGCCGTGTGCTGCCCTTTTCACTTCCTAAGGGCTGGTTCCGGCAAGACCCAGTTCTTTCCCTCCAGCTGAAAAATTCTGCAAGTAGGAACTCAGTCGTGTGATTAAATCAAACACAAAACAGTCGAGGCAAACAAACTGTTCATAAAACCAGTTTCTACCAGTTTCACTGAGAACAAATGCTCTCTGGGTCAAAGAAGGCCATGGAAGTTTCCAGAAGTTCCCCCTCGTGTGATGGCCTCTGTGCAGGCTGGCTGGAGAATGTCTCTTACCCCTCAGAGGAGGCCTCCAGGGCCCAAAATCGAGGCATGGGTCTGGCCCTGCCCACTTGGCGGTCACAACCCCTCCAAGCTCTGACAGGTGGTGGCCGCCTGTGCTCACCGGAGCCCCAGGCAATCCCACTGCCCTGATCCAGGAGAGGCTGCCTTAATTCCTCCGACAGCTCCAGACTCGAGGTTGGGAAAGAGGTGTGTGGGCAAGTCCAGGGCAAGGAGCAGGTCAGGGCTGGACTGGGTCTCCCCACCCAGCGTGCAGACTGGGCTGCTGATCCCCATGTGAGTTCTGCCGCACCCACTGTGTCACACACCCTAGAGCTGATTTCTCCAGTTAGTGAACATCTGCCCCGTGTTTCCACAGTGCCATGCTTTGTCCTTCTGGGCAGCCAGGGCCATGGGATGGGTCCCTGGACGTGACTGCCGCCCTGGTCCTGCTCCTCCAGCTGTGGCGCCGTTTCTCCAGGCTTCGGACACCCTTGGGGACAGCCCTGCATGGCTCTTAAAGAGTCACCGGGGTGGAGTCTTCAGACCCCGTCTGTTCCATTAAAGCCACTCCTATTTTATTTCTGGGCTCGGCTTGGTCCCTGGAGTCAGGCTGTGAATTCCACAGGGAGGAACGTGTCCAGTATACACCAGATCTGGACTGAGTAAGGAGAGAGTTCATGGGAATGAATTATTGCAGAGGGGCTGGACCATCACTGCTGGGAGAACACGGCTCTGACGTGAGATGTGCAAGCATTTCGGGGCTCAGGCAAAGGGTGTCCCTTCGGTAGGGAGAACACAGTCACACCCACATGGCACTGGCCCTGGGGTCTTCCTTCAGACCCCCTCAGAACTGAGGGAAAGATTGGAGGCTGGGGCAGGGTGAGGGCAGCCTGTGGGGCAGTGGATAGACAAGGGTTTTCCTGAGGCCGACCTGGTCCACGGGGGCTGTCTGCTGGTTCGGGCTGAGGGGCCAAGACCAGGGGTCTGGGGAAGGAGAGAAGCCAACCTAGAGTTTGGTTAACGAGCATCTTGTTCCAGTGGGTCAGTGGGGACGAGCAGTTCAGCCCATCACGGCTGAGGCACAAGGGGAGTTTGAGGATCACAGGTAAATGGGGGCATTGTGAGTGTCCTCTGGTCATACGGGGGTGGTGGTCTGCATGGGCTGTGTGCAGAACACAGCAGGAGGGGAGTTCTCAGCCTTCGCTCTTTTCCCAGGTGGCGGGCTTGGTGGAGTGCAGCTCTGTCTGCCTGAAGACGGGTTCATCTGTTCTGCTGCACCTGGGCACACCTGTAGCCTCTCCCGCTCTCCCCCACTGCTGACACCCCTCCTAGGGCCATAGATGAGGAGATCCTGGCCTTGCTTCCTTCTGTTTGTTATGAGATCCTGCTGGCCACACACCCTGCGGTTACGGCAAGCTGAAATGGACACCATGCCTCTCTGCCCAGAGCTTCCTGTCCAGTCGGGGAGACAGACGTTCACCCAATAACCCCATGCACGTGTGGCTTCCCACTGTAATGAGCGTTCAGGGTTGAAATTAGACACCAGAATGGATGCAGCAGTAAAAATAGCCTGAAGTGTGAGAACCTTCTAAAATTGACCGTGGTGATGGTTGCACAACCCTGTGAATATACTAGGAACTGTTGCCTTGTACACTTGACGTGGATGAATTGCACAGTGAATTATGTCTCAATAAAGCTGTCCCCCCCAAAATAAAGAAAAAAGGTAGAAGACACATCTTAAGAACAGTGTGTACAGCGAGGTACAGAAAGGTAGACAAAGTATGCCACCATTTCCATTAAAAGGCAGGGCAGGGGGCCGGCCCAGTGGCACAGCAGGTAAGTTCGCACACTTCACTTCTGCTGCCTGGGGTTCACAGGTTCAGATCCCGAGCGCAGACCTATGCATTGCTTATCAAGCCATGCTGTGGCAGGTGTCCCACATATAAAACAGGGGAAGATGGGCACGGATGTTAGCTCAGGGCCAGTCTTCCTCAAAAAAATAATAAAATAAAATAAGTAAGTAAAAAATAATGGGGAAGAAAGAGTCTGCAAAAGCATTGCCCTGTCCGAATGTGGAAGGTCTCTGGGAAAGCCTCGCAGAAACCGGTAACCTCGGGTCCCTCCAGGTGGCGACCTTGATTACCTGCGGATGGGACAGGAAAAGCTTTTCCACCTTGTACCCTTTTGTTCCTGTTGAATTTTGAATCACGTGGACGTTTCACCCATTTACAAAAACAGTACTTTTTGGATTCACTTTTAGAAGTCCGCACGCTCTCTGGGACGCTGGCCCTGCTCTGAGTTTTGATCCAAGCCAGTGGACATTCGCTGTGCCGTGCGCATAAGATTCACGCACTCTCCCACAGGAGTTTTTTAGGTGTGCCCCCACTCTTTGCTGCCTGGCGTTCACCTGGATGTTGCCGAGTGTTCCAGATTTGCCCTGCAGAGCCCAGGACCCCGCCCATCTGAAGACAGGGATGCTGGCGTCCCTTCCTCTCTGGCCCTGGGACCCCCGCTCATAGGGAGCCACACGTGAGGCTCAGGGGTCCCCGACGTAGCAGACACAGGAGGGACGAGGAACTCTTGTCTCGGCAGACTCCCACGCTGGTGGGGAAGGTAGGGCAGCATCCGTGCGTTCACAGGACCTAGGGTCACTCAGCCTACCCGCTTCCTGCCTTCTGAGGGCTGGAGCCTCGAGTGCAAGCAGGGAGAGCACTTTAGGCACCAGATGCCTCTGAGACATCAGCAAGCCCGGACTCACGGCTTCCCTGAAGCCCGGACTCACGGATTCACTGAAGCCCAGATTCATTGATTCACTGAAGCCTGGATTCACTGATTCACTGAAGCCCAGATTCATTGATTCACTGAAGCCCAGATTCATGGATTCACTGAAGCCCAGACTCACTGATTCACTGAAGCCTGGACTCACTGATTCACTGAAGCCTGGACTCACTGATTCACTGAAGCCCAGATTCACTGATTCACTGAAGCCCGGACTCACTGATTCACTGAAGCCCGGACTCACTGATTCACTGAAGCCCAGATTCATTGATTCACTGAAGCCCAGATTCACTGATTCACTGAAGCCCAGATTCACTGATTCACTGAAGCCCAGATTCATGGATTCACTGAAGCCTGGACTCACGGATTCACTGAAGCCCAGATTCACTGATTCACTGAAGCCCAGATTCACTGATTCACTGAAGCCCAGATTCACTGACTCTGGGCCTCTGCTTCATCTTGACAAGGCGTCCTTGGGAGGAAGGGTCACAGGACCTCATGGGACCTAAGTACCACCCCAAGAGAAGGTTCTGAAGCCTGCGCTGGGTTTGCCTTTGGGGCTCCACACCCAGCAGCTCTGCCTCACTGCCTCGGGCAGTGGCATGGGCAGACTCCTCCACCCTCTCGCTGAGTGACTCTTGGCCATGACCGGGCTTGTGCTGGGATTTGACACCTGCCAGTGTGACAAAGGGAAGTGAAGGAGTCAGCCATGTCTCCAGGCTACAACGAGCTAGACACACAAACTGGGCAAGTCAGACAGCTGCACCGAGGTCATCAGGGCCCAGGCCTTCATTCTACAGGTGAAGAAACTGAGGCCCGGAGAGAAAGAGACTTGCAGTTCGGGTCAGCAGTGTGTGAACGGCAAACGTGGCACAGCTGTGCCGAGGCCGAGCCCCTGCTGGGGTTCTCCCTCCTTCATCAGGAAGAACGATCGCATCGTTTTCATCAGTGGTGCATTTTTGAATAGGTAGCAGAAACATGGTACAACTTTCTTTCTTTTTTTTTCCTTAAAACAATTTTTATATGTGTAAATAAAAATTATGGAGAACTTAGGATCCATAAAGTGACTCCGCTAATGCAAATTATGGGGGAAATTTGGATGAATTCAATGCAAAGAACTGATTAAAGCGCTAATTTGAAGTACACTAACGTCTCCCACAAATCACATTCCTCAATACATGCATCTTCAAAGAAAAGCTTCTGAGCCAGAACAATCTCACAGAATCATTAAGACAACATAAAATGAAGGAGTAAATGTTCCATATTCCAAATAATTTACTGAGGTTTCTTCAAGCCTCAGACTTTCAGTTTAAACTAATTTATGACTTAAAAAAAAAGAAATCACAGAAAAATGTTAGCTTTTCACTGGTCTACATATTAATTTAGTATGAAAATTTATTTTTTATTTTATTTTTTTAATGATGCAAGGCACTTTCTTATTTGGGCTTCATTTAGGGAAAAAAATAGTGCTACACTGGTTTATTATATTCTGTTTAGAACCATTTTGGACAAAGAAAAATATGGGCTAAGCAACTCTAAAAAGAACTAACAACATTTGGCTTTTAAGAATGCAAAAAAAAAGTCACATGAAAATCTAAAACTCCTTGTTTTTGAGCATCTGCTGTGACAAAACGAAACATCTTCCGTTGTTCATTGAACATTTTTTTCTCGATAGAATAAATTAGGAAGGTAATAGGAAAGGAAGCAATACGTGGATCATGTTAAAGTAAGGATAGTTGGCTAATGTGATTTAAAGCTTATTAATAAGGGATCAACAAGTTTAAGAAAAAGGTAATTATGCTATTGAATTATATTACAAAAGAAATGTGGTAGATTCCTGCATTTGTTAATGTTTCTGTAAGAGGCTCCTTCATAAAACTGAACTGTAAAGTTATTTTTAAAATGTAATATATAGAACAATGAATTTTTAGCAAACTTTAGGAAATTCTTGTTATAAATTACCCAGATTTTATAAACAAATCCCCCCTAACTTGCATTTTGCTTAAAGTAATAACTTTATATTATACAAATAAATTTCAAGTATGAAAAGTGCGTTATCGCAATAATACCTCTTTGCAAGTCCGAAATTCTTGGTTTATAATAAAAATGTAAGATGTAAAAACAAAAAGGAAAAGGAAAAAAGGGTAAAACCATCATTTGCCATCTATTGCAGAAATCCAACATCTTAAAATGTTGCTCCACAAGTTGCAGAGAAACATGTCTGGAAGCAACATATAATTGGAAAGAAACTGCTTGTGTTTTTACTGTTTTTCCATCATCATTGTCTCTAGTATTTTCTCCTTCCCAAATAGAGATTCACATCCTCTGTAATATTGCTCTTGAGTCAGCTGTTCTGTGCAGCCGCTGCTGGCATGTTTCCAAAATCTCTTCTTCATGTGTTCTCTTCAAACTGCCCGTGGTACCAGAACTAACAGATAATGACCTTTCTATCTGGAGTGGTGACATCATCTGTATTGTTAATTTTGCTAGGCAGATGGCTTCATATTCCTGAAGTTGATGGACAAATCCAGCATTAGGATTAATACAAAATCTTCTTTCTTGAACATAAGCAAATGCATCTCTCCTGGAGATCCCTGCATTTCCAGGGACAAGAACCTTTCCTCCAGTTTGTAAGCTCCCATCAATAAATTCTTTAGTCATGGGGGAAAAAACGTATTATATTTTCAACTGGATTATCTGCAATATCCAACACTAAATATCTAAATACTTGTTGAAAGTTTGGTTTCATGAAGTTTGCTTCAATATTTTGTCTTGTGCATATTATATGGGTTATTCCATGTTTCTGTAGGATAGGTAGCTCGGCGTCCTCTCGGCACAGGGGGAGCGCGGGGCACTCCAGCTTCACGTCCTCCATGGCCCCGTGGGCTGGGGGCGGCGGGAGGAAGGAGGACCCGTGGGCCGGAGGGCTGCCGGTGGGCAGCAGGCTTACAGCCAACACGGGCGGACCAACGGGTCCCGGCAGCTCCGGTGGCAGCCACAGCCGGGAAGACGCGGGCAGGGCGGCTGGCACCCGGCTGCCATGCTGCTGCCGTCTCCCTCCCGGGTCTCCAGGCCCCTCAGGCCACCCGGCTGCGGAACAGGCCGGTACAACTTTCAACAGGCTCACAGAACACGGGGCCCTGCTCAGCCCTGCTCCCCAGCTCCCTTCCCAGGGTCCTGGGGTCCGTGTGGCCTGTGCAGAAGGATGCAGAGCGCAGAGGGGCAATAACAAAATGATTGTTATGAACTTAAGCATGGGGCCAGACAAATTCCGTTCTAGGGTATAGACAGAAAGAACTAGAAATGCCGTCCCCTAGGAAGGCGGGAAGGAGCTGGAGGAGCCACTGCTGCCACTCTCCGTAAAGGGAAAGATGAGGCTGCACAAACCACCACTGGGGTATTTTGGTCCAGGGAAACATCCAGAACAGATTCATGGAAGGACAACGTGTGCAGGGATGATCACTGGCGCCAGTGGCTCTCTGCCTCTTTCTGGGGCAGGGGTAGCATGTGCTAGATTGGCAGATCCAGAGACGTGCAGCCGGCAGGCGACACACGGGCCACAGGAAGGCGTCTGGGAAGGTTTCACAGGTCCTTGTTCCCAGAAGACAGACAGACGGCTGCGGCATCATATGTTCAGGCTGGTGTGGCAGCCACAGGACTGTCCTCCCCCAGAGGAGCTGAAGAAGGAATTGTCCCTCTGGGGTGTTGCCTGGGGAGAGGACATGGTGTCTGTCCTGAGCAGCGTTTGTCCACTGTTTCCATCCTTGACTTAGGCAAACCTGAGTGAGGTGCCAGAAGCAAATATTTGAAGGACATAATGCAATGCCTATTGATTTGAGATGATGATTCAACTCCTTAAGTGTTCCCAGGGCCTTAAATGCACGTCCGCCCCCTGCCAACTTTTTCAACTTTTGTTGAACCACCCTCCCTCTGCTCCCCAGCCCACGATGGCCTTCTTTTAGTTGTGAGAATGTTCCATGCTTGGGATACACCCCAGGGCCTTTGCACATGCTACTTCCTCATTGAGCTGCTCTTTCCCTGCCTCCTTGCCTGCTAACTCCCATTCGCCTCCCTTCCTGCAGCCTGCATCGAGACTGCTCTCCCCCACGCAGAGCCCTCTCTCTGGGCACCAGGGAGTACGGTGGTACTTCTCCAGCACTTGAGGTTTATTGGGAAGTTGTGAATGGCCTATTGGCTTTCCTTGTCCTTGCTCATCCGTAAGAATATTTTGGATGCTGGAGATCCCTGGAGACATTTACGTGGAAGCCATAGAACAGGGGACGAGTAGTCCTCCCTGGATCAGACAGGGCTCTTTTATGTGGAACCCTGCCCACCACTCTGCAGCTAGGAGAATCCGAGCAAGTTGCTCCCTCCTTTAAGCCTCGGTCTTCCTACCTGCGGAGAAGTGGATGTGGTCAGAGGACCCACCCATCCCCTAGCTGGGTGAAGGTTGAGGGATGTGGCCTCCTCCCCTCCCCACAAGACACACCCATCGTCACTCTGGGATCTGCCTTCCCTTCCAGGGTCCCCGGGCCCACTGCCCACTCCGGGGGCACAGATTGGCACTGCCCTCTTCCAAGGGCCTGCGTCTTGAGCACAGGCACGTGGCTCAGTGAGACCCGGGGACGTTTGCTGGTGGCCTCTGGGGGAAGCCCCCAGAAGGGATGGTTTCCTTCCTCTGGAGGTGGCTGCCCCCAGCTGGCACCGACGCTGTCGGCCCAGATGCCCCATCAGGACTGGGCCTCGGCTTCCCTGGGTGGCTGCTTCCCCTCGAGCCACCCCACTATGCTGTCACATCACATCTCAGTGTCAGAGTGCCTCCCGGGAGCCCACCCAAGAGAGGCCACGCTGGCTATCACTCGAGACCTCAGGAGCACGGAAGGCTGTTTCTCTCCTCTGTCTTCACTGGAGTCTGTACCGCGGTGCACATCGGAAGTTGGGGGGGAGACCCAGGGGATGTGGGGCTGGTAAAACAGGGGTGTCGCATTCCAGCCCCAGGGTGCGGCAGGTCTCGGCTCTGGAGAGTCACGGCGCTCGGGCACCTCAGCCATTTCTGTCCGCTCTCCTTCCATTCTTTGGCTCCTTCCGAGGGAAAACCTGTCTCTCATCACCCGTGAGTTGTTCGGGACCATCGCTGGAAACCTTGCAGATGGCAGCCTGCTCCTCCCAGCGACCTGACACGTTGATCCTGAGGGCGCCTGCAGCACGGAGGGGATCAGCAATTCTTCTAAGAGGATCCGAACTCTCTGACCCCAACCATCTGGACCAGTTTAATCCTGCCCTGCACATAGATTTCAGAACTCCGCAGGCGGCAAAAATTGCATTGGGATTAAATCCCCCTGGATCCCCGGTGTTTCTCAGTGCCCTCTCCTCTCCCATCCCTTTTCCTGCAAATGATGCTCGTTGCTTTTGGCGATGAGAACGTGAGGCATCCAGTATGGACACGGAGTTCTGAATTTTCCTACCCTGCTGGGGAGGGGCCGGGGATGAGTTCAGCCCTCTGGAAATGGTTAGGCAGCACTTGCTAGAGCCTGGGGCTCAGCAAGTCCCCCCCGGGTGTGCATCCACCTGAGGGGCGTGTGCACACACACCAGGGGCGTGTGCAAGAATGTTCCCAGGAGCTCCGGTCACAGTACCCCAAACCGGGAACTGCCCAGGTGTGCACAAATCGTAGAAAGGAGGACTCGTGGTGCGGTCACACGCCAGGACAATGAGCAGTGATGAGGATGATGAACTAGCTGTGCGTGGCCCGCCGGAGGAGTCCCACTGAGCCAGTGTTGGGTGAGAGAAGCCTGCAGCAAGGCCGCCGCTGTATGCTCACGTTCCCAGGGAGCTCGGAACCTGGGGAGCATCAGTGGGGCTCCACCGCAGGCGGGAGTGGTGCCTCGTATGAGTGTTCTGGGGCTGCCGCAACCAACAACCCCAAACTGGGGGGCTTACACATCAGAAAGTTCTCCCCCCACAGTTCCGGAGGCCAGAATCTGAAATCCAGGTGTGGCAGGGCCGCGCTCCCTCTGGAGGCTCCAGGGGAGGGTCCTCCCTGCCTCTTCCAGCTCCTGGGGGCTCCAGGCATCCCTGGGGGCTCCAGGCATCCCTGGGCTGGTGGCCGCCCCCCTCCATCTCTGCCTCCATCTTCACACAGCCTCCTCTCCTCTGTGTACCTGGGTCCCAATCTCCCTCTCCCTGTAAGGACGCCAGTCATTGGATCTAGGGCCTAACTTACTCCAGCATGACTTCATTTTGTCTTGGTTACATCCGCAAAGACCCTATTTCCACGCAAGGTCCCATTCTGAGGTTTCAAGTGGATGTGGATTTGGCGGGGGGATGCTGTTCCACCCTCGCCTGCCTGAAGGAAGATGTTATGGGCCAAGTCCCGAGAGGCCTTCTGCGTCCCCCTGGTTGTGTTCTGGTCCTGGTTCTGTAGCAGGGGCCCCTGTGAAAATTCTTCAAGCTGTGGACACTTTGGACCTGATCACCTTAGTATACTGAATAGGGTCGCAGGAAATCAAACTCAAAGGAAATACAAATCCGCTCAATCCACAAATACTTCCTCAGAGTCCTGGGGCTGCTGTACCAAATGACCACAAACCTGGCGGCTTGAACACAAACTTAGCATCTGCGGTCTGGAGGCCAGACGCCCAACACGGGTCTCCCCGGGCTAAAATCAAGATGCCTGTGGAGCTGGTTCCTTCTGGAGGCTCTGGATAGGACCCATTGCTTTGCCTTTTCCAGCTTCTAGAGGAGCCTACATCCCTTGGCTTGTGGCTCCTCCCTCCATCTTCAAAGCCAGCAACATGGATCTTCTTTCCTGTCTCACCTCCTGCCTCCCTCTCGTGGGATCCTGTGATGACATTGGACCCAGCTGGGTCATCCAGGATCATCTCTCATCTCGGGATCCTGAACTTAATCCCATCTGCCAGGCCCCTTGTGCTCTGTAGCCTATCGGATTCACAGGCTCTGGGGATTAGGGTGATTAAGTGGGGGCCTCTGGGGGCTGTGATCCTGCCGACCTCTTATTCACCCTGAGGCTGGAGAGAGAGAAAGCAGTCTGGACGGGTGAGCTGCACCTGAGCCAAACCCATCCCCCGACTCTGTCCTCACCCCTGATCCTTGAGTGAGTGTTGGGGTGAGGATGAAGGATGCCGAGTTAGATGGAAAGGGCGGTGCCCCCAGGGGCTTTAAGAGCTGGACGCAGCGTGGCGCTTGGTGACGATTGCAAAACAGATTCAAACGTTCCATGCAGCTGGGAGTTCTGGTTAGATGCCTGCATGGCTCTGCAGCCTCGGAGAGTAGGATCCTTCGAAAGGAGAGGTAGAGTGGGGTGCCCTTCAAGGTCTCAAGTTCTAGAAAACTCTGGCCCAGTGACTTCCACACCAAGATGGCTCAAGCTGGGCCTTCATCAGGGACTCAGTGTTTCCCACCCTAACAAACATCTGGTAGCTGCTCTCAGGTTGCAGAGGGAGACGCCAAGGTGGCTGTGGCATGGGGACCCCTGGCAAGGAGACACTCTTTTCAGCACCTTGGGCCCAACAGGTTGAGCTTTTCTCCAGGAAGCGAATTCCTCTTGGACTCATCTGGTGTTTTCCTTATGTTTTCCCAGCTCGTTCATCACCTGGTTTCTGCTGGTTCTTGCTCTAAAGGTCCCAGTGAAATAGTGGCTGATGCATTGCTTTCTCGTCCCTCGAAGCCTTCCCATGGGTGATTAGTCAGCATGGCCCTGCTGCCCGGCGGGCACACACAGGGCCGGAGAGCAGCCTCTGCAGGAACTTGTAGGACATCTGCCTGCTCCCGGGCGGGGATGAGGGACGCCCTGGTGATGTTGGCACATGAGGCTCAGGCGTTGATGAAATCTCTGAGTTTGGATTCAAGCAATGTTTAAATGATCCCTGTGTGAAGATAATGTGATATTTCACTGACAGTGAGAACATTCAGCATTATTGCACTCATAAATAAATCTCTTTATTGGAGCGGGGCCTGGGACACGTCTTGACCCAGTTTGTCTGGGCCTTCCCCTCAGCACGGTGGTGGGGAAAGCTGGCCTGGTGGAAAATGCCAGCAAATCACTCCGTTATAAACAGACTCTTTTCTTGAGAAGGGAGCCCCAGAGGAGTGGCATTGTTCCTCCTGTGCAACAGGCCCTCCAGGGAGAAGCTCGGGGCAGACAAACCGTTGCCCACTAAACAGTGTGCTCCTACCAGGAGTTACGTCCAGGGTTTTCTTAGGCGATCAGGCCGATCACTAAGACCACCTGAAGTGCTTTTTCTGCTCTCAGTGAACAGAGCACATAGGTTCCAAGGTCTCTGCGGAAGTGTCCTGGGGCCACCATAACAGAGGACCACAAATGGGGACTTACACAACAGAAGTTTATCCTCTCTGGTTCTGGAGGCAGAAGCCTGACATCCAGGTGGCAGGAAGCCACACGCCCTCTGGAGGCCCTTAGGAGAAGGTCCTCCCTGCCACTCTCAGCCAGGGCTCTGGCGGCCCTTGGCTTGCGGCCACATCCCCCCAACATCTGCCCCTTCCTCACCTGGCCTCTCCCCTGTGTCTCTGTGTCTCCCTCTGTGGTCCTGGTTCTTATCAGGACATTGCTGCTTCTTGTCGCATTTAACAAATGCCCAAATAGACCAGGTTCCCGGTGGTCTGCCCCTCCCCGAAACCCCCCACTCTCCGTCCTTCTTCCCCATCCTGTGAGCTCCCAGCAGGTGCCAGCAGAGCAGGTTGGCCCGGGCTTTGCTCTGCCCCAAATCTGCCTGCGCCTGCCACCTCCTGGTTATTCGTCATACATCACATGTTCAGCGAGGCCTTTCCAGACCTCGGTCTAATCCCGCCAAATCGTCCTCACTGCCTTTATCACCAAGCGAGATTACCTTGTCTAGGAGGTTTCCTTGTTTCGTCTCTGGAATAACCACCGGAACGCAGGGCTCTGTCAAAGGAGGGAGCCGCTCCTCTGTTTCTGCATTTGCTCCCCGCGCTGGGAGGGCGTCCATGCAGGTGGCTGCGGGGCGGATGGACCCAGCTTTCTCCAGCAACACAAGAGTTCTAGCGTGATTCAAAGTTACACCACTGGGTTCTGAGCCTGGGGTTAGCCCCTGATGACACAGGGGCCCGTCCAGTCACACCCGTCACTCTGTCCTGATTTGAATCAAGCCCAGATGCCCGGCACCTGTAAGAACCACTTCCCCTTCTGGGGAGCTTCCTCTCCGAGGACTCATACCATGAGGACATGGCGATCCTTTGCTGTCACCAGGCCAGGCAGAGCTGAGGGCTCCACTCGGAGAAGAAGGCCTGTCTCCAGGGACCCTCCAGGCTGCCGGACCGTGGTGGGAGTCACCTTCGGCAGCACAGCTGCTTCGAGAACCTGGCGGTGGAGGAGACAGTTGGCCCATCCTGACTCCACCCAGGGGTGGGCTATGGCTGCCCCCTTCCCTCAGGGCCATCAGGCCCAGCCTGGCTCATGACTCTGCCCGTCCAGGTACCCCTCGGCCGTCTCTTCACCTGGGGGCTGACCTGGGGCTTCCGGGAGGGGTCACCACTGCTCTGCCCACAGCTTTGGGAGTGGCTGTGTTCCTCTGTAGCTGTTGTGGTCTGAGTTGTGTCCCCCTAAAAGATATGCCCACGTCCTAACCCCCAGTACCTGTGGATGTGGCCTTGTTTGGAAATGGAGTCATTTCAGATGTCATCAGCTTAAGATGAGCTCCTATCAGACTAGGATGGGTCCTGAATCCAATGACAGGAGTGCTCATAAGAAAGAGGAATTTAGACACAGGCACAGACAGAGGAGAAGGTGTGTGAGGACGGGAGGCAGAGACGGAGGGACGCGGCCACAGCCAAGGGACACCTGGGATCACCAGAAGCTGGCAGAGGCAGGAAGGATCCTCCCCTGGAGCCTGTGGAGGAAGCCTGGCCCTGGTGACACCTTGCTTTCGGACTTCTGGCCTCCAGAACTGGCAGAGAGAGAAGTTCTGCTATTTTAGCCTCGCAGCCTGTGGTCCTTTGTTACCGCGGCCCCAGGACTCTCCCACCACGGCGCTCACTAGCTTCTGGAGATCTGGCTCCCCGCTTGCCCTGGCGACCCTGCGGGTTGGAGGGCACCTCCCCCCAGCTCCCTGGTCCCCCGAAACCCCATCCATGCTTTAACTGCTCCATGTGGGGAAGTGCACCCTGGGTCTCTGTGAGGTGCTGTCCTTGGCCCTTCTGAGGGTTGAGTCCTCTTGACAACTGTGTGGCCTTGGGTGAGCTCCAGCTGCATCAGTGGTGCAAAAAGGATGTTTCTCACAGAGACACTGTTCGGTGAAGCCACGTGGGTGGCGGGCTGGGGCAGCACCTGTTGCTCCCGTGGGGATGTGAGAAAGCTGTGGTGAGCACGGAGCAGGCCTCAGGATCAGCAGAACTGGGGGCAGTCAGAACAACAGAAATCTATCCCCATCCAGTCCTGGAGGCCAGGAGTCTGAAAGCCAGGCGTCACAGGGCCACGTTCCCTCCGGAGGCTCCAGGGGGGCTCCTTCCTGCCTCTGCCAGCTTTTGATGGCCCCAGGCATCCCTTAGCTGTGGCCACATGACTCCAGTCTCTGCCTTGTCCTCACATGGCCTTCTTCTCTGCGTCTTGTGTCTGTGTCTCAAGTGAAAGGACAACAGTCATCGGATTTAGGGCCACCCTAATCCAGAATGACCTCACCTAAACTAGTTACAACTGTAAAGAACCTTTTTCCAAATGAGGTCACATCTGAGTTGCTGGCGGGGGTAAATTTGGGGGGGTCACTGTTCCACACACAACAGGGGGCTACAACTCTCATTTGTAGCCGGCTCCTGGCGTGTCTGGTGCAGGTGGTCCCGACAGCTCGCTGGGGACCAGACGGTCAGCCTTGAGCCCTTCACAGCCCTGCTGGAAGCTATGGCATGGGGCAGCCCCTGACCTCCTCAGGCCTGGCCTCGTCCTCATTTCTGTGTGGGTGACTTTCTCCAATGCAGATAATACTCTCATCCCCAGGAGGATTAAGTGAGCTCCTACATTCTGATGAGCCAGCAGACGGCTCGTCGCTTCCCTGACATCCAGTGGGTTTTGCAGGCGTCCGGGAGTCTCTGTAGAGAGTGGATGGTTGCAGACACATCTCTGTCTCGGCTGGAGCCTCGTTGACCTCTGCCCAGGATTTCCTTGCTATGGCCCCAGAGCCTGGGTGATGAGCCACTGGTGAGAGGAGGAAAGAGTGGGAAGGTACAAAGATTCCTGGTCCCAGGACCCTCACTCCTCTCCCCAGGACCTGGGGGATGGGGTGGGGGCAAGTGGGGACACAGGAGGGGTCTTCTCTACCAAAGGCAAGGCGCTGGGCCTCCGGGTTGTTCTCTCCTGGTTGTGCCCAGCCCCCACGTCCTTCTGGGCCAGCACAGTGTGCCAAGCATGGATGGGTCGCCTCTGGGAAAGGGTCTGGGGTACCTGCTGCTCAGAGTTTCAGCTGCACGTGGCTCAGTTTTCTGAGCTCAGCCTCGGGCGTTAAACCATCTCAGTCCTTCTCTCCCAGAGTTCCCTTTTTGCTTAAATTTATTTTTAAAGGTTTTTTTTTATGGAGGTGTAATTCACATAACATAAAGTTAACCACTTTAAAGCGTACAATTCAGTGGCGTTTAGCACAGTCAGACCGATGTACAACCACCAACTCCACGTAGTCCCAGAACATTTTCATCTCTCCGAAAGGAAACCCACGGCCTCTAACAGTCATTTCCCATCCCTCTCTCCTTCCAGCCCCTGGCTTTCTGTCTCTATGGATTTGCCTGTTCTGGACATTTCATATGCATGGAATCATGTAATATGTGATCCTTTTGCATCTGGCCTCTCTCACTGAGCATCATGTTGTCAAGGCCCATTCGTGCTGTATCCTGTGTCAGCACTCCATCTCTTTTTATAGCTGAATCATATTTCATCATTTGGCTATGCCACATTTGTTTATCCATCACAGTGGATGGACATTTGTGTTGTTTCCATCTTTGAGCTATTGTGAGTAATGCTGCTGTGAACAGGCGTGTACAAGGATTGGAACACCTGCTCTCATTTCTTCTGGGTGCGTTTCTGGGAGTGGAATCGCTGGGTCACCTGACTGTCCTTTGCTCCGACCAGAGGTTCTGGCTCCGCTCTCAGTGCCAGCTTGCCCCGAGTGGCCTCCTCAAGACCCCCTGGCAGCCTAGCATGGAGAGGACTGGGGCCTCATTCACACAGTTCGCCAGCCAGCTGAGCCACGTGTCAGGGTTCAGAGCATCCTCCCCAAAACATGACCAGTGCCTGGTAGGCCATTCCCAGCGCGACTCAGGAGTCTGAGGACCCTGCATGAAACAACGCTGAATTGTATCGGGAGGACCTCTGTCCTCATCAGCCCTTCCAGCCCTTCTGGTGGCATCGAGAAAGTCCCAGAAAGGGGCTGACAGGCCTTGAACACCTCTCAATACTTGTGATTTTCCTTCTCAGAAGACTTGGGGGGGGGGAGGGGAGTCCTATCCTTTGGCAAACAGCCAAAACCTAGAATCTAATGTCGGTGTCTGTTTACGTTGTGGCTGCTTTTATAGTTACTTTCTATTTATGGCAGGTTTTCCATGTAAGCAGATAAAGTGAGTTGATTTGCAGAAAAACGTGAAGTGAGTAAGCAGACAAATGGTAGGGGAGAAGGGAAGATGGCCAATGAGCCAGGGGATGACTGGGGTTTGGGGAAATTCCAGGAAATCAGTCCTACTGGACCAGGAAGCAAGAGACTCAGGCCCTATTTATGTTCAAATACTGCTCAGGGCTCTCTCTCTCTTCCTTCCTTTCCTTCTTTCTTCTTTTTATAAAATTACGTACAACCAAGTGCACTACCTTCAGTGTGTCTCCTGGTGAGTTTGGACCCACACATATGATTGGTAACCCTACTGTGGGCTCGGCAAGCTGAGGAGTCAAAAGAAAGATTACTTGGACTCTCAAGGTCTGGCAGTAGTGTTCTTTTATTCAGAGAATAGCATGGGAACAGGACCCATGGGCAGTAAGGAGCTGCAATGTGTGGAGGGTAGAGCTAAATTTATAACGCAAAGGTATGTGAGTTATTTCTTTACAAGACAAAGGAAAGATCATGAAAAAAGTCCTTAAAATGATATCAGGGCAGCTGGGTTCTGGTTATTGGGTGGTCCTATAACTTTGGATGCGAATCAGGTAGGCGCAGGTCAGGACGTCCCTGCTTCCCGGAGGATGATATAGATCGGTCTGCAGGGCAGGACGCCTTGGACTTCTCTCCCTGGGGCAGCCTCCATCCTCATCATAAAACCCCCACCCAGATATAGAACATCACTAAAAAGCTTTTTAAAAAATGAATGCCGGGTCAAACCTGCACGATTCTGCTCTGGCAGGTCTTGGGTGGAAACCAGGGGTCTGTAGTTTAAAGGTACCGTGGGGAACCCACTTGGGAGGTGCCGGTCTGGGGTCAGGATCCACAAGCGCAACCGTGGACTTGTTCCTGGTTGTTATCTTCCCTCCTGGCACGCCATGCCCTCTCCTGCCCGCATCCTCAAGTCTGCGTTGTCCGGCTGGCAGGTGGTATAGCCCCTCACAGTCTACAGGGCTGGAACATGTGGGGGTTGTTATCATTTGGGCAGGCGCACAGTCACAGTCACTCAGGGAGCTGGCACCTGCCTGACGAGCGGCAGAGGCTGTACCAGGGCCCACTGGTAACATTCAAAGTGGTGGCCCGGATCCAAACACGTCTCCTCAACCTGGGGCCCTCGGAGAGCTGTTAGCACAGAGACAGGTTGTGAAAGTCCCAGAGAGAAACTGGGGGAGCTGGATGGGACGAGTTGCTTTCGTCCGGGACAGTTTGCCAGGTGGGCCTCGGTTTACAGCAGAGCAGCACGGGCGTCAGTGCTTGCCGCCCCTGTGCCAGTGGCACACATAGGCAATGGATTGCAGCACTCTCTCCCTAAGCCGGCGTCTCAGTCTTGGCTCTGGACATTTGGGGCCAGATCACTTTTTATTGACGGGTGGGAGGGGTGATCCTGTGCATCATAGGAAGTTTCACAGCATCCCTGACCTGGACCAACTAATGCCAGTATCACCCCCTACTGCTGGTGAGTTGTGACAACCAAAAATGTCTCCAGACACTTCCAAGCGTCCCTCTGGATGCAGTTCAGGGGCCTGGATGGTGTCGACGAAAATAATCCATAACCAATCTATAAATGAAAATTTGGGTGAGTTTATTCTGAGCTGAAATCTGAGGACCATGGCCCGGGGCCTTTCTTCCCGAAGGAAGAAAGGGCACCAAAGAAGTGAGGTATACAGAGTGGTTATATACCCCCAAACAGGATGTTTCACACATGATTGAAATGTCCCTCCCACAACAGTCACAAGATTGCCCTGTCGGCACAGCGCTTGATGGACACAGCAGGTAGTGGTCAGCTATCTCGGAGGGCGTAGCAGGAGGCAAGTCTATTGTCTCGAGCTGGGTGGTCATAGGTGAGCGCAGCAATCAGTTTCTAGCCTAAGGAAAGATGCTTAATCCTTAAGGAGATGCCAAAGTTGGGAGGGGGAGGGAAGTTGCACCTTTATCTCAAGGGCCTTTGCTCTTGCCATAGGGAATATCTAAAGCAGATATACAATGCACGCTCAACAGCCACGGTCAGGCCCTTTAGGAAAGACAAGGTCAGGCCAAATTAGGTTGATACCAAATGGCTTCCTCATATTCTCCAATATATCTTATTGCATGCCATTTTTATTTGTCAACGGCCACCACCGGTTGATTAGAGCTGGCCTGGGTGGAGCCTCTTTGCCAGCCCTGCTGGATGTGGAGTGTCCTGGTTTGCATATTTGAGCTCTGGCACCTTGACTCCTTCCAGGACCTCTGTGGCATCATGTCAAATGCGGATAGCCACGCTTGACTCCCAGTGTCCTGCTCTTGGCCCTCGTCCACCCTTCCTTGCAGGGGCAGGCGCTTGTCAGAGCAACTCCAAGGAGCACCTGGCCCATCACAAATCTGGCCTCTCCAGGTGCACAAGAGTCAGCCTGTGCAGGGAAGGTGGGGCACGTTCCGTTAAAGAAACCCCCAGGGGCACATTCGCTTCCACACATCAGCAAAGGGCCTCACCCAGCCCCTTCGTGCAGAGGCTGATGCAAGAGGCTCCAGGATTGCCGGCTCAAGCAGGAAGTGTGAACAAAAACCACAGCAGTGGCTGCTTGCTCAGGGGAGGGGCGGAGGCGCTGCCAGCCTCTGCTCAGTATTTAGAGTCCAGCAGGCCTCAGTGAAGCTTGCATAAGAGGGACTTGGAAGAGGCTCACAGAAATGGGCCCCTCCCTCTGGTCGCACACGCTACCCTTGGTGTCACACCGCAGGTTTCTTGTAAAATTCTTTAGGACAAGGCCCAAGGACGAGGCCTAGTCAAAAAAGTAGTCAGCGGAGCCTGACCAGAGTTTGGTCAAGGAGAGAGCCATTGTCGCGGATTGTTGAGGACGGCGGGCGTCCTGTTAGTACTCTAGTATCATTGTTACACGGAGGAACGGAGACTCAGAGAGGCCTGGTCCCTTGCCCAAGGTCCCCCAGCGCCATGGTCAGGTGGGCGTTTGAGGCCAGCACAGCCACGCTGGGCCCAGATGTGTTACCACGGAACACCCATGTCCAGTGATGGACGAGTGGCCAGGCTTTTCCTTTCTGCTACACTCCCTGTCTCTCCCTCATCAGACCCCAAGATATGGGATGAAGCAGATGACCCAGAGGCCCGTTCCTCGACATCTTTCGGGGTTTTTCTGAGAGTCAGAGGGAGGGACCGAGGCCTTTCTAACCAGCCATCAAAGCCATGTTGTTTTCCCTTTAATTCAGAACCAGTAGGGTCCTAGTAGAACAGGTGGCCCTCAAGGAAGGTAATTGAGGAACTATTCACCGAGATGAGGGCCCTGGGGCTGGCAAGAGCAGGAGTTAGGACCACCAGGGTCAAGGACACCTAGCGATTCCCATGGGAGGGGCCACCTGAGAGGTGCTGGGGGAGTGGCCCCTTCCCCATGATGGGCGTCCCGTGAGGGAACATGGCCTCTTCCCCACAGGACGGAACTGGGAGACCATCTCTCGCTGGCCTCACTCTCCTTCGACCACAGGTCTCCAGGCTCCTGCAATAGCGTCCCCACTGGCCAAACCCAATGGAAGCTGGTCGGTGGGTGAACCAGCAGGGAAGCAGGCCCTGGAGGGCAGCTCCTGGGCCCAGGGCAGGGAGGGAACAGCAGAGCAAGGGTCCAGGGGACAGGCGGCAGCAGCGCCAATCCTGGCAGGTCTGGGCCGAGCAGGCTGGATTACGATGCCAGCTGGCTCCAGGTAGGCTGGGGTCACGGGAGGAGAGGGTGGAGAGAGAGGCAGAGGCAGCCAAGGATTACAGGTCCGGGGATGAGTGCGCGGTTCCGCATCGGTGCTCCTGGGAACTGTCCCCAGCAACAAACTTGAAAAGAGCTCACGTCAGGCTGAATGAGGCCGGGACAAGCCGTAACTACAGGCCTGTGCCCGGGAAGTGGGGTCAAGTCCCGATCTGTGTGCCGTGGAGCCTCGCTGGCGCCCTCCTCCATGCCCTCCAGGCACCAGGACCTGCCTCTGTCGGAGCATTCCTCCAGGATCCTGCTTGGCTAAGCTCTCCAGCAGCCAGAACAGGCTGGCACGAGGAAGGGGCCCCCTGTGACTGACTGAGTAGTGGACGGCAGTGGAGATGTGATGAAGGACAGTGATGGAGCACCCATCCGAAATGGAACCTTCCTACCTCCTTCTGTCAGTAGTGAGGACTCTATTCAGGGCTGCCACATACAGTAGCAAGGTTTGTACACTGCACAAAGGCACCTGGTACTGGCCCGTGCTCTGCATGCACCCTGTGCCCCCTGGTCTGGGCCTCCTCCAGCTCAAGGATGAGGCATCTGCTTCTTTGCATCCACTAGCCAAGCCTCCCGTGGGACGGTGTCTGCCCAGAGGGAGTGCTTTTCAACCATGCATCCCCCCAGAGGGGAAAACTGTTTTAGTTCTCACCAAGTCACCTGCTCCAGCTATCACCATGTAACAAATCAGCCTGGCAGTCTCACGGGAGTGGGACTTCCTACATGGAGATTCTGGGCTCCAAGAGCGACTATTCCAAGAAAGGGGAAGTGGAAGCTGCCAGCCTCTGAAGGCCTGGCCTGGAACAGGCACAGTGTCGCTTCCACTGGATTCTACTGCTCCAGCAGCCATGGAGCCCACCCAGACTCGAGGAGAGGAGTTGTAGACCCCAGCCCTGATGGGAGGAAGGCCAAAGACTTTGTGCGGCTGTCTGTAACCCACCGCCACGCCTTATCCATTGAGGGGTGCCCAACGGAGGCCCTGGCTCTAGGAACCGGAGGGACCCCAGCATGAATAAAATCCCACCCCTGCTTTCTGAGAGCCTCCAGTCTTGTCGGGCCGAAGAGGGTTCACAGAGTGACAACATGAATCCCATGTGGGTTGTAGCTGCGGACGGTTAGGGTGTCCCGTGAAGGTGCTGGTGGCCCGTCGGGGGGACCCTCGGTAAAACCCTTGACAAATAAAAATGGCAAGCAATAGGATATATTGGAGAATATGAGGAAGCCATTTGGTATAAACCTAATTTGGCCTAACCTTGTCTTTCCTAAAGGGCCTGACCGTGGCTGTTGAGCATGCATTTTGTATCTGCTTTAGACATTCCCTATAGCAAGAGCAAAGGCCCTTGAGATAAAGGTGCAACTTCCCTCCTCCTCCCAATTTTGGCGTCTCCTTAAGGATTAAGCATCTTTCCTTAGGCTAGGAACTGATTGCTGCGCTCACCTGTGACCGCCCAGCTCGAGACAATAGACTCGCCTCCTGCTAGCCCTCTGAGACAGCAGACCCACTACCTGCTGTGTCCATCAAGCGCTGTGCTGACAGGGCAATCTTGTGACTATTGTGGGAGGGACATTTCAATCATATGTGAAACACCCTGTTTGGGGGTATATAACCACTCTGTGCACCCCACTTCTTCAGTGCCCTTTCTTCCTTCAGGAAGAAAGGCCCCGGGCCATGGTCCTCAGATTTCAGCTCAGAATAAACTCTCCCAAATTTTCATTTATAGATTGGTTATGGATTATTTTCGTCGACACCCTCTTGATCAGCCAGAAAGGACTGAACCTCACACCTTCCTGGATGTTACGGGCGTGGCCAGGAGATGCCTCCCTGTGACAGGGGAGAGGCGGCTTCACGGCGCGGTGGGTCGGAGCCCGGGGGCACGTGTGGACCCAATGTGTGATAGTGGGGGACGCAAAGGACACGAGGGACTGTGAGAAGGAGGATCAACATGGACCAAGCAGAGAGGCAGGAGAGCGGAGGTCTAGGGAGGAAGCCATTCCATCATCAGGAAGGACCCCCGTCTGTGACCTTGTTGCTGCCCCCAAACAGCCAGTTGAACTGTTTTCTGGAACTTTCTCTGATTGAGAGGACACAGCCAAGAAAATCTAGACTTCTGTCCTATTAGGCATTTGGACATCCCAGAGGGACCCAGGCCACCTGAGGAGTGGGTGTGTGGAGGCGCTGGCTCCTGGGTTAGGGGCAGGTCTTGTCCCTGAGGGTCGAGGGGACTTTCCAACGGGGCCATGCAGACCTGGGAGAGAGAGGTCCACCCCTGACAATCTCCTGACCACACGCACGGAAATTGCCAGAAGTCCCCTTGCCTACTCCTTGTTTCTACTCCAGGCTGAACTGGAGCAGGCGGCCCACACTCGCTACAGCTGTTCCCTGCCCAGGCGTCTCTCCTGGGGGCCTCCTGCAGCGACTCGGCCTGTCCTCCTGCTCCTCTGGTCACAGGATCCACAGAGTCGGCAAGGGGGCCCGGGAGATCTTAAAGCTCTCACCTGAAGGACGGGGAGACAGAGGTCCCGAGAGGGGAGCTGCCTTTTCCCAGATCCCTCTCCCGTCAGTCTCCAAGCTGCGTTAGAACTCTTCTCATGTCAACTCTGAGCTTGTTGCAACTGCAAACCGCACAGGGACCTAAAGTCAACAGTGACATCTCCCGCTCCTCTTCCTCTTCCCTCCTCGTCACGCTCCTGAGGGAACCCAGCTCCTTCCCTCTGACATCTCCTGGGAAGATCCGGAGGGGCCAGCAGCAAGCAGTGGCTCTTCTGTGAAATGAAAGACCCTTGCCCTGGGGATGCTGAGCAAGCTGGGGTAATTTTGCATTTCAAAAGAAGAGCTGGGTTCCTAGAGACAGCTCACTCCATTGCTGAGTATTGCCTCTCTTTCAAAGTTGGTTTGGTTTGGTTTTTGAGAGTGTATGGGGTTCCTGGGGCTGCCGTAACAAATTACCACAAATGAGGGGCCTTAAAACAGCGGGAATGGATTCTTTCCCAGTTCTGGAGGCCAGAAGTCTGAAGTCAAGGTGTAGCAGGACCCCGCTCCCTCCAAACACCCTTGGGTAGATTCCTTCTGTATTAGTCAGGTTACCCCAGAGACCACGGGGCCAAAATACAGAAAGAGATTTTATAAGGAACTGGCTCACGTGATTGCGGAGGCCGACAAGTCCTAAGAGGCGCAGGGTGAGCGGGCAAGCCAGGACGCGGGAGAGCTGATGGTGTCGCTCCAGTCCAAAAGCCAGCAGGCTCAAGACCCAGGAAGAACTGATGTTTCAGTCTGAGTCCAAAGGCAGGAAAAAACTGTTGTCCCAGTTCCAAGGCCATTAGGCACGAAGAATTCTCTCTTACGCAGCAGAGGGTCGACCTTTTTGTTCTACTCAGGCCTTCGACTGGTTGGATGAGGCCCACCTGCATTTTGGAGGGCAATTTACTTTACTCAGTCCACCAATTTAAATGTTAATTTCATCCAAAAATATGCTCCCAGAAACACTCAGAATAATGCTTGATCAAATATCAGCGCACCCTGTGGCCCCGTCAAGTTGACACATCAAATTAATGCTCACATCTTTCTTGCCTCTTCCAGCTTCTGATGGCTTTAGGCTTTCCTTGGCTTGTGGCCGCATCGCTCCAATCTCTGCCTCCATCATCGTATGGACTTCTCCCTGGATCTGTGTCTCAAATCTCCCTCTCCTGTCTCTTATAAGGACACAAGTCGTCAGATTTTGTAACTTAATCACAGCTGCCAAGATTCTATTTCCAAGTAAGTTCACATTCACGGGTACCAGAGGTGAGGACTTTGACGTGTCTTTGTGGCAGAGACTCTTCAACCCACTACATCACGCTGGAGGAGGGTGGGCCCTAGATCCAACGACGGGTGTCCTTAGAAGAAAACACGTGGAGACACAGAGAGCAGAAGGCCGTGCGAAGAGGGACAGAGACTGGAGCAAAGGCAAGGAGCACCGAGGATTGAGGCCGCCGCCAGAAGCCGGAAGGGTTAGGAGAAGGGGCTGCCCTAGAGCCCTGAGAGGCAGCGAGGCCCCCGTCAGACTTCCGGCCTCCAGACCTGGGAGAGAATCAGCTTGTGTTGTTTCAAGTCCCCAGCTTGTGGTATTTGTCATGGTCGCCCCCAGACACTCAGGCACCCTGTTGGTTTTCCTGTTTCTATTTCTCGTACATTTAAGCTATACGTTGACCTCGTATTTTCCTTGCCATTTGTTTCTGCCTTGGATTTATCATGAAATCAGGCTATGAGGAAAGTATCTGACTTTTTGACAAAAAGAACCTGAATCCTCTTTCCCGATTATGTATGTACGAGGGCGGACAGAGGCACCTTGGGACAGTTGGAGAGCAGAGGGGTGAAGGCCCGGGAGAAGGTACAGAGGAAAAAACACAGAGCACGCTGTGCGCCCCGCGCCTCCCGGGGCTTTGCCGTCCGCCCTTCCACCCTCCGGCACGGCCCTCCTGCCGCCATTCCTCACTGACTCCAGCCCAGAACTTTCCCCACAGCCGGGGGCCCGAGAGCCATGGATTAGCCAAGACCCTAACCCCTCCTGTCCCAAGTCTGCCAATGCTGTGAGCGACCCCATTGGCCCACCTGCCCCCGTGGCCTCAGCTGTCACCCTCTTTGTGTGCTGGGAAGTGAAACATGTCAGCAAACCTGGCACTGGGCCCCTAGACCAGCCTGATGGCCTATTGCCATCTCCGTCAGTTTCCTTTTGTTGTAATTACCACAAATTTAGTGTCTGAAAACACAGAGGTACTCTCTGAGAGTTCTGGAGGCCAGATGTCCAAATTGGGTCTCACGGGGCTAAAGTCAAGGTGTGGGCAGGGCTGGTTCCTTCTCGAGGCTCCAGGGGGGGATCCGGCTTCTGGAGGGGCCTGTATCCATTCTCTCATGGCCCCACATCACTCCTGCCTCTCCTTCTGTCATCACATCTTCCTCTCTGACTCTGACCCTCTGTCTCCATGATAAAGACCTTCGTGATGACGTTGGGGCCACCTGGATGATCCAGGATCGTCTCTCATCTCAACATCCTTCACTTCATCCCATCCGCAAAGTCCCTTTTGCCTCACAAGGGCGCATGTGCACAGGTCCCTTCTGGAGGTCAAGGTGTAGATTCCACTTCCACGTCCTTCTGTCATCACACAGCGGCCAGAGGGACCCTCTTTAGAAGGTAAATCCCTTCACAACACCCACTGCCCAGCTCACCACCTCCTGCAGCTCCCTGTGGTGCTTAGAACAGAATCCAAACCCCTCCCCATGCCCACAGCCCCATGGAAAGTGCTCCTGCCTCCCCACCCCACCCTCCCTCACGCTGCCGTGGCCCCTAGTACCCGCTGTCACTCCTTCCTCTGGTCCCTTCCCGCCCCCATCCTGGAGGAGCCCTGGTCCTCTGTATCATGCTGTCCTGTTTAATTTATTCACACTTTCATCATTATCCCAAACTCTCTGTGTATCTGTTCACAGATCTGTATCCTGTCTGTCTCCCCTCCATGAACTAACTGTGAGGTCCGTGAGCTTGGAGGCCTCTCCATGAGCCTGGAGGGTCCCGAGGACATGGTGGACCCTCAATAAATATTTGTAAAACAGATGAGGATTCCAGCAGGGGCTAACGAGTTAAAGTCAGCCCTGTCGCCTGTTTCTTGGCACAGGTTTATTGTCCAGTTCCTGGCCAGTTATTCAGATGCACAAAGAGCTCTTGGCCTCGCTGGGGGAGAACAGAGGGGACAGTGTACTGTGTCATCGCTCAAGTCTCCGGCCTCTGGACGTTCATTGTGCCTCTTCAACAGATGAAGTTCCCTCCATCTGAAACGAAACGACACAGTGCATCACGGAGCTGTGCTGCTCTGCTGGGTCTTCTCCACCCGCGATCTGGAAATCTTGCTTATTTGACCCAACACTTCCAAATCCAAGCTTGGCCTTGGCTATTGGCAGCAGAGAATTCTATTCATTGGCTGGGTGCCACTGAGCTTTGCAACCACCATGGGATAAATGATACCCCACGTCTTGGCAGCAGGACATGGCTTGTTCTCCCTCTGGCGGGGAGAGTCTTGGGGAACCAGGAAGGTGGTGATGTTAAGAGACAAGTGGCAGCCAAGTCCGGGAGGCAAGAAGCACAGCCGAGTCCCAGCACATTCGCCAGCCACTCCTGCCCCGAGTCGCAGAGATCTTTACTCGGTTCCAGCGTGGTTATTAATTATAGCACGATGTACAATTATCTCCGGAGAATGTGAGCGTTGCATGATTTTGCCCAGGGCTGAAAGGATGTGTCCATTAGTCAAGCAGATGGAAGGGCAATGAAGCAAGTCTTCTCTGGGTTAATAAAGACGGAAAACCTAATGTGAGTTTATTTTCATTTGCTTCCCCAGGGAGGAACCCTCCAGAGACCCTGGAGACCCCAAAGAGCAGAGCAAAGAGGCCAAAAGTGAACACCAAAGTAGGGACAATTGGTTTGCTGTGCACAGGAGAGGGTCCACGGGTGTTCCACAGGGTCACCTGGAGCCCCTGCAAAGCCACAGGTGGGAGTTTACCATCAGTGCCCCCACCTGCACCACGACACACAATGATGTGTCGAGTCACATTTTGCACAATGAATTTCTGCATCCTTGTTAAGCCCACATTTGTATGAGGCAATGTACAGTCGAACTGACTCCTGACCATCCCATGGACAAGGGACCTCAAAGGTCAGCTCACGCCTCGTGCGCACAGAGCAACACTCCTTGTCTCCACCCCCAGGACCGTCGCCTCGGATGCTCGGGGCACATCCTGCTCCCCTCTTCTGGCCTTGTCTGTTAGAACCTGCAGGATCCTATATGTTCATTCTCAAGGAATGAAGTAGCCGAAGGGACCCAAGAATTGCTGGGCTCTCATTCCAAGGGATTAATGACGTCCCCATCCAGTGGAGAAACTCCGAGAAGCTGCTTTCCTCCAACTTGACTTCTGACTCCTGCTCTTTTGTTCCTTGTGTCATTTTTCAGTAGTTCCCCAAAGATTCCAGGCAGGGTGTGAGTCTTGGGTTGGAAGGAAAGGAAACTGCCAAACGCAGACTTCGGGCTGTTTTAAGAGCATCTCCCCTGAGCAAAGGACACAGCAGCTCCCGACATTGCTCTTGGGTCTGAAGATTCACCCGTCACTTTTGAATAAAAATTACAAACAATAGCTGGTTTGGCTTTGCCTTTTGAAATTGAGACTGGCGACTGGACAAAATCCTGGCAAAGAACAGAGGTGAGTCCAGGAGAAGCCAGTGGCTTGGATGGTGAGAGGTGGGGCATGTCTATGTGAGAGCTCAGTGGAGGGTCTCCAGAAGCCCAAGCGAATTCCCACAGACCCCGGGCCATAAGGAAATGGTCAGGGAAAGTGCTTGGCAACCTCTGGCTTCCCTCCTTACTCTCGATTCTTCCAGTGTCCAATGTGGGAAGACACTGTGGAGCCATTTCACTCGGGATTGAAGGAACACGTACTGGTTTTCTGTGAAATCACGGCGGGTCCAACCTCTCCCCCGTACGTTGTTTTGTCCTTCATGGATATCTGGAAAGCTAAGGCCTCTGCCGCTTCTTTTTTTCTCCATATTGTCTTTGTCGTTCTCAGTTCTCTACATTTCCATTTAAATTTTAGAATCAGCTTGCCAGTTTGCAGCACACGTGCTCATGCGCGCATGCGCATGCGCACACACACGGAAAGCCCTCTGGGATTTTGTTGAGGTGGCGTTGAGTCTATAGCTCCGTTTGGGAAGGATTGACACCTTCCTAATAACGAGTCTTCACTCAGTTACTCAGATTCGCCCCTCCATCTCTTCAGGGCTCCTGAATACTTTGTAGTATTCAGTGTAGAGGTTTTGCACGTATTTTGTTTGATTTTTTCATAGGCATTTGACATTTTTTGATGCTCTTATAAATGGCAACTTTTTTGCTTAGCGTAACACCCTCAAGGTCCATCCATGTTGTCACAAATGGCAAGATTTCATCATTTTTTTATGACTGAGCAGTATTCCATTGTATATATATATACACCACGTCTTCTTTATCTATTTATGTGTGAGTGGTTACCAGAAGGAAGCGGGTGGAGGGAGGGTGAAAGAGGTAAAGAGGGACATATGTTCCGTGACGGATGGAAACGAGACTTTTGGTGGTGAACATGATGCAATCTGTCCAGAAGTTGAAACATCATAATGTACACTTGAAGTTTATATAACGTTAGAAACCAATGTGACCTCAATAAAAAAAAGCAACTTTTAAAGATTTTTATTTTCTATTTGTCCATTGCTGCTATGTAGAAAAGCAACCAACTTTTGTATATTGATCTTGTATCCAGAATTTAGCCAAATTTACTTGTTAATTCTGATAGATTATCAGTAAATGCCTTTGGATTTTCTACATTATGCTGTGTCTGAATAATGACAGCTTAATCCTGCCTTCTCAAACCTTATGCCTTTTATTTCTTTTTCCTGCCTTTTCGCACTGGCTAAGCCCTCCCACGCAATGCTAAGATGTAGTGAGAGAGGACATTACAGCTTCACCAATTTCTTACCCCCTTCTCCCAGCAAAAAGCTTACGAAGGACTCTGGGAAGATGGCCCTGGCAGTACCACTTTTGGATATTCCAAAATCCCCACTTAAAAACAGATAGTACAACTAGATAGAAAAATTATAATTCCAGGAACTCTCACGAGTGTATAATGCAGTTTTCCAGAGGCCATATGACATGCTATAGCCCAACAGATGAAACGCAGAAGCAGACATAAGAATCCAACTGTCTTCTATACGCTAGACATTAAGACATTTGCAGAAACATAAAACTATGCTGCTCTTCTCACCAAATGTTGTGTTTTAAGAAATAGTTACTTTTCATTTAGAAATAGGTTGTTTAACATGTAATAGGATTATTATTGCTATTTTATTTTTATTTTATTTTTTATTTTTATTTTTTTGAGGAATATCAGCCTTGAGCTAACATCTGCCGCCCATCCTCCTCTTTTTGCTGAGGAAGACTGGCCCTAAGCTAACATCCGTGCCCATCTCCCTATACTTTCCCTATACTTTACATGTAGGAGGCCTGCCACAGCATGGCTTGACAAGTGGCGTGTAGGTCCACACCCAGGATCCGAACTAGTGAACCCTGGGCCCCAGAAGCAGAACATGTGAACCCAACTGCTGTGCCACCGGGCCAGCCTCTATTATCGCTATTTTATTTTATTTTTTTAAAGATTAGCACCTGAGCTAACAACTGTTGCCAATCTTTTTTTTTTTTTTTTTTCCTGCTTTTCCTCCCCAAATCCCCCCAGTAGATAGTTGTATATTTTAGTTGTGGGTCCTTCTAGTTGTGGCAGGTGGGACGCTGCCTCAGCGTGGCCTGACGAGCAGTGCCACGTCCGCATCCAGGATCCCAACTAGCAAAACCCAGGGCTGCTGAAGCGGAGTGCGCGAACTTAACCACTCGGCCACGGGGCCTGCCCCTACTTAGTGCTTTTAAGGACAAGTCTAGTCTCTCTCTAGGTTGGGTGTTGAACTTCCAACACCACTACTGTGTGGGAGGAAGGAGTTTGTTCTGGTCTCATTGTCCAGAGGAGACGAGGGTGGGAACCGATGTGGGGTGGCCACAGGAACCGGGAGAAAGGATGGTCACTGAGCCACCACGGCAGCTGAGCTGGAGAGCCGGGGGGCTGGAGTGGGTGCAGGGTCTGTGGGCACAACGATGCTTACCAGCCTCTCCCAGGCACAGAAACTTCCTGGGCTGATGGGACCCAGCAGCTTAAGCAGGTCCTGGCTCAGGGTCCAGGAGGCGGCTGCAACTCCTGGTATGGCTGCCCTGATGCAGGGAAAGCCACAGACTCAGTTTCTTTGTGCTCGGTTCCCTGATTTGCAAAATAAAGCAAGGGTATTCTGCAAGTGAGTGCGTCAGGGGAGAGAATTCAGGGAGCAAGACTAATGGCATACGGGTCTAGAATTAATCATATCTCCAGAGAAGAGCAGGGAGAGGGCTGAGCCATGGAGGGGGGTGGGGTGGGGCGGGGGAAGCTGGCTTCCATCACCCTGAACGCACAGCATCGTCAGAGCCATAGGAACTCAAGTGTGGAGCGGTGACCCTGTGCCAGGCGCTGTAGGAAGCAGCTCACCCTTCTCAACCTCCCTAAGCTCTGCTCTCAAGTCTGAAGGCACGGCAGCAATGCCGGTGTGCAGGGATCACATGCTTTCCCAGCCCAATATTGTTCAGAGGTCACAGCAGGAAGAATAGGGACTCAGCTGAGGAGAATGTCCTGTTTCTCCCCGAAGGGCAGAGCGACCCTGCGTGAGGGACTCACAACTCTGGTCGGTTACCCCTGTCTCCCCACAGCCCTGCAAGGTCGTCACTGTTTTTTTCCTGTGGTCACTGATTCAGAGAAGCAACGCTCCTTGATGTGGGCTTGGCAAGCCAAGGAGTCAAAAGAAAGATTTCTTGGACTCTCGAGGTCGGGCAGTAGCGTTCCTTTATTCCGAGAATAGCGTGGGGACAGGACCCGTGGGCAGTGAGGGCTGCAATGTGTTGAGGGTAGGGCTAAATTTATAAGGCATAGGTATGTGAGTTATTTCTTTAGCAGACAAAGGAAAGATCATGTAAAAAGTTGTTAAAATGGTGTCAGTGCAGGTGGGGTCTGTTATCCGGTGGTCGTATAACTTTGGATGGGAGTCAGGTCAGGACGTCCTATGCTCCCGGAGGACGGTATAGATCGGCGTGTAGGCCTGGACGCCGGGGCTTCTCTCCCTGCGGCAGC
The DNA here is from genome assembly GCF_037783145.1 of Equus przewalskii. Taxonomy (NCBI): domain Eukaryota; kingdom Metazoa; phylum Chordata; class Mammalia; order Perissodactyla; family Equidae; genus Equus; species Equus przewalskii. Next base: position 34,250,089 of record NC_091833.1, on the reverse strand, counting down.
CTTGACTCTCATCTCTCCTCACCTCACCAGTATGTCTTGGAGCCCCAAACACCTTGGCCCTATTTTACAATCACAACGAAATACCAATCGTCCAGGGATGAAATCACTGACATTCTCGGCTGTGTGGCCAGCGGCCCCTGAGCAAGAGAAACAAATGACTCAGTGTCCCCTTTGGCACACGGGTGGCAGACATTTTGATTTCTGCATTCCTAACCCACGGTTTGTTTTGATTTTTTTTTTTAAAGATTTTATTCTTTTTTCCTTTTTCTCCCCAAAGCCCCACAGTACATAGTTGTGTATTCTTCGTTGTGGGTCCTTCTAGTTGTGGCATGTGGGACGCTACCTCAGCGTGGTTTGATGAGCAGTGCCATGTCCGCGCCCAGGATTCGAACCAACAAAACACTGGGCAGCCTGCAGCGGAGCGCGTGAACTTAACCACTCGGCCATGGGGCCAGCCCCTTGTTTTGATTTTTTGAGTGGAACCCGATGCCCTGTGGGTAGTTGGACAAAGGCATTGGGGTTTGGGAGACAAGAGTTGAAGCAGGGCCCGGCCTCAGGGAGGTTTTCCTATGGAGAGATTCTCTTCTGTCTTCTAGAGTAAATAACTCATCCTCTCAACCTCTAGATGCTGCGTGGAAGTAAATCTCGAAGGATGTCCTTCGTCAGTGCTTTGGCTGTGGCGTTTGGGGTAGAATCTGGAGGATGGGCATCAGGGAAACACAGCTAGCATGAAGGTTCTATGGGTGGACACTTCCAAATGCTGTTCTAGGCATCACCAGGTCTGAAAGGGCCACAGTCACAGAAGGAGGGAGGGGAACTCTATCTAATTAATGAGACTCTCAAAAAACCTCTAATTCCCACTACTGCCCAAGATTCTAGATGATTTCCGTCCTGGAGAACTCTGCCTCATCACATCTCAGCCATGTGCAAGGCTGCAGCAAAGCCTGTGGTTTATACTAAGGAGTGAATGACGGACAGAGAACAAAGCAATCAGAGAGATAAGGAGGTCAGTGTGTACCCCAAAGGGGATGGGAGAGGTCAGTGTTGAGGGTGGGTGGGGAGAACGCCAAACGAACGCCCCAGCCATCTTCCTCCATAGCCCCAAGGCATTTGAGAGACAACCGGGAACTTCCACTTGGGGGGCGTTTTCTCCCAACAGCAGCAGGTGAGACTCCAGGGTGGGAGTGACACTGGGGGGGAGGGTTTAGGGTCTGCACTCTGAGAAGCGAGCCGTATGCCGCGTGGGATCCTGGATGGGACCAGACAAAGGACAACAGTGGAAAACCCAGCAAAGTCCAAATGAAGCCTGGAGTCTGACTAATCGTCACGTCCCAGTGTCAGCGTCTCTGTTCTGACCAACTTATCAAGGTCACGGGAGATGAAGACACAACTCTCAGAACTATCTTTGCAACTTTTCTGCAAATCCAAAATTATTCCAAAAGAAGAAAATGTATCTGGTAAAAAAAAAAAAACAAGCCACATGTGAAAGTGCCAGGAGGCTGGAGAAAGTGGAGCGGGGCAGGTGGGGTGGGCAGAGGGCGGAGGGTGGAGCAGGGGCTGGAGAGCCCAGGCTACACATGGTGGAGAGGGACGTGCCGTTCTGTCTGCGGGAGGTCTGGAGGCCACCAGGCTCTGGTTCTTCCCTCACTGGGACGGAAGAGATGATAATGTTGACAGTCAGGATTATAAGAACGCAACTGGCCTCTAGCCTGAGCACTTGGCAAGGGGGTTCCTCACCTGGCAGGCAGAAGGAAGGATTCTTTCTGTGCCCACTTGTTTTCAGAACAGTTGAGCAAACAGTAATTGATGGGTTTCCATGGACACCTAAAGACATGGGTGATGGTGACACCAGGGACTGCAAACGTCCTGTATCTGGTTGGTCTCCTTTTCCCCCGGTGCTGCTCTGTCCTTCTGGATTCTGAGAGCCTGGCAGACTCCACCAGGGTCCCAGGGCTCCAGCCGCTGCTCCTGTGTGCTGTGCGCATGCGTGTGAGAACCACAGGCTCCCCTTCTTCCCTCGATTAGTCCTGTCTGTGAAACTATTGCTCAACCTGCACTGAAGGCCCTCTTAAAACACAAGGAACAAAAATGCAGCTTCTAACACATTATACTTGTCTGAGAGGTAAGAGTGAATTGGGAGAAGTCACTTTTCGAGCCATCTCCATCCCGGCCCCCTCACGGCCAGCCTGCAGGTGAGGCAGGGCAGCAGGCTGCACGTGATGCAAGGTTAGCATGTCGTGCCTAGCCCCGGCTACGCCATCTGTGTTGAAGGGCTGACGTCTAGTGGCTGGCTCTGATATTGCCAGGCTTGGTGCTTCTACCAACTTCTAAGCAGTGTTGCATCAGCCAAGAGAGCCTAGGAAAACTGAGGCCTGGCTGGCTCTGGTCATGGGTGACCCAGGCTCACCACCACCCCAGAGGCACCTCTGAAGACTGCTGGGTTATGAGGGTGTGGGCGGTGGGGGAAGCTCAACTCTCAGGCTCCTTTTTCATTGTTGTGGGGCCTGGATCCACAGCCCCATAGCCCTGGACCTTGCTACTGGCCATGAAAGCTAGTGATCCACTAGGACCATGGCACTGCCCATCACCTCTAGCCCAGGCCCTGGTCTGCATTGACCTCGCATCCTTCTGCCCTTTTGCCCACGTCCTCAGCCCAGGGAAGGGTCAGGTCATCTCTGTCTCTGCAGTGGCCAAAAGGGGCCCACCCTGTTGTGCTCTGGCCATCTGGAATGAGGACCAAAGTGCTCTGATGCTGATAGAAAACAAGACATCATCTTCCACTCTCAATAATATTATCACCAAGTAATGATTATTATCACCAAGTAATGCATAGGACAGACACCTTCAAGGACTCTTCATAGTCAAGGGTCGAAGCTGATCCCTTTGTGTTGTTCTCTCAGCGTTGCCTGTGTTTCCAGGGTCCGCTGATGCAGAATTCCCCTCTGCCCACCCCAGGCCTTCCTTCTCAGGCTAGAGCAAAAAATAAAAGGGAAGAAAGGAGGCAACCAGGCAGGGAAATACGAGCTAAGAATCAGTGAGAGCTGACACCAGATTTGTTAATGGGGACGTTAAGGATCAGGATGAAAGGTTGGCAATGAGCCTGTGGGGCCTTGCACAGTCAAAGTCGGCTCACAGGGAAGACAGGCTTTGCATCTTATTCAAAATGCCTCAGAACTGGCTTCTCTCTCATTCTATCAACTGTAAATTTATTCATCGGTCCTGCATCCCTCTGCTAGGTCCTTCTAAATCTTCGTTTTTATCGCCCTGGAGTTTTGATTTTAAATGTGTGTGGTTCTCAGTCTTTGGAAATGGATGATCTGTCTACAGTATATTATACTAACTAAAACATTTGACCAACTGAACTGCTGCCCTCCTCTGACCATGCTGGATAAACGTTCTCTGCATCCCTTTTTGAGTCACTTGGGGACTTTACTCATTCACCATTTATTCATAATTTATTAATATTTAAGAAATAGTGCAGGATTCTTGTCCTGGGGATACAGAAGTGAATAAGACAAGGCCTGAGGGGATTAAAGTCTAGAGGAAGAAAGATAGAGCACGTGGAGCATTATGATGCAATAAGTTTCTAGCATATTCTCGGGACCATTAGAGGAAATGCGTTAACGGGAAAATCTCGGCTTACCTGGAAATCAGATAGCATGAACACTATTCACGGCATGTCTATTGGCAACCCATAACCAATTCTCCAATGCAGTTTCCATGTGCCTCTTCTCACATACCAGACCGCAGATTCTGATGTGGAAGTCTTTGCACTTCTCCTGCTTTGTACTAATTGCATCATTTACAAGTGGGCCAGGAACAGGAAGACGTGGTTAGGTCTGCGCCCAGAATGTAGGTTTCAGAACTGCTCTTGCCCAGAAGGGGTAACACCTGGCATCCTCTAGACGGCCTGACATCGGAGCCAAGTGGATGAAGAGAGACAGAAACGAGAATTAGGAGGCTTTAGTGGACATGATCTATTTTCATAGTCAGGCAGCTGGAAGTTGAGGGGCTACTGCTATGAACCCTAAGACTATAGGATGACTGGGCTAGAAAACCGAGCTGGTTCCTGAGTCAGGCAAGATTAAATAGCCAGATGCTCAAAATAGTGACATTATAGGGATTTAAAAAGTCAACTTATCTTAAGGACCATAAATATTTGGTCAAGAAATTTTACAGCATGACTCGATAAGCAGTGCGTAGGGCCGCGCCAGGGATCCGAACCCGTGAACCCCGGGTGGCTGAAGTGAAGTGTACAAACTTAACCACTGTATTTTCTCTAGTCTGTTGTTTCCGGTCACCACAGGCAGGAAAACTGACTTTGGGCTGTGTTTGTTGTCAAAACTGACTATAGTGGAGCCATTTTAAAATGGAGATGGAGCTGCCTTTCCAGAGAAACTGCTTTGCTGTCTTGAACCTTATGGACTGGGCCATAAGAGCAATAATTTTTACAAGCAATTGTTTGAGACATCAGCAGGAGAACGGACGTCCTGATCACAAAGACTGAGGATGGTAGACTTTGTGAAGATGGCATCAATAGTCAGTCAATGGTTACCCAAGACGAGCTTCTGCCTCCAACTCAAATTAAAATTCTTCGTAATACAACCTCCTTTCTTTGCCTTTAAAAGCCCCTGACTTTTACTCCCTAGAGGGATGCTATTTGGGTTTCTACCCGAGTCTGTACTCCCTGAATTGCAATGCTTTGAACCCAAATAAACGCCTCTCTGCCTCTCATTTTGGCTTTTTATTTTTAGGTTATCATTGGGTGAGTTTAGGGGACATTCCTGCCAAGAAACAGACACGAACCTGTAGGCTCACAGGGGTAGAAAACAAGGCTCACGGCCTCACTACAATCTGCCAGACAGGTGAGTGGGACGATAGCACAGATCTTTGCTCAATATCAGTCAGTAGGAAATTCCGCCAATGCTAAGAATGGTTGTGTGTGGGAGGGAAGACTATGAGAGACTTTCTGGTTTTCTTCTTTTACGTGTCTGTATTTCCCAAATTTTAAAAATTAGCATATATTAATTACACACTGAAAAGCACCATTTGAAAAATGAAGCAATGCCATAATACAGTATAGACTGCATTATTTGGACCAATCCTCCCATTCAAAACAACTAAAAGATGCTGGATAAATGTTGAAACGAGTCTTCTCAAAGCCTTTAGAAAACTAACATGGAGTAACAAATCACCAAATCAGAACCTAATGGAAAGTAGAAACAAAAAAAAAATGGGTAGAAACTGGGCTCTGGGATGGCATTTGCTTCCAGGCATGAGCAAGCATTGCAACCTTTGACTTTGGTTTTGACAGCGTCAAAGAGCAAGGGAAAAAATCATCCAACCCTAGACTGCCCCTGGTGGGATCTAATCGTCCAATCCCAGGCTGCCCGAGGTGGGATCTAATGGTCCAATCCCAAATGCCTCCGGTGGGATCCAATCATCCAATCCCAGGCTGCCCGAGGTGGGATCTAAGAGGAGATCCCCTGCAGGTTAAGCTGAGATCCGAAGAGCTGTGCCTGCAGAATGAGGGTGAAGCAGAGTAATCCCACCCCCAGGCCCTTGGGAACCACAAGGAAGTTACCTCAGTGTTGAGCAGGGTGGGAAGACACTGTAACCGCTTCCCAGCCCTTCCTTGGATTGTCAGCCTAAATTTGCATCCCTTGGGTTGTCCAAAAAACTTCAGCCACAAATCTGGACTCAGGGTGTCACGAACTGGCAGTGCCCATGGTTGTCTACAGAAGCAAAAGCAATGCCCCTCTGGAGAAAGATGCTTTCATTGAAATCTTTCAAAGGATGTTCACAAGTAGTTCTCCAAGAATAATGAACAGCATTATTGCAGCACAGACCGATTAAGGGACTTACTTTAAGGAATTAAAAGACAAGCTTGAAAATATCTGCAGGGAACAGGAAGCTACAAAAGTGACCTAGAGAAAAGAAACAGAACCTTTGAAAATATACTAATCATAATTAAAAATTATACGACGGATTAGACAGATTTGATGGGGCTGAGCAAAGAATCCATGAACTAGTAGATAAATCAGAAAGAATTATCCAGAATGCAGCACAGAGAGACAAACAGAAAATGAAGAGAGGTTAAGAAATCTGGAAGAGGGGCCGGCCCCGTGGCCGAGCGGTTAAGTTCGCCTGCTCTGCTTCAGTGGCCTGGGATTTCGCTGGTTCGGATCCTGGGCATGGACGTGGCACTGCTCATCAGGCCACGTTGAGGCGGCGTCCCGCATGCCACAACTAGAAGGACCCACAACTAAAATATACAACTATGTACTGGGGAGATTCGGAGAGAAAAAGCAGGAAAAAAAAAAAGATTGGCAACAGTTGTTAGCTCAGGTGCCAATCTTCAAGGAAAAAAAAAGAGATCTGGAAGAGAGAATGGGAAGGGATATCATGTATTTCATTGGATCTCCAGAAGGAGAGGAAAGAAGGGAGCAACAGCATTCTCTGAAGACATGATAAAGCTGCCATCCACAGCTCATGAAGATTACCAATTCCCAAGCAAGATAAACAAAAAGAAATTAATATCTAAATATATTTTAGTGGAACTGCAGGATAATAAAGATGAAGTCATAAAAGCAGTCAGAGAAAAAAAATTACTTTCCAGAAAGATCTTTGCAAAATCTCCAAATATGTGAAACAGAAACTAACACATTTCTAAGTAACCCAGGGGTCTGAGAAGAAATCAAAAGGGAAATTAGGGAGCACCTCAAAGTGAATGAAAATCAAAACACAACGTACTAAAATCTGTAGAATGCCAAAAAAAAAAAAAGAAGTAGGCTCTAAAATCTGTAGAATGCCACCCAAGCAATATTTAATGGGAAATTGAGAGCACTAACCTCTTAGATATCTCAAATCAATGAATTAAATCAAAATAAGTACCAAAAAGATCTCCAAATAATTGGAAATTGAACAGCACACTTTAACCTCAAAGAGGAGAGAATTTCGCTTTCAGCCACGCTGGAGCAACAAGACTGGGTTTACCCTTTTCCTCATACAACTAGGCAATCGGACCAAATATGTGAAATAACCGTTTGATTTCACTTTCTCCTTCCTTCCTTATGCCTTGCTTCATTTCACAAAGCATTTGAGGAACATCATTGTGTTTGTCTCATTAGAACAAAACCTCCTGGAAGCTGGTGGCTGGGTCTTCTGTTTTGTATCTCGTGTGTTCTGGTACAATGTTCATGTGCTGTAGCATCCAATTAATGTTGGTAAATGAAGTGATCACCAGCCAGTTCAAAATCATGGCCTCAATTCACAGCACAAAGACTCTCTTAAATTTGTATCCTTGTTTTTACTTTTCTAAACTTTTTCATTATTTCATTTGATCCTCCCAAGAATTCTGTGTGGTAGGTGGGCAATTTTAATATTCTCACTTTCCAGATGGGAAACGTGCAAAGAATCACCTCATCTGTATCACACTTGGAAGATCTTTCCAATTAAACGGATTATTTCCAGTGAGGGTGATTAGAAGTTAGGTGGGCCCATTATTAGTATTTTTATTCTCTTATGGATTTCAACTTGAAGACAGCAGAGGGCGCCTTATCACACAAAAGTACACTGAAAGTGAATGATACATCACATTTAAGATAATCCGTTAAAGTTTCAAAATGTGAATTTCATGAAATAGGACCCTGTGCTTAATCTTTTTACTATTTTAGGATTCTGGTCTCATTGTAAATGTTCTATTCTCTTTCTTTCTGGCTAATGAGAATTTTAACCTTACGTAAATCACCGTGACACATATAATCCAAGAGCCTTCCAATTTAGCTTCAAGATTCTTTTGGATAATAAAAGTACTAAGCCTGCGTCTACTAGATCCTTCTAAATCTTCCATGGGGAATATGCCCCCCCTTTTGCAGCCCTTGAGAAAGGACCACTATAATGTATTGCAGACAGACGCACTGTGACTGAAGGGCCATTTTACCTCAAGTGCATTGTCTCAAGGTTACCCAGTATTCTCAGGAGAGTATAAAAGGATTAGGTATGTTCTTAAAGCCATATGGCACTAGAGGGAAAGTAACAATTTCCAGGGCAAAAGTGAGGACTTGGACTTTCATAGCTCATTGTTGAAGGCAATTATGTCTGGAGGCTCAGGACCAGGTTTCTGTGAAATTCTGCAGCTCCTTTCTGATCAGCTTTTAACTGGTTCTTTTCTTCCTATCATCACATATGTTCTCCTATTCTCCTACAGGCAGTGCTGGAGATAGTGCCAGCTGAATCCTATTCTACCCTTTCTTCCCATAGTTTCCCCAAATTTTATTTTTCTTCTTAAAGAACTAGGTTTCTGGACAAGGCCTGGCGTTGGTTGGGAAAGCATTTCTCCCTGGCTGCTCAGTGATTAGTAACTGACTGGATCTAAGGTAATTTCTTTAGGGCTGAGCCCTGTGGCAGTTGACTTAGAAAGTAAGAAACTAGATCATTTCCTGATTTATGCTTTCCTTTTGCCAAACTTTTGCTTGTCCTTGTCCTTCATTTGTCCTATGTCCTTGACTAGAAGCCCAACTATGACATCTTCTAATGATAAGCATTTTCACTCCATGTCCTACAAATGTTTTCCCCATTTATTCCCATTTATTATGTTACTTGGTCAAATCCTAGAGTACAATTTCCTAGCAGGCAGTTTTTGTTTCCAGGCTTGGGAAGCCGATTACCCTTGGAAAGGGCATCATTAGCCCTGTTCTGCTGATGAAGAAATAAGTCCTCTAACAGAGGACATCCGAGGACAGTCGCTAGAAAGTGGAATGGCAGGACCGTTTTTCATGTTGCCAACGAAAATAATCCATAACCAATCTATAAATGAAAATTTGGGAGAGTTTATTCTCAGCTGAAATCTGAGGACCACGGCCCGGGGCCTTTCTTCCCAAAGGAAGAAAGGGCATCGAAGAAGTGGGGTATACAGAGTGGTTATATACCCCCAAACAGGACGTTTCACACATGATTGAAATGTCCCTCCCACAATAGTCACAAGATTGCCCTGTCGGCACAGCGCTTGATGGACACAGCAGGTAGTGGGTCTGCTGTCTCAGAGGGCTAGCAGGAGGCAAGTCTATTGTCTCGAGCTGGGCGGTCACAGGTGAGCGCAGCAATCAGTTTCTAGCCTAAGGAAGGATGTTTAATCCTTAAGGAGATGCCAACGTTGGGAGGGGGAGGGAAGTTGCACCTTTATCTCAAGGGCCTTTGTTCTTGCCATAGGGAATGTCTAAAGCAGATACAAAATGCATGCTCAACAGCCACAGTCAGGCCCTTTTGGAAAGACAAGGTCAGGCCGAATTAGATTTATACCAAATGGCTTCCTCATATACTCCAATATATCCTATTGCTTGCCATTTTTATTTGTCAACGTTCAGCACAATATCCTCAGTACCTAACACAGCATCTGGTGCATTTTGTGTGGGAGAAGGATTGTCTTCACTGGCGGTTTGCAAATCCTTGCTGTGTATGAATACCTTTCTGGGGGATGAAGCCACAGCAATCATTTAATTTGCAAAAGGGTCCAAGGAAAAAAGCCAGGGGTCAGTCCACATAGGGCTAAGTAATTGCCTAAATACAGCAAACACTGCAGCCGGCCTTCCTGCCCAGGTCGCTCGGAAAACCACAGGTGCCGCGTCCCTTGGGACGGCTGAGGAAGGGCCGAGAGGACAGGGGTCACAGCCCGGCTACGTTCAAGCGGAAGCCACTCAGAGCCAGAGGACCCCAAGCCCTCTTGTACACACCCCGCAAGAGAGAATCCGGGAGCCGAGGCCTGCTCCCCGGGAGCATGCGCGGGTTGGGCCGGAAGTGACGCTATCTCCGCGCGCCCCCACGAGGACGCACTTCCCGTGGCCCGCTCGCGCCTCTCCGCCTTGCCAGGAGACTCCCTTTGGAGCCGGCGCGATGGGCAAGAAGGGCAAGAAGGAGAAGAAGGGCCGCGGGGCGGAGAAGACGGCCGCCAAGATGGAGAAGAAGGTGTCCAAGCGCTCGCGGAAGGAGGAGGTGAGCGGGCTCGGCGGACAGGCCCCGTGCGCGCTGCGCCGCTCCTCTCGGCGCTGTGGCCTTGGTCCCCGGTCCCTCTCTCTCTGCAGGGTCCGCGAATGGGTCGGTCGGACTTAGAGTTGAGCGGTCTGCTTTCTGTTGACTGTTGCTCGCGTGCTCCCTAGCCTGGGGCGATTTATGATGGTTAATGAGTGTGCCAGGCTCTGTGCTGGCTGGGCTCTAATCCTCACACTAGGTGAGTTGGGTAGCTTTGGCGTCTACATCTGGCAGGAAACCAGAAGCTAGCAGGTTCCACAGGGCAGGGTCACAGCGCTGTGAAGCCGCGTGGAGCTGGAATTAGACCAGACCTCCCCAATCCAGAGCTCTTGACCACCTTCCTTTGCCTTTTTCTTCCTAAATATAAATGTCTCCATTTCCTCATCTGTCAAATAATGGGGTTGGGCTTTTCTTCCCACTGTCTCTGGGCTCTAATGTTCTCAGCTTCTTGACCACTTAAGTGCGTGGGCTTTGCAGCCACTGGGTGTAGATTGAATCTCGCCTCTGCCACACCTAGCTTGCAGACCTCGGAGGAGCATGATCTCTCTGTGCCTGGGTTTCTCATGTGTGAAGTAGGGGTAGTGACTGCACGTTTGTGGTTAGGGTTGTGGCACAGGAAGCCAGTTAATCTGTGTGGCATCTTTAGAACAGTGCTTGGCACTTGGTAAGCACTCCGTAACTAACTGTTCACTGTGATTTTCACTCATCTTTGTATCTCCCTGCAGTGCCTAGTACCTGGGTGACCATAATGGTAGCTTCCCTGTGGGGAGAGCCTATCAGGTCTGGGACCTGGGACTTTCCATATTATCTCCATTAATCCTCAGAACAAACCTTTAAGATCACTGGTCGTCTGATTAGGTCAGCAGAAGATAATCTCCCTCTCTTAAAGCTGGCTGTGTCATGGAACATAGCCTGATCCCGAGAGTCCTATCCCATCATTTCACGTCTGGGGGACTAAGGGGGTGGTTTTGGGGACAACTTGCAATTCTGCCTCCCACAGAACTCATGTCTCAGATGTGTGTACGTGGTTGACACCTTTGCTTGGCTGTTGCACGGATTCCTCCCCCTTCTGCACTGTCTGCGTTGAAGCTCCTGTTCTTTTTTTTTGTCGAGGTAATATTGGTTTATAACATTACGTAAATTTCAGGTGAAGTCCTGTTCTTCATCCTGGCCTCTGCCTGCCTCTCCGTCTCTGTCTCCTCGGGCTCACTCCAGCCACACCAGCTTTACGTTAGTGTCTAGTGTAATGTTAGTGTCTCAGACATGCCAGGTTCTTTCTACTTGGGGTCCTTACCTCTCCCCCAGCCACATTCTTCTTGTGACTGGCTCCTTTTCATCTTTCAGCTTATTGTCACCTTGGAGAGGCTTTCACTGACTAGGCCACCTGTGCCACCAGACCCCGCTCTGTCCCAGCCCCCCAGCGCAGTAATCATGACGCCCAGCTGTGTGAGACGTGCTCCTTTAGAGGAGTAGGAGTGAAGCTCACCTGGCTCACAGACCTAATTATGGTCTGGTGAGAATTTGTTCAACGTGCAAGGCATGTGGAGAGGCTTCTGGATTAATTGGCAAGAAGTGGAAGAGGTGGGAGTTGAAACGGTGCCCAGTGACAGAGCCCATGTTCCTAGTGAATGGAGCAACCAAGCCTGCTCCCACCCTAGAAGCCCCCGTCCTCCTGTGACCAGGGTTGAATGCTTGACGGGCCAGCTTAGCCTGGTGGGCGTTAGTGCCAGCTTGCACCGGGGCTGATGAAACAGCTCTCCCTTCAGACCTGCCATTCCCAGTTCCGGCCACTTCTTTCACCCACCTCATCCGCATCTTCCCTTCTGCCTTAAGGAAGATAATTTCTCAGGTGAATGATAGAGGATCTGGAGCTCTGAACTAATTGCGACTCCAACAGTCCCTTCTCCATGCAGGTCTTTCTGTGACGTTTCAGTCGCTCAGTAATTTGTCCTGAGTCCGTAATGCGGCGTGCTTTGCCTTAGGGATGTGGTGGTCAATAGGACAGCTGTTAGGCACCTACCATACAGAAGTGGCAGGATCTCGGACGCTTCTGTGAACTGCTGTGAGGGTGAAAATTGGTAGAGCCACTTTGGACCCTAATTTGTCGCTAGAAAAGTGGAAACCCAGCAGTTACACGCCTAAAGGTTTCCCTTGGAAAAACTGCCCCCAGCTACACAAAGACAGGTACAAGAATGGGCATAGTAGTTTTGCTTGTAAAAACAAAAAATTGGAATTGACCCAGATGTTTGTCAGCAGGAGGGATAGAGAAGCTGTGTGGGGTGGTAGCTCTGCCACAGCGCAAGCAAATGGAGGCAAAGCATCAAATTGTTCATTCGGCAGTGCTGAACAGAAAAGCAAGTTGCAAGAGCATATGCAGTATGAGACCATTTACGTGGAACTGAAAAATGTAAAACTATATATATTAGAGATATGTAACATGTAGTAAGAGTATAAAGAAATGCTTGAGAGTAATGAGCACCCAGTTCCAGACAGTGGCTGCGTCCGGGGAGGTGAAGGGGTATACACGAGGTGGGGGCAGGGGGAGAGCTGTGAGTGGCTCTTCAGTCTGAGGGGATGTGGCATTCTGGCTAAAGGAACTGAGAAGCCAGTGCAGCTGGGAGAGTGAGGAGGTAGGGTGGGGCATGAGGCTGCAGAGGGAGGAGGAATGGTCTGGAGGTGCAGGAAGGACATCTAACCTAGCTTCAGTGCAGAATGTGGAACCAGGAACCCTCAAGGGCTGTGTGCATGTGAGAGAGGCAGGGGCAGGGGGAAGGCAGGCGGCGCAGATCCCATGTCAGCCTGAGCAGGTGAGGGCAGTGAGCATTCAAGAAGAGAATCAGGAGAGGAGCCTTTCCCCGTGACAGGCAGGTCATCCGTCCCTGGGGGTGGAGGAAGGGTCACTAGCAAATGAAGGGAAACTGGCACTGAACTGGGGGTAGGAAGACCAGGTTTCACTGCTGCCCAGCCAGGCAGATCAATGGGCACCTTCACTTCTAAATCTGTTTCTGCAGTTGTAACAATAGAAACCTCCTTACACAGATTGGCTGAGTTGATAATTGCCAAGCCCCCACCGAGCAGGTGCTCTTCTAAGCAGAGTGCCATGTCTTGCTTGGAGCTTATATTTTATTATTTTGGTGGGAGGGAGGAGGAAACAGAAAGTAAACAAATACATGAGCAAGAGAAATATCAGACATTGCCATGCCGACAGCACAGCAGGCTGGTGGGGTGGGCTAGGCCTGGGTTTTCGGGAGGTGGTCAAAGGTGCTGGCCCGAAGTCAGGCTGGGCTTGTCTAAGTGGAAGACGCTTTGGGGGCAGTGTGAGGGTTTGGAATGAGCCGATTCATGCAGTGTGCATGCATCTGTACTTCCAAGAAAACTGCCCGTAAGGTCAAGCTTGAGTGTTTTTCATGGGTCAGATTCTGTGTCTTTGAAATGTGATTCTGTGTCAGCGTGTTCGAACTCACTGATGTGACTGGACCCCGGTCAGGTCAGGTGGACAGTGGAAAAGCTGACCCAGGCTTTCCACGACGTAATAGGGTTTAGGGACGTGTCTCACCTGTGACTGCTTGTCTGCCCTTAGGAAGACCTCGAAGCTCTCATAGCGCACTTCCAGACGCTAGATGCCAAAAAGACTCAGGTCGTGGAAACGCCCTGCCCCCCACCTTCTCCAAGGTAAGCGAGCACAGACTCTTCGTGAGAGCTTCTGTTGGTTTCCTTGTATAAACTGGAAAACTGCTTTAAATCGGCACCACGTTTTCATAAATAACCAGGCACTGGGGAGATTTTCATCATTAAAACCCATTCCGGATCAGCTCCCACGAAACTTTTTTTTTCCTTTTCTGAAGAAGGGGAGTGAGGTTATTCAGCTTTATTATCGTGCAGAAACATGGAACTGAGGTCTCAGCGCAGCTGCTCGTCAGGGACATTGTGCCAGGTTTGAAAGTTCTTCAACTGGTGACAATTTGTGAACTCAAGTGTTGTCCCAAGGAGGTTTTCTTTGGTTCCTAAGGTTATTTTAAGAGTGCCTATCTCAGGTGGAAAACTTAAAGACGTGATAACTCTTTGCTGTGTTCGTTCATAATGCTTTTACATTCTCATGTGAAAAGTGTGATTATTAAACATAATTTGCGTATAAGCCATTTTAAAGGAATTTGTAAATTATGTGAAGAAGTCCAAAGTCTTGTAGGATCTCGAACACTTGTGGAATGGGCTGAAATGAGCAGGCTTTGGTTTCTATCTGACTTCTTATTCCTCTGCTTCATCTTTGCTCTTGGCTTCTGAATTTCCAGTTTTTTTTATAATTTGATTTGGGGCTTTGTAATTTTTATATTTGCTGCTGAATAGAGGCAGGACACCTAGGAAAGGCTGGATGACCCTACTAACGAGATGCACGGCCTTCAGAGAAGGGGAAACATTAACTGCACAGGCATCTGGGACTGTGTTGTTTAGTTGAGAGATGATTTGCTTTGTTTCCCTTCTTACTGGCGCTGTCGTCAGCCTGAAGGAGGCATGGGGTCCAGCGCTTCAGGAGGGGGCTGTTATAGTGCCGCCTTGCTTCAGTGAGGTGCGGGTGATGGCTCTGCTCCTGAGTCCCGGCGACCTGGTCACGGGATTCGGTCACCGTCACCGCCTATTCAAAGGAAGGGAGCAACATGATTGGCCCCTGAGCCCAACGAGCTGACACAGCAGCTTTTCGGCAGCTCCCAAAGTCGGCAGTCCCTCCTGTTCTTCATTTAATAAATCCCCCTAGGAATCTGGTTTTATTTTCCCCTTTATTTGGCATATTGTCACTAGGACCAAGTTCCACACGTTGTAGCTGTGCATTTTTGTTTGAATTGTTGGAGCGAGTCCATCCTTCACATCCTTAGGCTCCACACGCACAGCCCTCCTGAGGGAAGCCACTTTGGACGTGGATTGATTTCTTAGGGTGTGATATTGCAGAACTTTTCCTAAAGTAATGTTGCCCAAAAAGCCAGGTTTAATGCCATGATATAATTTGAAGTGTTGGCAGTTCCCTGGGTCAACTGGGAGTGCTTTCTGACAGAAGGGAGCAGTTTGTGGAGCCCCGATATAAAAGGATTGAGACCTTTTGGTCGGTGACCGTAGTAACGTCTCACCTCCTACCTCTCCATCACATGATGAGGAGGAGACCGTGAAGTTGCCCAGTTTAGTAAGTGTGTGCAGCTCCGAGTGTTGCTCGGGTGTAATTTAACGGGGAAGGTGAGGAGACGCTCAGCCGCGTTGGTGCTTCACGGGGCCTGTGTGTCTGTGACCCAGGAGAGGTGGCGGACGGGGTCTGGATGGAAGTGACCCTTGGGTACTCTGGGCCGAAACTGGATTGTTGTTTCTCAGGTCGTGTTCATTACTTTTCCACAGAAAATTAATGAGTGTTAAGTGAAAACAAGATTCAAGGTCAAAAAACTTCGGTAAACACTAGTTTCCTTTCTTTAAATTGTGGTAAAATACATATAGAATTTGCCATTTTAGCCATTTTTAACTGGAAAATTCAGTGGGATTACTTAAATTCACAATGCTGTGCAACCGTTACCACCATCTATTTCCAAAAATTTTCTTAAGCCCAGATAGGAACTCGGTGCCCATTAGGCAGTCACTTCCCATTGCCCTCCCCCAGCCCCTGGTGACCTCCGCTCTACTTTCTGTCCTTCTGACTTTCGTATTCTAGATGTTTCATGTAAGTGGAGTCACAGAACACCTGTCCTTTTATGACTGGCCTCTTTCACTTAGCATAATGTCCTTGAAGCATTTGTCCGCTTTGTAGCGTCAATCCGAAACTTCATTCCTTTTTAAGATTGAACAATATTCGTTGTATGGATAAAGCACATTTTGTTTGTCCGTTCATCCTCTGATGGACACCTGGGCTGTTTCCGCCTTTGGGCTGTTGAGAATAGTGCTGTGATGAACGTTACTTTGCAGGTATCTGAGTCCCTGTTTGCAGTTTTCTTGGCTGTATACCTAGGAGTGGAATTGCTGGGCCATATGGTAATTCTGTGTTTAACTTTTTGAGGAACCACCAGACTGTTTTTCCACAGCAGCTGTACTATTTTAACCCTGATTTCTTTACTGCAAAATTTCTCAGCCTATAAAATGTTTCTGTGTACAGTAAATCCCCAAGAGAAAAATAGAGTTTTCAGATTTCCCAGACTTACTTGACCGTGAAACCTTTTCCCTTTGGAATGAGCGTTATGGGATGCATCTTGGAGGACGCCACTCTAGGGGAGTTGGAAAGAAGTGGGCTTTCCAGCTGTTGCCCTCGCAGTCACCACCTTTCCCTACATCCTACTGAAGTAGTCAGGACATAGTTAGAATTTCCTTCTAGCTATTCTTTTGTCTTCACGTGTGAAATAAGTAGAAATCATTTGCATTTCTGGATGGAAGGTATCTGGGATGTATTTTGAAATGCTTAAATACTGGACTTTGTAGATGAGTTTTGATTGTGATTTAAGTGGATGGACCCTTAAAATAGGACATTTCTGGAAAATTGGGCACATGGGAAGGAGCACTGAGACTTCTCACTGCCCGATGATTTTCAGCAGGTGGCTGTGTGAGTAGCCTGGGTCCTGGACCCTCCTGGGAGAGGGAGCCTGGGTGTTCGTATCGGGGCCATGAGGCTGCTTTGAAGGGTGGTGCCTTAGCCTCCGTTCTCAGCCCCAGGTTCCTCTTTGGCGGGAGTTTAGAAATGCTCTCCTGGTGGTGAGGCGCTCCAATGGGAAGGAGTGCAGTGGCGGGCACACTGGCCGTCAGGTGCTTCCTTTTGTATTGATCTCCTGCTTTTGACTCTTGCAGGTTAAATGCCTCGCTCTCCGCTCATCCTGAGAAAGATGAATTAATCCTTTTCGGAGGTGAATATTTCAATGGCCAAAAAGTAAAGTATTTATTTTTTCTTTTCCCCCAAATTTCCATGGGTCTCATTTAGAGAAAAATTAAAGCAGTGATACCAAATATGCATTTCTCCTTTAACTCTCCTCCTGTGTGTCCCACCCTCTGAGCTGTCAGGACTGGCATACAATGTTGTCCTTGATAAGCCACCAGGATCCTTTAGTGACCTTTACAGTCACACCTCTTAGCACCTGCTTGAGGTTGCCCAGCACACTGCTCATTCAGGTTCATTGTTCAGCTGTTCTTCTTCATGATGGATTTCCACAGTTGTTTTGAATGGGGAAAGTGCTGATAAATTTAGAGCTCATTTTTATTTTTGAACAGGCCAGAAAAACCTGTATTTCAGCGTTGTAAATGAAATAGGTACAAAAACAGGAGTTCACCTTCTCTGTCTGGTGGAGAGACGCTCTTTTTCTTTGTGTCATCATCCCAAAGGGTCCAGGGGGCCAGCTGCACGGTGCTCTGCATTGATACCATTTACATTAGTGTAGGAAACACGTTTCCCAGGGTAAGCTAGTAATGGAGGCCCTTCCTACCCCTCACTGTTGCTTGTGTGGAAGCATCACTTGTGACACTAAAGCTCCTCCTCTCTCCTGCAGACTCTCTTGTATAATGAACTCTATATCTACAACATCAGGAAGGACAGCTGGACCAGAGTGGAAATCCCCAGTGCACCTCCGAGGCGCTGTGCTCACCAGGTGTGTGTCTTGCTGTGTTGGGGCTTTGCTCGGAGGATTCTGTGAGAGACTTTCAGAGTTGCTGAGTGACGGGCCGCCTCCTACAGAGAGACCAGGCCTTGCACATCGTCCTCACTCTGCTGTTTTCTAACTTGGACTTGTTACCAAGCTTCTTTGCACTTCAGTGTCTTCACCCATACGGCTGGGAGAGGACCACCTCTTCCAGGTAGTGTGAAGAGCACATGAATAATCCAGGTAAAAACACCTAGTGTGGTGCCTGGCGTGTCCAGTCAGCAAGGTGCTCCTTCTCCATTTGGGTGAGAGAGGCTGATCTGGTGACTAGAGAGATGAAGTTGATAAGACAGCGTTCAAGGATATGTGTCAATGGTGTTGGAAAATAATTATTGTAGGACGAGATGAGTCGTCACTGGGGATAATGCAGGAGCCACACTAACTCTGCATGTTGTTGGCTTGTCTTTCACCCGGGAGAGCTCTGTGAGCTGTGAGCCTGTCAGGGAGGGGTCCTGGTGTCAGGTTGTGTCAGCTCCCGGAGAACAGGCACTTGGTCTTCCTCATTCATTATTATAACCCAGTACTTGGAGCAGTGTTGGGCTCAAAAACCAGTTTGAATGAGTGATGCCTCTTGAGTGTGGAGAAAGATCACGGTGTCAGCTGACCTTGGTGTCATTAAAACATCCCTCCAGTGTGTGGTTCTCCCTTTTCTGATTCTGTGCTCAGGGGTAGCTTCCTGATCTGAAATTGGGTCTGAGAGGAGGCCCTGCCTGTCTGCCCTGTGTGAACGTCTTGTGCACATGAAGGCTGCAGGCATTAGGGCTGCTTCGTCCTCTGGAAGAGAGGAATGCACTTGCTTTCTCGTTTAAAAATCAGATCTTAGCAAGCTTGGATTCTGATAAACAAATGGATTTTGAGAAGTTTGAGTCCGTTTTATGAATATGGTGTTAGAAGCTGTGTTCCTTGTCTTTAATCAATTAGGAGGCAAAAGGAGTAGAAAGAGAAAGCTTATACGTACACTTTGCATTCTTTCTTTGCTTCTAGATCCTGGATTGGGGGGGCGTGAAGTTCTTTTAGTGTAATTTGAGAGTTTAGATGGCCTTTTCTAAAATGAATACAGCCCAGGGAGAGACAGTAAAGGGTCATAATGTCTTCTGAATGTGGGACCGAATGACCCGTGCCGGCTTCAGCTGCTTGCTCTTCTCTGTGCACCGTTTTCTGGGAGAGAAGAAGGGAGTGTTCGTACTCTTCTTCCTGGGCTGTTGGGGACGGTTGGCAAGGAGCGAGACTGTTGACGGTTGAGGGGTGGGGGAGGAGGAGGTGAACATCTTGAGTTCACGTGCTCGTATCACTTGATGGTTCGTTTCTCCCAGAGTGATAACTAACTCACACTCAGTGAAAACGAAATGCGCTCTCATGGAACAGAAAAAATGTCGGCTGTGTTCCTGTTGGCCTTCGTGCGTTAACGAGCAGTAGGTACTTGAGGGGAAGAGTTACTATAGACAAAAGGTTTATTCCTGAGAGAAACGAAGTTCCGCTGACGGCGTCTGTTTGAGCTGCAAGTGTTAGCCTCCAACTCAGTAAGCTTCATTGCGTTCCATCTGAGCCGGCCCTACAGAAGTCCTGGGTTCGTTCACTCTGAAAACACTGAGTATCTTTTACACATGAGGCTGTGTTCCAGTGCTGGGATACGGCAACAGAAAAGACAAACTTGCCATTCCTGGTGACATCCCGTATTTTGTGTTTTCTTTGCTCTTGATGATATCCCTCCTTTTTATGACTCGTCTCTCACGAAGCTGAAACACATGGCTGATGTCAGAATCCATTCACGGAGTCTATATGTGATCCTGGACTCCATTGGGCTTTTTTTTGGCATTTGGACGGAAAATTGTGAACTTGAGGTCTTCCAGACAATTTTATTCCAATTAAGACAACAATAAACAAACCCAAACACCCGGGAAGCATTCAGCCTCATGGGGCGAGTAGGAAGGTGGTTGTTGGTGAGGATGGCCTCACCTGGCACTGGAGCGGTGCTGCCCATCTTCCTTCACTTGGTTGCTGGCTGGTGCTGCCCCTTCCTTGGATCTGGAGAATGTTGGTTGTCAGTTGGTTTAAATAGTTGCTTCAAAACCACTATGAGTATATGTTCATGAATATATATATTTAAAGCTGTTTTATTTTTGTTGCTTTATTTCCCAAACACATAAATTAATCACCCATGAGAGAGCCTGGGGGCATGAACTCTCGGTAGGTTTGACCATGCAGAGGCCAGCGAGCAGTGAGTGGGGGAAAGCCTGGCTCCAGCCCATGCCAGTCCCATGATGCCATTCCCTCCAGAGTCCAGCCTGGTTTCTTCTGAAGAGCAGCATGTAGTCCAGCTTAGACCTTGATATCTCCTCTATAAGAGGAACCCTTATCTTAGGATGTTGTGGGAAGTAATTTTGTTAAAGTGCCTCGACTTATCGTAAAGTAACCTCTTTAAGACATCCTTATTGGCCTGAAACCTATTGTTTTTGTGTTATGATTTGAGTTTTAAGTATCTTTTAGCAAATAATTTTTTTCTTACACTGCAGGATGTTTTAGAGTATTGCATATTTAGTATGAGTTTTTAGTGACAGTGACCTTGATAAAAATAATTTCTTAGAGAATTTAGGCACTAATCAGTGATCTGAACTAGATTCGCTCTTACCAGACTGTATTCCATTCCATTCACTTAACAGTTATGAAATAGAAATAATTTGGAAATAACATTTAACTTGGATTAGATTAAAACCTTTGAGTTTGATATAAGATCCTATTGCTAGTTCCCAGGTTGTGTATTTCATACGTTATTGTTTTCTTACCCAAGAAGTTTTTCTTTTTTCTTGTTTTGTTGCTTTGATATGGAGCTGTATAATTGGTTTTACCGCTAAATAGTTGGTTAAAAATATTTGAACAGGGCCGATTATTTGAAATAACTACAATTTTTAAACATCCCTTGTTGAAGGTGAGTGAACTACCTATTTTTACAAGACTTCTCTTTGCTGTCTATTTTGACACGTGCATGCAAACTAGTTTTCCATAGAAAATACTAGTAAAGATGTTTTAGTTTATCATCAGTCACTCTAGAAAACAAAGTGCTAAGCAGATATATGTAACACATGCTTTTTTTGCGGAAGAGGAGAAAACAAAATGAATTTAATTTTCCCTAAAATCCGCTTTCTTCGTCTTTAGGAATGGCAAGTAAAGAGACACTTTATTATTTATTTCCGTAAGAACTTTAAAACAATAGTTTAGCAGGAAGTACAGATGTGTTTTATCATGATTTGTCTTTGCCTGTAACATTTTAGGGGCTCCTTCTGGGGTATTGTTTGTACTGGTGTGAACTGGAAGTATGGACCCTGAGTTTTAGTCTGCCAGTGCTGCCGACCAGGACACTAGTGACCCATCATTTTCTTGATTTCTTTGGCTTGAATTTCCTCATTGTATCAGATGACCAGGGTTATAGTAGGTGATTAAGGTGCCTTCTGCATTTTAATCTTCAAAAGCTGGTTCTTGTTTGAAGTTGTTAGGGAGATATTTTGGCTGGTACCTCTCATGTAGCAATTTTGAAATCATTCTTGAAAGCGGGTAGAAAAAGATGACTTAAAAATCTGAGCACTAGATCCCAAACAGAAGTTGTGTTTAGTTCAAGTATTTCTGTATAGTTTTCCCTATTTTCTTAACTTTGGGTTAATTGATTTTTTTTCTCTATTGTTTATATATTTTTCTTTTTCAGTAATTTTTACTCCTTATTAAGTTTCCTTTCTTCCGCTTTGGGTTTAATTTGCTCTTTCTGGCTTTTTGAGGTGAAAAAGTAGATCGTTTGTTTAAATCTTCTTTTTTAATGTAAGTATTTAGAGCTATGCATTTCCCTCTAGACACTGCTTTAGCTGCATCCCACAAATTTTGATGTTCTATCATCATTCAGATTGAAATGATCTAATTTGGTTGCAGATGTCTTCTTCGACCCATGGGTTACAGTATTTAGATGTGTGTTGTTTAATTTACAAATATTTGGGGATTTCTCAGTTATCTTTTTGTTATTCATTTCTAATTCTGTTACAGTCAAAGAACACTTTGTACGATTTCAGTCCTTTTAAATTTTTTGAAACTTAAACTATGGCCAAACATATGATCTGTCTTGGCACATGTTCTGTGTGTTTTTGAAAAGAATGTGCAATCTCCAGTTGTTGGGTGTAGTGTCCTCATTAGGTCAAGTTGGTTGATAGTGTTCACATCTTCCATATCCTTACTGGCTTATCCCTGATAATCTTCTGAAGTTTACTTTGTCTACTATTAGCACAGCCACCCCAGATTCCTTAGGATTAATGTTTACACGATACATCTTTTTCCATCCTTTTGCTCTTAACCCATTTGTGTCTTTACACGTAAAGTGCATTTCTTGTAAACAGCACTATAGTTGGGTCTTGTTTTTTAATCCAGTCCAGCAGTCTTTGCTTTTTAATTGGTGTATTTGTCTGTTAACATTTAATGTGCTTATTGACATGGCTATCAGTAATATTTTTGATATTGCTATTTGTTTTCTGTTTATCCCATCCATTCTGTATTCCTCTCTCTTTTTCCCTGCCTTCTTTTGGGTTGATTGTATTATTTATGTATGTATATATGTATTTATGTATGTATGTAGCTAGCTAGCTAGCTAAGGAAGATTTGCCCTGTGCTAACATCCATTGCCAATCTTCCTCTTTTTGTTTTGTTTTTTTTTTTTGCTTTGAGGAAGATTAGCCGTGAGCTAACGTCTGTGCCAGTCTTCCTCTATTTTGTATGTGGCTTGCCACCACAGCATGGCTGACAAGTGGTGTAGGTCCGTGCTTGGGATCCAAACCCTTGAACCCAGGCCACTGAAGTGGACCATGTGGAACTTAACTACTATGGCACGGGGCTGGCCCCCTGGGTTGATTATATTTTAATGTCCCCTTTTTAGCTTCCCTGTTGGCTTATGTTTTGTTGCATTGGTTGCTCTAGGGTTTGCAGGGTCCACCTTTAACTTAAGACAGTCTGTCTTCAGGTGATATTATGCTGCATCTCACAAACGGTGAGAACCTTACACTAGAACACCCACATTTTCTTCTGTCCTTTTCTTCCAGCTTTTTCTCTAAGTGAAAATGTCTTCATTTTACTTTCATTTTACAGGATATTTTTGCTAGATATGGAATTCTAGAGTGACAGCTCTTTTAGCGGTTGAAAGATGTTCTGTTTTCTGGCTTACGTTGTTCTAGTGTGAGGTTATTGGCCATTCTCATCTTAATCTCCTGTATCCAGCGTGTCTTTTTTCCCCTCTAAGGCGGCTTGAAAGATTGTCTCCTTTTCATTGGTTTTTCAGCGGTTTGATTTTGATGAACCTTTGTGATTTTCTGGGAGTCCTATTATGTGCACGTTAGACTGTTTAATATTATCCAGCAGGACAGTGAGTCTCTGTCCTTTGTTTTTTCCCCAGTCTTTTTTCTCTTTTGGCTTCATTTTGGATAGTCTTTATTACCTTTCAAGGTCAGTGAATGTGCTGTGAACTTCTGGATTTTTCATTTTACATACAGTATTTTTCAGTTCTAGAAGTTGTTTGGTTCATGATTATCATTTCCATGTCTATTTATTATATTCGTGTTTTCCTTTAAATCTTTAGGCATTATTTAATAACGGTTTTGAAATCCTTATCTGCTAATCCTCACCTCTGTCATTTCTGAGTCTCTTTCTGTTGACTGACCTTTCTCCTTGTTATGGCTCACATTTTCCCACTAGAACTGTGCGGTGAGCTGCTGGAGTTTGTGACTGTGCCTGTCTGGATTTTGTCTTCATGTGTCAGTGGGTGGTGAGTTGTGTCCTGGCAGGTTGTTTAGTCGCTTGCACATCATTGTGATACTTTTGAGGCTTTCTCTAGGGATGGCTTAGCCCCAGGGTGTGGGCTTTCGGGATCTCTACTAAGTGGTGTGGGTGTTCAACGACACCTTTCACTCTGGTTGGAACTCGCCTATCTCTGAGACCTGGGTAAGCCCAGGTTGTTTTCAAGCTGTCAGCCCCACAGTGGTCGTGGTTCTTTGCCCAGCTTCCCATGCTCTTGCCCTGTAGATGCGCAGCTTAGTGTTCAAAGGCTCCAGGGACCCCATGTGGATTTCCAGGGTGCTCTCTCTCCAGTACTCTGCCCTGCAAATTCCAGCTGCCTTGGCATCCCTGAACGCTGACCTTTGTGTCCTCAGCTCAGCAAGACCACCTGCTCTGTTGGGCTCCTTTCCCACACCAGGGTGCACACTGCCTCCAGAGTCAGAGGGCTTGCCTTGCTAGGTGACCATCCCTCGGGACCACGGTGCTGCACTTCCTCTGTCTGATTCTAGTTGTTCCGTGGATTTTGTCCAGTTGGCTCCTTGTTTACTGTGCGAGGGCTGGTGTGGTGCCAGTTGTGGGTGCTCCATCCTGGTCAGGAGTGGAAGTTTTATGCCTCTCCCTTTATGGTTTTAATCTTCTCTTGAGGAGTATGTTAGTTTTTTCTTGGTGCTCACTATCTTTGAGGAGGAGGTTGATACAGAGCCCTCCGACCACTGACCATTGATCCACCTTCGTGTGGTCCCTAGAGTTCTGATGTCATGGCCTGATGATGTAACAGGGATGGGGAATGGGATGTGGAAGATGAGCTCTGGCTTTTTTATAACTCTTTTTTCTTGCCTGGAGTTTGACTTCATTTTTTTAAGAATGGCTTTGAGAACTGATTATATAACTAATAAATATTTGTTGCGAAAAAAATGAAAAGAATAAAAGGAATGTAAGTCCATGTCCATTCTTGGAGAACTGCTAATTTATGTTTTCTGCATCTTTTCTCTGACATATAATTTGTATTTCTACACATCTGTATTTCATATTAGTTAGAAAACATACATATATATGTGTGTGTGGGTGTGTATATACATATTTACACACATTCTTTCTAGACTGTTCTTCCCAGCTGGTGCATTATTTGTAGTAGTATCCTGCAACACTAAATATATATTCTATTTATATTTGTATATTCTATAATATAATGTTGTAAAACTCCATTGTATTGTGTAACGTGAGTGTACCACCTAACTTCATTGAAACTCAGCAAATGTGATAGCTTTGGGCCTGAGCTCATCAGCACGTCTGCTTCAAAGACTTGAGATGAGGAGTTTCTTTCCTGTAGCACTACGGGGGTTTTAGAGTGATAGGAAACTGGCTTGTCTCTTTAGAGGTCAGTCATCTGTGCTGAGCTGATGCACACAAGACTGACTGAAAATGGGAGTGGAGGAGGCTGTGTCCCCCGTAAGGCTACCAGGGACCTCTAGTTAGTCAAGGGCGGGAGCGGCATTGGTGACAGAGCCACGGTTCTGCAGTGTTCTTAAGTGCCAGGCAGGGCCCAGGAGGTGCACTGCAGCGGAAGCTCTGGGGTGCTCGGAGGGTGCCTGGGGATGGAGCCTCCTGGGAACCACTGTCTGACCTGCCCAGTGGGTGCCCTTCTCTGGAGGTCTGTGAGGGCATGTGGGCGCTCACACAGAAGGCTCAGGAGCGTCCTGGCTCCAGCGGCACCCGACCCAGTCCACTGCCCAGGTATACCACCCCTGCTGCTGTGGCCACTGCTTCCACTCTCCTGGCAAGAAGGCCCCTTGCTTATTTCCCATTTGCACCCCCTTGGCATGAAGGGCATGCCTGTGTGGTCCACTTCACTGCTTGGACCTTGCGGCTGGTGACTCCCAGGGCGGGGTGACCCAGCACCTGCTGTGTGCCAGGTGTTGACTGAGTGAGTGGCACACCCCACGTTTGCAGAGTGCTTGCAGGAGAAGTCGTTTCCATGAAGTCTGTCGCCTCACACATGCAGTTTATTGGTGAGCGTCAGCTAACCGTAAAAGCAGCCACATTGTGACTGTCTTTGAAACAGTGAACCAGATGGTGCATCACTGAACAAGTTCTCAGCGGAGGGGGTATCTCTTGGTTCCTGGTCAGCCGGTGGGTTCTGTGGCTCTGGTGGGTCCAGGCGCTCATGTGTGCTTCTGATGTGGCCTCTTGAGTCCTGGGCCTTCAGCAGAACCGCAGAGAGGGCAGGCCCTGAGAAGGAGACTGGACGGGGCAGACTTCCAAATGAGGTCAGGGCTTGGAGCCGCGTGTCTGTGGAGCTAGGAGGAAGTGAGCTTCTGGCGTTCCAGGGGAGGGCTTCCACTCTATCTGTGTTACCCTTTATCGTCACCTGGGCTTTTGTTTGGAGGCAGAGTTCCACTTCTTCCACATCCATCCCAAAGCTCCAAAGCCCTGGACCAGATAGTCTAGAGATTGCCCTTAAAGTTCTCCAAATCTGTGGATTTTTTTTTTTTCAAGATTGGTACCTGAGCTAACATCTCTTGCCAATCTTTTTTTTTTTTCCTTTTCCTTCTTCTTCTTCCCGAAGCTCCCCAGTACATAGCTGTATATTCTAGTTGTGGGTCCTTCTGGCTCTGCCATGTGGGATGCCGTCTCAGCATGGCTTGATGAGCAGTGCTAGGTCTGCACCCAGGATCTGAACCAGTGACACCCTGGGCTGCCAAAACCAAGCACACAAACCCAACCACTCGGCCACGGGGCTGGCCCCTGTGTTTCTTGTGTTTGCATTGACAGGAGTTTTCTTGTGTGAAGTAGCATTTGCTCTTATTTTGGCAATCTGAGATACATTCCCTTACATGATGTTTTTCCTTTTCTGGAAAGTCCTTTTTAGTCACACACTTTGACTTGATTTTTTTCTTCCTGTGGGGGATTTGGCATGGCGATCCCCAGTCTAGAGTCCAGAAGATTGCCCTCACCCCATGGTGATGGAGAACATACCCCGTGGTCACTGGAGGAACACCAAAATGACTTGGGCAAAGTTGTGTGTTTTCATCATTGCATTTCTGAGTGTGGGATGTTGGGTGTTCTTGCTTCGTTTTCGTTGAGTTAGTGGGTAACCTTGAGAATGTGAAGTGTGATTCTGCTCATGGGATGTGAGCCTTGGAGTTCCCGTCCTTGGTCACCTCCCCCTCAGATCCACACATTGGTTCGTGCGATGTGCCTGTGGACCGTTTGTTCTGAGTGTTTTGGTATTCTGCTAAGCCCAGTAATACTTTGAAATGTGTCCGTGTGGGTCTTGAAAGCTGGCGTTGCACGGTGCCTGGTTGGAATGGCTTATGTGCTGCTCTCTCTTCTGCTGAGCTGATGATGGCTGCTCAGGGTAGGAGAGCTTCCTGCGGCGGGTGGCCCAAGGAGCATTGTTTTCACTGCTTTCATTTGTTTTTACTGTTATGCTTAAATCTTTTAAAAATAAACATTAATAACCTTATGTAAGGATTCCATGTTACACGGATATTTGTTAGTGTGGTTTTAGGTGTAGAGTGCTTAATAACTAGAAGAGGGGTCAACGAGGGCAGGTAAACAGCTTTATTATGGATATTTAATAGAAGGAAAATACTCTGTCAGTTTGTGTTACAGCTACTGTGAACTTTTGACATAATTGTGTCTTTTTTGTTTAAGGTATGCTTTTTGGTGAGGAAGATTGGCCCTGAGCTAACATCTGTTGCAAATCTTCCTCTTTTCTTTTTTCTCCTCCCCCAAGCCCCAGTACATTGTTGTAAGTTGTTCTGGTTCTTCTCTGTGGGATGCTGCCACAGCATGACTTGATGAGCAGTGTGTAGGTCTGCACCCAGGCTCTGAACAGTTGAACCCAGGGCCACCGAAGCAGAGCACACGAACTTAACCATTCAGTCATGGGGCCGGCCCCAATTGTGTCCATTTTAATGCAATATGGGGTTGTCTAAATATGAGCGGATGTTAATTTTGCAACCTAGGAATGCATGAAAGTTTATTAGATTTTTGACTTTGGAGGATTTGCTGGATGAGGGATTTTTTGGCAAGTTCCCCCTCAAAGGCAGGAGAAGATGATGGCTGAGTGTGGGTGCTGGCTGAGACTACCGTGTGCAGTGCTGTCCTGGACGGAGCCGATGCTGGTCCGCACTCGCGGCGCTGGCCAAGAGCTGTGTGGTGTGCTGACCTGTCGCCTCTCTCAACAGGCGGTGGTGGTGCCTCAAGGCGGCGGGCAGGTGTGGATCTTCGGAGGGGAGTTTGCTTCTCCCGACGGGGAGCAGTTCTACCACTACAAGGATCTTTGGGTCCTGCATTTGGCCACCAGGACCTGGGAGCAAGTCAGGTAAGGCCAGGGTGACGGGACCCGTCTCTGGGCCAGCTCCTGTCCCGTGCCAGCATTCTGAGTCCACAGAGACGCGAGTGGATCTCGTAAAACCTGGGGCTGCGCCGAGCATGGGCCGCAGAGCCGCACGAGGCCAGGTCTGCTGGTCTGCGGGGGAGAGCTCGCGTTTGCCCTGCACCTTTGCAGAGAAGCCGGGCCTGGTGACGGCTGCTTTCCGCCTGGCTGGTTGAAGGTGTTGCAGGGATCGAGGGAGCAGGGCCGCCCCTGGGCTTATTTTCTCGTTCCTCCCCTCGTCAGTGTCTCCGTGTATCATATTTTACTGCAGTTCTCCTCCTGGGCCATCTGTTTATCGCCTTAGAGGCAGCGCTGTGTTTCGGCTTGCTGGAGATGGAGCTGTGGTATTTACTCAAAGGGAGTGCTCTTTCTAGGTCTGGTTGACGTAAAATAGTGGAGCTGGTGAGAGGAAAGAGGGGAAAGCCTTTACAGTGCTCTGCAGCAAACTGCCATCGGCCATCGTGGGTGCTTGGCTTCTGCACCTGTCTCTGGCATTGATATGTGGTTGTTGCATTTACCGCTACACATTGACCACGGGTGTCTCGGTGGCCAGAGCTGCACGCCCACCTCTCTGTGTAGAGACACAGACAGTTCATCCACGTGTAAATTATTTATGAGAAGAAACCTGGTAGAGTGACTGACTGAAAGTGGAGTTTGTGGCTTTGTTCTGGGGTAGGATGCCCGATTTCCGGGCTCCGCACGCCGTGATTGCAGGGTGCTGTCTCTCTCCTGTGAGGGAACGCAGCCCGCGGAGTTCCCGGCCTCAGCGGAGCCGCAGCTGGCCTGCGGAATTCAGGAGTGGTGCTGAACTATTTCCGGGTCCTAGGACTTCCACCGGGTGGGAGTGTCACGCCCCGGGGGACGTGCTTGGTTGTTGGACAAGGAACCTTTGCGGAGACCGCTGATGTGGGGCTGTTGAGGCCTGCTCTGATCTGCGTCGGGCCTTAGCGCACAGTGCCGAGAGTCTGTTGTGCAGGTGGACAGTGTCAGTAGATGCCTCCAACTCGGCTCACTGCCAGAGCAGGACTTGTTGGCAATCTCAATGCGTCAGAACCAGCAAGAGCCTTGTGTGCGCTCCCCATTCCCGACTGCGTCAGTGCACTTTGTCCTGCTTGCTTTGGCAAAGCTTCATTATCTTATAGGCACAGCAGTCAAGAAATAATTTTATTGAGATTGATTTTGTTATGTATATGTTGAAACTTAGTCATTTTCCCCTTAATTTAAAAAGTATTTATATATTTGGGCCCAGAGCTTGTAACCTTTGTTGTCTTTCTTGCTGCGCTTCAGTTATTCTTTTCAAAACCCACTTGTTACTTATTTGCTTGTTTGTTCGTTTTTGGCAGATTGTTGATATTTCCATAGCATTTTCGTTAGCTTTGGTAGCTTGTGTCCATAATGGATGGGCGAGGGACAATAAGGCTCTCCATGAGAGGAGGTGTCCAGTCTAAGAGATCCTCGGCAGGGCCTGTCTTGATGATAGCATTTCTGTGGGGTGTTTCCGCAGTGGCATTCTGAGCTCTTTTGTAACATGTACATTTTCTCGTGGCCTTCAGTCTTTTCCAGTTCTGTAACTTGTCTTGTGGGTGTTTGTTCCCAGGAAGCAGGGAGGCACTATTGATGTGAGGTCACATGGGAAGCGTCCTTTGAAGAGCCCACTGGTGGCCGCTGTCCCCCGACCAGCCAGAGATGGCCACCCTCGCCTCAGTACACGACTCGAGCTGCGTCCCAGTGCCATTGGCTCCGTTAGGCTTACGTGGCATTTGAGGCATCCGTCCTACATCAGAAATTGTCTCTGAGAAACGGATCTCTCATTACTTGAATACTTCCTTATTGTCATTAAAATGTGAGAATTTTTTTAAAGGTGTATTGTGGAATGTATTAAAAACTAATGTGAAACTGCGAAGATAAAATTCAGTTGCCGTCTTAATCCCTCTATTTTAGTCTAGATAGAGTTGTGGCACAGGAAAAGGATTGTGTGCTTTATTTATTTATTTGCCTAAATCACTGTTTTTCGAGCCTTTCCTCTGGATGATGATCTCTGGTTCTTTGCAGGTGAGATGAGCAGAGAGGCCAGCAGAGCGTTGCTGAGAGGTCCCTTCAGTGGCCAGGGTTCGATGGGTGCATTTCAGTGGCACCCATGGTCCCTGAGGGCCGTGTGGGAGTGTCCCTCTGACTAGAAAGGTGTGGTCTGTTGAGTGCAGATCTGCAAGTCAGGAACTCCGGACGTTCCCGGCTCTGCCTCTTGCTTTGTGTGCCAGGAGGTTTTAAACGAGCAGCTGACTTCCTGTGTTTCTGCTGCTAACAGTTCAGCTACTGCTGCTTCACATGTTTATGGCTGTGAGATGCCTTATGTTTGAGTCTCGCTCAGTTTTTAAGGCTCCTGGTGGGATGCAGAGAGTCATAAGTGGTGTGCATGGGATATTGTGTGATGACAGATGTCCACTTCCCTGTCCTTTTTGTCTCCCACGCTGAATCGTGGGAGGCTGGGCGCCGAGCTCTAGCCTTCCTAAAGTACTTGGTGCCTTGACCTCCACCCCGAGGCCGCGGCCCTTCCTCCCCCTCCCCCATCCACCGACCTCCTCTAGATGTTGTCTTTGATACTGTCAAGGAACGTGTACTTCTGGTGTAGCCCCTTCTCTTGCCATGACAGCTGTCTTCAACCCATTGTGTACAGGAAACAAGCTTATGTCGGGAGAGGTTTCCTAAGCAAGTCACTGCAGCAGAAGACAAGAGACCGGCAGATCTGACCGTAGGAGATAGTAACGGTCCTGTACGGGAAGTGGCGCCCCAGGAAGGTGGAGAATAGTGACAGATGGGGAGGAGGCACTGCGCTCAAGCAGAGGCCTTCTGTAAGGCAGTGAGCGGGAAGCGGCTTGAGGAGAGCTGAACAGGGGGCGGAAGAAGGCAAGCCGCTAACGGCAGACCCTGGAAAGGGAGTGCTCTGCAGTGCTGGCGAAGAAGGCGGGGGCTCCTGTGGTCAGAATGTTGGCAGCGTCCATCACTCTGTCATCATTTTAAATGCATGTACCCTTTGGCCCCAAATCCATTTTTAGGACTATACCCTAAAAAAATACTTCCTCTCATTTTGTACAAAAAAATATACAAAAAAACAAGATGCAGAAAAACATGCCTGAGAAAAAAGCTTGCGAAGTGGGCCAGAGAACCTGGTGTTTGCTCACTTGTGTGCACACATGCACACACGGAAAGGTCTGGGTTGTTTCCAGGGTTCTTCTGACTCGATCTTTTCTTGGCACCTGTTCTAGCATCACTGCATTCTAATCACTACCGCTTCCTGGTATATTTTGATAGTTCAGAGGTTTTTCTCATTTACTTAAAACACTTCTTTGTCATGCACTCGTTTTTTTCATATGAGCTTCGGAATCAGTTTTTGAAGTTCTGTTTTCAAACATTCCAGTGGGATTTTGATTGGATCACTTTCATTTACAGATTGCACTTAGAAGAACTGACATCTTTCTAATCCTCAGTCTTCCCTGTCAGGAACATTGTACTTACCTCTGTTTAGTTAGGTTTATTTTTATCCTTCAGTAATGTTTCCAACAGCCTGGAAGTAGAATTGCAAAGTCAAAGGGCGTGCGTGTCCCTCAAGCCTTTCACCTCGTGTCTGACTGTTCTCCCGAGGGCGCCCCTTGGCGCTCCCACGCCTGGGGAGAGGGGCCTGTTTCCCTGCACTCTGTATTCCCAGTGCACAGTGTCCTCGTTTGAGCGTTGTTCCTACTCAGCGTCCACCCTCACTCCACAGTGTAGCAGAGATAGATTGTAGGCAGCTGCCCTGTGGAGTAGCAGCTGTTCTGGCCTTAGCTGCCATTGGAAGAGGTGCCTAAAAGAGTGGTCAATGTTTCGCAGCAAGAGGTGGTGGTGTAGTGGCTCGGAGACGTGTCAGCCTGTGGAGATGGCTTAGAGCTGAGAGAATGCCTCTGTTAGTGATTCTCTGGCTCTCATGCACCACGTAGCACCTGGGAGCTTTTAAAATATGCATTCCTAGCCTCCTCACCCCAAACATCAAGTCTGATCCAGAGCAGGTTTAAAATGGGGCTCAGGAATCTGCATCTTACATTAACCCCACGACACCCCTCGGGCACCCTGACTCAGGTGGCCCTGGACTACGGCTGGAGGCCTCGGTTACTGCTCCACTGGCCTCCGTTACTGGTGGGCCTCTTGCTTATTTTGAGCACTGTTCACTGATGTGAAAATGTCTGCTGCCCTTTAGAAGTAGGAAAGTTCATGTAAAATGCCTCGTAGATCCTTAACAATTAAAATAGTATAGGTATTGCTTTTGTAATTTACTAATTATTGTAAAATGAAAACGCCGCCCCGACTGTTGTTCGGCAGGGCTGTGCGGGCTTGATCGGCGCGGCCAGTGTGACTGTGGGAAAGTGCAGGTGGGCTTGTTGTTGAAGGCTGTGCTGCCTCCCTGGACTGGTTGCAGTGTGTGGGATTTTGACGTAGAGCTGCTGCTGCTCGTGATTGGACTGGGTTGTTCTTAATACACTGACGTAATGGTTGCTTTTGAAAGAGGATGACTGCTGGCAGTTTATCCTCTGATTTTTTTCTTACTGATCTAAAAGAAAAGGTGAGGAGACAGCTAGAATGCTCAGCCTGGTAGAATCCACATGATGTGGGTTCGTATTACTTGAAAAATACAGGAAGAGTTCACTATGAGCTGTGTTCATTTAGTTCCCAGGCTTTGGCCTGGCACTCTGCAGTCATTTTTTAGTAAATGCTGTTCGCTCCCGTGGGGGTAGTTTCACACTGGGAGACTGGGAGTGGGAGAGGTCACACATTGGTAAAGGCCAGCAGAGGCCAAGTTACGTTAGCATCTGGAGTATTTAGTCCCTCTCTTGGCTTTTAAACAGATTGTTCTTGTGAGAGGGCAGGATGGATTCCCTCCTGAGAGTTGGTAACTTCTGATTTACGGTCGTGCATTGCTTAACGGCAGGGATACATTCTGAGAAACGTGTCGTTGGGTGATTTCGTCATTGTGCAAACATCATAGATGTTCGTTCATCATAGATGTTCTCACACAAACCTACATGATAGAGCCTGCTACCCACCTAGGTTAATCGTACTGATCTTATGGGACCACTGTCATAAATGTGGTCTGTCGTTGACCAAAATGTTATGTGGCGCACGACTGTATATTTGTGGTTTTAATGCTGATGTTGTGACTCGGGTTAGGTTTCTGATATAGCAAGTGCATCCAGCCAATCCCTGCACGTGCGGGTCTGAAGAAACTGCCTTTTGGGGAAGCGACAGGAAAGGCAGGGTCTGCCCCAGAGCAGCTGGGTGAGAACGGTTCTTCCCGAGTCTGAGGATAGTGATGCAGACTCACCATCAGGCCGCGCCTGGGCGCCCTGGGCCACCAGGGCCTGCCGTTCCCGTGTGTAACGGTGGGGCTGTGCACTGGATGCTTAGTGTGGATACAAAAGCCTCATTTTACACTGGACCTGAACGACCAGCTTTTACAGATATTTTGAGATTCCTTCAGTCTCTATCTTCAGTGGGAGGTGCCTGTAAAAAAAAGGCCTGATTTGGAACATCTATTCTGTATATGATAGTGTTTTCATTTTTATAAAATATACAATCTTTCTCTCCTTTCCCAACCGCATCTCCTCTAGGGGGTAGGAAGGAAGGTGCGGTGTGTTTGTTGTAAATGTGTGTGCACCTGTGTGAGTGCGAGGGCAGTTAGACAGCAAAGGCAGGACTCAGCGTGTGCCTGCCTCTGTCGCTTACAGTCCAGAAGCCTTTATCGTGTTTGACAGGGCAAGATGCGCAGAAGGGCTGGGAAGAGGAAAGGACTGGAAGAATCGCCTTTCCCCTCCCATTCAACGAAGAACTGGCTGACAGCTGAAGGTCTGTCTGTGATTATCAGCAAAAGCTACCTTGAAATAGCAAAACACTAGAAAGGCTAGTGCCGTGGTCAGCGCGGGCTGCTGTAACAGAATACCGTAGACCAGGGACTTAAACAACAGACAAGTATTTCTCATAGTTCTAGAGGTGGGAAGTACGAGATCCAGGTGCCAGCAGATTCGGTGTCTGGTGAGGGCGCTTCCTGGCTTTAGACAGACACCTTCTCACTGTGTCTTCACATGGCCTTTCCTTGCTCATGGAGAGATTTCTCTCTTGCTCTTTGTATCAGGGCACTGATCCCATCATGGGGGCCCCACTCCTGTGACCGCATCCAACCCTAATCCACCCAAAGGCCCCACCTCCAAACCCCATCACACTGGGTGTTAGGGCTTTAACATAGGAACTTGGGGGTTGGGGGGACACAGAAACATTCGGTCCATAACAGCTAGCATCTGGGGTTTGCGAAGCTCTTTCCTTTGACAAAGATGGGCATATCAGTGAGGGTCTGATGAGGAAAGCATGACGGAGTGGTCACACCTGTGGTGAAGGCTGGGCTAGGGAGGGGGCGTTCTAGAGCTGCAGGAGATGCCAATGCTCCTGAGAAGGGCCCGAGGCAGGGGAAGGGGTCTGCCCTGGGTCCTTCCCTCTCCCCCACATCCCCGTCTCCTGCTGGTCCGTCTCGCTCTGGTGGGACTTCTCTGTGTTGGTGGCAGAGCTGGGGGGCGGTGGAACCCACGGGAGAGGAATTACCTGTGTCACAGTACGGAGTGTTCGGGCCCTTTGATCCCCTTCTTCAGTCATGGCGGGCCAGCCCTACCCTTTCAGGGTGCCTGTTTGTTAAGGTCTGGTTAGGTCAGTCCGCATCCTTAAAAGCCAGCATTTCTAAAGGTGAACCACGCTTTCCTCCCCTTCCCCTGGAGGAGGTGCAGTTGGGCAAGGGGAGAAAGCTTTTGGCACCCTTCCTCCATTTATTTCTGAAGCCCTGGCCGTCCTGGCTCATCCTCTGTGACTCACACACTGCAGGCAGAGGGAGGCTAGGCTGCGCACAGAGGCTCAGCTTTCTCCAGCTGTCGTTCACGTACCATAAAGTCACCCTTTCAAAATGTATAATTCATTGGTTTTATCATATTCACCGAGTTGTGCAGCCATCACTGCTGTCTAAATTTAGACTGTTTCCATCACCCCAAAAAAACTCCATTCCCACTCACCCCACATTCCTCTTTCCCCCTAGTCCCTGGGAACCTCGAATCTGCTTTCTGTCCCTGGATTTGCCTATTCTAGGTATTTCACATGAGTAGAACCCCACCATATTTGTCCTTTGGGGACGGACTTTCACTCAGCATCATGTCTTAAGGTCCATCCATTCTGCAGCATATCAGCATTTAATTCTTTTTTTATGGCCAAATAATATTCCACTGTGTGGCCAGAGCACGTTTTGTTTATTTATCCGTTGATGGACATTTGGGTGGTTTCCACTGTTCCGCTCTTGTGAGTAATGCTGCTGTGAACACTTGTGTACAACTGATACATTTTTACATGCCTTGGAGCACTTAGTAGGTGATCAGTAAAAATTGGTTGAATGGAAAAATAGACATCATTGAGTAAGTGTGTGTACTGTTTTCTCTTGATTTGAGAAAGGAACCAATATTTGGTCTTCAGCTAAACCCACTTAGCGTATATTTCTTAAAGTGTATCTGAGAAGAGTTAACATTCTAGGAAAGAAGAATCGTTAGCAAAGTGATTCAGTTATTTTTATGATCCTGTAGCAAAGGGCAATAATGAGTTAGCTGAAATCAGGCCATGCCTCATAATTAGAAAGTCTGTGAATCTTGGGGTGTGACACATGCATCTGGAAATAGAAACACATGTGCTCTGTTCCCTGGGTTCTGCAGTGAGCTGGTTGGGCTGATGGTCTGAGGGCTCAGTGCTCCCCCGTGAGGCGGGGCTTATTAACAGCACGAGGCACTGTGAGTGAAGCCGGGCACCCGCAGCAGTGGGAGCTGTGTCGGCCCTGCTCCTTCCTTACTGGCTGACGTCACTCCGGGTGAGCTTGTGTGGAGGGAGGGAGGCCGGAGGGGCAGCACACGAGTGGAGTGTGACTGATTTGGGGTGAGGCAGGAGTGTGACAGCGGAAGCTGCGTTCGGGTGAGTGGTTGGTGCAATGTCCTTAGTGCCGACACCTCCGCCTCCATTTCCTGTAGTTTGGTGTGTTAATTGCTGGTTGAAAGTGTGAGTTCTGGGACCAGACTGCCTTGGTTTAACTTCTGGTTCTGCCGCTGACCTGCTTAGTGTGTTTCTTGACTTCTAAGTCTTGATTTTCTTATCTGTAAATGGGATTCAAGGTCATATCTGCATCATGCAGTTGTCGCGAGGAATAAATGCACATAAAAGGGCCGTGCCTAGCATAGAATAAACATTCCACAATTGGTGGTTTTATTATTAAGAGTGATAGTTAAGATAAAAATAAAACAGGGACACAGTTTGACGGGCTGCCGGGATTCTAGAGACTGAAGTTAGTCCGTACAGTGTGCTTACACACCCTCTACTTACTAAGCTCACACGTGGGTGACTGATTTGGTACTTGGAGCAGTGGGGCTGAATTCCAAAGGCAAACTGTCTGAAATGCAAAGGGAGACGCTCTTGCACAGGCTTCCTGCTGCGGCCGTGCTGTGACCATTCTTGGAGGAGGGACCTTTTCTGCGTAAGGATCAGCCGCTAGACCACTAGACGAAGTTCCCTGTCCTGTCAGTCTGTGTGACCTGCAAGCTCAGGGATTCTGAAAGAAGTTGTTCCTTTGCTCCGTTAAGGGTCTCGGGGCTGTCTGGTTTGGCCTGGTACCATAGCGTATACTTTTCTAAGGTGTAGACTTGAACATAACTCAGGGAAGCATTTGCATACCGAATGCTTAATGCTGTTTGTACCCTATGCCCATGGAGTTTTTTGTTGTTTGTGCATTTTCTGTAAATGTCACCACAGCGGCCCATTGCATGGGGCCTGGGTGACGGATGCTGAGTAGCAGCCCGCCCTGGGGGAATGCCACTCTACGCAGAACTCAGTTGCACCAAAGCACTCATCCCACAACATTACACATGCATTTTTTTGCCGAATATAGATCTGGCCAAGTAGGACATGTTAATTTTTTAAGACTCCATATTTAGGAGTGATGGCAATTGAAAAGTGCCTGTTGGAGCTTGAAATATAAACAGGCTTTTTTGGTGGCTTTATTTTTCTAAAGGGGTAAATGGAGTCTTTTTATAGAACATTTTTTCCCTTTTTGGTTACAAAACAAGTGGTACTTGGCTGCTGCCACAAAAAGTGAGTTGACAAAATACCCCTTGGATTCGTGGACAGGAAGCTGACAGGAGGCCACTAACCTGGCGCATCGTGGCTGCAGGGAGTCATTTGTAGATGACAGCTTGCTGATGCTGTGTCCGCAGGTCACGGGCCCTTAGATTCATGGTTACTGGACTAACATTGGTAGCATTCAAGCTCTCCTGTGTGTAGATTGTTTTGAAGTAGGATTGGAAGCAACCAGACAAGTTTAGTTGTTGAATGAAAACCTAATCCCCAGATTGTACTTGTAAAGCATTCTGTCAGAAAACTTCTCACAAGGGGGGCTTGCTTCTTGCCCAGCACACGGGGTGTTTTTCTTCTCATTCACCTTCTCTAATGTGCGGCTGCACAATGTGGGGCCGGTCTGCTCAGCCACCCAGCACAGAGGGCATGGAGATGTCATGCCGTCCACTTCAGCCTGTGGATCGGGGCCAGCCCTAAGGACAGTGTGCTACCCCCACCCCCCATGCAGAGTGTGCAGTCAGGGTCAGCGCCCAGCAACCCAGCGATGTTGTGGACCTGCGGGTGATGGTGTCATGGCGTGCCCAGACCCTTCTTCTGAGCCTTGCCCATTTGTTTTTTTGGTCATGAATTTGTAGAAGAAAACATGCTTACTAAATTTGTGGGTGATACAAAGCTAGGAGGGCAGATAAATTGGTTGACAAATTCAGCATCCAAAATTATCTTCCTGGACCAAATCTAGCAAGATGAAATCGAAGTGGGACAAGTTTCCCTTGTAGGTTGCCTATAAATAGAGGATTAAGAGATATGACTTTAAAAAATTCCCTTGCTAGTAGAAGAGAGGCGTTTTGTACCTTGCAATCCTGGTAGGTGTCAACCTATGAGGAGGCTCCCCGAAGGCTAGTGCTTAAAGGTTGGATGGAGGTGCTGATTGTTTCCTTGCCTTTCCATGGACAAGTATGGTGGTCATTTTGAGTGACACATTAAAAGAGACATTAATGAACTGAGAGAGCCCAGTGTGCTCAAGCGTTTGAAGGAAGGTGAGAACAGAATTCACTCTGGATTGGGATGAGGGGAGATCCTGTGCTCCTCACAGCAATGTGTGATGAGCTGTTCATCTGAAATTTGCTGAAGGGTTAGGCCTTTGGATTGGGCAGCTTGAGCTTCCTTTTCATTTCGAGATTCTGTGTTTTGATGTATTCTTTAGGGCACCTGGTTTTGGGGGAAGCTATATAGAATACACAAAAATAAGTGGAGAATGCATTCTGTAAATAAGTGCTAAACTGTGGTTCAGGCTGTAACCATCCTTTGCAGCCTGGAGTTGTTGAGGTCTTGGTGGGGGAGCTGGACTTGACAGCTGTAGGTGGGAGAGCCAGGCCTAGAGAGCAACCAGCGCAAAACACCGTAAGCAGAGGAACCTGGGGAGAGCCCACGTGGGACTTGAGGCTTGTAATCTGGAAGAATCTAGGGAGTGTGCCTGGATGACCACATCGGCTTTTTTAATCAGTTTGTTTGTTTTCTTATTGTTGAGTTTTAAGAGTTGTTTGTATATTTTGGATAACAGTTCTTTATCAGATGTATCTTCTGCAAGTATTTTCTCCCAGGTTGTGGCTTATTTTGTAATTCTCTTGATATTGTCTTTTTGCAGAGCAGAAGTTTTAAATTTTTATAAAGTCTTGCTTATCAATTATTTGACATTTAGGTCGATGGTCCATTTGGAGTTAATTTTAGGGAAGGGTGTGCAGTCTGTGTCTACGTTCGCTATTTTCCATGTGGATGTCCAGTCGCTCCAGCACCGTTTGTTGAGGAGACTGTCTGTGCTCCATTGTGTCGCCTTTGCTCCTCTGTCGAAGATCAGTTGACTGTGTCTATGGGGATCTGCTTCTGGGCTCTCTGTTCTGTTCCGTTGTCTATTTGTTTATTCTCTTGCCAGCACCATACTGTCTTGAACTTTGTTCTTCTTAATATTGTGTTGGCCATTCTGGATCTCTTGCCTCTCCATATAAACTTTAGAATCATCATGTTGAAATCCATAAAATAAGTTGCTGGGATTTTGATTGGGATTGCATTGAATCTGTGGATCAAGTTGGGCAGAACTGACCTCTTGACAGTACTGAGTCTTCAAAGACAAAGAACAAAGACAGTTTTACGTCTTGCTTCCTGGCATGTATACTTTTTATTTCCTCTTCTTGCCTTATTATGTTAGCAAGGACTTCTGGTATGATGTTGAAAAGGAATGTTAAGATCAGACATCCTTGCCATCTACTCCATCTTAATGGGAAAGATTTGAGTTTCTCATCAAGTAGGACGTTAGCTGTAGGTTTTTATAGATCTTTATCAAGTTCAGAAAGTTCCCCTCTATTCCTAGCTTACTGAGAGGTTTTTTTTTTTTATTATGAATTGGGTGTTAGATTTTGTCAAATGCTTTTTCTGCATCTATTAATATGATCACGACTTGTCTTTTTTAGTCTTTTGATGTGATGTGTTATATTAATCAATTTTCAAATGTTGAACCAGCCTTGCAAACCCAGGATAAATCCCACTTGGTCATAGTGTATAATTCTTTTTTGGATTTGATCTGTTAATATTTTGTTGAGGATTTTTGCATCTCTGTTCATGAGAGAGATTAGTCTGTAGTCTTCTTTTCTTGTAATGTCTTTGTCTGGTTTTGGTATTAGGGTAATGATGGATAGAGGATAGAAGCTATGTCCTGAAAGAGATTGTAGAGGATTGGTATAATTTCTTCCTTAAGTGTTTGGTGGAATTCACCAGTGAACCCATCTGGGTCTGGTGCTCTATGTTTCAGAAGGTTGTTAATTATTGATTCAATGTCTTTAATAGATAAAGACCTATTCAGATTGTCTGTTTCTTCTTGTGTAGGTTTTTGCAAACTATTTCTTTCAGGGAATGGTCCCTTTTATCTAGTTATCAAATGTGTGGGCATAGAGTTGTTCATAGTATTCCTTTGTTATCCTTTTAATTTCCATGGGCTCTATAGTGTGAGGTCCTCTCTTTCATTTCTGATGTTAGTAATTTGTGTCCTCTCTCTTTTTTCCTTAGTTAGCTTGGCTAGAAGCTTATCAACTTTCTTGATCGTGTCAAAGAACCAGCTTTTGGTTTTGTTGATTTCCTCTATTTCCTGTTTTCAATTTCAGTAATTTCTGCTCTAATTCTTATTATTCCTTTTCTTCTACTTACTTTGAGTTGAATTTCCCCTTCTTTTTCCAGTTTTCTAAGGTGGAATCTTAGATTATAGATTTTAGATCTTTCTTCTTTTCTAATACATGTGTTTGATTCTGTAAATTTCCTTCTAAGCACTGCTTTTGCTGCATCCCACAAATTTTGATAAGTTGTGTTTTCATTTTCATTTAGTTCAAAATATTTTTAAATTTCTCTTGATATTTTTTCTTTGACCAATGTGTTGTTTAGAGGTGTGTTAATTTCCGTAATCTTGGGATTATCCGGTTATCTTTCTGTTATTGATTTCTAGTTTAATTCCATTGTGGTCTGAGAGCAGACATTGTATGGTTTCTATCCTTTTAAATTTGTTGCGGTGTGTTTTATGGCCCTGAATATGGTCTATCTTGGTGAATGTTCTACATGCGCTTGAGAAAAATGTGTATTCTATTGTTGGATAAAGTAGTCTGTAGATCTCAGTTATAGTCAGGTGCTGCATAATGGTGTTTTGGTCAACGACAGACTGCATACACGATGGTGTCCCGTAAGATTAGTATATAGCCTGGGCGTTTAGTAGGCTGTCACATCTAAGTTTGTGTAAGTACACCCTATAATCTTTGCACAATGACAGAATGGCCTAACAAGGCATTTCTCAGAATGTAACCCCATTGTTAAGTGACACATGACTGTGTGTCCAGTTGATTGATGCTGTTGTTGAGTTCACCTATGTCCTTACTGATTCCTGCATGCGGCATTTGTCCATTTTTGAGAGGAGGAGCATCGAATTCTCTAACTATGATAGTGGATTCGTATTTCTCCTTGCAGTTTTATTAGTTTTTGTCTCACATAGTTTGATGCTCTGTTGTTCAGTGCATACATGTTAAAAATTATATCTTTTTTAAAAGTTGACCCCTTTATAATTATATAATGCCCTTTTAAATCCCTGATGACTTTTCTTGCTTTGAAGTCCACTGTGTCTTAAATTAATTTAGTTACTCTTACTTTCCTTTGATTAATATAAACATGGTATGTCTCTCGTCCATCTGTTTACTTTTCATTTATACGTTTCTTTATATTTAAAGTGGGTTTCTTGTAGTCTTCATATAGCTAGGTCTTTTTTTTGATCCACCCTGACAATCTCTGTCTTTAATTGGTGCATTTAGGCCATCGTCGTTCAAAGAGATTATTGATATAGTTGGATTAATATCTGCCATGTGTGTTACTGTTTTCTATTTGTTGTCCTTGTTGTTTGTTCCTTTGTTTGGATTTCACTGTTTTTCTGTCTTTTGTAATTTTAATTGAGCATTTTTTATATTTCCATTTTCTCCCCTTTCTTGGCATATCAGTTGTTCTTCTTTTTTACCTTTTATAGTGGTTGCCCTACAGTTTGCAATAGACATTTACAACTAATCCAGGTGTACTTTCAAATAACACTGTAACACTTCATGAGTAGTGTGAGTGCCTTAGAATTATAAAATAATCCTGATTCCTTCTCCCTGTTGCTTTTATCATTGCTGTCACTCCTTTCACTTATACATAAACATACGTAAGTGTGTGTGTATAAAAGCATACATAATTGAAGACATTGTTGCTATTATTATTTTGAACAAAATGTTATCTGTTAAATCAGTTAAAAATGAGAAAAATAAGAGTCATTTTACTTTCACCTATTCCTTCTTCATTGCTGTTCCTTTCTGTAAGTACAGAGGAGTTTCTGACCTCTATTATTTTCCTTTTCTCTAAAGAACTTTTAACATTTCTTGCAAGGCGGTTCTACTGGCAACAAATTCCTTTAATTTTTGTTTGAGGCAGTCTTTCTTTTTCACTTTTGAAGGATATTTTGCAGGGTATAGAATTACAGATTGGTGGGGTTTTTTTCTCACTCTTTAAATATTTTCCTCCAATCTCATCTCGCTTCCGTGGTTTCTGAGAAGAAGTTGGATGTAATTCTTATCTGCGTTGTTCCATAGGTAGGTGTTTTTTTCCATTGGCTTCTTTCAGGATTTTTTCTTTATCTTTGATTTTCTGTAATTTGAAAGTGATATGCTAGGTGTAGTTTTTTGGCATTAGCTACTTGGTGTTCTCTGAGCTTCCTAGATCTGTGGTTTGGTGTCTGAGTTTAATTTGAGGCAGTTCTCAGTCATTATTGTTTCAAATATTTTTTTCTGTTCCTTTCTCTCTTTCTTCTCCTGGCATTCCCCTTATGTGTGTGTTACACCTTTTGTAATCGTCCCACAGGCCTTGAATATTCTGTAGGGTTTTTCTAGTCTTTGTTCTCCTTGCTTTTGGTTTTTGAGGATTCTATTGATACGTCCTCCAGCTCAGAGATTCCCTTCTCAGCCGTGTCCAGTCTACTGACAAGCCTGTCAAAGGCATTCTTCATTTCTGTTAGAGTGTTTTTTTATCTCTAGTATTTCTTTTTGATTTATTCTTAGGATTTCCATTTCTCTGGTTACATTGCCCATCTGTTCTTGTATTGTATCTGATTTATCCATTAGAGCCCTTAGCATATTGATAATGGTTGTGTTGGATTTCTAGTCTGATAATTCCAGCATCCTTGCATGTTTGATTTTGATGCTGGCTCTGTCTCTTCAAATTGTGTTTTTTGCCTTTTGGTATGCCTTTTAATTTTTTCTCATTAGTGGGACATGATGTACCAGGTAAAAGGAACCGCTGTAAAGAGGTCTTCAGACGTGTGAGGGATCTGCCAATCCTCCTCTTTTTTCTGAGGAAGGCTGGCCCTGAGTGCACATCCGTGCCCATCTTCCTCTACTTTATATGTGGGATGCCTACCACAGCATGGCTTGACAAACAGTGCCATGTCTGCACCCGGGATCTGGGCTGGCCCTGAAGATTTTTATTTTGATGGAGTCTAGTTTATTATGTTCTAAGAAATGTTTATCTACTCCGAGATCATGGACATTTCCTCATATTTTATTGTGGAAGTTTATAGTAGCTAGCTAAACTCAGGACGGTTTTAATAGATTGTCAAATTAAAGGGTACTCAGTAAGTGCTCATGAAACAGAAATTGGTCTAAAAAATGGTCTTTTCATTTTTTTTTTTTTCACTTTAGATCACCAGGGGGTCCTTCAGGTCGGAGTGGACATCGGATGGTAGCCTGGAAGAGACAGTTAATCCTTTTTGGTGGCTTCCATGAGAGTACAAGGTTGGTACCAATAGCAGGAAGATAGGGGTGAACTTTTTATGGAAAGAACCATTCTGACTACACCTGGATAATGCCACCCATCCCCTAAATCCAAGGCCAGCTGTGTGGGTATGCGGTTCAGGCAGCTGCACAGGGCCATAGTCAGAGGGCTCCAAGCTAGGTTTAATGCTCTCCTGTCACTGTCTTGAAATTCTTAATAGTTATTGAACAAAGGGCCCCATATTTTTATTTTGCATCAAACCCTGCAAATGTTGTGGGCAGTCATATCTAACACAGGATTCTCAAACTTTAGCTGGTTCAGAATCCCCTGGAGGGCTTGTTAAAACTCTGGTTGCTAGGCCCTAGCCCTGGGTTCCTGACTCAGTAGACCTGGGATGAGGCCTGAGAATCAGCACTTCTACAAGTTCCCAGGTGATGCTGATGCTGCTGGCCAGGGGACCTCACTTTGACACCCACTGGGCTGAAATAATTTAAAAACTCCCAGTGCTGGGGCACGCAGCAATGACCATGTTCTGCAGGGGAGTCTGAAGAGAGACCTCAGTTTTGCTGGGAAGCTGCAGTGGGTTCTCAGGCCAGGCTCGCAGGCTCTCTGATTATTCTAATCCTGTCATCTATACACATACCCTCTTGAATGTCCTTAATTCAGTCCAGGAAAATGAGACACA
Source organism: Equus przewalskii (assembly GCF_037783145.1). NCBI lineage: Eukaryota > Metazoa > Chordata > Mammalia > Perissodactyla > Equidae > Equus > Equus przewalskii. Next base: position 34,206,063 of record NC_091833.1, on the reverse strand, counting down.
TGGTAAACAGGTTAGTATTCCTGTCACCATCATAATACATAATGTTTTGGGTAAAATGTCTAGGCTGTTGTAATGGCTGGTGAGGCTGTGTTTGCAGGGCTTTTCCTCTCACCATGTGCCAAGTCAGAGAAGTGGGTGCCTGTCTTTCTTGCTGTGTACTTGTTTTATGCTCTCTTCTCTCTCTCGTAGTCCTTGAAAAAATAACATAGTGGTCAATCTATTAATTGTGGTGGCACTACTCAGACTTTTATCACATTATGGATCTATTTGCACACATTTTTTTCTGATAGTTCCTGGCTCATGAAAATAAATCCTCGCACACGTGAGGAAGAAGACATTGTTGAGTTTGGAGGAGTGACTGGTGCCACTTTTTCACATCCCCCATCTTAGGTGGAGGGTGTGGTGTAGATTTGGCTCAATGAAAATTTCAGTTTTTCTTTATGAATAGAAAAATAGTTTCATTAGTTGAGAAAAGGGGATATAAATTCTTAGATGCTTTTGGAGGAGTTTTTAAAAGTATAATTCATGTTAAACAAGGAATGGTTTTGTATCCTTAAAGGTGTAACTTGGCTGTAATAATGCTTGAATTTTATGTCTTGTCATGCAGTTTAGCAAGTGGAGTTTACACATTCTCTTAGAGACCAAGCACTTGGTAGGGCAGTTATTGTCTCAAACTAAAGATGAGACCAAGCTAATAAGTAGTCGAACTTGTCCTTAACAAGAGATTGCTGATTTTCAGTTGGTCCCATGTTCCCCCCTCCTGCCCACACCTGTTCTCTGCTGCCCTGACTGCTCTCCTTGCTGTGCAGGTGTTTGGCTGGTCATCACCATTTTGCATAGGAGAGCTGGGGCTGTTTTTAGAAATCTATACCTTAGGATTGTCGTTTATATTTATTCTTGAAACTTAAAAAAAAAAACAATTATTTGTCACAAAACAGACATGGAGATTCATGGGTCTGTCAGTGCATTACTTTTGGCACCTACTGTGTGCAGGACAGCAAGTAAGATCGACACAGCCTCTCCTCCCAGGAACTCAAGGGTGTAAAGTGAATCAGGCTTCACAGTGGCTGTAACTTGAAACCATTTCAAAATCAACTCTTTTCAAAGCTGTTCTCATCTGTTACCTTGTTTAAAATTATTGTTTATGAAGTATTTAAAACATACAGAAAAAATGAAGATATTAGAACAAATATCTGTGTAGTCACCATACATGTTAAATTAGTTTGACTTTTAAAAACCAAATAGCAGTTGCTGTTTATTGCAACGCAGAATAGAATTTCTTTACTGAAAATCTGCAACATGGAATCTGTGAAAATGGTGGAAGATAGTGAAGTCTTTTAAAAACTACGAGCCTCCGTGTTCCTTGCTTCATATGTTAAAAGTCTTCCTGGGCTAGCTGCAGTGGCCTAGTGGTTGAATTTGGTGCAGTCTGCTTCAGCAGCCCAGGTTCATGGGTTTGGTTGCCGGGCACAGACCTATACTGCTCATCTGTTAGCAGCCATGCCTGGTGGCAGCTGACATAAAGAGAAAAAGAAGAGTGACGTGAGCATCATGGCAGAGTCAGCTCTTCCCTTAGACTCCTCCCCTCCAAGATGCAACAGAAAGGACATTCATAAGCCAACAGAGCACATTCACACAACACAATAGAGTCCTGAGAGACCCACGCAGTCATATGTGTGAAGGTGGAGGTGCTGGACGCCCTAGGGGGAAGAGGAAGGACGTAAGGAGATGTCCTTTCCCTCCCCAGACCAGCACCCAGAAATCATTCCTGAAGGCACTGAGATTTACAATCTAAATGACAGAAAATTAAACATAGCTATCGTAAAAAAAAACTCAAGTTAAAAGAAAATTCAGAAAGACAGTTCAATGAAATCAGGAATAAAGTTAATGAACAGAGGGAATTCTTAACAAAAGAGATTTGTTTTTCTGCAGTTTCAATCAGAAATGTCAGAGATGAAAAACACAGTGAATGAGATTAAGAAAAATCTGGAGTGCTTGAATAACAGAGCTGATATTATGGAGGAAGTAATTAGCAATTTGGAGGACAGAAATATAGAAATGCTTCAGATGGAGGAGGAGAGAGAATTAAGACGAAAAAGACATGAAGAAATTCTCTGAGAAATATCCAACTCAATTAGGAAATACAATATAAGTATCATAGATATTCCAGAGGGTGAAAGGAGCAGAAGGCTTGTTCAAAGAAACAATAGCTGAGAACTTCCCAAACCTGGAAAAGAAGCTGGAATTACAAGTAAAAGAAGCTAATAGAACTCCTAATTATATCAATGTAAAAGGACCTTCTCCAAGGCATATAGTAGTTAAACTGGCAAAAGTCAATGACAAAGAAAAAATGCTAAGGGCTGCACAGCAGAAGAAAATAACCTACAACGGAACCCCTATCAGGCTTTCACCAGATTTCTCATCAGAAACTTTACAGGCTAGGAGAGAGTGGAATGATATATTCAAAATTCTAAAAGACAAAAACTTTCAGCCAAGAATACTCTATCCAGCAAAAATATCCTTCAGATAGGATGGAGAAATAAAAACTTCCCCAGATAAACACAAGCTGAGGGAGTTTATTGCCACAAGACCCCCCCCCCCCCCGACACACACGAAATGATCAAGAAAGCCCTCATACCTGAAGAAAAAAAGGATTTATAAAGGCTTTAACAAGGAGATAAATAGATAAAATCAGAAAATTGCAACTCTCTATCAGAACAGGCTAGGAAACAATTATAACATTAAAGATAAAGGGAAGGAAAACATCAAAAATAACTATAATCTCATCATTTTAATCACAAACTCACAACACAAAATGGAATAAGTTGTGACCCCCGTAACTTAGAAGGGGAAGAGAAAAGGGATGCAACCTGCTTAGACAAGGAAATAAGAGGCTATCAGAAAATGGACTAGCTCATCTATGAGATTTCTTATACAAACCTCACAGTAACCACTAAACAATAATCAGAACAGAGACACAATGATAAATAAAGAGAAAACTAAGAAAACCATCATAGAGAACTACCAAACTGAATTGGTAGTCCAAAATAAACAGGACGAGAAACAAGGGAAATACAGAACAACCGGAAAACAAGTGATAAGTTAATGGCAGCATTAACCCCTCATATATCAATAATCACTCTCAATGTAAATGGATTGAATTCTCCAATCAAAAGACACAGAGTGGCCGAATGGAGTAAAAAACAAGACCCAACAATATTCTGCCTCCAGGAAACACATCTTAGCTCTAAAGACAGACACAGGCTCAGAGTGAAGGGACGGAAGATGATGCTCCAAACTAATGTCAAATAAAAGATAACAGGTGTTGCCATACAGATATCAGACAAAGTAGACTTCAAGATAAAAAAGGCAATGAGAGACAAAGAAGGACATTATGTAATGATAAAAGGGACACTCCACTAAGAAGACATAACACTTATGTATGCACCCAACACAGGAGCACCAAAGCACATAAAGCAGCTCTTAACAAACCTAAAAGGAGATGTTAACAACAACACAATAATAGTAGGGGACGTTGACACCCCACTTACCTCAATGGATAGGTCATCCAGACAGAATTCAACAGGGAAACAGTGAAATTAAAAAACTAGACCAGATCAACTTAATAGATATATATAGAACACTCCATTCAAAAACAGCAGAATACACATTCTTCTCAAGTGCACATGAAACGTTCTCAAAAGATAGACCATATGTGGGAAACAAGGCAATCCTCGATAAATTTAAGAAGATCGAAATCACATCAAGCATCTTTTCCAACCATAATGCTATGAAGCTAGAAATACAAGGGAAAAATGGGAAAGTGACAAATATGTGGAGACTAAACAACATGCTGCTGAACAAACCATAGGTCATTGAAGAAATTAAAGGAGAAATCAAAAAATGCCTGGAGACAAATGAAAATGAAAGTACATCATACCAACTTTGAATGGGATGCAGCAAGATTGGTCCTAGGAGGGAAATTCATAGCAATACAGGCCCATCTTAACAAACAAGAAAAATCTCAAATAAGCAATGTTGAACTACACCTAACAGAAAAAGAATAAATAAAGCCCAGAGTTAGCAGACAGGGGAATAATAAAAATTAGAGAAGAAATAAATGAAATGGAAACCGAAAAGCCAGTAGAAAAGGATCAGTGAAACTAAGAGCTGGTTCTTTGAGAAGATAAATAAAATTGACAAACCCATACCCAGACTCACTAAGAAAAAAACGAGAGAAGGCTCAAATAAATGAAATTAGAAATGAAAGAGGAGAAATTACAGTGGATACCACAGAAATACAAAGGATCGTAAGAGAATACTATGAAAAGCTAGATGCCAACAAATTGGACAACGCAGAAGAAACAGATAAATTCTTAGACTCATACAACCTTCCAAAACTGAATCAAGAAGAAACAGAGAATCTGAAGAAACCAATCACAAGTAAAGAGATTGAAACAGTCCTCAAAAACCTCCCCAAAAATAAAAATCCCGGACCAAATGGCTTCTCTGGAGAATTCTACCAAACATTCAAAGAAGATTTAATAACTATCCTTCTCACTCTATTCCAAAAAAGTTGAAGAAAATGGAACATTTCCTAACACATTTTACAAGGCCAATATCACCCTGATCCAAAGCCAGGCAAGGACAGCACGAGGAAGGTTACGGCCCAATATCACTGATGAACGTAGATGCAAAAATCCTCAACAAAATATTGGCAAACCAAATACAGCAATACATTAAAAGGATCACACACCAGGATCAAGTGGGATTTATACAAGGAACTCAGGAATGGTTCGTCTTCTGCAAATCAATCAGTGTGATAAACCACATTATCAAAATGAGGAATAAAAACCACGTGATCATCTCAGTAGACACAGAGGAAGCATCTGACAAGATCCAGCATCCATTTATGATAAAAACTCTCAGTAAAATGGATATAGAAGGAAAGTACCTCAACATAATAAAGGCCATACGTGACATACCCACAGCCAACATCGTACTCAACGGGGAAAAACTGAAAGCCATCCATCACTCTGAGAACAAGAACAAGACATGGGTGCCCACTCTCACTACTCTCTTTCAACATAATACTGGGGGTTTGGGCCAGAGCAATTAGGCAAGAAAAAGAAATAGAGGATTCCAAATTGGATGTGAAGATGTGAAACTCTGTGTTTGCAGACGACATAATTCTATATATAGAAACCCTAAAGAATTCATCGGAAAACTATGAGAAATAATCAACAACTACAGCAGAGTTACCAGGTAGAAAATCAACTTGAAAAATCAGTTGCATTTCTACACCCTGGTAATGAACTAACAGAAAGAGAACTCAAGAACACAGTCCCACTTACAGATGTGAAACCATAAAACTCCTAGAAGAAAATATAGTCAGTATTCTCTTTGACATCAGTCTTAGAAGGATCTTTTCAAATACCATGTCTACTCATGCAAGGAAAACAAAAGAAAAAATAAACAAGTGGGACTTCATCAGACTAAAGAGCTTCGGCAAGGCAAAGGTAACCAGGAACAAAATGAAAAGACAAACCACCAACTGGGAGAAAATATTTGCAAATCATATATCCGACAAGGGGTCAATCTCCAAAATGTATAAAGAACTCACACAACTCAACAGAAAAACAACCTGATCAAAAAATGGGCAGAGGATATGAATAGACATTTTTCCAAAGAAGATATACAGATGGCCAACAGGCACATGAAAAGATGTTCAACATCATTAATCATCAGGGAAATGCAAATCAAAAATACACTAAGACATCACCTTACACCTGTTAGAGTGGCTGTAATCACTAAGACAAAAAATAACAAATGTTGGAGAGGATGTATAGAAAAGGGAACCCTCATACACTGCTGGTGGGAGTGCAAACTGGTGCAGCCACTATGGAAAACAGTATGGAGATTTCTCAAAAAATTAAAAATAGAAATACCGTATGACCCAGCTATTCCACTACTGGGTATTTCTCCCAAGGACTTGAAATCAACAATTGAAAGAGACTTGTGTACCCCTATGTTCACTGCAGCATTATTCACAATAGCCAAGAAGTGGAAGCAACCAAAGTGCCCACTGACTGATGAATGGATAAAGAAGATGTGGTGTATACATACACAATGGAATACTACTCAGCCATAAAAAAGACAAAATCGGCCTATTTGCAACAATGTGGATAGATCTTGAGGGTATTATGGTAAGGGAAATAAACCAGATAGAGGAAGACAAAGGATATATGATTTCACTCATATGTGGAAGATAAACTAACACATGGACAAAGAGAACAAATTAGTGGTTACCAGAGGGGAAGGGGGCTGGGCGGTGGGCATTAGGGGTAAAGGGGCACATTTATATGATGACTGAGAAATAATAATGTACAACTGAAGTTTTGCAATGTTATAAACTATTATGACCTCAATAAAATAAGGAAAAAATAGAAAAAAGAGGAAGATTGGCAACAGATTAGTTTAGGGCAAATCATCCTCAGGAGAAAAACAAACAAGAGCTCTCCTCCCATAGAAGGGTGCATTGGTCGTGGGTGCCAGTCAGAAAGCTCATGTTGTTTGTGTGTAGTCACCAGCCAGCTTGTCCTGTTTCGTGTATCCTCTCTGCGCCACGTCCAAAGGTGTAGCAGAGCAGACTGGCCTCGCCCCAGCGCTCTCTTGCAGTGATCCTCTGCGCGTTTGCTGAGGAGCTCCAGACGTGGATTACGTGAACACAGCGTGAAAGACAAAAATCCTTTCAGACCTGTACTCGAGCTTCTCACTTCTCCTGTTTTCTTTTAAAAATCAGTCCTTGCTCCCCGTTTTGAATAGCAGAGGGCATCTCTTATTCTGGTGTCACTCTGACCCGAGGCCCCTGGGCATTGCCCATGGCATCTGTGAAATCCCGCGTCAGGGCATGGCAGAGCCGCTGCTGCTTCCCCGCACGTGCAGCTCCCTTCTCAAGGCCCCGTCTGTGTTGTGAGTCCTTGCCACTTAAGTCCAGGAGCATCAAGCAGGGCAGGGCCATGGTGCCTCCTGGAAGCCTCCACCACGCCCTCCTATCCTTGCCCTTGCCCAGACTTGTGGAGTCAGAGGACTTCCCTCTGGCGTCCATCAGTTTCAGGGCTGCTTGACCCCATCTCTCTGCCCTTGCCACGCTGTGAATGTCTCCCTTCTGAGTATTTGCTCAGGTCTGTAATTCACTGTTGACCTTAAAATTACACATACAGTAACTTAATGTAATTATTTGAAAGATTGCGATTTTGTAAACTGTGAGAAAAGATGGTGTAACTTTCAGATTGAAAAGGCTTTCAGATCCAAACAAATTACCATGCTTCTGTGCACTAGCATTGTTTGTACTTTTCAAGTGCAAACTGACATGTGCTTCCAGTCCTTTCGTATGAATTTAAACTTTAATTAAACCGATAACTTAGCACAAATGTGAGGAAATTTACCATTAGCTTAAATCGGGTTCGCTTTTTAACATCAGTCTTTTTGTTTGTTACTTTAACAGGGATTATATCTATTACAACGATGTGTATGCCTTTAACCTGGACACATTCACGTGGAGCAAGCTGTCCCCATCAGGGACAGGGCCCACACCCAGATCGGGCTGCCAAATGACCGTCACTCCCCAGGGCAGCATTGTCATCTATGGGGGCTACTCGAAACAGGTGAGATGTGTGTAGGAAAACAGATGAACTTGTTTGTTGCCTTTCAATTCCACCAAAAATGAAAGCTTTCAAATAAGATTGCATATTGTTTTAATATAAATAATTCTCTTTACTGAATTAGAAATGGACTGAGAGTATTAACCTGCTCCTCTGTGAATATATTAAGATTTTGTACAGCCATGTTACATTCTAATCCGTTTCCCCTTAAAAGGCTGCAATGTGAATAGTTCTGTATTTGGGGATCTGGACTCCTGAGCCGTGGACACTCCCCACCATGTGGTGTTCCCTGGTAGATACACCACGACTCACTTCTCCTTTCTGCTGTCAGTGGGCTTGTTCTGTTTTCGTTTGCGAACAGGGCTGACCTGACTGTTCTGCACATCTTAGTGCACCTGCACCGGAGTGTCTGATTGGGTTCCGGCTTGTTTCCTCACACGGCGTGCCCACTCACGCTGTCAGCAGCCACCGCGTTCCCCTTGCTCCATTCCTCATCAGCACTTTACCAACCGGTCAATGTCTGTGTGTCTGAGGGGGATGAAATGGTGTCTCATTGTAGGCTTTTTTTATTTTGAAAATTTCCAAGCATAGTAACTTGAAAGAATTAGTGTTCACATATGTATCCCACCTGGATTCTGCCTAATTATTTTACTATACTTGTTTTATCACATATCTGTTCATAGCTCTACACTGCTGTCACCCATCATCTTTTTTGATGTATTTCAAAGAAAAGTGCAGACATCTGTACACTTGCCCTGAATATTTGAGTGTGCATATCATCAAGTAGAGTTCAGTGGTTAATTTTTAAAGTAAAATCGACCTTCAGTGAAGCACACACATTTTAAGTGTCTCCTCGTCGATGGGGACAGGTGCCTGCGTCTGTGCGCCCCAGCTCCTCGTCTGCTCTGCCCTCCCAGCCAGTCCCTGCTCTCATCCCCCCAGGGGCAAGTGCCCCTTTGATTTTCCCACGCATACTTGATTTGCTCTCCTAGAGCTTCTGAGTGATGCACTCACACAGTATGTGCTCTTGAAAGGAAGCCTTCTTTCACTTCACGTGTTTTCGAGGTTCGTCCACGTTGGATGTTTGAGTTCATTGCTTCTACAGGCTGAGTCGTATTCCATTATTGAACACAGCACAGTTTGCTTTTCCATTTTGTGTTCGTGGACACCTGGGCTGCTTCCAGTTTTTGAGTATTCTGAATAAAGCTGCTGTGAACATTCTCGTACAGTCAATGTGTGGCTATAGGTTTTGATTTCTCTTGGGTAAATACTTAGAATGGAACTGCTGGGTCACAGAATGGGTGTAGGCTTGATTTAATAAGAAACTGTCCCACCTCTTCCCAAAGTGGTCGCACCAGAAATGTCTGAGGGTTGTGGTTGCTCCACATCCTTGCCAACACTTGACAGTGTCAGGTCTTTTTACTTGAGCCATTCTGGTGGTTGTGTGGCATCTCATTGTGGTTTTAATCCTCATTTCCCCCAGGTAAAACAGGCTCTCTGATTTGCTGGCTGAGCAGGTTGCCTCCGGGCTCGCCAGGACGACTGAGGCAGGAGGGGTACCCTGCAGCAGGGCAGCGCCCTGTGTGTGCTTTCTTCCACACTCCCCACTCCACCCCAGTGAGCACATGGCCCTGCAGCTCCCTGCATGGCTGGAGCTCCAGGTGGATTCTACAGCCCAGGGAAAGAAGGGGTTCCAGCCTTCAGTGGCAGTTGATCAGAGATGGAATATCCTCTTAAATTTTTCTTGGTCAGTCTTTGTTCTAGAACGAGAAAATGGACTCATTTTCAGCAGTTGTGACCTGCCCAGGCCTCTGCTGTCTGTGTGACAGTTGGCAGGGCCCTGAGGAACAGGCTGGTCTTGCCAGAAGGTGCGCAAAGTGCCCAGATCTAATGCTTTATCGCAACAGATGCTTCACAGAGTCAAACAGGATGATAAGCAGAGTGAAGCCTTGTTAAGCTGATGTCACTAATCAAAATCATGCCTAATTCTCAACAGCTGCTCTTCCCCAGCTGGGCATACCAGCCAGCCTTCAATCTGATGGTGGATCATCCGAGCCCACTTAATCCAGTGGCCGCTTACTCCAGGCCTTGGCATTTGAACTGCAGTGAAAAGCTTGTCTGTTTGGATTCATCAGAACTAGTGAGAGATTTGAGTTGTGAATGCTACGGAATGTTAAGAAGTGTTAGTCTAAGTAGGCGATGGGCTGCTCAAGTCCCGACTGGAGCGCCTTTCACAGTCCTGGAATCTGGATGGGAGTAGCGCTCCTCTCCACGTCACCGCCTGCGAGGGGGCTTGCTGGGCGACCTGCACCGTGAGCTGAGAGATGCCAAGGGCAGGGTCCAGTGAAAATGCTCTAGGACCGTCTCAGGGCAGCCTGCACGAGCAGGGGGTTAACTTGAGGCGTCAGAGAGAAAGGCCTCTAGCGGTTTCCGTGTTTCACAGCTGTGCAACTGGGCTGCCACACAGTCCTGTGTCAGGAGACCTCACCCATCACCGTGCCTGGTTTTGAAAAATTACTCCCGTTGTAAATCCAGGGGAACCAGGACGAAATTCTGATAACTTGATCAACCCTACCTCCTGTTGGCCAAGATGCTGAGGGTTTCTGGAAGCTGGTCGGTACCATTGGCAGGTTAGAGAAAGGAAGGCAGCATGCTCTCCATGCTCCAGACATGTGAGCCCAGAAGAATTAGGACTTTTTAAAAGTAGCTCACCCTGGCCTGTCCAGGAGGGTGTCCCTAGCACACATCGGATTGGGGTGGTTCTGTCCGGCGCGCTGGCTGGCAGGGCCTCTTGCTCAGACTGTCCGCTGTTAGCATTTCTCAGCCTTCGGGACAGAAGCAACGGCGGCACCTGGCCTCCGTCCCTGTGCTCTGTGACAAACAGCCATGCTGCTGGCAGCTCTGTCCCCCTCACCCCGTCTTCTCCCCAGCACCTCCCCAGAAGCCACCCAAGCAGTTTCTCAGGCTTCTCCCTGTCAGTCCTTTTCATTTTGTTCGAAGCTTGACCAGGTTGCAGCTGTTTTACGTGGCCCCCTCTCTGCCCTTCAGGGATAGACTCGGGCAGGCCCAGAGAGCGACACGAGGCGGCGCGGCTCCACAGCGTGAGGCGGGCGAGTTCGGCCTGCAGCACCAGGGTCTTTGCTCTCCTCGCAGCTGTCGCCGCCCCTTCCAGGGACTGGATGGCACGGAGCAGGGAGTTGGGCAGGCCTGAGGGTCTGTTCCCCTCACAGTTGAAATGGCTCCGTCTTTGAGTCGAAGGCCAAGGGAGCGGGAGCTGCTGACATGAGCACAGAGCGCTGGCTTCGAGATGGCCCGGGGCGAGAGGGCGGTGTATACAGCCTCGAGCTGGGCTCTGGGGTCGCAGACAGACACTGAATGATTTCAGAGCCAGTCGTGTTGTTTTTAAACTGAACGCTGGAACACTTGCTATGCATCTCTCACGTGTCTTTGGATTCTGTTAATACCGCGTTGGACAGAAATTTCTGAGTGGAGGAGTGAATTCTCTGTGCAGCGGACCGCGACTTACAGCCGTCCGGCATTAACATCAGCTCCTGAGCTGCTTAAGAAGGCGGCTCCTCCTCAAAGTAGAGCTGGACCCTTTTCAGGGCTTCACACTCCTGGAGGGAAGTTTGACAGCTCCAAAAACTCATGCAACTTCTGTTTCGTCTTCTGTGCCGTTGAATACAGTGAAAAGACTGTGAATTACAGCGGCCCTGCTCTACGTTAGTGAGAGAGTCTGTGGCACAGGTCATCCGAAGTGCAGAACACGAGGTAGCTTTGTGCTGTTCCCTTTGAAGACAAGGAGATTGGATCTGGGGGAAGTCACAACACTTGAAGAAGAGAAACTGTACTGTGAAAGGAGGAGCTAGAGAGCCGTTGGGGCGTGCAGACCCGTGAACTCGTCAGCTCCTGTCGGAAAGTGGGTAGCTTCCGAACCTCGCAGCCAGCCAGGGCTCTGCCCCGGGCGGAAGCGTGGCCCCGGCTCAGCTGAGCAGCCCTTCTTAGGAAGGCTTCTGGCTCACAAGGCCTTGAGGGGGTGTCTTTGAATCTTAGGGCATAACAGATCCCCCCTTTCGCCTGTTGACCTAAGAAGAAATCATTGCTGTCAGCAAAACAACACGGTAATGTCTGCAGGTGCAGTGATGACAGGGAGGCTGGCAGAGAGGTTGGCTGAAGCTCAGCGGTGATCTGAGTTTCTGACAACAAATAGAGATGTCACTGAATTCCTTCAGCATCCTTTCCGCGGGCCAGGCCTCTGGGTGTGAATTTAGTTCCTGAAAATGCCAGGCCTTTTGGTCTGGAAGGGTAGGCGTGGAAGTGGTAGGTAGTCCCTTGGTCTGTATTAACCTGCTAGAAAAAGAGCAGAATGTCTGGTCCTTTTTTTTTTTTTTAAAGCTGAGCGTCTCCAACCTTTTTTTTTTTCCCTGAGGAGGATTTGCCCTTAGCTAACACCTCTTGCCAGTCTCCCTCTTTTTGTATGTGAGCCCCCAGCACAGCATGCACCACTGACACATGAGTGGTGTAGGTTCGTGCCTAGGAACCAAACCTGGGCTGCCAAAGTGGAGCACACTGAACTTAACCACTAGGCCAAGGGGGCTGGCCCAAGAATGTCTAGTCTTAATAACTCTGCGTGATGTGCAGAAGGTGTGCCTCTCGAATTGCACAAATGTTCCAGAAGGGCGCACACCAGATTCCACTTCCTGAGGCTGTTCTCCACGAGTGACTGAAGTTGGACCTCCTTGGTTTTAGGGTATTCAGGCCCACATGTTCAGTCCATGAACAATGGGCTTGTTTGTTTTGTTTTGTTTTCCAAAAGGAAAATCAGGTTTTTTTTCCTTTACAGTTAACACAATACATACTCATTAGTTAAAAGAAAAAGAATTATGTATGTTTATTTCCTGGCTCTGTCAGCCGAGAGAGGGCATAGAAGCAACAACACCCAGCAGCACTGAGTGCACCTGGTACCCAGACCTTAGTTTCTGATGCCACTGCCAATAAAAGGAGCCAGGGCTCCTTGGAGAAACGGCCGATTTTAGGACTGGGTCAGGAAACGTGCAAGACGAGTCTGCGCGTCTCATAGTGCCGGAACCTAAGGAGGTGCTTATAAGAAACCCACGTTGATGGGGGCTGTCAGAGGGACGTGGGAGCCAGCTGAAAGAGTTCCCAGGGCCAAAGCTGGAACCGTTTGAGCAACAAAGTAAGTGAAGTGGCACTGGCATCTAGCTCAAAGTGTGACATGAATCTCCGTGAGTCCATACTCTTATAAACAAACGCTTGAATAGACGAGTCAGGAGGAAGAGACCGGTCTCCTGTGCAGAGTCCTGCATAATTGTGTGGACACTCCGCCCTCAGGAGGTGCAGGTGACTCCCCTCTCAAGTAGGGGCTGCGCAGAGTGATGTCCTTCCCAAGAGGACAGTGTGGAAAGTTGGGGGAGTGGTCACTTGACCGTGGAGAAACCTGGCCAGTGTGACCTCAGCCAGGTGGTGAAGGTCAATGTCAGCAGTGAAAGGTCACGGTGACAGCATGCACACTTAACATGATGAATGAAAAGAGCACTTTACCTCTGGGATCCAGAATCCAAAAACGCACAGCCCCATTCTAACCATGAGAGAAACACCAGACAAATCCCAACCGTGGGCATTCTACATAGCGTCTGTGCAGTCCTCCTTAAAACTGCCCAGGGCCCCAAAAAATGGCACGGACAAACCATCCTGGCCCGGAGGAGCCTGCGGACTCGTGACCACTACACCTGACGTGGTGTCCTGGAACAGAAGAGGTCAGCAGGAGAAACTGAGGAACTCTGGATAAACTGGGGCCTTCATTTAATAGTAGTTTGTCAGTTTTGGCTCATTAATTGCGACAAACGTACCACACTAATGTAAGATGTTAACAGTAGGGAAACTGGGTGCAGGGTACGGGGGAACCCCCGGTACTATCTTCTCAATTTTTCTGTAAACGTACAACTACTGTGAAATTAAAAGTTTATTAAAAGTAGGGAATTTAAAGGACAAATACAAAGCAGAAATTAAGATTTCCTGAAATCCCTTCACCCAGAGTAACGTTTTGCCCAGTAGCTCTCTGGACAGCCAGTGCTCAGGTACGAGGCGTGGCGTGAGGACTGCAGGGTGTTGTTCCGAGAGTGAAGGAGCTGGTCTGGCTGTGCTGCGAAACCTAGTTCAAAGCTGAGGAATCAAGGTTAAGAAACCTGGGCTTTGTTGTTTGAGAAGCTCAAAAGTTTTTAAATGGCGCAGTGCTGGCTCCTCCACGGAGCGTTAATTTGATCCTTGCACCAAAGCCTGAACTGCATTATTTGAAAGATGATGGGCGTTGAGGATACACAGGAGTCGAAGGTGAAGGATGGCTGGAGACCGATATTAGAGGCCCCTGTGGGGTCTCCAGCAGGGTCCCCGTCCTCCTAGAACAGGGATCGCTGCAGAAGCTCTAAGGAGAGAGAGCGCCGGCATATTCCAGCATGATTGTGGTCATTGGAATGGTGGGTTTTTAAATTTAAAATCTGTTCTTAGTTAATAAATTATACCCACACTTTTTGTTAGTCTGTTCAGATGAGGTCAGAATTGAACCCGCTGTGTTTCAGATTCTCTTGGAGGCTGGTCTAGAAGGCGGGCTCCTTGTCACTTCCATGAAGACTGAGATCAATAGCCTGAGGGGCTGTGCCGGGGTGGTAGATGGCCCCCGGCTGTTCTCACATGACTCCCTTTCCTCTTGCAGAGAGTCAAGAAAGATGTGGACAGAGGCACCCAGCATGCAGATATGTTCCTGCTCAAGTCTGAGGAAGGAGGAGAAGGTACTTGCATTGTGCAGGGAGGATGGCCATGCGGATGGTCTGTGTGCTGCTGCAAAAGGTGGGGCAGACAAACACAAGCCCACCTGCCCTTGGGGCCGTGGGGTGGCGGTGAGCCCCCTGCGCACTATGCTGGAGCTGTGGACAAGCCCCCCTCGCCCCCAAGCTGGCCCGGCCAGACACTCCGCGTAACCCTAAGTGTCCGCCTGTGTGCGCAGCAGAAACGGCTGTGGTCCTCACCCCTGGGTGTGTTCACTATCAACACTCCCTGTGTAGAGAGTGGGAGCCACTGCTTTGCAGTCATCTCTCTTGTTCTTGCTCAAGAGCAATGACTAAAGTTAGGATGTAGACTTCTGCAGTACGCATTGGGTTGATGACCCCAGTGTTCATTTTTTAAAGCTCCTTTTCAAAGAGTAAGATTGCAGTTTGTATGGAGCAAGTCTTGGGATGAGAGGACTGGACTGAGGCCAGGGGATCTGGTCTGATCCTGGTCTCATTGTGATCTCCAGCATGTTCTTTAACCTCCCCATGAGGTCTCTTTTATAAAATAAAAAGATTGTTGTGCAAAACACCTTACCTCTTTCCCACTTGAAAATTCTTCAAGCTGAGTCTTCAAAAATGTTGTGTACCCAGGCGCTTCTCAGGTAGCCAGCCACCAGCAGTGACTGACGGGGACACCTGTGTTTACCAAGTGGGAACCGAGGTTTAGAGCCGCACAGTCTGAACTCAAAAGCTGGACTGTGTTCCAGGCAGTGGGACCCTGAGCCTGTGTGCTCAACCTCTGCGTCCTGACCCTCAGGCCCTCGACCCCCAGTGAGAAGTACATAGTGCCTCGTGAGCTGGCACACACTTGTGTACATGTGTCGTGTGACTGAAGCAAGCACGTCTTAGCTGCGTTCGTGCAGGGCACTATGATGTTTATTCTTTTCTGTTCCTCACAACGTTAAAAGGCTGGTCGTAATGAATCCATCTCATGGCCCACTAATGGATGCCCCCAGGAGTCACGCCTGCGCTGTGGGTTGATGCACGACAGTTGGGCACAACACTAGAATGTGTGCCGTTTGATGTTTCTGCTAAGTTTTTTTTGATGTCCACTAAAGGAAAAATGTCAGTTCCTTTTTCTATATGTGGTGGAAAGACTTCCCTGCATCTCCCGCTAGGTTTCATTTGGAGGGTCAGCACAGAGCTTAGGACATGCCCGGAGCCAAGAGCACACAGGGCCACGGCCTGCGGGAGAGCTGGCACCGCCTCTGCGGCTCTGATGAGACGGAGCAGCCCACGCAGGGGCCACCAGAGCACGGCCTCACAGCGGGCGGGCTGAGATGCTGCCAGAAATAGGCGTGCCCGCTCCCCACATGCCTCTTCTGGCTCATTCCGGCTCTTGAACCAGCTCGAAAGTGCCCCTTGTGGGGAGGTGTTCGCAGGGTGTGTGAGAAAGCTACTTCAGTGCAACTGAACCATCATAGAAGGGTTAAACTTTAGTGGGGGGCGGGTTGAAGTGTTCCGTTTTGCTGCAGAGGGAGCAGAATGAGCGAGCTTGGTGTTTTACCTGCAGTCGTGTTTTCTCATTTCTCCTAGTCACTGGTGGCCCCTCCCTCCCTCTTACCCCACTTCCCTTCTCCCCTTTGACAGGCAGATGGACATGGACTCGCATTAACCCTTCAGGCGCCAAGCCAAGCCCGAGGTCTGGCTTTTCAGTGGCTGTGGCCCCAAACCACCAGACGCTGCTGTTCGGGGGCGTCTGTGATGAGGAGGAGGAGGAAAGCCTGCAGGGTGACTTCCTCAATGACCTGTACTTCTATGACGCCGCCAAGAACCGCTGGTTTGCGGGGCAGCTGAAGGTAGACTTGGGCTCTGGAGCGTGTGCCACATGTGTCAGAAGCGCACCTAACACGGTTGGGCCGCGCCTGGCTCCACTCCATCAGCGTCGGCCATTCTTCCTTCCAGGCGAGGTGTTGGGGTGCCGGGGCCCTGTGCGGTCCCTCTGTGAGGCTCTATGTGAGGAGGGAACTGGTCACCTCCGCCTCTGCTGCCGGCAACAGCCAAGGGAGGCAGCACAGGGCCTTGGGCCCAGCATGGGACGCCCTGGGGCTCTGAGCACAGATGAGCTCCCCGGGTCAGCAGCCTAGAGGCAGGGCCCCGAGGCTGGGGGAGGGCCGTCCGCTGGGGCAGGGACTCCGAGCTCGCCCTGAAGTGCTTTGGCCCCTGTGGTGGGCATCACGTATGTGTGAGGGCACACATCTGGACTCTCTGCCCTCTTCACCTTTTCCTGAAGGGGTTATACCAAGAGAGGGTGAACCCCAGCAGAGGATTGGGCCGCGGGTCTCCAGCTGTTGGCCCAGCTCCCCTTGGTGGCTGTGCTCACCGTGCTGCTCCTTCACTTGCCTGCCCTCCGGAGTACCCGTGGAGGCCGCCGGCTCGCCAGTGTCTGTCTGCTGCTGAAGGGCACTGCCTTGCTTTGTATCCACAGGGACCTAAGTTGGAGAAGAGGAAGCGCAGGCGGGGCAAAAAAGTGGAGCCCGAAGGTGCTGACAAGCAGGAATCTGGGGGGGCCAGCACCCAAGCACCCCTGGAAGTGGTCAGAGAAGTGGTTGCAGAGGATGGGACCGTGGTCACCATTAAACAGGTGCTCTCTGCCCCGAGCCCGGCAGGACGACCACAGTCCGACGAGGAGGACGGCCCTGATGAAGCAGAAAGCCCCACGATCGAGCCGAGCCCCCGCTCCAACGCCATGCTAGCGGTGAAGCACGGACGGCTCTACCTCTACGGGGGCATGTTTGAGGCAGGTGACCGCCAGGTCACCCTCAGCGACCTATACTGCCTCGACCTCCACAAGATGGAGGAGTGGACGGCCTTGGTGGAGATGGATCCAGGTGAGCTGCGATGGGGGTGAGCAGCTCCTCAGGTCAGGGGGAAACCCCATAAAAGCATGTTCATCGCCGCTGCCCATGGTGCCTGCCCAGGTCCACCCCGTGCCAGTGAACCGGCAGTGACCTGGGCCGTGTGCTCTCGCCTTGTGGCCGTTCACATAGGGCAGGTCCTGGTCCTGGTGAGGGGCGCATCCTGTGCGCGTCCGTCCCTGCTCCAGGAGCTGAGGGGGAGTGAGACTGAGTGCCTCACAGGACACGGGCTCCCCCTTGACACCGCCGTCTGGGTCTCAGACTGTCGAGCGCTGCTCGTGGGTGCATTGTTCTAGAACAGGTTTACCCGAGCCTTCGTCTGCTGACTGTCAGCAGCCTGCCGTCTGCACGTGAGAGCAGACCAGGCGGGTGCACCTCTCTGGTCTGTCACCTTCCCCTTGACCCTCTGGGCCTCATTCTCTTTGCTCCAAACTGCTGTCCCTTTGGTTCTCACTTCCACATTGCACCACGGCCGCTGCCGGACTCGAATCACCACTCGTTTCTTTAAGATCCAAGACTAAAAGTAAAGTTAAAATCCACATTTTTAGGGAACGGTACCAAACAGCTGGTGCGAGATTCATTACTGTCTTTTAGCAAAACGAGGTTAGAGCTGGGGCACGCGGAGAGAGTCCTGGAGATGGGCTGTGTGTTTGCCAGCCTTTCTCTCTCTCACTCCATCACTGTTTTAAGATCCAGGGGAAACGTTTTTGCGGAGCATCCAGCTGCATTGGGGGCAGGGGACTCACTTTCACATTGCATTTCTTTAGTACGAAGGTGGACTCCTCAGAGGGCTCCCCGCTGCCCCCCAGCTACACTGACATTCTGTGGGTGCTCATTTTTGCTTTAAAGAAACTCAAGAGTGGCTGGAGGAGACCGATTCTGAAGAGGACAGTGATGCGGTCGAGGGTGCTGAGGGCAGAGGCGAAGATGAGGAGGACGAGGACAGCGGCGAGGACAGCAGCGAGGAGGGTGGGGGTAAGTGGGCGGGTGGGCCTTGCTTGCCTGTCGTCAGTGCCGACGGGAGGAGTGCTGGGAACGCAGGGGGCTGAGCCCCTGCAGAGCCAGAGCACTCCATGCCAAGCTGAGAGCTCGGGGGTCCCTTCTCACCCAAAGTCCTGATTCTTACTGGTAATGACAGGCTTTCAAGTTTTACTAAGTGTTTATTAACATCTGACTTGGCTTTGTAGGTGGGCTCCTCAGACAAGCTTAAGTGTTTAAAAACTACTCGTATCTGGAGGGCTTGTGAGCAGCTTGCTGTTTAAGCAATGTCGTTGTGGCTCCTTTGATAAAGCGTGGAATGCCCTGCGAGTCGTTTCTGCAAACCCAGGCTCTCACGTGTTCGCTTCATTAGGCAGCAAGCGGGCAGCCTCCTTCCTCGGCTGAACGTGTCTCTTTCTTCTTTCCCTCCTTCCCGTGAAAGAGCAACATCACCCCTTGGTGAGGCCTGGCGAGCAGTTTGCAGACTACCTGCCCCGGACCGAGCAGTACTGGGTGCAGCTCGCCCGGGATGCCACCAGGCCTGGCGCACAGGAGAAGAGCGTGCTGAGAGCAGCCCACGCCACAGCGAGAGCTTTCTTTGATGACTCGGCGTAGGCCGCCACACGGGGCCCAAGCGACCCGGAGTGAGGTGTAGTGGCCTTCCCTCAGCCTCGCTGGCGCAATCTAAAGCGAACTGGATCTGGAGCGAGGCTGCTGCAGAGGTGGGCTTCCGTGCAGCCCTGTGTGCACCGTGGTTCTGGTGGGGCCTCCGTGCAGGGCAGTGCTGAGCCGAGCCGAGGCCACCCCACACAACAGGTGGTACCTGGAATTTGAGCTGCAACATTGGTACTTTGTGGGGGGTTTCCCTTCTGCAAAACTCAGAGACAGATGTTCTGATTGACTGCACGTTGTCAACCTGGAGATGGTCTCTGATTCCTAAAAATGGTTGGTGGTGGTCCACCTACTGCCTGTACACGCTTTCCGAGTTGTCTGTGAATAAAGCCCCTGTCCGCTGGGCGGCTCTGCTCTTTCTCTGCCACTCACCTTGCTGGGGGTCTCTGGGTGCCTGAGGGCTCCTTACTTCTCAGAACTGCTCCCATAGCCCTTGCGGGAGGAGGTGGTGGAGCCTTTCTCTACTCTTTTCTCTTCGGGCCCAAGGTTGTCATCTGCAAAGTGACAGGAAAGGAGGTTGGAGGGCAGGGACCCCACGGTCCCCATGTGGCGTCGCTGTCCAGCACCTGGCTCAGGAGCAGTGTTCATTGCAGTGGAAGTCTGGTGCATTCACATGCCGACTGGTGCCCGCTCCAAAGTTAATGGCAGGAGACCAGTTTTCATTTGTATAATTGGGGTCAAAAGTTGGGCTTTGAATTCACACCTGGTGCATTTTCTCATCTTAAATACAACGAGAATGTAGGATTCTTAGTTTTCAGTGATAGGGCAACATCCCATTCATCACCTGGAACAGGTCATCCTCTACATTACCTGGAAGTTTAGGGGGAAAAAAGTGGCAGCGCCCACCTCCGGCAGAGCAGGGCGTGGGCCCGGGAGGGCTTTAGTGCAGGGACGTGGGCCGATGTGCCCAGAAGCAGCCCCTCACCCCACCCAGCCTTTATCTCCCCTGGGTGCTCGGCCCCCAGCTCCAGTGGGTGTGACCTCACTTGTCAGACTTCTCTCCCTTACGAGCTGCTGTGTATCGGGACGAGGGGCGTGGGCTCCTGCAAGCTGAGCAGAATTAGGAAGCTCTCCCCCTGCGGGAGCCTGCGTGCTGCATCTGCGTGCCGGAGCCTTGCTCTGGGGGCAGTGCCCATGGCAGCCGTGGTCATCGGAGAGGACAGGCCGGTGGCAGCAGCCAGCACCTGCCTGGTTGACATGGGTTGTGTTGCTGGAAGGCCTGGCTTCAGCGGTGTCTCTGTGCACTTCTCTTGGGTGCTGGGGCAATCTGGGTTTTTTCCTGACATTCTGGGCAGAGTCCAGCTGGAAGATGCTAGGAACGCCACAGAAGCCCTCCCGGTGCCCACCCCACTGGCCCCGGGATGCAGGCGCTCCAGGTCTGACCCTGTGGCCACCTCTTTGCTGCTGCTGTGGGAAGAGGTAATTAATTGGAAGATCTTGTCGGCTCCAATGCACTTGTGTGTTATCAGAGGCCATTTTCTTACCAGGGGGCCTGTACTAGATGAGATTTGAAGGAAGATATTTTTGAATCAACGATGTTGAAAGAAATAACAAACCCCCTGAAGAGGAAACTTCTCATACAAACAAGTCTGTGTTGCTGTCATGTCCACAGGGTTATTGCCAAAAGTGCAGTTTGAGTGAAAGAGGCTGGTCTGAACCCACAAGGATTAAATAAACAAGGTTCCAGAAAAGGAGCTGCCTCTCTGTTTGACTGCTGTGATTAAAACACCAGTAAAGCCCAGCCTTAAATGTGCAGCAGCAGGGCAAGGGGGGGACAGGACCTAGCGCCACCCCGGGAGCAGCAGGGTGAGGGGAGGACGGGGCTCAGCACCGTACTGGGAGCAGCAGGGCGAGGGGAGGACGGGGCCCAGTGCCGCCCGGGAGCAGCAGGGAGAGGGGAGGACGGGGCCCAGCACCACACTGGGAGCAGCAGGGAGAGGGGAGGACGGGGCCCAGTGCCGCCCGGGAGCAGCAGGGCGGGGGGAGGACGGGGCCCAGGGCCCCCCGGGAGCAGCAGGGCGGGGGGAGGACGGGGCCCAGGGCCCCCCGGGAGCAGCAGGGCGGGGGGAGGACGGGGCCCAGGGCCCCCCGGGAGCAGCAGGGCGGGGGGAGGACGGGGCCCAGGGCCCCCCGGGAGCAGCAGGGAGAGGGGAGGACGGGGCCCAGCCCTGCGCCACCATGGGAGCAGCAGGCAGCATGCCATCCCGCTCCCCTCTGTCTGCTAGTGACTGTTTTGCTGAGCTGAATGCTCTTGACACCCCAACAGCCATGAGTGGCCAGCATGAAACCCCGAGGCGTCCATCCCTGGGTTGCTGGAGGAGACGGCTGTGTTTAGGGTCAGCGAGGGCCCTGCGGTCACCCATCCCGTTTGCCTGCTCCCTGGTTTGCCGAGTTGTTAGGGTACCCCTTTCCTGCTCCCCATTGATGTGTTCTGCCCCTCTACTACAGGTCCTTGTCACTTGGCCACACCTCCCCTGTGAACACCTGTCCAAGCAGGAAGTCAGTGGCTAGGGGACAGTAGAAATACATGAAGGGACCAGAGACTGGACGAGCCTGCCCAGGAGACAGCCTCTCCAGGGCCGTCCCACTTGGAGAGGGAGGGACCCCTCAAGAGCCGCCCCATGTGGGATCCGGGGCTAGCTCAGGGACAGGTGAGGAAACATCACTGAGAGTCACCCATAGAAACCCCCAAATGTGTCAGTGAGGAAGTGGTGACACAAGTGGATGGCTGTCACCTAGCATGAAGGACGAGTGATCACATGATACCCGTCTGCATCTGCTGCTTCCTCCGTGAGCACTGAAGGAACTTCCTGATAACTGCTCTTTTCCCCGTGTTTTAAGTCGAGAAGCAAAGCTGTGTGGGCCGTCAGTCAGGAGAGACCGGCCTCGTCTCGTCGGCCCGGGAGCTCCCGAGCGTGGAACACAGTCATCTTCATTGCTGTCCAAGTCCAGACCAGGCCTGGTCACCAGGGGTCTGACCATGAGGGTCCAGCAGAGGAAGCTAAGGCACCGGGCAGCACGGCCGGTGGCCACAGGTGCTGGGACCAAGGCGCCTCCGGCTCCCCAGCGCAAGCCCATCCTTGTCCTTGTCTCAGCCTGAGTAGCCCCTCCAAGCTCCCCACTGGATCTAAGCCTTTGGGGACTTGAGGTGCCACCGCGGGCACAGCCAGCACCCAGCCTGGTTGGCTGGTGCCGTGCGGGAGCAGGAGCAGAGCTGGGGCTGTCACCGTACGACCGAGATGGGCTCGTGGAGCACAGAACCATGGGACTCCAGAGGCAGGGTCCTCCCCGCCGTGAGGGCAGGGGTAGGGGTGCTTCTCATCCAGGGAGCTGGGCCTGGAAAGACCAGGGTGTGCCAGGGGAGGCTTTTCAGGCAGGAGAAACTCTAATGGGAAAAAAAGATACTGAGTAACTGCCCCGTGAGAAACACAGATGTTGCAGTTTAAGAAAATTAAAAATAGGCTCGAGGAAGCAATACTGTGAGGTCCTTGGGGCAGAGCCTGTCTCGGTGGTCACCTCTGTGTCCTCCGTCAGCTAGTAGAGGGGAGTGAGTGGAGGCGGGACGCAGAGGCCTCGGGCACCCGGCTTGCAGTGGGGAACCTGGGCCCTGGGACAGTGGATGTGGGGACTGCTACGTGGGAAGATGGGGGTGGGGACACGTTCCACATTCGTGTTCACAGAGCTCTCCTCAAAGAGTAATAAGATCCTCCAAATGTGACAGAGGGACGCTGTCAGGTAACTGCGAGCTTGGTTCCATGGAATTTGCATTTATCCATCTCGAAATTTTGGGAATAGAGGGAACTTAGAGGAGAGACACTGACTTAGAATGAGATGATGCGACTTAGCCAAAGTTTCAAATGACGACGTTTATTACTAAAAGGAGCAAAATTTTTCTTGAATCTCGACAGTGTCCTTTGCTTTCAGATAATGAAATATATAGTAATGGTATGATTTAAACAGTTACATTCATTAAAGAAAATTATTTTATTTTCATTTTGTAAGTAACCAAGCTATTTTTCCAGCTAAGAGAAAAGAAAAAAGGCCGAGGTAACGTTTTTAGCCGCTTCATCAATAAGAAAAATCAGAACATAGTCAACATTCCCTTTTTGTCAATGCACAGAATGATCGCACTGTGGTAGCAAACAGTTTACATGCACCAGGGGAAAACGGAAAAAAGAAAGTGCAGATTGAGACCGATTTCTGTTAGAATTCACAAAAAGGCATCCACGTCAGGGGTAGTGGTTTCATGTCTAGAGTGCGGGCAGGGTCCCACAGCTGCCCACCCGAGCGGTGAGGGCCGTGTTGGGTTATTTCACTCTGGCTACATGGGATGGCGTGGCTTTGGAAATGGAGAATGGCGCAAATAAGAGCCCGGCCGGAGAGCACTGTCGGGTGTAGCTCAGCGTACGGGGGCACTGGCAGGTCAGCGGTCAGGGGGTGCGTCTGCTCATGGAGCCACTGTGCGTGCGTGGGGGCAAGGGCCAGGAGGTTCTGCAGCATGGGGCCCAACGGGGCCACGCTGCTTTGATGGTGGCAGTGACAGCACTCAGTGGAGCAGGGCTCATTCAGAGCCCCAGTGGGAGGAGCTGGGGGTCCTGGGCTGGTCATGCAGGAGCAGCCTAGAGTGAGGCATGCCACAGTGCTCGGCCCCACAGAGCCGACTCCCCTCCTCCTGCGCCTCCTCTTCCCCCTGAACCTGATCGCAGTGTCCTTCCCATTTGGGGTAACTGGAGAGGGGCCCTCCTCCTGACTGTGTCCTGCCTTTTACAGGCGCCACCCAGAGTGGGATAAGCATCATTCACTGAAGGTCAGCTGGCTGCATAATGTATCTGCCCCATTTGGAACTGATACCGTTGAGCAAGGGAGAAAGACCTGCAGGCTGTGTACGTGCTCTCCGCAGTCACGGGTGAGCACAGGATCCGATGGAAAACCCTTTGTCTGTTCCACGTGTCATCCTACAGGAAACACGACTGTAAGTGCTTGTCTTAAGGGACTAGAAATTCTCACAGCTGCTTGTGTGTATCAAGGACTAGACGTGCACTGACCTCTAAGGAGACAGCCTGGGCGCCTGTCTGACCTTCACAGCAGGCAGGGAATGAATTACCAAAGCGAGCTGAACCAAGCGTTCTGAATGAGGTGCTGCCAGCATGGGGGAGCAGCGGTCCAGCCAAGACCCATCTTGGCCATTCCTCGAGGCCTCCTGCCCTTCATGAGTTTGGACTGCCCCCGTCACCATATCACCAAGCAGTGACGGCATAGTTGGAGACCTGCATCCATGTGGCACATACACGACGGGAAGGGCAGTGGGAAAGGGTGTGCACAGGCATGACAACAGGTGTGCGCAGTGTGGGGCCCGGGCCCGTGACGCAGGCGCGCAGTGAGGGGAGCGGTGGGGCGGAGAGAAGTGAGGTAGGTGTGTGAACTTGGCTGCTCTTGCCCGCCCTGCTTGCTGTCCCCTGCACCCCAGACTCCCCGGGGCAAGCACGTCCACACTCTGAGCTGCCCCCGATGGGGCTGCCTGCTTCTCGGAGGTATAGAAACAAGCTAGAACAAACATGTTTGCCCACTCATCTCTCAGGCACTTCCACGTTGGGATGTCACGCAGAAGGAAGCTCTGAAGACAGCTTTTGTTCCTAACGTGTGGGCCACGGTTCTGGAGAACATTTAGCCATCTTCCAAAGCAGTAGCTCATCACTCCAGGGGTTCCACTGGCCGGGCACCACACCGCACCGTGTCTCCCTCTGCCGCTTCCTCTAGGGGCCCAGCGTCTCCCCCACGTCCTCAGAAAGGAAACATCTCCCCAGGTGTTTGAGTGACTGGCCGCTGCGTTTCCACAGCTCGCAGACATTCTGCATACTCCATAGTTCATGTCCAGGCACGCGCAGACACTGTAAAAACAGCTGCATTTTTCTTTTTTAAACAAAGGCAACCGTCCTTCCTCTTGTGTCTTTTAAGGCTGAGTTGCCGACACTCCTCAGCACTTGGAGCCGCTGGCTTCCCCAGTCTTCGCTCACTGACGGCATCACCTGACACGTGGCCAGGCCCGGGCAAGAACCAGACCAATCGGACGCCCCGAGCTGACCGACTTGTTCCTCCTCCTCTGCAAGCTTGATCTTCTGACTTCACGTTACGCTTAACTGACTAGGAGCAAATCTTTGTCCTAGGCAAGATAAAAACGACTCCATCGTGGAGTTGACTCAGTATGAGGAAAATCTGAGGCGTCTGTCAGCTGTACTCAGTACTGTCGGTTGGTTGTAGGGTCGGGCGGCACATTCAGTTATGGAAATAGATGTCTTAGAATCTAGTAGGCACCTTTATGTGAAGTTTCTGAGACCAAAGGCAAGAAAAATTGGAAGACAAGACCTGTAAGAGTTAAAGAAGCTGAGCTTCATCTAGAAAAGAGGTTGCCCCTTCCACCCTTAGTCTTGAGAAACATCTTACTGTCCGTGTGAAATGAAGTGACCCCCTGCAGGAGGGCCACTGGGGCATCTGAGGCGCCCACTGGGCATCCCAGCTAGAAGGGCCTCCAGAGGGGCAGTACAGGTGCTGATTCAGGGTGCCTGGGAGTCTCGACGATCAAAACCCAAACTGAAAACTGCAGAAACCAAAGACAATTTCACTCGCTCCCCTAGTCTGTCATCTTCAACGAGTGCATGACGTCCTGGGCTTGGTGTCGCAACAGCGCCACTGGGCTCTCCGTAACGGCCTCCGCTTGTTAGGTGGGGTCGCCATATAATTTATTTTCTAAACTAGGACTCTTTTGAAAGTGAAAAGGAGTACTTTTATGATGAGGTTGGGACATCAAGCGTTAGCCAGGAGCGGAGCTGCCCTAATTGTGTGCCCTGGGCACCAGACCCGGGCTGTGGGCTGGCGAGACCCAACCTGTGTTCTTCACGCTTCCTGAGGAATCTCGGGTTTGTGCACGTAGGAAAGAGCCCATCATCCTAAACATAGGTGTTTACTCACAGCCCATACAATGGGGTTTCCGTGAAGAAAGGAGTTACTGGTCGTTAGCTGTGGGCTTCCGAGGAGAGTGCGCCAGCAAGTTCTTGCGTTTCGCTAACTCTCCTCCCTCCCTTGAAGGATTTCAGCAATGGGGGTTGCATTTTTGTGACTACACCGGATTTTTATCAACATCATCCTCCTTGTCAATTATCTTGGCTTACGTATTGCATACCTGATCTGTGTCTTTGGGAATGTGCTAATGATTATGAAACTTAGAATTCAAAAGAACAGATAAAGAGAATTTTCCAGGTGCCCGAATTTATCCGAGCACTCTACAGGCACTGAGCAGACTTCAAAAAGCACGAGTAAATCCACATACACGGTTCCTCACATTTCTGGTACATGGAACATGTAAACCACAGGCACAGACAGGTTCACCTGGGGGCCTCAGAGGGCAGTGTCCTTTCAGGGGGAGGTGCAAGTGCAGGTTTCCCAGCCTTGGGGGAGGGGAGAGGTGGGCATGGGGTAGTGACCTGTGCCTGTGGGCCCTGGCTTGGTATCTCAGGTAACTCAATTTCTCTGCCTCTGGTTTTCACATTTAAAGAATGGAAGAATCTGTCAGGAGAGAAAATGACTCACGAGATTGCTCTGGGATTAATTAAAACTTGTCAACGCTCTGCACCACTGGGGGCCAGCTGGGACATGCTCATCCATTCTTCCTGACAGTCTCATGTGTCCTCATCTAGCTCAGCACATGCACACCCACCAGGAACGTGCACACGGGAAGCAGGTCAGCCGGCGTGGCCCTGGGGTGAGAGGGCTGGCGCACACGTCGGGAAACCTGAGGCTCTGGGCGGGCAGGAAGAGCAAGCGAGCCCTAGTGAAAGCACAGGCCTGCCTGCAGGGCTCCCGCGAGGCAGCCTGCTCTTTAATCAGTTTGGAAACCAATTAAAAAAATGACTTCTAGAGTCTCTGAGACCCAGTGCGTCGTGGTGGTGGTGGAATTCACCAGGAGCACAGGGAAATGACTGAAGGGCGGGGTGTTGATCTGGTTTCACAGTTGTGTTTTTGGAAAGGCGGACAAGTGAGGGGACGCCAGCTAGTCACCCGTGTGAGCCACCTAGTCATGAAACCACTGCTGTCCTTGAGTGGTGCGCATCTCTGTGCTGTTGCCTTACACGTATCTGGATTCCTCGTGGTGTTTGCATGTAAATATGTAACCTGCATTTGTAGGTACCATTTTGTGTCATGCAGTTACTGGAATGTACAAAAGAAGTCTAGAATCTTTAGAAAGAGTTGCAAACAAAATTATAAAACCCACATCCCAGCACGATGATTCTTTGAGCTGCAAAGAGCAGGAATCTTTATTTGGTTCATGTCAGGTCTGCAGCAACCACTCGATATTAAAAAAGAGGAACGGAAAGGAGGATGTACAAAAAGATGTCCCATCCCTTGAGAAAGCAGCGTCTGGGAAGTTACGTCCTACAGGTCCTCCCTCCCTCTCCTACGTACCTACTCCCCAAAAAAGACCCCCAGTGAAGCCAACCCATGAGAAGGAGCGGGGAGTGAATGGATAATGGGAAAAAATAAACTGAATTTAACTGGAACATGCTCTAATCTTTAGTTTATTTCTGGTTAAAAATATAGCAATCCAGTGCAGTGTAGTAAAGAAATCTGCTCAAAAGGTAGCAGAGAAACAGCTAAACATCAGCAAAGCAAGGCGGAGCCGTCGACTGCTGGACCCAGGACGACTGTGGGGTGAGTTCCCTGGAAGGACCTCCCCAGGCGTGGGCGCAGGGGGACCTGCGTGTGGACGCGCCCATGCCCCAGACACGTTCCTACACGCGGCAGGGCTGGCTCCATAGCTAGGACCACGGGGCACTCGGACATTCTGGAACCTTGTTCTTTTGTTTGGATGGTGGGGCAACGCTGGTAGAGAAGGAAGAAACACCAGGAGCCTGTTTCTGTTTGACTGAAACAAGTTACGTTGTATGTTTTGGGGGAGATGGATATGCAACGATTTCTCAGGAATTTTCAACCCCTGGGTTTCAAGCACATTCCTGTCCTGGGACCAGACCAGCTCCAGAGTATGAATGAGGCATCTGGAGGGAAGATGCATATCTAGGGGGGGAGTTGAGGCAGGCACAGGACAAAGATGTGAGAACTCATGGGCTCAGTGACAAAGACAAGGTCATGTAAGGGCCATCGTGGACGTCTGACAGGGACACAGGTGCCTGGATACACATCCTGCATCCTAAGTGCAGAAATGCCACATGCTCAGAGCCCAGGTGTGATGTCGGAGACAGTCCCTGGCTAAGGGGCCCCACAGCGCTCCCTGCCCTCCAGCACCAGCCCCCCGGCCGCAGCGCTCTGCCGGCCCCTGAGTGGCGGCAGCACGGCTTCCCCTGCTTCTCGTGGGAGGTTGGCAGGATGGGGAAGGAGGGAGGGAGAGAGGCAGGGACGGCGGAAAAATCAGGACTTGGCTTTAAGACTCAGTGTGGGGAGCCGGCCTCGCGAGGAAAGCCGTGGGGCAGTACCGGGAAGAGGGCAGGGCCGGGGTCTGTTTCTCGGGGAGGAGAAGAGAAGGCAGACCTCTGCTCCCTTCAGAGTGCAGCACAGATTTAAAACAGAAAAGGCCCAGGCTGCTGCCAGCTGGAATGGGATGCCTTCCTCCCCGTGCCTCGCACCGTACTTGTCACCCGCCATTCCAGACAAGAGTTCTGGAATATCCCAGAGGAAGGGCAGGGTTGACCCACCTTCCCCTTCCACCTCCCAGCAGCTGCTCCCCACCCGCCCGGCACAGCGGGACCCTCCGGGGGTCTTCCTCAGCTGCCTCCTTTTCCGCATCCCAGACGGGAGTGTGATGATGACGACAATTTATTTTTTGGCCATTGATTGGCCAGGATCCCTTTTCTTTCCATGTCAAGCTGGAGGGGCGGCGTGCTGGCCTCCTTCTGCCATGCCACACAGCATAGTGTTAGACAAGCAAAGAATTTTGGCTAAAATCCAAAAAACATTACCCAGAAAAAAAGGCAAACTGTGAGTAATACCCAATCATGTTCTGTGGACTCGGAAGCAGTCGTGGGGCCGTCCGAGTTCCAGTCCTTCCCTTGTAACGTCCCCTTTTGTACACCAACCGTTGTTGCTAACGCGACAATCTCATCAGATGAAAAAGTTAATAAACAAAATGGCGACTCCGATGTTGAGCAAGATCACCATGGCCACCAGGATGGGAGCCGAGCCCTGAAACAGAAAGAGGAAGGCGAGGTGAGCCGCGCCCAGAGGTGCCTGCTCTCGGCCATGCCCCCCGAGGCCAGTGCACGGCTCAGGACACAGGCCGAACGTCCGCCTGCTCAGAGCATCAAGCCCCTCACGTCAGCATCCAGGGAAGGCTGCCACCTGCTTCGGCGGCTGCAGCTCCTGGTGTTGGAATTCCCTGCGGCTCTGAAAACCTGGGCACCCGCCCCGCCCCCATGGCCCCAGGACCCTAAGTAAACACCTGACGCCTGCATAACTGTTGCCTCGAGCTCCATTCAGCTGGGACTTCGGACATTGTCACTGAATTTCAGAGGTGGTCCACCGAGAGAGGCCCCTAAATTCAGCCTGCAACCCCAAGCCCCACCCTGGGTGAGCCCTGAGCATGTCTTCCTCAGGAAGTGCTCCCCCCAGGTGCTACATGTGTTCCCTGCTGACGGCCTGTGGCCGTGGCTCCACCGGGGGCAGCAGGCGGGAGGCCTTCATCTCGCCTTCTGGCCTTTCCTGGGCATGGAGCGCTCGACTCCCTTGGAGCAGAGGCCCCGGCTGACTGGGCACGAGGGGCAGGGCCACTCCTTCCCTGGGCCTGCATCCTTGATGCCTCTGCAGTGCTGGGTGCAGAGGCTACCCTGCTGGATGAGGGGGAGGGGCAG
Organism: Equus przewalskii; assembly: GCF_037783145.1. Classification (NCBI taxonomy): domain Eukaryota; kingdom Metazoa; phylum Chordata; class Mammalia; order Perissodactyla; family Equidae; genus Equus; species Equus przewalskii. Next base: position 34,176,193 of record NC_091833.1, on the reverse strand, counting down.
CGCCGAGGCCCAGGGACCAAGCGCTGCTCCTGCAGAGTGACTGCGGGCACCCAGCTGGAAGCTCTGAACCTCTGCCCGAGGGAGCTTTGTTTTTAAGCACCCAAAAGTGCCAGCACGGTTGAGAGGGCTAAATATAGAACCCTTCCTGCATCTCCCACCCCTGCCCATCATTCGGCTATTCCTGAAATCACGCACACACATGCACATGGCTGCTTACACACAAGCACGCACACACACATGATATACATACATGTCACACACATTTCCGGCTGCTGGCTTGCAGAAAATGGAGTTGTAAGTGCGAGCTGGTGTTTAAGGCCCAGCAAGAGGACATGGGGGCTGCTCGCCATGAGGATTTGGGCACAGGGAGGGCAGGAGCACTTGAGGACCCAGCCCAGCAACATGGATGCTCACACTGGTTTCAGGGGGAGGCAGAAATGGCCTCCAGGGCCACCAGCCACCTTCCAACTGGAAGCGTCTCTTCTAAGGGCAGGACACCTGGATGACGGATGACGGATGCGACTTCTCCCAGGGGCGGGGCAGACACGGAGCCTGCCCAGCAGCAATGCTCCATCCCAGAGGGGCCAGTCAGGACACATGAAGCGCAGGTGTCCCCCTCAGGGCCTGACAGACCTGGATCATGGCCCACCCTGAGCGTCTGACCCTGTAGGCTTGGGGTGGGCCAGAGAAGCTGCATTCTAATGACCTCCCAGAGAATGCCAGCATGGGGCCCTGGGACCACGCCCACAGGGGGACCACGGCCGGGCAGAAAAGGGGCCGTGGGGTGGATGGCCCCACATATAACTCTGTCGTCGGCCCCATAGGAGTGGGCTTTGTGGGAGCAGGACACACGTGTTCCAGACAAGCGGACCCTACCACCCAGCCGGCTGTCCCACCTCCCATCTGTGTCTGGCCCTCCGTGTTCCTATCCAGGACACAGGACAGTTCTCAAAGACACTGATGACAAGGGCTACTTACCAGGAGACACCACCCAGAGCAGAGAGGACCCTTCTGGGCAGCGGGGAGGGTTGAGCAGGTTGGGGGGAGGTCTGGGGGAGAACAGGGGTCTCATCCTGCCTGGTTTCTTTCTGGGAGCTTCCAAAACTGCCCAAGTGCTTTCGCTAAGAGTCCAGCCTGGGAGTAACCCTCTCAGGGATCGGGACCTGTCTATAGGGATGGAGACCCTCCGCCCCCCCAACTGGTTTCATGTGTTGAGGGGTCATGTCCCAGTTCCGCGGAAGCAAACGGTGGACGGGCCTGGGCTCTCACCACCCCCAACTCCGCCCCCAGGACCAGCCAGTGCCCACTCACCGTGCTGGACTTGAGCTCGTCCCCGTTCTCCTCGTCTGACTCCAGTGCCACAGGCGAGGACTTCTGGGGTGGGGAGAAGGTCAAGTCCCAGCGCAGCAGCCGGGGCTCAGCCCTGTCCCCCAGCCGCAGGCTCTCCAGTCTCTGCACGGCCGGCTCTGCGCATGAGGCCGGCCTGACGTTCTCCTTGTTCTGGGACTTGGACCTCAGTCTCTGCGCCCCAAAGCCCCGGTCCTCGGAGCGGTGGTCCTCCCCCAGGCCCCGGCAGGCCCCCCCCTTGCTGTAGCGTCTTTTCTGGGGGTGCACGTCCTGCATGTACGCGTCCATCCTCAGCAGCGGCTTCATCTCCATCTCGTAGTTGCTCAGCTTCTCCTCGTCCAGCTCCAGCAGCTTGGCGCCCCCAGAGCTGGGGTTGCCGGCTCGGTGGTGGGAAGTCCAGGAGAACGTCGGGGGCGACTCCGTCCGCCGCTCCCGGGGCTTGGGGTTACTGGGCTGCTTGTGGCCCGAGCCCCGGGCGCGGAAGTCATCTGCGGGCTGGCTGCTGCGGAGGGCGCCACTGCGGATGCCCCTGGAGCCCCCGGCCTTCTCCTCGCCCCAGCTGTTGCGGGCGTAGTCCCCTCCCCGGCCCTCCAGGAGCATCTGGATGTCCCCACCTCGCTCTTCATCCACCGAGACCTGCCGGGAGAAGTGGGCGACCTTGTTCCTTGTGGCGGGGGCTGGGGGCGGGGTGGCCGAGGGGCTGGCAGGGAAGCTCTGCAGGGGGCTGTCGTCGGGGGTCAGGTCTGAAGGGGTAGTGCCTTTGCGGTACAGCTCGGGGCTCTCCTGCTGCAGGGGCGTCCCCGTGGAGATCACCTCGATGTCGTCACTGGAGAGCTGATGCTTCGGCCGCTGGTACTCGAGCCCTTTAGGGAGAAGAAGGGAAGCAGCGGCGGTTACTCGGCTGTTCTGTGCTGAGTCCTGCTCTCACCCGAGGACGGCAGGACGCCAGGGCGACGGGCAGCCAGGGCACTCACCGCTCGCCAGTGGGTGTGGGCACAGTAGGTCCCGAAGCCCCTCCACAGACCCCCAAGTCCCCCACCCCATGCGTGCTTTCAGGTTGACCAGGCAAGCCGGGCAGTGGGGGACAGCGGCTCCGGGCCCCGGCTGCAGGGGAGACCCGAGGTGCAGAGAGCAGGCAAGGACTCGGGCCCAGCCTGCTCCGTGGGGTCTCAGGTCCACCCCCCACAGGGCCCTCCTGAAGATGAAAGGAAGCGCCTCATGCTAGGTGACCTTCTAAGTGGTCTCGTGGCATGGGGTCGCTCACCCTGTCTCCCCAGAACACCTCTGTCTCGGGAGCCTTGGGACCTCTGGGGGCCAGGCCCGAGGTCAGAGAACAGGATGGTCTTCCTGCCCCGCCTGGGCTGGGGCCCCTCCCCACTTCAGTCCAGAGCATTTGAGGTGGGGACAGGAGAGGGCCATGGTGGACACGGCACCCTCGGCGTGGCCAGAAATCCCCAGGTACAGCAGGGGCCAGGCCCCTCCACTTATTAGGAGATGTCCACTGTGCCAGTGGTGGCATGGGAGTGCCACCCAAAGGCCCTCTGCTCTTGCCTCTGGGGGTCTCATCGTGGCTGTTTCAAGGAAGGGCAAAGGCCTCCAGGGAGGCCCCTCATGGTCCTCGAGAGGGAATCAGACGCGAGAGTGCTGGGGAGCCGGATGAGTTGGGGCAAGTGGTCAGCCACTCTGAGTCTAAGTCTCATCTGTCATGTAGGGCTGTGGCCCGGTAACTGCAGACCTCATTCAACAACCGTGCCTCTGGCCAGTGGGGACACGGGGCTGGGCTGCAGCACCCTCCTCTCCCCTGTGGGGTCCAAGGAACTGAGAACTGGCTGCACTGTGGGGAGAGAGCCCTGGCCCTCACAGGACCCCCACCATCATTCCCCTGACGTGCCCCAATTGGGACTGAGACATCCTCGTGGCCCGGCTCCTGTGCCTTAAACCCCCTGGGCCCAGGCAAGGCTGGACACAGCCCTGCAGGGTCCCACGGCCTTCCCAGGAGGCCGTCTGTCCACCAACAGTGCTGGGGTCAGCCCCGGCTGGCCTGCAGACCTCACACCCCAGAGGGAGGCTGGTGCCCTGCTGCTCGTCTCCAGCACCCTATCAGAGCCACCAGCTGGGAGATCATTCTCAGCTAAAATTAGTTTCAGAGCACATGACATTCCTGGAAACATCATTGTGGAAATGCAAGGCAGAAAAGCGAGCATTTGCAGCTGAATTCTAACATTTTTTGTCCTCTATCTTGTGTCCTGGGGTTTCCAAGCCCACTCAGGTCCTTCTGCCTCCCAGAAGTAGGCCTGGCCTCCTTGGCTGCCCCAAAGGCCAGGACCCCTACCAGCAAGGCCGGGAGCTGCAGGGTTCCGGGGGCCCAGCTCAGGGTGTGGTCTCAGAACACAGACCGCAACGTGGCAGATTCCATCCTAAAACCCGGAGCTCCCACTCCGTGCCTGAGCTGCAGCCCGTGGAAGCACAGATCCGAGGGAAGCGGGCCTAACCTGGCCTCCGGGACTTCCTGGTGCGGAGGCAGCCCCCGAGTGAGGCCCAAAGGGAAGTAGGGTGGGAGACAGGTGGGGGTCCAGCCTGCAAGATCTCAGCCTCAGCCAGCCTCTCTCTCATCATCAGTGACCCCCTTCTAGCCATTCCGGCCTCCCCCAGGCCATTCCCTGCCGCCCCCCAGGAAAGGGCGAGGGTCACGATCTGGCTAACTTGCTGCAGCTTCTAGCTCCTTCCCATCATTGTTCCAGAGCCTGGCTGCACAGACCCTGCTTGTCACACGCAATTTACATTTAAATGTAGATTAGTTAAGACTAAACAAAACCAAAGATCCAGGTTCTCAGCTGCAGCAGCCGCAGTTCCCTCGTGGCTGGTAGCTACCTCACTGGAGAGAGCAGTTACAGAATAGTTCCACCATCACAGAAAGTTCTAGAGTGACACGAGGGGGAAGGGCAGGGGGACGCAGCACAGGCACACGCAGACCGTGTGGATGTTCACAGAAAGCAGGAGAGCGATGCACGCAGGGACACACAACAGGGAGGCGGGGAGGGATGATGACACCACGCACGCTCCGACGGGCGTGTCTGAGGGAGGCGTGTGCCCAGGCTCCACACACCAACAACGCGCCATCACAAAGGAGAAGCAAACACGAGGAGAGATGGCAGCACGGCGACGGGGCTTCCGGGGCAGAACGTGACTTCGGAGGACAGCCAGCTGGCCGCCCCGCGTGGCGCCCCGACTCACCGTTTTCCCTGTGCTGGAAGGAAGGTGAGAACTCTTTGGCAGTGATCCTGGCGATCCGCGCTTCCTCCTGGGCCTTCTGGGCTGCCGTGAGGGCCGCCTCGGCCTTGGCCCTCGAGTGGGAGGTCCTGGGCGGGAGAGACAGGGAGGGCGGTGAAGCGACAGAGGCACAGAGGGAGGCCTGGTGGCCACTGATGGACCCCCCCACAGCGGCCTGGGCCAGGACAGGATGTCGGGCACCCTGGGGTCTGCCCCTAGACCTGCAGACCTCTCACTTATTTGTTCATTCATTCGTTCAGCAAACATCACTGGGCGCCAGCCAACCAGGCCAGAGTGCCTGCCAGCCTCTCTGGGCACGGGACAAACCCTCCCCAGCGCAGGTCCTGGTCTGGGAGGGGTGTCCTGCATCTAAGGGCAGAGCTCCAGGTCCTGCTGCAGGGAGCGCCCCTCCTTCCCTGTGTCGTGTCCACAGACTGGAGGCCAGACCCATGGGTGACGTGTCTCAGAGACTCCGGGGCGAGCAGGTGCTTAATCAGTGTTGACCTGACCAGAAACGAACAGCTGGGGGTAGCTGCACCCGCCACCCAACAGGCAGAGTGTCTCTGTGGCATGAGCGGCCACACCGGCCGGGCCCTTGAGCAGTAATGGGCAGGCTCCACCTAGAGATGAGGCCCGCCTGCTGTCAGCATCTCAATGTGGGTGATGGTGTCACTCAGAGCACAGCAGTGGCCCCTCTATGGAGGAGCTGCGAGGCCTGGGAGAGGTCCACACCCCTCTGTGCCTCAGTTTCCCCTTTGGTCAAATGGAGTCAGTGACACCACCAACCTCATGGTGCGGTGGAGGGGCGGGGGTGAAGTCCCTAAACACAGGCCGGATGTGGGGATGTGATCAACATGGATTTGCCCCCATGTCAGTAAACATTCCACATACGTGTGACAAGAGCCCAGACCCGGTGATGCCACACCCCAGGGTGGAGGCAGTGACAGGAGCCACCAAATAAGCCTGATGACATGGCCCTGAAACTTCTAGTGAGACAATCTCCCTGCCCAGTGGTCCCAGCGACTCCACCTCGCAACCCCAGGGTGTGAGTAGTCTCAGCTTGAGACCCTGTCTGTCCCCAGCTGAGTCCCACATGAGACCTTCCTCCCTTTGTAGAAGGAGGGCTGGACTGGTGCCCAAGGCAGGTCGACGTGGGGACTCTGCATCCTACCTGCCTCGTTTTTCCATTTCTTTCCCGCCTGGTGTCCCGGCTCCAGGGGGCCTGCTTCCCAACACCGGGGAAAGCAAGGCACGAAGACCAAACCCCCAAGGCAAGGGGCAGCCTGTCTCTCGGAGGTCTCCTCAGGCTTCTTCTGAGCAGCCCAACGCTCCCAATTCCCACAGTACTCACAGTCCACGGGCTTAACCTGGAGACCCCACCCTCCGCCCGAGTGAGCAGGTCTCCTTTCTCAAAATTCCACTGCGCTAACTAGAAAACAGACATATGACCTATGCACACATCCGGTAAATCAGCACGAACGTACGTCCAGGAAACAGAGCACGCAGCCGATGATGCCTCTCAGCAGGCTCCAGGTTCCCATTAATGCCCCTCTCCCGGCGCTCCCACATCCCGCCACCTGTGGCATCGCCCGGGAGCAGGCCCGGAGCTTGAAGGAAACCTACGTGCAAAATGTAGCACTGAGAAAATTCTGCCCTCCACATAATTCTCTCTCCTAGAAACTGGGAAAAGACGGCCATCACTCAAGATAGCTGCAAACCCATGTCTCCCAGGGGCATAAGCCAAGAAGCACCACCTTCTAGAAGATTCCTTGGGAACCCCATGGTTGTAATTACAACAGAAGAGGGGCAGGAACCTCATGGAGACAAAGCCATTAATAAAGCACTAATTATGGGGCCGGCCCCGTGGCTGAGCGGTTAAGTCTGCTGAGGCGCTGTCCCACATGACACAACTAGAAGCATGTGCAACTAAGATATACAACTATGTACCGGGGGGATTTGGGGAAATAAAGCAGAAAAAAAAAAGATTGGCAACAGTTGTTAGCTCAGGTGCCAATCTTCGAGAAATAAATAGGGGCTGGCCCCGTGGCCGAGTGGTTAGGTTTGCGCGCTCCGCTGCAGACGGCCCAGTGTGTCGTTGGTTCGAATCCTGGGCGCGGACATGGCACTGCTCATCAAACCATGCTGAGGCAGCGTCCCACGTGCCACAACTAGAAGGACCCACAACGAAGAATATACAACTATGTACTGGGGGGCTTTGGGGAGAAAAAGGAAAAAATTAAAAAAATCTTTAAAAAAAAAAAAAAGAAAGAAAGCACTAATGACTAATAATTTATCAATAACAACAAATCAATTGATAAGTCATCGCTGCAGCCCTCTGGCCCACCCCCAGCCCCTCCCCAGCCCACGGGCTCCTGACCATCTCCCCTACCTGAAGCCAGTGTGTTCCAGGCCGGTGGTCCCTAAAGGTCACAGCCACGAGTTGATGGCAAATTTGGGCTTTCCTGCCCCGGCGCTAAGTTGCAGGCTGATAGAGGCACGTGTGTACCTCGAGAGCCGTCCGCGTCAACACATCAGAAACGAGGGCGGAAGTCTGACTGGGCGAGGGCCAGCGCGAGGCCACAGCTGTCCCAGGCTGCAGCTCAGGGCCAGAGCGTCAGTGACGGAGGACAGGACAGGACGGCAGGTGGCAGGAGCCCCAGCTCCTGGCCACTTCTCCCCCATCCTGCCCCATCTCTCATGGGCTGAGACCCTGGGGGGGCCGCCCCAGCCCAGAAAGCGAGAGGCAGCGCGGATGCCCTGACTCAGAGACCCAAGGCTGACAGAGGCCCTGAGCGACCCCTCGGGGGGCTCTGCACTGGGGCCTCCCCTGAAATTGCACTCAGAATGCCCCGCATGCTTTTCTCTCCCCAAGCAGAGCGCACGGCCCTCATCAGAGTGCCAGGGGCCGCGGGCCCCACAGCGGGGATGGTCTATCCACACACAGCTGGTCCCCGAGGAGAAGGAAGCTCAGCGACCGCGGCAGGCAGATGGGTGGGCTCTCAACCTCGCCCAGAACCGCCCAGGGGCCCAAGCTCACCTCAGCCGCAGTGACACAGCTTCTCTCCACAAGGTTCCATGGATAGTCTTTGTCTTGTTTTTGGTCATAACCGTTTTACTGAGATATAATTCACATGCCTTAGAATTTACCCGTGTATAACGCCCAACTCAGTGCTTTTCAGCGTATTCTCAGAGTTCTGCAACCACCACCACAATCAGGTTTAGAGCATTTTCATCACCAAAAAGCACCCCATTCGCTCTGTCAGTCGCCCCACCAGCCCTGGCAACCACAGGCTACTCTCTGTCTAACTGAATTTGCCTATTCTGGACATTTTGTGTCCAACTAGGATTATTTTGAGGTTTTCTTTTTCCTTTTGTTCTTTTGAGGTGAAACTGACATAAGATGAAGTGAACCATTTTCAAGCCCACACTTTGGTGGCACCAGTACAGTTACAATGTTGGGCAGCCAGCACCTCCATCTAGTTCCAGAACATTTCCATCACCCCGACAGCAGGCCCGTACCCATCAGCAGTCACTTCCCGCTCCCAGCATGCCCCCAGCCCCGGGGGCTCTGAGCGACAATTCAGCCCTGACAAAGCACCCCCCACCGTCACGGGGTCATCATGTGGAATACCCAGACCTTCCCCCAGCTGGCCGAGGGCGGGGCCACACTGTGCATTCCCCTAATCCTGGGGACCTGGGGTCATCAGCTGGCAAACAAGCATCAGAGCGGACCAGACGGAGCGTCCCCAAAGCCCTGTGTCTGGCGGGGACCCGAGCAGACAGTGTCCATCCTGAACCTCCGGTGCCTTTGGACACCAAGCCTGGGACGGCCCCCGCCCTGAGGCACACAGTGTGCTCACATCACAGAGGATGGAATGCCAAAAATCACGTATGTTTTAGGGGCTGTGAACGGAGCCAGGGAGACTGAGCCCTGGGGTGTCCCAAAGCTGGTGGGAGGCACCTGTGAATGAGGAGGCCTCAAGGACGGAGATTTGGAAAGGCCGAGGCTGGCGGATGAGGCTGGGCCAGAGGAGGGCAGGCTCATTCATGTCTCCAGTCCCACTTGTCTCAGAGCATTTGTCCATCTCGTATGCCATCGCCTTCTAGTAAGAGCAGGCTGATAAATGAACCGATGCTGCAACAACTTAAGGTCACGAGGAAAGGAGGGAACTGGAAAAAGGAGGAAGGCTGGGGGTGGGACAGGTCGACACAGAGAGTGCGTGCCTGGGACACCAGTGGATGTGAGCTCCCTGGCAGCCAGGGCAAGTAGGGAGCATTGCTGATGTGGTTCAGGGAGCACCTCAGACCAAACTGAACCCATGGCTCAGGAGAGTGTCAGCCAGGGCAGGCCCTGGACCTGAAGGAAGTTTCTCTCTCGGCCTGGCAGGTTTCCTCCAGGGCTCCTTGTGAAGACCCTCCAAGGAGGCCGCTGGGGCCATGCAAAGCAGTTCAGCGAAGACGACTAGATGGGGCAAGAATGACCCTGAAGACCAGCATCGAGGGTCTGGGACAGGGCCCGGGGCAGTTCTGTGGGCGTTTTTCTCAAGGCCGAGCTTTGGATGGCTTGTGGTGGGCATCCGTCCTGAGGAGGATGTGAGACGGAACATTCTCTGCGGCCTGCTGACGGCTCGTCTCCGCGTTCCTGATGGTTACTGCAGTCGACGGGACAGACGCGGACGAACGCCAAGCCTAAACATAGCCTGGGACCAGAAGACAGGGCGGCAGGAAGGTGGCCTGACAGAGGCAAGGCAGGGCAGGCGGCTCAGGGCAGAGGGAGGGGCCGGGCCACAGTGGGTGGGGAGCTGTGGGTGGTTGTGGGGGAAGAGCGGTTGGAGCCCATGAGCGACAGCTGTGCCCAAGTCCGCGGCCCAGCGTGGCAGGAGGGTTGGACAAGGCTGCGCGCACGACAGTTACAGGGAAACCTAACAGTGCACGAGACTGTCTTTTAAGGTAGCAAGTGTGATGCTCCTCACTCAGAGGAATAATGTGACTATTTATTACACAGGTGCCCGCCTCACAGAACTCAGCTTACACCCCCCAGAAGTCAGGCTGACGGGGCGTCATTCCAAAGCATCTCTGCACCTGCGTCCCTGCCGCATGCGTGTAAACACCAGTGTGCCGTCCCTCCGGGTCCCCTCTGTCCCTGACGGACACGTGGCTCGGCTCTGACAGCCTCTTCCAGCGGGGACGCATCTGAAAGGCCGACGGAGGCCGATGCTGTCGCAGCACACACTTCTGATTTGGGCCTGAACCCTAGGAAATAAAGACTCCCCGCTGACCTGGGGCGAGGTGGGTCTGCTCCCGGGAGGGCCCACGGGACACAGCACCTTCTGGGTGGGGTCTGCTCCTCGCTCGTGTGGCCGGGGCCCCGCTGGAGGGTGAGAGCAGGGACACCACTTTCAGACCCGGAGCCTGGAGACCCTGCTGCGCCTCCACGCCAGCATGGGGATGTGGCTGAGTCATCTCACTCCTGGAAATCCTGCGGACTGGGCCTCGCCCCCGGCTATGACCCCTGTCCCGGCGTCCGGGACCTGGCATCGCAGCACCCATCCGACGTTCTGGTGATGGGCGTCCTGCGTCACCGTCTCCCCCAAGACCGTCCGCTCCCGGAGAGAAGGCATTTTGCACCCATGTGCTCGGAGCCCCCAACACACATGGCACGAGTCAGCGAAGGGGGAATGGCCTGATGGGGCCACTATTTGGTTCCCACAGCTTTGTTTAGTAAAAATACCACAAACGTTAATGCAACAATATCATACATATATTTACATATATACGTTCACACATATATAAAAAGAACATGCTGCGCCAACCCGAAAATAAAATTAAATCAAGATGAGTGCATTTAATAGAGCAGAGAACCTCCCGGCGTGCCATGAAGGGTCTTTGTAAATGAGACTCGGGACTCAGCCAGCAGCGCAGCTCTGGACGGGTGCGGCTCCAGGGGCACTGAGGCCCCGGGTGAGCCTGCGGGGGCTCTGCTGGGTGGGAGATAAGGCGGAGGTGGCAGCGAGAGCCCTAGGCGTCCTCGCTCCTGGGCTCCACCGAGAACCAGGCCCTGTGCCCCAGCTCCATGACCAGCCCAGCGCCCAGAGAGGAGGCCGCGGAGACGAGCTCGTTCCTGTGCCCTGCTGACCAGCGGGCGGGCAGGGGGCCCGGCTCCTCCAACAGGGGCGCCATCTCTCGCAGACAGCATGGGGGATGGATATACAGCCACAGGGCCACGTAAGACAAGGCCACAGATGCTCAAGATGTCAGGGCGGGTGGGGCGTGGGGTGGCCTGCCTGTGTCCCCACAATTCCACCCTTCGCACCTGTACTGGACTGACTGGTGTCCCCCCAAACTTTGTCCATCCAGAACCTGGGAACGTGACCTTATTTGGAAATACGGTCTTTGCAAGGTGTGATAAAACCCCAAGCCTGGTGGCCCCGGAGTGTCTGACTCAGCAGGTCTGGGACAGGGCCTGGGAACCTGCATTCCCAGCGCTCCCAGGTAATGCTGCTGGTGGTGCAGGGACCTCACCCTGAGCACCGCTGCCTGGAAGGTGGGAGACTAGATCCTGTGGCCTGAGCGCAGCCTGTTCCCCTCAGTGTCTGCCGATGTTCTGCATTCAGCCTCGTCCCGGGACGGCCCCACCTTCCGTCCCCTCTGCAGTCGGGCCAGACAGCGCAGTGAGCCAACTCGACAGCTTCCATAGCCTGGACGAGGGCAGGCCTGCCCCCCAGACCCAGCCCACAGTGGTCTGTCCGTCTGCGGAGAAGTGGGCGTGTAATTCTGCTGGGGTCTGCAGCCTCACGGGCCCTCCCCACCCAGTTCAGACTTGATTTTCCCCCAGCCGCTGTTCCTTGTTTCTCCCCAACCAGAGCTCCTCCCCGAGGGCGGGCCTGCTGGGAACGGAAGGTCTCAATACTCTATCCTGGGTCCTCAGGACACGGTGTTGGGTACCCAGCTGTCACCAGTGACCAAGGGGCTCAGACGGGCCTGGGGATTCTCCAGGAGGTTCCCCTGCCCGTCCATCCGTGCACTTGTTGAGTACCTACTATGTGTGTGCCGGGGCCCCAGAGCCCACGGCAAGCGGGAGGGAAGACAGGAGCATGATAGGAGAGAAGATGGGGCACTGCCCGGGGTCCGCACGACACCTGGTGGGAGACTTGTGTTGGGTCCCTGTCCTGGACGGGCTCACCCCTCACCAGCACTCCATCCGCCCCCTCCCGGCAGAGGCCCTCGCCTGGGGTCAGTGGCACCAGTGGGCCCACTGTCTTCAGTCTTTCAGAGGGCTCCTTCTCACATCTGTGACAACCCAGAAGTAGGCGTGGTACTGTCACTCCTCTTGGACAAATGAGGAAACTGAGGCACAGATCTGGGCTTCCACATCCCTTGGGTGCTTCGGCCTAGTGGATGATCCAAGTTCTCTTCCAGCTCAGAAAAGTGCCAGGAACCGATGATAAAGTGACTGATCCAGAGGACAAGTGACTCAAGGTGTCGTCCTCCCCAGGCACCTGCTTTGGGAAGGGGTGAACAGCGTCCTCCAAAACTCACATCCCCTGTGAGCCTGTGAAGGTGGCCTTATCTGGAAGCAGGTCTGTGAGGAGGAGATTAGTTCAGAGGAGGTCACACGGGATGGGGGCGGGCCCTGGATCCAGTGACTGGTGTCCTTCTGACAAGAAGGGTCACAGAGACACGGGGGAGACGCCGTGTGAGGACAGAGGCAGAGACTGGAGGGGCGCGGCCACAGCCCAGGGACACCTGGGGCCCCAGGAGCTGGAAGAGGCAAGAAGGACCCTCCCCCTGCACCTCCAGAGGGAGCGTGGCCCTGCCACACCTGGATTTTGGACTTCCAGCCTCCAGACCTGGGAGAGCATAAACTTCCATTGTTTCAAGCCCCCAGCCTGTGGTCACTCCCCGTCCCCTCCCCAGCCCCTGCAGCCACCAGTGTGCTTCCCATCTCCGTGGATTTGCCTGTTCTGGACGTTTCACATTCACGGGATCAGACAGCACATGGCTTCTTGTGTCTGGCTTCTCTCCCCGAGGGTCACGTTTCTGAGGTTCATCCAGCTGTAGTGTGTGTTGCTGCTCCTCAGGGCTGAACAACCTTCCACAGCACGGATGTGCCCTTGCGGTCTGTCCACCATCTGTTGGTGGACGCCTGGCCGCTCCCACATCTTGGCGATTGTGAAGTGTGCTGCGGTGAACACATGTGTCAGTGTCTGTGCGGATGTGCTGCGGGGAAGATGAGTGTCAGTCTCTGTGTGGACGTGCTGCCATGAACACGCGTGTCAGTCTCTGTGCCGATGTGCTGCCATGAACACGCGTGTCAGTCTCTGTGCCGATGTGCTGCCATGAACACGCGTGTCAGTCTCTGTGCCGATGTGCTGCCGTGAACACGCGTGTCAGTCTCTGTGCCGATGTGCTGCCGTGAACACGCGTGTCAGTCTCTGTGTGGACGTGCTGCCATGAACACGCGTGTCAGTCTCTGTGCCGATGTGCTGCCATGAACACGCGTGTCAGTCTCTGTGCCGATGTGCTGCCATGAACACGCGTGTCAGTCTCTGTGCCGATGTGCTGCCATGAACACGCGTGTCAGTCTCTGTGCCGATGTGCTGCCATGAACACGCGTGTCAGTCTCTGTGCCGATGTGCTGCCATGAACACGCGTGTCAGTCTCTGTGCCGATGTGCTGCCATGAACACGCGTGTCAGTCTCTGTGCCGATGTGCTGCCATGAACACGCGTGTCAGTCTCTGTGCCGATGTGCTGCCATGAACACGCGTGTCAGTCTCTGTGCCGATGTGCTGCCGTGAACACGCGTGTCAGTCTCTGTGCCGATGTGCTGCCGTGAACACGCGTGTCAGTCTCTGTGCCGATGTGCTGCTGTGAACACGCGTGTCAGTCTCTGTGTGGTCTGTGTTTGCTCCCTCTCAGCCCCTTCTCCTCTTGTCGCTTCCTTCCCTTCCCGGCTCCTTCCCCTCCTCTCCATCTGGTCCTTCCCTCCTGCCCCATCCCGGCCTTCTCACTTCCTCCTCCTTTTCCTTCCGCCCCTCCCCTCGGGAGCACAATGTGACTCTCTCAGCTGAGGGGTGGCGGCTCTGGCCCAGTTGCGTGGTGGCTTTGGGTATCAGGGGGTCCGCTTGCTGTAGCCCAGCCTTCCACACTGTGGGCTGGACCCCTAAAGGCTGGCTGGGGCTGGGGGTAAGGATTGTTCCTGCCAGCTGGTTCCCTCATCATTACCAGGCAGTGAGACAGCCAGTGGGGGAGACAACACAGATGCCTGGGTGAGGCCTTGCAGATTCGGACGCTTCAGGAGTGTCAGGGAGGGAAGGCAGGACCAGCCTGCAGCCTCATCCTCCGAGAGTCCAAAATCCAGGTGTTGCAGGGCCAGGCTCCCTCCAGAGGCTCCGGGGAGGGTCCTTCCTGCCTCTGCCAGTTCCTGGTGGCCTCAGGCGTGCCTGGGTTTGTGGCCACAGCCCTCTAAGCCTCAGTCTTCTCCTAGTCTTCTCCCTGAGCGTCTGTCTCCTCCTCTGTCTCATGAGGGCACCAGTCACTGGAATCAGGGCCTTATCCAGGCTGCTCACACCTTCCGATCCTTCACTCAGCCACATCTGCAAAGACCCCTTTCCAAGCAAGGTTGCCTTCACAGGTTCCTTTTGGGAGCCACCCTGCAGCCCACTACAGGGGGATGCCAGGCTTGCTGCTGCCCAGCTGAGGGAGCTGGAGCAGGAGGCAGGGCCGGGGAAGGACCACAGACGGCCGGTGCCTCCGCTGCTCCTGCAGCCCCGCGCCCGACCTGCCCCGCTGCAGAATACTCTCATTCCCACTGCTGGTTTGCAAGGCCGTCTCCTCTTTGCAGGAAGGCAGTGCCAGACCTGTTTTCGTCCCCTCCGCCCTGCACGGGGCCCGCAGGAGGATGGGTGTGTTTAGGGCCAAATAAAGAAGTATAGGTCCCTTGAAGAAAAGCAGACAGATCAGAGCCAGAATTTCGGGGAAAACAAGTGTGGGGATCTCATTTCACATTATTTCACTGTAGCCCACGCTGGTGCATTCGTCCCTTGTTCCTGCACGATGAAATACTTGCAGAGGAGCTGCCTTCCAGCCCGAGTCGTGTGTCTCAATACCCGATCAGTGAAAGGAAATGCAACCAGGCCAATCACGGATTGAGGGCAAACACACCGCTGGCTTTACAGAAAGGCACAGTCCGCTCGGCTCCCACTGACAAGGCTGAACACCAGCCTTCAGCTTCGGGCCTGGGCGGGAGCAACAAAAGCCACACTGAGGACCCTGCCTGGCAGAGGCCGCCCTCGTGACTGTCCTGTTTACCTCCTCCCTGCAGACACCCGCCCCAGGTCTGACCATCCCCCTCCCGCGTGCTCAGGCACCTGGCTCTCCATTCAACCCCTAGGACCGCAGGCGGTCAGTACGGCGCCCATCTGGCAGTTGAGGAAACCTGAGGCCAGAGAGGTTGAGTGACTTGCCTAGGGTCCCCAGGAAGTGGTGGCAGAGCCCAGAGCACTGGGCAGGCCGAGGGATGACACACAGACGTCTGCATTTTAAGGAGCAGCCTGACATCGTTCCACAGAAACAGGCGTCCCACTGCCTCTGTGTGGACCCGTTGACCAGCTTGCTACACTCCCCTGATTCAGGATCTCGCTCCCATCCCACCCCACACCTGTGTTTCCAAGTCCACACCTTGTCAGCCATGGAGGAGGGCAGAGACACAGCAGGAAGTGAGTGCGCTGTGGGATGGAGGCTTTTTCGCTTGGAGAGGTGCCGAGCAGAGCCCACTGGCTGAAGGGGATGCTGACGACGCAGCGCAGGAGCGGGGCTTCATGAGCGAGGCTTCATGAGCGAGCTCGGTGGGGGTCCAATCCCCACACCACACGTTTCACAGATGGAAAAAGCAAGACCCATGGAAATGAAGGGACATGCCCAGCATCACACCCGGGGTAAGCGGGGTCGGGGTCTCAGACCCAGGGCTCTCAGCCCCCCGTGACGAAGTGGATTCGCTGGTAGCCACCAAGAGGCAGGTGGACTTTTCTTCCTGCCTTAAAAAGGAGTTTTTTTCGGGGCCAGCCCAGTGGTGCAGCGGTTAAGTTCGCACGTTCCGCTTTGGCGGCCTGGGGTTCGCCAGTTCGGATCCCAGGTGCAGACATGGCACCACTTGGCAAGCCATGCTGTGGTAGGCGTCCCACGTATAAAGTAGAGAAAGATGGGCATGGACATTAGCTCAGGGCCAGTCTTCCTCAGCAAAAAAAAAAAAAAAAAAAAGAGGAGGATTGGCAGCAGATGTCAGCTCAGGGCTAATCATCCTCAAAAAAAGAGTGTTTTTTCTTTCTCAGTCCTGGGATGATCTTGAGCAACACAAAGGACATATGGATGTGTTATGGCTGAATTATCTTCCCCCAAAATAGGCACGCTGGAGTTGTTCTAACCCCTGGTACCTGTGAATGTGACCTTATTTGGAAGGAGGGCCTTTTCAGTTTCAGTTTTAAGTTAGAAAGAGGTCATTTGGGTGGCCTTGATCCACTATGACCAGTGTAATTATGAGACCAGGACACAGACACACAGGGAGGGACGACCATGTGGGTACACGGGGAGAAGACGGCATCTACCCGCCAAGGAGGGAGGCCTCTGGAGAAACCCACCTGCCGACACCTGGATCCAGGACTTCCAGCCTCCAGGACTGGGAGATGGTGAGCTCGGTTTAAGGGCGCGGCCGCCCACACCGACCGGGACAGCATCAGTTGTTCACACAAACGTCCTGCTCTTCCTTGCAGCCTCTCCTCCTCGCTGACCATTGCTAGTCCTGGAGTCACACAAGGCCTTTGGTTCGAGCCTGTCCCATTGAGCTGGCGGCTCCGGAAGCCAGACTCAATTGAATTCCAAGGCGAAGAAAGAAAACCTCTCCCCACGGCCGCCAAAGCCCGCCAGGCCTCCCGTGTGGGACGGGACCACCCACCTGCCCAGAGCGGGGTGCTGGGCTCCTGCTGCACCATCGCTGAGAACAACCCCGCCCCCTGGAGGGTGGGACTGCCTGGCACACGACCCAGCCCTGGGGGCCAGGCCGCTGTTGTACCGGTGACACCGGCCCCCCTCCCCCAGGACTCCAGCCATCTCTTCCCGATTTAGGATTCCCCAAGCCCTGCAGCCCGGCCTCAGGCGCAGAGAGCTCAGCCTACAAGTTGGAATGAGCATTGTTCCTGTTTCACAGACAGGAAACTGAGGCCCGGAGAAGGTGGAAGCCCGCCTCCAAACCCGGATCTGCCGACGCCTGGCCTTTTGGGCACGTCTGCCCACGAGGTGCTGCACGGTGCCTTGGGGCTCCCGTCTCCTCAGGGCCCAAAGCCGCAGCTCCTGGGGCCCCTTGAGCAACGCGCAGGTGGACCCTACCAGGCGGGGTCGGCTGGTGCAGGGGCACTCGGATGCCCCAGGGAGCCGGTGGCCTCAGTGACGACGGTGTGCACTGGACTGTGTTCGGGGAGAGCAGCCACAGCCTGGCTCCTCTCGGGAAGCCCCAACCACAGCACCCCTGGGAGCTGGTCAGAACACAGGTGCTCAGGCCCGACCTGCAGACCCCAAACCTGCCTCTCAAGGTGGGCTGTGCGTGCTTGTCAGAGTGCTAGGAGCCCGGCCACCGGCACAGGAGAGTACACGGCTCCTGCTCCCTGTCCCCACACTCTGCCCCGGCCACCGCCCACCATGGGTCCCAGGGCCACAGGATGGAGGGAGGTCACCCTGACAGTCCTCCAGAGTCCCCGGGAATCTGCTCAGGCACAGAGAGGTCAAGGGACTCGCCCCAGCTCAGAAAAGGCTGGGCTGAGACCCGGCCACACTGCCCCCAAGTCAGGGTGCAGCCCGTCATGGTTTGGGGTACCAGGAAGGTGGGGGCTCCCTGAGAGGAGGCCAGAGACCTGCTAAGAGAGCTCCGGACTTGCAATTACAGGCCTGGGCTCAAGGTGTGCCCTGGCCCTTTCCCTGAGGACAGACCTGGCTGGTCACCAGGCCCCCGGAGGCCTTAGTTTTCCCGCCTGTAAAAGAGAGTCCATCTCGAGGATTAACTGAGCCGGCACAGGCCACGCTCCCAGCACGCAGCAAACTATGTTCTTGCTGCCCTGGATGGCAGCCCTCGCCCAGCGGTGGGGTGGGCGCTGCCGCTGCCCGAGCTGGCCCTGCTCCCTCCCTAGGATGTGGCTGCTCCTCCCCAGGGCTTTCTCTGCTGCCCTCCCGGGACTCACAGGGTTTCCCCCAGGCTCCCTGAGCTGAGAGGCAGCAGACCGCTGGCAGGACAAATGGAGCTCCGGGCACGGCCTGAAGCCACAGCCCCCATGCAGTCCCCCAGCCCTCCCAAGAGGGTCAGGCCCACCCAAGGCTGCGGGGGGCTGGCAGGGAGGGGGCATTAGATGGAGCTTTTTTTTTTCTTTTGAGGAAGATTAGCCCTGAGCTAAAATCTGCTGCCAATCCTCCTCTTTTTGCCAAGGAAGACTGGCCCTGACCTAACATCGGTGCCCATCTTCCTCTACTTTATACGTGGGATGCCTACCACAGCATGGCCTTCTGAGCGGTGCCATGTCCATACCCGGTATCTGAACCGGTGAACCCTGGGCCGCTGAAACGGAACGTGCACACTTAACCACTGCACCACCGGGCCAGCCCATGGACAGAGCTTTCCTGCTCAGAGCAGGTGGAGGGGCCCTGGGGTCAAGGCTCTGGCCATCCTGGGGGGCAGTCCTGGGGCCCTGTCCCCTCATTTGCAAATGGAACGTCCCTTCTTGGCACAGCACCAAGGCGGCTTCATCTCAGGAACCAAATGGGCAGGGAAGCCTTGGAAACAGATCAATATCCTGGCCACAGGCAGCTGCCACACCTGCTCCTAGGCAGACATCATAAATCAATCACCGCATTCTTTCCAGGGGCTTCTGGCCACAGCCTGGGAACCCTCTGCATTTTGGCTGCCCTCACGAGCCAATAAGGATGGGCTGACAAGCTGTGAGTTGGGCCCCTTCCCTGGCTGGGCTGCTGCTCATTTCTGCATCAGCTCAAGCTCGTGGGGAACCTTGGGCAAGTCTGATCTCCATAAAAATGCCATGCACAGTGCGGACACCCATCCAAAGGGAGTGCTAGCTCGCCCTGTGCCTGACCCCAACCAGGGTGGGACACACCTGCTGGAGGTGGTCAAGGGCTCACTTGTGCCACCACAGCAAGGTCCCCAGACCCCACAGTATCAGTATCAGCTGGAGGCATCACAGAAATGCAGATTCTCAGGCCCGCCCAGCCCTGCTGGGCCTCCAGAGGACCCTAACGCACAGGCAAGACCAGGTGGCACTGCACCTCAGCCGTCACGAGGCTACAAGCTGGGGGCACCGGAGGAGCCAGGGTCTGTGAGCCTGGAAGCTTATAAGGCCTGGGGGTTTCTCTGAGAGAAAGAATACAAAACGCCCCCGTGGGACTGCTGTCAGGGCCCTGAGGAGGAAGCGATGAAGCGCCTTTAGTTCCCGGGATCTGCCTCTGGGGACTGTGGGTGCGAGCAGGGAGAGGCGTGTGGAGGAGGTAGGTCCGGCCTGGGGACACGTGGGGGACGCTCGGGC
The DNA here is from genome assembly GCF_037783145.1 of Equus przewalskii. Taxonomy (NCBI): domain Eukaryota; kingdom Metazoa; phylum Chordata; class Mammalia; order Perissodactyla; family Equidae; genus Equus; species Equus przewalskii. The sequence goes on along the minus strand of NC_091833.1, from coordinate 34,156,999 downwards.
ATGGGCCACAAGGCTAGAACAGCACGTGCGAGTGGAGATGAGCCATCAGGATAAGTCAGTCCTGGAGCCGACTGAGTCACATCATCCGAAAACAAAATCCTCCTGGGGAGGCCCCTCCCAGCCCAGGAGGAAGAGGTGGAGATGATGGAGCTAAGAACCGCCTTCCCAGGCCCCGGCCCCATGTCCCTCCCCGGGAGGCCCGGCGCTCTGTCCAGGCCGGGGCTGCCAACACACTAGCCTCTGGCGAGACATTCGTGTGGCTCTGGGCCGACTCCGAGAGCCACTCCCGTCCCAGGCCCCAGAATGTGCACCCCATGGGGAATCATGCTTTCCTGGGGCGTCCTGCCGCTGCGTCCCACCCGAGGGCTGACAAGGGGCCGTCTCTGCCAGCCATTAGGCCCTGCAGTGGGCAGCAGTGAGCTGGCCATGAAGACCCATCAGACAGAGAGGCTGAGGCTCTCAGCAGAGTCCCCCACTCATGGCCAGGCTTTCTCCCCTCCACCGTCCTCCAGAGTCACCAGTCAGGGACCTGACACACCCGGGGCCATGCATGTGAGTCCACCACATCTCCCTCCGCCAACAGCTGGTCATCGGGGAATGCCAGCATCCGCCCTCAGGTCATGCTGGTCACCCCACCGCCCACGGAGGGCCCATCCGCCACACTCTCACGGTGACGGCGCAACATGCCCAGCTGCGGGTGATGGGCAGAGACACCGAGACCAGACACGGGAAAGGCCACTGTTCTAGGTCACTCACGCAGTGACCTTCCCTGACTGGCACCGCTGTGTCCCCTGTGCAGCGTTGGGGACACGGGAGGGAGACAGACCTAACACCTGCCCCTAGGAGGCTTGGAGGGCGTGATGGGCATTAACTAACCACAACGCCACTGGTTATAACCATAAAGAGAGATATAGAGAGGAGAGGTGCCAACAGTGTGTCCCAGGCGCTTGCTCCTGCTCCGGGGGGCTTACTGGAGGAGGTGACAGTGAGCTGGGATTTGAAGGACAAGCAGGAGAGTGGGGTGCTAGATGGGGCATGTGGAGGTCCTGGGTGCAAATGGGGGGCACAGTGCACCCAAAGGCCCAAGCAGAGAAGGGGGCTGGGGCGGCAGCCGGATGATAGAGGTCTCGTTCCTCCTGAGACCAGCAAGCGGGCTCTGAAGGGCCGAGGGCAGGGCGGGACCAGCTCCGAGGGGCATGTTGAGAGGAGCCCTCAGCTGGGCGGGAGGATGGACGGGGTAGAGGGGAGGCGGGCGGCTCACTGGATAGTGGGCACTGGAGAGCTGACCACCAGCCAGGCCCACAGGCGGCCGCCACGCAGTCACAGCACAATGACACCTAAACAGCCACACCTGAGCCGATCCACGAGTGAGGCGGGGCATTGGTGGGATTTCAAAATATTGCTCAAGTCAAAAAGAACCAAACAGAGCCCAATAGTATACAACGAAAGTGACGTCACTCATTGCAATTACCGTAACGAGGTTTCTAGCGGAGCCAGGGATGGGGGGAAGGGGGTTTCTGCAGAGCCCCATCCCACCCAGGTTCCTGGGAGGCGTACTTCATCCCGTCAGACTCAGTTTGAGCGTCACAGACGAGCAGGTCAGAGATGGGAGCAGCCCGGAAAGTTGGAGAACATTCTAGATCAAATCACGACAGCCGGCCTCTCTTCCTCCTGCCACATCTTCCCTACCCCCATTTTTTCCCTATTAAAAAACTTCATAGAGAAAGAAAAACCCAAAGTAACGTGGGAAGTGGTGCCTGGGACACCAGCAGGTCCAGCAAGGCTGATCCACAGGGTGGCAGGAACAGGTGCCGTCAGGAGCCGCCTCACTCGAGACATCCAGCGCGGCCTCCGCACAGCAGCCAGAGAGGGGCAGAGACCCCAGGGTCCCGGCCTGTGGCCAGGGCTGGGGCCAGGGACTGGAGGTCAGGAGCCACCTTTGCCTGACACCAAGACCCCGCCAGGGGACGCTTGGGGTTTGCAGGAGTGTCCAGGGGCTGCAGTAACAAATGACCACAGACTGGGGCTGAATTTCACCATTTCGTAGGTTCAAGGTTCACACTCCCCCTGCAGGCTCCGGGGAGGGTCTGGTCCTTGCCTCTCCCAGCTGCAGCGTGGCAGGCAATCCTGGCCATCTTGTCTTGGGGCGTCACACTCCAGCTCTGCCCGTCTTCCCATGGCCCTTTCCCTGCGTCTCTCCCCTTTTGTCTCTCACAAAGACCCGTCTCTGGATTTAGGGCCTACCCCAATCCAGGATGACCTCATGTCAAGATCCTCACCTTATCTACCTCTGCCAAGACCCTTATTCCAAATAAGGGCCCAATCCAAGGTTCCAGTTGGACATATCTTTTGGGGTCCACCATTTAACCTACTATGGGGTATTAATGCTCCATTTCTCTGTGATTTTCAATCTGGGGCCAAATGTCATTCCCAGGGAGCAGCCCTGACCCCTGCCCTCCACCCTGTGAGCATCCTGGGCTTCCTAGGACTGGGGTCATCACCCAGGAAGGAGTGACGGGGACAGAGGTGTTGGCATCCAGCCCCCCATCCAGCTACTTCATCCGAGGCAGGTGGTGTGTCTCTGAGCCTCAGTTTCCCCAGCTGTGGATTGGGTGTAGTAACAGGATCCTTGAGGTCTCTGTGAAGATTCACGAGATAAGGCGCAGACGGCACGCAGCCCAGTGGTGCCGTCAGTGGATATTCTGTGGGCGAGTTTCCCTTTCATAGCAGCTGTACTGAGATACAGCTGACACACCACCACACTCTCCTGTTGAAAGCGCAATTCAGTGGCATCTATCTAGTACGTCTCCAGTTGTGCACCCATCGCCATAATCTAATTTTATAATGTTTCCATCACCCTAAAGGGAAACCGCACACCCACTGGCGGTCTCTCCCCATTCCCCCAGCTCCTGGCAACTGCCAATCTGCTCTGTTTCTGCTATTGTTTTGTGGAAAGTATTTCTCTGGGAGGGGTTAGGGAGCCAAGGGCTGGCAAGCGGTAGGTTCAAGCAGCTGCCGGGGGCGGGAGGGGAGCGTGCACAGGAGGGCAGGACCAGGTGACACTGCGGCAGGGCCAGCGCTGTGGCCCCTCCCTGCTCTCCCACGGCCCCAGCCACCTTTGAGCTGCTTTGACGCTGGAGTTCCTTTTTGAGTTAAAATCTGACAAAACTCTAGAAAACCACCGTCCTAGAACAGAACAGTAGGAGACAGAAGGGGAGTGAAGGGAACACAGGAGCGTCCTCCCACAGCCCCGCTCAGTCACTGCAGGCTGCCAGCCACCACTGGGGACAGCAGGTCTGGTGGGCTCATTCCTCCACTCGCTCAGTGTGCACTGACCAGGCAAGACCACATGCTGGACACCTGCAGGCACCAAGGCCCCAAAGCACAGGGTCGGCCCTGCCCGGGGGAGCGGAAGGTCTGACGGGGAAGGCTGGTCTGGATACAACCATGGAGCAGTGAGCGCTGCCGACTCTGGGAGGGGACGCCGGCTGAGAGGGGACAGGTTGGCTGAGGGAAGAAAGTTCCAGGATGAAGGGCCAGCAAGTGCAAAGGCCCAGAGGCAGGGGAGGGAGTAATGTGTCAGGAGACTGGGGGAGGTGACAGCATGCAGAAGCATCTGCCTCCTGGGGAGGGGGTGGGGTAGTGGAATAATATCCTCAAGACGGTGGGTTTAAAACCTCCCACTGTCTGGCTGTTGTGGCTGGATATTTTCCTTTTAAAAATATACAAAAGCAATATGGGTTCTTTAAAATGTTTTAAATAAAAAATTCATTAAATAACTTCCCCTTCGAACTCTCCCCCATCTATTCACTGTCCCACAGGCAGCCAGTCTTAATCCTGGGGGATTCTCTTTCAGCTCTTTTTCCAGGTACTCATAGGCACACACATCTTATTTCTGACACAGAAATGGGGTCACACTCTATAAATCTTTCCCTAGCCCTTGATTTTGGCTTTACTACATCATGGACGCCTCTGTTACGGCTCACTAAGAGAGTTCTCGTCGTTTTTAATGCCTGCGACATGTCACACTGTGTGGACGCTCCAGGCTCCCAAGCTCACACACATCAGAAACTCTGGACCAAGAGTTCACCTACCATGCTCTTTGCTGTTGATGTTTTCACCCTAACACCGTATCTTGGAGATTGTTCCAGTTCAGCGAACACAGAGCTTTCTTGTTCTTTTTAATGGATTTTGTGCTGAAACACACTGAGCCTGGGGCCGGCCCGGTGGCGCAGCGGTTAAGTTAACACGCTCCGGTTCGGATCCCGGGTGCGGACATGGCACCGCTTGGCACGCCATGCTGTGGCAGGCATCCCACGTATAAAGTAGAGGAAGATGGGCACCGGTGTTAGCTCAGGGCCAGTCTTCCTCAGCAAAAAGAGGAGGATTAGCAGCAGCTAGCTCAGGGCTAATCTTCCTCAAAAAAAATAAATAAATAAACCAACCCTGAGCCGGCCCCTGCTGACGGATGGCAGGCTGCTGCCCATCCCCCGCTCTTACGTATCTTGGTCCAGGGACACCCTGGTGCATCCGATGCTGCGCACAGATGTGTCTTCAGGACACACTTCCACAGAGGCAGCTGCCCCTTCCCCACATCTTCTCCAATTCAGCGGATTATCACTTATTTTTCTTTCCCAAGCTGACAGATGAAACAACGCATTATCTCATTGTAGTTCTAACTTGAATCTCAGTTATTAGGCGTGAAGCTGGGTTTTTTCTTGAGGGTTTGTGGGAATCTTCATAAAGAAACTCTACGAGGATGCCACTGCCATCCCCATTTCACAGGCAAGAACACTGAGGCCTCTGGAGGGAAGCCCTGCCCAGGGGCACAGCTGGTGCATTTACCTTCTCCAGCTGGGTCTGAGCCCGGGGAGCCCAGAGAGAAGGCCCTCTGGGGGTGTGGGGGGGGGGAGCCTCTCCCGGTTACCACGGCAACCCACAGGCTCCTGCTCACTAGAAAGCAAGTCTCTTAAAGAGCTGATTTTCCAGCACCATTTTGCCCTCCTTCCCGCTGCCTCCCCCCGCAGGCCTCAGCCTATGTTTAGACCGAGTGCCCCCTCTTTCCCTCCCTCACCCCACACCCCGAGCCCCCGCACCCCAGGAGCAGCAGATGAAGGGCCGCCCTGCGTGTAGCCTGCGCACCCATGGAGCAAGTGGAAGGAAGGCTGATTCGGGCGCTGCGTTTCCACTGGCGCAGGCTGGCGCGCAGGCCACATCTGCCAGCCCTTGTCTGAGAACCTCGGGCAGGGGTGGGGGGCGGGACAGCAGCGTGGGGTGTGTCCCCAAGGCAGGACGAGCCAAGTCCAGCCACCTCAGGCATTGTTTCCTGGGGCACACAAGGCTGGGCTGGGAGGCCTCGCCCATGGGTGCGTATTGACTTAAAAACCAGTGGGGTGGCAGCACCCACGTCCTCCTTCCTTTGCCTTCTTGATGACCTGCCTGAAACCTGATCTTTGAAACAATCCAGTTACATTCAGTTAACAAAGAAACCGGTGCGTCCACTATCTGCACCGGGCCCAGGACCACTGGCCTCCTTGGGTCAAGGGGGAAAAGGACACACTCTCCAGGAATCTGCCATGTCACCACCAAACATGCTGTGACCCTATCAGCTCAGAGTGGCCCCATGTGCCCAGCTCTGACCCTCCAGGACCCCAGGGCCCCGCCAGGGCAGAGGGCATGGTGGAAGGTGGTCTCACTCCCCAACACCACCGGTCACCATCATGGGATGATGAAGGGGGGGCCAGGTAGCCCCTGTGAGCCCAGGCCCCAAGGGACCCCAGCTCGTGGTCCCACAGACCTCACTCCCACAACAGGTTCAAAGCTGCCACGATACGGAACGTCAAGACGGCTACACCAAGCATTAAACCCCAAGTGCAGATCCCTCCTGGGCGTGGGCCCCAGGTGACCGGGTGATGGCACTGTCCGCACACCCAGAAGTGGTGATGGGTGTGCGGTCTCCAGACTCAGGGGGGCCTGGGTCCATTCCCACTGGCCCCTCCACCTCTGACCAAATGCCGCTTCTCCTGGGAAGTCCTTCCCCCAGCCACTCCCCAGCCTGGCCCGGGTCCTCTCCTTCCTCCACCCTCCTCAGGAGCTCTGGGAGCCCCAGGACTTTGAACCCAGTTTGCACAAGCTCCGGGAGAGCAGGGATCTGCATCCCCCACACCAAGATTGGGGGTCGGTGCGGGGGGGCCCCCAGACAGCCTCTGTTGAACCCATGAAGCGACGTATGCATGTGATTTTCCAGGAACGTCTGCTTCCTTCCCACCAGCTCCTCGGGAAGGGGACGGTGACCATCCTGTTGGCGGGGTCTGGTGCCCCAGTGGGTGCTCAGGAGGTGTCTGTCTCATGAACGAGTGGATGGAAAGGATGATGGAACAGCGAGAGCAAAGGCGTGGAAGCAGGACGGAGAGGAGGCTGACGGATGGTGCCGTGCTTGAAGGAATGGGCCGCTCGCATGGGTGGACCCTCACCTGTCGTTCAGCCACTTGGATCCTGGTACCTGGTGCACCGCTGTTGACCCAGCAGAATCAGCAAGCGTTTGTTGATGGAATCAACGAAATAAGGCCCAGCGGGGCCCTAGGGGACCTTGGACAGCAAGCAGGGACATCAGGCAGGCGCCGTGTACGTAGGGAAAGCCTTCCACCAGCGACCCCTTGGATGTCACTTGTTGGCTTCCTTCTCCCAGGGTCTCACTTGCAGGATAAACGGTGGCAAAGCCTGTTCACAGGCAGCACCATCCTTCTGGCAGATTCCCCCAAGGCCACCATCCGTGCTGCTGGGCACCAAGGGTGCAGCAGTCACCCACCTGTGCCAGCTCAGACCCCTCCTCACGACCGTCAACCTTCCTGCCCCTGCAGAGTGAGAGCGTGCTTGGTCAGGGCCGTGGGCTTCCAGGGTCTGGCTGCTGGAGGCAGGGTGGGCCGACCTCTGCCACCGGCCCGCTCTGTACAGCTCCTCACCTCCGAGTCTCCATCGTGGAAGGGCTGGGGTGTCCCGGAGGCAGTTAAAGGAGCAGCTCCCACGTCCTGCTGGACACAGGCGGCTGGCCCAGAGGCCCCAGTGGCCCGGAGGCGGCCGGTACAGCCCCAGGCACGTGCAGCCGGACACTTACCGTGTGACGCTGGCACGTTACTCCAGCCTATCTGACCCCAGAGCCCCGAAACCTAAAATAGGGGTCCAGAGTGTCAGCACACACAGGCCCTCCAATGGGGCCACACCAGAATGTGCCTTGTGCTGTGGCCGCCACCCTCACCACAATCAGCATTACTCCTCCTGCCCTGCCCACATCCAGCTCGGACGCACTCCTCTCAGGGCAGTGGCTCGCACACATCATGCCACTTGGTCCCAGCAACCACCAGGAGCCAGGCCTGGCGGGGGGCAGGTGACACAGGACCGAGCTTTCACTGCAGGGTGCAGACCCCCACCGCCTGCACTTCCCACATGGCATCATCTGGGCGCTCGGTGCTAGGACCACCCCACCCCACAACGAGGATGCCGAGGCACAGAGGACATGACAGGAAAGTGGCCGAGGGGGGACCGGGTCCTGCTCTCCCCTACTGTGATAAAGTACAGGCCTGGGTGCCAGCTTTAGCCTAAAGTAACCAAGTCTCTCCTTTTTTCAGCTCCTCCCAAGTCAGGCGAGGGGGAGATGAGACACTTGGCACGCACTTTCAGCCCCACCACGCCCGCCCCAACTGGCAGGCGGGCATCCGGAATCCCGAATCTCTCACCCACTGACGTGCCCAGCTGTCCTGCAGGAGCCGAGGGGGAGCCTTTCAGCCCACCCCCGCCCCTACAGCTAGCCGCTCCCTGCATGGACGACACCCCTGCTGTGAGGGCCCAGGGCAGACTCCCTCCCCACCCCGCAGACTACAGATGTCCTTCGTCCGCTTGGCACGAGAGGGAGACGCCAGCAGCTATTCCTCCACATCCCTCTGGAGAGGCTGGGAGAGATTTCAGTTCTCGGAAGGCAGAGTCGCGGGAACTTAACCTCACGGGACCTTGGGAGGAGTAATGAGATGTTTGTGAAGCGTCTACAGCTCCCTGGAGACCAGCTCCAGGCGTGCGCAAGGAGCCAGCAGGAGGCACTTCACCCGGCACGGTGTCCCAGGCGGCCGAGGGGAGTTGGGGCTCGGAGGCCTGGGTGCCCCCAGGGTTCATGGGGAAGCCTGTTCCCCATTCTGTGGTGGAGGAGGGTGGGGAGGTGGCCTGGAGTCCAGTGCAACGGGCAAGACCACCTGCTGGACACATGCAGGCACCAGGGACGGGGACAGCACAAAGGGCCCAGAGCCGGCCAGGCGAGGACCCATTGAGACACAGACCATCCATTCACCAGGACCGTGTGCGGCCTGCTCCCTCAGGGAGGGAGGGACGGGCTGGAACACGTGGGGAGCACGGCCCTCACCTCAGTCGGCTCCCTAACACCCCCAGACACTCGGCAGGGACGGGTGATTCTCTCCCATTTTACAAAAAAGGAAACTGAGTCGTCGGCTGCACGGAGGCGGGGTTGGCACGACAGGCCGCACTCTGGGAACCGTCTCCCCCACCCTCGCACGAGGGGCAGCGAGACGTCCTCATCTCCCCTTACAGAGAGGGACTGAGCTCAGCGGTGCTCACGACTTATCTGAGGGATGACTTTTTCAGATTGATGTGACACCCTCAATCTGCCCGGGCTTGGGGAGAGCGCCACTGCAGTGGGGTGAACGGTGACCCCAAACAGACGTGTCCTGGTCCTAACCCCCAGCACCTGTGAAGGTGACCATATTTAGAAACAGGGTCTTTGCAGATGTGATCTTCCTGGATTATCCGGGTGGGTTCTAAATGCCATCATGAGTCACCTTATAAGAGGACGGAGGGAGATCTGAGACACAGAGGAGAAGGCGGATGTGCGAGGACCAAGGCAGAGAGGGAGCGATGCGGCCTGGAGCTGGAAGAGCAGCAAGGACCCTCCCCCGGAGCCTCCAGAGGGAGCGCAGCCCTGCCCACCCCTGGATTTCAGACTGCGGCCTCCAGGACCGAGAGTATAATGTTCATTGTTAAGCCCCCACTTTGTGTCGTTCTGTTAGGGCGGCCAGAGCAACTAGGACACTCCCACAGCCGGCAGAAGAGCACACAGACGCTGGAGCCGGACGGCCTGGGTTCAGTCCCAGCTGAGCCGGGTTCTTGCCAGGTGCCAGAGCAGGTCACTTGACATCTTTTGCCTCAGTTTCCCCATCTGTAGTATGGGAGTATTATACTGCCCAAGTCACGGGGGTAGGATGAGGGTTACCACGGGGGACACCTGTATCACAAATTACTCATTGTTCATCTGAAATTCAAATACAGCTGGGTGTCCTGGGTTTGTATTTGCTAAGTCTGTGATTACAGCGACACGGCTCACCATCACTTCAGGACGGGGTAACGTGCGCAGTTGGGCGGAAGGACGTCAGGGGCCGGCTGCCTGGCGTCAGGGGTCAATGACGAGATCCTACTCCAAAGCTGAGGAGGAGTCACGATGACCAATGTTCCCACTAGGGACGGAACATTCTAGAAAGCAGACAAGGTGCTTTGTGAAAACGGCCCCTTCGAAGGGGAGAGGGACCTGGACATGGTGTGTCAGGTGCCCGTGAAGGGGGACGTGAGCAGAATGTGGGCTCAGGGCAGGCAGAGAGGACAGGGACAGTTTTCGAGGTCAGCTGAGCTATGGGCAGAATCTGGGCCTCGGGGCCTGTGGGGACGTGGGGTAAGGGCCTCTGATGGGGGGCTGACCCCACCACATCGGGGGCGCCCCGAGAAGACTGCTCCCGCCACACACCAGCCCCACAGTCAGGGATTCTCCTGTGGTTGTTATTACGGATACAAACCGCTCAGCGAGGCCCATGCTGCAGAGTCTGCAGGCGAGAAAGGGCCGGGGCTGCAGGGACCCCACAGGGACCTCAGGCCATGGCCCCCACTCCAGACCAGGCAGGTGGGGGGAACCAAAGCCTCTGTGGGGGATCCAGGTCCAGGTGGGGGATGTGCCACTGACAGCCCCTGAAATAAAACAGCATGTTCCAGACGGCCCTGGCCCTGGGGGCCCGGGGGCAGGGGTTGCAGCTCGGCACCCTGAGGGCCTGCCCAGGGAAGAAGGTTCTAGTCTGGCCACTCTGCAGAGAGCTCAACAACGCCAGTCGGCACCTCCCCCCACCACATCGGAGGGAGGAGTCTGGGGCTGGGAGAGCAGTGGGCGACAGCTCCCAGGTTGATCGGTTCAAGACGCAACCGCTGAGCGCCGCCTGTCTGCCGGGAGCAGGAAGAGCCGGCTTCTGCTCGCCAGAGGCTCACAGCTCTGTGCTGGGAGGCTTGAGGGGGACAGGCTGAGCCGGGCAGGGGCGGGGCTGACCCTGGAGCTGCAGGCGCCTGGCCGCCGCTCCAGCTCCGCCAGCTACCAGCTGAGACCGTGGGCAAGTCACAGGGACCCTGGGCCTCAGTTTCCCTGTGTTTCCCTGTGCATGTAACACCCACCTCACCGAGGTGTTGTGAGGACGTAAGTGGCCGGCACTTAAGGGGTTGTTGACTCTGGCATTCACTTCCTGCCTCATCTCACTAAAGTCACTTATTCAGTGACAGCCCCACGAGGGCACAGTCCTGTCCAGCTGCTGCGGCCAGGGCTGCTCCACTGGCATCTCTGAACTGCTGGCTCTGCTGACCAGTCTCCACCTCTGCCTAGGCCTTCTGGAAGGGTCTGCCGGTTCCATCTTTATTGTGGCTAAGGTGGTGGCACCAAGCCAGACTCCTGGGGACACAGGTGAAGGAGACACAGCCACCTCCTCTGCTCCAGGGGTTCCCGGCCCCACTGGAGGGAGCGTTTCAAACTCTAAATACTTCAGTATTTCCTCAAAACAGGGACATTCCCTTACGTAAGCACAATACAGTCAGTTATGCTATAAGGCGACACGTGTTCCCAAAAGTCACTGCACCAGGCAAAACCACAGGGTGGAAAAAACGGGGTTGGAGACACAGCCCTCAAAATCATCATCAGTGACATAGAAAAAAGGAGGGGGGCCGGCCCAGTGTTTGCACACTCTGCTCCGGCAGCCTGGGGTTTGCCACTTTGGATCCCAGGCATGGACCTATGCAGTGCTCATCAAGCCATGCTGTTGATGTCCCACATATGAAATAGAGGAAGATGGGCACACAGGTTAGCTCAGGGCCACTCTTCCTCAGCAAAAAATGGATTGGCGGCGGATGTTAGCTTAGGGCCAATCTTCCTCAAAAAAAAAGAAAAGAAAAGAAAAGGTGGTAACCCAATCAAAATGGCAGCCCAGTGTCATGTGTTAAATGGTTAAATGCAAAACCAGCACAATGAAAGCTGACGAGGGCAGAGTCCCTGGGATGTGGGCCTGGGAGGGAGTGCGGGGCCGCTGTGAGGGAGGAGGAGGGCTGGCCGGGGTCAGAGGGTGAGTGGTGCCTGTGAGTGTGTGGTTCTCACACTCAGGGGCGCCGGGTGCTGCAGGCTTCAAGGCGCGTTCGTTCCGCGTGCTCCTTCGCGGCTTGGTTCGAGGTGCGGTCTGTGCTCAGCAGGGAGTCTGGCGGGTGAATCGCACACAGGCAGACACGGCTCCGAGTTACGCTCACACCATCCCTCACCCATCAGTGGCGCTGGAGCGAGTCTGCGTTTTCAGAGCAAGTGCCGCGGGAGAACTGCTACCGCATCAACTACCGCCATCATGACACCGACCTTGAAAGATCCTCCCACCGCCCACCCCACAGACCCGGATCAAACCTCGCCTGTCGTCCACTTTGTCCCCGAGGGCGCGATGTGACAGGTGGCACCGGTGAGGGTGGGGCTACAAGGTTGGCGGCACCAGGTCCCGTGGGGTCCTGGAAGTTGCTGGAACGGGCCTGTGCTTTTCCCTGCAGGCAGCAGGGGGGCCCTGAAGGGATTAAGGAGCAGAGGCCTTCACGGGTCAGGGGCTGCCCTGAGGTGGATTTCAGAGGGAGACAAGGAGGAGCCTGTCGGACCCTTGGGTGAGAGGTGATGAGGCCCTTGAGTAATGTCTTTATTTAAAGGGCAAATGGAGGAGAACCAGTCGGCCAGCCAAGCCCAGGAGACAGAGGGCTCATCCGAAACCCGCAGGGGCTTGGCGGACACCAGCCCCTGACCCAGGACTGACAGGGCCCTGACCTCCTGCTCCATCCACCCCACAGGACCTCAACCCCAAAACAAACACCCTGGAAGACGAGCTGGGACACCAGTGCCCAATTCCACCAAAAACAGCCATAAAATTAACCCAGACCCATTAGCTGACGGTCTCAAGAAATCAGGCATGAGCCTAGCAAAATCAGGCAGCGGGGAAAAAATCCTGCCGTCCTTTCGATTTCAGTTCTGTGGGGACGCAGAGTCTGCGGCCAACCTCTGGCGGCTGGTTCACGGAATCCTCAGAGGTCACTGGAGCACCTTGCCATCCAGGCGCCTCACACAGAGCTGCCCACAGCTCCCCTCCACAGCGGGACACGGGGCGGCTGGCCCTGGATGCAGGGGAGCACGGGAGGAGCCTGAGCTCTCGGACAGGCACCTGTGACCTTCTCTGTGCCGGGGGCGGGGAGGGGGAGCGGCAGGAGAAGCCCCTGGCTGTCTCAGGATGGTTTTAAATACACAAGGCATGGGGTTGCAAAGGAAACCAATTATTTTGAAATGTTATTTACAAAGCACGTTGGTGAGATGGCCACAGTCACATCACGCTTTGTGACAAACACGTGAACGACCAGCCATAGCTGGGGCCTAAAACAGGCCGTCACCCAGAGCAGTGCTGGGCGAACGCTCCTTCATGATCTGGAACCACTGTGACACACGACACAGTGTCTGCGGCCAGGTCGCAGGCCCTGCCCCACCAGCTGCGGCTGGCTGGTATTCGTAATCGGGGAAAATGCCAAGGTTCATCCAGAGGCCGGTGCAAGTGTGGACGGCACCCTTCCCGGCCTGAGTACGTTGAGACCTCGGCGACAAGGCTGCTGGGACTCCTGGCAGGCCGGGCCTCTCCCTGCACCTCAGGGCTCCCAGCAGGCGCCCTGCTGCTTCAGGAGCCAGGGGCCTGTCCTCCTCAGCTCTCCCCCACCTCAGACACCCGGCTCTCACCACAGCCCACCTCCCTAGACAGTCACAACCACAGCCAGATCCCTACAAGTCCAGCCACGCTCAGGGGTGAAGCCTTGTTCCCCTAGGCGGATCTCTGTCCACAGGTTCAACGACAGCCCTGGAAAGGGTGTGGCCAGAACAGCAGCCCCCAAAGATCTGCATCGCAACGCTTGGGACCTGGGAATGTCACCTCATACAGCGTCTTTGCAGCTGTGACTAAGTTAAGGACCTTGAGATGGAGAGATGATCCTGGAGTACGTGGGTGGGCCCCATGTCATCACAGGGTCCCTGTGAGAAGCGGCAGGAGGGTCAGAGATGTGACAGCGGAAGCAGAGGTCAGAGAGCCAGAGATGTGACCGCGCGCCGAGGCTGGCTTTGGAGATGGAGGAAGGGGCCAGGAGCCAAGGGCAGTGGGGCCTCGAGAAGCTGGAGAAGACAACGAACACGTGTTCCCCTGGAGCCTCCGGGAGGACCCAGCCCTGCCGGCACCCCGATCTAGGCGTCTGACCTCCCGAACTGTCATATAATAAACGAGTTTTAAGACACTGAGTCAGTAGTAGTTACGGCAACAAGAGAAAACCAACACAAAGGTAGGAAGAAGAGTGCTCGGAGTGACTGTGCTGCTGGGGGAGGAGGCTCAGACGGCTGTGTCGAGTCTGCTGTGCGCCTGGCGCCAAGCTGAGGCTGTGAGGCAGGTACGGCCAGGAGTCACATAACAGTGTTTCGGTCAATGATGGACCGCATATACGATGGCGGTCCCATAAGATTAGTGCCATAGAGCCTAGGTGTGCAGTTGGCTGTGACATCTAGGTCTGTAAGTACACTCTATGATGCTCACACAAGGACGAAATCACCTAACGACGCATTTCTCAGAACGCATCCCCGTCGTTAGGCGACACATGACTATCATCATTATCCATCTGGCAGATGGGGAAACTGAGGCTCAGAGAAACTATAATGGGTTGCGGAACATCCATCAGATGTGGCCCAGGAGGACACGCGATCCCCCAACTCTGACATCAAGCCACCGGCCTCCAGGCGTTCCCTCCAGATTTATGTGAGTCTGTCATTTAGAGCCCAGGATGTCCGGCGAGGTGGGTACTGTTGTCCCATCTGAGAGACAAGGACAGTGAGGCCCAGGGAGGTGACGCGATGTGTAAGAGCCAGCGTGTCTGAGAAGAGGGGGGCGGTGGGCAGGCACAGAGACCCGTGTCGGGGGGTGCGGCTTCTCTGCAATGTGGGGAGGCTGAGGGCTGCAGAGGAAACGTGAGGATGCAGCTGTGGACGTGTGCCGGCCCTCCACGTCCTGGGCCCGGGGCTCCAGGGACCACAGCACAAGAGCATGGGGCCAAGGTGCCCGGTTCTCCTGGGAGCCCAGGGTGGGGGAAGGGTAGTCACCAGCCTTCAGGGTCCTGAGAGAAAATGGAGGGTGGGACCTATAGGCTTGGCCACCACCAGGGAGCCAAGTCCTGGGAACGCCCCTCCAGGAACGCCCCTTAACTCAGCCCGGGTCTGGAAAGCTGCACCAGGCGGAGTTCTGTTTGTTCTCCCTGCAGAACCACCCAGCTGAAGGAGAGGTCTGCTCTGAGGAAAAGCTCATTCCCCTGAAACAGGCTCCAGGGAGAGCCTTTCTTGGAAGGATGTCACCACCTAGAACATTCTCTCGGGTGATGCTAACAACACAGCCACCACTTGCTGAGGGCTCAGGACTTGGTGTCATCCTCTTCTGTCCTCACCACAGCCTGGGGACGGGTCCTGTCTTAGCTCCTCTACAGACGGGGAAACCGAGGCTCGGAGAGGTGACGGCACTCACCCAGGGTTTCAGAGCAGTGAGTGGAGGACCAGGGGCCGGAGCTCCCTCCCCACCTCCTGGGGGTCAGGGGATGGCCTCTTCCTGCCACAGAGAGGATGGCCCAGAGGGGGATGTGGGGCCCGCCCCTGTCACCCAGACCTCTCACCCAGCCAGCACTGACTCACACCTATGGTGCAAAGTATGGGGGATGCAGCGCCACCCAAGACCCCAAGATTTAATCCTCCCTTAAAACCATTCACAAACCAGGCTGGGAGAGGCAGTGACAGCCCTGAGAAGGGGCACCTCACAGAGCCTGGGGGCGGGGAGCAGTGCCGAGGCCCCAAGTAAAGGAGAGCAGGCCCGGCACTCCAAGGGGGCACAGAGCCCGAGAGGGCGGCTGCAGGGCGGGGGCCCGGGATGGGGAAGGGACGAGATGAGGCCGTCCACGGTGCCGAAGCTCTGGGACTCCCCCTTTTGGGGGTGGGAAGCGCTGCAGGTTCTAAGCAGGGGAGACAGTGGGATCTGCCCCTGGGGAACCTGATTCTGGCTGCAGTAGAGAGTAGGGGGGTCAGAGGAGAGACCAGGGAGGGGCTGCCATCTGCTCCAGGCAAGACGGTGACAGGACCCACAGGAGGAGCCAGGGGCTGGAGGGCCACTCTCCCCACCTCTGATCAGAGATGGGCTGGGGAAGGAGAGGCAGAGGGAGGTCCAGGATGTGTCCAGGTTTCTGGCCTGCCCAGGTGAGTGGACGGTGGTGCCTTTCACTGAGATGGGAAGCCTAGATTTAACAGAAGCTCATACAACATGGTACAGGCACACGCCCACTAGGACGGCCACTATCAGAAAACAGAAACAAGTGTTGGCGAGGACGTGAGAAAATGGAGCCCTGTGTGCTGTCGGTGGGAATGTAAACGGTGCAGGCGCTGTGGGGAACAGTCTGGAGAGCCCTCAAAATATTAAACATGGAATTATCATACGATCCAGCAATTCCACTTCTGGGTGTATCCCCAAAGGAATACCAAGCAAGGTCTCGAAGAGATACTTGTACACCATGTTCACAGCAGCATTACTCACAGTAGCAAAAACATGGAGGCAACCTGAGTGTCCCCCAATGGATGGATGGAGAAACAAAATGTGGTCCATCCACACAGTGGAGCATTATTCAGCCTTGAAAAGGAAGGGGATTCTGACACACACTACAGCATGGATGGACCTTGAGGACACTGTGCTAAGGGAGACAGACACACAAAAGGACAAACACTGTATGACCCCATGTATATGAGTTCCCCAGAGTTGTCAAATTCATAGAGACAGAAAGTAGGACGGTGGGCGCCAGGGCCTGGGGAGGAGGAGGGGAGCACGTGTTCAATGAGCACAGAGTCTCAGTTTGGGAAGACGGAAAAGTTGAGGAGACGGATGGTGGGGATGGTCGTACAACAATGTGAATGTCATTAAGGCCACCGAACTGTACACTTAAAAATGGTTAAAATGGGGCCAGCCTGGTGGCATAGTGGGTAAGTTCAGCGTGCTCCACTTCAGCGGCCTGAGGTTTGCTGGTTCGCATCCCGGGTGTCACCTACACCACTCGTCAGCCATGCTGTGGAGGTGTCCCACATATAAAGTAGAGGAAGATTGGCAGAGATGTTAGCTCAGGGACAAGCTTACTCCAGCAAAAAGAGAAAGACTGCCAACAGATGTTAGCTCCAGGACAATCTTCCTCACCCCCCCCCCTCGAAAAAGTTTAAAATGGTAAAATTTATGTGTATTTTACAATTTTATAAATTTGCAAAAAAATGCCATAGGCACCAAGGGCCAGAGAGGAGCACCCGTGTCTGCCTCCCTGCAAGTCCTTCCTCCGGGACAGCTGAGGGATGAACACGGGCACCTCTCTTGGTGGCCCCGCTGTGTGCCCATGACAGGCATTACTAATCAATCAAGCCCCCTCCACTGACCCAGACTTGGCCTCAGAATCCTTCTCAACCCAGAGCCCTAGGCAGCCACTACCAATCAATCAGAGATGGTGGCAAGCTGCTCGCCCCAAGCGGCTCCACAGCCAGTCTAAACCAGCGCCGGGCCCGGGACCCAGGGCAGGCTGTCCCAGCCTTGGCTGTGGGTGCTCCCACAGGGCACCTCGGCCAGTGCCCATAACAACTGAGGTCTCAGCGACTGTGGCACCCTGCCGGTAATTGCTCCCTCCTTCAGCCACTTCACGTAATGACTCTGCCAGGCACCAGCCAGTCCAGCCGCCTGCTGGGTAAATAACTAATGAGGCTCATTCAGCTAGAAGGGGGAGGAACCGGGACTGTGGGGGGCAGACGCCAGTGCTCCAGCCCCCGCAGCCAGTCCACCGACTGTGGTCAAAGTTCAGACCCCGGCAACCCTGTCGTCAGGCCCCAGGCAGGCGCGTGGAGAAGGAAGATGGTCAGGAAGCCCAGCTGGCTTGTCCAGCTCCCCCAACGCCAGGAGCACGCCCTGCACCCCACCTGCCAACGCCCATGCATGGGGTCACCTGGAAGTCCTCCCCTCTCTGCACTGTCCTCCCTTGCCTGGCTCTGTGTCAGAATCCACAGGTGGAGACAGAGAGACAGATAGACAGAGGGAATCCTTGTCCTAATGCTCTTGAGCTTTTCCCAGAAGGCAGAGGACACAGAATCCTCCATCGGGATGCACTGCGTTTCGGGTTCAAATCCCGGCCTGGCTGTTGATCGGCTCTGGGACCTCAGGAAGTAACTCTTCCGCATTCGTGCAGTATTGGCTGAGCACCTCCTTGGTGCTGGGTTTGCGTCAGGCCCCAGAGACACCAGTTAATAAGCCAGCCGCGCCTTGGCACCCAGAGAACGAGCAGTCACGGGTAGGTAGGGCGGACGAGGGCCAGGCCCACTGCCCTCCCAGGACGGGGCAGCACAGGCCGCTGCAGGACCTGGCCCCTGGTACTCGGGGAGGGCTGTGCAGAGGACAGATACCCAGGTCCTCAAGAATGACCACTCTGTGGCCAGGTGTGGCAGAGGCAGCTGCGGCCCCCAGGAGCCACTCGCCCTCCCCCACAGCAGGGTGCATGGCCACCCAGAATGAGGACATTTCCCAGCCTCCCTTGCAGCAGGGGGGGCCATGTAACCTAGTTCTGGCCGATGGGGTATGAACACAGTGCCACGCGCACCCTGGAGGAGGGACCATCGCGGATGCCACCCGCGAGAAAGAAGCAACTCTCTTAATTAGGCCACTGTTAGCTTTTTTATTATGGTAAATTATATAAAACACAAAATTTGCCATGTTCTCCTCCAGAATGTTTTATACCCAGTGAGATTCTTCAGGTTGAATGGAGCCAGATATCTAAGTGGATTAATTGTTATTTATAACAACATATTGAACCATGAAGCATGGGTGACTCCCCATCACTCGCTCGCCACTTCAGAAACTGTGCACCTGTCATGAATAAGTGGAGTTTGCCTCCGTACGAGAAAAAAATTAAGCGTATAATTCAGCAGCACTGATTCCATTCACAGTGTTGTGCAACCATCAACAGGCTCTATTTCAACACCTTTTTCACCACCTCAAACAGAAACCCCACACCCGTTAATAAGGAGTCACTCCCCCATCCCCGCCCCACCCCGGGAACCCTTCCTCTGCCTCCCATCTGGATGAATTTGCCTCTTCGAGACCTTCACATGAACCGAGTCGAGCTGGATGTGACCTTTGTGTCTGGCTTCCTTCATTCAGCATCACGTTCTCATGGGTCGTCCACGTTGTAGCGAGTATTAACCCTTAAACCACCGTTATTTGGGGTCTTGTCAATCTGGCCTCCTTCCTAACACACCATCTGCTATGGGTTGAACTGTGTCTCCCCAAAATTCACATGTGCAGCCCTAACCCCCAAATGTGACTGTACTTGCAGATGGGACCCTGGGAGATAAGGTTAAATGAGGTCATAAGGGTGGGGCCCTAATTGGATAGGACTGGTGGCCTCATAGAAGAGGAGGAGAGCGCGCCACGTGAGGACAGCGAGGGGGCCGTCTGCAACCCAGGGGAGAGGCCGGGCTGAAGCCGCGGGGCTGGCACCTTGATCGCGGACCGCAGCCTCCAGAACCGGGAGAGGCCAGCAGCTGCGGAGGAAGCCGCCCAGGCTGCAATCTTTTGCCACGGCAGCCAGAGCTCACTAAGAGGACGGACAGACACGCCAGGAGTGAGAAGAGAAGCTCAAAACATGACAGAAACTCAGTTTCCTCAGCTGTCAAACGGGCATCAGGGCTCCTATGCCAGTGTCATGTGGGTCCCACAAGGAAGGACATAGAGCCCTGGGGCACCTGGCTCACAGCAGGCCCAGCAGCGTCCTGCTCGGCTGACCAGCTCGCGGAGGGAAGGTCATGGCCAGGGTACCCTAACTGGTTAACTGTCGTGGGCACGGCTTTCCGGCAAAGCTCGAGCCCCTACGCAGGACAGCTCCGCAGAGGCTGGTGGGCGGGGGGTCAGGGATGCAGCGGAGCGGCAACCGCGATGCCCGAGCATGTCCTTGGGGGCAGGCACACGCGTGCCCTTTCCATTCCTCCCCACCACTTAACCCAGAGCCTCCTGGGAGGCAGGCAGGGCTGTGGTATAGACCTGGGACAGCTACACGGGTTCTCCACATGGGTGTCAGGACATTGGCAAGTGCCAGGCCATGGTTGCTAGGGCCGTCAAGTGGAGTCAACCCCTAGCACCCCTGTGGATGGCAGAGGGGCCCTGCCCAGTCTTCCTGCGCCGTCCCCGCCCCTGCTGGGGCGCCAGCAGACAGTGCTCCCTGCTGTTCACGGGGTTTTCACAGCTAATGTTTTCAGAAGTGAGTGGCCAGGTCCTTCTTCCTAGTCTGCCTCAGTCCGGAAGCTCCACTGACACCTGCACACACGGGTGACCCTGCTGGCTCTGGAAATCCCGGTGGCAGAGCTTTAAGCATCACAGCCACACGCGGCCACCACAGTGTGACAACCGGCAGATGGGGCTGCAGTGCCCTGACTGTAAACAAACCCAGGCCCTGGCCTTGAGAGCACTGGATCCTAACACCAGACCCCCAGCTGTGCCATATTGGCTGTTAAATATTTTGAATGTCACCCCTGGGAACAGTTAAGATTGTTTAGGGAAAATAGGAAATGAAAATTAAAACTAGAATAGAAAACGACTCTGTTCCATGGACAGGGAAACTGAGGCTCGGCAGTGAAAGGACTTTGCCAAGGGGCCAAGCAGGGAGGCGGGGCGGGTCTGAGGCAGGTCTGGCGGCCTCCTGTGAAGGGGTTACATCCTGTGACAGGGTCACGATGTCCTGTGACCAGGTTATGACACCCTGTGATGGGGTGATGACATTCTATGATGGGGTGATGACCTCCTATGATGGGGTGATGACGTCCTATGATGAGACAGTGTGATGTCCTGTGATGGGGTGACATCCTGTGACAGGCTTATGATGTCCTGTGACGGGTTTATGATATCCTGTGATAGGTGACATCCTGGGGTGGGGTGATGACGTCCTGTGACGGGGTGATGTCCTGTGACGGGGTGACATCCCATGATGGAGTGATGTCCTGTGACAGGGTTATGACATCCTGTGACAGGGTGACCTCCTGTGATGGGGTGACGTCCTGTGATGGGTTATGACAGCCTGTGACAGACCACACCCCCGGCTCCTTTGGAAGCCCCCATGCTCTGGCAGGGTGGCGGGAAGGGCTGAGCAAGCCGCCTGGCAGCGTGGTCCCCCTGTGGCAGGTGGAATCACAAGCTCTCCATGGAGAGAGGAGAGCAGGGCCACCGTGAGCCTGGACACACGAGTCCCCAAGGCCTTTCTAGCCCCAAAGCACCACACGGCCCTCGGCTAAGGAAACTGCGGCCAGCGTGCACGACAGAAACCTGCTGGGCCACACCCTTTGGGTACCAGGCCACAAAGAGCAGCTCGTCTGCACTGACAATGTTTTCCTGGAGCCAAACTCATGCGGGGATCTATCACGAGTCCTCGTCCGGAGGTCGCCAGGTGACCAGTGCACGTGTGTGGTCACCCTAGAGGAGAAGGCGGGGCCGTGGCCAGAACCCAAAGGCAGAGACGGAACTCAGTGCCCCGCAGGAGAACCCTCTGGCTGCTGTTATCATTTAGTGAGCATCTTGCGGTCCCGCCGCCTGAGGATCCCAGGGTGAAAACAGTGCTGCCGACTGTTACAATCCCTGAGGGCTTCCTGGGGGCATGGACGAGCTGAGCTCCCACAAGAATCCTCCCATTCCACTGCCGGCTGCCCCAGGAGCGGGGTCTGTCATCACACCTGATGTACACATGAGGAAACTGACGCTCAGAGAGGTGAAGGCTCAAACGAGGTTGGACTGCTGAGGGCTGGGCTGACCCTACAGCCCCCAGCCCTCCTCCATCTGTATCAGAAAGATGCCCTCCTCCCTCTTCTCACTCGTGCACCTGCTGGGCACGGAGAAGGAAACCCTTACGGAGCTCACAGTCCCAACAAATCAATGAAAACTTCTGAACCACAGACAGACACCAACACAGAGGGGAAAAGAAAGTGCTTCGGCATCACAAAAAGGGAGCAGCTGACTCCCTCTCGGAGCTGGGCATGAGTTCAGAGAGGTGGATCTGAACCGGGTCTTGAGGGATGCATAGGAGCTCACGGGGCTGAGCCAAAGGAAAGGTATTTCAAGCAGAGTGAACAGCATGTACGAAGTGGTGGGGCAGCAGTGCAGGACCACAGCCAGGGGTGCTGGATACAAGGCCAGAATACAAGGAGGGCTGGTCGTCTGGCTGGGGAAGCTGGATTTTATCTCGGAGGCACTGAAGCACTGGAATAGAGATGAGGTTGCTGTTCTCACAGCTGCTGACCTGCCAGCCCACCGACCGCAGAGATGACCAGACATGAGGCACCAAAGACAGGCAGAAGGGAGCTCTCCCAGAGGGGGGCGCTGTAGAGCAGGGGATCCCGTGCCCCAGGCCAGTTGTCCCCTCCCTGCACTGGTATAGACATTCCACAGAGCTGGGTCGATCCCCACTCGGGTCCCAGACCCCAGAGACCGGCTACCACAGGTGGTTCCACACGGACTAGTCCCATGGTCATTCTGGACCTCTGCGGGCAGCAGGGGGCCAGTGTGACAATCAAGCCCAAGAGTTGCAGAGGACGCCTCGGTGGGGCTGGACCACGACTGCCAGCTGTCCTCTCTGCTCCCCACAAGTCCCTTATGCCAACGTGCCACCAGCCAGCTCATCCCCTTCGAGAAGAGCAGGGCCCACAGACCTCACCTCAAAGCCTCATCAGGAACCAATGCCAGTGGTACAGGGAGGGCACAGGTGCCAACGCAAGGGGTCTCCTGGCTGAAGTCCCTGAGGGCCTCCTGTGTCACGCCTGTGCTGTGCGGACAGGGGAGGAGGGCAGGCATGTGGTCCCTGCTGCAAGGACCCATTGAGGCCCCACACCTGCTCAACGTGGCCACGCTCTGAGCCGTCCGTCCAGCAAGTCGCAGCGCCCACCGGGGGCTCAGTGCCCTCCCCCGGCACAGGGGCGGTTCAGGGCTCAGGAATGGTGCAGGTACTAAGCACAGAGCCAAAATCTGAACATCCAGATATTCATAAATACACACTTTTTATGTTTTTGCAAAGATACGATATCACACACACGATTTCACTCTAGCCTTACAGTAAGAGCAGCTCAGAAGGCAGCTTTGCTCCGGGACGGAGTATGTCCACCTGGGCTCTGTGTCACATCGAAACGCTCAAAAGTGTCTGAATAAAGCGAGATAGTGTGACTGTGGACTCAAGAGAAGCCGCTTCCACACACGCATGCACGTTTATACGCACAGGAAAAAATACCCCGACAGAGGCGCCCCACACAGTCACAGCCGCTCTCTCAGGGCTGGACTCACAGGCTGCATTTCCACCTGACTCTTTAACAAAAGAGAAGAAAACAGTAATGCCAAGAGCAGGCTGAGGAGAAACGAACAGGCCCAAAGGCCAGCCCGAGAGGAGGGTGGGGAAGGCCCTCCCCTGGGGGGCTGGAGGAAGGGGGCCTTGTTTCAGGGTCCCACCTGCCAGCGCGGGTAGGGGCCTTCCCTCTCTGGTGCTCTGGGGGACCAGCCAGCAGGCTCGAGAGAGCTCAACGGCCCCTGCCAGGGCCAGGCTTGGTGCTGGGAGCTGGGAGACCCCGTGCACGCTGTGGCAGGACGGACTTCAGTTTAAGCAGTGTATCGGTCAGGCTGGGCTGATGCTGTAACAAACAGGCCCAATGACGGACAATGGCTGAGACCCAAGAGACATTTATTTCTTGTTCATGTCAAGTCAAAACCAGGTGTTCCTGAAACAGTGACCATGCAGTGACCACAACTGACCACTGACCTCACAAAGAGGCACAATGGCCTTTCTGTGCCTGCTGTCTTCAGAGTGAGCACCTCTAGAAAGCATTCTTACAGAATCTGATGAGACCTCTCAGTCTCACGACCAGTTTCAAGAAATCCACAGGACCGGGGACATAAAATCCACCCCTGGAGGCTCACAGTACAACCCAGAGTGTGGAAACTTCTACAGAACAAACCACTGTGGTTTCCCAATAAACAAATCATAAGGAAAAAAGGGCAGGGAGGGACCCATAGCCTAAAAGAAACCTAAGAGACATCACCCAAGGACAACATAGACATCTTATTTTAATCCTGATTTAGGCAAATAAACTAATATAAAAACAAGGCAGCCAGGGCCAGCCCCGTGGCGTAGCAGTTAAGTTCAGCATGCTCCCTTTTGGCAGCCCAGGTTCGGGGGTTTGGATCCTGGGTACAGACCTACACCACTTGTCAGCCATGCCACAGTGGCAACCCACGTATAAAAATAAAGGAAGGTTGGCAGAGATGTTAGCTCAGGGCTTATCTTCCTCAGCAAAAAAAAAAAAAAAAAAAAAGAGGCAGCCAGTAGAATGAGAACCGTAGCTGGATTTTTAATGATATTAGGTATTGGTATTATTTTTTAGGTGGGATGATATTGGGGTTATGGGGCTTTTTGTTCTTGTTGTTGTTTTAAAGCTTCAGTGCATGGTTGTACATCCCAGTTGTTAGTTTAATTCTCTATGTGAGCTGCCTGGTTCCACAACCAGGAAACGAAGCCAGGCCATGGCAGTAAGAGTGCTGAATCTTAACCACTAGACCACCAGGGCTGGCTTCAGGTTGTGGTTTTAGTTTTTAAATTACTTTTACCTTTATAGGTGAAATGGTACAATGCCTGGAATTTGCTTCAAAAGTAATCTGGGTGGCAGGGGTGGTCAGGGTTCAGGTAAATGAGATGAGTCAGGGGCTCCTCCTGGTGCGAGCCAGGCAAGTGGCCCACAGTGTTCATTAAACTCTTCTTCGCACTTCTGAATGTTTGAAATTTTCCACAATATAAACCAAAACAAAATAAAAGTAATAGTAAGTGGCCAACCCCTGTTCACAGCAGCAAATTCACAACAGCCAAAAGGCAGAAGCATCCGGAGTGTCCATCGACGGATGGATGGATAAACAAACGTGGTCCATGCAGACAATGGAATATTACTCAGCCTTAAAAAGGAGGGAAATTCTGACCCACGCTACAGCATGGATGAACCTTGAGGACATTATGCTGAGTGAGATAAGCCAGTCACAAAAGGACAGACACTGTAGGATTCTATTTACATGAGGTCCCTAGAGGAGTCAAGTTCATGGACACTGAAAGTAGGAGGGTGGCGCCAGGGCCTGGGGGAGGGGATGGGCAGTGAGTGTTCAGTGGGGCAGAGTTTCTGTTGGGGAAGACGGCACGGTCCTGGAGATGGATGGTGGGGATGGTCGTACACTATGGATGCATTTAACACTGCTGACCTGGACACTTCAAAACAGTTAAGATGGTAACGTTTATGTTCTGTGTATTCTGTCACACTAAAAAAAATTTTTTTTAATAACTGGGTATTTCTAATTGGTGGTGCTCCCTTCCAGATAGGGACTTGGGACCAGACGCCTTTGATCCTCAACACTGGCTCCCAAGGGCACCACGTGTGTCTGGTGAAGCCGAGTGATGGAGAAAGAGCTGAGGGCCTGGGGCTGGGGGGGGTGGAGGGGGGTGCATGCCGCTCCTGCTCCACTAGCTCTGCGCCCCAACTCCAACCACAGGGAGACCGGGATATGCGGCCCAGCTGTATGCTCAGGAAGATGGGGGATGGGCTGGTGGCCCAGAAGTCAGCCCTGCACGGTCACATGGGTCGAAGGACCAGAGAGGGAAGGTGGCTTTGTTTTAAGTTTCCTTGCAGCCCCAGGAAAATTCCTACTCAAGGCAGTTTTCAAAAGAGAGAGAGAAAGTGATGAATCTGCCCAAGTCAAGAGAGCGGGTGCCATGTGGCCCTGGGTCCCTGGGCCCCTGGGCGGATGGTGTGACGCCTCCCTTACCACAGAGGAGACGAGGGCTTGTGTCTCTCTGAGTCTCTGCATGGCCTTCTTATATGGACACCGTCATTGGATTAGGGCCCACCTCTTCCAGTCTGACCTCATCTTAACAAACCACATCTGCAGAAGCCCTACCTCCAGACATGGGCACATCTGAGGCTCTGGGGGCACAGGAACTTGGGGGGCACTGTCCACCCCACTACAAGCCCCCCTGATAGGCACTGTGCTACAGCCTCTCATGGGCCCCAGGGCGGGGTGTTCCTATCCATTTTCGGTGGGAGGTGGGGGGACCAAGGCCGAGTGGCAGAGCTGGGACTCCAGCACCTACACCATGTCCCTCCCCGTCCCCCATGAGCCCAGGGTGGGGCTGGGGCTCAAGGAGAGAGGATGCGGGAGCCAGAAAGCGACGGTGAGATGGGAGAGCCACACCTTCTCTTTCCTCCCGGACACTCTTGCGACTTCCCGGGTGCTTGGGTGGCATCGGAAGGCTCAGGAAGGGTCAGGGTCCCAAGCAGATTCAGCCTCTCTTCCCCGAGGGACTCAAGCCAGGGAGGGCTCTGCAATAAGCCCTCTAGAGGGTGAGCTCACCAGGGCCTTGGGGTGGCAGGGACGCAGTCTCCGTGGTGACAGCTGCAGAAGACTCAGGTCTGTCCCCAGGCCGGCCCTGCTGCTCCCCCAGGACAGCGCCGAGGGGCGAGTGCTCAGAGGCAGGCGAGTCAGGGCAAGGTGGCTGCACAGCCCTGCTCCAGGAAGGGTCCTCCCTCTGTGCCCGCCCAAACCCGGGCCCAGACCTCTCCTGGGCACAGTCCTTGCAAGGCCCCAGTCTGGACACTGAGGGACACGGGGCAGCACAGCAGGGCCCAGCCCTCTGGGAGCTCAGCCTCACGGGGGCAGATGACTCCAACAAACAAATTCAGCTCTCAGGGAAAAGGACACAAATATTTGTTACAAACCCAAATTTCAGAGTTCTCCAAAGAAGAGGTACAAATGGCCAACAGGCACACGAGAAGACGCTCCACATCATTAGCCTTCGCGGAAATGCGAACGAAATCCACAGGGAGATGCCACATCACACCCACTAGGATGGGGAGAATCAGAAAACAGACGATAACAAGCTTTGACGAGGATGTGGGGCAACGAAACCCACCCGCATGCTGACGGGACTGTAAAATGGGGCAGTGTTGCAGAAAACGGGGTGACTGTCTTCAAAAAGTCAAACCTAGAATTGCCATATGGCCCAGCAATTCCAATCCTAGGTGTATACCCAAGACAACTGAACACAGACATCCACACAAAAACGTCTACACAAATGTTCACAGCAGCGTTATTCACAATACACAGAAGTGGAAACAACCCGAACGTCCATCAATGGATGAACGGATAAACAAAATGCGGTCTGTCCACACACTGAAGTATTACTCGACCATGAAAAGGAACAAAGCACTGATACAGGCTACAAGGTGGGTGAAGCTTGCAAACACGATGCTGAGTGAAAGAAGCCAGACACAAAAGGCCACACGTTGTATAATTCCACTTGTATGAAATGTCCAGAAGAGGCGAATCCACAGACAGAATACAGACTTGTGGTTGCGGGGCTGGAGCAGGGTGACGAGTAGTGACTGCTAACGGGTACAGGTTTCTTTTTGGGAGAAGAAAATGTTCTGGAAGTAGATAGTGGTGATGGTTGCACAACCCTGTGCATACACTAGAATCCACAGAATTGAAGAGTTTGCAAGGGTGATTTCTATGGTACATGAAGGCATCTCAGTAAAAAGAAAGTGGCTGAGGCTTCTGCCTTGCTCACAGGCATGAGCACATCAATCATCCTGCTCCCTGCTGAGGTCTGGACAGGGTGCGTTTCCCAGCGTCCCGTTAGGGACTGTCCCTGCCCCACTCCTCGTCCTAGGGGGTATCCGTCCTCGGATCACCCCCCTCACAGCTGAGGTGGGCCCACGACCCAGCCTGGCCAATCAGAAACTTCCATCCCTCATGGGCAGTGAGTGGGCAGGTGACTCCAGCAGAGCCAATCAGGGCCTCTCCAGACCATTACTCGGGGGACGGAGAACTCCAAGGGTTATGAGATGCAGACCCACTGGTTCCTCCCACTCACACAGAGAACCTGCTGGAGGAGGAAATAAACACAGAGGAAAGCAGAACCAAGAGAGGGAGAGAACGACCTTATCTGAATCCCTGAACCCAGCTGTGCCTGAAGGCAACCCAGGGAACGAGAGCCAACACAGTCCCTTTTTGCTTGAGCTAATCTGAGTCCTGATTAACACAGCCAAGTCACATTTTACACAGACATAGGTTTGGATATAACTTCGAGTGGTCAAATTAGTCTTCAAAATCCCCTGAAGTATAGATATACATTTAGGGGCTCTGTTATGCAAAATACATAGATCTTTGAACAATGTGCAGTACTTTCAGCAAGTAAGTTCAGCTTACGCAGTAAGGTGTTCCCACTTCCCATCTTGTTCCTTTCACCCCTGCCTCTGTTTCTCCCTCCTGCCTCCAAGCTGGGAGGGTCGGATCTATAACTTTAATGCTCAGATGGTGTGACTTCTCTGGGCGTTAGTCAGGCTGGCAGAGGGAGAGCTGGGGGGGCTGACCCACTGCCTGGCAGAGCCCACTAATGGGTCTTTGGAGGCGAAGGGGGGCTCAGGGGGGAGCCTGCGGGCAGCAGGGGAGGGGCGGGCGGGCTGACAACAGGCAAGCCTGGAAGTTGGAGGAGCAGCTGGAGCATTTTGAGAAGAGTGACATCTGCAGGCAGTGGCAGGTTCTTTCGGTGACCGAGATAAACCCCCTTCCATCTCAGCAAACCATCTGTAAAGTGCACCTCACACAAGATACACACACACATCGTGTGTAGGTAGTTTTCATGGAACACTGTCATGGTCAGCAAAAGGACAGGAAAGCTGAAGCGGTGCCCCACAAGCTTGGGGGCACCACCCATGAGCACCCAGGAACCTGAGCACCGGAGATACTGTAAGAGGGTGGTAAGGTGCTGGAGGCGACTCGGGCTATCGGGGTGAGCAGGGAGCTCTGATCCAAGCTCTGGAGGGCCCGCCCGATTCCGAGGCTGGGGCGCGACTTGCAGAGGAGGCGGGGTGAAGAAGCAAGGGGAGAGGCGTTCACGCACCGGAGCAGCCCGGCTGCGCGGCAGCTGCAGAGCAAGCGTAGTGGGCTGAACGGTGAGCCCCAGCTTCCCATCCACCCGGAACCACGGAGTGTGACCTTATTTGGAATAGGGTCTTTGCAGATGTAACCAAGTTAAAATGAGGTCATACTGTCATACTGGATTAGGGTGGGCCCTAAATCCTCATAACAAGAGGTGGCACCCAGAGAAAGAGAGGGGAGAGGCCGTGTGAGGACAGAGACTGGGGTGATGCAGCCACAAGCCAGGGACGCCCGGGGCCCCAGGAGCTGGAAGAGGCAGGAAGGACCCTCCCCTGGAGCCTCTGGAGAGAGCACAGCTCTGAGACCAGGATTTCGGACTGCTGGCTCCAGGACTGTGAGAGAATAATGTCTGCTGTTTTAGGCCCCGCACGTTGTGGCAGGTCGTGATGGCAGCCCCAGGACACTCACACAGGGAGCATCAGGAGTGTTCCCAAAAAGCAGCAACAGTCCAGTGCGTGCTCCTTTCTTCCTTCAAGCACTCCCCACTGAACATGCACCAGTCAGCTTTGCTGCGTACCAATCCCCCCAAAAAAGTAGGTGGCTTCAAATAATTATGTACTCTTCCTCATGCATCTGGGCCTTGCCTAGGGTCTCTCCTCCCGAGGACGGGGGGCTCCCCAGGGCACGCCATCATGGCTTTGGCAGAAGAACAAGAGGGGCGAGCAGAAACACACAAAGCCCCCAGGGCCTCAGCCTGGGCCTGGCGTGCCCATGCCGCTGACCAAACGAAGCATGTGGCCGAGCCTCCAGTGGGAGGACGGCAAAGTCACGTGGCAAAAAGGGTGGGGCCGGGGAATCAGAAACAAACACATCTACCACAAGCAGCTACCGGGTTCCAGCTGGACTGAAACGAACTTAAATGAAATTAAACTTCTCAGATCTGACCGGTGTGGACACGGCTGTCCCAGGCGCTGAGTGTGCAGTTTGACTCAAGTGGGGAAACTGAGGCTCGGTGACCG
Source organism: Equus przewalskii (assembly GCF_037783145.1). Classification (NCBI taxonomy): domain Eukaryota; kingdom Metazoa; phylum Chordata; class Mammalia; order Perissodactyla; family Equidae; genus Equus; species Equus przewalskii. The sequence continues at coordinate 34,127,592 of NC_091833.1, read as the reverse complement.
CCAAGGAGTCAAGGGCAGGGAGTTCTCCACGCCCCTCCCCCTGCCTGCTCTGACACGTCCTGGGAAAGACAACCAGGTGTCCTGTCTTTCGTTGCAAAACGTTACCCTTCACAATGACCCCACCGGACACACTATCTTCAACCCATTTCACGGAGAGGACAAGGAAGGCCGAGGCCACACCTGAGGCCACAGAGCTACAAACAGCAGAACCACTTGCCATTTCTCTCGAAGATGGAGAAGAAACGGCTCCAGCTGTAACAGGAGGGTTAGGGGTCAGATTTAGAGGAACGATTCCCACATTCACCAGATCTGGAGACAGAGCACCAAGACCACTTTGGGGTCCCTTTCTCCAGGTCCTTGCAAAAGGCAACATCTTCTCTTGGAAGGAGGCGAGCTGAGTGGAGGATGGTTAAACGACCCCGCAGCCCCCAGGCCTGCTCTGGGCCCCAGGGCCCCTGGCCCAGGGCTCTCCTGGACTTGGCCGGCACGGGCTGGCTTCCTGTCACCCACGTCACCCAAGGTGCCTTTCTGAGCGCCAGGTGGGAAAGCTGCCTGTGGGTGAGTCAGAGGCTCCGTGCATTCTGTCTGACAAGTGGCACGGAGCGAAGCAGGCGACGATCCTAATTGCATCTGACAGCCCGCATCCCCTGACCCCATGTGCGAGGGCGAGACACCTCGGGGCAAGGAAGTGGTGGAGGTGTGGGCAGGAGCTGGCGCCCCAAGCCCCCAACACCTGCCAGCCCCCAGGAAGCACCGAAGGAGACGCCAGACACAGGCCCAAGGTCAACAGTTCCTGGGGTCTTGGGATGGAACCCAAGGTTCGTGGGCACACGTGGCCCCCGAGGCAGAAGCCTTCACCCCCGACTCCCCACCCCCACTGAGCCCTCAGCCGGCCCTGAACCTGGTCATTCCCAGGATCTAGCACCCAACTCCCCACTTTCTCCTTCTCCGTTTCTTTTCCTGTTGGGAGGCCAGAGCCGGAGCAGATGGCTGTCGCCCACCAGAAGGCCTCTCCTGGCATGTGGCCGGCCCTCCCCCGGAGGCAGGAAGCCGCACGTACCCTGCACAGACAGCCCAACTCTGCAGGGCCTGGAAGCGTGGCTGCAGAGGAGGCCGCCTGGTGGGGGCGGGGAGGGGATGGGCATGCCCGTTCTAGAGAGGGGCCACGGGGGGACACACCCCACCCTCAGCCAGAACGGAGAGTGTGTGGGTTTCCCATGGAGCTGTAGCAAATCACTACACACTTAGCAGCTTAAGACAACACACATTTATTATCTTACAGCTCTGGGTGACAGGTCAGACGTGGCCTCGTGGGGCTGAAATAGAGGTGTCAGTGGGGCTGGCTCCTTCTGGGACCTCCAGGGGACCATCTGTTTCCCCACCTTTTCCAAATTCTAGAGGCGCCGCAGTCCTTGGCTCATGGCCCCGCATCACTCCCACTTCTGATTCCACCATCACAGCTCCTCCTCCGACTCTGACACGCCCATCTTCCTCTCACAAGGACCCTTGTGACTGCAGTGCCCCCCAAGAATCCGGCAAAATCCCCTCGTCTCAAGGTCCTTCACTTAATCCATATGCAAATTCCCCTTGGCCGTGGAAGATCGCCTATGCACAGGTTCCAGATATTGGGATGTGGACGTCCTTGGGGGCCACTGTCAGCCTACTGCAGGGAGAAACCCCTCAATGACACAGCAGTCAGTCAAGGCCACCCACCACCTCCTCCTGCAGCCCTCCCTCCCAGCCAAGGAAACTGGCGCAGCCTCTCTCCCGGGCAGTGTGGCAGCATCTACCACAAACCTTAAAGGCACACATCTCTTAGCCAACAATGCCTGCTCTCAGGGACTAGGGTGCAGACATACCCCAGCGGGCAAAGGTGGGTGGACAAGGACGGTCTGCACAGCCCTGTTTCTAAGACCAAGAGATGGGGCACGCCGGAAACATTCACGAATAGAGCAAGCGCTGGACCAACATGGTGCATCCCCATCATGGAATCTACACAGCCACCAGGACCACACAGGTCTGCCTATCCCGACACGGGAAGATGCCCTTGATGTAAGTGAGGAGAAAAGAAAAACAGACTACGAATGATGTGGACAGCACAGCCCGTTGCTGGAACAGGAGATCAGGAAGGTGCGACGCATGTCAACACATGCGTTGAAAAAACTGTAATTCCCTCTAAGGAGATGAACAGGTCCTCGTGGGACATGGCTACTTTGTAACAATCGGTTTTACTGTTTTAATATTTTTACAAGGATATGTTATTTTAATAAGGAATAATATTTTTTAAAAAAACAAAAATATGACTCCCTCCCCCGGGTTCAGACCCTGAAAGGTTCTGCCTCCTTTAAGATGGAAAGACGCCCCAATCAGGGAGCCCGGGCAATTTCCTGGCCACCAGCTCTCCCTCCGCCTGGACCCAGTGGGGCCCAGCCGCTGTCTCCCGCACCAGCCGCTCCGGGAACGGGGGTGGAGACCCATGACTCACAGGAGCAACAGCGCGCAGGAGAGCTGAAGGCAAACAGTCAGGCCCCCCGAGGTCCAGCTGCAGAGAAACCAGCCCGGGCCAGGCATACAGCAGACACTCAAAAAGCAGATGGGGATTTGGAAGTCCCACCACCCCCCCAGAGGCCTCACCTGAGGTTTTGTTCACCAAATCCTTCCCTCCCAGGGGCAATGATGTATTTTGAGAGCATTTCACGGAAGCCAGCCAGCACCCTCATATTCGTGACTGGGAGCCCCAGAATGTGGCCTAGGTCTGAAGGGGCCGAGAGAGGGTGCAGGGCACAGGTAGCACCTCAGATGTGAGGTTTAATCCTGAGTGGGCACTGCCTGGCTCTGGGACCCGGGCACTGCCCTCTTAGCTGGCTCTCGGCCACACTGCCGAGGGGGCCCACTTTCCCACCATGCTATCTGGGACGACTCCCATCCTTCAGAAGGGCCGGACTGCCTAGCACGAGGATTCTGAATGCAGCAATCAATTAGTCATGTCTGCCGTGGGTGCAGGAGGGAGGAACAGCTGCCAGTGTGCCAAGAATTTGTCATCTCCCATCTAAATGCCTGGTCAAGGTCCCTGCCAGCTCCACCTGATGCAATTCTGCTCACTCAGCAATGTATCACGAGACATGGATGCCAGCTGATGGCCGGCAGGTGGGCAGTCGCCATAGCCCTTCAATGGCCATGATGACCTGGCCAGCCTCAACGCACAGGAGCTGGTGTCCTTATCCCCAGCCACCTCCACGAAGGCTCCCACCCCCACCTGGACAGAGAGATGCTATCTATGTCCCAGGGCTTCCCAGCCCAGCCCCACTGCCTGCCCACAGCCCAGGGGCATCCAGGGCCACTCCCACGGGGAACAAGAGGTCCTCAAACAGCACAGCCACCCCGCCTGCACCTCCTCCTCACTCACCCCCGGCACAGCGGTCATTCCCAGAAGCACAGTTGGCTCCAAGCTCCAGGCTGCAGGTCTGGCGACAGAGGGACGCCAGACAAGCAGTGGGGGGCGGGGACGAGGAGCATTTGCAGCCTCGTCCTTCCCAGGGCGTTCTGGCCATCCATCCCCCTCCCAGCCCTTCCCTCCACCTGGCCACAGTCAACCGAAAGAGCAAGTTCAGGAGCAAGCCTGGCCCCCTGCAGGGATTGCTGGGGTGTGTGTGTGTGTGTGTGTGTGTGTGTGTGTGTGTGTTGCACGCAGTGAGCTCTCATCCTCGTCTCCCCGAGCACCCTTACACCCGAGCGCTGTGCTGAGCACTGCACACACACCATCTCATGTAACCCCACAACGCAGAACCCCAGGAGGAAATGACCTCCGCCACCCCCTGCAGAGTTGGTGACCCACCCGGGGCCACACAGCGAGCCACCGCGTCAGGACTCGGACCACATGTGTGGGATGTCAGGGCCCAGGCGCCACGATACCCGACTAACCCTGCAGGAGCACACAACTCTCTCTCCCGTGAACTTTGCCAGGAGACGCGGCCTTGCTGGACCAGGAGGGCCCACCTCACCCCGCTGGGAATCTGTGGGCACCAAGGAGCAAGAGGGGGCCAGCAGTCCCCTCAGAAAGGACTGGTAACGTGGCTGCACCACCCCCGCTCCTTGTGAGCTTGGCCCAGTGGCCCCACGCCCCGAGGACACCACAGTCACGCCTTCCGGTCCCCAGCACGGAGGGAAGCGGCCACTGCCCCTGACAATGAGTGAAAGCAGGGCCTCTGCAGTTATTCATTCATTCATTCATTCAAAACACAGCTGCTGCTCAGACACCGCGCCACTGAGCCAGGCGCCCGCCCTGCCGGGGATGCAACAGCGTTGGAGTCGGACACACCCCCTGGCCTGGCGGAGTCTCTGTCCCAACAGAATGTGAGTCAATACACGATGACACAGCCCTGTTCCTCTCAGCTCATCTTACGACTCTGCAAAACCCCTAGCCGTCTCTTCACAGTAAGGTTCGCTGGAGATAAATCACAGAGGAGGCAGAGAGGGGGGCCCAGCAGAACGACCACCATTAGAGTCCCAGCAACTCTGGTAACTCTCTCAGGGGCTGCGGGATGGCAGGAGTCACGGATTTCACACCAGATGTTTCACACCAGCCAGAACTCTCCATGCCCTCACCCTCGGCAGACATAGTCAGTCAATCACAGTGCCCTCCCCATGGCACGGGGTGCTCAAGCCTGACCATCAACCCAGGGTGCTGCTGAAGTGTCCCAGGGGCCACCACAGGGACCAGGGATGGAGAGGGGCTAAGGGGCCACAATCTGCCTCGCCCCACTCCAGCTCGACCAGCACTTCCCTGCCTTTATCTGGTTTATACCTTGGGGAGCCATGAGAGTCTGCATGACAAAGGGTTCTGCTGGTGAAATCAAAGTGTGACAACATCTGGGCTAGGTGTCCTCTGTGCCTCTTTCATCTTCAGCAGGTGACAGGTTTATATTTTGATTCCCAACCAGACTGCAGGCTGGTCCTCTGGGGAGCAGCAGAGTTTCACCTCCCAGGCCAGCTGCGCCTGCTAGAAGCACTGTGATCAACTAGTTATGTCTGCCACAGGTGAGGGTCAGGGTGACATGGAGGCAGTAGGTGCGCAGGGTGATAGGTTTGCTGCCCAGGTAAACGATGCTTCATAACAGTGTCCCAAGTGTATGAAGGCAGGAGAGGTCTATACCTGTGGTCCACCCAAACACAAGCTGCTTAAAGAGAGAGCCGCCAAGTTCCCCTCTTTGCTGGGACTCACTACGTTGGGTGACAGGGCAAGGTGGAGTCATCACAGCCCTTCCCTATTGGGAGTTCACAATGGGGTGCAGAGGACCCCACTGGAAGTCACAGGTGAAGAAGGCAGCACTTTCTGCTCTGACCTTGTCTCGCCCAGATCCACCTGCACACCTTCCTCTCACTCTTGTCTCCCACTGAAGACCCTGTTGGGGCCCTCTCCACCTTCTGCCTGCATCTCAGGCACATCTGTGTGCTTCTCCCCTCCCCCGTGGGCCTCCTGTGAGACGGAAGAGCCGGTGGGTCTCAGGCCGGCAGCACCAGCATCCTGGGTGCTCCTCAGGGGTGCAGGTTCTCAGGCCCCACCCAGACCTGCTGAATCAGAAGCTGGGCAGGGAGGGGCCCAGCCATCTGCATTTTACACACCTCCAGGGTGCTGAGGGCACCTGAGAATCACCTGGAGAGCTTTGAGGGCTCCGAAGCCAAGTGGCATCCCAGAAAGGAACTCGGCACCTCTGGGACGGGCCGGCAGGTGTGTCCTAGCACCCCCAGGTGATTCCAGCACACGTGGGAGAGGGTGCTGAGAACCAGGCTGCAGACCCCGCCCGAGGAGCAACCCCAGCCCCCCTCCTTGCTGTGCGGCCAGTCCCCCAACCTGAGAGCTGTGGGTCACGGTCTCGGAAATGGAAATAAGAGGACCAGAACTCAAGCTCCGTGCGGGTCCCGCTTTCCAGCACAGCATGCATCCCCCGTCCTCGTGGCAGCCGTCCCCACGGAGCTGCTCTCCGGGGAAGGTCCTGGGCGCTCTGATGAGGACACACCGCTGACTGGGCCCAGGAACCCGCGCCCGGCGGGACCCGAGGGCGGAGCGACGCGGCCCATAGCTCCTGCGCCACCTGGCCGTCTCTTGGCTGTGACAGTGACCGGCGTCCGCCCTGGGCCAGCCGCTCCGCAGTCCCACGTGGCCGCCGCGGCCGCTTTCATGCTCCAACGGAGGCTGGGCCTTGGGGCGTCTGGGCGCTGACCCAGCCGTTCATCTGCTGGCTTCACTCTGTTCCCTCCTCCGTTTTTGAATTAAGCCCATTGAGAAAATACAGGAAGCGCAGCTCGGCCCGCAGCCTGGAATGGAGGCTCATCCTCACCCCCATCACAGTGACCAGGGGCACAGTGGCCTCCCACTTCCGAGGGGTGGCTCCGGGCACCAAGAGGTCTACAGGGCTCCAGGTCACACCCGTGGATGTGAAGACACACCCACCTTCCCTGGGAGGCCACAGAGCTGAAGGGGAGGGGCCAACACAGCTCAAGGGAGGGCTGGGAGGGTGACAATGGCACACACCAGCCCATGCGGGCCGTGATCGCTGCATGCCACTCCAACCCATCCTTGGATGGAGAACCCGGCCCAGGGAGGGTAAGTACCTTCCCCGGGCTGCTCAGCACTGATGGGCCCGGGCTGGACGCGGGTCTGCAGTCTCCAAGAGCCAGCACCCAACGCACGGAGCTGTTGTCACTTAAGTTCTCAGCCTTTGCGGCAGACAGCGCCATTACTCCTGTTTCACAGCTGACGGAACGAGGCTCAGAGAGAACGAGAGCCTGAGCCAGGTGGCCCTCCTTCAACCTGTGGCAGGGACCTGCTGTGTTCCTGCTGTCCACAGCCTCCCACAGCCTGCTGGACCAGACCCAGGCTCACACGCTTACCACTACAGACCCTGGACTCCCTCCTTCCAGCTCTGAAGGCCCCACCCCTGCACCAACACCAAAGACACCTCGAAATCCAACATGGCGCCCACCAATGGTCAACTCTGGACCCGTTGCTTAGGGTCTGGGCCAGAGGGCCTGCTGGACCCTGAACTCAGAAAGTCCTGCATCCCACTCACAACAGCTACTGGCCCAAAACACCAAGTCTTGCTAGAGCCCCTTGCTTGGCGCCTACAGCCCATGTGTCCAGTTGGCACCATCTCCCAGGGCCCATGGACAATCTGGGCCGCAGGGTGGGGTGGTCTGGACAGTTTCCACCCTCCTCCCACATCTCCGCAGCGCTGGGCGCTCCGTGTCCACCTGGGAGCCTGGCCGTGGTGGCAACACACCTTTCTTTTATCCCGCGCTGTCCTACACACCTCACCAGCAGCACCGCCCACTTCTTTATGCATCAATATTTTACGATAAACACCAGCAGGTAAAGCAGATACAGAGATGCTGCTCTGTTTGAGGGGAGCCCTCCTCAGACCAAGCATTTCCTTGTCTCACCTCTGAGAACCTCCGAGGGTCCCCAGGGTTCCACAGGCCATAGTTCCAGAAGAACCAGGGTGGGCCTCAAACTGCGCAGCGCCGTTGACCACGCCGGCCGCCGCCCCGAGCCCCCGGCCCTCCTACCTGGAGGCCGCGATCTCCGCCTTCTGCTTGGCGATGGTGGCCGCGCGCTCTGCCGCCTCCACGGCGCGGTCCACCTTCTCGCGGATCTTGCTGGCGCGCAGCGGGATCAGGTTCTTGCGCTTGCCGCTCACGAGCACGTTCTGCTTGTACTTGCCCTCCTCCTTGGTGCCGTCGGGGAAGGTCATGCAGCCGTAGCCGTGCCGCCGGTTGCCCGCCCACTCGCCCTCGTAGCGCAGCCCGTCCGAGCGCTGGCTCACGCCGAAGCCCGAGCGCTTGTCGTTCTTCCACTCGCCCACGTAGGTCTCGGTGGTGGTGGCGTCGATGTCGTCCTCGATGACCGACAGCTCGGCCTCGCCCTCGCCCAGGCTGATGGTGGAGTGGATGTCGCTGGCCGTGGAGCTGACCGTGCTCATGCCCGCCTCGCTGCGGAAGGAGCTCTGCTTGCTGCGCTGGCTGGCCAGGCTGCTCTTGGACTCCGACTTGCGCAGCTTCAGCCCGCTCAGCAGCGAGCGCCGGAACAGCCCCTTCTTCTTGCTCTTGAGGATCTCGGAGTCGCTGTGCGCCACCAGCACGAAGCCCCCCCGGGACACGGCCGGGCTGCCCGCCACCGCCGGGGACGCGTCGGGGTGCAGCGCAGCGCCGTTGGTGTGCTCACTGCGCAGAGAGTTGATGGACGTCCTCAGGGGCGAGCGGATGACCGCCGCCATGCCGTAGGGGACACTCTGCCGCACGCCGTAGCCTTGGCGCATGCCGCCGACCCACTGGCCCTGGTAGGTCCCTGCGGAGACAAAGGAGAGCGGTGAGCGCGGGGGGCGGGGCGCGCACACAGTGCACGGAGCCCCCACGGTTCCCCGTCTTGGGGCAACTCGGTGAGGTTTACATCGAGGCAGACAGGCCGTGGTGCGTTTTTAGTCTACATCACTGATGGTCACGTTAAAGACACCTCAGTCCTGCCTCCCACGGTTGAATTTCGTCCTCTCTCAGAAGTTGGGGAGCGGAAAGGAAGGCATGAGGCTCTGATGCAGAGGCAGGAGCACAGAGTGGAGAGTTAACTGGAGAGCTCCCCCTGCGTATGCAGAAGGCCTAACCCGGAGAAGACCGGAAGGGATTTAGTGAAGAAGCACATCCTGGGTGAGTGGCCCCAAATGAGGGTCGTGGGGCCCACGAGTGGCAGCTACAGGGACACAGATCTGGGCTATAAACTGGGTACTGAAGAGGGTGCCTTGATAGGTAATAAGTTCCCCATTGCTGGAGGTATCCAAGAAGAGTTTGGAAGACCACTCAGTGAAGACACCGTAAGTGCATGTGGACCTTGAGGTATTGAAATCGGCAGACCTGACATCCCCAAAAGAATCAAAACCAGGGACTTAATCAGCTATTTACGCACCTCTGTTCATAGCAGCCAACTGTTATTCACAATCGCCAACAGGTGGAAACAACCCAAATGTCCATCGGCGGATAAACAGATAAACCAAATGTGGTCCATCCACACAATGGAATATTATTCAGCCTTAAAAAGGAAGGAAATTTTGGCCCATGCTACAACTTGGATCAACCTTGAGAACATTATGCTCAGTGAAATAAGCCAGAAACAAAAAGACAAATACTGTTTGATTCCACTTATATGAGGCACAGAGAGTGGTCAAATTCATAGAGACAGAAAGTGGAAGGGTGGGTACCAGGGACTGGGGGAGGGGATGGGGAATTATTGCTTAAGGGGTACAGAGTTTCTCTTTGGGGTGATGGAAAAGTCTTGAAAACAGAGGTGATGGTTGCAAAACATTGTGAATGTTAATAACGGCGCTGAACTATGCACTTAAAAATGGTTAAAATGGCAAATTTATGTTACATATCTTACCACAAGAAAAAGAAAAAGAAAAAAACCAGCAGAACTGGGCTCATATTCTTGCTCTACTTATTGGCTGTGTGACTTTAGGCAAATGTCTGGACCTCTCTGACCCTCAGTTTCCTTATCTGTAGAACAGGTCTAAATTCCTCATGCCACAGGTAGTTGCGTGAAGTAAATGACCCTCAGCATGGTGCAGTGAGGGGTCTCCCCACTCTCCTCCTCCTCCCACCCCTGCCCTGACCAAGAGCTTTTCCTGCCTCAGGCCGCTGCTGCCCATGTTGGGCACGGGGCACATTCTTCCCCAGGAGACTGTGTGCCCAAGTGCCCCATGCACTCTGTCTCAGAGTCAGTCAACCAGGCTGTAAGTGGGGGACAGTCGTGGAGGGACAGGCAAAGGCAGTGGCTGATTCTGTGCCACTCAGCATCCTGTTGTGGCCCACGCTGGGGTGGAGACCCCAAGGCTTACACTAGCCCAGGGTTGTGAGAAGGACCCTGGGACCAAGCTCACAGTCCTGGGTGGCTCCTCCTCTGCATGGGCATGTGGCAACCTGCAGGAGGGTGGCCCTTTAAGAAGGCCAGACCTGCTGCCTGGACAGTGGCCTCCTGCAGTCAGTTCAAGCTTGGAAGGGGCTGCGCTGTAGGGCGTCTCAACCCCAAATCTCACCCCCAGCTCACTGCCCTCCTACTTGTGGGCTGAGGACGGAGCTGTCAGATGAAACACAGGGTGCCCAGTTAAATCTAAGTTTCACATGAATAACAAATAACTTTTTAGGGACACATTGTATGGGACGCACTTAAACTAGAAACGATCAGATGGATGATCTGGAATTCAAATTTAACGGGGCGTCCCACAGGTTTCTCTGCTGAGTCCAGGCACCCCAGAGATCTTCCAAGATGGCAGCCTGGGGTGTGCCGACATGGGGGCGCCAAGGATGGCAGATGCCCCTCCCACAGCTGAGGATGCCCCTGGGAAGGAAGGAGACTCAGCTCACTCCACCCCCAGCACCCCTCCGTCTCCCCAGGGAGGCCGGGGCTTACAGATAAGGATGGAAACCACAGTTAAAGAGCGCAGACATAATGGAGAGGCAACATGTGGTCCATCTGCACAACAGAGTATTATTCAGCCTTAAAAGGAAAAGAAATGCTGACACCTGCTAGAACATGGATGAACCTTGAGGACCTTCTGATAAGTGAAATAAGCCAGCCACAAAGGGATAAACGCTGTGGGGTGCCACTTCTGGGAGGTCCCTAGAGGAGTCAAGTTCATGGAGACAGAAAGTAGGAGGGTGGGCGCCAGCGGCTGGGGGAGGGGATGGGGAGTGAGTGTTCAATGGGGGCAGAGTTTCTGTTTTATGAGATGAAATAGTTCTGAAATGGACGGTGGTGATGGTTGCACAACAATGTGAATGCACTTACCACCACCAAAGTGTACACTTAAAAATGGTTAAGATGGTAAATTTCACGTTATGTATATTTTGCCACGAGTGTTTCAAAAAGTAGAGGTGCCCAGAGGAGCTTCCCCATAGCCCGGTGGAGGCCGTGAGGTGCAGGGGCTCGGGGCCGGGAGGAGTCAGGAGCGGGAAAGACCTGGGTTCGAGTCCCAGCTCCACCGTTTCTGGACCTATGACCTTAGGAAAGTCTGCTTTAACCTCTCTGTGCCTCAGTTTCCTCATTTGTAAAACGGGGAAGGTGGCTGTGCAGACAAAATGAGGTAACTGACGGAAAGTGCTGAAGGTCGTGATCGCTCAGTTAATGGCAACTATTATTAATTGTATCATCAAAACCTTAGGGAGCACATAGCACCTCACTTCGCAGGTGAAGAAAAAGAGGCTCAGAGAGGGGCTGTGGCCCACCCAAGGCCCGCTCAGCCAGGAAGTAGAAGGGCAGGATTCGAACCCAGGGCTGTTGCCTGGGGCAGAGCCTGGACCCAGGGCTCGCCGTCCCTCCCGCTCTCTCCCAGCTCCTGTTTCCTGCCACCCTGGCCTTCCACGAGCCACACACCCTCTCTTAAGGAGCTGAGCGACCAGGACAAACCACGGCCTCTCTAAGCCTCAGTGTATTGCACGGTACAGCCACAGTGTATTGTCCTGAAGTCCATGACTCTGGGGACCCCTCGACAGATTAGCTGATGCTGGGGACGGTCAGGAGTGTGCACAGAGGACGTGCTCCAGGCCCAGACAAGGGCGAAAGGCCAGGAGAAACGACTTGTCCACCGAGGCTTCGTTTGAACTACACACATCCTGGCAAGTGCTGAACAGGCACAGCCACAGGGACAGAAAGCAGACGGGCGGTGCCGGGGCTGGGGGGGGGGGCTGCCAATGGGGACAGGGTCTCCTTTAGGGGTCATGAAAGGGTTTGGAGCTAGACAGAGGTGGTGGTTGCCTACCCCTGTGAATGTGCTAGGTGCCAGTGAATTGCTCACTTTCAAATGGTTAGTTTTACGTTATGTGAATTTCACATCAATTTTTTAAAAGAATAATGATTGGTAGCAGAGAAATGAATGGAAGCACAGTGAAAATTACATGTATATGATTTCAAACTCCCAAAACTAGACAAGAGAAGAGCCGCTCAAGCTCTAAGGGCTTTGAGAATCGTGTCAGAGTCTTCCACATCCTAGACCGTGGCGCTGGAGCTTGGGGAGAGCAGAGCCCCGAGTCCAGAGTGCCAAATCCTTGCCACTTAGCTGTGACCTGGGGGACCTCACTTCACCTCTTGGGCCTCGGTCCATTCACCTGTGAAATGGGAGTGACAGCAACACCCACCCGCTGGGTCCAAGTACTGTAACGGCCACACATAAAGCGTAGGGCATGGCCGCCCACCCGTGGCCTGACAGGGGCTAGCTGAGCCTTCCTCGCCCAGAGTTCACAGTTTTGTTGTATTTGCACTTCTGCCCCGAGTCGGAACACATCTCTGATCTTATAACTGACGTCACTAAGAAAGTGGCCTTCAATATTACAGAAAGACACTCCAGACCGGCTCTGCTGCCGGGCCTGGGTGGCCGGGCCTCACGGCTCCACAGCACGGGCTGGGGAGGACCAGGGAGAGGACTCAGGCCAGCTCGGCAACAAGGCCCAGGGGGAACCCTCCACTCCCACCTCGCTGGGCCTCCTCTCCTGCCAAAGTCCCTTCTCCCCGCCGTTCTTTCTTGGGGGGCAGGGGGCAAAGGTTGAATTCAAGGCCCTGATTCCCAGTGGCTGTTCCATCAAATCCGACTGGTTATTTGCAAAACACTAAATCCAATGATGTGTTGTTTTCTTTTACACTCAAGGAGCTTGTATGTGAAGACAGAAGCCAGCACAGCCAAGTGCACAGGGAAGACCACTTGTGGCCCCGAAAGGTACCGTCCTCACGGGATGCTGTGAGGTCTGTCTGGGCTGGCCAGTCCCAGAGCTGGGTAACTTCCTGCTGCACTGGTCACGCTGACTCGGGCCCCTGGAACAGCGGCGGCCCGCCACCAGAAGACACCCAGATGCAGGTGGGTCGCTGGAGGCGAGGGTGCATCCTGCTTCTTTCCCAGCAGCCTCAGGAAGGCGTGGTCACACACAGGTGCCCCTCCCATGGGTTCCCCACCTCGCCTGCCCATTGCGGTGAAGGCAATGGACTGGCCCCTCCACGCCCATCACCCAGAACACCGGCAAGAGGAGACCACCAGGAGGTCTCATGCTCCAGCAGTGTCAGCATCCCCCACTAGGTGTGTTCAAACGCCCCAGGTTTCTGACCCAGGCAGGTGGGCGCAGGCTAACGAGCTCCCAGGTGAGGCCGACACTGCGCCCAGGGGGCCCCACTCTGAGGTCCACTGAGACAATTGCTCCAGCACCTGGCACGCTGGGGACACCAGCATTGGTTCAGGAAACAACCAGGTTCAGATCCAAAAGCCAGCGCACAGCCTCGCCAGCCCGGCCCCACATCCTTCAGCCAGCTCCGGTCCGGGCCTCAACCCCGGTTTCTGATCGGCTCTTGCCAAGTTATACATGTCTCAAGTAAGGCCCTGCGGGTCCCACGCACACTTCTGTTTTCCTCTTCTGAAGCCACGCCATCAGCTGAGGACCAGCCTGGTGGAACACGAGCCTCTCCTCTATGTTGGCCTCCAGGACTGGGACGCGTGAGATGGCCCCCAGGGCGCACCCTGAGAGCCAGCCCTGGGCAGGATGGGGAGAGTGCTTCCTGGGAGGGGCACGGAGCCCGCTGCAGACATGGGCTCAGGCCGAAGCCCCACCCAAGGAGGGACGCATCGTGGACGGAGGGCCCCCATGCTCCACACCTGACGATGAGGCACCGGTGGCAGGAAAAACCCCCCACTGGGGGGGCCTGCTGGGCGTCCCAGAGTCAAGGGGAGAGGAAGAGAATATTTGCTGTGCGGTCAGGACTCACGGTGCCCACCTAACAGACAAGGAGACTGAGGCTCAGAGAGGCAGCAGAGCTGCCTGAGGTCACCCAGCTAGAGTGGGATTTGAACCCAGGTTGAGTTGATTCCAAAGCCTGTGCAGAAGGTCTCATGTCTCGAGGAGGCTGAACCACCCCTTCTCTTAGCCCCACAGTGTGGCCACCTACCCAGGCACCGATGCCATCACCCCATGCCTGTCTTCTCCCATCCAGAAACCTCCCACCCCACCTGGGCTCCCACCCGACTTGCCTGGCCTGCCCCCTGTTCCCTCTGCAGGGCACAGACTGAAGGCCCCTCCTCTGTCACAGGTGACTGGAGCCCAGATAGACCCTCCCCTTGGCCAACCACATTCTCCCACTGGGATGCTGGGGCCGTAACAGGGTGATGCCATTGGGCTCCCAGCTGGGAGGTGATGAAGCCCACAGGACAACTACCCGCCTCCACCACCTGGAGATGCAGAGAAAGAAACAGACGTCACAGGAGAAGCCCTGGGGCCTCTTCCCTCAGAGCTGGAGACAGCGGCGGCGGCTGCTCCCGTCCTGGCTCCCTCTCCCTCCCTGAGACGCCCCTCCTTCCTTCCAGTGAACCCGTATGTCACTCGAGCTGCTTTGAGGGGGTTCGTGCCCCTCAAAGCACACACCCTTTGAATGTCCTTCGGGCCCAAACTCGCTCTGCCTGAGACGTCCCAGAACCAAGCCCTGTCCTGGGGGGTCTGTGTCTTTTGTGCACCCCAGGACCCCTTGCAGCAAGAGGTCCCGGGCGCAGGTCAGACTTGGCCGCGAGCCCCATGTTGAACAGCATCTTCCCACGAGGGTGGCGAACAGCATTTACAAAGCTCCAGGCCCTTTGTCCAGGGGTGGACAGAACACCCCGCGCCCTGCCTGCCTCATCTACAGCCCGCCTTAGTCCCCGGGGGGGCGGGGGGCACACAGGGGCCCCTCCATCCCCACGCCCCGGCCAGGGGATGCTCTGAGCAGCTGGCTGCACCCCATTATTTCTTGTGCTTCGAACTTCAACAGGAAGTGGTTTTCCCAGAGTTTCTGGACACAAACGGCAGAGTGCACTTTGCCCAGGGTTAAAATGACCAGCACAGCAACTTCACAGCACAAGGGCCACAACCAGACTCTCCAAGCCGAGCAGGACGCTGAAATGACCAAGGAGGAAGCCATGCTTCCCACACATCCCTGAAGACACGATGAAAGTCACCTGTTGTTTGTATTTTTTTTACAAAAGAGAGAAAACCACATTCCCAGGCCCCAACCATGACTGACTGCCTCAGGATGGCTGGAGACCAGATGACGTGCACCTGTCACAGCCCCCAAGTGACTTCCTGCCGGCCTCCCCAGGTGTCAGGGATGTGGGAAAGAAAGACCAGAGTTGGAGAGGCCGGTCCATGAGCTCATGAGAAGTCGAGCCAGGGCAGCAGCATCATAGCCCCATGAGTGTACCATGTTCTGGAACCTTCCTTCCTTCACAAGGTAGCCTGGTCCTCTCTTCACCTTTTCTACATCATTAATAACGGTTGCAACTAGTCCCATACATGAATGTTCCATAATCACATAAATTACAAGCCAATCCTGTTCTGCGGGCTATTTAGGTCATTCCTCACTTTTGATAGCTAATCTTTGTACACAATGTTAAGTTAGAGCTTTAGGATAAATTCCCAGAGAGAAATTGTTTGGTCAAAAGAAAGGTTGTTTTTGCTGGGTTTTTTTTTTTAAGGTTTCTGGTAAATTGCCATTGGAAAAGACCACGTAAGAGTCACCACCTTCCCCACATCATCACCAACACCAGAAAGTATCTTGCTTTTTTTTTTTGAGAAAGATCAGCCCTGAGCTAACATCTGCCGCCAATCCTCCTCTTCTTGCTGAGGAAGACTGGCCCTGAGCTAACATCCGTGCCCATCTTCCTCTACTTTCTATGTGGGACACCTGCCACAGCATGGCTTGGCAAGTGGCGTGCAGGTCCACACCCGGGATCTGGACCAGCAAACCCCGGGCCGCTGAAGTGGAACGTGCGAACCCAACTGCTATGCCACCAGGCTAGCGCCCAGAAAGTATCATTTTTAAAAATCTGTTTTAGTTGGGCTCTGAATAGTTACAGCTATTGGCATGTGTTATGGGATGGACTGAGTTCCCCTCAATTCCATACACTGAAGTCCTACCCCAGCACCTAAATGTAACCATATTTAGAGAAAGGGCCTTTAAAGAGATGAGGAAGGTGAAATGAGACCGTCAGGCAATAAACACACAAAATGGTGCTCAAACCACATAGAGTCCACCTCAAATCCATCAGGATGGCTGCTGTCAAAAAAACAAGTGCTGGCAAGGATGTGGAGAGACTGAACCCCGTGCGTTGCTGGTGGAATGTAAGATGATACGGCCACTGTGGGAAACAGGATGGTGGTTCCTCAAAATATTAAATTACCATATGATCCAGCAATCCCAGTTCTGGGTACATATCCAAAAGAATCGAGAGCAACGTCTCAAAGAGGTATTTGCATGTCCATGTTGATAGCAGCACTATTCACAATAGCCAAAAGGTGGAAACAACCCACATAGCCATCAGTAGATGGATAGATAAGCAAAATGTGGTCCATTCACACAATGGAATATTATTCAGCCTTAAAAAGGAAGGAGGGTCCATCCCAGTGGTGCAGTGGTTAAGTTTGCACGTTCTGCTTCGGCGGCCTGGGGTTCACCGGTTTGGATCCCGGGTGCAGACATGGCACCGCTTGGCAAGCCATGCTGTGGTAGGCATCCCACATATAAAGCAGAGGAAGATGGGCATGGATGTGAGCTCAGGGCCAGTCTTCTTCAGCAAAAAGAGGAGGATTGGCAGCAGATGTCAGCTCAGGGCTAATCTTCCTCAAAAAAAAAACGGAAGGAAATTCTGACACGTGCTACAACATGGAGGAAGCTTAAGGCCATTATGCTAAATGAAATAAGTCACAAAAAGACAAATACTGTATGATTCCACTTATATGAGCTCCCTAGAGGAGTCAAATTCATAGAGACAGACAGTAGAATGGTGGTTCCCAGTGGCTGGGGGCGAGGGTTGACAGGTACAGAGGTTCAGTTTTACCAGATGAAAAGAAGTACGGAGATGGACAATGACGATGGTTGTGCAATATTATGAATGTATTTAATACCACTGAACTGTTCACTTTAAAATAGTTAAGATGGTAAATTTTATGTTATTTGTATTTTACCACAAGAAAAAAAAAAGAGGCTGTAGGGGGGCCCTAATCCACTAGGATGGCGTTCCTATAAGAAGAGGAAATGAAACCAAGGGAATGTGCACAGAGGGACGAGCATGTGAAGAGGCAGTGGGAGGGCGACCAACGAGACAGACCTCAGAAGAACCCAACCTGCTGGCACCTTGATCTTGGACCTCCGGCCTCCAGAACTGCGAGAGAATAAAGGTCTGTTGGTCAAGCCCACCCGGCGGGGACATTCCATTATGGCAGCCCCAGCAGACCGACGCAGGATCCTCAATCTGGCCAGGTGATGTAACGATGAAAAGAAGAAGTAAAAGTTGGGAGGACAAACCAAGAAAAAGGATAAAAAGCCAGACTGCTGAGAACATATAAACAATGAAGTTTAAAAGGGAGCCGCGTCCCCTCCTGCAGGACAGAGGAAGAAAAGCTTCTGGAAACAACGAACTGGAAAATTGTGCTCTGGGGAACATGAGGCAGAGAGGAGGGCGGGCTGGGGCCCGGGACCAGACTCGGGACTATCGGGAAGAAGGACTTGCGCTGAACAGAGACCCTGCCCGCTTCCCCAGCCGATCT